>NC_080746.1:10000000-11200000 GCF_020826845.1 Diceros bicornis minor
ACTGGCTACAAGCCTTTACTTGTGTGGATGAATGCCAATGCCCCTGTTCCCACACAGGTGCAGCCAGAGTGGCAGGCCTCCAGCTCCATGTAGGCCTGTAGAAGATCCAGGCTGAGAATTCTGGGTGTGTACCCACGCCAGTGAGTGCTAAAGGCCCTCAGGCCCAACTCTGGAATTGTATAAACCACATGCCCCTGCAGTCTGCCACCCACCCCGACCCAGTCTGCCAGCCTAGACTGTGAACATATAACAGAGTTAATTGTATGTAAAATACCATACAGAAAATTCCCGAAGTCAGATGGACCCAAACTGTTAGAAGGAGAATGCACTACCTCTACGATACATTCTACTCGACTGTAACTCCGAGAGGCCAAGCCCAGGATTTGTCTTGTTTTCTATTTTGTCTCCAGTGCCTGGCATGTAATAGGCACCGAAGATTTCTTGAAGAACTAATTGCCATAGTAGCTTTTCTTCTCTGCAGAGTAGTAAATGGAAACCAGACACGTAGTGGGAATGAATTAGGTTCTCACATCAGGGATGAGAGCAGGGCTGCAGAATGAGAGGTAGATTGTATTCTGATCAAGGATGATCCAAGTTTTCACTCTAATTTCAGTGTGAGCGGTATTCTTTGTGCCTAGATGAATAAAATGGAGGTGAGAGATGTTGGGAGAAGGGAGCTGCGTTATAATAGAGTTGTCCAGGGGAGGTGGGCTTCTTAACATGAGATGGTCTTTGCAGCCAGCAAGGCTGAGCAATGTGCTGTTATGAGGCTTGAGGGCTCTGTATGTCTAAACCACATGCATATATATTTGCTCTTTGCCAACACTTGGCCGAAATGTCATTAGGCAAAACCACTGCCTATTGCATCCTTTAAGGCAGCAGTAAAACTCAAAGAACAATTCCCTTTCTAATTTCAATTCTGCTTCTAAACTGGCTCTGTTAGATGTCCTCCTTTAGGAAAGAACCATTTATCCCCCAAACAGGTGGCAAGAAGGACAGAGAGAATTATTTTCATTTAATGTGGATCTGAGTGTAGTCCTCTGGCAGGCTTGCTGCTTGTTAACACTGTGGGGCGATAAGGACATTCAGTCAGGCTCTTGCTTCCTTCAACCTCAGTCCCTCGAATGTGAACCCCAGCTGCAGCTTAGGACTGTAAGGCTTCAAGCTCAGCGGGACCAATGGTTTCACGGTGCCGGGTGGGCAGTTCCACCTGACTCACGTGGGCCAATGACAGGAGCAAATGTGATTTGCCAGAACGCAGACCCCACTAACCCTACTCCACGCTGGTTCATTCATTCAACACATTACTGAGCACCTACTAGACCAGGCACGGTGCTGTTGGTATAGAACTTTTTTCAAGTCCATACTCTCATTATGAACTTGTGATGAACCTTCAAAGGGACCTTTGGAAGAGAGACACTGGGTAAATTTAAGAGCAAGTATTCTGCTTCATGGATATACCTGAGGCAAATACAAAGAGGGGAGAAACTAAAAATAAACCCAGGAGAACAAGTTCACAGTCTGCCAGTGAAAGTAGACATGAAACAAATGACCATAAGCTCTCATAAGTGCAAGGGAATTCTAGAGACGGGAGTAGTAATTCTGTTGGGAAAGGACCAGATAGCAGGGGAGGAGAAACTTCTAGTAGGAGATTCCTAAACCGAGTTTTAAAAGGTAAATATGAACTTGTGTATCTGTGTGTATATGTGTGTGCATGTGGCCAGGAGGGGGCATTCCAGGCAGAATTCAGTGTGTTAAAGGCACAGAGCATAAAAATCAGAGGACCAGAGAACTGACGGTAGGCAGTTTGGTGTTGATGGAGTATGAGCTGGGCAATAGGGGAAGAGGGTGAGGCAGAAGTGCGCAGGGAGCTTACATGCTGTGCTAAGGAGTTTTGGACTCAATTTTACCTTATAGGCCACATGGGGTCATGAAAGGGTTTTAAGCTGGGTGTTAAGTCGTAAAGCTTGTTTTAGATCCATCACTCTGGCAGCCATTGTGGATTTGTTGGAGGGAGCCAGTCTACAAATGGGGAGATCAGTTAGAAGACTGTTGCAATAGTTTGTAAGAGATGGGGACGTGCTGATGGCACGCAGCACTAAGCAAAATGAGGACAAGTCACTTGGCTATTGTGTGCCTCAGTTGCCCCCATTTACGCAGTGGCTTCATTATGAACTTGTGATGAACCTTCAAAAGGACCTTTGGAAAAGACATGGTAGATAAATTTAAGATCGAGTATTCTTCGTGGATGTACCTGAGGCGATACAAAGAAGGAAGAAGCTAAAACTAAATCCAGGAGAACAAACTCCTCTCTGTGGACTCCAGCCACCAAAGAGCTCAGATCCAGAGCTCGGATCCTGGCTGCAAGGGATGCCTCAGAGGAGAGGTTCTAGGGGATGGAGCCCTATTTCCCCACGATTGTGCGTTTTCATTCAAGGCAGCAGCCTCACAGATAGTTCAGCTGGGCCAGCCTCATGCCCCTCTGACATATCCCTGCTGTGGAATCCAAAAATGATCTGGACTGACCTCCCCACCCCACCCCCAACCCCAGTTGAGCTTGAGAAGTTAGCTTGCCTCGAGTTAAATTTTGATCGACAAGTGACATTCAGGAGTAAAGAAAATGGAGAGCAAGCAGTGAGTACTCCAAAGAACTCAGCAGCTGGTAGCAGAAGGAAGAGAGAGGAGAGTGGGAGGGGGATAGCCAGGCTGGGGCTGAAGGCAGGCTTCTCTGGCATTGCTGCCACCATCTCACTTGTAGAGGGATCCTTGCTTCTAGGCTCAGAGGCCTTAAGTCAGCAAAAAAAAAGTCAGATTCATCCTTGCAGGAAGGGGAGAAATAGGTCTGCATTAGGTCACTGCCAAGGCTCCCTCCAGACCCATCAGCAGTCCCTCTGACCTTGCCCAAAGCTCCTTCCCACCTCCCTGTTAATAGGATGAGCTCACCAGGCACAAGAATAAGGTGAAGTGTTTCACTTAGATAGTATTTTTCTTTCCAAACACTTAAGCCTCTGTGGTCTTGCTGATCTTGCATCCTTCCAGTAAAAAGAATGGGGGTCCGTGCATGGCACTTCAGAGTTTGAAATAACTTTAGAGCTTATTTAGTCTGCCCCCCCCCCATGTTTAGAGCTGTGGAAACTGAAGCGGAGGGTCATGGAGTCGCTTGCCCAGGGTCCCAGGGACGCCCCCCACTCCTCCAGTGTACTTTCTGCTTGGCCTCTGCTGCCCTTCTGTCCATTTTGCAAATGAGGCCCAGCGTGGGGGACAGAGCTGAAATTAGGAATTAGTTCCAAGTGGCCTGTTCGTTCCAGGGTGTGGCTGGCTTACAAGTGATCTTAAACCTTAGCAGACTTCCTCATCCAGAACATGGGGTTAGTGTCACCTCAACACCTACCTTTCAAAGTTGATGCAAACGTTATTGGAAGACATACTTGTGTAAGTGCTGTGTCTTGGCACACAGTAGGTGCTAAATAATGTATTCCCTGAGGAGCATTCATCAGGTCCAGTGTGTACAGGAGGGATGGGAAGACAGGACCCTTGTGACCCACATGCCTGCCTGCGGCCTGGGATGCAGAGAAGTGGGAAGAGCAGGTGGCTCACCCTTCCTGGGGAATGCAGCGGGAACGAATATTCTACAGTCCAGAGACTCTCCTCTCATGCCCAAGACCCACCTAGTATGTCCGGGGACAAACACTTTACAGAGGATCTGGTGAGGGTGTGGGCGTGCCGATGGTCGGGTGTTGAAGGTGGTAGGGCTCTGTGATCAGTCCGTCGTCTGCCCAGGATAGAGACCGTGTGGATTGGAAAAAACGAATGTCTGAGGAGGTCACGTGTCCTTGGGCCTCCTTCCGCAGGAACCCCATTCCCCAGCCTCCTCCTGAGGGCAGCTGTGGTGTAAATATGGGCACTGACCGCGTGTCAGAAAGCGTGGTTGCCCTCCTGGTCCTGCTACTTGCTACCGTGTTCACTGGGAGCCTTGGGCTGGTCCCTTCTTCTAGCCTCAGGGTCCTCATCATGAGGATGACAGCTCCTCCAGAATGCTTGTAGTCATAAAATAGTGCCCTGGAACTACAAAATGCAGGCGTTTCTCTTCAGCCACCTGGAACAATTAGGTCTTTTCTCTCCGCTTGAAACCTCTGGCTCTCCGTCTTGGGCACCACCGAGGCCGCAGTCTAGTAACAGGGCACGCTCGGCCCTCGTGCTGTTCCCCAAAACCCCACCGGGAGGCGCTCTTTGCCTGCCGAAGCCGGCCGGGCTGTCCCTCCTCGGGCCGGGCTGGGCTGCCCCTTTGCGCAGGGCGGTGCGGGGTGAGGGCTGCGCCGGGTCCCCCTGAGGTCCACACACTGCAGCGCCCGCACCTCGTCCCGCGGCCCCTCGCGCCCCTGCCCGGCGCCGCCTCCCCAGCCCCGCGCCTGCCGCTCGGCCGCAGCCCCCGGGGCGGCGGCAAGTTTGCCCCCGGCCGCTCGGCCCTGCCGCCGCCCCGCTCCTCTGGCGTCTCGCCTCGGGGCGAGCGGGGCAAGGACCGAGCGGGCGCCGAGGGCGTGCGGGCTGCGCGGCTGTGCCGGCCCCGAAGGGGCGCCCCCCCGGCCGGCGAGCCCCGCCGCTGTTCCCGCGCTGCCCGCCGGGCGGCGCCCCGCGCCTCGGCCGCGCTCCTCCCGCGCTGCCCGCTCCCCGCTCGCGAGCGGCCGGACACAGACTCTGCCTTCAGCTGCCGGCGGATCGCGCTGGAGCCGCCGCGGCTGCTGCGGAAGAAGGAAAAAAGGAAAACAACGGCCCGGCGGCCGGCGGAGCAGCGCCCGGCCCCAGCTCAGCCCCGGAGCGCGGAGCCGCCCAGATAAGAGCAGGGCCCCGCGGCGCCCCCAGCCCGCACCTCGCGCTGCCCCCTGCGCCCCCCGCGTCCCATCCGCGCGGGCCCCTTGCGCGCGCCCCCTCCTGCGCCCGCATCCCTACTTATGACGTTTCCACCCGTCCTTCCCTCCGGGACCGCTGCCCGCACATTCCCCTGCCCTCCGCTCCCGCCCCCTCCCCGGCGCCCTTCCGCCCCTCTCCCGCCTTCAACCGGCCTGTCCCCTGCACTCCGATGCCCGTGTCTCCCGACTGGGCTCTGAACCCCACCGCTCTGCTCCCGTAGTTCCTCCAGTCTCCATCCCCATCTCCCCCCTCCGCATCCCTTCCCCGGGCTCGCGGTCCTCTCGCTCTGGTCCTCCGCCTTCCCTGGTCAACTCCCCGCCCTGCCCCTGCCCCCTGCAGAGATGACGGCCTCTTCCGAACACTGGTGCTGCTCCCCCACACCGCGTCCGTCACCCTCCGCTTCTCCGATCGCCCCATTCCCGGTTCCGCGTTCCCAGGCTGCAGTCCCCCGTCCCAGCTCAATCCTGGATCCTAGGAAGCCCTTTCCCCCTTTCCTCACTGCCATCTGCCTCGACTGCCCCCTGCCCCTGCACTGGACTCCCGCCACCACCCCACCCCCCACCCTACACACCGTCTTTCTTTGGGGGAACCAGAGTCCTATCAGAAATGACCCTCTTTCCCTAGAGTAACGGAGTTCCTACCCGTCCCGCCGTAGTTCCCCCGAGTGGGAAGTGAGGGGGAAACTAGAGACCTGCGTTTGGGCATGTGATGGGGGAGAGGGCTAGAAAGGAGAGGGGGAGGGTTGCCGATTGAGAGTCTCTCCAGGGAGGACTGGCGGAGCGGTGAGCTGCTCAGACCTGGCCAGGGTGGAGGGCCAGCTTGCGACAGCTGGGACAGGGGTTTCAAGGCGCTGAGAGCACCTGTGTCTCTTTCACTGGCTCCCTTAGCTGAAGAAAGTGAGAGGGGAGGAGTTGGAGCCGGGGAGAGTTGGCCAAGGGCCTTTGGGGTGGGAGACGCAGCCGTCGGGGGCTGGGCCAGGGCCCCTGGCCGGCCTGCCTGGCAGTGGTGGGCTAATGCAGCCGAGCTTCTCCTCCGCTGGACCTTTGGCTGCACAGCTCTTGGCATCTCTACTTCATGCTGCCATCTTCCTCCTAGTGCTGTTGTCTGGTGATGCCCTGCGGTGCCACTTCCCTGCTTCCTTCTAGTGGCTCTCCTGGGTTTGTGTCCCAAGGGACTGGGTTGTCTGGAAAGAGGAGGGGAGCTCTGGGCTCCGCGGGGGGCATCTGTCAAGACCAGACCAAGAGGTCCCAGGACTGGCCAAGAGCACTGAGCCCTGCCAGTAACAAAGAGAACTACCTGTACTCTCGTTCCCTATGGGTCACCTGGGTGACAGTGACAGTTCCAGGAGCACCTGCAAGCAGCTGGTGTGGTATCCCCTGGGATGGAGGCTGTATGGGTGGGCAGTGGGCAACTGAGAGAGAAATCTGGTCCCGCTGTGCTCCGAGTGTCTGTGCTCGAGTGATGGGGCATGAGGGGCCTGGAGAGGTCAGCTGTGTCCTGGTCCCACCCGGGAGGGAAGTCCCCAGAAGTCCATTGGGCATCATCCGACTGGCTGTATTTGCTGAAGCTGCAGCTCATGCCCCATCATTAATCAGGTTTATTATTTTCCTCACTGGCTGGATGTGTTCCTCAAGATCACGACCCTTTGGAGAGTTAATCCAATATGCACACATTATAGTGTCTGGGTTTGTTTAATTTTCCATATTTTGTTCATTCCTTGTGGAGTGAGCCTTCTGTGGGGAACTGTGGCCTGGGCTTGCCCAGCAGCCTCCGCCTACCTCACCAGCTACGTCCCTAGTCCTCCTCTGGACCCGCCGCCTGAGACCAGAGGCAAGGCTGGTCCTGGGAGCTCTTGGGGGTGCCTGGTGGGGAAGAGGCAGGGTTATGGAGGGGGATTGGGAGGAGGTTCTGGTTTTCTATGCTCCCCACCCCCCAGACGTTTTGATCATTTGCTGACATTTTCCCTAGCGTGGAAAGTTCTTCCTAGACACTGGGTCTACTTCTGGGTCTGGCTTTCCGGTTGGGTTTTCCCTGAGGATGGAGAGGGAACTTCTGCGTAGTGGGAGAGAAGTGGAGACTCTAGGGAGAAGCTCCCAGCTGCCGGGACGCAGGGGCTCCTAGAGAGTGGCCTCAGCTGCCCCTGATGTCTCAGTCCCGCCAAGATGGAAGGAAGAAGGGCAGGAAGACTCGTCCTGAGTGAGAGGGAAAACTGCTCGGAAAACGAGGAGCCGGTGGTTGTGCGGCTGGTGGGGGTGGCAGTGGCCGTGAGTGTGTGTGGGCAGAGAGCATCTCTTGTTACTTCTGTACACTACGAATCCCTTCCGTGTGGACTGAGTTCTGCAGTTCTCCAAGTGCTTTTTAGAAAACACTTCATTTCATCTCTCCTAGGGCCCTACAGCGTTTGATCTGCACTACCGCCTTGTAAAGAGGGATTATCGATCCCCAGAAACTGAGGCTAGGAGAGGTGTAATGACTTGTCCAAGGCTCTGCAGCCACACCCGAGGCCTCTGGACTCGCAGCCCAGTGCTCTTGTGCTACTACTTGTTGCTCCTAAGCTGTTCAGCCCTCCCCTCCCCATCCCATGCCTCAGTTTATCTTCACACTTTCCAGTGTCAGCTCAACACTTTCTCATCCCTGTGGGGCTGACGGGTTGTCTCTCCACCCCCACCTGGGTCTGGAGTCTGACTGATTCTTGGCTCTGCGTTCTCTCAGCCAGTAGACTGGCTGCCCCAGCACCCTGGATGGCCTGCTACCCCACCCCAGGCCAGTTCTTCTTGACTCCCTCCTGCAGAGAGAGTTCCAGGTTCTCCCAGGCATGCAGTCTGGGCCCCTTGGACCCCTTGTCTCTTCTTCTTCCACCTCCCCTGGCCCGCTCTCCTGTGCTCTACCATTTCAGTTCTTTGGGGCACTTCTGTGCCCAGTCTGACCTTCCCTTTCTCACTGTCACTGTCCCACTGGGGGCTTTAATGGCTCACTCCTGGGTTCCAGTAACAGCTTCCTCCCTGGGCAGCCTGCAGGCTCTGCCTCCAGGCACCTGCTGCCACAGCTGTCTTCCTATAAAGGATGGTATCTGTGCCATGTGACCCGGTCTCCAGAGCCTTGGTGGCCCCCCTGGGCTCCTGGATAGAGTCCCCATTCGGTACCCTGGGATTGAAGACCCGGTACACTGGCCCCAGCTTTATGCCTCTGGACGTGATCCCCTGCCCCATGTCTGCCTACCTTCACAGCAGGCACCTTACGCCCTTTCCCCTCCTCTTCTTTTCTGCCCACCCACACCTTTCCCAGCCTTCAAGGTGCAGCTGGAGCCACACAAGGTGCAGCCTGGGAAGCCCCCCTCCTCCAGCCCTTCCGTCCCAGCAGGAAGCGGTGGCAGCTTTAGCTGCTGTTTCCGGCAGACCCGGGGTTCCTATCCTGGTGTCACTCCCTGAGTGACTTTGTACACATCGTTTAACCTCTCTGAGCCTCACTTGCCTCACCTGTAAAGTAGGGATAATCTCACCTGCCTGTAAGAGTTGCTGTGAGCATGAATGTGAGCGGGATGGGAATGTGATTTGTCAGTGTGAGGGGCGGCCCACTGGGTGCCCAGGGAGCAGCCCCAGTGGGCTCCTCCCTGCTGCCTCCTTGTGGGCTGGTTTGGCTCTCAGCTCCTGCCTGCTGTTGATGGTTGTCTGTTCCTGTTTCTCTCCCGCCGAGTCGGCGAGTCCCTTGAGGAGCCTGGTGCCTTTTCCCATCCTCGGCTCCTAACCGAGCAAGCACCGTCCTTCCACATCCTGTAAATCGGCCCCTGCTCATAGTAGGAACCCAAGGAATAGTTGTTACTTGATTATCACATTTGGTCACATGAAACAGGGTATGCTTTACATTTAGCAAATCCAATATGAAAAACATCTTATGCCACAGTACCAGCCAAGGTAAATTATGGGAAGGAAGAGGGAATCAGTTTAACGTGGTATTGACTGTGCACTTGGCTTGTTCGCTCGGTCACCCTGATACCCCGGGAGTAGATGTGAGCATCTCCATTTGTACAGACGAGGAAAGGGGGTCTACAGGGGGCCCTGCAGTGTGACGCTCCGGGCCACGGCACAGACCAGGGGGCGCTCCAGAATCCTAGTTCCTTCTCCTGTACTTGGGCCTAATAAAGGGAGGAAGAGGCTCTGTATAGAAAGATTCATCAGAGGTTTTCTTGAAATGGGTGAACACCTGAGTCATTTACGTAGAACCCAGTGGGGGGTGGGGGGTGGTGAGCACCTGGTGAACAGGGCCCTTCCTTCAGCGGGTTTGTGGTTTGGAGGACACAGCGCATGATGGAACGTGGGGCGCGTGGACGTGCGCTGGCCGCCGGGGAGCAGGCATTCACTCGGGCTGGAGCTCAGAGACGAGGAGGGAGGGCTTCACGGGGAGGAGGGCCTGGCGGGCAGAGTGGGGACGGGATGTCTGCGGATTGCGTGACGGGCAGAATGGATGGGGCGGGTGAAGGAAGGGTCCTGTTTGCGGGCAGTTAGGGTGGGCAGGGGTCGGGCAGAACTGACTCAGTTCAAGAGGACCTGAAACCCAAAGAGAAGAGGTCCAGGTGGGCGCCTCTTGTCGGGGGTGGGTGGGCATTGAGGATCCTTGGTCAGAGGAGTGCAGTGCCCAAAGAGGGGGCGAGGGCCTAGGGGGTGATGGCAGAAGGGGGCTGCATTTGAGTGACATTTCCAAGTCCAGCAGAACATGAAGACAGATTGTGAACAGCAGATGAGGGAGCGGGAAGTGTCGGAGAGAACTTGGAGATTTCTAGCCCCGAGACAGGGAGAACGGGGATGACACTTTCAGACACAGGGAAGCCAGAGGGGAGCGGGTCTGAGGGAAAGCTGGTGAGTCTGTTCCCAGACACGCTGTGAGGGAGGCGGTTGGAGCATTTGGGGGTCGGGCACAGGTGGCCCGTGGAGTTCCTGGACAGCGGCTGAGCAGTCTTGTGCCAGGGCACGCGCTTCGGGGCATGTGCTGCCAAGGGGGCCGGTTCTCGGCATTTCTGATGCCTGAATTTCACCTCTCCGTCCTCTGTGAGCCCTCTCTGCCCTCCCCACGTGGCACTGGGACCCCTGTGCCCAGCACTCACTGCATTTGAAGTTACTCATCTGTGTCTGTCACCTCCAGGGGACCGTGAGTGGACCTTTCCTCCAGGAGGTCAGGGACCGGTCTGCTTTGCTCGTGTTTGTATCCCTAGTGCCTGGCACAGAGCAGGGCTTAAATAAATATTTGGCCTCAACTCATTTTAACAAATGTTTGTTACAGAGATAAATTCATAGAAGGTGGGAAGTGAGGAGGGGAGAGGGAGGCTGTGTGGGCCTTTGGCTTCTGAACGGGGTGTCCCAGGGCCCCTCCGTAAGACTGCACTGGTTTGTGGTTTCTGTGACTCTCTCCTCTCCTGTGTGTCCACCCACTCATTGCAGCTTGTGTAGCCAACGGTTCCCCAGGGCTGCTGGGGCTGGAGTGGCGGGGGAGGGAGGGTGAGTCCAGAGGCTGACAGGTCTACTTTGTCACTCAATCCTGAGTTTGAGGCTGCCCCCCTCCATTCACTATACGAGGCCTTGGGCAGCTCCCCCCGACAAACTGTTGTGAGCCCTTGCCCCTCACCTGGAAGTCAGCCTTGCCTCTCACCTGGAAGTCAGCCAGCCCTGCCCCTCACCTGGAAGTCAGCCCTCATGCTTCTAGCCCTTCCTTCTCCTCCGGCTTTTCTCAGGGATCAGTTTGCTCAGAGGAAGCAGTGAAAACCAGGTGGTGGTGATCACTTTTCGGGGTGCTGTGGGGTATTTTGGCCATGGAGAGGCTGAAACAGAAGCTGAGGTATGCACAGAGTCTCAGGGGGCATCTTTGGGTGGGGAGAGTATGCTGTGGACCAGTGGAAGAGAGCCAACTTGGAAACAAGAAGTCCAGGCTACTTATTGCCGCCTCAGTTTCCTCTCTACCAAAACGGGCATATGATAAACTCCATCTCACAGAATTCCCGATTCAGTGAGATAATCACGTGAAGACCTCCAGAGGAGGGAGCAGGGAGGGATGCGACCCCCCAGGACAGGGGGTCATGGCGGTTGCCTGGGAGAGCGGCTATGGAGTAAATACGTTTAGAATTGAAGTTTAATGGCCAGCCTTAAAGAGAGGATTTAATAGAATGAGAAATCAATAGCCCAGAGGAGGTTAAGATGTGTTAGTGAGATGCTGGCTACAAGGCACACTTAGTAAAAAAGAAAAGTTTAAGAAGCCATGAAGGGTGGAGGCACATCTCCGGGCGCCAGGGTAGCGGGGGTATTTTCTGCTTTCCAGCCCAGCAAGGCTCTGAGTAGGGAGACTGGGTTTAGGGAGTGAAGTGCTGCTGTCCCCTTTTGGGGGCAGCTCTCTGCTTCTCTCTGTCCAGGGGGTGGTGGGGCCCCACTCCTCCCCCGGAGGCTGCCTAGTGCAGTGGTTGGCCACTTCTGGATCAGATTGCATGGATCAAATCTCAGCTCTTCCAGTTCTAATGATGTGGCTTTGGGCATGGAGCCTAAGGAGCACAACACCCACTTCTGTCAATCTCAGCAGGTGCCCTGAGTGCCCAGTAAATGGTCACAGTCGTTATTGTTGGAAGTATGATTATGATGTTCTCATCTTTCCAGTGTCTCTCCTAGCCCAGCCCCATTCATGAGACTGCAGAATACCATCCCAAGTGAGGTTGGTGAGAGGATGGGGACTGGGTGTGGCCCTTTCAGGGGGCAGCAGGGCCTTTTTTTTTTTACCATCAGAGAAGTCTAGAGGGGGTTTAGTCCAAGCCCCAGGCAGAGGAGGGCCCTGAGGCCCAGGGAGGTTAAATCACTTGTCGGGTTATAGGGCAGGAGTGGCAGAGCTGGGGTGTCAGCCCAGGGCTCCAGGCTCCTTAGGCTGCATCCTTGTGACTGGGTCTGGTGGCCTCCACGCAGGAGTGAGAGCTGGAGAAGAAAGACTTCAACAGATTGTTTGGTCCCCTCCCGGCTTTCAAATAAAATTGGACTGGAACTAAGCAGGAGAATGATCTTGATTCTTGAAGGCACTAGACTGTGAACTCCTGGAGGTGGAGATTCATCCCTGTCTTTTGTCTCCAGCACTAGGCTGACACATAGGAGGTACTCAGTAAATGTTTGTTAAATGGACAAATTAGCTCCCACCACCACCAATGACAACAATAGCTAATATTCATTGAATGGTTATTATGTACCAAGCATGATGCAAAGTGCTTTCCGGATATTACCTTAGTTCATCTTCTTAATAACTTTAAGGTACTATTATTATACTCATTTTACAGATGGAAGCTGAGATTCAGAGTAGATGATTAATTAGCCCAAAGTCCCATAGCTGAAAGAAACAGAGTTGGAATTTGTATCCAGGAAGTCTGATTTCAAACTCTAGTGGTACAAATTCCTGTGTGTAAAAATCACTGGTGCCTGCAGGGCCTGCTTGGGCCTGATCATGGATACACTACTTCCATTTAGTGATGGAATGTTGCTGTGCACGCCCAACTGTATGGCTTGTTGGGTCAGATAACATCCAGTTCATAATGGGCAGCCCAGGTCTCATGGTAACTTGGTGACCCATGACCAAGTGTTCAGTCTCTACTGAGGCCCAGTAGCAGAACAAGAACTATTTCTCAAAAGGAGAGTTGTTATCTGTAGAGGATGATAGGGCCTTGCTCCAAATCCTAAAGGCCTGTGCTGTGATTCACTTATAGGGGCCTGCCAAAAGCTCCCAACAACATTCTTATCTGCCACTGTCACTTCATCTGCCCTTGGATCTGCTGGATCATACGGCCCAAGTGGCAGAGAGCAGCTTGCATGGCGCCCTGGGCCTGTTGCAGAGCTTTCTCTTGTTTTGATCCCCACTCATAATTAGCAGCTTTTCAAAAAAGGTCACTCGGTAAATAGGCTGTAGTAATTCACTCAAATTAGGAATATGCTGTCTCCAAAATCCAAGATACCCACTAGGCATCGTGCCTATTTTTTGGTTTTAGGGGGCCCTGGTGCAACAACTTATCCTTTACCTTAGAAGGGATCTCAACATGCCTCACACGACTGGACCCCTAGAAATCTCACTAAGTGGAAGGCCCCTGAATTTTTTTGGATTCATTCCCACCCTCTGACATGCAGATGTCTTACCAATATGCCTGGAGTCCTTGCTGCTTCTCCCTCTCTGGGTCCAGTCAGCATTATGTCATCACTGTAATGGACCAGTGTGATATCTTATGGAAGGGAGAGGCAATCAAGATCCCCCACGAACTAAATTGACATAGGGCAGGAGAGTTGCTTTACCCATGTAGGGATAGTAAAGATGTATTGCTGGCCTTGCCCCTGAAATCAAACTGCTTTTGGTGAGCCTATGGACAGCTATGGAGAAAAAAGCATCTTCCAGATCAATAGCTACATACCAATTATCAGGGCTGTATTAATTTACTTAAGCAGTGAAACCACATCTGGTACAGGAGCTGCAGTTGGAGTCACCACCTGGTTTAGCTTATAATAATCCACTGCTGTTCTCCAAGGTCCACCTGTCTTCTGCACGTATAGGTCATATAGGAGAGCTGAATGGGGATGTGGTGGGGGTCGCCACCCCTGCGTCTTTTGAGTCCTTGAAGGTGGCACTAATCTCTGCAGTCTCTCCAAGAATGTGGTGTGCTTTTGGTTTACTGTTTTCCTAGGTAGAGGGAGTTCTAATGGTTTCCATTTGCCCATTCCTACCATAATGGCTCTCACTCCACAGTCAGGGTACCAACGTGGGGACTCTGCCAGCTGCTGAGTACGTCTATTCCAATTATGCTTTCTGGAACTGGGGAAATAACCACAGGACCCCCTGGATCCACTGTGAGATGGACCTGAGCTAAAAATCCGTTGATCACCTGACCTCTGTAAGCCCCTACTGGTGGGCCACAGTGATGTTTTGGGTCACTGGGAATTAGTGGCAATTCAGAGCCAGTTTCCAGTAGTCCCTGAAAGGTCTGATTATTTCCTTTTTCCCAATATACAGTTACCCTAGTAAAAGGCCATAGGTCCCCTTGGGCAAGGCTGGGAGGAAGAATAACTGTGTACGTTTTCGGTAGTGTATGAGGTTCTGTGTTTGGTTTTCAGCAATTTTAGCCCTGCAGCTACAAGAGATAAAAGTCTCCTTCAGGGCACACATAGAAGCTTCTAGTCATTTATGTGGCCCTTGAGCTGGAAATTTGAATTTCTGATCTCATCCTTTTCTTATACCACATTGTCTAGTGACACTGGGGACAACCAGCCAATCCTATTATATTTGTTAGCTTTCCAAAAATGTTTGAAAGTATCTATACGTAGTCACCTTATCCTTTTTTCTTATAAATGGTTGATTAGCAGTAGCCAATGGAGATATTTTACATATCTCTATTGCCAGATCATGCCATGAACTATCAGTGCTCTCTTCACTACTAGAAATAGTCAGTCATTAATGTCTTTAAGTCTAATCAGATTAGTGACCAATTTCAGAACCCCCAAAACTGATTTAGAAAACTCATCTTTAAAATTCTGTTCCTCTAGAACCACTCTTGGTATCAAAATTTGTATTAGCCAGAGAAACAGATCCAATAGGAGATTTATATATTTATTTATGTGCATATGTATTTATTTATTTATTATAGGAATTGGTTCACACAATGGAGGCTGAGAAGTCCCATAATCTGCTGTCTGCAAGCTGGAGGGTGAGGAAAACCGGTGATATAATTCAGTCTGAGTCCAAAGGCTTGAGAACCAGCATCTGCTGATGGCTGTCCTGGCTCAAGCAGAGAGAGCAAATTTCCCCTTCTTGTGCATTTTTGTTTTATCAGGCCTTCAATGGATTGGATGATGCCCACCCTTATTGGTGAAGGTGATCTTCTTTACTCTATCTACTGATTCAAATGCTAATCTCTTCTAGAAACACCCTCACAGATAGTTGCACCGAGAAGTAATGTTCTACCAGCTTTCTGGGCATCCCCTTAGCCCAGTCAAGTTGACGCGTAAAATTAACCATCACACCTGCCACCTCCCCACGGCGTCCGCCATTTTAATTTTATATCCCAGTCTTACATCCTGAGCTACATAGTCATATAACTACTGCATACTTGCCATTTTTACTTGAATGTCTCACTCAGCTCTCAGATGTAATATGTACTAATTGAGTTATCTACCCCCTTTATGCCACACTTCTAAAATTCCTCAGTGAGGTTTCCCCATGTGAGTAATGACACTTCCACCCAGTTGCATGTACAAATACCTGGGAGTCTTTGATATCCACTCCTCTCTCCATCCTAGTAAATCACTAGTTATCTACCCAAAATATATCTCAGATGCTTCAATTTTTCTCCATCTTTCCTACCACAACTCTAGTACCAGACCCTCTGATCTCTAGCCTGGACTACTGCACCTGTCTCCCCATCAGTGTTCTCACTGCTTCTCTAAACTGTTCTCTCTGCAGTGGAGAAAATAAATCACCGTATCCTTTTTTTCTCATTAAGTTCCAGCCCCACTCTTCTTCCTTCATTTCCTTGAATAAACATGCCTTTTCTATTTGCCATTGGACGTTTGCAAACCCTTCCCATCCGCTGTTCCACACTTCACATGTATTCATCCATCTTTCTCTTAATGTTGCCATCTTCAGAGCTTTTCTCTGACCACCTTGTCATTTTATATGTTATACCCCACTCTCCTCTTTGGTTTGTTCGTAGCACACGTCACCCTTTATGATTATTCTTTACTTGATTACTTGCATATACATTTTATGAGAGTGGAACTATGACTATCATATTTATCATTGTTTTCCCAGCTCCTAGGACAGTGCCTGGTGGAGGGATTAGTAAATATGTGCTGAATGAACGAAAGCCTCGAGGCAGTGCCTCTGCGTCTCTGTTGAAATGAACCACCAAGAAGAGCAGCCTCATCCTGCGGCAATCACAACACTGTCTAGCAGGGTGGGTGTGTGCGAGAGAAAGTGTTTCAGAGAGACCAGGTCTGCTGGAGGGTCTCCAGCTGCTGGTGGCGGAGGCTTTCTGTTCTAGCTGTCAGCTTTTTCACTTAGGACGTTAGACGTTAACGCCAACCATTGTAATCACACTGTAAACTGATTACCTTGAAATGTGATTTGCAGATGTGTGTTGGGGGGTGGGCAAGATGATTAACTTCTTTTTACCTTCCTGTATTATTTAGAGTTTAGAACAGCCATATATGATTTTATAGTTAAAAAATTAAATAGAAGTTTAAACATGTTTAAAAAAAAGAAATATAGTATGGCTGGGAAATGATGCTGCATGATTAGTTTCTGAATGTGGTTTTCAGTGGTCCCAAGAGACTTGGCTTCAAGCATAAAATATTTCTTTGAGCAGTCAGACTGAGTCAGACTGCTTTCTTAATTTGCTCTTTTCTTGCAAATTTTCTGTTTTACGAATTTTCCTTGTGCCATGATAACTTCATTTGCTTTTGGTTTTGATTTGCCTTATTCTGACTTGTGACATTTATTGCAACTCTTATCTGCCTTAATCTTCCTAACTCCAAATTCCCAGGAGACAAGAAAAGCCCAGCTATTTCCTGCTAGGTCTGTAGATCTTTGGTCACTTGATGGATTTGTCTACACTTAGGTCAGGGGCCTGCTCCAGTCTAATCAGCCAGGGTTCGTCAGGTCGTGTGGTATGGGACCTGGAAGAGGAAGGCTTGGAGGACCCAGAAAGAAGTGATAGAACCTTCTTGCTAGTTTCCGTTCTATGGCTTTTTTTCTTTGTTGGCTTCACCACTACTATTTAAACCTGAACATTTTATAAGAATGTTTTTCATATATGAAGGCTTTTCTTTTTCATTTCAAAGCCGTTCAAAATTTACTTTCCAAGTCTGTGATATTCTCTACATTATTAAAACTATATTCAATTATCGTTAAGCAGTCAGCTACTAACATCAAGTCTTTTTCAATTCCTACACAAGAGGAATGCCAGAAATTCCATTTTGTGCAGTGAATGGTGGATTTCATGAGATAGAATGCCATACTACAAGAAGACTAGAGCATATCTCACTTCATGCTACAAGTGAGCCTCTGTAGAGTTCATTCATTTATTCAACAAGTCCTTCAGCCCTGTGTGAGGTGCTCTGTTTGTGCTGGGAATAAAAAGATGAATAAGACACAATCCAAGCAACCAAGGTGCTCAGGTGCCGACACGAGAAGTTTTAAATCAATAGCCTGCAATCTTTTTATCCGCTGTAAAACATATGATGAGCAGCATTCATGTCAAGTCACATTTCATGGGTGTATTCAGGGACACTCAACTGCGAGATATAAGTCCACCCCTTTATCTGCCCCTTATGAATGCATTCCTGTTATAAGAGGGAGCACTATTTTTATAGATGTGATCCAGATGGCTAGAGAGCTCACTAGTAATATGACGAAAAGTATCCAAATTACAATGACCTCAAGCACCATCCCACAGATCATGGACATACTACTCAGGGTCCAGGAATTTTAATTTTTTAAAACAATCTGTGTGGTTGGGGACACTTTGAGAAACACTGTTCTTTTGGTTTTTCCTTCATAGTTGAGGCCAGGCTGTGATGTTTGGTAAAAACAAAATTTTACCAAAGTCTAGACTATCCAACATCAAATGACAGTACTTGTTAGTCACCAACAGCTCCCTATGAGTCTTGCTTTTTCAAAATCAGTGCAGTTCTTCATAGTCTTTCCTCCAGGGAGGGAGAACAGATGAGGATTCCACACTTCTTCTGAACTAGTATGATCTTGCAACGTCCTGGGAGAAAATACTTGTGCAAAAAGACACATATTTTACCAAGGTGTGCACAAAAGGATTTCCACTACAGATTATAGATGAAGTTTGACAGTCGGAGGACCCAGGAGAAACACCATTGGAGCACAGCTATATTGGGCAGAGCTGTGAGGGACACCTCAGTATCCACTGGTGCGTCATAGACAGCCATGGCCGGAAATAGCACCTGCAGTGCCTAACAGCAGTGGCCATGGGCAGGAATCTCCTGTGCTGGAGTTGGGGAGGAGGAGGGAAGGATAGAGACACTCTGGGGCCCAGCAGAGCTGTACAGAGTGAGCAACTGACTTGAGCTGAGTTGTTCAGTGTCCTTGCCAAGGAATTCAAAATGGCACTGGATTCCAGAGTGGGCTGGCTGCTTTCTAGGGCTAAGGAGATATAAGCAGGAGTTCTTGATAGTGGCCATTTTCCAAAAAGCAGATGAAGTTGCATGGAAAGCTCATCTAAAGCCAGAGAAAAGAAAAATGTATATTCATGAAAAGGGGGAGAGAAGATAGGGGATGTTTGGGTGTTTGTATTAAAGTTTGTCCCTATGTTTCTCTACTTGTGTACTGTGAGACACCAGAGTTTCCTTAGAATAAATCCCCCCTTTTGTTTAAGCTAGTTTGATTCCTATTACTGATACTTGGCAACAATAGAATCCTAATTAATATTCACACATTGATTGCAAAACTGCCAGCCAAATGCTGTGATGGAATACAGGCTGGCACCTTGTACGAGGAAAGTTACTGACATCCTGGAAGTGACTTGCTGTATGAGATTGGATGTAATCAGAGTTACATGTATGCAC
Source organism: Diceros bicornis minor (assembly GCF_020826845.1). Lineage (NCBI taxonomy): Eukaryota > Metazoa > Chordata > Mammalia > Perissodactyla > Rhinocerotidae > Diceros > Diceros bicornis. The sequence goes on from NC_080746.1 coordinate 10,018,492, forward strand.
ATTGGTGGGTATTGACCAGGTTTTTCAGTGGGATCTGAAAGACAGCTTATAAACTCACAATTCAAGACATGTAGTATTTTGTTAAGGAAGTAGGTTGTCATCTAGGAAAAGAAGGAAAGGCTATGGTACTTAGGTTTGGGTTGAGTCTTGGATCTGGAACACCTGTTGTTCCAGCAGAGTTTCTCGGGGCCTTGGCTAAAATCCTGAGGCAGGCAATAGGGCCGGGTTTCTGCCTTTGGTTCTTGCCACAAAATACTGAAATCTTAGTGTGTCTGGGGGCTATAGCACCATCGCCAAGGTATTACAAGTGAGAGGGAAAAGAAAGAAGGCAATCAAATGTATTCAGGTTATGTGTGTGTAGAAGTGAGTATGGAAATAATGTCATTAAGAACAGCTAACATCTCTGGAGAATTTCTGATGTTCCAGGCTCTGTACCAAGCTCTTCAGATGTATATTATCTTATTTAATTCTTATCGCAGTCCTACAATACTATTATTCTCTCTATTTTATTGATGAAGAACTTGGGGCACAGAGGCCACACAGCTGTTAAGTGAGGAGTTGGAGTTGAAGCTAGGAAGTTTGCCTTAAAAACTAGCTCTTGTGTCCTCCACCCTCATTTTGCTCCTTTCTGCTGTACGTGTTTAATACAATCGCTTAGATCAGGGCCTCAAACTCAAATGCCAAGATATAATGCGAATTAAGTTAGTTGGTTGTGTCTGGGAGAAAATATGGAGCAGTAGAGGCTGTGTGAAGCTGGATGACCCTCGACCGTCAGAAAGGATGACAGTGTCGAGCTCCGGTGATCTCAGCCATGCAGTAGTTCAGGTTCAGTATTGACAAATCCTTCGATGATTAAAAATACCGCAAAATATTTTTTAATGTGGATTTAAAAATATCCACAAATCTGGATATTTATGTGAGTTCTTCTGGTATTTAATGTTGCATAATTTTTAAAAAATTACTGTGCCATGCAGGCCTAACAAAGCACATCTGGTAGCAAAATGTGTAAACACTGTTGACCTCTGTCTTCCATCACTAAACTCAAAAAAAGAGTGCTTGGGACTTCACCTTTATTAGTCAAGGAACCCCCAGGTTTGTCCCATGCTAATTCCCCACATGCAGACCACACTGCATTTGTGGTGCTCTCACTCTGTTCCTGGCGAACTTGTGGTCCGGGTTTTATTTTTGCCTCAGGCGATACTCCCAGGAAACATGGGCCATTTTCCTTTGCTGAATGGACCTCATCTTCGCCCCGGCTGGCTAGGTCCTTCATTCAGCCCATTGGCTCAGCAGTTCTCTCCCATCTCTCCTGCAAATGCCACCCCAATCCGTGCCTTTGGAGCCCTTTGGCACACCACAGCAAGCCCTAAGGCAGATCCACTGGCTTTCAACTCAGTGTCCACCCGTACATGCACAAAGGTGGCTTAGGAAAGCTATTCTTTGGGTCTCCTTTTGCTGCCTATGCTTTACCAGCATGGTCACCACGAGAAGCCTCTGCCTCAGATTGAGAGAGGGCAGTGTGTGAGGGGACCTCGTTCCAAAGTCCCAGTCAGGGAATAGGGCAAGATTTCGCTCTGCCAAGCTGTCAAATTCCCACTCCTAGAGCCCAACAGGGGCAAATGAGATGTTTGTTCTGTCCCCTGCCCCCCTCAACTTTCTCCTCGAGCTAGAATAGTGGAGGGCACTTATTTTTTCCTTCCTCTGAATCCTACACATCTTTCTACAATAGAGTCGGCCTGGACATCATAGGCTTGTGGGGCGTTCACTCTAAACCATGAAGGAATTTTCTCTGAGTTCCCCAGCTTTAGTTGTTGACTTGTTAAAGGATAAGCTAAAAAGTTGGCAAATCCCTTTTCTTTTTTTTTCCAAAACAGTTATCTGGCTTCCAAGGCTATTGTCTTCTCCGTAATCTGATTTTGAATGTCAATCTTTCAATATTATCTCCCAACTTTGTTTTACTCTCCTTGTGAAACAAATCGCAGTTCACCCCTGGACCATAAAGTTGGCTGCTGCAGGAGCCACAAGTAAAAAGTAAAATAAATTTTATTCTTTTTTATACTTTTCCCCTGTCTCAGAAGCCTCAGGACCTGTGTGCAGGCAGGACCTTGGTTACTAGGCCATATCTCTCTACCTCAGCCCCTGTTAAGAAAGCCAAGCTTAAGTCTAGGATGTCAACTCCAAGCCTTATATATTATCCTCCATGCCGATGTAATGTTTCTTAACAGTGAGAAATTATCAGAGCTCTTCTTCGGAAATCTAAATTTCCATAATGATGTTTTACTGTGAAAATCATCAGCCGTCTCCTTCTCCAGTGTTGTGTTGTGCGACCCCCCCTTTCCTCTGCCTGTGTATCCATTTCTCTAACCTCAATAACTAGGCAGAGCATTTTTTTTCTCTTTTTGATAGGTGGGCAGAAATTGAACATGTTAATCTCTGCTACTATCTATAAGGCTAAATATGATCCCAGGGCTATTAAGGGGTTGTCATCAACTGCTTTGAAATCACAGACAGTGTCTAATCCAGGTCTCAGAGACTCTCTGTAACTCTTGGCTGCCCCTCTACCTGGCTGAACACCCTCAACACTTCAGTGGCTTGATCCAGGAGCAATTCAAACAACTCCTCTCCAGGCTCTGTCTGTGCTTCTTAGAAACTCCCCTTTAGAGGGCTTCTCTTGCAAGTTTATTTGAGAGTAAAGGGGATTTGTATTATATTCACTTCTATGCCAGTTAAATGCAGTAATTGATGCTCCCTGTTAGTTTTAGCTCCATCAGAAGCCTTGTTCAGTTTGATCTTAGGTACTTCCTGGAATTCTTCGGCTATGGCTTTCAATATACTAATTGTACTCATAAGCATCTAATGAACGTTTTCTTGTAGTAGACACTATTCTACGCTGTTTACATGCATCATCACATTTCATTGTCACAAAATCCCTGTGAGGTTTGTATAATTATTTTTTAAAATTAACTTAATTATTACTCTATGTACTATAATTAGTATAATTCTTTTTCTTAATCGGGAGAGGAAGGCACAGAGAAGTTAACCAACTTGGGCGTGATTGCATCATTAGTAAGAGGCAGATCTGGGATTTGAAGCCAGGCGGTCTGAAGCACAATGCTCAACTGATAAGATGCTGCTGTCGTGTTCAGGGCTCAGTGGAGGAAGAAAAGTGAGAGGGCCACAATTCAACTGCCCCATTCGTTTTTTCCTAGTAATACCACAATAAAGGTTTTGGATGTTTACGATGTTTGAGAATGATTCATTTAATAAGAGAAATAAAAATTTTAGACTATACACAAAATATGCCTATTCCCATGGTTCAAGGAACATAAACACAAAAACAGAAGAAAACTCATGACAGGCGGTGCCCTCATGGGTGCAACCCAGTTCCTGACTATGGTTATCAGTCTTCAAGTTCATGCCTCTTTCTTGAATCCTCCATAGTATAAATGGCCACCCTCCTTTAGAAAAGGTACCCTCAGATGCCCTACTTCCTGCTATCAGGAACAGGCCCACTTTCTCCCCACTAGTGTATATTCTGACATATAACAATCTACAGACTATTTCCCCCAAGGTGAATTATTCAGGCAGGCATAGAGATTGTATTTAAGGAAGAAATCCTCTGTAACCTAGAGGAGAACAATAGGGACAATCTGTGGTCCAAAGGTCTTCACCACTGGCATGCCATTCAAAAGGGGTTTGGGTCTTTGTACCCACCAAAGCAGTCCTGGATGGTGTTGCTGGGCCAAGTCCCCTCCTTTAAGATCACTCATCAGCATGAGGTGTGTATACCCTACTCAACCTTCCTGGTCACTCAGCAGGAAAATAATGGTATGCATGCACCTGCATACATACACACACACACACACACACACACACTCTTGCACACACGTACACAAGCTTACCACTCTCCAAAAAAATTGATTCTCAGAGACAATACAGTCAGTTTAGATGATAATTAGGAAGGGAAACATTTCTCTAAATATCATCTGCACAAACTTATGCCAACCATAAGAACAGCCTTTCACCTTATAATGCAGAATGACAGAAGGCCCTACTTTTTTAATTCTCCTTCCAAACCATGTTCAGTGGCCTCAGATGTACAGAAAAATGGGGCCATGGATCCTATCTTTTTCAAGGAACAGAGTCTCTGGTGCTTGACTGCCAACCAATGACTGCACAAAGACCTGCCTGAAATTCTGAAACTATTGTTTTTTGAACCCCATTTTAAGTCTGGATATTCTTTACTATTCTCTTTGAAAGAAGGGAGGCAGCAAGGTGGTTCATCATTCTCACATCACAAATCAGAAAGGTAGGTGTGGGAACTACTCTTCCAGGTACGTAAAAATTCATGACTCAAAAACACAATGGTTATCAAACCATCCCACCTTTCTTATGCAACCAAAACCTTCCAAGACAGCTGCTTTAAATTTATAGAACTTGGCTGTACAAAGAGTGAACTGTTTTGAATCTTAAGTAGCCTTATGACCTAGGGTAGAACATGTTGTCTGTAATAATAGGGACAATTTGTGGCCCAGAAGTCCTCTCCTTTGGCTGCCAGGTAAGCAGAGGAGAAGAAACCAGCATTAAGCTCACCCTTGCTGCACCATGGTTTCAGTGATAAGAGGCATATTATTCATTAGAGAGAAAAGGCCCTGTCAAGGAAGAAAGGTCAGGAAAGTACACACAGGGAGACAAAGCAGAGGTTGCAATAGTATCACTAAGTGAGGAGCCAGGAGAGTGAACAGGACAGAGGGTGCTATTACAGATGCCATAACCACAGCATTTAAGAATTGTGCCCCTTTGTGATCAGTCGTCCTCTGACTTTGATGCTCTGTTTCAATCACTTATTGTGGGAAGAGCTGGAGTTGAATTTTCGTCTTTTCCAAGGTAGGGAGATATGAGAGAACTCAAGGTCAGCTCTTTGGGAAAACAAAAGAGGAGAGGTAGAATTGAGTCAGCATTCAAAATTCTGGAAACTGTTCCCAACTCTGGGCTTGGTCTGAGAATAGAGTCATTTCTAATAATCCTGAACCAGCCCCTTTATGCCTTCTCCTAGAAGAAAACTACTTGTGGCTAGGAGTTTGGCACCTGAGATTCCCAGACATTCTGAGATTCCCAGAAAATCCTGACGAGAAGGGAATTTTGGAGATGGGGGGTGAGATACAAGGAGAGCATCCCCAGAATACTTCAGTTGAGTTTCTTTTAGGAATCTGCTCAAACCTTTGGATATTTCTTCATTCTTTGGTTACTCTGGGTTGAAGAGCTCCAGATCTCACCTTATTTCAGTGAATCAGAGCTCAGTTAATTTTCTTGCTGCTCACTCAGAGAAACCAGTCTGTTCTGAACTGGAGTCCCTGACTTCAAAGGCCATTCTAGAAGCAACTGTTCTTGATCTTCCTGCCCACTTGAACACATAAGACAAATCTAAGCCTTAGTGACAGTTAACATTTAGCAGGCCACTCCTGCAGCCACCCCCACTGCCAGGTTCTTCTCCTGATCATGCCAGAGCCTCAATGCAGCCCCTGGCCCATGGCTCTCTTTGGACAGGTGACCTCTGAGAGTAGTCTTTGCTGGCTGAAACATGTGACACCTACTCTGGCTAGGGGGTCTATGTGGTTCCTGAGACTCTCAAACACCAAAATCTTCAGTTAACTTACTTCTGTTATATCCTTGTGCTTTGGGGAGCACAGATGAGAGAGCATTCAGTTAACTTTTCCTTGGGGGAAATAGAAATAATGAATTCCCTAGAGTTATGTTGCACAGTGGTGGGTCCACCTTTTCCCAGTATAACTTTATAACAAATTCATGTGTACCTATGGTTAATGTTATCACTCTCATGGGTGTTACACGTGGGTTTTCTTGGGTAGGGAAGAACAAGCAGAAGTTACAGCTGGGGGGCAGTATAACCTCCAGTCCCTCTTCTCCAGCCTGACTTGCCAATTTCCCAGCAGCCCATGGTAGGAAGGGCATGTGATGAGCATGTCCTGTGACAGCAGTCACGGGAATTGGTTGAGAACTGCTGTTTGGTGGTGGCTTGCAGGAGCCTCCCATCCTGTACTCATCACTCCTAAATGTGGTGGGCTACTATCAGAGGACTGGAAGGCAGTAGCTGGGGTGATGAAAAGGGACTTCAGGGAATGGCCTCCAGGCAAAGCCCTCTTCCTCTTAAAGACTGAGATCCTGGTGACTCATTCTAGTAACAGCCTCAGGAGAGGAGGTCAAGGAGAAGCCTTTAGGAGGAGTCCTTGTGAAGAAGTTAGTTGTTATTATTCCTGGCCTTCCCACAGCTGATCCCCTTTTCCACTACGTTAAATGAGTTAAGCTCGTAAGCCGGACGTGTGGTAGGAGTTGAACCAAGGAAAAGAGATGACACGGAATCCATATTTGACACCAAATTCATATTCTTTGCCTCTCTCACTTGTCAGACATGAGCCCTCACCTGATAACTGAGAGGACATGGATCAAAATCTCCCTCTGCCTTTACATTGTGGTGAAATTTTAATTCAGTCCTGTTTCTTATGCATACAATAAAGACATTGGGCTGTACTTCTTCTATGCTCAACTCCTTTATTTTACTCATTTGTAAAACAGTACCTTCAAGGCTGTCCAAAGCTAGAAAGTTTGGAGGGCAGTTAAAGGAGGGTAATGAGGCTAGGTCAGAGGCTGATTTGGGTTGGGCATGGAGGAGGAGGGGGCGGTCAAGGGTTTCTGGGGTGAGACCTAGGCACACAGGGCGATGTTCTGGGGTTGATCCAGGCTGCTAGATGGAGCTTGGATCTGAAGCAGGTCTAAGTGTCAGAAGAACTAGTTGGCCTGGTCCCATTTCCCCTGTAGGCCTGGGAGTGAGGCAGGTTAGATGTCATGGAGAAGAAACCGTCATGGAGAAGAAATGGGACAGTACTCCCATCACACTCCTTTCCCCTGCCTGTATGGAGGCTCTACAGGAGCCCTGTAATAAAGTAAGTCTCCGTCTTCTCACCGACTCACCTAGGACCAGATGATGCCACTCTTGCGTCTCCTTGCTGCTGAGCAGGGTCTGGGTAGTGCGTGTTTGAGGTTGGCAGAAGTGGTTGAGGAGGATAGCGCCGAATGCGGGAAACTTCTCTGGGGGGATTTTTGTTTTTATTTTATTTTGTCCTGCATCACATGCCCTTGCTCTGTCCTCCTGCAGGGACAAAGTAAACACAACTTTGGGCCGACTACAAAGGAGACTAATTTGGCCTCAAATCCCTCACCTTGCTCTCATTCTGTAGAGATAGGGGATGGGTAGAGGCTGTGCTTCTGGGCAGGGCGGGAGCAGGACAGGACAGAACAGCATGTCCTCCAATCCCCTGAGGAGGAAAGAGCAGCAAGGAGTGGAAAGGCCTTGGATAGAAGCCAGAGGTGGGGGAGGAAGTGCAGTCTCTGGGCCCCAGGAGAGGCCCCAGGGCAGGGCTAGGAAGCTTTCTGAGGGCTCAGATATGGAGGTGGGGAGGAAAGAGGTGGCCAGTACATCCTCCTCTATATGAGGGAGAGGTGGTCCAGGTGTCCAAGTCCTGTCTGTGGCCCCCACTAAGATCCTTGGGTGAGAAGTATTGAAAGGCTAAGCAGTTAGCTGAGGCTTCTGCCTGAGTCAAAGGTGGGCTCAGTGTTAGCCTTTTTAAAAGGGTTTACCAGGGGAGCTGCTCCTGAATCTCCTGACAATTCTGGGCCTCACATTCTAGGAGGGACAGTGAGGTACAGTGATAAGGGCGCAAATTTCACAATAAAAAATCAGAATATCACATATATCACGTCAACCATGATTGCATTTATTAACATGAACATGTGATATATGTACAGAAATAATATTGTATGGACATATGGCAATATATTCACATTGTTTTTTTTCAGATTCTGGGGCACAAAGGGAATTTTATTTATTTCTTAAAGAGTTTGGTATATTTCCAGAATTTCCATTACTTTTATTCTGAGAATAATGTTTAAGTTGTCTGAACAACTTAGGAGAAAGACTTGGGTTGCATGGAGCTTGGGATTCACGCCCAGATTTTAATCATTGGTTGCCCAGGTTATGGTGCAGGAGCATCTTCCCAGGCAGAACAAGGAGTTCTTTGCTGGGAGGCATAAGCTTGGTGCTCTTAGCTCAGACCCTCTGGGACTTATTTCCGTGGATTGCTGCCTGTCTCACATGTTCCAAATGCAAGACTCACCAAGGTGGTCCCTATGGGAATTACTTCCTGACAATGGCGTGTAAGACTTAGACCCCAGCCAGGCTTGTGGGAACCCCTAGTTTCAGGGGGAGTTTGCTGGTGAATGTTGTCTCTGCCAGGCAGAGGAGATTTTTATTTTTTTAACGGAGACAGCCTTTTTCTTACCCGTTCTCCCTCTCTCTGCATTGTCATCTGCGAGTCAGGGTAGAGCCCAGACTAGAGCTCCAGCCCCGTGACCCTTCTCCAGCTTGAAAGAGAAGGAAACAGCGGAGTGTCGTGGAAAGATAATGGCCCACTGGCTCAGACAGATGTGTGCCCTTTTCCCTGGGGAAACGTGCTCCAACTCTAAGCACCCCTGGTCTTAAACTTAAGATGAGGTCAATTATTTCTAACCCATGAGGTTGTTCAGAGAATTCAAAGATATCAAGTGTGTAACAACCCAAAGAATGTTTGACACCAACTAAGGTCTTAATATCTGTTCCCTCCCCTTTGCCATTACCCGTGTGTGTTATTAAGTCCTAACAATTCTATCAGATATACCTCTGATAGTCCTCTTTTCACCTATGAGGTCACAGAGGCACAGAGAGGGTCAGTAACTTGTTTATGGGCACTCAGCACCTAGGTCCATCCTAGGTGTGTAGGAAGTACCCTCCTAGTGAAGATTATGTGAGGCATCATGCTTGGGTGTAGCATGTGTCCGGCTCTGGGAATGAGTCCACTCAGATAAATGGGCCCCACGTTCACTCTCTCCCCACGACAGGGGAATCTGCCATTACCACTGCCTGTCTTCTCCAAAGTGACTACTGACTGCAGGGTTAAGGACAGGAATTTCCTCCTGTAAACTTGCAAGTAGGGGCTGTCAGTAGAGAGGCACTATTCCCCTGTGCCTCTCAGGGTAACCACACCAATCATGCTATTCTTTTTTCATCAGATATCTTTGATTATCTGATATGTGCAAGGCATCATTCTAGGTGCTGAGGAGAAAGCAGTGAACATAACACGTGAAACTCTTGCACTCCTGGAGCTTTTGTGAGAGGAGAGGGACAAAATAAACGTAAATAAGGAAAAGCTATGGAATGACAAATCCGGTTAAGTCCTCTGGAGAAAAATCAGAGGAAAGGGGCAATGTGTAATGTGGTCAGGCAGTTTTGCACACATATATATATCTATATATCTATAGACATATATAGGAGAAACCTCCTGTTAAGGTACTGCTTAGTGGAGGAGAGAGGGATGGCACAAATATATGGCACCATCTGGAGAAAGTAAGGTCAAGGCAGGGAACTGTGGGAAACTCCTTTCCAGCCCTCTCTACTTCCCTTCCATGCACACTTTCTAGTGACTAATCCAAATATATCTTCTTCTTTTTCCCCATAACACCCAGTGTGAGTCTGTCCCACCGTAATCATTTATGGTCTTTGTCTTCCTCGAAAAAATTAATGAATAAAGATTGAGGGCAGCTGAGATCATCCTCACCTCCTAACCTGTTTTTCCTGGGCTGTCCCATCCATCCCTCAGAGAGGGATGCTACACTGGGCAGCCAGACCCTATCTGGAGTATTGAGCTCTGATTCTGGTGACTCACTTTGTGAGGGATGTACCACTGGAGGTCATGCTGAGGCAAGTGTCTGGGACGCTTATGGTACCTGAAAGGGACTGAGCAACTCACTCACAGATACTTGGTGATCCCAGCTTTGTTATATCTGAAAGGACGTCATGTGGATGTGGAGTCAGACATGTTCTGTGTAGACCAACAAATAGAAATACCACCGAAGTGAAGAGGTACTAGGGAGAGAGATTCTACACCAACATTAATTCGTACCTTATGAGAGATCTAATAAGATTAAATGGGTGTCTGTGTGGCTTGAGTTCTAAGTAGCTAGAGGAATGTAAACACAGACAGGATGTACCCTCTCCTGGGAACGTTGTAGAGAGGATTCAGTTGGTTTGATCTGAAATTTATGATTCTGTGATTCTAGTGAGATGCCTGAGGGCAGGTGATGGGAATAAATAAAGCTGGAATCTCCCACTGGGACCTTCTCAAGAATGGGCCCCAGGATGTTCTGGCTGCTTCTGCTGGGCATATTCACAGTGCTTTTCATGGATGAGGGTAAGGACTTGCGAGGGAGGCAATGATAGGTGGGGAGAAAATATTTGGGGAGGAAGGGAGGGTTTCTAAACTTGATTTTGGGGCTGCTATAAAATGGTTCAAGGAGAATTTTTGTTCTTCTCTTCACAGGAGACAGAGTCCTGACATCGAAATGTATGGTGTAGTTGGTTTGCCATTCTTGGATAAATAATGCCACAATGAGAGGGGATATTCTTGATTTCTTTATACATTGTCTCTCTGCCCTCCCTGACTACACTCCACTCTTCTCACTCAAGGCTGTAGTGTTTTCTTTCTGCCCTCAGCCTTGGATGAAGTGGGGGCATCCTTGACTCCTCGAAGGGTCATAACTGTCACCCATTCAAGGAGTAAGGACCTCTGACAGAAGTTGGGAGGTGTGTCAACTTCTTTCTTGTGAGGATTGCACCACCCCAGTATAAATGTTTACAGGTGGGGGCAGGCTTCTGAAGCAGAATCACTTTCTCTAGAGCTCTACTTTAAAGTTTTTCTCTCTTCCTTTAGACATTCGATTTTGCAATAAATGTAAGGTCTATAATGGATACAAATGCGTCAGTGGCATGAAAAGTTGCTGGAAGTTTAATGTAATGTCATATCCGAGGGCTTGTACTACAGATCACTATTATTTTACTGATCGCAAGACAGGTAAGTGGGGGTTAGAGAGAGACATGAAATATTACCAGTGGTGCCCACAGTCCCAGGAATCAAGGTGTGGGAGGAGACTTGGATCACAGGAAAGGGTGGGGAAAGTGACATTCTCCATACACAGATATGGGGTGGAGGCTGCATGGGAGGTAGATGGCTTTTGCCTGGTCCTGTCTAGAGAGATATAGATGAGATGCAGACACACACAGCCTTGGGGCTCATTCCAGCCTACAGAAAACTGATGAGAGTCTGGAGAGAAGTCATCGCTAGGAAGATGGTACGATTAAGCAAGATGATCACATTTGCTTTTCTTCTTCTCTTTAGGGAGATATATGTATCGTTATTCAACACTATCGTGTGAGGCTTGTGAAGAGGGAATGACTCAGGTATTCCATGACTTACTGAGAGAAACAGTTTGCTGTAATTGGAAAAACAAGTGTAATGACGGCAACAATAATATAGATATTACAAAGCCAGTTAGAGAAGAGGAACAAAATATACCTGAGTCCGATCAAGAAATTACTTAAGAATTTAAACCATCTCTCCCAGTAATCTTTGGCCTTCTCCTACCAATGGCAACATCATCTCACATTTTCTCAAAACCTAGACCCCACTCTCTTCTCTGTTCCAGCAGATCTACCTATGGAAGCTCTGTTTTTTCTGTGTCAGTGCTTCCAGTAACAGGAAAGTGTAAAGCCATAGGCCACAACAACCCCATCTCTGTCTTCTGGTTGGATTTACCTGTCTTTGCTACCCCATACCTAATGGCAATATTTGCTTGTCCTTAAGTTCTGAAGCTAAACCTGGGTGAATGTCAGAGTTGTAAATTTTCTGAAAAGGGAGCGAAGAATTTTTCTCATAGAGCTTCTGAGGGAAGATCAGGAGAAAGCAGACTGGATAGAATTAGGGACAAGAAATCACAGGAGATTTTAGGAGAAATATTTGGGAGGAGAGAGGAGGAGGTATTTGGTGGACAGTAGGAAGGGCTTGTATTAAGTAGGGGCTTGAGAAAGTTAATGTGAAATTAGAAAAGTCTAACTTCTGTGAAAGGAACAGTCAGTGTACCAGACCTGAGAGTCTTTGTGCCTGCCACCATTTTTGGGAAACTGTGTGAACCACAGCTGCTCCTGACCACATAACCCTAGGTCACTATGTTTCTAATTATCTTGTCTTGCTTTCATGGCCAAAGCCAAGTAAAGCAGCTTGGACACTTGGCTGAGTGTTGGCCAATTAATCTCTCTCCTGGCATGTGAGACATACTCTACAACATGGTCCTCAAAAAGATTTAAATATTACCTTGCATTCAGTGTACTCATTGATAGAAAGCTGGGTGTTTTTCATCTATTGGCACAGCCCTGAAACAATGTCAAGGAGAGATAAGAGCTTCAGATCTTCACTGTAGTTTTTCTAACAAAAATAATAAGCTGTGAAATGACAAAAATTAATCCCCAAATTATTATTCGCTCACTTTAGGTTAAATTTTTTTTTTATCACGTTAACCTGTCTATGTGTTAGAATCTACAGACACTATTGTATTTGTTTTTTAACTGTGTAATTAAATACACACAATAATATTATCCTAGGTTTAGTAGTATACCTTCTGGTATCCAGGCTTATGATTGCTTATTACTTTCTACTGTATTATATTTGCATAAATAGAATAAAACATTTTAATACACAAATTAATTTTAAATATTTGAAATGTGTGTGTGCTGGGATATCCCTCAAATTGTATCATGTTGGGATGAATGTTGTACTTTAGCATCTTGAGAAGTAGAAAATACTATAGATTCTTCCATTCAGGGTTGGTTAATTAGTTTATATGAATAGAATGGAGATGCTGGCAGGGTCCAATAATGAGATGATTCATGGGGGTATTACTGTGCTCTGTGGTTAGTGCCTAGAATGGTCCCAAGCAAGTCCAAATTAGAAACTAAGAGGAAGCTTCAAATTAGAGAAGAGATGCAAGGTAGATGGTGAAGAAGGTTGCTGGTAGCAGGAAGAGTAGCAGCTAGACACTGAGTGATACAGACAGATGGAGACTGACTGTCACACACTCGTAGCTGAGCTTGAAGTGAGATTCACAGACCACTGTGGCAAAGCCCCTAGAGTTTCGTCATATCCAGACTGGACCTCCAGACCCAATCTTCCTGAGCCTGTCTTATTATGTTTTCTGTCTTGGATTTCCATGAGATTCTGACTCCCGTATTGCCCCATGTTACAATACCCCATCACCACTAATTTTCTTGGTCCAATTGAAGTACATCTCTGTTCTTTACATTTTATGAGAAAACCAAATGGGAAGGAGAGGAAACAATGAGGGAGGCCAGACCTTGAACAAGTGCACTAGTTCTAGATTCAGGTCCAGAATACTCTTCCAGGCCAAGGAGGCCTTGCTTGGTGGTGGACCTAGACTGGCAAAATTGATCAAAGGAAGACAAACCAATTGTATGAAACTATAAATGTGGAGGATTATTAATTTAGGAAAAAAGGATTTCTTTTGTATAAATGTGTATAAAATCCTAGAAATCCAGTATAAATATGTTCATTAGTGACAAATTGTCAGAAAACTACATCACAAAACTGTTGTTCTGTTTGCAAATTTTGTGCAAGTCAGGGTTGGATTGGAATATCAGGCAGCTGGCTCCACAGTCTCAGGGGACTCTGTCTAGAGACATTATATGGTCTGGGGCTTACTATTTGGCCTCATGTTTTTTATGGACTGGGCTGTGAAACAACTGCTGAATGTTCGAAAATGTGCCTTGTGAGTACTCAACGCTTATGTGCTGATTGCCTGATTTATGCTGGCATGCTGCCATTAATGGTGATGAAGAAAAACTGGAAAAACAAAGATTATTTGTACTCTTTTAGCCATTTGGGTGTACATTTAGCTGTAGTTCTATTGCAGATTCCCTGGGGCAGGGAAACCTGCCCCCTCACCCTCAGGCAGAGGAAACAGCCCCCAGCAAGCACACCATGAACGCACTGGGAAGAGGCTGTGCATCAGGAGGCTGCAGGTGCCTGCCTTAGTGCTCTTGGGTTGATTTTAAAGCTTTGCTTAGGACTTTTGAGGCAGGACTGTGGTCTTTCAGTTGGGACAAATTGGAGGCAACTGCGTAGTTTATGAACCTCCACAAATCCTCTTATAAAAAATGCAGAACAACTAGGATAGCAAAAGGAAAGTGCCATACAAAACATCGGATCTACTAGGGTGGCCTAAGCCCTTGAGGATGTCAGAAATATAGAAATGTGCCACTAAAATTACTTCCAGAAAAATAGAGCTCCATCCTGACGAAGAAAGGAACTGTCAGTAGAAATGAAATTGAGCAGGGTATAAAGACTAAGGTTACAGGAGAAAGTTCAAATCTTGGTAGGGGAGGGGACAAGAGGTAGCAAATCTTGGAAATCACTATGGAGGTTGCTATATAGAGATGAAAAAATTTTTAGCTACTTCCATTTCAGCACCTTCAAGAGATGAAGCTAGGAAAGCTCCCCTGGTCCACCTCCATCCGCAACACAGGCAGCTCCTTAAGTACTAGAAAAACACGTTCAATTTAAGCACACATGACATAAAAAGACTGCAAATGAACCACATAATAATGTTGTAAGAAAAGTGAACTGAATACCATACTGATAGAAAATGAAAGAATACCGGAAAAATATGGCTTCAAAATAGATAGAAACTCAATGTGACATTTCAAAGTGAACTAAAAGAAACGAGGGAAATGATAGAAACTATGAAAAAGCAGCATAGATCAAATTAAAAACCATTTAGCTTGTTTTCCCTTCCTCCTCTTAAGAATTTAGTCTAAAAGTCATTTTGGCTGAGTGAGGTAGGTATCCATGAAGGAGGTTACTAGGTATAGGCACAGCATAGGTTATTGGAAGCCCAAGTAGGGTCAGGACAACATCCATGTACCTTGGTGCAGACTGTCAGAGTCTGACTATGGTGAGGAGGGTGTCCATGCAGAGTGAGGTAGTGCTGGAAGTGGATGAGCATGGGTACTTGATGACTGAGTGGACTGAAGAGGGTGTCACATGGTGCAGTGTCAATATTGGTTGTTAGAATCCAAGCAGTGTGAAGAGGGCAACTTATGTGGAGGACAGCAGTGGCAGCTTGGGGAGGAGTATCAGAATTCAAGCAGGGTAAGTGGTGACCCAGAAAAGGATTTGGAGACTGAAAGTTGTGAGAAGGGTGTCTGCACACGGAAATAGCAATGGCAGTGGCCTGAAGTGGGATGTTGGAACCCAAGTGGGGTAAGGTGGTGGCAATGGGTGTTTGGTTATGTACAGAGGGGATTTAAAAATTATGTATATAAGATAATAGGAGCCTGGTTTCTCACTATTATAGAAGGGACTTATAAACATGAAAAGAGGAAAAATTAGAATGAATTCTAGATGCAAGTGTGTGTGTGTGTGTATACACACATGTATTATCTAGCTTTCACCATGGAGAGGACCTAGAAGCAGTGACACCCCAATAGCAATGTGCATACCTAGTACTCAGATTTTGGTTTCTAAATATCTTTTCCCACTAAGAAGAGATAGGGCTTCTTGGAAGGAAAGTACAAAATGAGCTGAGAATATTTGTCAGAAATAAGGAAATGTTCAAAGAATGATGGAGAATGTTGAAAGGACAAAGCATCAATCCTGGAGGGACTCTCATTGGTCCAATCTGAACTTGAAAATATGTGTGATAGTAACCAATTGTAATCCATTGAATAAATAGGAATCATGGGTTTGTATTTATATAAGCAAATAAATAAATGGGAAGAAGAGAAAGATTTTCCTTACAGTAGAATGCCAACTGATAAACAGAAAAATAATGTTGGAAAAAAAAATAATGCTGGGATTGGAAAATCACCATCTGGCAACAATCATGGTAAGAATTAATTAAGTCAAGAAACACTAATGGATGCTAAAACTAGTTGGTGAATGTGGAAAAATAATGGGACTTTAACATAGTCTCAAAGAACCTCCCCACCAATAGTTATTAATTACAAAGGAAAAATGAATAACTTACAGAAGACAAATCACTTTAATTGCCATCAGTTAACATAACCAGCAATGAAATGAAACAGTCATCTTCTACTTGATAGAATGCGTTGAAAACACAGCATCACTTCTGTGATAGCCTTGCCAAAGATCATAACCTGAATCTAATCATGAATAAACATTGGGTACACCTAATTTGAGGGACATTTTACAAAGCACTAGCATATAATTGTTAAAGGTGTCAAGGCCATGAAAATGGCCTTGGAACTATCCCAGAGTAGATGAGACTAAAGAGACATGGCAACTATGCAATATTATGATCCTGGATTAATTCTTTTGCTATAAAGGACATTATTGAGAAATTGACAAAACTTTGATGGGGATCTGTGAATTCAAGATAGTAATGTATCAATGTTAATTTCCTGATTGCGATGGTTTTTGTGGTTATGTGGGAGAATGTCCTTGTTTTTAGGACATGCACTAAAGAATTCAGGGATGGGCAACTAGACTTTGGGTGGTGAACACAGTGTAGTCTACACAGAAATTGAAATATAATGATGTACACTTGAAGTTTATATAATGTTATAAACCTATGTTATGTCAATAAAAAATTAATTAAATAAATAAAAATTCAGGAATAATGAGGCATCAGGTCATCAACTTACACTCAAACGGTTCAGAAAAAAATATTCTTTGTAATATTAGAAAACCAAGGCTTAACCCAAACCAAGATTGATCTAAATTATACAATTTAGCCTAGAGTTTGGTTGCATTACATACAATATGAGTAAAGAAAAAAATATATAGAAAAGCTTAAAGTAAGATGGCTAGAAAACAAAAATTTTATGGTGAGAGATGTTCAAGAAAGATTTGTAAAGAACATTTCAAAAATGAATACTGGACTTTTGGCTTCTGGTTAGGATGTGAAGAGTTATTACAAAAAATATACTCCAAGGTAATAATTAGAAAAATGGATAAAGTAATAAAAAGTCAAATACTTTTAAGTGATATTGGAGATTTGTGGATTTAAATTATAAAGAAACTCAATTCCAGAAAGAAATGAGCCCTTCTGAGGTGAGCAGAGACCAATAGAAACGTTTTTCCCTGGAGACGCCTGACAAGCTCTCTCAACATGACTAGAGGAACAGGCTTGGCATAGACAGAGTGACTTTGCTTGAATAGGAGAAACCAACATCGTTTTTCACAGCCTCTTAGACGGATATGATGGTTTGGAATCTGTGGATCTCAAAATGTAGTTCTAGTTCTCCCTGCTCGCTGACTATCCCCCAATGAATATTCACTAAGTGCATGACAGTGGATTGGCAGCTGGCGTCTAGACTGGAAAGCATAGAGAAATATCTGTAATTGCAAGGTTCTTATATTTTGAATTCCTGCTAGATGCTAGATGGAGGGGTTTATAACATACAGAGGACAGATCTAGCCCCCAAGGCATTTGAAGCCAATGATGAACTGAAACCAACTAAACCTCCAACATAGTCTTAACCCTGCTCAAATATTGATTGGCTCTGGGACATGAGCTCATCTTACCTCAACTTAGCTCCTTGACAGATGAAAGAGGTAGATAACACTCTTTAGTAATGCTGGGAATATAATAAAAATTTGTGTGACAAGCAAAGAAGCAAGAAATGTGATCCTTAATCTAGGAGATTTAAAACTGAGAAAGAAGCATACCTATAGAAGATATAGGTGTTGGAATTATCAGATGAGGATTTTGCATAACTGTGATAGATATATTAAATAAATGAGAGAAAAGATAGAAAGGGGAAAAGATGAAGAATTTCAACAGAGAAATAGAATGCATTAAAAATGGTTATTCAAATTGAAGTTAAGAAGTCATTTTATTAGCCTAGGAGTATACCAGATCCAGTAAAAGAAATAATAAGTAAACTGAAATGTAGATCAATAACATATCCAAAATGAAACATTGAGATGATACTGCTACTACTACTACTTCTGCTGCTACTACTACTAAAGATAATACAATTATTGTAATTATTATTACAAAACAAACTCAGCATGAGAGACATATGGGTCAATATCTAAGTTTAACATATTTATAATTTAACTCCATGTGGAAAAGAAGAGAAAACACAGAAGAAATTTTTGAAGTGACAATGACACCAAATTTTCTAAAATTGTCACTAGAGTCCAAGTACTTCAGTGAATCTCAAAGAGGATGAATACAAAAGTTTAGCAAACAAACAACACCAACAATAATAACAAAAATCTCACAGGGGCACATTATAGTAAAACTCTACAAACCCAAAGATCATGATAAATTTTAAAGGCAGCCAAAATAAAGGACACATTATCCTAAAAAGAGCAACAATGAGAATAACGACTAACTGTTGTTAGAATCAGCAAAAGCCAGAAGTTAATGAAATGACACATTTGAGTGTTGAAAGAAAAAAAAAACTTCCTCCCTAGAAATGCTTATACTCCAAAAATTGAAATGAAATAAAGACATTTCAGACAAACAACTGAGAGAATTTTTTATCAGCATATCCTCATTGCAGGAAATTATAAAAGGAAACCAATGAAAAATAATGAAAATAAGTATATATAAAATGTGTGTAGATAATTAAAGCCAAGTTTTAAAAATTTGCAATTAATTTGAAAGGAGGTAACAAAGGAGAAATAGAGAAACAAAAAACAGAGGGGACAAACAGGAAACAAGGAGAAAAATGGTTGACCTAAGTCCAACCATATTAATAATTAAATGCTAATGGTCTAAAGACTCCAATTAAAAGCAGGTATCATCAGGACAGATAAAAAGCAAGACCCAACTAGATGCTAGCCACAAGAAATGCTCTTTAACTGTGAATAATAGTTAGATTTTAAGTTAATTGGAGGAAAAGATGCACTACGCAAACAGTAAGCATAAGAAGGAGAGAGTGGTCACATTACTATTAGAGCTGTTGACTTCAAGATAAAGAATATTTTCAGAGAGGAATACTTCCTAATAATAAAAGAGTGGAATACCTCAAAAGGACATAGCAGTCATAAATGTGATATACCTAATAACGGAGCATCAAAATACATGACCAAAAAAAAAAAAAAAAAGAAAAGTAAAACAAGACAAAAAAAAAAGTAAAACAAGAAAATAAATATGAAAGAAAGCTCTTCAGCCTTAAGGAGCATGATCAAGGAAATGAGCTAAAATGGACTCATAAATAAAAAAAGAAATAAAGAAGATTTGAAGGAAAATGTAGATATAGAAGATAGCCAAAGAAAATCCAACATACATATAATAGGAGTCCCTGAATAAGAAAACCCAACCAATTAAACATAAATATTAAAACCATAACTCAAGAAAAATTTCCTGAAATAAATGTGGAAACTACATATTGAAGGGGGATACTGTGTACTGAGAATGAACTAAAATTGTTGGAATAGAGGCAGAATCTAACAATCTAACAATCTAATATTGGCTTTTAAAATAAAGAAAATGTTATGGCCAGCTGAAATACAAGACCAACTAAAAATGAAGTAAAATAATGCTAGAATCAGACTTTTCAATACCAACACTTTATGCTAGAAGTCAAGGGAGTAACATAGTTAATATACTCAGTGAATGAAACAGTGAGACAGGATTTTATGAGGCTAAAACAAACAGTTATATACACGTAAGAATGCTGGGAAGATTTCCATAAAATATTCATCTGGAGGTATCAACTTGAGAGTTAGCTTGATACAACCAAGGAATAATCACAGAAGTGTTGACATAACTTTTTTTGTGACCATTAAACAAATTTAACTGAAGAACTAATATTAAAATATCTGCATAAAGGTGACAGAAGAGTATTTCTTTCCAAAATGTAAATGTAATAAATTTGCCAGCATTTGGGGAGAAGAGGATGAATATATGGCAATCAGAATAATCTTGCTCTTAGCTTTATATATGTGTATATATAATATATTAATTAACTAATATTTAATGCTATATTAATTTAAGATAGCATTTAATAATATAATAATGTAATGCTATATTAATTTAATATTAATTAATATTTAATATTAATTTAATAATATGATAATTTATACATTATATTATATATATATTAGCTGGGAATTAAAGAATATCATTATAAATTGGATACTGGGGGGGAAGAAGAGGAAGATATTGATAGGTAATTTCCAAATTAGCTCAGAGTGGGAAACTAGTAGACTGTATCTTAAAAAAGAGGGGACTAAGAGTCCTAGGAATATAGGAATATACCTCTCATTAAATAATACTTTGCCCCTCAAAAATTAAAAAAAGAGAGTATAAAAGGAAAATAGATCATAAAGTGAAAAAGATACACACACATACAAATGTAATGTAAAACAATATGACAGCAATGAGTCTAAACATATCAGCCATATTAATAAATGAAATTTACTTAATCCAATTTTATAAGAGTTTAGTGAACAGAGCAAAATCCAATTCTATGATGACTAAAGAAATATGTCCAAATCAAAGTGATTCAAAAAGTGAAAAAATAAATGGATGGGAAAACGTGTATTAAAAGTCAATATTGATCATGATTTGGTAATAGATAAGGTATATTTTAGGCTCAAAAGCATCAAAAGAGACAAGGAATACTTCACATTATTAAAGCCTCTATACTACAATAAAGATATAAATTATTAAAATTCAGGCAACCAATACCACAACAACAACTTTTATAAAGCAGAAATTATAGGAGATATAAAGAGACAAGAATGCATGCTAATTAACACATCATGTGGGTAAATAATTAGCAAGGATATTGAAGACATATATACAACATGATTATTAAGGTAGATCTTGTAAAACTATGTCAAACTTTGAGCCGAGATAGTACAGAACAGGCCTTTTCAAGTGCATATGGAATATTCACAAAGATTGGTCATATATATTAGGCCTGTGGAGGATAGAGTTGATTTACATCTGTGCTGTAAAAGCTCCATATTTTTCCCTGGAGATGCTTAGACTCTCAGTGAAGATAAAAACACATTTGCGATGTGCTCTTTGAAGTCTGAAACTCCCCTAGTGACTCCCAGAGTTATTTTATTTACTGATGTAAAATAAACTTTTTCCTACCTGGCTTGATAACATGGTCAAAGAGGCATTGTAATTGCCCCTTCCCCACCCAACCACATACAACCTCATTAAGAACTTCTGTTTTGAACTCTCCTGAAGCCAAGATTCCTCACACAGATCTTGGTTGTTCAATCCAGTCTCAGAGGGCAAGTCTGTATGCAAATAAGTACTCCTGGGGAGCTGGTGCATGGGATGTCTCTCAGATTCCCTCAATACTTGCCTGCACTCTTTCTTTTGCTGCACTGTATCCTTTGTCTTGAAATAAAAGCTGTACTCAGTATGCTTTATGAGTAAGTATGCTCCATACAGAATAAGTGTGTTCTATGAAGTCTGGTGAATCTTTTCAAATATCTAAACTTGGGAAATCTTTGCAAGCCCTCAAAGAAATACTCAATAAATTTCCAAAAAATAGATATAGTATAAGCAATATTCACTTACTACAAGCAATAAACTAGAAGCTGAAAACAAGGCCAAAAAGGAACCGCAACCTGGAAATACAGAAACATACTGTTAAGCAATTCTTATGTCGAAAGGAAAATCCGAGATAAAAAATTGGAGAATTTCTTACCAGCAAACATGGAAAACCTGACCTATCAGATACTACAGAATACAGCTAAAGCGCTTACCAGAGGAAAATTCATAGTATTAAATACGCATAAAAATTTAAAAAGAAAATAAATGGGTTAAACACCCAAGTCAAAAGAGCAGAACAATAAAAATACTTCAAGCAGAAAGAAGGAAAGAACTAGCAATAAGTAAAAGCAAAAATCTATGTGGTAGTATATTAGTTTTGTATGGCTGTGCACCACAGTCTTAGTGACTGTAAAACACACACATTTATTATTTTATGGTTTCTATAGGTCAGAAGTCCAGACACAGCTTATCTGGGTCCTCAGCTCAGAATCTCACAAGGCTTTAAGCAATGTGTTGGCCAGGCCATGTTTTCATCTGGAGACTTAAGTTAGGAAGAATCCCCTTCTATGCTTTGTCAGGTTGTTGGTAGAATTTATTTCCTTGCAGTGTTGGAACTGAGGTCCCTGTTTTCTTGCTGGCTATTGGCTAGGGCCTCTTTCAGCTCCCAGAGGCCATCCACAGTTCCCTGCCACATGGCCATCCTCATAGGTGATTCACAACATCACTGCTTCTTCAAGGCCAGTGGGAAATCTCTCTCTGCTAAGATTGAGTCATATACAACGTAACATAATAATGAGAGACATCCCATCACCTTTGCTATATTCTATTGGTTAGAAGCAAGTCATACCCAAGGGGACAGGGTTATCCAAGGACATGACTCATTGGATATAGCCCATACCTTAGGATATGTCTGCCACAGGTAGAAATTATTACCTGTAGAAATGAATTAAAAAGTTCACCTAAATAGGCAAATCATAAGTTAACCCATTACTTAAAAAAGGAAACTATACAAATACAAAAAACTCTGGATATTGCAAAGGATAAACAAACACTTAAATGGAGGAATATTTAAAAAAACATTTATTTTAAATTTCAAAACTAATTTGTATAATCCTATACCAATGAATATAAACATATAGTTGAAATAAGGAATTTTCTAGGAAAACAGAATCTTTACCCAAACTGACCCAAGCAGAGTTAGGAAGTCTACACAAACTGATTTCTATAGAAGAAATAGAGGAAATTATAAAAGAGCTCCCATCACCTCTCAAAGAAGCACTAGTCCTGTACAGTTTCACAGAAGGTTTCCAAAAAACTTTTAAAGATTAGCTGATCCCAGTGCTACTTAAACTATTTCATATTATAGATAAGGAAACTTTTGTTCTTTTCATTAAGCAAAATAATATTAATATCCAAATCCAATTGAGGTTACATAATATAGAGCACATAAACTCTCACTTATAAACATCAATTTAAAAATCTTTAACAAAATATTAGCAAACACATTTCAATAGCAAATGAAAGGATAATACATAATGAGTCATTTCATTTTTGTTGAGTAACAAACTGTTCCAAAACCCAGTTGCTTAAAATAATAAACAATTATTTTCCTGTATCTGAGGAATTCAAATGATCCAGATGTGCTCAGCTGGGCAGCTCTGCTAATCTCAGCCAGACCAGACTCATTCATACATCTAGGGGATAGCTGGAGATTGGTTGATTTAAGCTGGCCTTGGCTAGGGTGACTCAGCTCTGCTCTGTGTGCTTATCTTCTCCTGGGACCAAAGGACTAACTTAGACATATCTTACTTAAGGCAATGGCAGAAGCATAAGAGAGCAAGATCCAAGGCCATTTTAAACTTCTGCTTACATTAAGTTTGCTAACACCCCAATGGCCAAAGCAAGCTAGATGGCCAAGCATAGAGTTGGAAAACTGGGAAGGTCATTCCACTTACAGTGGGAGAACACTGAAAAATTATAGGTGAAAGGATGTAGACAAAAGGGGGAGTGAAGAAGTGGGGCCAGATGATGCAATATGCTACACATCGTGGCCAAGCAAGTCTTATTCTAGGGATGCAAGAGTGGTTCAATGTTAAAAATATCAATTAAAAGTTTACTCAGCTTTTATCACTGGGAAGATGGTGGTATAGGAGAACTCTGAACTCACCTCCTCCCATGGACACAGCAAATCTACAACTACCTGTGGAACAATTACCTCTGAGAGAGAACTGGAAACTGGATAAAAAGAACCCCCACAACAAGGGACAACACAGACAGAGGTGGAAGAGGCAGAAATACCTCTCTGCTGAGGAAAAAACCACATTCTAGCCATGATGCTTCACAGCTGGGAGCAATCTTAAGGTACAAGGCTTTTCCTGGAGGAGCAGGGGCTCTGAGCAGGAGAGCTATGCCACAATATGCAGCCATTGAATTCAGCACAACCTGACACAAGTGCCATATGAGTGCCATAATACCTGGCTTTGCTGGCTATTAAAACCAATGGGGAATACTCCCCCAAAAGCCATTGAACATAAGAGAAAGAAAAGCCTGCTCTTAAAGGGCCCACACACAGATTCGCCCATTCCAGAAACCAAAACAAAATCACCAGAAAGAAAGGTGCATAGTCCTTTGGTAAAAGAGACTCACTTGATAAGCTCTGAGTGCATCTCAGAGAGGCAGGAGGCAGCTGGGCCCACTTCCCCTGGGACTGAGACACTGGCTGAAGCCATTATTGTGACCTAGTACAAGTGTGCTGACATGCTAGCAGACACCATTGGATTTCTTCCCCTGGCCTGTTAGCACAGGGGTTTGCCCCGCCCACTAGAGCACTAATTAATCCAGCTTAGCCAGGGCAAGCAGCCCACTGTAGGGACTGGCCCCACCCACCAGCAAGCCTTTGGGAAACTTTGGGCCCATGTAGGCAGGATGTGTGGGACCTCTGCTGTGGGGTGAGTGGACCTGCCTCAGTAGGGCATGTATGCCAGTCAAGACTGCATTGAGGGAGTGTGTGGGTCCCCAGGCAGTGGGGCATGTCAGCTGCAGCAGACTTGTGCTGCTGGCCATCTTAAACAGCCACACAGGGAATCTGCCCCATCTTCCAGTGCCAGAAGTGATTGTGTGCTGCCACTCCTGGGGCTGGCCCTACCCAGCTATGCTCCTGAGAGAGCTGACAACAGCCTCACAGGCTGGAAGCCTACAGCAATTGTAAGCCCTTGAGCTAGCAACCAGCCATGCCGGGAACCTGACTCAGTTAACAGCAAAACACCATCAAGTGTGTACTATTAGATCTTGCAGCCAGCCATGCTGGGGCTTGACCCACTGAATAAAGTGACTAAAGTGACCATAGCAGCCACATGTGGCTGAGCGTTACAACTAGCGGGCCTGGGGGCCAGCCTAGCCTACCCATGTAGCAAGAGCAACCCTGACACAACAGAAGGGCACACGTAGCCCACACAGGGGACACTCTTGGAACATTTGGAACTTGTGATGAGAGGGAAGCACATTGCTGGGCCCCACAAGGCATCTCTTACATAAGGCCACATCTCCAAGATCAGGAGACATAGCTGATCTACCTAACACATAGACACAAGCACAGAGAAGTAGACAAAATGAAGAGACAAAGGAATATGTTCCAAATAAGGGAATAGGACAAATCCTCAGAAAAAGAACTAAATGAAAGAGAGATAAACAATCTACCTGATAAAGAGTACAAACTAATAGTCATAAAGATGCTCAATGATCTTGGGAGAAGAATAGAAGAACACAGTGAGGATTTCAACAAAGATTTGGAAAATATAAAAAAGAACCATTCAGAACTGAAGAATACAATAATGGAAACAAAAACTTCACTAGAGACAATCAACAGCAGAGTGGATAACACAGAAGAATGGATCAGTGAGGTGGACAAAAGAGTAGAAGAAATCACTCAAGGTGAACAGAAGAAAGAAAAAAGAATTAAAAAGAAAAAGGACAGTCTAAGGGACCTCTGGGACAACATCAAGCATACTAACATCTGTATTATAGGTGTCCCAGAAGGAGAAGAGAGAGACAAAGGGACAGAGAACCTATCTGAAGAAATGATAGCTGAAAACTTTCCTAATCTAAGGAAAGAAATAGACATCCAGGTACAGGAAGCACAGAGAGCACCAAACAAGATGAACCCAAAGAGGCCCATACCAAGACACATTGCAATTAAAATGTCAAGAATTAAAGACAGGGAGAGAATCCTAAAAGCTGCAAGAAAAAGGCAACAAGCTACATACAAAGGAAACTTCAAAAGGCTGGAAAGGAGTTACATGATATATTCAAAGTGCTGAAAGGAAAAAATCTACAGCCAAGAATACTCTACCTGGCAAGGTTATCATTCAGAATGGAAGGAGAAATAAAGAGTTTTCCAGACAAGCAAAAATTAAAGGAGTTTATCACCAAGAAACCAGCCTTACAGGAAATGTTAAGGGGATTTATTTA
The DNA here is from genome assembly GCF_020826845.1 of Diceros bicornis minor. Classification (NCBI taxonomy): domain Eukaryota; kingdom Metazoa; phylum Chordata; class Mammalia; order Perissodactyla; family Rhinocerotidae; genus Diceros; species Diceros bicornis. Next base: position 10,044,412 of record NC_080746.1, read on the forward strand.
AGTGGAAAAGGAAAGACTACAAATAGGAATAAGAAAATTATCAAAGAAAAATAATCACTGATAAAGGCAAATATACAGTGAAGGTAGCAGATCAACCATCTATGAAGCTAATATGAAGGTCAAAAGACAAAAGTACTAAAATAATCTATCTCCATGATAAGAAGTTAAGGGATACACATACACGCACACAAAAGAGGTTAAATATGATATCAAAAACACAAAGTGTGGGAGGAGGGCAGTAAAAGAGTAGAGCTTTTAGCAAGAGGACAAACTTAAGAGACCATAAACTTAATATAGATTCCTGTTTACATAGGTTATTATGTCTAAACCTCATGGTCATCACAAATCAGAAACCTATAATAAATTTACAAAAATTTAAGAGAAAGGAACCCAAACTTAACACTAAAGAAAGCCACCAAATCACAAGGGAAGAGAGCAAAAGAAGAAAGGAACAGAGAAGAACTACTAAGACAACCAGAAAAAAAGTAACAAAACGGCAATAAGTACATACTTAACTTAAATGTCAATGGACTAAATGCTCTAATCAAAAGGTATAGGGTGGCTGAATGGATTAAAAAAAGACCCATATGTACTGAATATAAAAGACATACTTCAGACCTAAAGACACTCACAGACTGAAAGTGAAGGGGTGGAAAAAGATAATCCATGTAAATGGTAATGAAAAGAAAGCTGGGGTAGCAATACTTACATCAGAGAATATAGACCTTGAAACAAAAACTGTAACAAGAGGCAAAGAAGGGCACTACACAAGGCTAAAGGGAACAATCCAACAAGAGGACATAACATTTGTAAATATCTATGCAACCAACATAGGAGCACCTAAATATATAAAGCAATTATTAACAGACATAAAAGGAGAAATAGACAGTAGGACAATAATAGTAGGGAAGTTTAACTCCACTTACATCAATGGATTGATCATCCAAACAGAATATCAATAAGGAAACATTGGCCTTAAATGACACATTGGACCAGATGGACTTAATAGATATATACAGAACATTCCATCCAAAAACCACAGAATACACATTCTTTTTGAATGCACATGGAACATTCTCCAAGATACATCACATATTAGACCACAAAACAAGTCTCAATAAATTTAAGAAGATTGAAATAATACCAAACATCTTTTCTGCCCACAACTGTATGAAACCAGAAATCAACTGGAAGAAGAAAGCTGGAAAAGCCAAAAGTATGTTGAGACTAAACAAAATGCTACTGAACAACTATTGGGTCAATAAAGAAATCAAAAAAGAAATCAAAAAGTACCTGGAGACAAATGAAAATGAAAATACAACATACCAAAATTTATGGGATACAGCAAAAGCAGTACTGAGAAGGAAGTTCATAGAAATACAGGCCTACCTCAACAAACAAGAAAAATCTCCAGTAAACAATCTAACAGTGCATTTAAAGGAACTAGAAAAAGAGAACAAACAAAGCCCATAATCAGTAGAAGAAAGGAAATGATAAAAATCAGAGCAGAAATAAATAGAATAGAGGCTAAAAAAAAATAGAAAAAAATCAATGAAACTAAGAGCTAGTTCTTTGAAAAGATAAACAAAATTGACAAACATTTAGCTAGACTCACCAAGAAAACAAGAGAGAAGGCTCAAATAAATGAAATCAGAAATGAAAGAGGAGAAATTACAACGGACACCTCAAAAATACAAAGAATTATAAGAGAATACTATGAAAAGCTATACACCAACAAATTGGATAATCTAGAAGAAATGGATAAATTCTCAAAATCATACAACCTTCCAAAACTTAATCAAGAAGAAATAGAGAATTTGAATAGACCAATCACCAGTAAGAAGATCAAAACAGTAATCAAAAATCTTCCAAAAACAGGGCCGGCCCGGTGGCGCAAGTGGTTAAATGCACACGCTCCGCTGCGGTGGCCTGGGGTTCGCCAGTTCGGATCCCAGGTGTGCACCAATGCACTGCTTGTCAGGCCATGCTGTGGTGGCGTCCCATATAAAGTGGAGGAAGATGGGCATGGATGTTAGCCCAGAGCCAGTCTTCCTCAACAAAAAGAGGATTGGCAGATGTTAGCTCAGGGCCAATCTTCCTCACACACACACAAAAAATCTTCCAAAAACAAAAGTCCAGGACCAGACAGCTTCCCCAGTGAATTCTCCCAAAGATTCAAAGAAGACTTACTACTTATCCTTCTCAAACGCTTCCAAAAAAAGACAAGGGGAAGCTTCCTAACTCATTCTATGCGACCAACATTACTCTGATACCAAAACCAGACAAGGACATCACAAAAAAAGAAAATTACAGGTCAATATTGGTTTTGAACATAGATGCAAATATCCTCGACAAAATACTAGCAAATCGAATTCAACAATACATGAGAAAGATCATACACCATGATCAAGTAAGAGTTATTCCACAGATGCAGGGATGGTTCAACATCCACAAATCAATCAACGTGTTACATCACATTAACAAAATGAAGAATAAAAATCACATGATCATCTCAATAGATTCAGAGAAAGCATTCCACAAGATACAGCATCCATTTATGATAAAAACCCTGAATAAAATGGATATAGAAGGAAAGTACCTCAACATAATAAAGGCCATATATGACAAACCCAAAGCTAACATCATGCTCAACAGTGAAAAATTGAAAGCTATTCCATCAAGAACAGGAACCAGACAAAGATGCCCACTTTTGCCACTCTTATTTAACATAGTATTTGAGGTCCTAGCCAGAGCAATCAGGCAAGAAAAAGAAATAAAAGGGATCAAAATTGGAAAGGAAGAAGTAAAACTGTCACTGTGTGAATATGACATAATTTTATACTTGGAAATCCCTAAAGAATCCACCAAAAAACTATTAGAAACAATACATGAATACAGTAAAGTTGTAGGATACAAAATCAACATACAAAAATCAGTTGTATTTCTATATGCTAACAATGAAATAGCAGAAAGAGAAATTAATAATATAATTCCATTTACAATTGCAACAAAAAGAATGAAATTCCTAGGAATAAATTTAACCAAAGAGGAGAAAGACCTTTACACTGAAAACTATAAAACATTGTTGAAATAAATTGAAGAAGACATAAAGAAATGGAAAGATATTCTGTGGTCTTGGATTGGAAGAAATAACATAGTTAAAATGTCCATACTTCCTAAAGCAATCTGCAGATGCAATGTAATCCCAGTCAGAATCTCAATGACACTCTTCACGGAAATAGAACAAAGAATCCTAAAATTTATATGGAACAACAAAAGACTCCAAATAGCCAAAGCAATCCTGAGAAAAAACAACAAAGCTGGAGGTATCACATTCCTTGATTTCAAAATATACTACAAAGCTACGGTAATCAAAACAGCATGGTACTGACACAAAAAGAGGCACAAGGATCAATGGAACAGAACTGAGAGTCCAGATATAAACCCACACATCTATTGACAGCTAATTTTCGACAAGGGAGCCAAGAACATACGATGAAGAAAGGAAAGTTTCTTTAATAAATGATCTTGCAAAAATTGGACAGCTACATGCATAAGAATGAAACTAGACCATTATCTTACACCACACACAAAAATTAACTGAAAATGGGTTAAATACTTGAATATAAGACCTGAAACCATAAAACTTCTAGAAGAAAACATAGGCAGTATGCTCTTCAACATTGGTCTTAGCAGCATCTTTTTGACTACCATGTCTCACCAGACTAGGGAAACAATAGAAAAAAATCAACAAATGGGACTACATCAAACTAAAAATCTTCTGCACAGCAAATGAAACCAGCAACAAAACGAAAAGACAGCCTAATAATTGGGAGAAGATATTTGCAAACCATATATCTGTTAAGGGGTTAGTATCCAAAATATATAAAGAACTCATACAACTCAACAACAAAGAAACAAACAACCCAATTAAAAAACGGGCAAAGGATCTGAACAGACATTTCTCCAAATAAGATATACAGATGGCCAACAGGCACATGAAAAGATGTTCAACAGCACTAATTATTAGGGAAATGCAAGTCAAAACTACAATGAGATATCACCTCACATCCGTCAGAATGCCTATATTTAACAAGACAAGAAATAACAAGTGTTGGAGAGGATGTGGAGAAAAGGGAATGCTCATATACTACTGGTGAGAATGTAAACTGCTGCAGCCACTATGGAAAACAGTATGGAGATTCCTCAAAAAACCAAGAACAGAACTACCATATGATCCAGCTATTCCACTGCTGGGTATTCATCCAAAGAAAATGAAAATATGAATGCATAAAGATATTTGCAGCCAAATGTTCATTGTAAAATTATTCACAATAACCAATCCTTGGAAACAACCTAAATGCCCATCAATAGATGAATAGATAAAGAAGATGTGGTATATATATACAATGGAATTCTACTCAGCTTAAAAAATGATGAAACCTGCTATTTGCAATGACATGGGTGGAACTTGAGGGTATTATGCTAAATGAAATAAATCGACGGAGAAAGTCAAATACCATATGGTTTCACTCATAAGTAGAAGAGAGAAACAACAATAATAACAAACACATAGACACAGAGATTTTATTGGTGGTTACTGGAGGCGAAGGGTGGGGGGAGGACTAAAGGGGTGATAGGGCATATCTGTATGATGATGGATGGTAATTAGTCTTTGAGTGGTGAACATGATATTGTCTACACGGAAATTGAAATATAATGATGTGTACCTGAAATTTTTAGTGTTATAAACCAATGTTACCTCAATTAATAATATGATAATCATTGTAGGATGAGAAGATTCTAGATCAAGTCTTAAATAGGAATAAGATTAAACTGTAAATATATTTATAATTTCCATTGCCCTATCCTAAATAACAGTTTATTAAGATTTCTTTCGGAAGGAGAAAATGGAACCTCTTTGGCCACTGTTGACAACTGTAGTCTAAAAGTTTTTATACCAAATATTGTAAAAATTATATTTCCAATGTAAAAAAAATCTATTAATATAATATTATCCCTGAGAAAATCAGATGGTCATCTCCATAGATAACATAAAATAATTTGTTAAAATTCAACTCTCATTCATATAAAAAAACCCAAATAAAAGTTGAATTGATGAATATGTCTTTAACATGATAAAATGATGTGTGCCTCAGTCCAAATAACCAATATTTTATTTTTTGGGGAAATGTTAGATGGTTTCCTGCTAAAATAAGGAATAAGACAAATGTATTCACTATCTTTACAGCTAATTAATATAGTATTAGAAGATCAGCCAATGCAATTAGACAAGACAGAGTAGTTAGCGGGCTTAGAATTTGAAAGGAGAGGCAAAACTATTTTCTTTTGCAAATGGAAGGATGTATATCTGATGAAACCATAAGAATCAACAGAAAAATTATGGATAATAAGAGAATTTATTAAAGTACGAGGACATGAAATTAACATTCAGTTATCAATAGCCTTCACATATACAATAACTACTTAAAATATAAAATGGAATGTCTCATATACAGCAGAAAAAAATCCATATAAAGAAAACTATAACAACCTCCTGAAAAATACATTTGTTGGCTTGATGAAAGGCCAACAAAAGCAGACCATCACTTTTTACCCTGGAGTTAGACAAGTGGAATACAAAGATCAATTGGAAGAATAAACAAATAAGAAATGCCAGGAAAATGCTGAAGAGAAAGAGCAATGAAGGAGGGCTAGCCTTTCCAAATATTGAAATCAACTACAAAGCCCCTGTGATTAAAACAATATGATATTAATACATGAATAGACAAAGGGGACAACTTCTTTAAAAGATTTCCTTGGTAACTTAAATGGCAGCTAAATTTTCTTTTTTATTATTGAATTAGTGCTCCCTCTGTTCCTTAGTCATAACCCTCAAATAAAACTAAAATTCTGAATCCTATCACCATATATCTATCTTACTTGTTTTTAAACTTCACATAAATGAAATTGTATAAATGAAATGAATTATACTCTTTTGTACCTAACTTCTTTTGCTCTTGTTATGTCTTTGAGAGTTATTCATGTTGTTATGTATAGAAATAGTTCAGTCTTTATATCTCTGTGTAGTGTTACATTGTGTAATTCTATTGCTGACGAGCAATTGAGTTGCTTCTGGTTTTTAGCTATGGCGAATAGAGGCCAGGAAAAAAAATTTTTTTTTTTTGCAACTTCTCAATTACAAAAAGACATTGATAAAAAATTGACTCTTTGGGAGTTGCTTGTTCAAAGGAAGCAAAACAGCTATATCAACTGCTCTAAGGGCATGAGAAACGATGATTAAAGCAATTTCATACTCTGATCTAGGACTAACATGGATGGGAACAGTCAAAGGGCTCAAGAAGAAGGTTAAGATTTTAAATGAAATGCTTTCTGGAAAAGTAGCTGACCATGAAACTATTAAATAATTATTTTCAGTTTTTAAAGATTAAAGATTAATTGTAATTAAAGATAAAGTGTAACGCATTTTAATCACAGCTAGACCTATCATAGGGGAATTCAAATGGAAATGTGACTCCCCAAAATACACATTCCTCCCCACTCCCCAAGCTAATTTCTATTAAAGAAATAAGTGCTTTCTGAGGGAATTTGGAAGCCCGAACAGCCTGTCCAATTGCCCAGAGTGACATGGAGGGAAAAAATAAGTCTTTAGAATGAGACGGATTAAAGCTGTAATCATGATTTAAGATTGTGCACTTTATGCTAATTCTTTCTTCTCTCTTGGCCTCTGTTTCCTCCTCTGAATATTCTTATAAACACTTTGATGGACCTATTTACTCATTTTGCTACCCAGGGTAGAACTGCTAAGTATTAGGGTGCACCTATAATGAGATTGTGAAGATACCATATTTTTTCAAAGTGATTCTACCAATTTCAAAGTGATTCTACCAATTCTCATCAGCAGCATTTTTCAGTTACTTATTGAAGATTTGAGTGTTCTTTTTTGTGAAGGACCTGTTCAAGTTCTTTACCCATTTTTTGTTGCAGCTTGTCATTATCAAATTGATTTGTAAGTATTTAAAAAAAATTTTTTTGAGATATAATTGATATATAACATTGTCAAAGTTTAAGGTGTATGTGTTGATTTGATACATTTATATATTAGAATATGATTGCCACCATAGCATTAGCTAGCATCTCTATCGTGTCACATAATTATCATTTCTTTTTCATGATGGGAACAATTAAAATCTAATATCTTAGCAACATTTAAGTTTATAATACAGTATTATCATCTATAATCACTATTTTGTACATTAGATTTCTGGGACTTATTTGTCTACTGGTTGCAAGTATGTACCCTTAAACACCAATTCCCTGATTCCCATACCCCCTAGCCCCTGGTAACCACTATTCTACTCTCTGTCTTTATAAGTTTTGCTTTTTTTATATTCCACATATAAGTGATATCATTTAGTATTTGTCCTTTTATTTCTGACTCACCTCACTTAGCATAATGCCCTCAAGGTCCATCCATGATGTGACAAGTAGCAGAATTTCTTTCTTTCTCATGGCTTAATAATATTCCGTTGTATACATATACACCAAATCTTCTTTATCCATCCATGCATTAATGGATGTTTAGGTGTTTTCCATATCTTGGCTATTATAAATAATGCTGCAATAAACATGGGAGTGTATATATCTCTTCTATACCCTGTTTTCATTTCCTTTGGATATATACCCATGAGTGGAATTGCTGGACCATATGGTAGTTCTATTTTTAAATTTTTGAGGAACCTCCATACTGTTTTCCATAGTGGCTGTACCAATTTGTACTCCAACCGACAGTGTAGAAGGGTTTTCTTTTCTCCACATCCTTGTCAACAGCTGTTATTGCTACGCTTCTTGATGACAGCCATTCTAACAGGTGGGAGGTGATATCTCATTGTGGTTTAGATTTGCATGTCCCTGATGATTAGTGATGTTGAGCATCTTTTCATGTACCTTTTGTCCATTTGGATGTCTTTGTTGGAAAAATGTCTATTTAGTTCCTCTGCCCATTTCTTAATTGGATTTATTTTCATATGGATGCATGGAAAGAGTGATGTGCTTTGAGCACAAAAGATCCCAATTTGAATCCCTCCAGTTCTGTCACTGTCTCCCAGAATGGCCCTGGACAACTTGCTTAACATCTAAGAACCCTCAGTTTCCTTATTTATAAAAGGAAAATGATAGTGTCTCCTTTACAGAGTTGCTGTGAAAAAGAAATCAGATCTTATATTAATTACCTGGCATGTATTAAGTGCTCAATAAATGTCAAAAGTTATTTTTATTTTTTGTTATTGAGTTGTATGAGTTTTTTACATATTTTGGATATTAACCCCATTTGATACAGGATTTGCAAATTTTTTTTCCCATTCTGTAGGTTTTCTTCTCATTTTTTTGATTGTTTCTTTGGGTGTATAGAAACTTTTAGTTTGCTTTAATCTTACTTGTCGAATTTTGCCTTTGTTGCTTGTACTTTTGGTGTCATGTCTAAAAAATCTTTGCCAAGACCAATGTCAAGAAGCTGTTTTCTTCTAGGAGTTTTACAGTATCAGGTCTTATGTTTAAGTCTTTAATACATGTTGAGTTAATTTCTGTAAGTGGTGTAAGATAGCGGTCCAATTTAATTTTTCTGCATCTAGTTATTTACTTTTCCCAACATCATTTGTTGAAGAGACTATTCTTTCCCAATTGAGTGTTCTTGGCTCCGTTGTCAAATATTAGCTGACTGTAAATGTGGGGGTTTATTTTTGGGTTCTCTATTATGTTATGTTGGTTTTTGTGTCTCTATGCCAGTATCATATTGTTTTAATTACTATAGCTTTGTGGTATAGTTTGACATCAGGAATTGTGATGCCTCCAGCTTTGTTCCTCTTTCTCATGATTGCTTGGGCTACTTGAGGTCTTTTGTGGTTCCATACAAATTTTAGGATTGTTTTTCTATTTCTGTAAAAAATGCTGCTGGAATTTTGATAGACATTTTGTTGAATCTATAGGTAGCTTTGGGTAGTTTGGACATTTTAACAATACTAATTCTTCTGATCCATGAACACGTAATAACATTCCATTTGTTTGTGTCTCCTTCAATTTCTTTCATCAGAGCCTTATAGTTTTCATTGTACAGATCTTTCACATTGGTTAAATTTATTCTTAAGTATTTTATTGTTTTTGATGCTATGTGTATGATATAGTTTTCTTTATTTCCTTTTCAGATATTTTGTTGCTAGTGCATAAATGCAACTGATTTCTGTGTGTTAATTTTATTTCCTGCAACTCTACTGAATGTGTTGATTAGTTCCAATAGTTTTTCAGTTGAGTCTTTAGGATTTTCTATTCATAAGATCATATCTTCTGCAAATAATGACAATTCTATTTCTTTTCTGATTTGGATCCTTTTTATTTCTTTTTGTTTGCTTAACTGCTCTGGCTAGGACTCCAGTATATGTTAAATAAGAGTGGTGAGAGTGGGCACCCTTGTCTTGTTCTGATCTTAGAGAGAAAGCTTTCAGTTTTTTGCTGTTTGTATAATGTTAGTGTGTATAATGTCAGGTTTGTCTTGTATGGCTTTTATTATGTTGAGGTATGTTCCTTCTATAATTAATTGGTTGAGTATTTTTATCATGAAAGGGTGTTATATTATATTAAATGCTTTTTCTGCATCTATTAAGATGATCATATAATTTTTATCTTTCATTCTATTAATGTGGTGTATCACAATTACTGATGTGCATATGTTGAACCATCTTTGCATTCCAGAGATAAATCCTAATTGGTCATGATGTATAATCTTTTTACTGTGTTGTTGAATTCAGTTTGCTAATATTTTGTTGAGAATTTCTGCCTCTATATTTATCAGGGATATTGGTCTATAATTTTCGTTTTTCTTTTTTGTGAGGAAGATCAGCCCTGAGCTAACATCCATGCCAATCCTGCTCTTTTTGCTGAGGAAGATTGGCCCTTAGCTAACATCTGTGCCCATCTTCCTCCACTTTATATGGGATGCCGGCACAGCATGGTCTGACAAGCTGTGCCTTGGTGTGTGCCTGGGATCCAAACCTGGGCCGCCAGCAGCAAAGCGCACACACTTAACCACTATGCCACAAGGCCGGCCCCTCTATTTTCTTAATATATGCATTTATCATTATAAACTTCCCTGTCAGAAGTGCTTTTGCAGCATCCCATAGGTTTTGGTATGTTAATGTTTCCATTTTTGTTCATTTCAAGATTTTTTTGATTTCTTCTTTGAGCTATTGGTTGTTCTGGAGTGTCTTCTTTAATTTTCACATTCGTAGATTTTCCAGTTTCCTCTTGTTATTGATTTCTAGTTTGATACCATTGTGGTCAGAAAAGATACTTGGTATGATTTCAATCTTCTTAAATTTGCTAAGACTTGTTTTGTGTTCTAGCATATGGTCTATCCCGGAGAATGTTTTGTGTGCACTTGAGAAGAATGTGTATTTTGCTTCTTTTGGATAGAATGTTCTATAAATGTCTGTTAGGTCTATTTGTTCTAATGTATGGTTCAAGTCCAACGTTTACTTGTTGATCTTCTGTCTGGATGATCTATCAATTGCTGAAAGTGGGGTATTGAAGTCTTGTACTACTATTGTATCATTGTCTATTTCTCCTTTGATCTGTAAGTATTTGCTTAGTATGTTTAGGTGCTCAGACCTTGGGTTTGTATACATTTACAATTGTTATATCTTCTTGATGAATTGGACCCTTTATCTTTATATATTGACCTTCTTTGTCTTTTGTTACTGTTTTTGGCTTAAAGTCTATTTTGCGTGCTATAAATATAGCTGCTTTCTTTTGGTTCCCATCGTATGGAATATCTTTTCCCATCTCCTCACTTTGAGTCTGTGCGTGTCCTTAAAACTGAAGTGAGCCTCTTGTAGGCAGCCTATAGTTAGGCCTTGTTGTTTTATCCATCCAGCTGCTCTGTGCCTTTTGATTGGTGAATTCAATCCATTTACATTTAGAATTATTATTGACATGTAAGGACTTACTAATGTCATCTTATTAAGTGTTTTCTGATTGTTTTGTATTTATGTTGTTTCTTTTCCCCTCTCTTTCTGACTACTTTTGCAAATTGGTGATTTTCCATAGTGATATGCTCTGTTTCCCTTTTCTTTATCTTTTGTGCATCTACTCTAGGTTTTTGCTTTGTGGCTACCATGAGTCTTACATGAGGCATCTCATAGATAAAACAATCCTGTTTAAACTGATAGCAACTTAACTTTGTCTACAAAAGCTTCACCTTATTTATTTATTTTTTTCGGTGAGGAAGATTGGCCCTGAGCTAATATCTTCCAATCTTCCTCTATTTTGTATGTGGGATGCTGCCACAGCATGGCTTGGTGAGTAGGGTGTAGGTCTGTGCCCAGGATTTGAACCCATGAACCCTGTGCCGCTGAAGTGGAGTGCATGAACCTAACCACTATGCCACCAGGGTGTGCCCCAACACTTCACTCTTTTACTCCGCCCTTCATATTTTGATGTCATTATTTATCTCTTGTTATGTTGTGTATTCATTAACAAATTATAGTTGCTATAGTTATATTTAATGCTTTTTCCTTTGACCTTTGTACTGTAGTTAAGTGGTTAACACACATCATTCTATCAAAATTTTCTAAGCCTGACTGTATATTTACCTGTACCAATGTGTTGTATATTTTCATATGTTTTCATGTCATTGATTAGCATCTTTTTATTTCAGCTTGAATAACTTTTGTCAGCATTTCTTGCAAGGCAAGACTAGTGGTGATGAACTCGCTCAGCTTTTGTTTGTCTAGGAAGGTTGCAAAAATTATTTTTGTGTTCTAGATACAAGTTCTATGTAAGACATAAGTATTACAAATATCTTCCCCAAGTCTTTAACTTGCCTTTTCACTCTGTTGATGCTTGTTGATGAACAGACATTGTAATTGTAATGAAATATAATTTATGAATTTTAAAAATTGTTTTACTTTTTAGGTCATTTTTAAGTAACCGTTGTCTCTTCCAAAGTAATAAATGCATGCTATGCTTTCTTCTAGAAGTTTTATTGTTTTACTTTTCTTGTTAAACCTACAGTCCAGTTTGGATCTGTTTTTTGTGTTATGTTGTGAGGTAGAGGTAATAGGTAGAAAAATTTAACTGAGTAGACAACCCAGAATTAGTGTTAAGTGCTATGGGAAATTCAGTGTATTATGAAAGAGGCATCTTAAATTAGTTAAGATAAATATAAACTTTTAAATAAATATTGTTGGGCTAATTGGATAGCCATATGGAAATAGATTAAATTGGACCAATTTCTTACAAATTCTCAAGTGGAGAATCTAAATGTTTATTTAAATCCATGTAAGTAGTAGGAGGAAACATGGATAAATTATTTTCTAACCTGGGGCATAAAAGATGGCCTAGCTCCATTAATTATCTGAAAAGTGTAAGATGCCCTTCACAACCACTAGAATAGCTAAAATTTAAATGCCTGATAATATTTGGTGATGGGAAGTATGTGGAGTAACTGGAACTATCATACAGCACTGGTAGGACTATATATTGGTACCACCACTTTGGCAAGGTATTTGACAGTTTCTTTTAAAGCTATGCATGTGCCTACCCTATGACTCATCAATTTTACTTTTAATTACCTACCCAAGAGAAATGAGTGTGTATGTCCACCAAAAGTTTTATACAAAGTTGTCCATAGTAGCTTTACTCAGAATAGCCCCAATCTGGAAGCAACTCAATGTCCATCAATAAGAGAAAGAGAAATCAACTTAATAAATGTAATATATGTATACAATTGGAAAAAAAGAACAGACTTTTGGTATAAGCAAAAACATGCATGAATCTTAAAAATATTATGATGAATGATAGAAGCCAGATTTAAGAGAATACTTTCTGGGCCGGCCCTGTGGCTTAGCGGTTGAGTGTGCCCGCTCCGCTGCTGGCTGCCTGGGTTCAGATCCCCGGCGCACACCGACGCACTGCTTCTCTGGCCATGCTGAGGCCGCGTCCCACGTACAGCAACTAGAAGGATGTGCTGTGCATCTATGACATACAACTATCTACTGGGGCTTTGGGGGAAAAAAAAAATAAATAAAATTTAAAAAAAGAAAAAAAAGGGAGTACTTTCTGTATAATTTAATTTATGATAAGTGTAAGAACAGATAAAATTATTCTGTGGTGATAGAAGTCAGAATAATACCTTTGGGGGAATGGATGGTTACCTGAAGAAACACTTGATGATGGAAATGTTCTATGTTTTAACTGGGATGGTGGTTATACAGGTTCATACATTTGTCAAATCACATCAAACTGTATAGTTAAAATATGTGCATTTTATTGCAAATGAATTATACTTCAGTTAAGAAGATACAGTAACTATATTTCAACTCATAATGAATAATGAATCTAGTTAATAATAGTTAATGGAGACTAAAACTGTTAGATGAAAGATTGAAGGGAAACTTTATATTGTATAGACAATTCTGAGAACAAACAACTTATGTGATCAATCTTGACATCATTAAAACTAGGAAAAACATGTGCCTTCAGATATTTCCAAAAGGGTTGGGCCAGATTACTCTTTCTAAAGTTCCAGGCTTATTTTGTAAGACCTTTATATAATGGTAGTATTAATTATGAATTTTGAAGTAAGATTAGCCAATGAGTTTTGGAAGAATCCCATCAAAAATAATTTTTGGTTAAGATATTTGAATACTGGAAAGTCCCATAATAAGAAATGTTCTTTGCATAATCCCTTTGAGGAAAACATGTGGTATACTGGCATGGGAGTGAACATTCTTTGTCTGGTAGGAAATGGTAGGTTACCATATCTGGTACACTCAACAAAATAGATATGCAGCCAGAAAAAGCATGAAGGCATCATAAGTCCTGCAAACTAAACAGATGGACAAGAAAAATTCCATCAACTTTACTGGCTGTTCAATTAAACACAATAAAGATTCATTGGCCAGCTAAAGGCAATAGGGATGAGTAATACATGGCACCTGTGCTTACTGTGATTTATAACATACTGGGGCAAATCAGACAAACAAAGAAATGATTCACCACAAGAGAGTGTCAAAAAAAGTATCCACAAAGTGACTTGGGTATTCAAAAGAGGGAGAATTTGTATAGCAATGATGTGGGTTGCTGGGAAGGTGATGGTGGAGGTGGACGACAAAGGAAGAAAGGAATAGAGAAAGATTAGGAGAACAAAGGAAAGAAATGAGAGTTGTGATGTATCTTGAATGTACATCTTGACAGGCCTAGATATGGCCATATGTGAGCTATGAATGTCACAGAGTCAGGAAATCCCTTATTTGCTGTTTCCTACTAACACTGTATATGGAAGTACTTTGTAAAGGCCAAGAAAATCGTGACTGAGTCTGAAATGGACACTGTCCCCTGGGGAAAATAACTTTGTGTCTACAGAGGAAAATCTTGCGTGCCCACCATCCATTTTGTTGCTATTTCCGCTTAATTATAGTAATGGTAAATGGGAGTTTTAGATAAAAATATTTGTGAATTTTCAGCTGAAGGATTTCTAGTCCACCTCAACTATCTAAGCTGGTCACAAGGTTCTAGAACAGTCTGGTTTTAAATTTTATCATACTGAGCCTCTTGGGGCGGGCTTCTTGGAGTATGGAAATGTCAATCCCTATAATGGGAGAAATGTGTTGTTCAGAATTACTGTCCTCTGACTGAGGTAGGAACCAAGCTGGAGGCATCAGGAAGGATGGCATTGAATTAAAGAGAGAGCTGGGGCTACTTCCAGGACAGACAGGGCAGGAAAGCAGGGGCAGGTAGAGCGTGAAAGAGGAGAAACATCAATAACAGTCTAAAGTGAGACATCAGGAGGGCAAATATCTTAGAGTTTGAAGTTACAATAATTTTGGTTGCAGCATTTATGAACATAAGTCCGACTGTTGAAATCATATGTCAAGTCTCTGCAGAATTTCTGACACACCATATACGATAACTGGAGAATGCTATCTGTAATAAGAAGGAACCATAGAAAATAAGCGAGTGATCTAAGTTCTCTAAAGACAAGTCAAACCTGGTACTACTTTTGTCAGTGAAAAGTTAATTAGGCATCAGGGTAGGTTTATGGATGGCTTCCCAGCTTATACTTCCTGAGAGGACCCAGGCAGAGAGATGCAGACATCACTGGCCCCCTGCCGTGGTTGTTTTCCTGAGGTCCCTGACAACCCTTAACTCTTTGTATAGCTGCTTCATTCCTTTTCCTACTAGAAGATAAGCAACTAGTGCTTTAGTGTCTTCAAAGTTAAAATCTGTTTTGTCAGTTTTATGGGGATTATAGCATCTCTATCTTCTTTCTCCTATCCCGTATTCCCAAATCCTCTTCTGTCTGCATGCACAGGGACTGGTGCTCAGGGACTTTCTGCATTGTGGTTCCTCTCCTAGATTGGCCTTTGTCTGAGCTAGAAAATTGCTGAAATACTGTCCTAAAAATTTTCTAAGAATCTCCCAGTACCTTCCCCAACCCTCTAACTTACCCTGGAAGATCTTTAAGTTCATGCATCTCTCATGCCTCCGAGCAACACACATACCAAAGCCTCTTCTACAGCGATCTGTCTGTGTGCGAAGGTGGCATGTTATGCACCTCAGTGGTGTCACTGCTGGAGAACACAGAGCTGGTGTAAGGCCAGAGGGATGCAGGAACTGAGAAGGAACTGGAAGTATCTAGATCTGGGGAAGGGGAACCGGGGTTGGATGAAGAGCTGGTAGTGGGGTATCGGGTTAGTAAATGGAGCTCTCGCCAACTCCACATCCCAGAGAAATGCCTTTGTGAGAATAAAAGGATTCTTGTCTCAACTTCAGCCCTTTCAACCTGGGTAACTTTGAGCAAAGATTTAGTCTCTGTGGCATTGGTTATTCCAGCTTACAAATGGTTCTATTAATGCTGATCTGGCCTACTTGGCAGCACTGTAGATAGACAGGAGTGTGAAAATGAGCGTGAGTGCTTTAACATATTTTACACAAGCTAGTGTCTCTATGATGGGATTTCTGACGTTTGCTGCTTAGATATTGTTAGGTGATCTACTCTGTTATTTTGAACTTCAAACTGAATCTATGTGAAGGCCTCATGGACTACAGCATAGTCAGTGACACTTTATGTGGTACTGTGGGCTCAGCTAATCAAACTACAGGTTTAATTTTTTTAAAAACCTCTCCCTACTTCACATAAGTAGGAAAGGAATATAGCATTTATTGAGCATCTCATTAGGGCCATGTTCTCTCATTTTGTAGCTGATTTATTCCTCACAAAATCCTTGTAAATAGGTATTTCTCCACGTCTCAGGTGAGCAACCAAAAGTACAGAGAATTTAAGGCAGTGACTGAACTATATTTTTTACCTGTCTGATTCCAGGGCATCCAGTATTTTCTCTCCTACAGTCGCTTGTATTAATATAAAGCCTCTGATAAGGGTATCAAAAGCCATTGTCTGGCACTAAAACTGACTACAAAATTATTCATTAGAGACTGACCAGCTCCCTCAGAAAATGGGATACAGATTTATGAATGGAAAGGATGTCCTAAGGAAAATGTTGCTAGAATTTTGGATTATGGGGAATGGTAGGGACATAGTGGGCAACTGTAGAGGCTTGAGCCCCTGGTGGGGAGTGGCAGAATGGTGAAAAGGTCAGAAAAGTTGGCAGGGAAGGCAGAAGGAGCATTCTGAAGACTGGCTTCCCCTCCCTTATAAATGTGGTCAAGGCTCAGCCCTGCGTGGACACCTATAGCACATGTGAAGTTTCCTGGGGATTCCTAGATCCTGTCTCTGGAGCCAACTCCTCAGATCTGTGACTTACCTACGAGGAAGCAGAAGAGGGAGAAGACCAACAAGAAGTGTTTGTCCATCCTGACCCAGAAGTCCTTTGTACAGGAAGAAAAGAAGCCAGGGGCTGCAAGCACAGTTCTTAGGCTACAGGGAGGAACTCTTGTTTTTCATGATAGGGCAGGGATTATTCACGCTTAAGAGGAACCAGTCACACAAGATTTCCTCTGGGAGCTCAAGATCATTCTCTCCTCCACCCCACAGCAGAGAGTAATGATAATTAGTAAATGTTGGGGTTTACGTTAATTTTGTTTTTTCCGTATAATCTTCATCATAGTAATTATTATTATTATAGTTATGATACTGTCACTTTTATCCCAATTTCATAGAGGAGGAAACTGAGGCTTGGTGAGGTCCAGTATCTCACCCAAGATCACATAGCTAGTAGCTGATAGCACCAGTATACAAAGCAAGACTCTCTAATTCTAGAGGGACACTTTTAACCACCTTGATTCAATGCCTCTTTGAGATTTATTCACACATTCAACAAATATTTACTGAGAGCTTTTGTGTGCCAGGCACAGTTCCATGCATGAGAGCAGAGCAATGAATAAGTCAGACAAGCTCACCTAGCTCCTCACCTTATGGGTGAAAAACAGGAGAGCGAGAGAGATGAAAAGATGTATAATCTATGACCAAGCTGGGCCTTCAAACTAGAACTTCTGACTCTCAGCCCAGAACTCTTTCATCTTACTGGAAATCTGTCCTCCAAGGCTGGGGACTGTGTACTTTGTAGGATGTGAAATCCCCCTAGAATTGTCACACAATTTGATCTTTAGCAAATTTGTCTTGTGAATCTGGCTGGTTTTGTCCCTGATTTAGATATCTATCTCTACAAAAGTTAACTCTGTTAAGTTTCACCATGGGTAAATCACCGGAAAACTATGACCCAACCTGGCATGCTAAATGTCCTAAACCTGTCAGGGAGCTGATAATACTTTGGCTGGAGATACTAGGAATCTTCCATACTGAACTGATTCAATGGCACGTTCTTTAGTTGTAGGAACAATATGTTCATTAAAACATATCAAGACTGCCATTTTTAGACATCAGATGAAGATTGGGTGAAATAAGGTCTTAGGTCAAATGCCACAAAATTTACAATGTTCTTTTCTATGACCAATCAGAGTGTGGAGCCCATCTTTGCTTAAGAAGAGAGCTAGAAGCGTTAGACATGAGAAAATCGGTTCCTTTGAAAAGAATTGATTCTGGAATGGAGTGCAAGATTGTGAAGTCTTCGAATCTAGTTTTGTATTCTGCCATATTTCAGGAGAGGATGTTAGAAAGTGGATGGCGTTTTTTCAGGACTTTCCAAAGCCTTATCAAGAAAGCAAATCCCTGAGCCTGTGGTGCTTGTGTTTACCAGGCTATTAGGACTTTTCATTTGTCACCTGTTTCCTCTGCTTTCTCTGTTTAAAGAGAGTGACTCCAGAATCTAGAATCACTCTCTTTAGTGAGTTTCTGACTCTAGAATCATAGCAAAGGAAGCAGACATTCTAGGTTAAACTGCCATGGGTTTGCACAGTTTCTATTTCTCTTCCTTCAAGGTCTCCCTCGGCAGATGCTTTTTAAAAGGCCCATTGAGTTTTGAATCTCTTTTCTACTGGATTATTTCCAGGTAGAATTGTGGAATTTTGCAACTCCACTCAAGCATTGGGATCCTCTGACCTACTCCTCCCCTCCCATAATAACTCATCCATCAATTTTCTCTTGAAAACAATTTCTTTCTTCATTTAGCATGGAGTAGGAGAGGATAGGTATTAGAATCTATTAATAGGAGTAGTGTGGTATAATAAAAAGAGCATTTTCCTGGGAGTCTGGAGAGCTGTGATTGATTACTGTGTAACTCATGGCATCTTTAGCAGGACACTTATCTGTGATGTTAGATTTTGGCCATTTTTATGGTCCTTTACAACTTTAACATTCTACAGTTCCATGATGTAAATCATGAGGATGGGTACCAAGTTCTGTTATTCTTTTTTTTTAATTTTTTGTTTATTGCAGTAACATTGGTTTATAACATTGTAAAAATTTCAGGTGTACATCATTGTACTTCTATTTCTGCATAGATTACATCATGTTCACCACCAAAATACCAATTACAACCCATCACCACACACATGTACCGAATTATCCCTTTCACCCTCCTCCCTCCCCTCCTCCCCTCTGGTAACCACCAATCCAATCTCTGTCCCTATGTGTTTGTTTATTGTTGTTATTATCTACTACTTAATGAAGGAAATCATACGGTATTTGACCTTCTCCCTCTGACTTATTTCACTTTGTATTATACCCTCAATGTCCATCCATGTTGTCACAAATGGCTGGATTTCATCGTTTCTTATGGATCAAGTTCTGTTGTTCTAACCTAGCACTCTGCTTGGCACATGGTGATGTGCTGAACATACGATGGCTGAATGAAGGAGTGAATGAATGAAAGTATAAATCTCACATCATACTACTCTCCATGATCCTACTATCATGATCCCACATGATATGGAGTCATTGGGGCACAGCATCCAAATTAATGCACTCTCATGCCAAGAAAGCCACCCACCAAGCAAAGATGGCATTTGCCCTGCTCTGAGGAGGAGAAAGCAGAACATTGTGTCCTCATGTTCATGATCTCTCTTGGCTCCAGGGTGGGCGACTGAGATCTTGGTGATACCATGGATGAGCTGTCCTCTTAACTGGTGCTTCTAAATGCGCTCTTTGTTTTGGGGAAATGGACCTTGGCATAGAGTCAGGGATCAGGCTGCTTTGTTCTGGGTTCCCTGGGGCAGCAATGGTTTTCTGGAGTGTCTATAGAGACTGTAGTGAGAGATAATGATCCTTTAAAAAATGTGGTGGAGAGGTACTTGCTTGTGGGGCTCAGGGAATTCGCCTGGAGTACATATATAGTCCCTCACACTTCCAATTGCTGGTGGGAAGAGAGGTGAAGGAAAGAAGAACAAAACCAACATTTACTGAGTATTTGCTGTGTGCCACACATGAGGCTAGCCACTTCTAGATCATCTCATAGAGCCCTCACAATACCCTAGTGGCAAAGTGTCTAGCAAGAAGCACAGCTGAGGTTCAGGGCTCAGCATCACTGAAATTCAGGCTTCATTCACAATATTGTTGTTAATATGATGCTTCAGATGAAAAGTCACAATGGATGATAAAAAGTATCAAAAAACCCTTTCAGAACCGCTTATGGACTGATTTTATGCATGTAATTATCAGATTTTTGTTAGCACCTTACCTCCATTCCTGAGCAAGGTTAATTAATATGGGGCCTAGTGTCCTCTTAATTTCATGGGGTACATGAACTTTGACAGAAAATTTTATATTTTTCATTAACCTGTAACTGACAATAACATTTCCCCTTCCATATTGAATGTTGGCAACAACCTACAAGAGTGTTAGATGAGTCTGAGACTTTGTTACCAACAGAAATAGGTGAAAGGATGAGGATTAGACAGTTTCATCTGCGTCTTTGAACTTGCTAGGACACAAAGGCCACAGTGGTTTTATTTGTGTGGAAACAGTCTTGTGATTGCAAGTGTGAAGCCAGACAAAATGAAAGTGCATCTTACTTCTGTCTGTCCCAAAAATGCATCTCAGGATCTGGAATTTTCCCTAATAAGGAAGCTCAGTTTGAAAAAGTTGGCACATTTCTCAACGTAGCTGCGCCATTTTACAAAACGGTTTTCCTGGGGCTTCCGTACATTTCCTTACCAGCTTGCTGAAGGAAGAGAAGCTCCATTTTATTGGACAACTTTAATAAACCATGTTGGAACTTGTTTGTGGACTGCACCAAAGGAAAAATCTATAATCCATTTTCTTTGTCAAATAGAATAGTTGATATTTCTTCTTTTTTTTTTTTTGTGAGGAGGATCAGCCCTGAGCTAACATCCATGCCAATCCTCCTCTTTTTGCTGAGGAAGACTGGCCCTGGGCTAACATCCGTGCCCATCTTCCTCCACTTTGTATGGGACGCCGCCACAGCACGGCCTGACAAGTGGTGCATTGGTGCACGCCCCATCCAAACCTGGGCCGCCAGCAGCAGAGCGTGAGCACTTAACCACTATGCCACAGGCCCGGCCCCTGATATTTCTTTTAAAAATTTGAAGCAGTCATTGAGGAATTGGCGCTTTTGCCACCCACCTTCATTTTACAATTGGATGAAACTAAAGGCATCTTTGATGCAGCCGTTTCCCCTCTTGCTCTTGGGTTTGCTTGCTTTGTGCAGGCGGAGGCCATCGCAGGATTCTTACATCAGGAGTCTCTTTAGGAAACTGTAAAAGTCAACAAGTTTGGCAATGGTAAAAAGGTGATTTTATCATAGAAAACTTTGAAACAAAAGCTTCTTTTTTCTTTTCTCGGATAGAGCTCCTACAATGCTTGATAACCATCTGGTTTTCCAACTTTTGTGAAAAAGGAATCTCCTCACATCCTGGCCACTCACTTATTTCACAACAGACATGCACCGATAGCAAAGACTCTTCAAAGAACCCTAAAAGAAATTCTGTCATCAGCTAAAAAAGCCATCATCTTTATCCAAAGTAGATTTCTAAATCATCACATTTAAAAAATATTTTTGTGGAGAATAAGAAAGGCTTCTCTATCACATAGAAATTCTCTGGCTTTCAAAGGGACAAGCCTTAGTACCCATTCTGATAAGAGAAGTTTCATTTTTTCTTTAAAGAAAAAGAAAACCTAGCTTTGAAACACTTTAGAAGAGAGGACTTTATTCATGGCCTGGCTTACCTGAAAGATACTTTTAACCATCTGAACGTGATAAATGTTTCAATTCAAGATCCTGAATTTATTGTTAAGGTACTAATAAAAAATCAAAGCTTTCTTGGCTAAATTGCCGATACGCAAGAAGAGGGAAGAGGCCAACATCCTTGCAATTTTTTTTCTTCTTTTTTCTCCCCACTTTATTCAGATATAACTTACATATAGCACTGTGTAACTGTAAGGTGTATAATCTATTGACTTGATACACTTAAATATGGCAATATGATTGCCACCATAGCATTAGCTAACACCTCTATCGTGTCCCATAATTACTATTTCTTTTTTGTGGTGAGAACATTTAAGATCCACTCTTTTAGTGACTTTCAAGTATGTAGTGCAGGATTGTTATCCAGAATCACAACACTGTGCATTAGATTCCCAGAACTTCTTCATCTTCTAACTGGAAGTTTGTGCTCTTTGACCAACATCTCCTCTTTCCCCCTTGAAAATTTTTAAGTGCTGTGGAAAATGTTTTACCAGAATGGGATTGAAATACAAAATTCTTTCTCAATTTATTTGAAAGGAGAAATCTGTGATCATCTGGAAATACTCCAGAAATCTTTTGGAAGTCGTTCCTATCTTGATGACATTAAAGTTGAGTCAAGAAATATTTCATAGTTTATAGAGTTTTGATAAAATTAGATTTAAAATGTTATAGGATAGTCAAAGAGGAGTTCTTAAGACAAAACACTTGCTCCTATTGGAGTTTGTTTTTTTTTGCTTCTTTTTATTTGGAAGTTATTTCAAACCTACAGAAAAAGTTGCAAAAATAAAAATAATACAAAGAATACCATTTAGCCTTTACCCAGATTCACACATTAACATTTGATCCTGTTTGCTTTATAATTTGCTTCTATTCTGTCTCTCATTCCCCACTTCTCTCTCTCTGTCACTCCCTTACCCACACTTTCTGAGCACTTTTGGGTAAGTTACATCCATCATAGCTCTAGATCTCTTAAAAATATTTCAGTATTTATTTTCTAAAAATAGAGATATTCTCTCACAAGACCATAGTAACAGTCATCAACACTGTTAAATTTCACATTGATGCAATACTTTTATCCAGTCTGTTACTCATGTTCTAATTTGTCATTGACTCAATAATGTCCTGTATAACATTTTTTCCCCTCAAGTACAGGAACCAGGCTAGTGTCAGGCATTGCATTTAGTTGTCGTGTCTCTTTAGCTTCTTTTAACCTGGAACATTTCTGCAGCCTTTCTTTGTCTTTCGTGACATTAAGAGAGAGAGAGATATATCTTAAAGAATTATCTTTAAGGTATATATATATATTAAAGAATACAGTCCTCCCCTCTTTTTTAAATGGAACATCCTCATCTTGGGCTTGTTTGGCGATTCTTCATGATTAGATTTTGATTAGCAATCCTAGGCTGAAATACTGCATGGGTGATATTGTGTCCTTCTTTGTATCATATCTGGAGGTATGAGACGTCCATCTGTCCCTCATTGATGATTTTAAAATACGTTTAAATTTTATTTTAAAATATTTTTTTTATAATAGCTTTATTGAGGTATAATTGACCTCAATAATATAATTGCAGTCCAAAACTGCACTTATTTAAAGTGTACAATTTGATAATATTTGACATGTTCATACCTGTGTAACTGTCACCAAAATCAAGAGAGTGAACATATTCATCAGGTCCAGAAGTTTCCACGTGATCCTTTGTAATTCCTTTTGTAATGCCTCTCTCCCACTTCCACCTCCCCTCCCAGCATCCACAGGCCACCACTAATCTGCTTTATGTTACTGTAGGTTAGTTTACATTTTCTACAGTTTTATATAATGAAATCATACAGCAAGTATTTTTTAATGTTTATCTTCTTTCATTCAGCATAACTTTTTGTGATTCATCCACATTGTTGAGTTAATAGTTTATCCTTTTTTATTGCCTAGTGGTATTTATTCTATGGACATACCACAATTTGTTTATCCATTCACCTGTTGATAGACATTTGAATTGATTCCAGATTTTGGCTATTACAAATAAAGCTGCTATGAACATTCATGTATAAGTCTTTCTATGGCCACACACTTTCTTGTCTCTTAAGAAATTATCTAGGAGTGGAATAGCTGGGTCAGACGGTAAATGTAATTTTAGCTTTTTAAGGAAATATCAAACTGTTCTCCAAAGTTGTATGATTTTACATTCCCACCAGTGGTGTATGAGAATTCTAGTCCCTCTACATCCTTGCCAAGCCTCGGTGTGGTCTTTTTAATGTTAGCTTTTCTAATGGGTGAAGTGGTTTTAATCAGCATTTCCCTAATGACTAATATGTTGCATATCTTTTCATGTGCTTATTTGCCACCCATATAGCTTCATTAGTGAAATGTCTGTTCAAATCTTTTGCCCATTTTATTCATTTTTCCCTGGATTTATTGAGACATGATTGACATATAACAATGGGTAAGTTTAAGGTGTAAATGTGATGATTTGATATATGTATGTATTGTGACATGATTACCGTGATAATGTTAGTTAATACATCCATCATCTCATGTAGTTACAATTTTTTTGTGTGGTGAGAACTTTTAAGATCTACTGTCTTAGCAACTTTCAAGCACACAATACAGTATTGTTAACTATAGTCATTATGCTGTACATTAGAGCCTCAGAACTTATTCATCTTATAACTGGGAGTTTGTATCTTTTGACCATCTTGACCAATTTCCCTCACCCCTGTCAACCACCAATCTACTCTGTTTCTATGGGTTTGGTTTTTTTTTTTTTTTTTTTTTAGATTCCACATGTAATTAAGATACAATATTTGTCTGGCTCTTTCTGACTTATTTCACTTAACATAATTCCTTCGAGCTTCATCTGTTGTATATTTATACCACATTTTCTTTATCCATTCATCTGTTGATGGACGTTTAGGTTGTTTCCATGCCTTGGCTATTGTAAATAATGTTAAAAATGAACATGGGGTGCAGATACCTCTTCAAGACAATGATTTCATTTTCTTTGGATATATACTCAAAGTGGGATTTCTGGGTCATATTTTTAATCTCTGGAGGATACTCCATACTGTTTTTCATAGTGGCATCACCAACGTACATTCCCACCAACAGTGCATAAGTGTTCCCTTTTCTCCACATCCTCATCAGCACTTTTTATCTCTTCTCTTTTTGATAATAGCCATTCTAACATGTGTGAGGTGATATCTCGCTGTTTTGATTTGCATTTCCCTGATGATTAGTGATGATTAGTATCTTTTCATGTGCCTGTTGGCCATTTCGATGTGTTTTTTGGAAAAATGTCTATTATTTAGTTCCTCTGCCTAGTTTTTTAATTAGATTGGGTTTTTTTTTTGATTGTTGTTTTTATTGAGTTGTATGAGTTCTTTATATATTTTGGATATTAACTCCTTATTCAATATGTGGTTTGCAAATATTTTCTCCCATTCCGTAGATTGTGTTTTCATTTTGATTGTTTCTTTTGCTGTGCAGAAGCTTTTTTAGTTTTATGTGGTCCCACTTGTTTATTTTTGCTCTTATTTCTTGTGCTTTTGGTCTCATATCCAAAAAAATCATTTAGAGACCAATGTCAAGGTTTTTTCCCCCTATTTCCTCCTAGGAGTTTTATAGTTTAAGGTCTTACATTCAAGTCTTTAATCCATTTGAATTAATTTTTGTGCAGGGTGTAAGATAGGGGTCCGGTTTCATCTTTTGCATGTGGATATTCAGTCTTCCCAACACCACTTAACGAAAAGACTATCCTTTCCCCATGGAGTGTTCTTGGCTCCCTTGTCAAATATTAGTTGACTGCTTACGCACGGGCTTATTTCTGGGCTCTGTATTCTGTTCCATTGGTTTGTGTGTCTGTTTTATGCCAGTACTATGCTGTTCTGATTACTATAGCTTTGTAGTATAGTTTGAAATGAGGATGTGTGATGCACACAGCTTTGTTTTTCTTTCTCAGGATTGTCTTGGATATTCGAGGTCTTTTGTGGTTCCACAAAAATTTTTGGATTGTTTTTTCTATTTCCTTAAAATATGACATTGGATTTTTGATAGGGATTGCATTGAATCTATAGATGACTTTGGGTAGTATGGACATTTTGATAATATTAATTCTTTCAATACATGGACGTGCGATATCTTTTCATTTATTTTTGTTTTCTTTAATTTCTTTCATCAATGTCTTACAGATTTCAAAGTACAGACCTTTCACTTCCTTGGTTAAATTTGTTCCTAAGTATTTTATTATTTTTGCTACTATTGTAAATGGGATTTTTAATCTGTTAATGTACAGAAATGCAACTGATTTTTGCATGTTGATTTTGAATCCTGAAGCTTTATTTTAAGATTAGTTCTAACAGCTTTTTTTGTGGCATCTTTAGGCTTTTCTCTATATAAGATCACGTCATTTGCAAACAGAGACAATTTTACCTCTTTCTTTCTGATTTGAGTGTCTTTTACTTCTTTTTCTTGCCTGAATGCTCTGGCTAGGAATTCCAGTACTATGTTGAATAGGAGTGGTGAGAGTGGGTACCCTTGTCTTGTTCCTTATTTTAGAGAAAAAGCTTTCAACGTTTCACCCTTGAGTATGATGTTAGCTATGGGCTTGTCTTTATGGCCTTTATTATGTTGATGTATGTTCCTACTATCCCCAAATTGCTAAGAGTTTTTATCCTGAAAAGATGATGCTTTGATAAAATGCTTTTCTGCATCTATTGAGAGGATTGTATAATTTTTATCTTTTATTCTATTAATGTGATGTATCATATTTATTCATTTGCATATGTTGAACCATCCTTGACTTCCCAGGATGAATCTCACTTGATAATGGTGTGTGATTCTTTAAATGTTCTGTTGAATTCAGTTTGCTAGTATTTTGTTAAGACTTTTTGCGTCTATATTCATCAGAGATATTGGTCTGTAATTTTCCTTTTTGTAGTGTCCTTATCAGGCTTTATCAGGGTAATGCTGGTCTTATAAAATGTGTTTGGATGTGTTCCCATCTCTTCAATTTATTGGAAGAGTTTGAGAAGGATTGATATTACTTTCTTCTTAAATGTTTGGTAGAATTCACCAGTAAAATAATCTAATATTGGGCTTTTCTTTTTTGGTAGGTTATTGATTACTGTTTCAATCTTCTCACTCTTTATTGCTCTGTTCAGATATTTTATTTCTTTATGATTCAGTCTTGGTAGGTTGTATGTTTCTAGTAATTGATTCATTTATTCTAGATTGTCCAATTTGTTGGTGTATAATTGTTTGAGTAGTCTCTTATGATCTATTGTAGTTTTGCAGTATCAGTTGTAATGTATGCTCTTTCATTTATAATTTTATTTATTTGAGTCGTCTCTCTTTTTTTCTTGGCTAGTCTAACTTAAGATTGGTCAATTTTATCTTTTCAAAGGACAATCTCTTAGTTCATTGACCTTTTCTATTGTTTTCATCTTCTGCATTTCATTTAGTTTTGCTCTAATCTTTATTATTTCCTTCTTTGTGCTAACTTTGATCTTATTTTTCTCTTTCTTTTCTAGTTCCTTGAGGTGTAATGTTAAGTTATTTTTTTCTTGGTATGTGTTTTTAGCTATAAACTTTCCTGTTAGAACTGCTTTTCCTTGAAGTAGGCATTTATTGCTATAAACTTTGCTCTTCACTCTTCTTTTGTTGCATACCATAAGTTTTAGTATGTTGTATTTTCACTTTTGTTTCTCTCAAGATATTTTTGTATTTCCCTTTTGATTCCTTCTTTGAGTCATTAGTTGTTCTGAAGCTTGTTGTTTAATTTCCATGCATTTGTGAGTTTTCCATCTTTTCTCCTTGTTATTGATTTCTAGTTTCATACCATTATGGTTGGAAAAGATAATTTTATATTTACTATCTTCTGGGATTTGTTGAGACTTGTTTTGTCATCTAATATATGATCAGTCCTAGAAAATATTCTATGTGCACTTGAGAAGAATGTGTTTGTTCTGCTGTTAGGTGGAATGTTCTGTACAGTAACATATTGCTTAACAACATTGATACATTCTTAGAAATGCATAGTCAGTCAATTTTGTCATTGTGCTCACATCGTAGAGTGTACTTACACAAACCTAGATGGTATAGCCTACTACACACCTAGGCTATATGCTACTAATCTTAAGAGACCACCATCATGTATGCGGTCTGTTATTGACTGAAACATTATGTTTCAGCACATCATGTGTTTCAGCACATGACTGTATATGTTTATTAAGTCCATTTGATCTATAGTGTTGTTCAGATCCATTCTTTCCTTATTGATTCTTGTCTGGATGATCTATCCATTGTTGAGAGTGAGATATTAAAGTCCCCAATTATTATTATGTTGCTGTTTATTTTTTCTTTTAGTTCTGTTAGTATTTGCTTTACATATTTAGGTACTCCGACGTTGGGTGCATAAATATTTACTGTTGTTATATTTTCTTGATGGATTGACCCCTTTATCATTATATGATGGCCTTCTTTGTCCCTTATGACCATTTTTTGCTTAAAGTCTATTTTGTCTGATACAAGTATAGTTACACCTGACTATTTTGTTTACTATTTACATAGAATATCTTTTTCCATCATTTCACTCTTGGCCTATGTGTGTCCTTAAGTCTAAAGTGAGTCTCTTGTACATAGCATGTTGTTGAATCTTGTTTTTTTAATCCATTCAGCCCTTCTATGTCTTTTGATTTGAGAATTTATTCCATTTATATTTAAAGTAATTATTGATAGATAAAGACT
Source organism: Diceros bicornis minor (assembly GCF_020826845.1). Taxonomy (NCBI): domain Eukaryota; kingdom Metazoa; phylum Chordata; class Mammalia; order Perissodactyla; family Rhinocerotidae; genus Diceros; species Diceros bicornis. Next base: position 10,072,789 of record NC_080746.1, read on the forward strand.
TACTACTGCCATTTTTGTTAATTGTTTTCTAACTGTTTTGTAGATCCTTTATTTCTTGCTTCCTCTCTTGTTGTCTCCCTTGTGATTTAATGAGGTTTTTGGTGGTATGCTTTAACTCCTTTCTCATAAACTTTTGTGTATCATCTACAGATTTTTCCTATGTGGTTATCATGATGCTCACATAAAATATCTTATAATTATAACATCCTATTTTAAGCTGATAGCAACTTAACTTTGATAGCATACAGAAACTTTATAGTTTTACTTCTCCTCACATTTTAGGTTATTGATTTATAATTTACATATTTTTTATATTGTATATCCAATAACAAATTATTATAGTTATAGATATTTTTAATACATTTATTTTTTAACTTTTAAACTAGAATTGTAAGTGATTTACACACCACCATTACAATATTAGAGAATCTAATTTTAACTATATATTTACCTTTACTGATAAGTTTTACACATTCATATGTGTTTATGACGTTAATTAACATTCTTTCTTTTCAGGTTATAGAATGGCCTTTAGCCTTTCTTGTAAGGCAGATCTAATGGTAATGAACTCCCTTGGCTTTGTCAGAGTATAGTATTCTTTGTTGACAGTTTTTTTTCTTTCAATATTTTGATTATACCATCCCACTTTCACCTGGCCTGCAAACTTTCTATTGAGAAATTCTCTGATAGTTATGGAAGGGAGGCTCTGTTGTTTGTGACAAGTTTCCTTTCTCTTCCTGCTTTTAAAATTCTCTCACTTTTTTTTTTTGACTTTTGTCTTGCTGTAGCCCTTTTTGGGTTCAACCTATTTGGTGTACTTTGAGCCGAATCAATCTGGATGTCTATTTTTCTCCCCCTGTTAGGAAAGTTTTCCCCCATTATTTCCTTATTTAAAAATTAAGGTAACATTGGTTTATAACATTATGTAAATTTCAGGTATACATTATTATATTTCGACCTCTGTTTAGACTCCATCATGTTCACCACCAAAAGTCTAGTTTCCATCCATCACTGTACAAATGGCCCCATTTACCCTTTTCAGCCTCCTCCCACCCCTCTTCCCTTCTGGTAACAACTAATCTGTTTTCTGTATCTATGTTTGTTTGTTGTTATTGTTTTTAATCTTCCACATATGAGTGAAATCATATGGTATTTTTCTTTATTCATCTGACTTATTTTGCTTAGCAAAGGTCCATCCATGTTGTTGCAAATGGCAAGATTTCATCTTTTTTATGGCTGAGTAATATTCCATTGTGTGTGTGTGTATATATATACACACATCTTCTTTATCCATTCATTCATTGATGGGTACTCAGGTTGATTCTATGTCTTGGCTATTGTAAATAATTCTGCAATGAACATAGAGATGCACAAATTTTCAAATTAGTGTTTTCGTGTTCTTTGGATAAATACCTGGAAGTGGAACAGGTGGATCATATGGTAGTTCTATTTTTAATTTTTTGAGGAATCTCCATACTGTTTTCCATAGCAGCTGCACCAATTAACATTACCACCAGCAGTGTATGAGGGTTCTCCTTTCTCTACATCTTCTCCAACGCTTGTTATTTCTTGTCTTTTTAATAATAGCCATTCTGATGGGCATGAGGTGATATCTCATTGCGGTTTTGATTGCATTTCCCTAATAATTATTGATGTTGAACATCTTCTCATGTGCCTATTGGACATCTCTATATCTTCTTTGGGAAATCTCTATTTAGATCCTCTGCCTATATTTTTTAATTTTTTGTTTTTTGGTGAGGAAGATTGGCCCTGAGCTAACATCTGTTGCCAATCTTCCTCTTTTTGCTTGAGGAAGATTGTCCCTGAGCTGACATCTGTGCCAATCTTCCTCTATTTTGTGTGTGGGACACTGCCACAGCATGGCTTGATGAGCAGTGTGTGGGTCCGTACCCAGGATCTAAACCTGCAAACCCTGAGGAGCCAAAGCAGAGTGTGCAAACTTAACCACTATGCCACCGGGCTTATCCCATGCCTATTTTTTAAATTGGATTATTTGTTTTTTGTTGTTGACTTGTATGAGTTCTTTATATATTTTGAAAATTAACTCCTTATTGGATATATCATTTGCAAATATATTTTCCCAATTGGTAGGTTGTCTTTTCTTTTGTCAATGGTTTCCTTTGTTGTGCAGAAGCTATTTAGTTTGATGTAGTCCCATTTATTTACTTTTGCTTTTGGGGTCAGATCTAAAAACTAAGCTCTGATTTTGATGTCAAGGAGTTTATTGCCTATGTTTTCTTCTAGGAGTTTTATGGTTTCAGGTCTTACACTGAAGTCTTCAATCCGTTTTGAGTTATTTCTGTGTATGGTGTAAGATTGTAGTCTAATTTCATTCTTTTGCATGTGACTGTCAAGTTTTCCCAGCAGCATTTATTGAAGAGATCTCCCTTTCTCCATTGTATATTCTTGCCTCCCTTGTTATAATTTAATTGAACATATATGTGTAGGTTTATTTCTGGGCTCTCTATTCTGTTCCATTGATCAACCTGTCTGTTTTTATGCCAATACCATACTGTTTTTGTTACTATACCTTGTAGTAACCTTGTAGTATACCTTGAAATCAGGAAGCATGGTGCCTCCAGATTTGTTCTTCTTTCTCAAGATTGCTTTGGCTATTTGGGGTCTTCTGTAGTTCTATACAAATTTTAAGATTGTTTGTTCTATGTCTGTAAAAAATGCCATTGGAATTTCAATAGGAATTCTATTGAATCTGTAGATTGCTTTGAGTAATATGGATATTTTAACAATATTAATTCTTCCAATCCATGAACATGATATGTCTTTCCATTTATTTGTGTCATCTTCCATTTCTTTCATCAATGTCTTATAGTTTTCAGTGTATAGGTCTTTCACCTCCTTGGTTAAATTTATTCCTAAGTATTTTATTCTTTTTTATGCAATTGTAAATGTGATTGTTTTATTTTCTGTTTCTGATATGTTGTTGTTAGTGCATAGAAACACAACTGATTTTTGTATATTGATTTTGTACCCTTACTAAATTCTTTTATAAGTTCTAACAGTTTTATGGCAGATACTTTAGAGTTTTCTATATATTTAATCATGTCACCCACAAATAGTGACAATTTTACCTCTTCCTTTCAGATTTGAATGTCTTTTATTTCTTTTTCTTGCCTAATTGCTCTGGCTAGGACTTCCAATACTATGTTGAATAAAAGTGGTGAGAGTGGGAACACTTGTCTCATTCCCGATCTTAGAGGAAAAGCTTTGAGCTTTTCATCACTGAGTATGATGTTAGCTGTGGGCTTGTCATATATGGGCTTAATTATGTTGAGGTATGTTCTCTCTATATGCACTTTGTTGAGAGTTTTTATCATAAAAGGTTTCAAATTTTGTCAAATGCTTTTTCTGCATCTATTGAGATGATCACATGATTTTTATCCTTCATTTTGTTAATGTGGTGTATCATGTTGATTGATTTGCTGATGTTGAATCATCCTAGCATCCCTGGAATAAATCCCACTTGATCATGTTGTATGATCCTTTTAATGTATTGTTGAATTTGTTTTGCTAATATTTTGTTGAGGATTTTTGTGTCTATGTCCATCAGGCATATTAGACTATAATTTTCTTTTTTTTTTTGTGGTGTCCTTGTTTGTTTTTGGTATCAGGGTAATGTTGACCTCATAAAATGAGTTCAGAAGCATTACTTTCTCTTTAACTTTTTGGAAGAGTTTGAGAAGGAGATGTATTAAATTTTCTTTGAATGTTTGGTAGAAATCACCAGTGGAGACACCTGGTCCTGGACTTTTGTTTGTTGGGAGTTTTTTGATAACTGATTCAATCTCCTTACTGTTAATTGATCTTTTCAGATTTTCTATTTGTTCATGATTTAGACTTGAAAGATTGTATGTTTCTAGAAGTTTATCCATTTCTTCTATATTGTCCTATTCATTGGTGGATACTTGTTCATAGTAGTCTCTTATGATCTTTTGTATTTCTGTGGTATCAGTTTAACTTCTCTTTCATTTCTGATTTTATGCATTTGAGCCCTCTTTTTTTTCTTGGTGAATCTAGCTAGAGGTTTGTCGATTTTGCTTATCTTGTCAAAGAACCAGCTCTTAGTTTCATTGATCTTTTCTATTGTTTTTCTAGTCTCCGTTTCATTTATTTCCACTTCCATTTTTATTATTTCCTTCCTGTTACTAACTTAGGGCTTCATTTGTTTCTCTTTTTCTAGTTCCTTTAGGTGTAAAGTTAGATTGTTTATTTGAAATTTTTCTTATTTTTTTAATGTAGGCCTGTATCACTATAAACTTCCCTCTCAGAATTACATTTGCTGCATCCCATAGATTTTAGTATGTTGTATTTTCATTTTCATTTATCTCAAGGTATTTTTCAATTTCTCCTTTGATTTCTTCTTTGACCCATTGGTTGTTCAGTAGCATATTGTTTAATCTCCACATATTTGTACTTTTTCCAGTTTTCTTCTTGTAATTGATTTCTAGTTTCATACCATTGTGATTGGAAAAGATGCTTGATATGACTTTAATCTTGTTAAATTTATTAAGACTTGTTTTGTGGCCTAACATGTGATATATTCTGGAGAATTTTTCATGTGCCCTTGAGAAGAATGTATATTATGCTGCCTTTGGATGGAATGTTCTGTATATATTAAGTCCACTGGTCCAATGTGTCATTTAAGGCCAATGTTTCCTTATTGATTTTCTGTCTGGCTGATCTATCCATTGATGTAAGTGCTGTGTTAAAGTCCACTACTATTATTGTATTGCTGTCACTTTCTACCTTATATTCATTGATATTTGCTTTATATATTTAGATGCTCCTATGTTGAGTGAGTAAATATTTACAAATGTTATATCCTCTTATTGGATTGGCTCCTTTATTATTATGTAATGCCCTTCTTCATCTTTTATTACAGTCTTTATTTTATTTATTTATTTATTTATTTATTTATTTATTTATTTATTTATTTTATGAGGAAGATTGGCCCTGAGCTAACACCTACTGCCAATCTTCCACTTTTTGCTTGAGGAAGAGTGGCCCTGAGCTAACATCCATGCCTATCTTCCTCTATTTTATGTGGGATGCCTGCCGCAGTATGGCTTGATCAGCGATGTGTAGGTCCACACCTGGGATTCGAAACTGTGAACCCTGGGCTGCTGAAGTGGAGCATGCAAACTTAACCACTGCGTCACCGGGCCAGTCCCATTACAGTCTTTATTTTGTCTGATATGAGTATAGCAACACCAGCCTTATTTTATTTCCATTTACCTGGAATATTCTTTTCCATTCCTTCATTTACAGTCTGTGTGGGTCCTTACCTCTGAAGTAAGTCTCTTGTAGGCAGCATATAGATGAATCTTTTTTTTTTTAATCCATTCAGCCACTCTATGTCTTTCAATTGGAGAATTTAATCCATTTACATTTAAAGAAACTATTAATTGGTATGTAATTACTGCCATTTTGTTAATTATTTTCTGACTGTTTTTGTAGTTTATCTCTGTTCCTTTCTTCTTCTTTTGCTCTCTTCCCTTGTAGTTTGATGACTTGCTTTAGTGTTCTATTTAGATTCCTTTCTCATTAGCTTTTGTGTATCTACCATAGGTTTTTGCTTTGTGGTTACCATCGTGTTCACATATAACAGCCTCTATATATAACAGTCTATTTTAAGTTGATAGCAACTTAAATTTGAGTGCATTCTAAAACTCTACATTTTTATTTCCCTCCCACATTTTATGTTTTTTTTTTTTTTTTTTGTGAGGAGATCAGCCCTGTGCTAACATCCGCCAATCCTCCTCTTTTTTTGCTGAGGAAGATGGCCCTGGGCTAACATCTGTGCCCATCTTCCTCCACTTTATATGGGACGCCGCCACAGCATGGCTTGCCAAGCAGTGCGTTGGTGCGCGCCTGGGATCCGAACCGGCAAACCCCGGGCCGCCGCAGCGGAGCGCGCGCACTTAACCGCTTGCGCCACCGGGCCGGCCCCCATTTTATGTTTTTGATGTCACATTTTACATCTTTTTATTTTTTGTATCCCTTACCTAATTGTTATAGTCATAGTTAACATTACTATTTTTGTTTTTTAACCTTCATACTAGATTTATGTGTGATTACTGCGCTACCCCTACTATATATTTACCTTTATAAGGGAAATTTTGACTTTCATATGTTATCTTATTACCAATTAGTGCTTTCTCTTTTCAGCTTAAAGAAGTCCCTTTAATATTTCTTGTAATGCCAGTTTAGTGGTGATGAGCTCCTTTAGCTTTTGCTTATCTGGAAAACTCTTTATTGCTCCTTCAATTCTTAATAACCCTTCTGGCTAGAGTATTCTCAGTTGGAAATTATTCCTTTCAGCACTTGGAATATATCATGCCACTCCCTTCTGACCTACAAAGCTTCTGTTGAAAAATATGCTGATAGTCTTATGGGTGATTCCCTTGTGTGTAATAAGTTGTTTTTCCCTTGCTGCTTTTAAGATTCTCTCTTTATCTTTAACTTTTTATATTTTAATTATAAAATGTCTCATTGCAGATCTCTTTGGATTCATCTTATTTGGAACTCTCTGTGCTTCTCCACCTGGATGTCTGTTTCCTTCCCCATGTTAGGTATGTTTTTCAGCCATTTCTTCAAATAAGTTTTCTGCTCCTTTCTCTTCGCTTTCTGGGACCCTGTAATACAAATGTTATTCTGCTTGATGTTGCTCCATATGTCTCTTAAGGTATCTTCACTTTTTAAAATTTCTTTTTGCTGCTCTGTTTGAGTGAATTTCATTACCCTGTCTTCTAGATTGCTGATCCATTCTTCAGCTTCATCTAGTCTGCTGTTGAACCCCTCTAGTGTATTTTTAGATCAGTTATTGTATTCTTCAGCTCTGTTACTTCTGTTTGGTATTTTCTAATATTTTCTCTCTTTGTTGAAGTTCTCATTATGTTCATCCATTCTTCTCCTGAGTTTGGTGAGCATCTCTATGAGCATTACTTTAAATTCTTTATCAGGTAGATTATTTATCTTCATTTCATTAGAGTCTTTTTCTGAGGTTTTACCTTCTTTTGTCCAGAACCTACTCCATTGTTTCCTCATTTTTCTTGACCCTCTATGTTTTTTTTTCTATGTATTAGTCAAAACAGCTACATCTCCCAGTCTTGAAGGACTGGCCTTGTGTAGGAGATAAAACTTTTCATTCCACCTTGCCCTAGCTCTTGGTTGTCTCTTGAACATTTGTGATTGTCTAAGCAGCTTGATTTATTCTTAATAGGTCCCAGTTGTTGAGGGTGTACCAAGACAGTCTTGATGTGGTCCTTTTATCTTTAGTTGTGGAGGAGATATTCAGCTACTTTTCAGAGGGAATCATTCCCTAATAGCTGTAGATTTGGTGTGTCTGTGGGAGGAGGTGAGTTCAGGATCTTCCTACACCACTCTCTTGGACCACCCCCTGAGATTTTTGATTTGATACCTTTCTTCTTTTCAAATATAGACATATAGTGCTATAATTTTCTGTTAAGTACTGCTTTAGCAGTATTCCACATATGTTGATATACTATTTTTAATTTAGATATATTTCAAAATTGTTTCTAATTTTCCTTTCAATTACTTCTTGACCCATGGCTATTTAGAAGATGGTTACATAGTGTCCATATTAGTTGGGGATTTTCCAGGTATCTTTTTGTTATTAACTTCTAATTTAATTCCACTTTGGGGAGGGAATATATTTTGTATGACAAATATTTTTGTTTATAAGATATGATCTATTTTGCTAAATGTTCTGCATACACCCAAAAAGAATGTGTATTCTGTTGTTTTTTGGTGGAATATTCTATAAATGTCAGTTGGCCAAGTTGGTTGATAGTCTATCTTCGTAATTATTTTCTATTATTTACATCGATTTTGAGAAATGTATGTTGAAATCTCTGATAGTAACTGTGGATTTATCTATTTCTCCTCGTGGTTTTATCAGTTTTTGCCTCATGTATTTTGGAGCTTTATTATTAGTTACATATATTTTTAGGATTGTTATAAACTCTTGATGAATTGATCTTTTTATCATTACAAAATGATCTTCTCTAACTCTGATAATATTCTTTGCTCTGAAATTTACTCTGTCTGATATTAATGTAGCCATTCCAACTTTCTTTAGATTGATGGTAGCATGGTTTATTGTTTCTATCCTTTCTGTTTTAGCCATTTTTGTATTTATATTTGAATGCATTTCTTTAGGCAGCATATAGTTGGGCCTTGCTTTATATCCAATCTTACAGTATGTCTTTTAATAAAAATATTTAGACCATTTGCATGTAATGTGATTATTGATATAGTTAAATTTAAGTCTCTCATCCCATTATGTGTTTTCTATTTGTCCCATTTATTCTTTTTTCCTCCTTTCCTCTTTTTCTGCCTTCTTTTAGATTGACTATTTCTTATAATTTTATCTCCTTTGTGTAGCTTATTAGTTATTACTCTTTGTTTTGTTAAGTTAGTGTTGCTTTTAGAGTTTATACTATAAATCTAGTATTATTTTCCTTCTGCATGAAGGATTTCCTTTACATTTATTGTAGTGTGGTTCTGCTGAGGATGCTTTCTCAGATTTTGTACATCTAAAGAGTCTTTATTTTCCTTTGTTTTAGAAAGATATTATTACTTCATATAGAATTAGAGATTTACAAGCTTTTCTTTTAGTACTTTAAAGATTTTGCTCCACTTTCCTTTTGCTTGCATTGTTTCCAAGGAGAAATTTACTGTCATCCTTATCTATATTCCTTATACATAATGTCACTTTTATTCTCTGGTTGCTTTTAAGATTTTCTCCTTATCACTGATTTTGAGCAATTTGACCATGACGTGTCTTGGTGTAGTTTTCTTCATATTTCTTGTCCTTGGGTTTCATTGAGATTCTTGGATCTGTGGATTTATTGTTTTCTTTTCAGGAACTCCAATTGTATACGTTACGCTATTTGAAATTGTCCTATAGCTCAGTGATGGTCTTTTTATTTTTTGTATTCCTTTCTCTCTCTGGGTTTTATATTGGATAGATTTTCTTGCTATGACATCAAGTTCACTAATCTTTTTATCTGCAATGTGTAATCTGCTGTTGTAGTGCATTTTTCATCTTAAACATCTTATACATTGTAGTTTTCATCTCTAGAAGTTTGATTTGTATCTTTTTTGTATTTTCCATATATCTACCTAACTTTTCAAATATATGGAATACAGTTATATTAACTTTTTGAATGGCTTTTTTTCTGCCAAATCCAACATTTGTGTCATTTCTTAGTAGGTTTTGATTGATACATTTTTATCCTTACATTTTAATGCTTCCTGCCATGCCTGATTGCCTTTGATTGGATGCCAGTCGTGAATTTTACCTTGATAGTTGTTGCATAGTTTTATATTCCTATAAATATCCTTGAGGTTTGTTCTGGGATCTCAGTTAAATTACTGTGATACAGTTTGATTAAAGTTTTGCATTTAAGACTTTTAACAAGAATCACAGTTGTTTTTAGACTTAGGTTAATTATTGACCATATTGAGTATATCCTTCTGAGTACTTTATCCTGTTCAATCTTCTATGAATTATAAAGTTTTCTAGTCTTTTCTGGTGGGAACAGGCACCAATAACAGTCCTGTGTGGATGCTAGGCATTCTTCCCTCCAGCCCTTTCAGATGATTCTTTCCCTGGCTTCACATGTGTACACTTATAATTACTCTGCTGAATACTCAAGGGGAACCCTCTGTAGATCTTTGGAGATCTCTCTCTGTGCAGCTCATTCTTCTTTGATAGTCTGTCCCATGATTTCCAGCCAATTTGGATTCCCTGGACTCTAAACTCTGTTTCCTTAACTCAAAAGTATTGAAATAAGTAGTAAATAAAGAGGAACAAAAATTATTAAACTAGTAAATATAGGAATAAAATTGAGAGTCATAGGAATGAAATAAAAGTAATAAAAAGCAGTGAATATGGTAAATATGACAGGAGTTATAAATAAACCTGGACTGTATAAACAATATGTTACATATAGGAGTAAACATGAATAAACATTGAGTGTATAAAGCAATAGTGATGTCTAAAAAATTTAAAAAATATATAAAATAGAAAACAAGATAGCACCAAAGGGAGTGTTGTAGTTTTTAATTTTCCCAAATCCTTTTACAAAAACAATAGAGGAACTAGGATACCAAAAGAGAAAAAAATCTCTGGCCAATATCTTCAGAGAAGAAAATAGTTAACAAAATATTTCTATGAACTTCAGAATACAAACCAGTGTGCCCAAACCAAGGATAAGATCAAGAGCGATTGAGCAGGGTACAGAGCAGCAACAGAGACTGTACAGGAGAAGGTAGAAGGGTAATAAAAAGGGCTTCTGACAGTGCTATGAGCCAGAGAACTTGGAAATTGACAACTAGCACACATCCCCCAAAGAAGATAGTCTCAACTAGTACTGGAGAACTTAGCCCTTAGATATGAGAACAACAGACAGAACACAGAAAGAATTTTTTTTTGTTTTTTGTTGAGGAAGATTTTCCCTGAGCTAACATCCGTGCCAATCTTTCTCTGTTTTGTATGTGGGTTGCTGCCACAGAGTGGCTGCCAATGAGTGGTGTAAGTTTGCGCCCCGGAACCGAACCCAGGCCACCAAAGTGGAGCACACGAACTTAATCACTAGGCTATGGGGCTGACCAATAAGGAATTTTTGAAACTCCAATTCACAAATGAATGCTTCAGTTGGTGGAAATGTGCTGGGGCAGTCAGGACCTTCAGGGTACTTGTTAGTAGCCTGGGAAAGCACTGAGTGCAGCACTGGGAAAAAAACTGCTAGGAACAGAATGGCAAAAGAATGTAATACTACCAAGTTAATAAAGGGGAAATGTGAAATAAAAAATACTTAATCAATCAAAAAGAAGGTAATAGACTGAAGAAATCCTAAAATAAACATAAAAAATAGTAGAATGGTAAATTTAAACTTATATTAATGATTATATTAAATGTATACGACTGAACGCTATAATTAAAGACAATTATCTTCAGAAAGGATTAAAAACCTATCTAAATGCTGCTTTAAAAAGACTTCAAATATAAATATACAGAAAGGTCAAAAATAAAATAATGGTAAAATGGTAAACCATGCAAATACCACCAAAACAAAGCAGGCATGGCTGTAACAATATCTGAGAGAAAAGTTTAAGGATAAAAAGCATTACAAAAAAGGAAAAGAGAAATATTATTACAGTCAAAGGCTTAATTCACCAGAAAGATACCACAATTTTAAGTTTATATGCATGTAATAACATAGACCCAAAATATTAAAGCTATTTTGAGAGAACTATAAGGAGAAATAGACCAATCTACAATTGTGTGTGATTTTTTAGGTACAATTTTCATTTTGAGATAAAGATTCACATGCAGTTCTAAGAAATAATACAGAGAGATCCTATGTACTTTACCTAGTCTTCCCAATGGCAACATCTTGCAAAACAGTGCACATTAACATTTACACAGTCAAGATACAGAATATTACCATTACCACAAGGATCCCTCATCTTGTCCTTTTATAGTACATCCACTTTCCTCCTACCTGCCCCTCTTTTTTTTAATACTTAATTTTTTAGGACAGTTTTAAGTTTACAACAAAATAGAGAGGAGGCAGATGCAGAGATTTCTCGTGTTTTCATTGCCCTAAAAATCCTCTGTGCTCTGTCTATTCATCTCCCTCCCCCCACTCTGGAAACTACTGATCTTTTTATTTTCTCTATAGTTTTTGCTTTTCTAGAATGTCATATAGTTGGAATATATATGTTTCATAGTATGTAGTCTATATAGTATGTAGATTTTTCCCAGATTGTCTTCCTTCACTTAGTAATACACATTTAACATTCCGCTTTGTGTTTTCATGGCTTGATAGTCCATTTCTTTCTAGCACCGAATAATATTCCATTGTCTGGATGTACCACAGTTTACTCATCCATTCCCTTACTGAAGGACATCTTGGTTGTTTCCAAGTTTTGGCAATTATAAATAAAGCTGCTATAAATATACATGTGTAAGTTTTTATATGGAAATCAGTTTTCAACTCCTATTGGTAAATACCAAGGAGTGCCATTGCTGGATGGTATGGTAAGAGTATGTTTAGTTTTATAAGAAACTGCCAAACTGTCTTCCAAAGTGGCTGTACCATTTTGCATTCCCACTAGCAATATATGAGAGTTTCTATTGCTCCACATTCTCACCAGCATTTGGTTTGTCCGTGTTCTGGATTTTGGCCATTCTAATAAGTGTATAGTGGTGTCTCATTGTTGTTTTAATTTGCATTTCCCCGTTGACGTGTGATGTGGAGCATCTTTTCATATACTTTTGCTTTCCGTATATCTTCTTTGGTGGGGTGTCTGTTACCGTCTCTGGCCCATTTTTAAATCGAGTTGTTTGTTTTCTTATTGTTGAGTTTTAAGGGTTCTTTGTATATTTTGATAAAAATTCTTTATTGAATGTGTCTCTTGCAAATATTTTCTCCCAGTCTGTGGCTTGTCTTCTAATTCTCTTGGTATTGTCTTTCTCAGATTCCCCACCCCCTCTTTTACCCTGGGCATCCACTAATCTGTTCTCCATTTGTATAATTTTGTCACTTCAATAATTTATATAAATGAAACCATACAATATGTAACAACTCAAGGTTGGCTTTTAAAAAATTTATTCTTCATAATTCTCTGGAGATTCATGCAGATTGTTATGTGCATCAATAGTTCCTTCCTTTCATTGCTGAGTACATCCCATGGTGTGGATGTGACATACTTGGTTTAAACATTCAGGCTTTGAAGTACATTTGGGTTGTTTCCAGTGTTTGCCTATTACAAATAAAGTTGCTAGAAGCATCTGTGTACAGATTTTTGTGTACACATAAGCTTTAATTTCTCTGGGATAAATGCCTAGGTGTGAAATTCCTAGGTCATATGATAGTTTCATGTTTAGCTTTTTAAGAAATTGTCAAACTGTTTTCCAAAGTGGCTGTACCATTTTATATTCCCACCAGCAGTGTGTGAGTAATTCAGTTTCTCTGCATCCTCACTAGTATGTGGTGTCATTATGTTTTATTTTAGCCATTCTGAATAGGTGTGTGGTGAAATCTTTGTGTATGTGTATGTGGGGAGAACACTTAAGATCTACTCTGTTAGAAAATTTCAAGTATATGATACAGTATTATCAACTATAGTCACCATGTTATACGTTAGATCCTCAGAAATTATCTCTTTTATAATTTAAAGTTCATACCCTTTGACCAACATCTCCTAATTTTCTTCACCCTTTAGCCCCTGGCAACCATCGTTCTACTCTCTGTCTCCATGAGTCTGACATTGTTTTTCTGGATTCCACATATAAGTGATACCATACAGTCTTTGTCTTTCTGTGACACATATACATTTATTTATATACACTATATATATGTATATTATATATATATTTATATACACTATATATATGTATATTATATATATTTATATACACTATATATATGTATATTATATATATATTTATATACACTATATATATGTATATTATATATATATATATATATATACACACACACACACACACACCACATTTTGTTTATCCATCTAACCATAGACAGACACTTAGGTTGTTTCCATATCTTTCTCCTTTAGTCCTGAAGAATCTTTTCACTCAATATAGGATTCTGAGTAGACAGTTCTTTTTGTTTATCACTTGATAAATATTGTGCCATACAAAATATGGCGAAATTTGTCATGCAAACTGTTTTCACTCCCATAGAGGAAATGTTTTTATCTGGCTGCTTTTGAGATTTTTGTTTGTTTGTTTTTAGTTTTCTGAAGTTTATGATGTTTTTGACACAGATCTTTGGGCTTATCCTCTTTGAAGTTTGCTCAGGCTACTTGAATCTGCATGTTTATGCCTCTTGCCAAATTTGGGATGTTTTCAGCTATTATTTCTTTGAGCACTTTTTCAGCCCTGCCCTCTTCCTGCTCTCTTTCTGGTATTCTGAAACCACAAATATTAGATTTTTAAAAATGTTCCCACAAGCCCCTGAGTCTCTGTTCATTTTGAAATTTTATTCCTCTCTATTTTTCAAGTTGGGTAATTTCTAATTTTCTAGCTTCTAGTTCACTGATTCTTTCATCTGTTCCCACCATTTTGATGTAGAGTACATCCACAAAGCTTTTTATTTGGTTATTGTATTTTTCAGTTATAAAATTTACATTTGGTTCCTCTGTGTGTCTTCTCTTTGTTTGCTTCTTTCTATCTCTTTGCTGCTTTAAAATTTTTGTCAGATAATTCTAATATCTCTGTCATCATGGTGTTGGGATCTGTTGATTATCTTTTTTCATTCAGTTTGAGATTTTCATGTTTCTTGGTGTGATGAGTGATTTTTGATTGAAACTTGGACATTTCAAGTCTCAGTGTCTGAGACTCTGGATCTTATTTAACCCTTCTGTTTTAGCCGAAGCTTTCTGATACCACTCTGGCAGAGGAAGGGCTGGTGCCACCTATTACTTCCAGGTGGAGTCAGAAGTCCATGTTCCCACTTGGTCTCCATTGACACCCAAGGACAGGGGACTCCATGTTATTGATGGGTGGTGGTAGGAGTTTCTACACATAGTTTCCACTGAGATCATGGTGGGGTTGGCCTTAACACCGTGGGATGATGGTGAAAGCCCTGACTCTCCACCAAGCCTGCTCTGACATCACTCCAGCAGAGGAGGAGGAGCACCTTGGTACTGCCAGGTGGAGGTAGAAGTTTGGGCTCCCCGCATGATCTTCACTCACACCATGGGTGGAGGCGGCTTATGACCAGCTTGTGGGTAGGAAAGTCCCAGCTCCCCACTTGGCCTTTACTGACCCCATGCTTGCTGGAGTATTTTGTGAATATTATCCTTATCATTTATTCTATAAATTATAGGATAGTATTTAGAGATATGTGTGTAGGTAGTAAGACTAAAAGGAAAATCATGGAAGGATTTATCATAAAATTCAGGATTTTGAGTTCTTTTGGGTGAAGGGAGGAGGTTGTGACTGGGATGGAGCATGCTGTCAATTTCTGGGAGTGCAGGCAATGTTCGATTTCTTGACCTGAATGATGATCATGCTTGTGTTTGTTTTTTAAATAATTCAATACACTTTACATTTATTTTTAATACTTTTCTGTGTGTTCTTTGTGTCATATTTCACAATTAAACATTTAAAAAATAAGACAGATATCTAGGCCTTGGGATTTGCAGGATGGTGGTGCTGTGACTTCTATTTCAATTCTGTGATACTAACTAGATCATTCAATTTCTTTATTTCTTCTTTTGCCAATTTTGGCATTTTACAATTTTCTAGGAGTTCTGTTCAAAAAGGTTTCCAAATTGATCATGTAGTTGTTAATAATACTCACTCATTATTGTTTTGAAAAATCTCTGTTGAATCACTAGTTATTTCTCTGTTTTAGTCCATATTTTGTTAGGAAATAGTCCATCTGCTTCCATTTTCTGGAAGAGATTATAGAGAATTGGTAAAATTTCTTCCTTAAATTTTTGGTAGAATTCACCAACGAACCCATGTGGACTTCATGCTCTCTGTTTGGGAAAGTTATTAACTATTGATTCAATTTCTTTAATAGATATACGCTTATGCAGATTATATATTTCTCCTTGTGTACGTTTTGGCAGATCACGTCTTGCAAAAAATTGGTCCATTTCCTCTAGGTTATCAAATTTGTAGGCATAGTGTTGTTGATAATATTCTTTTATTATCATTTAAATGTTCATGGGATCAGGAGTTATGGCCCCTTTTTCATTTCTAATATTAGTAATTTGTGTCTTCTCTCTCTCTTTTTTTTAATTACCCTGGTTAGGGGTTAACAATTTTATTGATCTTTTCAAAGAACTAGCTTTTAATTTTGTTGATTTTTTTCTGTTGATTTTTAATTTTATTGATTCCTGTTCTGATTTTTATTATTTTTCTTCTGGGGCTTAATTTGGATTTATTTAGCTCTTCTTCTAGTTTCCTAAGGTGAAAGCTTAGACTATTGAGTTTTACATCTTCATTCTTTTCTAATATATGCATCCAACACTATCAATATCCCTCCAAGCACTTCTTTCTCTGCATCTGACAAATTTTGATAATGTATTTTAATTTTAATTTAGCCCAAAATATATTAAATTTCTCTTGAGACTTCTTCTTTGGCCCATATGGAATTCAGAAGTGTGTTTAATTTCCATGTATTTTGGAATTTTTTTTTCCAGCTATCTTTTTGTTATTGATTTCTGATTTAATTCCATTGAGATCTGAGAGCCTACTTTGTATAATTTATATTCTTTTAAATATGTTAAGGGTGGTTTGTGGCCCAGAATTTGTCTATCTTGGTGAATGTTTCATGAAGCCTTGAGAAGAATGTGTATTCTGATATTGTTGGGTAAAGTATTCTGTAAATGTCAATTAGATCTAGTTGATTGATGCTGCTGTTCATTCAACCATGTCCTTATGGATATTCTGCCTGCTGAATCTGTTTATTAATAATAGAGGGGTACTGAAATCTCCAACAATAGTGGATTCATCTATTTCTCCTTGCAGTTCTATCAGTTTTTACCTCATATATTTTGGTGCTCTGTGATTAGGCACATACACAATAAGGATTGTTATGTCTTCTTGGAGGACTGGCCCCTTTACTGGCCTATAATGCCCCTCTTTATCTCTGATAATTTTACTTCCTATGATGTCTGCTTTGTCTCAAATTGAAATAACTACAACAGTTTTCTTTTGAGTATTGTTAGGATGGTATAACTTTCTCCATCTTTTTGCTTTTATTGTATTTTTTCCCCAGCTTTACTGAGATATAATTGATATATAACACTGTGTATGTTTAAGGTGTACAATGTGATGATTTGATATATGTATATATTGTGAAATAATTACCACCATAAGGTTAGTTAACACATCCATAAACTCACGTGGTTATCTTTTTTTTTTTGTGGTGAGAACATTTAAAATCTATTCTCTTAGCAACTTTCAAGTATACAACACAGTATTGTTAACTATAGTCACTATGCTATACATTAGATCCCCAGAACTTATTCATCATATAATTAGAAGTTCAGATCCTTTGGACAACATGTCCCCATTTCTCCAAACACCCAGCTCCTGGCAACCACCAATCTACTCTTTGTTTTTATGAGTTTGTCTTTTGCAGATTCCACATACAAATGAGGTCATACAGTATTTGTCTTTCTGTGTCTGACTTATTTCACTTAGCATCCATCCTTTTGCTTTTAATAAATCCATGTTTTTATATGTGAAGTGGATTTATTGTGGAAAACACATTGTTGGGTCTTGTTTTTAATCCACTCTAACAAGTCTATCTTTTAATTGGTGTATTTAGACCATTGACATTTAAAGTGATTATTGATATAATTGAATTAATACCTATCAGATTTGTTACTGTTTTCTACATGTTTCCCTTGTTTTTTGTTTGTCTTCCATTATTTTCTGCCTTCTCTGGTTTTAATTAAGCATTTTATATGATTCTATTTTTCCCTCCTTTGAGCATATCAATTATACTTTTTAAAAAACTTTTCTTTAGTGATTGCCCCTGAGTTTGCAATATAGATTTACAACTAATCCAAGTCTAGTTTCAATTAGCACTATACCACTTCAAAGGTAGTGCAAGTATCTTATAACAGAGTATTCCCAATTCCTCCCTCTTATCTCTTACAACATTGCTGACATTCATTTCACTTATCAATTAAGTCATAATCACCAAATGTATTGTTGTTATTATTATTTTGAACAATTTATTATCTGTTAGATCAATTAAAAATAAGAAAAATAAAGATTTTATTTTTCCTTTATTTATTTTTTTCTAATGCTCCTTCTTTACTATATATGTCCAAGTTTCTGACCTATATCATTTTCCACCTCTCTGAAGCACTGTGTTACTATTTCTTGCAAGGCAGGTCGACTGGTGACAAATTCCCTCAATTTTTCTTTGTCTGAGAAAGTCTTTATTTCTCCTTTATTTTTCAAGTGTAATTTTGCTGGATACGGAATTCTGGGTTGATGGGTTTTTTTGATTTCAACACTAAATATTTTACTCCACTCTCATTTTGCATGCATGTTTTCTGAAGAGAAGTCCAATGTAATTCTTAACTTTTTTCCTTTGTATTTAAGGTACATTTTCCCTCTGGCTTCTTTCATGATTTTCTCATTGTCTTTGATTTTCTGCACTTTGACTACGATATGACTAGGTATAGATTTTTTTGGTTTTTATCCTGCTTGGTGTTCTCTAATCTTCCTGGATCTCTGGTTTGGTGTCTGTAATTAATTTTGCAAAATTCTCAGTCATTATTATTTCCAATAATTCTTCTATTCCTTTGATCTTTCTTCTCCTCTGGTATTCCTATTATGCATCTGTTATACTTTTTGTAATTATCCCACCATCTGGGATATTCTGTTCCATTTCTTTCATCTTTTTTCTTTTTGAATTTCAGTTTTTGAAGTTACTTTTGACATATCTTCAAACTCACTTATTCTTTCCTTGGATATGTAGAGTTTAAATAATTACAACAATAAAACAAAAGCCAGTAAGCTTAAATGAATCAAAGTGTGCTAAGGTCCTAGTATTACTGATAAAATGGAAAAAGTAATAATTGGCAATTTCCTGTAATAAGTTAAAGATGTATGCAGTAATCTCAAGGGTAACAATTTAGAGAAGAGCTAAAAAAAAGTACAGCTAATAAGTAAATACAATGAAAAACAGAATAATAAATATTTTTGAGAAATCCAAAAGAAGTCCAGGAAGCAATTTAAAAAACCCCGGTAAAAGATAGCTCAAATAGGAAAAAAATAAGGTGTTAAATATAATCTCCTAAATACCAATAATTGATTTAAATATAAAGAGATTATATATTTTAACTAACAAGTCTAAGATTGTCAGATGGTATTTTTAAAGTCTTTTTTTTTTTTTTTTGTGAGGAAGATCAGCCCTGAGCTAACATCCATGCTAATCCTCCTCTTTTTGCTGAGGAAGACCGGCTCTGAGCTAACATCTATTGCCAATCCTCCTCCTTTTTTCCCCCAAAGCCCCGGTAGATAGTTGTATGTCATAGTTGCACATCCTTCTAGTTGCTGTATGTGGGACGCGGCCTCAGCATGGCTGGAGAAGCGGTGCGTCTGTGCACGCCCGGGATCTGAACCCGGGCCACCAGTAGCGGAGCGCACGAACTTAACTGCTAAGCCATGGTTCTGGCCCCTTTAAAAACCCAACTCTATGCTATTTATGAAATATATCTAAAACAAGATTTAGGAAGGTGGAAAGTAAAAGACTGAGAAACGTTATACTACAAAAATCTTAACTGAAAAAAAGAAAGCTGAAATAGTCATACAAATATCCAAAAAGTAGACTCTCAGGTAAGAAACTTTACTAGAGAGGAAGAGATGCCTTTCATAAAGAAAAAGAGATTACTCCAACAGGAAGATATGGTAATTCACAGTGTCTGTGCACCTAATAACATGGCATCAGAATATATAAAGCAAAAGAATGGCAGGACTAATGGGAGAATTAGCATTATTGCTCATCTCACTGTGAGACATTTCATTAGGGGAGATTTTATTTTACCTTTCTCAATAGCTGATAAACATACCAAAAATCAGTAAGGATCTATGATCTGGACAATGAAACTTGAGCTAGTTGACATATGTGGAATAGTGCATCTAACAAAGACATAGTACATGTTCTTTTTAAGTGCAAGTGGAATATTTACCAAAACTAGGCAACAAATCAAGACATAAAAATTCCAAACGATTGCAATCATTCAGGGTATGTTCTTTGACTATTGTAGAATTAGGGAATCTATCAATTAGAAAAATAACACTAAAAAACTTCCCTACTGTATGGAATAAAAATAACCTTTAAGTTACCAATGGATTAAAGAAGAAATCATAATGGAAAGAAGAAATAATTTGAATTGAATGCTTATGAACATGTAATGTACTAATATTGTGGGAAGCAGCTAGAGCAGTGCTAAAAGGAAAATTTATAGTCTTAAAATATATATAATTGTAAAGAAATAATGCAGAAAATTAACTACCGAAATATTGACTTCATGAGCTAGAAAAAGAAGAGCATATCAAATCTAACAAAACTATAAGAAAGGAAATAAAGATAAGAGCAGAAATAAATATACAAAAGATAAAATCAATAAAGCCTAAATTTGTTTCTTGAAAATCACAAGCAGCTTTGATGAAGAAAAATAGAGAGGAAACAAAACTTGAGAATATCAAGAATAAAGAAGTATATCACTACATTTCCAACAGACATTTGAAAGAAAATAAGAGAATATTATAACAAACCATCTATATGAATAAATTTGACAATTTTACAAAACACGAATTTCTTGAAAAACATAAGTTGTGAAAACTGTCAAAAGAAGATATACTTTTACTAATGGAATTGATCAATAACTCTATCACAAAGAAAATCTCAGTTTCAGATGTCTTACTAGTAAATTCTCTCAAACACCAAGGAGAAAAATCTTATGTAAATTCTTCCAGAGAACAAAATATAAAGAAATACTTCCTAACTTGTTTTATGGGTCCAGTTTTGCCTTGACATGATAAGGACATTATAAAAATTTTTGAGATTGATCTCTCTCATAAACTCTGATGCAAGAATTCTAAAACAAACATTACCAAACTAAATTCATCAATAGGATAATCTATTTCAACCAAGTGGATTTACTTCAGGAATGCAAGGGTGGTTTAACATTGGGGAAAGGAATCAGTTTAATTCTCCACATTCATAGAAGAAAAAAACACAAAGCTACAATGATAAAATTGAACATCAATTTGTAATAAAATTCTTATCAAGGAGGAGTAGAAGAGAACTTTTTAAATTTGATAGAGTGTATATTAAAACCCACTTAATGGTGAATTATTGATTCAGTTTCACCTGGAATTAGACAAGAAGGCTTCCATCTCTTCTATTTAAGATTACACCAAAAGTCCTAGCCCGGAAAGTAAGACAAGGGAAAAAAAATACATGGACTAAATATTGAAAGAAAGAAGTAAAGCTGATGTCATTTCGAGATGACATGATTTTGCGCATAGAAACTGTAAAAGTAAACAGAAGCATACTTTTAGAAGGAGCCTCTACTTCAGCAGTCCAAGCACCAGCTAGGGGGCACCTCCAAACCCTCTGTTAATCCAAACACCTATCTTTTAGAGCTTCTTCTCTGAGATTCTAGAATCTGGGTATGCTTCTTCCTCTTTCTATTTGTTCCACCAGTCCTGGGAGTGGTAGCTATTTTCTGCAGTTTATTAGTAATTATATTTTTACGTGACAACTTTTGCTCTTTCCTCCTTGTAATATCTGTAGAACCAATTCTGTTTTAAGTAGCCTCTGTAGGATGCACATAGTGTGCCATTTCTCTTCTGATTAGACCTTGTTGGATACAGGAAATACATTTAAAGTGATTTTGATGGACTTGACTTGCCCATCTCGCAAGACATAATCCTGTTTAATCAGCACATGCCAAACCCTGATGACAGTGATTAGTCAGAAATAGTCATTTGACTATAATCTTTTCCACCAAAATCATTTTAACAATTTTTTTCTTCCTGGAGTTACTGAGCCACTGGTAAGACTAAATCTAGGGATTCTGGTAGTCCTATTTTCACTACACGGGAAGAGCCCATCTGAGATTAACACAGAGCAGAACAAAGCAGTACAAAAAGTGGGAAGGGAGACACACTCCCGTAAATGATTGGCCCTGTCCAGCCAAGTAAGAAGCCATATCTATCCCCGACTTAGCAGTTTCATGCACTTTTTTGGTGTAGTCTGGTTTATCTAGGTAATTTGGACTTGGATTTCCATCACTTAAATTGAAAGAATCCTGAATGTACCCTGTAAAAAACTGTGTGATAGCACATACCACAAAATTCTGCATAGTGTAGTGATTAAATAAATCAATTTTGGATTCATAGATACCTAAGTATGACTCTTGCTTTGGCAGTAGCTGTTTTGACCTCATAACAACCAATTAATCCCTCCCAGCTTTAGGGTTTTTATATATGAGACAAAGTTGTGTGATTTAGAGGGAAATTGTAAGGGCAACCTGAGGGAAGTTATATAAAGAATTTAGCACTGTGATTGGCTAACAATAACTAATAGTGGTACAAATCTTAGTTTCTTTGGTTAAATGAATTTAATAGTCATTTTATACAAATTCAATGTACAAAAATAAGCTATATTTTTATATATTAAATAAAACCAAAGAAACATAAAATTAAAAACATAACAATTATAGTATCATTAAAAAATTAAATACCAAGGAATAAATCTAATAAAAAATTGCAAGCCTCTACCCTGAAAATTACAAAACATTCCTGAAAGAAATTTTAAAAGACTGAAATAAACAAACAGTAAACTATACTCACACAATGGGAGATTTAATATTTTAAAGAAATTAATTCTTCAGAAATTGAGCTATAATTTCACTTAAAAATTATCTAACTAATTCTAAAATCCATTTAGAAATGCTAAGTGCCAAGAATACTCAAGGAAAGCTTGGAGAAGTTAAAGCTGAAAGGCTTACACTAACAAATATAATGGCTTACAAAATTACAGGACTTAGAACCAATGGTTTGTTGTTAGTGCCGTTGAGTCAATTCCTACTCCTAGCAACCCTGTGTACAACAGAGCAGAACTCTGCCTGGTCTTTTTGCACCGTCCTCTCATCATCTGGTGCTATATTAGACAATGCTCTGCTGCTATTCATAGGGTTTTCATGGCTAATTTTTTTTTGGAGGTGGGTGGCCAGGTCCTTCCTCCTAGTCTGTCTTGGTCTGGAAGCTCCACTGAAACCTGTCTATCATGGGTGACCCTGCTGGTCTTTGAAATAGTGGTGGCATAGCTTTCAGCATCACAGCAATATGCAGCCACTACAGTATGACAATCAGTAGACGGGTGGTATGGTTCTCTGACCAGGGCATGAACCCGAGCCAGGGCAGTGGGAGTGCCGAATCTTAGCCACTGGACCACCAAAAACCAATGGTACAGATTCAAAAGTTTAGAAACAGACCCACACATAAATGGTCACTTATTACATAAATGATACCACAAAGCAATGAGGTAAGAATGATTTTTAAAACAAATGTTAGTTCAATTGCCTATCCATATCAGAAAAAAACATGAATCTTGACCCTTCCATATTCCACGTAAAATAATTTACAGATGGATGGTAGATTTAAATGTGAAAATTAAAAACATAAAGCATTTTAGAAGAAAACGAAAGTGAATATGTTTATGTCTGTGAAGTCATAAGCTCTCTTAAACAAGACATAAAACCTTCTGACCATAAAGGGAATAGGACTGCATTAAAATTAATCTCTTTAGTTCACCAAAAGACAATAGTAACAGTCTGAAAGGATAAGTCACAGAGTAGCTGCAATACACATAGGCAACAAAGAACTCATCCAAAATATATTAAAAATACCTATAATTCGAAGGAAGGGGGAAAATCTCTCAAAAGAAATATTGGCAAAACTTCTGCACAAGCAATCACAAAAGAAGATATCCAGGTGATCAATAAACAAGGGAGAAGATATCTTAATTTGTTATTAATATGGGAAATGCAAATTAAAACCACAACGAGATACTAATACACACCCATCATAAAGACTAAACTGAAGAAAGAAAACTGTACCAAGTAGTGGCAAGGACATGGAGCGATAGGAACAGCCACAACTCTGATGAGGGTATGAACTGACACTACTGCTTTTGAGAACTGTTTGGCAGCATCTACTAAACTGAACATATCATACCTTAATGATATTGAACATCTTTTCATGTTTACTAGCCATTTGTATATCATCCCTTCAGAACTATCTGTTCACATAATCAATGCAATATCAATCAAAATTTCAGCAATCTTTTTACAGACATTTACAAGCTGATTCAAAAGTCTATATGGAAATGCAAAGGACTTAGAATACCAAAACCATTTTCAAAAAGAAGAACAAAGTAATCAAAACAGTGTAGTATTTGTTTCAGAAAGGACAAATAGATCAGTGAAATAAAACAGAAAGCCCAGAAATAGACCTACCCATGTATAATTGATTGATTTTCAACAAAGTTAACAAAGTAATCCAGTATGGAATAGTCTTTTCAATAAACTGTGCTAGAACAAGTGAATATCCATATGGCAAAGATGTACCCTAACTCTTACTCTGCACCATACACAAATATTAACTCTAAATAGATCATATGCTGATAAATACAAGCCAAAATGATAAATCTTCTAGAAGAACACTTAGGAGAAAATATTTGCAACATTTAGGCAGGCAAAGATTTCTGTAATAAAATGTGGAAGCACAAATCATAGAAGAAAAATACTATAAATTTGACGTCATCAAAATTTAAATCTGATTTTTTAAAATCACCATTAACAAAATACAAAGATAAGTCATAGTTCAGGAGAAAATATTTGCAATACATCCATCTAACAAGACTTGTTTCCAGAATATATAGCACATGAAAAGATACTCAACATTGTTAATTGTATTAGGCAAGATTTTTATTGCTGTGCAACAATTACCACAAACCTAGTGGCTTAAACAACATATAGTCATTATATATTTACTATATTATGGGTTAGGAGTCCAAGCACTCATACATAGTTGGGTCCTCTGCTCAGGGTATCACAAGGATGCAATTTAGAATGTTGGCAGGGCTGTATTTCTTTCTGGAGCTCAGAGCCCTCTTCTAAGCTCCTGTGGCTTTTGGTAGAATTCAGTTCCTTGCAGTTGTAGGACTGAGGTCCCCACACTTGCTGGCTATGACTCAGGGCTGCTGTCAGCATCTAGAAGAGCTTGCAGTTCCTTGCCATGGGGGCCTCTCACAGGTCCTCCCACAGCATGGCAGCTTACTTCTTCAAAGCCAGCAAGAGAAATTCTCAATGCAGTCAGCTAAGAGAGAGTTTTATATAATGTATCATATTCAAGGGCTTGGCTATCCCATCACCTTTGCCCAAGTCTGTCGGCCAGCAGCACATCACAGGTTCTGCCCACACTCGAGGGGAGACGATTACACAAGGGCGTGATGGTCACTTTAGGGTATGTCCACCACATTAACCATCAGGGAAATGCCAACTAAAATCACAAAGAGATACTGCTACACACACACTTCTAGATTAGCTAAAATTTAAATGACTGAAGATGCCAAGTGTTAGCAAGAAGGTGGAGCAACTGGAAAACTCATACATTGCTGATAGAGACATAAAATATAAAATTATATAAAACAGTTTGACAATTACTTATAAAGTCGAACATATATTCATCATATAACTGGGAAATTTCACTCCTAGGAACTGAATCAAGAGAAATGAAAACTGTATTCATACAAAGACATGTACACAATGCTCATCACAGCTCTTTTTTAAAAAATAAAATGCTATTAATTAGAAGTATAATCTACATTGACATAAAACATATCAGTAATTGCCTGGGGCCATGAATGCAGTGAGTTTTACTTTAAAATGACCCCAGAGAACTTTTTGTAGTGATAGAAAGATTTTACGTTTTGGTTTTGGTGGTAGTGACGTAGGGGTATACATTTGTCAAACTAACTGAATTGTGGGACTGGCCCAGTGGCATAGTGCTTGTGTTCATGTGCTCGGCTTCGGAGGCCTGGGGTTCGTGGCTCGGATCCCTGTGTGGACCTGAGCACCACTCATCCGGTCGTGCTGTGGCAGGTGTCCCACATATAAAAAAAGTGGAGGAAGATGGGCAGGGATGTTAGCCCAGGGCCAATTTTCCTCAGCAAAAAGAGGAGGATTGGCAACAGGTGTTAGCTCAGGGCTAATTCTCCTCACCAAAAACACAAGACAAAACAAAACAAGAGCAAAAATCCTCACTGAGTTGTATACTTAACAAGGCTGCATTTCACTGTGTTTAAATTATATCTCAATGAGGTTAATTAAAAATTAAGCAGGCCAAAAGCAATAGAGATGAAAGAAAGAGGATGTTCAGATAAATGTAGCTGACGGGAACAGAGCCAGGAAATATCATACAGCAAACCACTGCATTTTTAAAACTTTATGAAAACAACAGAAGAAAACATCTGAAGTTAAAAAAGCTAACTGAACCAAGCTTCCTTCCGAAAATGAGAAACAGAAAGTATTGAAATCAAATCCTTTGCTAGGTTATAAAACAATATTCTTTTCTTCTAGCTCAAATACAAGGAATAGAACCAGTACTTAGGGAACTAGAAAAACAGAGCGTCATAAAGAAGGACCCTCACCTTATAATACTTCCATCTTACATGTGAGAAAGAGAGGAAAACAGAACCCATAAGAGGTAAGATGGACCTGCTTATATATCTTTATAAAATCTGAGAGAGATAAGTAAGTTCGTGACTCCTCTGACACCTGTGGTACCTGGTGTCTTAACGCCTGTACCTGGGTCAGCTAACTATTCTTCTGTAACAGACTTATGTTCAGCTTTCTTTTCTGTATCTTTAGCTGAGGAGTCAAGGTTTCTCTTGGCGTTTGCCTGCAAAGGCTTTTATATTTATGGCGATGGATTCCTCAGGATTCAGAGATTCACCTACTGTATTCTCTAGGTATTTAAAGAACTTTTTCTGCCTGAGTAAATGAATGGTATTGGTAGGTGCTAACACCTAACTCTTATGATATAGAAGTACTGATAAACATAGTGCCTTGGGACAGTTGCAGCAATATTGCAATGTACTTCAGATGCAAACAGGATTAAATCATAACCTAATATAGCATATAGCAACAAGAGCAAAATTAGAATGGAATTGGAGAAGAATGTGGAATTGGACAAGTTGGAATGAAATCCTGTTGCAATATCAGACAGCTAAAGAATTGTCACAGGTCCTCACCTGTGTAACCAAACAACTACTTACTCAAAAAGTAAAGTATACACTCACTACTAGCAGCCTACAGGATTGTGCCTACTTATGAGAATAATTAGGTATTGAGCATGGTCCTATCCATGGAAAGATTAAAGGATTATAAATAGATGAGCTGAAATTTGGCATTTGCAGATTGACACTGCAAACTGAACCAAGAAAACTAATTTGATTAAAAGATGTAAGTTTGCTCCTATACTGATATGGAACAAAAATGTTAGACAGGTCTGTCATTGAAGGAGGTTTAATTGATAATAATACAAATGTGCTATTGGCATTGATAGATGTGAGAAATGCAAGTTGGATGTGTTTGTATCCAAGATTTGGAAGAAACTGAACCCTGTTTCCTACAATTTCACAGTTCTTATTGTCCCCTCCAATGACTATCCCATAAATGAACTTTAATAATGGATAATGGCTTGTTGGCAAATGCATATCTTTTTTTTTTTCTTTTTTTCCTTTTTTTGTGAGGAGGATTGGCCCTGAGCTAACATATGCCAATCCTCCTCTTTTTGCTGAGGAAGACTGGCCCTGGGCTAACATCCATGCCCATCTTCCTCCGCTTTATATGGGATGCCGCCACAGCATGGCTTGACAAGCGGTGCATCGGTGCACGCCCGGGATCCGGACCGGCAAACCCCAGGCCGCTGCAGAGGAGCACATGCACTTAACCGCTTGCGCCACCGGGTCGGCCCTGGGAAATGAATATCTTATGAGCATTACTTGGGAAAGTGGGACTATTTCTACCAGCCCTGGTTTAACCTGTAAGAATATTATCAATTACATAATTGATGGATATTCAAAAAAGATATTGGGCCATGCAAGAAAATATTCAAATTAAAGCTTTAGACTACCAAGCCACAAATGTTGATTACATGTTAGGTATCAATCGGGAAAAACTAAAATGAGAACTGAAGAATAACTCTCAAATTGTAAAGCACTTAGAAAAACAAGCTACTAAAACTAATCAACGATTTGTAGGCTGTTATGTGATTAGGGATATAGTTTATGTTAGATGATGAATTCTTATTTATAACTAATCAATACTGTGCTTTGACTCTACACTCAATGGTATGATATTTTTCAGTGCTATTCATCTAGAGCTAATATTCTTTACTATTTAAAAAAGTCATCCTATTGTAATATTAATCAATCTTTTACTGTGTATGTTCTTTTGGACTTGGGTATATAGAAAATGAAAACAGCTCAAAGAGAAATTAACACTGCAATGCAAATTGTATGGGAAGTCCCATACTATAACACACTATCAAAGGGGCATTGATTGTGGGAAAACTGAACTTAATCTAATCTTGCTGGGGAATGTTGAAAGATGTGACTAATCATATGTGCAAAGATACATGTCAGGGGCAACTATAGGAAACACAGATAAGGAATTATGAAGGACACAGAGTCCCAGTAAGTCTGACAAAGAATTGTGAAAAACAGGATGTCAGAGTAAGCTACTGATGCAAATTGAATATCTACTGCTTACAGATGCATAACTGTGGCTTTAATTCCATATAAATAGAGCTGAAAATTCACTACAGCTTTGTAGCCAATTGCTGGCTACCTGCATGCATTCAGGGTATTTGATTTGCTGGGTAATAAAATCAGCTAATTCTATATTTATGAATTGACGTGTTCTTTTGAGTCTAGATTTATTTATTTTTTTCCCAACTGCCAACAGCAGTAGGGAACCGCTGACAGCCCTCAAAGGGGGTCAGAAGTCTGATGTAGTCAATCTGTCACATGTCTCATGTAATCTGGATTCCTTCATTATGAGGCAAATAGGCTGGGTCAACTCTTGGTAGGGTCACAAGTCTGGTCTGCAGTGGAAGCATCTACATGAGAAACATATAGTCCTTTACTGTGTGTTCAGTCAATGATAGCAGATGCCATATTCAGTGCAGTGATTCAGGTGACAATGGTGACAGTTTGATTCCAGTTGGTCTCATTAGAGAATAGGCCCTTACTATTGGCATATGCATGAGTGACCCAAATGGTCTGATCAGCAACTACAATTTGTTTCCATCATATGCATCCCTAGAGAGGGGCATCTTTAATCTGCTAATATTTAGTCTTCCAAGTAGCAGACAAGATGGCTAGGGCGTTGTCAGTAGCCCAAGAATAAGCAAAAATATAACAAGGTTCATTAGGGAGAGTATTGGCCAGAGCTGTGGTAATGGCCTTGAGTTCTGCCCACTGAGCAGAGCCAACATGTCTGCTTTTGGTTTTGCATAGCTGGGGTGGACACTATTGGTTTCAGTTTAGCTGTACCATCATTGACCCAGGCCTTGGCAATTAGGGCAACCTCTGTAAATGGAGGGATCCATTGACCCAGCAGGTTCACTTCAGGCAGTGGTGTGGAGATAGCTGTCACTTTTTCATATAAAGCTGAAATGTCAGTCTGTCACATGTCTCATGAATATACCATTTTATTTGATTAGTGAGGCTTTTTGGGCTCTGCCCACCTGGTTAGTTATTGAGTCTGAGTTGACTCACCTCCAAGTGGGAATATCAGGCCAGAACATCACAAGGATTCCTTGGTTCAGGTGCTCAATTTTCATGAGTGCTCAGTAGCAGGTCAATAGCTGCTTTTCCAAAGGAGTGTAGCCATGTCAAGCAGGTGATGAGTCCAGATCCCCAAGGGGTGTCTCTAGGTGGAGGTAGCCTCTTTGTTGCCAGAATCTCCAACTGACAATCATCAGTCACAGAGTCTGTAGCTCAAAGAGGTCATTAGGGTTGTGGGCCCTAGAGGTGGAACGTGGGCCACAGTTGGCTGCACAGCTTCCAATACAGCTGTGGTTTGGGTTCTGCTGCAAGTTTTCCCCATCACTTGAATTCAGGTGTTTTTTTTTTTTCCTATAGGAAAAGAGCAACTTGTTTAACACACACACTTCTGGGGTTACCACAGCTGTAAGGGTATTGTTATTCTCTGGTCAGGAGTGTGGAGTGTGCAGGGAGGAGGAGATGCTAATCTGCAAGGGATGGTTGGAGCAGTGGGAGGCTTCTTTTGTCTTTTGCATCTTGTCTCACTATTGGTGCTGTTCCTTCACTCTCACATCCTCCAAGCATCTGAGGCTCTCTCTTTTTGTCCCTAAATGTGCTGCTGCATCTCTGCTCTGCAGTCCTTGGTGCTTTCAGATATTATATTAGTTATATTAGTTTCAGATAGATATTAGTTATCTATTGCTGTGTAGCCAATTTCCCAAACCTTAGCAGCTTGGAATAACAAAATTTATTCCCTCAGAATTTCTGTCGGTCAGGAATCTGGGTGTGCCTTAGCTGGGTCCTTTGCTTCAGAGTCTTTCACAGACATAACGAAGGTGTTAGCCAGGCTGCATTGATCTTGTGGCTCTCCTGGGGAAGGATCCACTTCCGAGCTCCCTCACATAGTGATTGACAGATTCAGCTCTCCACTGGTTGTTGGCTCCAGATGAGAACCACAGCCCTGGATGACCCCTGGATTACAGCCTCGTGAGACCCTGAGAAGAGAATCCAGTCACAGGGTGCCCAAACTTCTGACTTACAGAACTGTGAGATAATAAATTTGTGTTGTTTTAAGCCACTAACTTTATGGTAATTTGTCATGCAAAAATAGTAATACAAGCAGCTAGGACAGTGGCGTTTCCCTTACCTCCCCCCAATTTGAGTGAGAGCACCAGCTACTAGATCCTGGAAGTCTTCTCTATCTCTTAACCCTGTCCTGGGGGACCTCTTATCTGTCATCTTTCAGAAAGCCATGTCTCTGTCACCATCTCATCCTCATCTCCCAAACTGTCAAGAACTGTGGAGGGTCTGGGATTTTACCCTACTTGCAGCTAACGAGCTAGCCTGTTATTGTTTTATAGATGCTGGTAGAAGACACAAAACTTCTGGGTCAGAGACAAAAGACTTTATTACTCACAGCAAAAGCAGAAGCCAGAGGTCCATGTTGGTTCACCTTGATCCTTAGGTTCTCTGTGTCCCATGGGACATTATATCTGAGGCCCAGGTAGATACTACCTCACTGTGGGTTTGTGTCATAGCTGAGGAACACTGAGCTTGGGGAATCAACCACTTATAAGAGGAAGCAAGGCTGCTCTTTGTTCTGGGGAGATGTTGCCTCATTCTTCATGGTTTCCCTCTGCAAAGACAACCCTGGGAGATGGCCTGGGTAAAGAGCAGTCAGGGCCTTTCATACTTGGCATAGCCAACAAGAATGTGCAGTGATGCTCAGGGTCTATGGTGGACTGCCTCTCTCAGCAAAAGTATAAAGAACATAAGCATAAATAGTGAAATACTGGCCTCAGAGAAACAAAAAGTGAAAAAGGTGGAAATTTTAAAATCTAAAAGAAATGAAGAGATTTAAAGACTTTAAAAGGTACCATTTTGTTAGATAAAAGAGATTCAATATACAGATCATAGGAGCTCATTGAAAAGAAAACCAGGAAAAAGAACCAAAAAAATACTAAAAATTAATAACCATAATAAAAAACTTTTCTGAAGTGACTTTTAAAGACTTGAAACATCATATGGGAAAAACACACTACGTAATTGATGATATAAACTTAGAATGATCAACACCAAGACATGTTCTTGTGAAATTACTGAACTTCAAAGGATAAGAAAAAAAATTCTTTGAGTTTTTAGACCAAAAGACCATAACTCATAAGGGACAGAAAATTGGTTAATCGTTAGACTTTCGTAAACGGAGTAGCGAATTTATGATATATAAGGAAAGAAAATGTGAAGTAAGGATTTTGTATTAAGCAAAATTCACATTCAAGTGTAAAGAACATAAAGTGTTTCAACATATAGAAATTTCAGAATTATTGTTCCCAAAAGCCATTCCTAAAGAATCCATTGAAAAAAGTGCTACCAATACAGAAAATGACTAGAGAGACCTCAACACGTGGACTGGTAGTAAAGTTTAAACATAAACATACTAGGAGAACAAAGACTAAATCAAGATTAAAAGTTAGAGAGTGTCTGGCTATATGATCAGATAATGTAGATATAGCACAACAATAAAAAAAAAAGAGTGGTGATGGCTGAGAAAGTGGAGACCATATGCAAAATTTTAAAGCTATTTTAGTAACCATAATTGGTGGTGGTAGTCTTAATATTGTTATGTGAGACTGTTATGTGTGTAATGTGGGATAAAACAAATGATTCATTATGGAATATTTTAATTCTATTCAATTCTAATTTTATTCTATTCTACATATGCCAGTATTGTAATTCATATATGTATGATTTTATGTTATATATATTATGTATAATTCTAATTTTATTCTATTCTAATTCTGTGTCCTTAAGAACAAGAATTCTCAGTGTGAAACAAAGGAGATACAGTTATAAAACAAAAGAAATTAAGCAAAAACTTTGTAGCCCTGTATTTGAATTGGAAATATCAGCTGACACTCACAAGGTATTTGTCATCTATTTATCTGTCTATTTGTTCCCTGAAAAATGCTAGGAACAATGACTAATTCAGAGGTAAGAGATTCTGGTCCTGAAATACCATTTCTGATTACAAGAGAACAGGATTTCTTGAATTTCAAGTCTGGGGAAGGAAATGTACAAGATGACTGGAACATCTTTTCATACCATATAACAAGATAGTTATCAAATAGTACTAGGGACATGTCAAATAGATTCAGGAGGCAACTTGAAACGGCTCCCACAAAAATGTGATAATTTGAGCTTCAATAAGGATAAGAAATTTAGCGTATTAAAAGTGATAAAATGTGTTTGAATTCATGAGTTCAAAATGACATTAAAAAAATTGGTTATGGGGCCAGCCCCTTGGCGTAGCGGTTAAGTGCACGTGCTCTGCTGCTGGTGGCCCGGGTTTGGATCCCAGGCGCGGACCTATGCACAGCTTGCCAGGCCATGCTGTGGCGGTGTCCCATATAAAATGGAGGAAGATGGGCACGGATGTTAGCCCAGGGACAGTCTTCCTCAGGAAAAAAAAAAAAAAAAGAGGAGGATTGACATGATTGTTAGCTCAGGGCTGATCTTCCTCACACACACACACACAAAAATTGGTTACCTTTGAAAGGTAACAGGGGAGTCATATGAAAGAAACCCCTGGGTAACCAAATAGTAGATAAGGAAAGTGTTTCTTTGTAAAAGTTTTCCAGCTAGCAGATAAAAATGAGTAGGTAGATTAAATATCACCATTTTGGAAACCTGATGAATTAACGGATTCAAGCAATGAGCATCAATAGCTGCTAACATCACAAAGAGAGAGAAAACCAGACATTATCTGTCCCTTGATTAAAGAATAAAATATCACCTATTGTTGTGCTACAGGGATTGAATCTGAGTCTGATCAAGCCTGTGGATCTAGTTTTGGGTTTTTGGAAATACACGGACATAGAAACGTCTTCAACTGAACCATGAGTATGCAATCATCAGAATATGAGCTGTGGGAAACTCTACAGATCAAATAGCTTTGATCTTTCAATAACTACATTGCAAGTACCTTTAATTTAAAAGAGACTTCAAAACATACCAAATTAAAAAAAAAACTGGGTGAGATGAAACTATAGTGTCTGAGGATACATATTAGGGTTATAAAATCATAAAGAAACAGAAAGAAGTGATTACTACAAAATTTGGAATAGTGGATACATTTGATGTGAGGGAAAGGACTGTGACTGGGATGGGCCGTGTGGAAAGACTTCAGGGGTGGTCTTATTTCTTAACTTGGGTGATGAAGCAGGGTATACAGAGTTTCAGTTTATGAAACTGAAATAACTTCAATGAGATTGCATCATCACCATTGACCAGCAGTTGAATAGGGGATGATCATTTTTCTAGTTAATTACTAGTCAAGAGAAAGAAAGGCCCCAAATCCAGATGACAATATTATGCCCATCAGTATTCATGACTGGCAGAGGAGAATGTGGTTGGAAATGAAATTGGAGAGGTGGCGATTGCTCAGACTAGGGGAGACTTGGCAGGCTATAGGAAGAGCTTTGGATTTTCTTCTAAGTGTGGTGAAAAGTCTTTGAAGGGTTTTGAGTAGGAGTGTGGCATCTATGACCTAAAAAAGGGTTCTCTGACTGCTTTATGGAGAAGTGACTCTAAAGGGGCAAGAGTAGAAGCAGGGAGGCCAAAAAATAAGGCTATTGCTTGGTCCAGGTGAGAGATGATGATGGACTGGATTACAGGAGTGGAGGTGGAGCCAGAGAAAAATAAACCCAGGTGAGGAGAAGTTAGTAGGTAGAATGGGTAAGACTTGCTGTTAGATTCGCTTTGATGATGGGGCACAGGGATCAATAAAGAATGATTGCCAGTTTTATTAAGGCCATGTACACTGACGTAAGAGCAGTTTTAGTGAATCAGGAAGATTAGAATTTCATTTTGAGACAGTCTGAGATTGTAGTACTTGTGAGCCATCTAAAGTGGAGTGAATGTTTGTAGATTGAGTGTGGAACTTAAAATAGAGGTTGCAGATAGAGATACAAAATTGAGTGTCATCAGCATATGGATCATACGTTGAGCTCTGAGAATAGGACCCAATTCTCACCCAATCTCAGTGAATCAGAACTCAACTAGTTCCTAGCTGCTCTCTCACCCAAAGCAAATTAGACAGTTTGCTCTGAATCTGACCTTCTGTCTTCAAAGTCCATTCTAGAAGAGACTGTTATTAATCTTCCCATCTTTTCCAACACCCAAAGCCAAATACGAGGCTTGGTGAAAGTTAACCCTTGACAGGATTCTCCTGATACCATCCACACAGCCAGGCTCTTGTCCCTTGAATGCCAAAACCACAGCTACAGCCACTACCCTATTGCCTCTCCTAGCCAGGTGCCCTTTCCTGTATGTGGCTCCTCCTGACTGAAGTTTCTGATGTCTACCCTGGCAAAAGGGTCCAGGCTGCTCCTGAAATTGTAAACACTACACAAGTAGTTAGTGCTTGATTCTTTCCAAGGTCTTAACAGATATGAGCTTCCTCCTTTCACAAACTTTAATATAATCCTAGTACCAATCCTATAAGATATGAAAATTACTCTCAGTGTCACCCAAAGTCACATAATTGGCAAGAAGCAGAGCAAGGATTTGAACCCATATATGTAGAAAACTTAAGTTTGGGATAAAGGCAGGTGTCCCTTCTAGAACTCAGTTTTGGTGAAGAGGAGTGGGTACAGTTAATATCTTTCCCAACCCTGGGAAAAATGATTCTTTTCATTGACGTCTTGCAATTACACAATAGTGAGCAAGAAATTCCATCCTACATGCTTGGGAAAAAGTAATCTCAACAGCAAGACCAGTGCATTGTCTCCTTGAGCCCCTCTCTTTACCCATTTGCCATCACCTCCAACGAGATGCATCTCTCTGTGCTTGAGTTTCTTGCCCACCCATGTCTCTAACCACATGACCTGCTCTCATCACAGCGTGTCAGGTTGTTTGACATCTCTGTACTTTGACCTTTGCTCTTCCTTTGGGTGCCTGTCCCTACTCACTTCTTCTAGCTAACACATTGCCAGCCTTCAAAGTCCTGCTCAACCACCCTTTCTTCAAGGAAGCCTTCCTGGTCAGGCAGTCAAATTTGAATATCTCTCATCTAGGCCCCCAAAGCCAACTGTGCTTGATGTCCTTCTGGTCTTCCTAACTCAACTCTAACCTCTGTGAGGCCACTGATTAGTGTTCTGGTTTGCTTGGCATCTTCTCTTCCTCTGATATTGGCATTTGGTATGTGTTTAGTAATTATTTAATTAAAAAATCAATCAGTTAAAAACACCTGAAGGCAAACTAGATAAATTTCACCTCTGCTCACTTTTTCCTGAAACTTCCCTTTCCCACACCACATAAGGGGCACTCCAATGCTTACCCACATACAGACTATACCTGGAATCCTGTACTTAGTTCCTGGTTCCTCAATCTAAATGAGACAGAGACACATCTGAGATTGTTCTGAAGAAACTGACTAGGCTAATAATGAGATATTAAAGGAACTAAGGTGTCCAAATCCCATCTTAAAATATCTGAAAGTTTAAAATGTGGGAGATAAATTTGACTTTTCTTGCAGAGCACAAAGCTTAGCTGTAGAACAATGAATAGAGAATATGTGTGTGTGTGTGTGTATACATATATATAGAGAGAGATAGAAAGACTTTGGCTCATTATTGAGGAGGATTTTAAAATAGATGCCTTAGAGGTAGTGAGACTCCAGTTGGTCACTTATTTCTGGGAACATCGAGGTACTGTGTGTCCCTGAAACTTTATGATTAGACGATTTAGATGAATAGCCCAAAGACAGATCACCAGAGGAGATCAACCAGCACCTTCCGCAGGAAACTGCATATGACAAAATCCCAGGATGTTTGCTCCGTTTCTGTTGGGCATAGTCTTTCTGGTCTGCGTGACTAAAGGTAAGTCCTGGAGACAGAGAGGATGCTGGTTGTTGGTTAAGAGATGGGCGGATGCTGGGGGAAGAGAAATTTCCAAGACTGGCTCTTGGGGCTTTGGCAGATGCGTGTGAGATTATGACAAGGAAGATTTTTCTTCTTTTCACAGGTGAATTTCAGGAACATCTGACAGGTATGACTATGGCTAGTCTAAAGTCCTTGGTAAAAAGGTCATTTGTGACGTGTTTAGGAGTAAACCTCCCCTCCATCTTCAAAGAGGGCTGTAATCCATTCTTGCTATAAAACCCTAGGAGTTTTATCTTTTCCCAGACCAATTTAGTGCAATTTTGGAGTAAGAATGCTAAAATTCCCTTCTTTGCTCTTTTTTTTCTCATTCCCAGACAAAATCATCAGGCTAGATAAGGGGTTCATTACTTGGGGTCCATAGATAAATTTACAGGAACTCTGACCTTTTGTCATATATGACATTTGATTTAAGTCTGTACAAGTTGTCTTTCACAAGATTATCAAAGGAGTCAATGGCCAGAGAAAGGTTAGGAGCCACTAGGCGACAGTATCCTGTGGAGAAGCCCTCAGGCCTGGAGAACCTTCTCCAGACTGCATCCTTTAAGGACCTCTTTCTGTGTCTGGCAGAGCCTTCAACATTATGTTATAAATGTAAACAATATCATCTCGGGTTTTGCTATGACGGCATGAGGTCCTGCAACCTGAAGCACCAGCAGTCCTGTGCTATTGAGAACATTTACATACTTACAAGAAAAGGTAGTGTGGGGTATGGAGGGACTGAGAAATAGCCACTGCCCCTTCAGTTAGAGACAGGGGTGTTCTTTTCCCCTCAGAGTGTGTGGTGAGTGGGATGAGTAAGGATGGGGTGGTCCTGTAGAGGGGATGGCAAAGATGATGTTTTTCTTAAGACAATATTGAGTGAAGGAGAGGTAGATGGCACTTATCAGTTAGGGAATAAAATCAATTCTCTGGGTCAGTAATTAGTAGACTCAGCCTTGTAGCTCATTTGGGCCTAGAGAAAGGTTAGTGAGGCTCTGAAGAGAGGTTATTTCTAGGTAGACGGTAGGAGCAAGCAGAGTCATTACAGTTGTATTCTCTCTTTCACCTCCTCAGGGCGGAGTATGTATTTTTATTCAAAACTTTCATGTATGACCAACTGTGAGGACATCAACTTCTTGGGTTTTGAAAGGAGGACAGAGCTCATCTGTTGCAAACATAGTAACTACTGCAATCTCCCTGAGGGAGTCTAGTTCTGCATCTCCCCTGGATTTTGTGTCTTTCTTCAACTCACCATCCCTTTTGTCCCTTCCCCAAAACATGTATTTTGCTCTTCTCTTCTAACCAACGGTCAAGAATGAGAAAGCCAGCTGGTAGTGAAAAGAGTGGCAGTCATAAGAAGAAACAATGGAGGGTAGCTGAGTCTCATTAATGACAAAGCATGAGATTGAATTTTTGCAAATCCCTGTGACAACACGGATGGACCTTGAGGGCATTATGCTAAGTTAAATAAGTCAGACAGAGAAAAACAAATACCATATGATCTCACTTATATGTGGAAAATAGCAACAACAAAAAAACAAGCTCATAGACACAGAGAACAGATTGGTGATTGTCAGAGGTGGGGAGTGGGGGTGGGCAAAATGGGTGAATGGAGTCAAAAGGTAAAAACTTCCATTCAAAAAATAAATAAATCCTGGGGATTACAGCATTGTGACTATGGTTAATAATATTGTATTGTATATTTGAAAGTTGCTAAGAGAGTAAATCTTAAAAATTCTCATCATAAGAAAAAAAAATTTGTAATTATGTATGGTGACGGATGTTTACTAGACGACTTGTGGTGATCATTTTGCAATATATACTAATATCGAATCATGATATTGTATACCCGAAACTAATGTAATGTTGTATGTCAATTATACCTCAATAAAAAAATATCAACAGAAAAAATTTAATTTTGGAGAAAGAATGGGACAAGGCAAAACAAAAATACATGTGAGGAAACAAGCTTCACAGCAGTGTTGGTAATAAAAGTTAAAAGTAGAAACAGTCAGAATTGCCTATATCAAATATGATACATCTATATAATGAAATACCGTGCATCCATTGAAGTGATATAATGTCAATGCAAATTTATTGATTTTAAACATGTTAAAATATGTTCAATGGAAAAAAAGGTTTTAAAATAGTGTGTATGGTTTGATCCCATTTTTATTTAAAATCTATCTCTATTTACCTACCTACCTACTTCTCTCTCTTTTTCAACCAATCAACGTTTTTATTCACCAAATTATAATAGTGGAAAACTATAGGTTTTTAGTGTATTGCCTAGTTTTAAAAATTGGGTGATGCTCTTTTCTGGCATATGTTTATTTTCTTTCCCTGTAGAAATAAAGCTGTGGAGCAAGTTTCAGAGAGTCAATATAAAAATACCTTGCAATAATCCAGATGTTGGAATTAAGAGACAAGAGATTTAAAACAGCTATTATAAATTTTCTTAAGGACTTAAAGGAAAAGATAGACATGAGTGTACAGATAGGAAATATCAACAGACAGATGAAAAGTATAATACACAACCATTTGACCAAAGGTTTCCTGTAACAGTAATGTTATAGGTAACTTACATTTTTGTTCTTCCTTTTGATTTTTTTTTTTTTTAGGTGAGGAAGATTAACCCTGAGCTACCATCCATGCCCACCTTCTTCTACTTTATATGTGGGATGCCTGCCATATCATGGCTTGATAAGCAGTATGTAGGTCCGCGCCCGGGATCCAAACCTGCGAAACCTGGACCACCAAAGTGGAGAGTGGGAACCCAACCACTAAGCCACTGGGCTGTCCCCTTGATTTTTATTTTTAAAAATTAACTTAAAAATTTTTAATAGCTCAAAAACTAAATAAAGGAATCTATCTTTAAATAGATAATTTAAATAGCATAATACTATATTACTCAATATCAGACATATCAAAGTAAAGATATGCTTAGCTTTCTTTTCAGTTATGATATTGCTGGCAATTTGCTAGGCTAGGTAAAAAGCAGATAATAAAATCAACACTGATATCTCATGCAATAGCAAAGATAGTGATGGAAAAACAATCACTGATACAAACCCTTGAACCACCAAAATTTTCCTTCAATTCCATTTATGATTCTATATGTATGTATAAAACCAACTCACAACAACTTCAGTATCATTTTCATTGCTCTTTGAGCCAGATAATAATTGAAAATATTCTGAGCACTTTCTATGTGCCAAGCAATGTACGCGCATCTCATCTAACACTTTCAAAACACTTAGATAGGTACTATTATCATCTCTGTTACCAAGATGCAGAAACTGAGTCTTATAGAGAATGAAGTTTTCTAAGATCAAAAAGCAATTTGCAATGGCACTGCCAGGATCCATTCAGTATCTGTCTGACACTAGAGTCTGTGTTGTTAACAATTACACTATACTGCCCAGTAGCGCAGAAACTTAGACATTCTTTCTTGAACTGATTTTTTGGGAAGTATGATATGGTTCATACAAGAGGGAACTAATTTGCTTTTCCATCCAAGTAATATGTGACATGTTCTTGACACACGGTTGTGGTTAAGGTAACATCTGGTATTGATCAGGAGCAATCATAATAAACATATCAATAGCTGGATTGTGTAGTTTCATTTGACAAATAAATATTTTGAAAACTGGGAATTTAATAGTGAGTTATAACTTATGAGAATATAGCATTGCACAAAATACTCTTCCACTGGACCCCAAACCTACAAGTTGTACATGAATTGTTTTCCTTTTGAAATTTTGGAGCAACAAATGACAAATTAACACATATCTTGTTCAATGAATGCTGTTGAATTTTATGGCAGACTATCCTTGCCAAACTCTAGTCTGTGGTTTGGACATTAAACAAGGTAGAGAGAGACAAATATCATATTTGATTATTTGTAAATAAATGATTTTAAAAACAATAATTTCATTGTTATAGATTTTATGTCAGTCTCATCTCCATATATTAAATAATAAAGATTCTTCTAACCAGTCCCTAGATATGTTAGTCAATTATAGAATTGGAATTTAGTGAGAGCTTAGGAAGAAATTACTAGGAAAACAGATGTATTCTAGATATTAACAGGCATTCTTTCAAAAAATACTTTTTGATCACCTGAATAAAACTAGGCACTAAAACTCACTGGAACTCAGAGTTATATGGTAAGTGAAAGATAATCTGGTTTAATTTCCTGCCTATGCAGCCTATTTTATTTTTTAACAGACCTATTATTAAAAACTTCACCTTTATATTGAATATCTCATCTTCTCATCAATAAGGCTATAAAGTTAACTGAATCGGCAAACAAAATGTTGTTCTTTCTTCCTTCTTTCAAAAGCCTGTCTTGAGAAGCACTTCCAGAATGGCAGAGTAAAGATGGCCCAAGACTGATGCTCCGTAAAGGCAATGAGAACACTGGCAAAAATGATAAAAATCAACTTTTTTCAAACTCTGGATATTAACCATAGGTTTGCCACACTCTGAGGACTGTTTATGTTAGAAAAGAGGAATTTTGGTAAGAATAGTGGGCTTTGTGGCATTTTAACTTGCCCTATTCCTATCTCCCTTTCCCCACCTATGTGGTAGGTTTGAAAGACTGCAGCCTTGCAACCACAGTAGGTGTGAAAATCATCAGCCTAGCAAACAGTGGCAGGAGAAGAATGGTCTTGGAACTATCCAAAAAATTTCATTCCCAAAGAATTGTCAGTAATCAACATATATGGATGCTCTCTGAAAAAGCCACATTCACAGAACTTGTCTTTATTGACTTGATTCAGAGCTTGCATGGTAGAAAATTTCCTACCCTCAGGGCATTTGTTGAAAAGAATAAGTGGCAATTGTTTACATTGCAAATACCTGAGGCAGTGATATAAGTTTGGGAAAACAAGTGGAGGGCCAAAATTCTTAAAAGAGAATCTTAGGGAATGAGTTGTCCATTGGGGTTTTTGAAAAGCTCTAATATATTTCTGGGATTATAGAAAGATGCACACGTGCAGAGCTGTGCGAATACCCAAGAAAGGCCTGAGAAAACCTTAACCTCTCACCTCTGGCTAGCCTTAAGGCTCTGTGCAAGCAGGAAGCAAAGGCTAAGGCAGAATGGCATGTCTACCTGAGCATTAAAGGCATGTCTCAAAATACACAGACAGCCCCTTGGTAAAGGGTAGGAGACTTATTGGTTGATGGCATTTAAGGAATTTTCTGTTGAATTATTTCTGACCACAAAAGTAAGTGAGCAGTAATATCAGTGACCACACATGACAAAGAATACAGACTTTACAGAATTAGTCCAAGAAAGTCACTATATAATCTAATAGAAACAACAACAACAACAACAAATAAACCACCACGACAAACACTAGGGGAATTTATTTCCAGAGTTGCACTTTATATTACTTAAAATGTGAAGTTTTTAACAAAAAATTATGAGATGCAAAGAAATAGGAAAGTATGACCTATATACAGGATAAAAGCATATGTTGGACTGACTAGACAAATATTTTAAATTGGCTATTACAAATATCTTCAAAGAATTGAAGGAAACCATGTCTAAAGAATTAAAGTACAAGCACAATATCTCACAAAATAGAGCGTATAAATAAAGAGATAGAATTATAAAAATAATCAAATAGAAATTCTAGAATGAAAAACTACAATAACAATATTTGTTGAACCCACTTGTGGAGTTGAACAGCAGATTTGAGCTGACAGAAGAACTTTAAAGTAGGTCAGTTGAGATCATACAGTCTGAGGAATAGAAAAAAAGAGTGAAGAAAAATCAATAAAGCCTCAGAGACCTGTGGGATACCACAAGCATACCAATATATGCAAAATGAGAGTCTCAAAAGAAGAGTGAAAAAAAGGGGCAGAAAAAATATTTGAAGAAATAATAGCCCTAAGCTACCCAAATTTGATGAAAAATTTTAATCTACACAAGCAAGAAGATAAATGTATCATTTTCCAACATTATCTTGTAACTTGTGAAGATGGAATGATCCAGGTATTCTATGGCCCCCTGAGAAAAACATTTTGCTACAAATGACGAAAATGATACAAAGATAAAAAGAGGTGAATGACGGAAGCAGTAATACAGAAAAGTGGGAGCTATTTGGGGAAGAATAGTGGAGAAACTATATAATGGACACAGATAAAATAATTAATATTTTAAATCATCTCTCCCAGTAATCTTTGCCCTTCCCCTACCAATGGCAACATCATCTTACCTTTCCTCAAAACCTAGACCCCACTCTCTTCTCTGTTCTAGCAGATCTACCTGCGGAAGCTCTGTCTTTTCTGTGTCAGTGCTTCCAGTAACAGGAAAGTGTAAAGCCATAGGCCACAACAACCCCATCTCCGCTTTCTGGTTGGATTCACCTGTCTTTGCTACCCAATACCTACTGGCAATCTTTACTTGCCCTTGAGTTCTGATGCTAAACCTGGGCGAATGTCAGAGAAAAGTTTCTGTAAAGTTTCTGGAAAGGGAGTGAAGAATTTTTCTGGTAGAGCTTCTGAGGGAAGATCAAGAGAAAGCAGACCGGACAGAATTAGGGACAAGAAATCACAGGAGATTTTAGGAGAAATATTTGGGAGGAGAGTGGAGGAGGTATTTGGTGGACAGTAGGAAGGGCTTGTATTAAGTAGGGGCTGGAGAAAGTTAATGTGAAATTAGAAAAGTCTAACTTCTGTGAAAGGAACACTCAGTGTACCAGACCTGAGAGTCTTTGTGCCTGCCGCCATTTTTGGGAGACTGTATGAACCTCGGCTACTCCTGACCATATAACCCTAGGTCACTATGTTTCTAAGAATCTTACCTTGTTCTCATGGCCAAAGCCAAGTAAATCAGGATGGACACTTGGCTGAGTGTTGGCCAATTAATCTGTCTCCTGGCATGTGAGACATACTCTATGACGTGGTCCTTAAAAATATTTCAATATTACTTTGCATTCAATGCACTCATTGATAGAAAGCTGGGTGTTTTTCCTTTATTGGCACAGTCCACAACAAATAATGTCAAGGAGAGATAAGAGCTTCAGATCTTCACTGTAGTTTTTCTAACAAAAATAATAAGCTGTGAAATGACAAAAATTAATCCCTAAATTATTCATTCATTTTAGGTTAAAAATTTTTTTTTACCATGTTAACCTTCCTATGTGTTAGAATCTAGAGATTCTATTATATTTGTTTTTTAGCTATATAATTATATACACATATGTAACATTATCTCAGGCTTAGTAGCATCCCTCCTAATATCCAGGCTTATGATTGCTTATTACTTTCTACTGTGTCATATTTGCATAAATAGAATAAAATATTTTAATATACAAGTTAATTTTAAAGTGTTTGCAATGTGTGTATGGTGGGATATCCACCAAATTGTATCATGTTGGGATGAATATTATACTTTAGCATCTTGAGAAGTAGAAAATACAGTAGATTCTTCCATTCAGGGTTGGTTAATTAGTTTATATGAATAGAATGGAGATGCTGGCAGGGTCCAATAAAGAAATGATTCATG
The DNA here is from genome assembly GCF_020826845.1 of Diceros bicornis minor. Taxonomy (NCBI): domain Eukaryota; kingdom Metazoa; phylum Chordata; class Mammalia; order Perissodactyla; family Rhinocerotidae; genus Diceros; species Diceros bicornis. Next base: position 10,116,654 of record NC_080746.1, read on the forward strand.
GGGGAATTACTATGCTCTGTGGTTAGTGCCTAGAATGGTCCAAAGCAAGTCCAAATTAGAAACTAAGAGGAAGCTTCAAATTAGAGAAGAGATGCAAGGTAGATGGTGAAGAAGGTTGCTGGTAGCAGGAAGAGTAGCAGCTAGACACTGAGTGATACAGACAGATGGAGACTGACTGTCACACACTCGTAGCTGAGCTTGAAGTTAGATTCACGGACCACTATGGCAAAGCCCCCAGAGTTTGATCGTATCCAGACTGGACCTCCAGACCCAATCTTCCTGAGCCTGTCCTATTATGTTTTCTGTCTTGGATTTCCATGAGATTCTGACTCCCGTATTGCCCCATGTTACAATACCCCATCACCACTAATTTTCTTGGTCCAATTGAAGTACATCTCTGTTCTTTACATTTTATGAGAAAACCAAATGGGAAGGAGAGGAAACACTGAGGGAGGCCAGACCTTGAACAAGTGCACTAGTTCTAGATTCAGGTCCAGAATACTCTTCCAGGCCAAGGAGGCCTTGCTTGGTGGTGGACCTAGACTGGCAAAATTGATCAAAGGAAGACAAACCAATTGTATGAAACTATAAACCTGGACTATTATTAATATTAGGAAAAAAGGATATCTTTTGTATAAATGTGTGTAAAATCCTAGAAATCCAGTATAAATATGTTCGTTAGTGACAAATTGTCAGAAAACTACATCACAAAACTGTTGTTCTGTTTGCAAATTTTGTGCAAGTCAGGGTTGGATTGGAATATCAGGCGGCTGGCTCCACAGTCTCAGGGGACTCTGTCTAGAGACATTATATGGTCTGGGGCTTACTATTTGACCTCATGTTTTTTATGGACTGGGCTCTGAAACAACTGCTGTATGTTTGAAAATGTGCCTTGTGAGTACTCAACGCGTATGTGCGGATTGCCTGATTTATGCTGCCATGGTGCCGTTAATGGTGATGAAGGAAAACTGGAAAAACAAAGATTATTTGTACTCTTTTAGCCATTTGGGTGTACATTTAGCTGTAGTTCTATTGCAGATTCCCTGGGGCAGGGAAACCTGCCCCCTCACCCTCAGGCAGAGGAAACAGCCCCCAGCAAGGACACCATGAACGCACTGGGAAGAGGCTGTGCGTCAGGAGGCTGCAGGTGCCTGCCTTAGGGCTCTTGGGTTGATTTTAAAGCTTTGCTTAGGACTTTTGAGGTAGGACTGTGGTCTTTCAGTTGGGACAAATTGGAGGCAACTGCGTAGTTTATGAACCTCCACAAATCCTCTTATAAAAAATGCAGAACAGGGGCCGGCCCGGTGGCGCAAGCGGTTAAGTGCGCGCGCTCCGCTGCGGCGGCCTGGGGTTCGCTGGTTCGGATCCCGGGCGCGCACCGACGCACTGCTTGGCAGGCCATGCTGTGGCGGCGTCCCATATAAGTGGAGGAAGATGGGCACAGATGTTAGCCCAGGGCCGTCTTCCTCAGAAAAAAAAAGAGGAGGATTGGCAGATGTTAGCACAGGGCTGATCTCCTCACAAAAAAAAAAAAAAAAAAAAAAAAATGCAGAACAACTAGGATAGCAAAAGGAAAGTGCCATACAAAACATTGGATCTACTAGGGTGGCCTAAGCCCTTGAGGATGTCAGAAATATAGAAATGTGCCACTAAAATTACTTCCAGAAAAATAGAGCTCCATCCTGACAAGAAAGGAACCGTCAGTAAAAATGAAATTGAGCAGGGTATAAAGACTAAGTTTACAGGAGAAAGTTCAAATCTTGGTAGGGGAGGGGACAAGAGGTAGCAAATCTTGGAAATTACTATGGAGGTTGCTATATAGAGATGAAAAAATTTTTAGCTACTTCCATTTCGGCACCTTCAAGAGATGAAGCTAGGAAAGCTCCCCTGGTCCACCGCCATCCTCAACACAGGCAGCTCCTTAAGTACTAGAAAAACACGTTCAATTTAAGCACATATGACATAAAAAGACTGCAAATGAACCACATAATAATGTTGTAAGAAAAGTGAACTGAATACCACACTGATAGAAAATGAAAGAATACCAGAAAAATATGGCTTCAAAATAGATAGAAACTCAATGTGACATTTCAAAGTGAACTAAAAGAAATGAGAGAAATGATAGAAACTATGAAAAAGCAGCATAGATGAAATTAAAAACCATTTAGGATCCAGTCCCATGGCTTAGAAGTTAAGTGCGCATGCTCTGCTACTGGCAGCCGGGGTTCGGATCCCGGGTGTGCACCAACGCATGGCTTGTCCAGCCATGCTGAAGCGGCGTCCCACATACAGCAACTAAGAAGGATGTGCAACTATGACATACAACTACCTACTGGGGCTTTGGGGAGAAAAAAAAGGGAAAAAAAAGGAGGAAGATTGGCAATAGATGTTAGCTCAGGGCCGGTCTTCTGCAGCAAAAAGAGGAGGATTGGCATGGATGTTAGCTCAGGGCTGATGTTCCTTAAAAAAAAAAAAAAAAACCATTTAGCTTGGTTTTTCCTTCCTTCTCTAAGAATTTAGTCTAAATGCCATTTTTGCTGTAGGGTATTAGAAGCCCAAGTGGGGTCAGGACAACATCCATGCACCTTGGTGCAGACTGTCAGAGTCTGACTATGGTGAGGAGGGTGTCCATGCAGAGTGAGGTAGTGCTGGAAGTGGATGAGCATGGGTACTTGATGACTGAGTGGACTGAAGAGGGTGTCACATGGTGCAGTATCATTATTGGTTGTTAGAGTCCAAGCAGTGTGAAGAGGGCAACTTATGTGGAGGACAGGAGTGGCAGCTTGGGGAGGAGTATCGGAATTCAAGTGGGGTGAGTGGTGACCCAGAAAAGGATTTGGAGACTGAGAGTTGTGAGAAGGGTGTCTGCACATGGGAATAGCAATGGCAGTAGCCTGAAGTGGGATGTTGGAGCCCAAGTGGGGTAAGGTGGTGGCAATGGGAGTTTGGTTATGTACAGAGGGGATTGAAAAATTATGTATATAGGATAATAGGAGCCTTGTTTCTCACTATTGTAGAAGGGATTTAAGAACATGAAAAGAGGAAAAACTAGAATGAATTCTAGATGCAAGTGTGTGTGTGTGTGTGTGTATACACACATATATTCTCTAGCTCTCACCATGGAGAGGACCTAGAAGCAGTGACATCCCAATAGCAATGTGCATAGCTGGTACTCAGATATTGGTTTCTAAATATCCTTTCCCACTAAGAAGATGTAGGGCTTCTTGGAAGGAAAATACAAAATAAGCTGCGAACATTTGGTTGTTGCAGAAATAAGGAAATATTCAAAGAATGATGGAGAATGTTGAAAGGACACAGAATGAAGTCTGAAGGGACTCTCACTGGTCAAATCTGAACATGAAAATATATGTGATAGTAACAAATTATAATCCATTGAACAAATAGGAACCATGAGTTTGTATTTATATAAGCAAATAAATAAATGGGAAGAAGAGAAAGATTTTCCTTACAGTAGAATGCCAACTGATAAACACAGAAGAAATGTTGAGATTGGAAAATCACCAGCTGGCAACAATCATGGTAAGAATTAATTCAATTGAGAAAAACTAATGGATGCTACAACTAGTTGGTAAAAGTGGAAAAATAATTGGATATTCACATAGTCTCAAAGAACTTCCCCTCCAATAGTTATTAGTTACGAAGGAAAAATGAGTAAATTTATAGAAGTGAAATCATTTTAATTATCATCAGTTAACATCACTAGTAATGAAATCAAACAAAGTCATATACCACTTGATAGGATGCATTGAAAAGAACACAGCATCACTTCTGTGATAGCCTTGCCAAAGATCCATGACCTGAATCTAACCACGAGTAAACGTTGGGCACACCTAATTTGAGGGACATTCTACAAAACACTAACATATAATTGTTAAAAGTGTCAAGGCCATGAAAATAAAGAAAATACTTTGGAACTATTCCAGAGTAGAGGAGACTAAAGAGACATGGTAACTAAATGCAATGTTTATGATCCTGGACAGAATTCTTTTGCTATAAAGGACAATATTGGGAAATTGATGAAATTTGGATGGGGGGGGCTGTGATTTTATGATAGTCATGTATCAATGCTAATTTCCTGATTGTGATGGTTGTATTGTGGTTATGTGGGAAAATATCCTTTTTTAAGGAAATGCACTAAAGAATTCAGGGATTGGCAACTAGACTTGGGGTGGTGAATACAATGTAGTCTATACAGAAGTTGAAATATAATGATGTACATGTGAAATTTATGTAATGATATAAAACAATGTTACCTCAATAAAAAATTAATTAAATAAAAAAAGAATTCAGCAATAATAAGGCATCATGTCATCAAACTACACTCGAATAGTTCACAAAAAATATTTCTGGGAGTATTAAAAAAACAGTAGGGCTTAAACTGAGATCTGTTTAAATTATATGATTTAGTCTGGAGTTCAGTTGCATTACAAGAAATTTGAGAAAAGAAAAAGATGTATAGACAAACTTAGAAGTGAGACAGCTAGAAAACAAAAATTTTATGGTGAGAGATACCATACCTTTTTTTTTCAAGAAAAACCTGTAAGAAACATTTCAAAAATGAATATTGCACTTTTGGCTTCTGGTTAGATGTAGAGAGTTATTAGGAAAAATGTATCCCACTGTAATAGCTAGAAAAAATGGACAAAGTAATAAAAAGTCGAACACTTTTAAGTGGTATTGGAGATTTGTGGATTCAAATTAAAAGGAAACCCAATTCCAGAAAGAAATGAGCCCTTCTGATTGAGCAGAGACCAATAGGAACTTTCTTCCCTGGAGACACCTGACAAGCTTTCTCACAGTGACTAGGGGAACAGGCTTGGCATAGACAGAGTGATTTTGTTTGAACAGGAGAAACCAGCATCATTTTTCACAGCCTTTTGGGCGGATATGATGGTTTGGAATCTGTGGATCTCAAAATGCGGTTCTAGTTCTCCCTGCTCGCTGACTATCCCCCAATGAATATACACTAAGTGCATGACAGTGGATTGGCAGCTGGTGTCTAGACTGGAAAGCATAGAGAAATATCTGTAGTTGCAAGGTTGTTATATTTTGAATTCCTGCTAGATGCTAGATGGAGGGGTTTATAACATACAGAGGACAGATCTAGCCCCCAAGGCATTTGAAGCCAGTGGTGAACTGAAACCAACTAAAGCTCCACCATAGTCTTGACCCTGCTCAAATACTGATTGAATCTTGGGGACAAGCTCCTCAACTTGGCTGCTTTACAGAGGAATGAGTGTATCTCTCTGGGAGATAACACTCTTTAGTATGCTAGGAATATAATAAAAAACATATATGACAAGTGAAGAAGCAAGAAAATGTGATCCTTAATCTAGAGAATTTAAAATTTAAATAGAAGCAGACCCATAGATGGTCCAATTGTTGGAATTATCAGATGAGGACTTTCCTTAACTCTTATAGATATATTAAATAAATGTAGTTAGCACAGAGAAATGCAGTAGAAATTTTTAATATTGATCTTATATCCTACAACCTTGCTAATCATATTTATTGGTTCTTGCAGTTTTTTAGGGTTTTTTTCCATAAAAAATAATGTAATCTGTGATTTGTTTCTTTCTTTCCAAACTGTTTGCCTTTTTTGTTTTATTTTGCCTCATTGCACTGCTTAGGATGTTTAGAGTGATTTAAATACAAGTGGGGTAAACATCTTTGCCTTTTTCCTAATCTAAGGGGAAAAGCAATCTTCCACAACTAAGTGTGATGTTTGCTATAGACTTTTTGTAGTTTTGTATTTTATAAAATTAAGAAATTTCCCTTCTATTTGCCAGTTTGCTGGGAATTTTTAGCAAGGTCCTTTTCCTGCATCTATTGAGATGATTATGGTTTTTCTTCTTTAGTCTGTTGATAGGGTGAGCTATATTGGTTGATTTTTGAGTGTTGAATCAGCCTTGCATTCCCAGGATAAATCCCACTTGTTGTGATGTATTATCCTTGTTATATAATGCTAGGCTCAATATCCCAATATTTTGTTCAGGATTTCATCTATTTTCATGAAGGGTGTTGGTCTGTAATTTTCAATTATTTTTTATGTCTCTATCTGGCTTTAAGTACAGTGTAATGGTGGCCTCAGACAGTGTATTGGGAAGTGTCCCCTGCTCTATTTTCTGGAAGAGTGGAAGTGGAATAATTTCTTCCTGAAATATTGGATAGATTTCATCAGTAAAGCCATGTGGGTATAGGCTTTCTTTGCTGGAATATTTTAAACTATGGATTCAATTTTTCTCATAGGTTTAAGACTATTCGCATTATATATTTCTTCTTGAGTGCATTTTGATTGTGTCTTTCAAGAAATCTGTCCATTTCATTTAGGCTTTCAAAATTATTGACATAAAAGTATTCATAGTATTCCTTTATTATCCTTTTAGTAGTTGTAAAGTCTATAATGATATCATCTCTCATTAGTGTTATTAATTATGTGGGTTTTCTCTCTTTTTAGAAATAGAAAAATCCATCTTAAAATTCGTATGGAATCTCAACGGATCCCAAATAGCCAAAACAATATTGAAAAAGAAGAGCAAATCTGGAGGTCACACACTTCCTGATTTCAAAACTTACTACAAAGCTACAGTAATTGAAACAGTACAGTACTGGCATAAAGACCAGTATATAGACTTATGCAATAGAGTAGGAAGCACAGATATAAACCTTTGCATATATGGTCAAATGATTTTTGAGGAAAGGGAGCCAAGACCATTTAACAGGGGAAAGAACAGTACTTTCAATAAATGGTGCTGGGAATGCTAACTAGACTTATTGTGGTGATAATTTGGCAATATATACAAATGTTGAATCATTTGTTGCATCTCTGAATCTAACAATGTTATATGTCAATTACACATCAATTAAAAAAAAAGAAAAAAATTTAAAAAAAGAGAAAAAAAAGGTGCCGGGAAAACTGGATGGCCACATACAACAGTATGAAACTGGATGCCTACGTTACACCACATACAAAAATTAACTCAATGTGGATCGAAGACCTAAATGTAAGACATAACTCTATAAAACTCTTAGAAGAAAACAGGGGAAAAGATTTATGACATTGGATTTGGCAATGATTTCTTAGCTACGACATCAAAAGTATAGGCAACAAAGGAAAAAATGGATAAATTGGATTACATCAAAATTAAAAAGTTCTGGGGGCCAGCCCAGTGGCATAGTGGTTAAGTTTGTCCACTCCACTTTGGTGGCCCGGGGCTTGTGGGTTTGTACCACGGGTGTGGACCTACACACCACTCGTCAAGCCGTGCTGTGGCAGCATCCCACATACAAAATAGAGGAAGATGGGCACAGATGTTAGCTCAGGGCTAATCTTCCTCAGCAAAAAGAGGAAGATTGGCAATGGATGTTAGCTCAGGGCCAATCTTCCTCACACACACACACACACACACACACACACACAAAATCAAAAACTTCTGTGCATCAAAAGACAGAATCAACAAAGTGAAAAGGCAACTCATGGAATTGGGAATCATATATCTGATAAGGGGTAATATTCAGAATATATCAAGAACTCCTAGAACACAGCAACAAAAAAAACCCCTACCAATTGATTTAAAAATGGACAAAAAGACTTGAATACCATTTCTCCGAAGAAGATATACAAATTGCCAATAAGCATATGGGAAGATGCTCAACATCACTAATCATTAGGGAAAGGCAAATAAAAACCACAATGAGATACCACTTCACATCCATTAGGATGGTTATTATCATAAAAACAGAAAATGACAAGTGTTGGCGAGAATGTGGAGAAGTTGGAACCCTAATGCACTCTTGGTGGGAATGTAAAACAGTGTAGCCACTGTGGAAAACAGTATGACAGTTCCTCAAAAAATTAAACGTGCAATACCATATAATCCAACAATTCTAATTCTGGGTATATACCCCAAAGAATTGAAAGCAGCGACTTGAACAGATATTTGTACACTCATGTTCATTGTTCATGCAGCATGAATTGCAATGGCCAAAAGGTGGAAGTAACCTGAGTGTTCATCAACAGATGAATGGATAAACAAAATGTGGTATGTACATACAATGGAATATTATTTGGTATTAAAAAGGAGGGAAATTCTGGCACATCCTATAATATGGATGAAATATGAGGACATAATGCTGAGTGAAATATGTAGTCACAAAAGGACAAATACTGGACGACTGCACTTATATGAGATGTCTAACGTAGCCAAACTCACGGAAACAGAAAGTGGAATGGTGATTGTCAGGAGATAAGGAGTATTGTTTGGTGGGTACAGCATTTCAGTTTTTTAAGATGAAAAGGGTTTTGGAGATGGATGGTGGTGATGGCTGTACAACAGTGTGAATGTACTTAATGCCACTGAACTGTATATTTAAAAGTGGTGAAAATGGTAAATTTTATGTTATATATATTTTACCACAATAAACAACAACAGCAACACAATGACAATAATACACAAGAAGCAGAGGGGAGTAAACGGAGTCAAATTCTTCTAAGATTCTTGTGTTACTAATAAGGTGGTAAATGTACTAACTTAAGGCAGACTGTAAAACATCAAGTGTGCAGCACTACTAAAAGAATTATTAAAGAATGTATAATTAAAAAGCTAAGAGAGAAGAGAAAATGAAATAAATACTGGGTTAATCCAAAAGAGTCTGAGAAAGAAAAAAATGAGAAAATATTCTCTAGTTACATAAAGCATACAATATTTTCTGTCATAAAGCAGGTTTTGATAAATAAGTACATTGAGAACGTTGACAAAATATCATTCTTACTCTCCTTTCCTGGGGGAGAAGTGTGTGAAAATATATATTTTTGTTATATTTTTTCCTTACCAAAAGATTCTTTTAAATACCTAGACTTCAAAGATTGTGGTAATCTTCCATGGAACTGGCTATCTTAATTAATAATTGGCTACCCTGTTTTTCCTAAGTTATACATTGTTTTAAGTTTCTTTGTGAAGGCACTTGAAGAACTTTGACATTTCTTTCTTCTTCCCTTAAGCTTTTTCTGCTCTTTCTTACTGGAAATACTTAAAGGTTTGTAGTCTTTGATAGTCTTCGACTCAATACTTATGTTTTTCCTTATTTCTCAGATTTGTCCTCTGTAAACCTTTTTATTCTATGGTCATATTTTCTAAGTCTTCTTGTTTCTTATTGTATTCTGAGAGAGTTCTTCATTCTGATCTTCCAACTGCCTAATTCTTTGTTCATCTTTTTTTTTCCATTCCAATATTTCATTTATTGTGTTTTTTATTTGATCTGTTATACTTTATACCAAATATTCCCTCTTGTTTCTTTTTTATAATTTTTGTTTCAACTTCATGTTTAATGATCTCTTTAAATATATTTTCATTCTTGTTTTAAGTTCCATGAAGACAGGGATCATGACTATTGTATCCTAGGGCCTAGCAGTGCCTGAAACATGGGATTTTTTTTTTTTTTTTAAGATTTTATTTATTCATTTTTTTTCCCCCCAAAGCCCCAGTAGATAGCCGTATGTCATAGGTTCACATCCTTCTAGTTGCTGTACGTGGGACTCGGCCTCGGGTTGGACGGAGAAGTGGTGCCCTGGGGCGCGCCCGGGATCCGAACCCGGGCCGCCAGCATCAGAGCGCGCGCACTTAACCACCAAGCCACGGAGCCGGCCCCATGGGATGTTTTAAATAAATGTTTGTTAAAGAAATAAAGGAAGGGTTTGGAGGGGAGAGAAAGAAGAAAACACAATATGGGTATAGAAGAAATGTAACTTTCTTTATGATATTTTTATAATATCAATTAATCATCCCTTCCAGGCCTCATCCTACCAGTTTATTAGCAGTCAGTCTCAATTCTCGTGAGCATGCTCATTCCAATCCCTACTTTTCCCCAGTGTGCTAGAACTATTCATAGTGAAAGTCCTGAGTGTGTGTGAGATGGAGCTGGAGGGTGGGGTGAGGCATCTGGTCATGGGGACAGCTCTCCACAGAGGCTGCTGTTGAGATGTCTAGTAGCCAAGACCCGCTTGGCTTCCTCAGGTCCCATAGATCTCAGCTTCTTCCACGCCATGATTCAGGCATGGGAATTGATTCAGGCATGGGAATATCTGTGCGGCTGCTTCTGGTCTCATCTCCTTGGAAGCATCCTACAGCTCTTCCCTATCTAGAGGTTGGTGTCTTCCTGTGACTTTGCCAGGGAAGCGGAGCGCAAGTACTATCTCTAGAATGGATGCCTCCTCCTCTTTTTCTCCAACTCCCAACCGCAAAGAGAGTCTCATTCTAGAAGGCAGAGATCTTTCTCTTTTCATAGTTCTCGTGCAAATTCCTTTCTATGTTCTGCCCTTTTGCTCACTCTGGGAACGGCATTCATAAACAAAATTCAAGAAGACTCAAGCCATCTCTTTTTACTTTGCCACATCCCACCCCATGAGGCCAGGGTCATATGCTTTAATTGGAGTGGGATATAAAGAACAATATTGAGAGAAAAAAACATTAAAAAATATGAAAATATTTTGCTGCAGAAGAAAGAGAAGAAGGAGGGAAAAGAATCTATTTTCTTCTTCCTTTTGTGAAGCAACTTAGGTATACAGTGAAAGCACTAGGTTTTGTAACAGCCTGTGAGATATATTGATCTTGCTCTCAGGGTGTTTCCCCCCCTAAGGGCCAAGACAGAGAATCTGCAGAAGGCAGAGCCATGTGTTTGCAATCTGAAATGTGCTTTTTAAAGAAATCGTTGTGAAGAGTCCGAGGCAACAATGTCACTCAGAGATCGGAGCCACAGAAGGACGAGCATTTTCTAGAGGTGTACATTGCACAAGTCATGGCTCCTACAGCACCTGAAGTTCACCAAATAGACACTCCATTTTATGTTGTCCACATTAGCACAGTTCTTTAGGCAGCCCATGAAAGTTAACCAGGGAGTACCATCATCTGCAGAAGGAGGAGAAACATCAACAAAGAGGCTTCTGCAAAGAAACTTCTTTCTAGCCCACACCAGCATATAAAAACAACCTTGTGTAATTCAAGGCTCTGTTATTCAAATGTGAAGAATTGGAAGATATTGCAAGTTGGGGGCTTCCCAAAAGAAAAGCAATGGCAGAGTAGTTTAAAAATTATTTGGGGGTGGAGAAGTAATGACAGTAGCAATTCAGTGATTGCCAAAGCTGGGCGTTTCAGTTGAGAATCTTAACAGTGGTGTAAGTAAGGATTATAAATGTCAAGGGATGGCTTAGAACAAAGAGTGAGCATTAGAGAAATCACAATGTTTAGACTTACCCATCAAGGGCCATTTAGCCAGTATTTATTGCTGACACTGGCCCCTCTATTTCCACAGTTTAAAAGCACCCACAGAAAGTCCAGGAAGAGACAAAGACAAGGAGTTGTCCTCCCCGCTCCAACAATCAGTTGTTCTCCACTGGCCATATTGTACCTCTCCTCTCACCTCAATTCAGTCTCCTCTGTTTTTTTCAGGCTTCTCAAAGTACTGGTTCCATAGCTATACACCCCATCCCTTAGTGACCACCTCCATCTATTTTTCATTATGGTGTGTGATGGGGGTAGAGATATCTCTCATCCCAGGGCTGAGACTGCCTGTAGTAGAGTAAGGTTCCCTCCTTTTTACTATGGTTGATATGTCCCTGTCTGCTTCTTCTGCCCCATCTTCCCTTCCCCAACAAACAACTCACTTTTGAAAATCCTCCCAGTTGTGCAAGACTCTTCCTTTGTTGCAGTGCATATTCCTCTGCCTCTGGAACACTTCTCTCCTGGAAACTGGAGGTGGCACATCCTGCACTGAACAACTTCTATAATTTGGGCCAGAGAGTAGGGAAATAGAAGTGAGAGCAGATCTCACACTGCCACTAAAGGACTCATCTCCCCTTTCTGGTTTGAAGACTGCTTTGAGCCCAGAGGGCTTTGCCAGAGACCAACTAACCATGGGCATCTGCCTCTATTAAAATAGGCTAAGCTAAGAGAGGGACTGGAGATTACGGTCTCAGGAGTTTTAGCATAAAAAAATGGGAGGGGAAAGAAAAATGGAGGAATAAGGAAAAGAGGAACAAAATCAAGACTGAAGTAATCAGATCAGGTCCTCTTCATACTCGCCGGTATACTGGTCTTCATTGACAAGTAGTTCGTGGGCTGTACTGGCAAAGAGAAATAAAACAAATCTGCAACTTTGTCTGTGATTTATCCCTGCATAGGACCCTCGTAATCCTTGCAATGCTTGGGGTCCATCCTGCACTCTTCACCTAGAGCCACCTTAGGCCCTTTCTGTCCCTCCAAATCTTAGTCACCTGTCTCAGGACATCTCTGCACCTCTTCCCTCCTTTCAGTTCTCTTCACCTCCATAGGGCCTCTCAGACTCCCCTACCTATCCCTATAGGGTGCAGCACAGACCAGAAGGAGAAAGATAAATGTAAGTTTTTCTTGCCTCTTTCCCTTCTTTTTAATTGACGCTATGTGGCTTTCTTACCTACGTGTTCCTGGAAGCTGACAATGGGGAAAAGCATCTGAAATTCGTGAAGTTGCTACACTTTGAATTTGGCCAGCTAGTGTCTATACAGCCAACATTCTACCTCCTCCTTTCCCTTTTTCTTGCCCTTTATTACACTAACCCTTAACCTTGTCAACTGCTGCTCATGGTGTTTTGTCAAACTTAAAATCAGCTGCCATCCCAACCCAATCCTGCTGGAAGAGATTGCTGAGTGTTGAAATTCAAGATCTATCTCTGGGTTCCTTTCAACCCCTGATGCTACCCGGCCCTGCTCATCTCCTCTCCTCTAGTATTCCCCCTCCCACATCAGTGACCCATTTCTACTCACTTGCATGTTCGCTGTCTGAAAATGATCCAGTTAGGACTGTCGGAAAAAAAGATACACTCTCTGCAGACTTCATTTTACAAAACGCTCTTCACAGCTTCTATGAAAATCCTCTAAATTCCTTTATAATCCACCTATCTACTCCTATAAGGGGAGGACTAAGGCTTTCGTGAAGATCCCAGGGACATGATGTATTGTAGGAGAGAAGCATGGCATTAAAATGGCAGCTTCTGTTACCATATGGCTCCCATAAGAGGACCGCTGTCATGAGAACCCTGACCCATTCCTGGATCCTGGACACATCTCACCAACTGTCAACCCCGTGGACTCACCTCTAAAGCAGCAGAGCAGGATGGGGAGTCCTAGCAGAAGGGACTTGTCCATTTTGGAGAGAGAAAGGGGAGGGTTGGAGCAGGAAGCTGCAAGGTGCCTATTTATACAGCTGCCAGGTTGGGCTTCCCCAGGAAGGGCTAGGGGTGGAGACACTGTGGAATTCCTTCAATGGCGTATCCTGTTCCCAGGAAAACCAGTCACTCCGTAATTTATCTTTTTGGCAAATTGGGAGGAAAAGGGTCTTGCCAGGTAAGTCCTGAATCTGATTTATTCTGGTCCTACTGCTCAGGCAGTTCTGATGCCATGTTCTATGATCTTTTCATTATACCACACTACAAGAGAATGCAAGGATAAATCAGGGCTGGGTGGGTAAGATTCAGAGTCATCTACACCAACGTGCTCATTAAAACTGAAAGAATATATGAGTGCAAATAATTGGAAAGCAGAAAGGCCAAAAGAAGTCTGAGCACAGAGCCTTAAAAAGGAATACTATAGAGAATGGGAAAAGAAGTGGAAAGGATAGACTCAGAGGCACTGACAGAGGATTCCCATGAGGAGAGTAGCTTCCCACTGTCCATCATCCTGGAATGAAGCAAACTCTGGGATAGAAGATGAGAGCTGAGGAAGAAACTGCTCCCGTTCTTGGAGTTTCCCAGTGGTTGAGACTTATTAGACTTTTGTTCAGAGAGAGAGGTTTGCAGTTACTTCTCCTGGAGGGAGGTGAGCTGTCCTTCCCCTTGGTGTCAGGCCAGGTATTAGGGGTATTACCTCAACTCTGAGAGTGACTAGGTATTCAATGAGGCAGGTGGCTGAGTGTAAAATTCCCACAGAGGGATTGATCCTGTGGATTCTAAGAACAGCCATATCTAGTATCTTATTCTAAGTTTTCTGTTAGTTTCCTTCAGTTATTTCCATATCTTCAACAAATTGTAATGGAAGTTGCAGCTTAGCCTTGGCTGTCATTGCAAGGAATTGAGGGAAAGGTCTGTGCCTATGCTTAGGGCAAAGCAATATAGGGAGAGAAACAGCAACTGAAAGGAAGCTGATTGCAATAGAGCACAATGTAGGTCTACAGCAAAGTGGCATAGTAGTCCAAGCCAGATGTTTTTGAAGAGGGAGGGACAACAAGAGTGATGTACAGAAGAGATTTTCTCCAGCATATATTGGAGGTTACTATGACATAGCAAAAGAGCAAACTGGCATTTCCATACAGGGAAGAAGGAGGAAGAGAGATACAACTAGGTAACCACTTGTCCTCTGGTGAAGCTTTGAAATAACACCATTAAATATTCATGTATTACACACACACACACACACACACACACACACCCCACGTCTATTCACACGCAAATGACATCTCTGATTTCTGTGTTATGCATATTCACTAGCAGATTTCTCCCTCTCCCTCTTCTCATTGCTCTGAAATTTAGCATCTTCTCTTGCATCTTTGCATTCCTTTCCCCAATGTTTTGTGATCTCCCCTCTTTTCCTTTTAGGAATTGCATATTTAATACTTTAGCTAATGGCAGCCCACAAGAAAGGAGGGAAGGTTTTCTTCCTCTGTCCTGTCAGAAACTGTCTCCTCACCTAGTTACACTCTCAGGATATTATTATACCACTTCTCCTAAAGCAGAAATTTCCCCTTCCCAGCTTTACTGATCCACTTGGATTCCTTGCTTATGTTTGAAGCCTATTTTAATGACTCACTTTTTTCCTAAAATCTCCTCAAATTCATATTTCCAGCCTTAGTGTCCGATAATACCTGATTTTATTGGGCCTCACTCTGTTCCTTTCCTCAGTGCCCCTAATCCTTTTTCTTATCCTGTTAGGACACCCCTAAATAATTCTTTATGTCATAAATTTCAGACTCATGAATTAAAAGTATTCAGGAATGAATCCGTTTTCTTATTGCTCCGAACTTTATTTAAGTCTGTATGGCCCCTTTATTCATGATGCCCTCCTCTCCATCACAGAGTTCTGGAGGTACAATTAGTCCAGAAGATTTGCCCAGGGTTTTATTTCAACTCCGAGAGTGACTAGGTAGGTACTCAAGTATGTCCTTATGTGTATGATTAGAAGATGTTTAGATTATGGGCTAGGATTTTTGGTTTGCATCTGCAATGCTATTATGCAAAACAATAAAAATGATGTTTCTTGAATGGAAATTTGCTTTCCAAACAGTTATCATTATTTTTAAAAGAAACCAATCTACTCTCCACAGGGAATACAGCAAAATATCCTGAAATTCATTGGTTATTGAGATATTTTCACATAATGACCTTTTTGAATAGGTTAGTGGGGCTGGTGTTGAGCACCAGGATCTGAGGAAAGAGATCTCAGCTTAGGCAGATCCCACATATGATGAGGAGGGTCAACAAGATGAAAAACCACACAGACTGTTCCAATGCAGCATCAATGGCCTTAGACTCCTGGGGTTTTCCCAGTACTCGTAGAACTTATACCAGTGACCCAGCAGAGAAAGAACAGTTTCTTCCAGATCAGGGTTTGAAAGAATGGTCAGATCAGAACAGCCTGTCTGTTTTCCCTCAGGCAAGTGAACAGCACAGCTCTGAGTGACTGGGACTAGATGAAACCAGAGAAGTTCTACCCTTTTGAGGGATGTGAAAACAGGAAATTCTTGGACAATATATGCAGATCTAAGAAAGAACACAAAAGTATCTCTGGGAAGATTTTATATGTGGATTCTTGTCTACCATGAGACTTGCCATCCCCGAGGATTTTCTGGGAATCTCAGAATTGTTCAGTATGTTCACAATTTCCTAGATAGTTTCTTCCTATGACGCTGAGGGATGGAGAAGATAACATGGACATTGAAGTGACTAAGGAGGTAGGTCTGGGATTTAAGGGTGAAAAAGTAGCCAATAATCTATCCATTGTTCCTGTTACAGCTTATGGCTCCAGTAAAATTTCCTGTACTTCCAATATGCTGCATCAACAAACCTAGCTATCACCAGAAGAACTCTTTCTAAGGGTGATCAGCTAAGGAGAAATTAGGGACTTCTCTGTACTTTCCGTAGTCAATTCATGAAGTACATGAAGGCCATGCTCAGAGATCTCTTTGTAAACTGCCAGCACTCCCAAGATGGCAAATAGCCCTCTGTATTGTTGAGTTTGCTGCGTACTTTTTAAATGTATCTCTTCAGATTATAAAAATAATCTCTCTGTGTTCAGAGAGACTGTTCCTGACCAGTTTAATGAAGCAGATTTCCCCCTTGTTATTTCCTCTGTGTGTGTGTGTGTGTAGATGCGGGGTTTTTATATCGGTGAAAAATAATACACATACCAAAAACAGTGTAAAACATAAATGCATATCTTAAATTATTTTAAAGCAAACTATGTAACTATGAACCAGGTCAGGAAATTGAATATTGCCAAAACCACAGAAAACTCCCCACACCAAATGCTCCTTCCTAACTACATATTCCTTTTTCCTTGTCTACTGGAAAACATTATCCATTCTCGTATGGAATTTAACCATTGTTTTGTTTTATAGTTTTCCCACGCTATATTTTTGCTTATTTTAAAATATCAATATAAATGGAATCAAACGGAATACATTCTAGGAATTATTCATGTTTTTGTAGGAAGCTTTACTTTTTTTCTATATAGTATTCCATTATATGAATATTAGAGCTGAGAACTTTCCAGTACAAATAGAAAATATCAGCTCTGAGATTCAAGAAGCCCAAAAAATCCTAAGCAAGAGAAATTTTAAAATCCAGCATTATAGTGAAATTTCAGAAAGTCAAATAAAATAATAAGATGTTCAAAGCAACCAGAAGACAAAAAGCATAACACAGTAAAAAGAGCATTAGACTGGCAGCTGGATTCTCAATAAGAACAATGGAAGCTAGAAATTAATGGGATGATATCTTCAACAAGCTGAAAGAAGGTAACAACCAACAGAGAATTCTCTATCCAGAGAAAAGCTTCTTTAGGAATAAAGTGAAATAAATATGTTATTAGACAGTAGTAATGTCACCAACAAACTTGCACTTATACAAACTATGTACTATTAATAAATATTTGTTGAATTGAATTGATACGTTAGTTTGAACTAGTCAAGGCTGGGTGACAAATGTATACATCTGTGGATTCCTGTGGAGAGGAAAGAAGATGCTGCCATCTGTTTCCACAGGTCCACAGAGTCCTCGCACTTCGACCTCCTTAGTGCTTCAGCCCAGGCTCCATCAAGCCCAACCCCATCATCCTCCTCCATTAAGGGGTCAATCTTCTTCAATGCTCAAGGCTGGGTCCAGTTGTTCTTATTAAACCCAGAGGGACACAGATATGTTATCTTTGGGCCAGCAGTACACTTGGTACTCAAGAGGTTCATGAAAACAGCATCATCCAGAGACAGCAAGGATGATATACAAATTCAGTGTCAAATTCTACTAAGACATCAATTAAAATGAAGACTTAAATGTGCCAATATGATTGAACACTCAGTGGTCATTCATGTCGACAGTGAGAAGAATAAAGGAGAAAAGGGGTAGCCAGATGAAAGGGAATAAAGAGTGAAATGTCTAGCAAAAAAAAGCTAGAAAATGAAGTTTTAAATAGTGTGAAATATATGATGTATCTAGGAATAAATTTAATACAAGTTATATAACTTCTCTAAGAAGAAAATAACACAATTAGGAAAAGCTAAGATCGAAAAATAAATGGAGAAATATACCATGATTATTGACTGTAAGATTCAATAATGTAAATACATTAATTTCCCCCAGACCTATAGATTCAATGAAATCTCAAAATAAAATTCAAACAGACTATTAAAAAAACTTTTATATTGATACAATTTATTCTGATATAATTTAAGAATCACAAGAAGTTGCAAAAAATAGTGCAGAGATTTTCTATGTATTTTTTATCCAGCTTTCCCAATGGAAACATTGTAATTAACCACATCTCATTTTCCCAACTAGGAAATAGGTACTAGTATAATATTATTAACTAAACTATATACCTTAATTGAGTTTCATTAGTTTTTACATGTACTCATTTTTTTGGTGTACGTTGCTATAAAAATTTAACATTTGTATAGATTTGTGTAACAATCACTAAAATCAGGGTACATAACTGTTCCATCACCACAAAGAAGCTCCCTGATAGTGCTCCTTTACAGTCAGACTCTTCCTCTAATTATAACCACGATCTATTCTCCATCACTATAATTTGATCATTCAGAGTGTTGTATAAATGGAATCATACACAGATAGTCCTATGAGATTAGATTTTTGCACACAGCATGATACCCTTGAGAGCCATCCAATTGTTGTGTGTATCAAAAGGTCATTCTTTTTTATTGCTGAATAGTACTTTGTTGTATGGATATACCACAAGTTGTTTATCCATTTACCCATTGAGGAAAATATGGGTTCTTTCTAGTTTTGGGCTCTGACAAATAAAGCCGCTATGAACATTCTTTTTCAGGTTTCATGTGAACATATATTTTCCTTCCTCCAGGATAAAAACATTTTACTGAGTGAAAAAATAGTAAACACAGAAGTGTCTGATTCTCTTCACATGAAATACTTTAGCAGTCAAAATTTATCTCTAGTGACAGAACGTAGAGCAGTGGTTAAATGAGGTAGGATGTGGGATGTTGGTGTTGATTGCAAAGGGGCATGAGGATGCTTTTTGTGGTAATGGAAATGTCCTATATCTTGATTATGGTGGTAGTTATACACTTGTTCACATGTCAAAACTCATTGAAATTTCTACTTTAAATGGACTCATTTTAATATATGTAATCTATACTTTAGTAAAATTGATTCAAAAAATGTTTTGTGCATGAGTCTCATAATTTTTCCTTGCACTGTTTATATATGTTTTGTGAACATTTCTATGTGTATTTTATATTTCTGAAGAAAAAAAATAAAGAAATGGAGAAAGGATGGGTTGGGCTGGAAGTGTACGGCCATGATGCTGCTTGCAGGTGCTGAAGTCTCACTCATAAGAAATTCCAAACCATAAGAAGGGTAGATCTTTTTCCTCATTTTGATTATGGAAGCTCGGGGAACATTTTCAGTTTTGAGGAAAAGGAGTAGGATCACTTGGGTCCAAACTTCTATCCTATTGAAGCTTTGATTAGCATCCCATCCTCAAGCTGGAGGGATTAAAATCAGACAGTAGTGACAATAACAAATAGCCATGGAGAATCAGAATGTCTTTGAGTACTCTAGTGCTCAGATAATGCCTTTCTTACCAGGACGTGGAAGAATAAAGACTCATGAGACTGCCAAAGGGTAGCATTCCCTACCTTCCCACCACTGGCACCACTAACTCATTCTGTATCTTCCTGCTTACACTGAGCCTAAAGATCAGATGGAGGTGAAAGCGCAAGTTCTTTTTAGGTCTTTCCTGCTCTGGACGTGTCTGTGGTTTTCTAGATTCCCCAGTATGTGTGAGAGCTTTTTGAAGATCTTATTCCCCAAAGTAACTCTCTCTCCATATTTTCCTCCCAGGCTTTTGGCATGTCTATTGCTTGCCTTGACTCTAATCCTTTGCCCCAGGTAGGAGTAGCTCCTTCTTTCACCTTTCACTGTTTTTCCAGGAAAGCCCTCCACTTCGCTGCTTTTTCACCCTGAGAGAGTTCCAGGTTAGGTGAAACAAAAGCAAGTGTAGAAAGGTCAAAACAAACACAGTTCTTTGGGAACAAGGTCCACTTTGCTCCCTCTGGAACCAGGTACCCACATGAGGAATGTAGGCTGCCATCTTTCAGACTGCCACTATAGTGGGGAGCAAGTTAGGACAAAAGCTAAGATCAAATTCCACAAAACGTTCCTGCCTTGTTTAAGCCGCCTTATTCTGATTCGTCGTTTTCGTGGTTGCTGTAAACCTTAGACAAAGTTGATTCTGACGACATTTGCTCTTTCCGTCAGTGTTTCTGTGAAGGGACTGTCCTTTGGAGTTCCCTCCTCTGCCATCTCCACTGATGTCACCTCCATGCCGCCTCAAAAGGTACATTTGAAAACAATTAAATGTCTTATATACACTAATTTAGTCTTCGTAATTATTCTTGATAGATACTATTACTTATTTTTTTCTGGTGAAAAAACTGACAATAGAGAGGTTAAAGGACAAACACAGGGTCACACAACCAGCAAGTGGAGAATCCAGTTTCATCTAACTCCTGATCATGATGCTACAATGGCCAACTGTGGAAAGAAGGTAGCTGATTTCCACAGACCAGGGATTGTAAGAACCCGGTAAGGTTTTTAAGACTTTTGTAATATTCCTGTGTTAAGTGACTGGCAGTAAAATTCCTGAAACTGAAAAGTGTATGTAAGGAGATGGAGCCTAGTGGCCTGTTGCATGGCCAGGCATAAATGGAGAAAATCTCCAAAAGATGCAGTGGATGGTGGCAGTCTGGGGAGGAAAGAAAGACAGTTGAGTCCCCGGGTCACTGTGGGGAAGGCTGGGGGTCTCTGGAAAGCTCCCAGTGGGGGGCAATGCCTCCTCCTGGTTGCTCCCTATGTTACTGCCCAAGGGGGGGGGTCTTCTGCTCGCCACAAGACATGCCAATAGTCAAGAGGCATGGTGGTAGGAAAGATTTTATTCCAGCTTGCTCGCAAGGGGGAAGATGGCCGACACGTGTCTGAAAGAACTATCTTCCAGAACAAAGATTACAGGCCAGTTACATAGGGGCTGGTCTCCAGGTGGGGGAGGCAGCTGGTCTCTGGGTGGGGGCATCCATCTGATCTCCAGGTGGGGACAGACATCTGGCCTTAGTTCCTGATAGTCTTTGGTTTTACTGGATATGCATCAGAGACCCGAGCAACGCCCTATACCCTGATCTTTCAGTTTTCACTGATGATGGCTCTCAGCATAGACTCTCTGTTCAGGGGTCATCACCTTCCTAAGGAACTCAAAAAAACAAAGTTGTCATCTTATCGCAGCTAGGAGGTACATGCACAATCAAGGGTCGTAAAATTTACAGAGCAGTTAGATCTCCTGGAGGGTGCATATCCAGCTGGGTTAGTTAGTCAGAGGTCATTCAAAGTTACAAGATGGTTTCTTTTCTACAATATGGCTTTCCTTATGTCAACCTTGTCTTGAGCCAGTATCCCCTATGCAGACAGCCCTACTTAACTTGCACCCTAGGCTTCAACCAGGGAGAACCTTCCTCAGTTCCCTGCAGAAGCTCCATTCTCTCTTGTACATGCTTTTTCTACTCTCTTCCTTGCTGGGGAAACTCCTACTCCCCTTCAGGTCTTGATGTACATGTTCCTTCTTCCAGGACTCCTCCTCTAACTCCCCACCCCTCCTGTGTGTCCCCACAGCATAGCTGAGAGCCATGGCATGCATATGTCAGCCTTATCTTTTATCCCTCTTCCTCTTCCATTTCACATCAAACCAGTGACTGTCCAGTTGTTCTGTCTTCGTAATACCGCTACTATATATCCCTTCTTCATTCTCGCTGTTGCTGCTTTTGTTATGGCCTTCATATTGCTCCCCTGGAGCCAATTATTTTCTCCGTATGTAAGCATTTGTTGAATTAAATCCATTGAAATGGAGTTTTATGAGCATTGGGTTAGAGAAGAAAGCTTTGCCTCTGCCCATTTGAGTACAGGAATGCTGTTATTACAGAGCTGGGATGCTGAAATTGCTTGGAGGAATGAAGGAAGAAGGATCCAGGAGCTGGATAGAGAGATTGTTTTAAGCACTTCAACTTGGGAGAAGACTCAGAGGAAGGAATAAAATGATGAAACTGCAGAAGGAGGTGTTGTATAACTAAAGTCAAGAAGAGGAGGCCCTGAGAGGAATGCAACCCCTGGTCATGACCTAAACTGCCAGGGGAAGTCAGATTGGATCTCAGTTCTTAAGGAGGGGCAATAATGCAGGGGGTCTTCCTGGGAGTTACATGTAGCTCTAGACAGGGTGGGAGTGGGTTGCGGACACAGTGGCAGTTCAGCGGTATGTAAATCTGATAAGCCTGGGACCATTGTTCCAGAACGGCTTGGGATCCAGCCCATGGGGTAAGGGGAAGAGAACATCTTCTTCTTAGGGCCTTGAGCTGAGGTCGTTTCTGATCATTAAAGTCCAGATAGGCAGCAGATGAGAGCTCAAAAGCTTAGTCAAGTGAGAAAAGAGAACAAGGAGCCCTTGGCGCCGTGCAGAGGTGGGCAGGCGCCGTGCAGAGGTGGGCAGGAAGGAGTAAGAGGGCATCAGTACATTTAGAAGATATAAATATACTCAAGAAAAAAACCAGCTCTTATAATTTCAAAGACTTGAACATGTGCCAAAATTTGAAAATCCAAGGTTAGAAAGAGGACACGGCCTCCTCTCAAAGGCTGTATGCTCACACACCGTATGAGAAAGTGAGTTTCTTGTAATATCTGCAAACTCCCCTCCTCATCTCAGAAAATTCCCTCCCCCAAATACAAGTCTGGAATGCATGTCCGAAGGCACTCTAATGAGGACTCGCATCAGGTCTAGCTGTGTACCTAGCTCTCTATAATCTCAAAATTCATGAAATAGCCACAAGTTTAGTATCACAGGTATAATGGGGCATAATTTGAACATAATATATTTTTCTTTTTTTAATTGTCAAGTTAATTTTGGTTCTCACTGCTTTCCAATGGTTTACCATTCTGTCTTCTGTCCCCCCTCCTACTATTCAATGCCACCACTTGGCTTTGTGGGGTGTTGGGTTGGGGGCTCTCTTTAGGCACTTCCATTATTCCGATGCCCTCTGTTCTTCTGGGCTGCTCCTCAGAAGACAGTTGGCAGGCACAAATCTAACTGTTCTCATTCAGGAGGATTCTTAGCAAGCAGCTCAGTCAGAACATAGACTACGATGTGAAAGCCAGTCTGAAAAGACTGTGGTTATTTGGCACAGCCTCTATGCAGGTAGGCAGACAGAGCTGCATAAAAGAATAATAAAAGCATCACTGCTAATAATAATAATAATAATAATAATGATAATAATAATAATGATAATACCTAATGGCTTGAGTTTCAGGTTCCTACTTTTCCTTTCAGTATCAAAAACCTGAGTTTCTAGGTCCTTGGTCTTCTTGCCCTATTAATTATCTCCTCTAGTGATTGCATGTCATAGCTCTAAATACCCTCTATATACTGATAACTCATAAATCTTTACCTTCCTCCTTAAACCCTGCTCTGCTTTCTTTTCATCTCCATTTGAATGGGCATTTCAAACTTAATAGGTCCATAAACAAACAATTGATTTCATATTCTCACTCTAACATCATACTCTCCACACTTTTACCCTAGCCCTCAACCTCACCCATCCACCCCTCCACTTCTCTCTTTTCCCGTATCATCAAATACCTGCGCCATTCACCCCGTTGCTCAGGCTAAAAACTAAGGGTCATCATAAATTCCTCTTTTTCTTCCCTTATCCCTCCCCCTCACCTCACATTCAATTTATTAGAGAGTCATATTGGCTCGGTCTTCAAAGTATTTACCAATCCCCACCATTTCTTATCACTTCTACTCTAAGTTTACAATTGCCTTTTTTTTCCCATAGTTTAATTTTTAAAGTAATATTCGAGTTTTGCCTAATTTTGTCTCAGCAATCCAGTAATTCATATTTGTGTAGTGTTTCTGGTTTGGGTTGGCCTAAGTTTCTGTGTGTAAATTAATTATCTATGGTAATTATAAATGTTGTAATTATCTTCCTGAATCATTTGATCCCCATAGCAACTCTATGGTGTAGGTATTACAGTTCTTTTTCAGATGAAGACTGAGTTTCAGAAGGTAAAATAACCAGCGTGGGAAGCTGGCTGTTAAAGCTTGTGCTCTTTCTCCCACTTCCCCAACTGAGGGAAAGCTAGTTAACAAAGAACACTCACTTAAATGAATGAGAAAAATCAAAATCAAATTATTTAGAGTGAAATCAAATCACAAATTTAATACTGTACATTTTATTTTTAGAATTTTAAACAATAAATTATTTCTTTAAGAAATGAAATAAACCTGTATCCTTCAGTCAGAAAACTGAGGCATCCAATCACGCTTCAGCTGTCCTTGTCTTTCCTGAATATTCCTCCTCTCCCTGTCCCACTCCCTCCCTGTGCCCTCAGCTGAGTTTCTGCACTAAAATGAATATGGGTCCTCAATCTCCTACCTCTGTAAAGCTTTTCTGTCATGTGTTTGAAAGGTGGTGCCATTGAAAAAATATCTTCAGTGCGCTGAAAACTCTTTTGGCATTTGGGATATTTCTTCCATCTAGCCTCATTTTCTCTACTAGATTGTAAGCACCTCTGGGGACTTAAATTACATTCACGCACGTTCTCCAGAGTGCCTAGGACAGGGCTGGGCCGAGAGTGGGGGCTCATGAAGCACAAGCAGACTGACTGTTGCCTTGTCTACAGATATTTCTTGTGATGCCCAAACAGAGAGAGAGCTGATGTAAACTCTCTCCCACACCAGCCAGGAAGAGCTTGCATTCAGTTTAATAGTTCATTAAACACAGTTTGAGAAACAACCATTTGTCAGGACTGGGCAACGTAAATTAACTGAAACGTTGAGGCAATGGCTCAAGAAAAGGTATTGCCCACATCCCAATCCCTCAGTCCCGGTACAGTTGGGATCCACAGTGTAAAAGTGAGAGACAGGACACTCTGTGCCTGGGGCCCAGAGAGAAGCCGGTCAAGGTTGGTGTGGGCATCTCTGCCCATGGGACACCCCGTTAACCTGCTGTAACCTAGAAGGCTATGCTGAAGGGCCTATTGATCACCCTGAAGGAAAACTAGCTCAGAGAGATGACAGAGAACGCCCCAGAGAGGGAAAGAGATCTTGGTAAAGTGAAGAAGATGCCGGAGGGTAGCGGCACAGACCTCAAGCTTTCTACCCAGGATAAGCGAGAAGATCATTAAACTCCAGTGAAATAGAAACAGGACAAAGCCATGAAAAAAGTGGGACCTTGCCAAACACCAAGCTCTGGCATTACAACTTCCGTGGAAGAGCTCCCCCTCTCCTTGTCCGCTCAACACTTGCCCAGAGGATCCCCAAAGAATCCATCTCACAAATGGGCTGCTTCTACTTGGGCGAGTTGTTTCTCCTTAAACTGGCCATCACCCCTTTCAAAGTGATTAAAAGTTAGTGCTTTGAGTTAAGCAGACTTGGGTGTGAATCCCAACTCTGCCACTTACTAGAAGTGACACCTTGTGTAAGATATTTAACATCACTGGGCCTCAGTTTCTTCTCTGAAAATGGGCATTATAATGAAGTTGTTATGACATTTAAATGAGATAATACATATAAAATCTAGCACAGTGCCTGACACATAATAAATATTCATATGTGGAGGCTGCTTTATCATTATTACTATCATTATTATTCTGCAGTTGGACCCAGATGCCACAGAGACTGACCCTCCACCATCAGAGCCATTCCTTTGAGTTAACAATTACCATCCTTCAGCATTGTGTTTTCTAATACAAAGTTTCTGGAATGTTGAGATCTTCACTAAATATGTGTTAAATGAATTGGAATATCCCCCAGGGATTCTGTGTCAAAAACACTTTGGTATGAATTAGTTTATCAAATTTCTATCTTAGCAATGGCAACAGTTCAGGGAAATGGCACCAATGTCTGGCGTCCAGAGGGAGCCCTGAAGAGCTGGAAAAGGGCAAGAATGTCTCCTCTTTCTCAGATTTGCTGAAGGCTCTTGTATTTGGACAGACCCCTTGAGTCCTGGGAACAAAGGCAGTTGGAAAAACCTCAGACTTGGATTTCTGAAAAGATTCCTGCTGAGTCCCTTCTCCCTTGGCTAAAGATGGTCACGTTATTTCCACTCATCCTCTCTCCTCTACTTCTCAACGGGTGAGTCTGCCATAAATAGTATGAGCTGGGGAGGGATTTGGGCTTGGGGTAGGGTCAGGTTGTGTCTAGGGAATAAATACTATTTTGAAGCCCCACCCCCATCTCCAAGTGTGCCCACTAGCCCAAATTATGTTTAAGACTGAAGAGATGGTACAGTGTGGTCACAACAGCACAGGGCTCTGAGAGTCCTCAGTCCCCTCAAGTCAGATCTTCTCAGATCCCTGTTTCCTCACCCCTAAAATGACCAGCATATTTCCTTCCTCGCAGATTTATGGTTGAGAGTGAATGCGATCATGTATGTAAAATAACCTGATAAATGTTAGTTATTGTTATCAAGCAACTATTACATTGTCCACATTTATCCTTGTTCCATCGCTGGAACCTGGGGGTTTTAGTCGACTCAACTTTATCCTGTAGCCAGTGCTTTCACTGCCATCCTAGGCGTTGCTTCTAGAACTTTCAGCTCTTTCCTGGGAAATGGAAATCTTGCAGAAATCACCAACTCCTAGTGTTTTGGGCAGTGAGTTCTGAGAGAGAAGAGTAAAAGCTGGGAATGAGAGGTGGAGGTGGGTGTCAGCAAGGAGGCCTAAGAAGAATACTCAAGAGACCCCAAGGAAAAAGAGAGTAGCTGCAGCACAAAAAAATAGAAGACTCCCTTGCAATTTGCTGCTGGTCTCCTTCTCCTGGCAGGGCCCAAGAAGGCAGG
Organism: Diceros bicornis minor; assembly: GCF_020826845.1. Lineage (NCBI taxonomy): Eukaryota > Metazoa > Chordata > Mammalia > Perissodactyla > Rhinocerotidae > Diceros > Diceros bicornis. The sequence continues at coordinate 10,143,326 of NC_080746.1, forward strand.
TGTTTTTCCTCAAAAGACAGAGTCCTAGATTGGTTTGCTTTCTTTGCAAGTCTGCACACTCTCCTCTCTAGTCTCTTCATCTCAACTTCCTTTCAGGGTGCTAATCCTTTTCACCACTACTGTCTTACTTATAAGGCCATATCTGTAATTATGCCAGCCCTGGTGGTCTAGTGGTTAAGATTCCATGCTCTCACCACCACGGCCCTGGTTTGTTTCCCAGGGTCTCTCCTTTTACCAGCCCAGTGTTATGTGATTTGGCTGAATCAAGGAATCCAACACAACCCATTGGTGTGTCATGCACTTGTATGCCTGTGGGACGATGCCTGATACTATGGCTCAGTGGAGTCGCTGATAGCATCGCATATAGAAAGTTGAATGAACAGAGAAAATGTGAATCTGAAGGTGGCTCCCATCTCTGCTTCACTTAGATCCCCTGCCTTCCTTGGGATGAGGTTGTTACTTATCCTGTCTTCCTTTGAGAGTAAGGTCATCTCTTTTCTATGCAAATTCCTTGGTCTAGGCCCTGTGTTGGCTGTGGAATGGGGAGAGGAAGGAGAACACCCACTCTTCTAGAGGCAGGGCTTCGCAATACGGTAAATGAAGTGCAATCTTCTACAGCCCAGAATGTAACTGACAGAGTAGAGGACTAGGGAGGAAACCACAGCTTCTTCTCCATCCCACCTCCTGTCAAGTGCACAGTACTGAGCCCTTCCAGGAGCTTGATTGTCTGCCTCATCATCCTTTCCTCAATGTATATGGACTGGCTCCTGTTCTTCCTGCTCCCAGGAGCTCTCCTGGTTCAGTGCTGGTCTCCCACAGAGGGTGAGTCCCAAGGAAGGGAGGCAATGGGGGCAGGGTAATGAGGTCAGGGTGTAATGTCCTAAAAAGTCCTGATCAGGAGGGGCAGGAGCTCCAGGGACAAGGTTTGCTGGGTCTGGGCCCCTGAGCCTCTGGCTGCTGCAAATACCCATCCCCACCACGGAAACTCTTCCTGGGGACTCTGCTGCTGCTGCTGTCCGATAGCTCCACCAAACTCTGACTGCAGGAATGGTGTGAAGGGAATGGTGATAAAGAATCATTGGGGGTCTATAGATGGGCAAGGTAGAGAGCATCACCTTTTCTCTCAATTAAGACCCAGGTCTTGATAAGTAACTTAGAAGAGACATCTTTCTCCTTCCTTTCCCCCACTGGATCCTGGGTCTTCTCTCTCAGCCAACCTTGCCCAGCCTTATCAGCAATGAAATGCCCATTTCAGTGTTCCCTTCAGAAGACACAGCTGCAGGCTAAGGCTGAAAAGAAAGAAGAGAGGTGGCTTTCTGGTAACCCCATGTCTCCTAAAACCAGATTCTTTGATAGACATGGGCTTTGCAGGGAGAGATAACCCTAGAAGGAAAGGTCACAGAGGTTGGACTAGGGAAGCCTGGAAAGTCCAGGGTCCTGGCGTGAGTTCCAACACCTACAGCAGCAGCCTTCTTCTCTTCCTCCTATCTACTTGGCATCCTTTGGTCTCACTCCGTGGTTCTCTGACATAATGTCCAGATCCTACAAGGAGAGTTACATTCTGCACCTCCTGTGATGAATTTGTTGGCAAGACCTGCAGAAAGAATTTTGGTTCCTGTCAATCCAAGTATCCTGACTTTGCATGCCAAACCAAAGAAGTATATACTCAACATGCCACTGGAGGTGAAGTGAGGGCAAGAGAAGGGGGAGGGATGGGAGACTGAATTTTATGATTTGCCCTGTCAAAAAAAGAGCAATAGGTCTGAAGTCAGAATTCTCTAGTCCACCCAGCTCTGGCATTAACTCAGCTGATGGTCTAGAGCATGTTACTTCCCTTCTCTGAGTTCAAATTTCTCATCTTTACAATGACTGGGTTTTAATGGATGACCTCCAAATTCCCATCTATCTCCGTTATTCCGTGACTGAATCCCAAATAGAGTATGGCTGTTATAGCTCTTTTGCTGTAAATGTATGTGGGTCTTGGAGGCAGAGGTGGGTTGCTTTGGAAGGAGACTACCCCTTTTGTGGAAGGGTCTTCAAGTCTCAGGATCTGCCTAAGGGGGCAGGAGGGAAGCAAGGGACTGCTCACTCAGCCACATTCCTTGTCACATTCTAAGTCTAACCTGTGCCTCTCTGTTATTTTCCTACCCCTGTCAGAATTCGTCTACCAATATTCCATCCTGGGCTGCCCAAAAAGATGTGTGGAATATATACTCATCACTGAGAGGGAGAAAAACATGTTCTTCTGTTGTAGTCAAAGCTACTGCAATAGCTTGTCAGTAAAGGACAAGGTTCCATTCAATCCCATCAAATCAGCAAATTTAGCCTGAGATATTCAGCCGATTTGCAGGGACCTCCTCCTGACTGCATCCTGCCCATCCTTCCTGAGCAAACAGCAAGATCCAGAAACTCCTTCCCTCTCATCTGCCATCCACACTGTCTCGAGAGCCAAGAGGCCCAAGAGAAATGAGCTGTGGATGAGGAAGGAACTTGGTGCAACTTTGAAATGTCATTTGGACCCAAGTCAAACCCACCAGGCCTGGTCATCCGGTTCTGCTGTTCTGGCTGGGGGCCAAACCTCAAGTCTGGGTGGAGGGTAAAAGGGGAGCACTGGGACACCTGGGGGCCCTGAATGGATTAATATAACAACTCTAATGAATAACAAGACTGTATACAGGAGAACTCATGGGCTGTTTCCACAGTGGACCAGATAAGAAGAAAGGGATACCAAGCATAGAACGATTTGGCAAATGTCCCCAAGTCATTTCATTTCCCAGATATCTGGGATCCTAAATCTCATCAGGCTTCTGACATTCTTGGCCTGGGAAGGTCCCAGAGGGAAGGCCTGAGAAGGAAGGCCTGGTTTTCCATGGGGAGTCCTTTGCCTTCTTGGGGTTGGTTGGGATGAGATGTGATGAGGGCAGTGGGTAGGAAAATTTTCTGGTCATTGTATGACTTAAGTACTAAAGAACACGTATTCTGAAGGAGATTGCCAGATTGCCTGCATGGGAATCCCACCACTCCCTCTTACTAGCCCTAATGACCTTGGGCAGCGTTCTTAACTTTTCTGTACCTCAGCCACCTCCTGCTTTACACTGTTGATATGAAGATTAAGTGACTTTATAGCTTTTAGGTGCATTTTAAGCACAGGTCTTTGCTGTTTCTTATCAACTATGTGCCAAATACTGGGCTGGCCACTTTACACATCAACTTATAAACCCTCCAATGCAACGAGGAGATTATTATCTCCATTTTTATAGATGCAGAAATTGTGGGTCGGAGAGGTTAATTAACTTTGTAGAGTGTGCAAAGCAAGTAAGTGGCAGAGCTGAGATGCAGACACAGAGGCATCTGCCTGCACTCATTCAACTCTACACCCCTGTGCTTGCCTAGAAATGAGTGCCCTGTGAGGGTTCCTGGAGGATTCACACCCTCACCACCATAACTGTGATCCAGTCCTGGCTCTCATCACCCTCAACTCCTTCCATCCAATGGTCCTGGTCTCTTAACTCTGGTCCAGGTCTCCCTTCCCCACTCTGCCCAGAATTCTGCTGTCAAGCTCTCTCTCCCCTGTCTAACTCTGTGTCTTCTTGATTGTGTGGCCTTTTGAGATAGGAGACTCAAGTGGTAGACAGCACAAGTGCTGGCTTCAAACACACCCAGGTAGGCAGCAAGGCTCTGACACTTGTTGGCTTCAAGACTCTGGGCAGGACACTTAACCACTCTGATTCTAAGTTTCTTCCTCTATAAAAGAGAAATAACATATCTCCTTTATATTGTCGTGACAATTTAAAAAATGGCATCTATAATAAACCCCCTGATACAGTGCCTGGAACATATAACGACTCAATGAATGGAAGCTTGCTACTCTTCCTTCCCCTAAATTTGCGAGGCAAATTTATCTCCTTTAATTTGTCTGATAGCTCTATTTACAGATGAGGAATCTGAAACATAGAGGGTTAAATCACTTACCCAATATCACACAGTTATGATATCACTGGGGTAGGCTAAACTGAGAGAAAAGTTTACAAACCAGTGCTCTCTACTCATACGGCTGCCTCAGCTCCACAGATTCTTTACTTTGGTTCCTTGCCCAGGTTCTGTCCAGGGTGCCAGCAGATGGAATAAAATGACTCAGCCATAAGAAAACTAGAACAGGAGAATAGGGCACAAGCTTCAGACCCAGATAGACCTGGGCTCTAATTGTAGCTCACTGCTTAGTAACACATGACTTTGGGAATACTCTCTAAGCTTTTTGAGCCTTCATTTCCTCCTCTGCAAACTGGGGCTGATAACTTTCTCACACGGCTGTTGTGAAGATTAAATGATAAAACATATGGAAAGCACTTTATGTAGTGACTGGCACATGTTAATTTCCTGATAGGAAACAACTACCATTATAATTCATAATCATATTATAGTTTAACTCCTAAATCAAAGAGGATTCTATGTTGTGATAACAGAAAACCAAGACCATGCCTGTTATTTTTTTTTAAGTTGCGGTAAAATACAAATGACATAAAATTGACCATTTTAACCATATTTAAGTGTACAATTCAGTGACATTAAGTACATTCACAATATTCTTTAACCATCACCACTATCCATTTCTAGAACATTTTCACCATCTCAAACAGAAACTCTGTTCCTATTCATCAATAACTCTCCATTTCCCTATCTCTCTAGCCCCTGCTAACATCTATTCTACTCGTTAACTCTATGAATTTGCCTGTTCTAGGCACTTCATATAAGGGAATTATACAATATTTGTCCTTTCTTGGTCTGGCTTATTTCACTTAGTACAATGTTTTCAAGGTTCATCCATGTTGTAGCATGTGTCATAATTTTATTCCTTTGTATGGCTTAGTAATATTTCATTGTACGTATATACTGCATTTTGTTTTTCCATTCATCTGTTGATGGACATTTGTGTTGCTTTCACTTTTTGCCTATTGTAAAAATTAATTCTGTGAATACTGGTATACAGGTATCTGTTTGAGTCCCCGTTTTCAATTCTTTTGGCTTTATACTTAGTAGTGGAATTGCTGGATCATATGGTAATTCTATGTGTAACTTTGAGAAATAGTCAAACTATTTTCTACAGTGACTGTACCATTTTATATTCCCATAAGGATCCAATTCCTCCACACCCTCACCAATGCTTGTTATTTTCTGATTTTTGTTGTTGTTGTTTGTTTTTTTAAATAATAACCATCCTAATGGGTATGATGTGGTTTTTATTTGCACTTCTCTAATGACTAATGATGTTGAGCACTTTTTCATGTGCTTATTGACCATTTGTACATCTTCTTTGGATAAATGTCTATTCAAGTCCTTTGCCCATTTTCAATTGGATTGTTCATTTTTTTGGTGTTGAGTTGTAGGAGTTCTTTATATATTCTGTATATTAATCCCTTATTGAGTATATGATTTGAAAATTTTTTTCTCCCATTCTGTGGGTTGTCTTTTAAATTAACTCTTTTGATATTGTCCTTTGAGCATAAAATTTTCAACATGAGATGAGGTTCATTTTATCTATTTTTTCTTTTGTCGCCTGTGCTGTTGGTGTCATATCCAAGAAATTATTGCCAAATCCAATGTCATGAAGCTTTTACTCTATGTTTTCTTCTAAAAGATTTATAGTTTTAGCTCCTAAGTGTTTAGGTCTACTTTTGTGATTTTTCCAATTTTCCTTCTCTTATTTTTTTATTTTATTTTATTTTTTTTTGTGTGTGGGGAAGATCAGCACTGAGCTAACATCTGTGCTAATCCTCCTCTTTTTGCTGAGGAAGACTGGCTCTGAGCTAACATCTATTGCCAATCCTCTTCCTTTTTTTACCCCCAAAGCCCCAGTAGATAGTTGTGTGTCATAGTTGCACATCCTTCTAATTGCTGTATGTGGGACACGGCCTCAGCATGGCTGGAGAAGCGGCGCGTCGGTGCACGCCCGGGATCTGAACCCGGGCCACCAGTAGCAGAGCGTGCGCACTTAACTGCTAAGCCACGGGGCCGGCCCTTCCTTCTCTTATTGATTTCTAGTTTCATTCTATTGTGATGGGAAAAGATACTTCATATGATTTTAATTGTTTTAAATTTATCGAGACTTTTTTGTGGCCTAGCATATGATCTATCCTGGAGAATATTCCATGTTACTTGAGAGAAACGTACATTCTGGTTTCGTTTACATACATATTCTGTGTATGTCTGTTATATCCAATTGGTTTATAGTGTTGCTCAAATCCTCTATTTCCTCATTGATCTTCTGTGTGATTGTTTTACAATTAGTGAAAGTGAAGTGCTGAGATTTCCAGCCATTGTTGTAGAATGTCTATTTCTTCTTTTAATTCTGTCAATGTTTGCTATATATATTTTGGGGTTGTGTTATTTGGTGCATATATCTTTATAATTGTTATAGCTTCTTGATGAATTGACCCTTTACTCAATATATAATGTCACTCTTCATTTCTTGCAACAATTTTTGACTTAAAGTCTATTTTGTTATTAGTATAGGCATCCTAGGTCTCTTTTGGTAACTATTTCCATGGAATATCTTTTTCTATCCTTTCAGTTTCAACCTATTTGTGTCTTTAGATATAAAGTGGGTCTCTTGTACACAGCAGATAAATAGGTATTTTTTTAATCCATTCTGCCAATCTCTGCCTTTTGATTAGAGGGTTTAATCTATTCACACATAAAATAATTACTGATAAGAAATGACTTATTTCTGCCATTTTGATATTTTTTTCTTATATATTTTTGTCTCTCATTTCCTCCATTACTATCTGCTTTTTGATTTTTTTGTAGTGAATACTTTTGATTCTTTTAAAATTTCCTTTTGTGTATATTTTATAGTTATTTTCTTTGGGTACCATGAAAATTATATGTAACATCCTAAAGTTATGACAATCTAATTTGAATTGAATGAACTTATTAGCTTGCAAAAATTGTACGCATAAACAGTTTCACTCCCTTTGTGTTATTTATTTATTTATTTTAGATTATTTATTTATTTATTTCTTCCCCCCAAAGCCCCAGTAGATAGTTGTATGTCATAGCTGCACATCCTTCTAGTTGCTGTATGTGGGACGCGGCCTCAGCATGGCCAGAGAAACGGTGCCTCGGTGTGCGCCCGGGATCTGAACCCGGGCCGCCAGCAGTGGAGCGTGCGCACTTAACCACTAAGCCATGGGGCCGGCCCTCCCTTTGTGTTATTAAAGCCACAAATTATATCTTGATACATTGTGTGCCCAATAATAGATATTTATAACTATTTTTTATGCATATGTGTTTTAAATCATGTAGAAAATAAAAAGTGTTGCAAACCAAAATTACAATAATATTGGCTTTTATGTTTGCCCACGTTTTTCCCTTTACTGACAATCTTAATTTCTTCATATGGTTTTGAGTTACTGTCTAGAATTCTTTCATTTCAACTTGTACAGCAGGTCTAGTAGTAATAAACTCCCTCAACTTTTATTTATCTGAGAGTGTCTTAATATCTCCCTTATTTTTGAGGTATATTATCAAGCCAGATCAGGTCTCAATCTATCATAGCAGCCCCATCTTATTATACTCTGTCTACTCTCCTTCCCCAGTCTACACTCTTCCTGTATCATCTAGTTGCCTCATCTGGACTTACACCTTCATGTGCATCAGAGTCCTAGCACATGTTACATACTATCTTGGCAATAGTCTCCTTCCCCCACCTGGTGGATTTTTATTTCTTCTTCAAGATTTAGTTAATTTCAGTATTTCTGAATTCTTCCCCAACTGATCTATGCAAGCAGAGTAACCACCTTCTTTGGGTTCCCTAAGTAAAATCTTCATTCCTCTATTTGAGCACCAAATCTTACTGAAGTGTGATCATTCAATTTGATGGTATTTATTCTACTAGATAATCTAGGTCAATCTCTTGTGTAATCACTCCAGTGTTGGGAACAACTTAGATGCTACATAGCAGTTTATATGAGTAAGTGGAGGAATTACAGTAACATGGCAGAGTTCCTGAAGCCACTTTGGCTTGGATAGGGGCATCCTTCCTCAGCCCCTCACACAGAGGTCCTTTCACATAGCCCCTTTCACATTGAAGCTACTTGTTTAGTGTGTGTCTTCTCACTTAGACACTGAGCTCCTTGAGAGAAGTTGTGTCTCATTCCTTGCTGTACTCATAGTGTCTAGCACAGCACCTGCTATGTGTTTGGTAAGTAATAAACCATTTTAGACAAATTCATACATAGGTATAACTTACATACTTATCATAGATTTCTCCCTCCCTCACCACAATTGATTTCAACTTCTCCTTATTCTGCCCTCCCAAATAAGAACACCAAATGTTCTTTGATAAATTGCCAATTGTCAGACACTCTTCTAAACACACTACATGTATTACATCATTTAAAAAATTGTCACAGCTCAATGAGGTAAATACTGTTATCATTCCACCTTACAGATGAGGAAATGGAGGTATAGAGTTAAAGTACTTTGTTCAAGCTCATGTAGCTAATATGTGATACAACTGGGATTTACAGCTTGATGTAGAGTGTACACTATTAATTACTACACTATAAGGATTCCAATTCTATTTCTTGCCCCATTATCATTTACCAAAAATTTACTGCACTTACAGCTTAGATAGAGGAAAGCCTAATAGATTTTAAATGGGATCTGCTAATCTGCTAACAATGAAATCATTGTTGTGTATAATTCTCCTAGGTTCATTAGCAGAATCTATCAAATATGCTTCCAGCTCCCCTCTGTTGTACTAGATTTCCACATTTAGATAATTATTTAGAGTTGATAAGGGGAGAGAGAGATAGGGAGACCAATGAAGATAAAAAAATAAAAGAAAGAATGAGAAGGAAGAACAAAAGAAAGGAATTAACTAAATAAATGACCCAGGGGGGTACAGTCTGGTTGTCACATTGGTGAGGTGCTTTGCCCCTCAACCTATGCCACTTTTAACCACCCACCTGATTCACTCTTCTGACTGTCAAGTGCATGGTCAGAAATTCTGAGATAGCTCTTTTTCCACTTTTATTATTCCAAAAAAATAAACCAAGCACCAGGTTTGAGGGCATCACCAGATCAGAGAGTAAGATTAATTTATAAAACCAGGAAAGAGTTGATACTCAGACCCCATAACTCTCTATAGTTGATATTTGGGGAAGCCACTTAACAAAGAAGGAGGCATTTTGACCAGGCCTTGGTTCTGGAAGAGAGATAGGGATCCGCTTAAAGGAGGATAAGAAGATTGGGTAAGGCATCATCTTACTGCTACAGTTATTACCCTAAAATGTCAGAAATTATAGGAAGCACAGCAGATAGCCATGTTCTATTCCCAGATAGCATCATACAATCTGTAGTATTTTATAACTGGCCCTTGAATTCTCCAGTTAGTCACTGGAGAGGGAGGGAAGGAGAGGGAGAGAAGAAAGGGAGAGGGAAAAGGAGAGAGAAAAAAGACACCTCTAAAGTATTCATGATCACAAGACCAAAAACCAAGTCCAGGCTGAGTCCTGCCCCATGTTCCAGGAGGTTAGAAAGCATTCTTCTAGGAGAGCTAGGAGCCCCATGAAAGCAGCCTCACTTTTGGCCCACAGGACACCACATCCTATACAGAGTACCTACACCCAGAATTTTCTCCTACAGGGAGATGTACTCCTGTAGAGCGATGAGTTAGTAGGATGCAGCTGCCAGGGTAAAGTGGCTAAGAGCACAATGGAAATTATAGGTCATTAGAACGTAGTGTGATAAATGTTGACACAGTGAAAACACAGAACAGAGGGACACATGGAAAGGTGAAGGGTCAAGGAAGATTTCCAGGGGAAATGACATCTAAGGTGACACCTACAGAACAAGTCAGCATTAGCCCCCTTAAGAAAAGGAAAGAAGGCTACAAGGAAAATATGTTAGGCAGAGGAACTGGTATAGGGATAGATCTAAGGCGAGAGAACCCAGAGCTCACTCTCTGTTGGGGTTGTCAGGAGACCTAAGGAGGGACCAAACCTAAGATGATGCATTTGTTTCCTGCAGCTGCTGTAACACATTACTACAAACTTGGTACTTAAAACAACACACATTTTTTTTTTCCTCATAATTCTGGCAGTCAAAAGTCCAAAGTTAGTTTCATGGAATTTTTATCAGAGCTTTATTTACAATTGCCAAAAACCAAAAGCAAACTATCCTTCAGTAGGTGAATGGATAAACAAACTGTGGTGCATCCATACAATGGAATCTTATTAAGTGACAAAAAGGAATGAGCTATTGATTCATATAATGACATGAATGAAACTTAAATGCACTTTGCTAAATGAAAGAAGACAAAACCAAATGACTACATATTGTATGATTCCATTCACATGGAATTCTGGGAAAGGCAAAATAATAAGGATGAAAAACAGACCACTGGTTGCCAGGGGTGGGGGAAGGGTGAGTAGTTAAGTACGAAAGAGGTATACAAGGAAAACTTAAAGGCAACTGAACTGTTCTGGATGGTAGTGGGTACATGAATCTATGCATTTGACAAACCCCATAAAACTGATCATCACAAAGAGTAACTTTGAATGTATACAAATTAAAAAAAGACAAACTAGATTGTCAGGGGATCCCAGAATAGAATGTGGACTGTGACAAATTAACTTTATTACAAATGTATGAGAAAACCTCACTGAAGGAGGGAAAGAAGGATATAGCTAGGTAACTTTGGTAAGTGATGTTTTGACTGGAAAGTATAAGACTAAAGACAAAAAGAACTATACATAAATGCTGTACTCTAGTTGCTAAATTTGTTTCTCACAGGGTTGAACAAATAAGTGAATAAACAATAGATAACAGAAACAAACTTCTCACTGTCAGAGAAAGAAATTAGTTATAAATAAGCAACTAAAAGGCAGGAATGGATATACGTGTGTATGTAGATTGTATCACTATCCTTATATTTCCTATATCTGTCCATTGAGAGGAAGTAAAAGCCATGCAATCTCAGTAGCAGTAAGCACACTGAGTGTCCAGATCATGGTTTCTAAATATCATTCTCCAAGTGGAAAAAAACAGTGCCCTATGAGGAAAATGTCTGCTTCTAGGTTTAGGGCAGGAAAAATGCAAGATAAGTCTGTAGCAGCACATAGTGTCATAAAGTAAGGAAATGCTCAGAAAAACAAAGAATAGGGCATGTCAAAGGGAGCCAACAAGAAAGAGCACTGCATGGCGAAAGCTGGAAGACCTTCATCAGAAAGTAAATAAATACCATAGTATTAGATTATAATCCAAAGTATAAAAGAAATATACATGAGTTTATATGGCTATAAATAAATAATTCCATTAATTAATTAATTAATTGATAGGAGAAGGCACAAATCGTCCCTACAGAAGAATTTCAAATAATATGTATAGATACACCTCCCTTCAGTAAGTGAAGCCTAATCCCCATCCCCACCTTGGGGGTGAGCTAGATTTGGCAACCCATTTCCAAAGAACAGAGTAAGAACAGAGGGAAAATAGTAACTTTACGGTGGAGACGCATGGCAAATATCACTTTAACTAAGTGATCAAGGTTCACATCACCAGTAATGGTCATGTTGATAGCATGTTCCCACTGATACGGAGTTGAGAAAGGCATGTTATCTTTGTAATGTTCTTTCCAAAACCCTGTGACCCAAGACTAATCATGAGAAAAACATGACACAAACTCAAAGTGAAGGAAATTCTGCAAAATACTTGACCTCAAAACTGTCCAGGTCATAAAACAAGAAAAGACTGAGAAACTGTCAAAGACTAAAGGAGACTAAGGAGTTATGATGGCCAAATAAAATTGGCTACCCTGGATCAGATCCTGAAGCAGAAAAGGACATTAGTGGGAAGTCTGATGAAATCGGAATCAAGTCTGGAGTATAATTTAATAGTATTGTATCAACGTTAATTTCTTACTTTCGACAAATGCACTGTGGTTATGGAACATGTTAATATCAGGGGAAACTGGGTGAAGGGTATACAAAACTATCTTTGCAACTTTTATGTAAATTTAAAATGATTTTAAAATAGGGGAGAGGAAGTCAAGATGGTGGTGTAGGCAGACTCTGAACTCACCTCCTCCCGCAGACACAGCCAATTTACAACTACTCGTGGAAAAATTACCCCTCAGACAGAACTGAAAACTGGATAAGAGGAACTCCGGCAACAACGGACAATCATAACTGAGGTAGAAGAGGCAGAAACTCCCTTCTGGAAAGGAAAAACGCCGCCTACACAAGCCACAGCACCTCACGGCTGCCCAGGAGCAGCCCACAGGTACGCAGCCCTCCCTGGAGGAGCGGGACCCTGAGCTGGGGAGTGCCACTGCTGTGGGCATTTTGTGGACCCAGCACAATCGAGACAAGTGGCAGAATATCTGACTTTGCCTGCTACTAAAGCATTGGGGAGTAGCCCCAGAAAAGCAGGTTCACGAAGAAATTAAAACCGGCTCTTAAAGGGCCCACGCACAAACGGACCCATTTCAGAAAGCAACCTAAAATCACCAGAAAGAAAGGTGCACAGTGCTTTGGTGAAAAGAGACTCACATAATAGGCCTTGAGTGCATCTCGGTGAGAGGTGAGACCTCTCCAGGGACTGGGACATTGGCGGCGGCCATTATTGTGACCTGGTGTGGGCGTGCTGACACCGACGCCATTGGAGTTCTCTCTGGGGCCTGCTAGCCCAGGGTCGACACCACCACCCGCTAGAGCTGCAGTTTAATCCAGCTCAATCAGGGCAGGCAGCCCACCCTAGAGACTGGCCCCACCCAACAACAAGCCCTCAGGCAACGTGTGGGCCTGCATAGATTGGTGACTGGATTCTCTGCAGCCTGGCAACTGAGTCGACTTCAGTGGGGCAGGCCAGGCACAAGGAGTGGGTGGAGAGTGTGGGGTGGTGGTGGAGTGTGTGGGGCTTCCACCCTGGAGAGACTGGGTCCGCTTCGGGAAGTTGGGGCGTGCACACAGGGCAGGACTGTGTTGACTGTGTGTGTGGACCTGTGGGCGGCAGGGCTTGTCAGCTGCAGAAGACTTGTGCTTCTCGAAGACCCACATAGGGGGTTTGCCCGACCTTCCAAAGCCTGAAACAATTGGGTGCTCCCGTGCCTGAGGCCAGCCCCACCCAGCTGCAATCCTCAGAGAGCTGACAAGAGACATAAAGGCTGGAGGCTTATAGCAATTGTAAGGCCCTGAGCCTAACAACCTGCCACGCTGGGGGCCTACTCACTTAAAAGAAAGACTGCAATACAAATGTGGTATTAGAATTTGCAGCCAACAGTGCTGGGGCTCCCCACACCGGATAAAGAGACTGAAGGGCCCACAACAACTACAAGCAGCTAAGCATTACAACAGCTGGCCAGGAGCGTAACTTGGCCTCCCTGGGCACCTACAGGGAGAGCAAACAGGCCACAACAGAAGGACACATGTAGCCCACATAGGGGTCACCCCTGGAACATTGAGAACTGAGGGAAGCACACTGCAGGTCTCCTAAGCCATCACTTACATAAGGTCACCTATCCAAGAGCAGGAGACATAGCTGACCTACCTAATATGTAGACATAAGCACCGGGAAAGTGGCAAAATGAGGAGGCAAAGGAATACATTCCAAGTAAAGGAACAGGACAAAACCCCAGAAAAGGAACTAAGTGAAACAGAAATGAGCAACCTACCTGACAGAGAGTTCAAACAAAGAGTGTTAAGGATGCTCACTGATCTGGGGAGAAGAATAGATGAACCCAGTGAGAACGTCAACAAAGAAATGGAAGATATAAAAAAGAACCAATCAGAAATGAAGAATACAATACTGGAAATGAAAAATTCACTAGAGGGACTCAAAAGCAGAGTAGAGGATACAGAAGAACAGATCTGTGAGCTGGACAAAAGACTAGAAGAAATTACCCAAGCTGAACAGGTAAAAGAGAAAAGAATTAAAAAGAGTGAGGACAGTCTAAGGGACCTCTGGGACAACATCAAGCACACTAACGTCCATGTTATAGGTGTCCCGGAAGGAGAAGAGTGAGACAAAGGGGCAAAGAATCTATTTCAAGAAATAATAGATGGAAACTTCCCTAACCTAAGGAAGGAAACAGACATCCAGGTACAGGAAGCACAGAGAGCCCCAAACAAGATAAACCCAAAGAGGCCCACACCAAGACACATCATAATCAAAATGTCCAGAATTAAAGATAAAGAGAGAATCCTAAAAGCAGCAAGAGAAAGTCAAGTTACATACAAAGGAAACCCCATAAGGCTATCAGCTGACTTCTCTACAGAAACCTTACAGGCTAGAAAAGAATGGCATGATATATTTAAAGTGCTAAAAGGAAAAAACTTACAGCCAAGAATACTCTACCCAGCAAGGTTATCATTCAAAATGGAAGGAGAGATCAAAAATTTCACAGACAAGAGAAAATTAAAGGAGTTTGTCATCAAGAAACCAGTGCTACAAGAAATGTTAAAGGGACTGATTTAAGGGGAAAAGAGAAGATTACAAATAGGAAAAATTATCTATTTCCATGATAAGAGGGTAATGGATACAAATGCACAAAAAAGAGGTTAGATATGATATCAAAAACATAAAAGGAGGGAGGAGGGGAGTTAAAGAGTAGAGCTTTCAGACAGAGGTCAAACTAAAGAGACCATCAATTCTATATAGAAGAAGAAAGGAACAGAGAAGGACTACTAAAACACTGAGAAAAAAAAAGTTAAAAAACGGCAGTAAGTACATACTTATCAATAGCTACTTTAAACATCAATGGACTAAATGCTCCAATTAAAAGGCATAGGGTGGCTGACTGGATAAAAAAACAAAACCCATATGTATGCTGCATACAAGAGACACACTTCAGACCTAAAGACACTCACAAACTGAAAGTGAAGGGAAGGAAAAAGATAATCCACGCAAATGGCAATGAAAAGAAAGCTGGGGTAGCAGTACTCATATCAGACAAAATAGACTTTAAAACAAAAACTGTAAAAAGAGAAAAAGAAGGGCATTACATAATGATCAAGGGAACAACCAACAAGAAGATATAACACTTGTAAATGTCTATGCACCCAATGCAGGTTCACCTAAATATATAAAGCAATTATTAACAGACATAAAAACAGAAATAGACAGTAACACAATAATAGTAGGGGACTTTGACACTCCACTTACACCAATGGATAGATCATCCAAACAGAAGATCAATAAGGAAACATTGGCCTTAGATGATACACTAGAACAGATGGACCTAGTAGATATATACAGAGCATTCCATCCAAAAACCAAAGAATACACGTTCTTTTCAAATGCACATGGAACATTCTCCAGGATTGATCACATTTTAGGCCACAAAACTAGTCTCCATAAATTTAAGAAGATTGAAATAATACCAAGCATCTTTCTGACCACAACGGTATGAAACTAGAAATCAACTATAGCAAGAAAATCAGAAAAGCCACAAATACGTGGAGATTAACCAAAATGCTACTGAACAACGACTAGGTCAACGAAGAAATCAAAGAAGAAATCAAAAAATACCTGGAGAAAAATGAAAATGAAAATACGACATGCCAGAATTTATGGGATACAGCAAAAGCGGTTCTAAGAGGGAAGTTTATAGCAATACAGGCCTATCTCAACAAACAAGAAAAATCTCAAATAAACAATCTAACAATGCACCTAAAGAAACTGGAAAAAGAAGAACAAACAAAGCCCAAAATCAGTGGAAGAAGGGAAATCATAAAAATCAGAGCAGAAATAAATGAAATAGGGACCAAAAAAACAATAGAAAAAATTAATAAAACCAAGAGCTGGTTCTTTGAAAAGATCAACAAAATTGACAAACCTTTAGCTGGACTCACCAAGAAAAAAAGAGAGAAGGCACAAATAAGTAAAATCAGAAATGAAAGAGGAGAAATTACAACAGACACCTCAGAAATACAAAAGATTATAAGAGGATACTATGAAAAGCTATATGCCAACCAATTCGACAATCTGGAAGAAATGGATAAATTCTTAGAATCATACAACCTTCCAAAACTGGATCAAGAAGAAGTAGAGAATTTGAATAGACCAATCACCAGTAAGGAGATGGAAACATTAATCAAAAACCTCCCCAAAAATAAAAGTCCAGGACCCTACAGCTTCCCTGGTGAATTCTACCAAACATTCAAAGAACACTTAATACCTATCCTTCTCAAACTCTTCAAAAAATTGAGGAGGGGGGGAAGCTCCCTAACTCATTCTACGAAGCCGACACTACCCTGATACCAAAACCAGACAAGGACAACACAAAAAAAGAAAATTACAGGCCAATATCACTGATGAACATGGATGCAAAAATCCTCAACAAAATACTAGCAAATCACATACAACAATACGTTAAAAAGATTATACACCATGATCAAGTGGGATTTATTCCAGGTATGCAGGGATGGTTTAACATTTGCAAATCAATCAACGTGATACACCACATTAATAAAATGAAGAATAAAAATCACATGATCATCTCAATAGATGCAGAGAAAGCATTTGACCAGATACAGCATCCATTTATGATAAAAACTCTGAATAAAATGGGTATAGAAGGAAAGTACCTCAACATAATAAAGACCATATATGAGAAACCCACAGCTCATATCATCCTCAATGGTGAAAAACTGAAAGCTATCCCTCTAAGAACAGGAACCAGACAAGGATGCCCACTGTCACCACTCCCATTTAATATAGTACTGGAAGTCCTAGCCAGAGCACTCAGGCAAGAGAAAGAAATCAAAGGGATCCAAATTGGAAAGGAAGAAGTGAAACTGTCACTATTTGCAGATGACATGATTTTATATATAGAAAATCCTAAAGAATCCACCAGAAAACTTTTAGAAGTAATAAACAAATATGGTCAATTTGCATGATACAAAATCAACGTACAAAAATCAGTTGCATTTCTTTACACTAACAGCGAAGTAGCAGAAAGAGAAATTAAGAATACCATCCCATTTGCAATTGCAACAAAAAGAATAAAATACCTAGGAATAAACTTAACCAAAGAGGTGAAAGATCTGTACACCGAAAACTATAAAACATTGCTGAAAGAAATTGAAGAAGACACAAAGAAATGGAAAGATATTCCGTGCTCTTGGATTGGAAGAGTTAGCATAGTTAAGATGTCCATACTTCCTAAAGCAATCTATAGATTCAATGCAATCCCTATCAAAGTTCCAGCAACATTTTTCAGAGAAATAGAACAAAGAATCCTAAAATTTATATGGAACAACAAAAGACCCCGAAGAGGTAAAGGAATCCTGAGAAAAAAGAACAAAGCTGGAGGTATCACACTCCCTGACCTCAAAATATACTACAAAGCTATAGTAACCAAAACAGCATGGTACTGGCACAAAAACAGACACACAGATCAATGGAATAGAATCGAAAGCCCAGAAATAAACCCACACATCTATGGACAGCTAATCTTTGACAAAGGAGTCAAGAACATACAATGGAGAAAAGAAAATCTCTTCAACAAATGGTGTTGGGAAAACTGGAGAGCCACATGCAAAAAAATGAAAGTAGACCCTTACCTTACACCATACACAAAAATTAACTCCAAATGGATTAAAGACTTGAATGTAAGACCTGAAACTATGAAACTTCTAGAAGAAAACACAGGCAGTACG
The DNA here is from genome assembly GCF_020826845.1 of Diceros bicornis minor. Classification (NCBI taxonomy): domain Eukaryota; kingdom Metazoa; phylum Chordata; class Mammalia; order Perissodactyla; family Rhinocerotidae; genus Diceros; species Diceros bicornis. The sequence goes on from NC_080746.1 coordinate 10,160,989, forward strand.
CTCTTCGACATCGGTCTTAGCAGCATATTTTCAAGCACCCTGTCTGACTGGGCAAGAGAAACAATAGAAAAAATAAACAAATGGGACTACATCAAACTAAAAATCTTCTGCACAGCAAAGGAAACCGTCAACAAAATGAAAAGACAGCCTAACAATTGGGAGAAGATATTTGCAAACCATACATCTGATAAGGGCTTAATCTCCAAAATATATAAAGAACTCATGCATCTCAACAACAAAAAAACTAACAACCCAATTAAAAAATGGGCAAAAGACCTGAATAGACATTTCTCCAAAGAAGATATACAGATGGCCAACAGACACATGAAAAGATGTTCAAAATCATTAACTATCAGGGAAATGCAAATCAAAACTACAATGAGATATCACCTCACGCCCGTCAGAATGGCTATAATTAACAAGACAGGAAACAGCATGTGTTGGAGAGGATGTGGAGAGAAGGGAACTCTCATACACTGCTGGTGGGAGTGCAAACTGCTGCAGCCACTATGGAAAACAGTATGGAGATTCCTCAAAAAATCAATGATAGAACTACCATATGATCCAGCTATTCCACTGCTGGGTATTTATCCAAAGAACATGAAAACACCAATCTGTAAAGGTACATGCACCCCTGTGTTCATTGCAGCGTTATTCACAATAGCCAAGACTTGGAAGCAACCTAAGTGCCCATCAAGGGATGAATGGATAAAGAAGATGTGCTATATATACACAATGGAATACTACTCAGCCATAAGAAAGGATGAAATCCAGCCATTTGTGACAACTTGGATGGACATTGAGGGTATTATGCAAAGTGAAATAAGTCAGAGGGAGAAGGTCAAATACTGTATGATTTCCTTCATTAAATAGTAGATAATAACAACAATAAACAAACACATAGAGACAGAGATTGGATTGGTGGTTACCAGAGTGGAAGGGGGGAGGTAGGAGGGTGAAAGGGATAATTCGGCACATGTGTGTGGTGATGGGTTGTAATTAGTATTTGGGTGGTGAACATGATGTAATCTATGCAGAAATAGAAGTATAATGATGTACACCTGAAATTTATACAATGTTATAAACCACTGTTACTGCAATAAACAAAAAATTAAAAAATAAAATAAAATAACATAAATAGCTTATTTTAAAAAATTATGTCACAACATCATAAAATAAGTAAAAAGACAAAGGATAAGATTGAAAAATATTTGTTATATGTAATGTAAGTGGTAATTATTCCCTATATATAAAAAGCTCCTGGAAATAGCAAAAAAAAACAACAAACCTGAAGAAAAATGGGAAAGACCTATGAGAACACACACACACACACTCGTGTTGGTCAATAATCATGAAAGATTAAGTCAAAAACTAATAAAAATGGTTACAAATGAGTAAGGGAGGTAACAGAGTAGAGAAGAAAAGGACGAAAGCTAGACTTCTTCCCTTGTCCCTTTTTTTGGGTAGATTTTTCTTTGTAATCATGTAAATATTTTATATAATTTTAATATATATGTAATAGTTAAAGAATAAAACTATCCATAACATTTTAAATTAAAATTGAACTAATAAATCTAACCATGTAATGACTTGGTGGTATATGTACCACTTGAGATTTTTATCAAATGACTTTAAAAGCCAGTAATTTGATTGTACCCTACTAGTGGGATATACTCTAAGAATAATAAAACTACAATATAATCTTAAAATTGTTTCAAACAGTATAATTTTGTAATAAAATTAGTGTTACTCTGAAAATTACATATATATACACACACATATGCACCTGTATGTATATGCACATACACATATATATGTATGTATGCATATCCAAAAGTAATTGTATACATGTTAGGAACAAACCATTTCAGCACAAGATAAAAAGAGATGCAAATATAAAAACAAAAGGGTTAAGGAAAAAACAGTCATCAACTTGAGTTGAAATATCACTATGAGTTTATGATGAATACTCACGCTTTAAAAAGTGTTCCACTTACCCATTAATAAGTAACAAACTATCCCAAAACTTATTTGCTTAAAATAAGTAAATTTTTTTTAGTTTGCTCACAAATCTGCAATGCGGGAAACCTTGGCAAGATTTCCTCATCTCATCTCCAAATGTTTGAGGCCTCAGCTGGATAATCTGAAAAATTTGGAGCTGGAACAGCTTGTAGAAGGTCAGGCATCTCTCTCACTTCATGTAGCCTCAGAGATTCTCCATGTGGTCTCTTTTCTTTCTGATTAACCAGAATTCTTACTTGGAAGCTCAAGGCTGCAATTGTTCCAAGAGACCAAGGTGGAAAAGTCAAGGCTATTTATGACCTAGCCTTGGAACAATGCAGCATCATTTCCACAATAGTCTCTTGGTTATGCAGTGTCAATCCAGCTCAGTGTTGGTGAGAACAATACAGTGTATGAATATTCAAGAGGGACGAGTGATTTGAGGGCCACGTGGGAGGCCAGCTACTACAGTCCTTTCTCTGGATATGGATGACCCATGTATCTCCGATATGTAAAATACATCATTTCCTTCCAAGGCTTTTTAAAAAAAAAAAAACAAACACTTTATTATAGTATGATTGACATGTAAAAAGCTATTTGGGGATAAATATTTACCCCTGAAACCATCATACTCTCAAGGCTATATACATATTCATCGCTTCTGAAAGTTTCCTCTCACCTCCTTTATTATTATTATTATTTCTTCTTGTGGTAAGAATGTTTAACATAAGATCTACTCTTTTAGCAAATTTTAAGTACACAGTGCAGTACTGTTAGCTATAGGCACTATGCTGTATGGTAGAACTCCAGAACTATTTATGTTGCATAACTGAAACTATGTACCCTTTGACTATCACCTCCTCATTATTCTCTGTCCCCAGCCCCTGACAACAACCATTCCACTCTCTGCTTCTATGAGTTTGACAATTTTAGATTCCACATATAAGTGAGATCATATGGTATTTGTCTTTCTTTGTCTGGCTTACTTCTCTCAGCATAATGTCCTCCAGGTGCATCCCTGTTGTCACAAATGGCAGGATTTCCTTCTTTTTTAAGGCTGAATAATATTATATTGTATGTATATACTACATTTTCTTTGTCCATTCATCTGTCAATGGACACTTAGGCTGTTTCCACGTCTTGGCTATTGTAAATAACGTTGCAATGAACATGGGGGTGCAGATTATCTCTATGAGGTAGTGATTTCATTTCATTGGATAGATATCCGGAAGTGGGATTGCTGGACCATATGGTAGTTCTATTTTTAGTTTTTTGAGGAACCTCCATAGTGTTTTCCATAGTAGCTGCACCAATTTACATTCCCATCAACAGTGTACCAGGGTTCTCTTTCTCCATATCCTCCCCAACACTTGTTATCTTTTGGTTTTTTAATAATAGCCATCCTAACAGGTGTCAGGTGGTATCTCAGTGGTTTTGATTTGCATTTCCCTAATGATCAGTGAGGTTGAGAACCTTTTCACATACTTGTTGGCCATTTGTATGTCTTCTTTGGAGAAATGTCTATTCTGGTCCTCAATCTCATCCCATTACAATATCATATTAAAATCCAGGATCCTGTGACCTAAATCAGGTCCTCAGGTGAATGAGGCTTCTCAAGTGTGGTTACTTGGGTCTAATGAACTAAAAAGACAAGTATCTGCTCTCTGTACACCTGAGATAAATAGTAGGAAAGAGACTAACCGTAATAAATACCTTCATTCAAAAGGAGAGAATGTAAGGCACATAACAGTCACTGGTCCGTGAGAATTCTGAAGTCCAGCCTTTCACGTGTAGTTAGTCCTGAAACTTGGGAATGATTCTCTGTGGACCATAGCTCTGCCCTCTGGGCTCTCAGTTCCTTCCTCTGAATCATTCTTCCATCTCTGAAAGAAATGGCCTATGTTCTTATCTGTCTCAGTCTGCCTCCTATTTCCAAAAAGTTGGGGATCAGAAGGACTCTTTTCATTTTTACTGTTTCTGTGCCTTTCACCCCATACTGATGTGATTTCTCTAAAAACTTCTGAGCTGGTGTGAATGCTGTCAGTAGCAGCCATCTGAGACCTCCTCACATCTCACTTCACTCACTGTCCAGCAACTGCAGAGAGCTCTTAGAGCCCAGGAAAGGATTAATTTTTAAGAAATGTTTATCAAGTGAAGGAAAATGCGTGCTTTCAGGGCATTAGCTGTGTGTGGTGTGTTCCAGAAGAGCTGAAAAAAAAAATGATTGTTAGCTCATTCCTGAGAGCATTCTGAAAATGTCTTGAATCAACACTGCCATGAAAAGTCTCTTATATTTGCTGGCACACCTTGGAAATCACTGAATCATCATTCTTTTAGCAAACTAATATAGGACTACTGGGAGAGACATGTTCCTGAATCCTAATCACATGTCACTAACAGTGAGGAACTCCTCATGGAGGCATCAAGCTACATCCCACCTGTCATGATCTCCAGGCCTCTGCAGTCTTTAGGAGCATCGATCCTCCACTAAATACTCTTTCTACCTGCTCTTTTCAATGCCCAGCTCACTCCCACCTCACAAAGAGAACCGCCCCCCTCCCCAGCTCCATTGTTTGTGCTGGGAGATCTTAGTCTGCACAGAGCTCTTGTTTTTTTCTGTGGTGATTTGCCCTGTGTTTAATTAGAGAGTAGCTTTAGTATAGAGATTTCTAACTTATCTCTCTCACTGCCCCAGCCCAATGCTTTTCCAGTGACCAATGCACAAAATGGGCCCCCCATAATAAACTAGTTGTTAGAGAGATGACTGGTGGGGCAGCCTGCAGCAATCTAGGCTGGATATGGGAGAGAAGGGGAACGGTCATGAGGAAGGAAGCTGGAGACATGTAGGCAACGAGTGTCAGAACAAGATAACTTCTTCCTCTCAGATGAGTGACCAGCCCAGAAATCAGACAGCTCCAGGGATGCTGAAATAAATATCTCCAGGGTTTCTCTGAACTGAAGAAGAGAGGTGATTGAAGAAATCTACAACTGTCAGCCCATCTCAGAGAGCACTCTTGGCATTTCCCAGTTCTGCATGTCCTTCTGCTTTCTCCTGTCCCTAGTGGTCAACGTCCTTGGTCAAGAGCGTCATGGAGGGACTGGTAAGTTGATATGAAAAATCAATGTTCAAGCATCAGCCACGTCAGGTGCCACCTGGACTCCACTGGCACTTGTTCCAAGGACCAGCTAAGGAAGAATGGAAAAGCTACAGCTGGAAGGCCTTTCTCTGTTCCATGTACAGAGTGGTGAATCTTGAAAATGGTTTCAGGATGCTGCCTCTACCTCAGCTTATTCTTTACTCTGGGCTACCCTTAAGGCAAGGGGCTCAACTTTTCCCTGTTTCTCTGGGCCACAATAGTGCTGACCAGAACCTTCCGAGGAATGAGTCCCAGTTTTACCAAATGGAGACTTCACTACTGGCCATATTGCCTCTTCCAGTCTTAGGACCTTCCCTTTTGGCACCTGACTTTGTTGCCTTGGCTCATATATCCCATAGCCCCTGGCTCTGCTGCAGAGTGAGAAAGCACAGCCACCCGGGTGAACTGAGGCACAATCTGCTTTCTGCCCTGGGGCTGTAGGCACAGAAATGCTTTCTGCTGCCCTGAGTGATGGGGCTTCCCACTAGTATGTAAATAATATCTGTGGGTATCTAGAAATAGCAAGAAGAATGTCATGGGCAGTATGGGCCCTTTGGAGAGTAGGTCAGACATGGGACAATTTTTCTGTCTGCCCTTCAGGTTCTTTTCTAAAGTAGGAGAGAATTAGACTACCTCAAAAGTTTCCTCCATCTCATTACATGGTTATTTAGCCTATACATTTCTTGAATAAGGTACTAAGGGAAGAAAAGCAGCTAGGCAGAGTTCTGAGGGAGGAAGAGTGAATTCTGATCTCTTCAGGGTTGTGCCATCTCTATCCTTAGCCCAAGGAGAGAACCAGTCTTTCTTCCCTCAGCTTTTGGCCTCCTGTGCAAACATTTCTCTTCTGTGTAGATGGGAAATGTGAAAATGAACTGCAGAACTGCAATCCTCCTGATGGTGATTCCTCTATGTTTTGCGTGGTTTATTCTTGAGATCATCTTAGACGGAGTATGGGATCTTTTAGTGTAAAGATGGGAGAATCCAACCTTGTCCTCAGTGCTCAAATTAGTTTCTTATAAGGCATGGTGTCTGAACACCCTGGGAACTTTTTCAAGAAGAAGAAGTAAGGACCTGAGTCCTGGGGATGGGGTGATCCTGATCAGGCAACTAATATCGAAGTCTTGCATCAGTGGGGACAGAAGTGAGACCTGCACTTGGTTCCCCATCCTGGGTTCAATCTCACTATGAGTCTCCTAAGAGTCCAAGCCCACCTTCAGTCCTTCTAATTTCTTTATTATTAATTACATGGTATTCTAATAGTCTGAAATTTCCTCCAATAGATTGAAATATCCTGGAGATAAAGGGGTTTTATGTTGCTCAGCACTGTACATCCAGTGCTTAGCACAAAACTTGTAACCCAGTAGGTTTCCAGAAAGTGCTTGTTATACAAATGTTTTGAGGGAGAGCCCAATCTCTTCCACTAACATTTTGGGGTTACTGATTGACAGCGCGATGGATCTTTTTTATAGGAGAGTATCTTGGATATTGGGTCCTTCCTAGGATGTGACTACCTAAGGATCTAAAGCAGGACTCCTTTTATGGGGCGTGTAGCCTTCTCCGTAGAATATTCCTTCTTTAAATCCAAGCCTAAAGGAAAATGAATGTTGCCCATCTTGCAATTGTTTTCTTGACTGATGGCCTGGCTCTCATTTTGATACTTTGTATCTAGTTTTCTCTTCCACAGTGGTTGAGCCAAACTCTTGAAGACCAGCTGTGGGGAAAACTGCTCCAATTATGAAAAGAGCTCTAGGTTTTTCAGCACGCTGAGCATATGCTGTAACCACTTTGATTTCTGCAATGACCCCTCCGAGTCATTTAGGATGCCTTAGGATGAGGCTAGGATCATGTTGTCTCACAACCAAACTGCCTCTTCATTCAGGCTTATCCCTGTTCACTCCTTCCAGAATGATAATTTCCCTTGGATGAGGGTCATATCCCTGTAAGATATTCTCACTGCTTGTTCAGTCTATGTCTTTATCACTGGCGTTTCTTCGTATTCAATACGAACCGAGCTGACTCTGGCTTTTATTTCATGTCCTATGACTCAGAAGAGAGGTTGTGGCACGTATAGGGTGGGAAAATATGTCACAGACGGAGAAAGGGGAGAAGGGCAACTGACCATGTGGAGAGTCACATTTTTTTCACTAATAGACATTCCTGTCCTTCCTTCCTTTCTTCTCGCCTTCCTTCTTTTAGCTCTTCTATTCTCTCACTCTTCATCCTCTCCATCACCATTGCTCCTTATTTTTAAGTTTTTAATATTTTAACGTAGAATTTACAACAACATCGGGCAATTGGAAATCAGGGGTGGATTGATTGTGCTGGAAATCTTAGAAGAGGAAAGGAATGTACTGCTTGACATCCAGTTAATGCATATTATGTTACCTCCATTGGGCCTGTAGTCAAGACAATTTGGAGTACATTCATGAGGAATATAAGGTAACAGATACATAGGAAATAGATGTAGGAAACAGGAGCAGGATATAGATTGGATTTACCATAGTCTAGTGGGTAAGAGCATAGGCTCTGGCCTCATACAGCCTGGATTTAAATCCTAGGGAATGTGTAGGTAGCTGTGTGAGCTTGAGCAAGCTGTTTAGTAATGTGCTTAATTACCTCATACGTAAAATGAGCATAACATAAAGGCATTGTCTCAGAGCTTTGATAAGATTCAAATGTGATGATCCATGCAGAGTTTGCCTGGTTTGTAGTATGTGTTCTATTATTATTATCTGAGGAAACACTTCAGTAGGAGATTAAAGTCAAGCGTTTTGAAAGAAGGGACAATGTGGTAGAAGAGAATAAAATCATATAAATAGGACAGACTGTCACTCTAATGTATTTAGTTATTCAATTAATGTTTATTTAGCACCTACTTTTGTGAGCACAGTGCTGGGCAATGAATAGTGTGATTATACCTGGAGATTGAGCCATACTGCCTGACCTCAAGGAGCTCATGTACTATTTAGGGGAAATGGACATGGAATAAGTCTATTATATGCACTAATAGAGGAATGGAGAGCTGCTCTGGCTGCCCAGAAGAAGGAGTTACTTTGTCTGATAGATCAGTTAAAGAACAATGAGAGAAGAATGGAATTTAATTGGATTTTGAAGACGGAATAGGAAACCACCAAGTGTAAGACTGCATGTGCTGCATAGGTACAGAGAACAGATTGGTGGTTACCAGATGGGAAGGGGGTGGTGGGAGGGCGAAAGGGGTAAAAAGGCACATGTGTATGGTAATGGATGGCAACTAGACTTTTGGTGGTGAACACGATACAGTTTATACAGAAGTTGGAATATAATGATGTACACCTGAAGTTTATATAATGTTATAAACCAATGTGACCTCAATAAAAAAATTAAAAAAAAACCGCTGCGTGTGCTGAAGCATTGAGGCACATAAAAGTACAGTAAATCCAGACAAAGACACATAGATGTACAGAAATGCAAATTAGACAAGAAGGATAGAGGGAGTACAATAAGATGAGGCTGCTGAGTTATCCTGAGGTCAGTTTCTGAAATGTTTGGAATTGTGCCTACCCTTTCCAATTCTGTTTCCTCTTTCACCACTACCTCCAATTTATGCACTGCACTAGGATATTTCCTCCAGCAGGAAATATATCTTTACAGACGATAGTATGCTATTCCTCACTCAGACATTTTCTCTTCTGCATCATTCTGTTTAGACTTGCTGCAGAAGCACTCTGGTTGCTTAACAGTTTGGTATTATTCAATAAAAAATTTGTTTGGCCAGGAATGGGAATGGTCCAAGGTCACTTCCAGTATGTATGATCTCCCTTGTAAACTAGGACATTCACTCTCTCAAAGCTCATCTCAGTCATGAAAATTGCTTTGTTATGTGGTGTTTTCCCTGGAGAGCTGAGCAGGACAGCTCCCTTGTGGAGCTCTACTGGACGTGTACTGGTTGTCCCAACAGGACCCATTCTTTTCTCTCTTTCAAGAGCCCCAGATTGCTATTGGAGAACTGTGTGATTCCAGGGAGGCTAAATCCACCCTGGTCCCCTGGAGTGATACAGAAACTAAGACTCAATAAGCTGGGTTTTGGCCAAAGAACTTGTTTTGAGGGGGCATGTGATCTAACCTGGTCTGATTCAAATGAATGTCAGGAATTTGGAAGAGAATTCTGGCACAAAAGAACTCTCTTTTTCTCTGGATGATGTGTCTCATATATTTGAGACCTGGAACAGATACAGCCATTTTGTAACCACAAAGGTCAACAGCAGGGGGACTCATCCTTCCCAGGAAAAAAGGGCAGTGTGAGAGAATCTCAGAGAAATGAAGCCAGAGCTTGTAGATTTAACAATTCTGGAAAAACTCCATCCTTTTGATTTCCAGTGTGTCAACCAATAAATTACCTACATGTCTTAGCCAGCTTGTGGTGAGGCTTCAGTGATATCCAATCTAGAATACTACTGGATAATACAGCTGAATTAGACCAATTTTAATAACGTTAATAACTTTTTTGAATTCCCAAGGAGGGATTCCTATTTAAAAGCAGTGGCTTGATTTCCTAATGGCTTCTTAGTTTCCTACCTTAATAATTTAACATTCTCTTTCTCTTCTAAATAAAATATCACAAATTATTAACTTCCTATTTAAGCATAAAAATATTAATCAAAAGAATATTTGTTATAATTGGAATTTTTTCCTCTTTATGCTATGGCATAGAATAATACAAACCTCACTAAAATATGGGAAAATATGAAATCTGAAGAATCTCTTAAAGAAGCAATCAGTTTTTATAAAAGGGTAACTCTAAAGTAAATTACTTGAGATTTAAAACAATATATTTATCTTTTCCATCCAGGCAGTTTGTGGTGGCATTTTAACTTCTCAATAATCTTAAGCAATAACAGATATTTATAACCTCAAAATTATACTACTCCAAACTCCCTCAAAATCAATCAAAGATATCACGTTATGTCCAGAATTACATAAAAGTAGTATTAAAGTTAATATTAAAAATTATTAGAAAATATTTTATCCTTACAATTCACCTAGAATGATAAACTAAAATAATTTCACAAGTATATATAATATTTCAATATTTTCTGGATTTCAAATAGAGCATCTACATAAAGAAGAAATATAGCAGAAAACGAGAGTGTCGAATCAATGAAATGAGGAGGTAAACTCTAAGAAGCCACAAGATCAATTTATAAAAGGCACTAGTTACTTTAATTATAACAAGTTTTAATTGTTGACCCATAGTCATGTTATCTGCACTCTCTTCCAGGTACTTACAGCTATGGTAAATTGCAAATTTGGATATTTTGGTCTTGGAGCAAAAAATATGAATTTCTACATAGATTAAAGTATTCCCAGTTTGTACCTCAAATTTTGCATTATTAGGAAACTGCACCATTGTCACAGAAATAAAATCTATGATCATCTTTAAAGAAAAAGACATAAAATGCCTTGAAAATCCCCAAACGATCTAACTTGAATAGAATTGCTTAAAAGGGAAAATTAAAGTGTCAACCTTATTTACTTGTTTATCATTGGAGTTGCCCAGATGGCCAAGGAGTAATCAGTAAGATTCATTCTCTCATTTTACATTGGAGGAAATTCTCAAAAAATATCAGCCCAAAATTAATCTAGACACATACCTTACACCCTTCACAAAAATGAACTCAAAATGGATCATATACCTAAATGTAAAATTCAAAACTAGAAAACTCTTAGAAGATAACATAGGAGAAAACCTAGATAAGCTTGGGCATGGTGATGCCTTTTCAGATATGACATCAAAGATATGGTCCATGGAAGAAATAATTGATAAGCTGGACTTCATTAGAATTAAAAACTTCTGCTCTGTGAAAGACAATATGAAGAGAATTAGAAGACAAACCACAATTATCAAAAAGACAAGAGATAACAAGTGTTGGCGAGGATGCGGAGAAAAGGGAACACTTGTGTGCTGTTCGTGGGAATGTAAGTTGGTACAACCATTATGAAAAACAATATGGAAGTTCTTCAAAAAATTAAAAGTAGAAGTACCGTATGATCCAGAAACCCCACTTTTGAATATATATCCAAAGGAAATGAAATTACTTTCTCAAAGAGATATCTGTACCCCTATATTCATTACAGCCTTATTCACAATAGCCAAGAGATAGAAACAGCCTAAATGTCCATTGATGGATGAATTGATAAAGAAAATGTGGTGTATATATACATGTGGTATATATGTGGTGTATCTATATACGTACACAATGGAATATTAGCCATAAAAACGAAGGAAATCCTGTCATTTGACAACATGGATGAAACTTGAGGGCATTATGCTAAGCGAAATAAGTCAGAGAAAGAGAAATGCTGTATGATTTCACTTATACGTGAAATCTGAAAAAGCCAAACTCATAGAAACAGAGTAGATTGGCGGTTGATAGGGGCTGGGGGTAGGGGAAATGAGGATATGTTTGTCAAAGTATATTTCCAGTTTTAAGATGAATAAGTTCTGGGGATTTAATGTACAGTATGGTTACTATAGTTAACAATATTGTATTGATCACTTACAAGTTGCTGAGAGTAGATCTTAAATGTTCTCAACAACAACACAAGGTAACTGTGCAAGGTGACAGGTGGTGTGTTGACTAACCTTATTGTGGTAATCATTTCACAATATATACATATACAAAATCATCACATTGTACACCTTAAACTTATACAATGTTATATGTCGGTTTAATCTCAATAAAACTGGAAAAAAAAGAAAAGACACAGACTGGGAGAAAATATTTGCAAAAGACACATCTGTAAAGGACTGTTATCCAAAATATACAAAGAACTCTCAAAACTCAACAATAAGAAAACAACCTAATTGAAAAATATGGGCCAAAGACCTTAACAGACACCTCACCAAAGAAGATATATAAATGGCAAATAAGCATATGAAAATATGTATGTAGTCACTCCACATCACATGTAGTCAGGGAAATGAAAATTAAAACAACAGTGAGATACTACTACACATCTATTAGAATGGCCAAAATCCAAAACACTGACAATACCAAATGCTGGTGAGAAAGTGGGGCAATAGAAACTCTCATATTTTGCTGGTGGGAATGCAAAATTGTATAGATACTTCGGGAGACAGTTTGGCAGTTTCTTATAAAACTAAACTTACTCTTACCATGTGATGCAGCTATCATGTTCCTTGGTATTTACTCAAAGGATCTGAAAACTTATGACCACACAAAAACCTCCATATGGATATTTATAGAAGCTTTATTCATAATTGTCAAACTTGGAAGCAACCAAGATGTCCTTCAGTAGGTGAGTGGATAAATAAACTATGGCACATTCAGACAATGGAATATTATTCAGTACTAAAAAGAAACGAGCTATCAAACCATGAAAAGACATGGAGGAAACTTAAATGTATATTATTAAGTGAAAGAAGCCAATCTGAAAAGTCTACATACTGTATGATTACAATTATATGACATTCTAAAAAAGGCAAAATTATGGTACTGGTTCATAACCTCAGGAGTTCCCCAGGGTGAAATTTGAAACTGGCCCCTGCATAGGGAAGGCAAGGAGAGACCGAGGAAGGAGGCAGATCACTCCAGATTGGTAGGTGACAGGTTTAATAAGCAAGGGAACTTACACATGAGGCTTGTCTTGAGTGACTGGAAGATAAGTAGATCTCTGCATCCACCTGCCAGATTCTTAAATGTTTATATAGAGGCCTAACCTGGGTTCAGTCACATATTCAGTCCAGATGGTCTCAATAACACCTTACTCTCTCAAGGCTACATATTTGAGACAGCTCTGGTGATGTGAACGGTGGGTGGAACATACATTCCAAGGACAGCGGAGGGGTTAAGGAGCCTCCAATGCTCTCAGATCCAGCTCTCACATCAACGGATGGTCACGTTCTTTCAATGACCTCCTCTAATATCTGGAGACAATAAAAAGATTAGTGGTTGCCAGAGGCATGGGAGGAAATGAATAGGCAAAGCACAGAGGATGTTTAAGGCAGTAAAAATACTCTGTATGACATTATAATGATGAATATATATCATTATACTGTTGTCCAAATGCATAGAACATACAACACTGGGAGTGAACCCTATGGTAAACTATGGACTTCGAGTGATTATGACCTGTCAATTCAGGTCCATCCCCAGTAAAAAATGTACCATTCTGGTGAGCGATGCTGATAACAGGGAGGCTATGCATGTGTGGGGGCACGGGCTATATGGGAAATCTCTGTACTTCCCTCTCAATTTTGTTGTAAACCTAAAACTGCTCTAACAAAGTGTCTTAATTTAAAAAAATTAGTAGGTTTGACTTTCTTCTTTTGATTAGCCCAATTTATCTGGCTCAATCATTAATCTGACTAAAAAATTCAAATACGTCTGAGACCCTCCCTGGTGATCCAGATCCTGAAAAAGGCCTTATCCAGCCTTAAGCAGACATGACAACAACCCTTGATTCTAGTATTCCTAACCATACTCAATATTACTCATTGTTTAAACACAAAATACAAGTGTTCTTTTAGGGGTGCCTACTCAAAATTCAACTTATCATAAATTTATTAATATCTATTTTGCAATTTCTTCCAGGTGGCCATAAAATAATGGGACCACTTAAATATGAATTTATTCATACGTCCTCAAAGAAACATAAGAAACTATCAAAGAAAGCAATAAAACCACCCATAACCCACGTCTGCAGATTAACAGACAGAGAAATTCAAATAACAGGTATGGAGCCAAGATTCATGCAAACCCAGGTGACTCCACAGTCAAGCTCACACCTATAGGAACAGGTGAGCAAAGAGAGCTCAATCCAATGGAATATAGTCACCCTACATCCCTCCCTGAAAGAAGAAATCCCACCTAGAATGGGAAGGTCTTGAGAATGGGTCTGAGTTTGGTATATCCAAGCTCTAGCCACTGAATATTCAAAGGCAATGCTCCTGGAGAAGAAATGAGTAACTTGGAAGGAGGAGATGTCCCCTGTAGATTAGCAATGAAGGGAAAGAAGGAAGTAAGTGTGGGAGGTTATGTGTTGTGCAAAAACAAAAGAGAACCACAAAATTAAGACACATCAGCACTCAGAAAGAGAAACCATTAATCAATAAAAGAAACTGTACTGACTATACCTACAGGAGAGAGATCTGTTAAATAAACTAATCGGGCTCTCCAAATTCTCACCCCAGTTGTATATAACTGTTACTGCTAGTCAAAGGAAAATCACAAATTTAATTTTTTTTTTTGCTGAGGAAGATTGGCCCTGAGCTAAAATCTGTGCCAATCTTCCTCTATTTTGTATGTGGGTTACCATCACAGCATCGCTGATGAGTGGTGTAGGTCTGCACCCAGGAACTGAACCCGCAAACCTGGGCCACCAAGGTGGAGTGTGCCGAACTTAACCACTAGGCCACGGGGCTGGCCCCTAAAATCTTTTAAATGAACAAAAAAGTGGTAGGAAACATCAGTTAAAAATGCTAAGAAGAAAGCAGAATGAGAATTCAAACATTTCCACCAATGAAAATTCCCCATTACAAGCCAACCACAAAGTATAAAAAAACCCCTGTAATCTAACATCTTAACATGAATTGAGGAAACTTGAATAGTCTTTTCAGATAGGAAAAAATGCCTCAAATCAGAAATTTAAAAATTCAGAACAATAATGAACAAGTGAAAGATGATATGTAATGATATGTAATAAACTCAGTAAATAAATTGAAGAGAAATTGTCATAAAAATAAAAACTAAATTACAATGTCCACTAGAGTGAACAAGCACTACCTGAGATTTAGTGAAGAAAATTGAAAAACGACACAAAAACACTAAGGGAATGAAATAATTTTTTAAGAATGTATTAAAATAGAACCAAGAGAAAGTCCTTGATAGTGACAATAAGCAAAGTTGATCCAAAATAGATTTAACTGGAGTACATGAAGAAGAAGAAGAAAAAAGCAAGATTATTATTTAAAACCATTATTGTCAGAAATAAAAGTTGTCAGAAATAAAAGAAGACCTGAATCCATATGTTGAAAGAGCACATTTTGTATCTAGAAAAACTGACTGACCCAAGGACATATTCATGTAATACCATCATACTTAAAGACAAAGAGAAATTCATCGGGATCAGATCACTGACAAAGGCAAGAAAATCATATTTGCAAATATTCCTCAACAGGTATAAAAAAGGAAAGAAAAGCAGCTATTTCAAAAACTCAAGGAAACTGTGAAGTAAGGAATTTATATCCAGAGAAGCTGTCACTCAAGTATTAAGACTTTAGAAAAACAGTTTTAAACTCAGGGGATATTTTATACACGATTCCTTCCACAGGCATGTAGTTAAGAGATTTTACACATCAATGCTGCCCCAATATCTCTGGGGTTATTGACAGCCTCTGATTTCTTCATTCTTCTTCATTCTCTGGTTCAGTCAAACCCTAAAGATTTTTGTCTCAGTCTCCAGGAGCACTCTGATATCTGTACTGATCACCCATCTGAGAGGAACTAGATAGCCCAAACAAATACCTCCTCATCTGATGCCTTCAGAGCACTCCCTTTCCCTATCCTGATGAACATATCTGGAAGATTGGACTTTTCCTGAGCTCTAGATGCTCTGCAGTTGCAGGACCACAAGAGAAGTGAGACTATGAGCAGGTGGCAGATAAATGCTTCTGAGAAGAGCTGAACTTAAAATTGGAAAAGGAAGCTACGTATGAGGTGCCCATGGCCAAATACAGGTCAGTCAGAGACTCTGAGATACAGCTTGGCCATTTATCAACACCTCTTTGTGTTCCACATGCATGTAGTAAGAGAAAGACCTTCAAGTATCTCAAGCATACTTGAAGGTAACAAACACAGCACAGACACTAATTACTAGCAATGACAAACTAGCCATATGTGGAGCACCTCAATTCACAGAGCACAGAAGAGAATAATCTGAGATATTTGATTATTACTGGAGTGGATACTCAACAAATGTTGGGTGACTTGAATATGCCACACCCACTAAAAATTTGCTGAGATTTCCAGGGCAAACATTTGGATTTCCTTTCTGAATTTTGGAAAGGTATAGCAGTAAATACAGTCTCAGCATGTGCCATGTGACATCTAATACAAGTATTTACAGAGTCTAAAGGAGTTACCTAAATGGTGGGAGAATGCAAAGAGTCCCTGGGAATAATTATCATCAGAAAGAATACCTATAAAATATCTAACTTTTAGTTTTGATAAAGTTTCTTTAGTGGTGAAACTCCTGAATGATTTTTGAAAATGATATTTGGACATAATAGAAGACTGTCTATTTTCTTTATAAAAAATACATTCCATTTTAATATTAATTATTATTTGATGTTGAATCTGTTTTTCCTTTGCTTTTGATAAATGGATCAAATTTGTTTTTGTTCTTCAACATAACACCACATTCATGAATAAATTGAATTTTCTGAAGCATCTCCTTTAGGCTAACTAACTTTTTACCTTTAGCAATCACATTTAAACATATTTCTGGAGTGACATCACGAAGATGGTGATGTAAGTCATTTCTGACTTCACTCCCCCTCATAAGAAGAACAGCTAACAACTATTCACTGACAAGACATCACTGAGAGAATCCTAGAACTCAGAGGTGAGACTGAAGCACACGCCTACACCACAGAGAGCAAGACAGGCCACATTAGAAGGATAAGAGGAGCAGCTACAAGCTGACTGCAGACCAGTGAAACACCATGCAGAGAGGTCTCCCTTGAGCCTATGATTCCTCCAGTGGGAAGAGAGCCCAGGGTAGACATACAGCTCCCCCAATGTTGTGGGTTTCTTCTTGGGAGCCCCCACTTTGGTCTTTCCCTTGCATAGAAACTAATTTGTAGCACTGCCCATTGCTGAATACAGCCTTCAGCTCATCTAACCAGGAAACCTAACTAGAGTACATGGAAGCTGCACAATCCATCCAACATTCCTGTTACAGTGGCATTTGAACAGAGAGCAAAGCCTGTGGCTTTCCCTGGCTGCAGAGCAAAACTGATGGCCCCGTCTAGCCAGGAAATTCAGTGCAGTCTTGCCATATTTGGGTCCCCAAACAATAAGATGTGCAGGCCCTGGGGCCCATCCTGCTGCCTTGCCAGGGCGGGGAAGTTAATTCATAGCCCCACCTACTGCTGAGTATAGTGCCCAGTTCCAACCATCTAGTAAGCCTGACCAGAGAACCCAGGAAACTATGGAGCTTATCCTACAGCCTCACTTGTGCAGGGAACCAAGCCAGCATTCTATACAACTATTCCTAGCCAGTAGCACCTCTGCCCCAACCTCAGACCTCGGGCAGCGCCCTCACCCCAAAATAGGGCCTGATAGCAAGCCCCACCTGCCCAAGGATGTTACCAGCAGGCAAGTCTGGAAACCCAAATTGTGCTTACTTGTGAACTATCTCTGTCAAAATGAACCTATAAAGTCTGGAAGAGGAGAAACTTACTTAAATGCACATATACAACTAAAGGAATCAAGGATCACAAAAAGTAAGGTAAACACAACACAATCAAAGGAAACTAAAAAACTCTAATAACTGACTCTAAAAAAATAGAGATCTATGAACTGTCAGAGAAAGAATTCACAATAATTCTCTTTAAAGAATTTTAATGAACTACAAGATCCCACAGACAGAAAACTAAACAAAATTAGGAAAACAATGCATGAACAAAATGAGAAGTTCAACAAAAAATAGAAACTATAAAAAAAAAACAGAAATCTTAGAGCCAAAAAACATGATTGAACTGAAGAATTCAATAGAGGGTTTCAAAAGCAGACTCAACCACGCAGAAGAAAGAATTGATGACCTAGCTAACACTATTGTAAGGTAAATATGAAAGTTGTTAAGAGAATAAATCCTAAAAGTTCTCATCATAAGGGAAAAAAACCTTTTTTTAAATTTTGTTTTTTCTTTCTTTTTTTTATCTATATGAGTTAATGGATGTTAACCTGTAACTATAGATTAGACCTATAAATAGTAAGCAGATTGAATCAATAATCAAAACCAACCCAAAGAAAGAAAAGCCCAGGACCAGACAGCTTCACTGGTGAATTCTATCAAACATTTGAAGAAGAATTAATCCCAATCCTTTTCACAGTCTTCTAATTTGAAATTATCTAGTCAGAGGAGCAGAAAGAAAAAAGAATTGAAAAGTGAAGAAAGTCTACAGGACTTATGAGATACAATCAAAAGAAACAATATCTGCATTATGAGAATTCCAGAAGGAGAAGAAAAAGAGAAAGGGAAACAAAGTATATTTAAAACAATAATAGTTGAATACTTCCCAAACCTGGGGAGTGAATGGACATCCAGATCCATGAGGCTCAAAGGACTCCATTTGCTTGAACCCAAATAGGCACACATATTAAAATTAAATTGTCAAAAGTCAAAGACAAAAAAAAGAATTTTGAAAGCAGCAAGAGAAAAGAGAGAAGTTACATATAAGGGACTCCCCCGTAAGAGTATTGGCGGATTTCCCAACAGAAACTTTTCAGGCCAGGTGAGAATGGGATGACATATTCAAAATATTAAAAGAAAAAAACCTGTTAACCAAGAATTCTATACCTGACAAAGCTGTCCGTCAGAAACAAAGGAGAGGTGACTTTCCCCTACAAACAAAAGCTGAAGGAGTTTGTCAGAGTTAGAACTGCCTTACAACCTCCCTGTAGAACTGTTAAAGGGAGTTATTTGAGTGGAAGTAAAAGGACACTAATTAACATCATAAAAATATAAGAAGGTAGCATAAAACTCACTAGTAATGTAAATACATAGCAAAGTTAGATTTCATAATATGATAATGGTGGTGCATAATTCACTTACAATTCTAGTTTAAAAGATAAAAAAACAAATGTAATAAAAATAACCATAACAACAACAATCTGTTTTAGATATACTATATCAAAAATATGTAGACTGTAACATCAATAACCTAAAATATGAGGGAGAGGAGAAGTAAAAGTGTAAAGTTTAGGAATGGTCAAAATTAAGTTTTCTTCAATTTAAAATACTGTATTATAATTGTAAGATATTTTATGTAAGCCTCATGGAACCCCAAGGAAAAAAATCTGTAGTAATTACACAAAAGAATTTGATAAAGAAGTCAAAGCATACTGATACCAAAAGACATCTAAACACACAAAAATACACAGGTTAAGAAACAATGAATCTACGAAACAGCCAAAAAACAATTAACAAAATGGCAACAGTAGGTCCTTACCTATCAATAGTTACTTTAATTGTAAATGGATTAAATTCTTCAATCAAAAGACATAATCACTGAATGGATAAAAACACAAGATTCAATGATATGCTGCCTAGAAGAGACTCACTTTAGTCTGAAAGACACACAGACTGAGAGTGAAGGGATGGAAAAAGATATTTCAAGCAAATGGTAAAAAGAGACAAAGAAGATTGTTATATAATGGTTATATAATGATAAAGATGTCAATCTATCAAGAAATATAACAATTGTAGATATTCATGCATCCAACATTGGAGAACCTACATATATAAAGCAAAACCTATTAGTTTTACAAAGAGAAATAATCAGCAATGCAAAAATAGTTAGGGACTTTAATATCCCACTCTCGACAATAGATAGATTATCCAGATAAAGAATCAATAAAGAAACAGCAGATTTGAACAACACAATATACCAAATGGAGATAATAGACTTATACAGAACATTCTAGTCAACAAAAGTAGAATGTACATTCTTCTCAAGTGCATATATAACATTTTCTAGGAGAGGCAATATGTTAGTCCACAAAACAAGCCTTAGCAAATTTGTTAAGATTGAAACCAAGTATCTTCTCCCACCACAAAGTTATCAAACTAGAAATCGATAATAGGAGGAAAACTGAAAAACTCATGAATACATGGAAATTAAGCAACATTTCCTGAAAAAACAATGCATCAAAAAAGAAACTAAAGGAGAAATTTAAAAAAGTATCTTGAGACAAATGAAAATGGAAACACAACATACCAAAACTTATGGAATGCAGCAAAAGCAGTCCTAAGAGGGAAATTTATAGCAGTAAACACCTACACTAAGAAGCAAGAAAGATCTCAAATAAACAATATGATTCTATGCCTCAAGGAACTAGAAAAGGAAAAACAAACTGAGCCCAAAGTTAGAGGAAGGAAGGAAATAATAAAGATTAGAGCACAAATAAATGATATAGTTAACAGGAAAACAATAGAAAAGATTAACAAACTAAGAATTGGCTCTTTGAAAAAATAAACAAAATTGACAAACATTTAGCTACACTAATCAAAGAAAAAAGAGAGAGTACCCAAATAAACAAAATTATAAATGAAAAAAGAGACATTGCAGCTGACACCACAGAAATACAAAGGATCATAAAAGGCTACTATGAACAACTGTATGCCAACAAACTGGACAACCTAGAAGAAATGGAAAAATTCTTAGAAACATGCAACTTACCAAGACTGAAACAGGAAGAAATAGAAAATCTGAACAGACAAATTGTCAGTAAGGAGACTGAATTAGTAATCAAAAATATCCCGATGAAGAAAAGCCCAGGACCAGATGGCTTCACTGGTGAATTTTACCAAACATTTAAAGAACTAATGCCAATCCTTCTCAAACTCTTCCCTTGAGGAGGAGGGAACACTGCCAAACTCACTTAATGAGGCCAGCATTACCCTAATACCACAGCTACACAAAGACACTACAATAAAAGAAAATTACAGACCAATATCCCTGCTGAATATAGATGCAAAAATTCTTAATAAGATACTAGCAAAAAGAATTCAATAGCAGTTCAAAAGGATCATTCACCATGATCAGGTGGGATTTATCCCTGGGGTGCAAAGATGTTTCAACATATGCAAATCAATAAATGTGAGACATCACATTAATATGATGAAAGAAAAAAATCATATGATTATCTTGATAGATGCAGAAAGAACATTTGACAAAATTCAACATCTGTTCATGATAAAAAACTCTTAACAATTTAAGCATAGAAGGAACATACTTCAACATAATAAAGTCCACATATGACAAAGCCACAGCTAACATCATACTCAATAGTGAGAGACTGAAACTTTTCCTCTAAGATCAGAAACAAGACAAGGGTGCCCACTCTCATCACTCCTAGTCAATATAGTACTGGAAGTCCTAGCCAGAGCAATCAGGCAAGGAAAAAAAAAAAAAAAGAAAGAAAGGCATCAGAATTGGAAAGGAAGAAGTAAAATTGTCTCTATTTGCAGATGATGTGATTTTATATATAGAAAATTCTAAAGAATCCACCAAAAAACTATTTGAGCTAACCCACAAATTCAGTAAAGTTGCAGGATGCAAAATTAACATACAAAAATCAGTAGAGTTTCTGTACACTAACAATGAATTATCTGAAAAAGAAAAGGATTCTATTTATGATAACATCAAAAACAATAAAATACCTAGGAAAATATTTAACCAAGGAAGTGAAAGATCACTACACTGAAAACCACAAGACGTTGATGAAAGAAATTGAAGACACAAATATATGGAGAAGAATTCTGTGTTCATGAATTGGGAGAATTAATATTGTTAAAATGTCCATACTGCCCAAAGCAATCTATTAGATTTAATGCAATCCCTATCAAAATTCAATGGCATTTTACAGAAGTAGAAAAAAAAATCCTAAAATTTATATGGAACAACAAAAGACCCCAAATAGCTAAAGCAATCCTGAGAAGAAGAGCAAAGCAGGAGGCACTAAACTTTCTGATTTCAAACTATACTACTAAGCTATAGTAATCAAAACAGTATGGTACTGGCATAAAAACAGACACATAGATCAATGGCACAGAATTGAGAGCCCAGAAATAAACCCATGCATATACAGTCAACTAATATTTGACGAGGACGCCAAGAATACTCAATGGAGAAAAGACAGTGCTGTGGTGCTGTGAAAATTGGATATTCACATGTAAAAGAACAAAACTAGACCTCTATCTTCCACTCACAAAAATTAACTCAATATGGAATAAAGACTTAAATGTAAGATTGGAAAACTTAAAACTCTTAGAAAAAAACATAGAAAAAAAGCTCATTGACATTGATCTTAGCAATGATTTCTTTTTGGATATGACATCTAATACACAAGCAACAAAATAAAAAATAAGCAAATAAGACTACACTGAAATAAAAAAGTTTTCTACAAAGCAAAAGAAATTATCAGCAAAATGAAAAGACAACCTATGGAGAGGGAAAAGTATTTGAAAACCATATATCTGATAAGGAGTTAGTATCTAAAATATACAAAAAACTTACACAACTCAATAGCAAAAATCAAATAATCCAATTAAAAATGGGCAAAAAATCTGAATAGACATTTTTCCAAAGAAGATATATGAATGGCCAATAGGTACATGAAAAGATGTTCAACATCACTAATCATTAGGGAAATGCAAATCAAAACCACAACAAGATGTCACCTCACACCTTTTAGAACGG
This sequence comes from Diceros bicornis minor, assembly GCF_020826845.1. Taxonomy (NCBI): domain Eukaryota; kingdom Metazoa; phylum Chordata; class Mammalia; order Perissodactyla; family Rhinocerotidae; genus Diceros; species Diceros bicornis. The sequence continues at coordinate 10,183,618 of NC_080746.1, forward strand.
CTATCATCACAAAAACAAGAGGTAACAAATGCAGGCAAGGATGCGAAGAAAAGAGAACCCATGTACTAACTGCTGGTGGGATTGTAAATTGGTACAGCCTGTATGGAAAACAGTATGGAGGTTCCTCAAAAAATTAAAAATAGAACCACCATATGACCCAGCAATCCCACTTCTGGGAATATACCTGAAGGAAACAAAAACACCTTATGGAAGAGATATCTGCATGCCCACATTCTTAGCAGCATTATTTACAATAGTCAAGACATGGAAGCAACCTAAGTGTTCACCAATGCATGAATGGATAAACAAGCTGTGGTATATGTATATACAATGGGATATTATTCAGTTGTGAAAAAGAAGAAAATATTGACATTTGTGACAACATGGATGGGTTTCGAGGGCATTGTGCTGAGAGAAATAAGTCTGACATAGAAAGGCAAATACTGAATGATCTCACTTATATGTGGAACCAACAAAAAAAAAAGCAAGCAAGAAAGGAAAAAAAACATAGAAAAAGAGATCAGATTTGTGATTTCCAGAGGCAAAGGGTGGTGGAAGGGGGAATTGGATGAAGGCAGTCAAAAGGTGCAAACTTCCAGTTGTAAGATATATAAGTACTGGAGATGTAATGTACAACATGCTGACTATAGCTAACACTATTGTAAGGTAAATATGAAAGTTGTTAAGAGAATAAATCCTAAAAGTTCTCATCACAAGGGAAAAAAACCTTTTTTTAAATTTTGTTTTTTCTTTCTTTTTTGTATCTATATGAGTTAATGGATGTTAACCTGTAACTATAGATTAGACCTATAAATAGTAAGCAGATTGAATCAATAATCAAAACCAACCCAAAGAAAGAAAAGCCCAGGACCAGACAGCTTCACTGGTGAATTCTATCAAACATTTGAAGAAGAATTAATCCCAATCCTTTTCACAGTCTTCCAAAAAACTGAAGAGGAGGGAACACTTCCAAATTCATTTTACAAGGCCGCTTTACCCTAATATTAAAGACAGACAAGGATTGTATAATAAAAAACACTATAGACCAATATCTCTGATGAATATGGATGCAAAAATTCTCAACAAAATATTAGCAAACCAAAATGCAACAACATGTTAAAAGGATTATACATCATGACCAAGTAGGAGATTATCCACTTTCTGAGACCATTGGTAACCATAAGAATCATCCATTTGCCTGATGGATCAGGTGGCCGTGAAAACAAGAGGATACGGTGTTAAAGATCTGGATCACCTTTCAAATAAATATCAGCAGCAACTTCATGAATTCTTGCTAGCCTGGATTGTCAGAAACAAAAATTAAAGTACTAATTAAATGTTAAATATGACTCAATGGAAGGGATTGTTTGACCTGGAAATTAATCCACAGTTCCTCCCCTTGAACAATAACACGTTCCGTTTGCACTGGGAAAGACAAGGAGTCCAACAAAAGTATTCCATAAATGGTAATTTCCTGACTCTTTTGCCTAATGATAAATGGGACACCCCTGAGAAGCAGCGGAAATATTGCAAATATAAGCAATGGGCAATCTTAGATTGGCTATATGAAAATTGGAGAATTATCTTTTAACATAAACTCTGATAGTTACAGTGATAGGGAGACCTTCTCATGCCTGGGCCCTCTAAATAGTCCTCCTTTTAGAAAGACAAGACAATTTTCAGGAAACCATGACAGACTCACTAATGGAGTTGCCATGTATATATCTCAATGACGGGAGAAATATGCATGCCTTTTAAAAGAAAGGAAAATGTCAAGGGAAAAATAAAAATGATCATAAAGGTGATGAGAATAACTAGTTCAGCCACTAGAACTATTTAAATAGCTAATAAAAACATGAGATGAAAAGGGGGAAATTGACAGATTTACACAAGAACGGATGGTGCATTATTGCCGGCTGGGAAGTGAAAAACCTAAGCTTGGGCAGCTAAGCTTGCCCCACTGAAAGGGCTCTGTCAAATTTGTACTATTTACCCTAGTTTGGATCAATTAAATCAAACCAATGTGCTGAAAAGGATTCAGAAAATAAAGTGCTTGAGCTATGCATGAAGTTTACTCCATCTGGTAAGACAATAAAACAAAAAGGATTGATTTAAATGCTGTGATCTACTCACCTGATCCATGGAAGGAGCTGAAAGGCAATAAACTATGTTTAAGGTTGAATGGACTGAAAGTAATGAACAATGTTCTCTGAGATTACTAGGTCCTGGAGCACAATGTATAGTGATACCTGTGGGATACAAGAAGACAATATTAGAGCTCAAGTGATAAAATTTTGAGGAAATGGTAATTCTATTTTAGGAGATACTAATATTATGATAAAGTAAAAGGCTTCCTGGGAAGCTGAAAGTTACCCTGAGGTAGATACCTTTACCTGGATAAGTATAATTGGAATGGATGTAATGTGTGAATGAGTAGTTTTTGCCACTATTATTTTCTAATCAGATATTGGTCAAGTTTGCCTTTTGCCCACTTTTATTTGCATGTGCCAAATGAGAACTTCCGGAATTGCTTAACCATTCCTATGTAGTTTATATTAAGCAATGCCAAATGTCAAGAGGAAAATAGGAGATTTCTACTTTGATTGAAAAGATGATAGGAGAAGGAGTATTAAACACCATTATATAATGGTCCTGCCTGTCTTGTATGAAAAATAGATCATATCAGCAATGAATAATTAGAAAATGAAATTAAAAACACAATATTTACATTAGACCAAAATATAAAATATTTAGACATAAATCTAACAAGGCATGTACAATTCCCTTGTGAGGTAAGCTACAAAACTCTGATGAAAGGAACCAAGAAATAAATAGAGAGATATTCCATGTACATGGATAGGAAGGCTCAATATTCTCAAGCTGTCAGTTCTTACAAAATTGATTTATAGATTCAATGCAATCCCAATCAAAAACCCAAGAAGTAATTTTGTGGATATTGACAAACTGATTCTAAAATTTATGTTGAAAAGCAAGAACCCAGAATATTCAACACAATAATGAAGGAGAAGAACCAAATTGGAGACAGGGTACCACCGATTTAAAGACTTACTATAAAGCCACAGCACTCAAGGTAGTGAAGTATTCGAGAAAGAATAGACAAATAGATCCATGGAACAAATAGATAACCCAAAAGTAGACCCACATAAAAATAATCAACTGATCTTGGACAAAGGAATAAAGGCAATTCAATGGAGAAAAGATAGTCTTTTTTTTTTTTTCCTGAGGAAGATTCATCCTGAGCTAACATCTTCTGCTAATCTTCCTCTTTTTTTTTGCTTGAAGAAGATTAGCCCTGAGATAACAGCTGTGCCAATATTCCTCTATTTTGTATGTGGCTTGCCACCACAGCAGGGCTCATGAGTAGTGTAGGTCTGCAACCAGGATCTGAACCTGCAAACCTGGGCTGCCAAAGTGGAACTCCCTGAACTTAATCATTAGGCCATGGAGCTGGCCCTGAAAGGATAGACTTTTTAACAAATAGTGCTGGAACAACTGGATATTCACAAGCAAAAAACAATAATGTAAACACAGACCTCATACCTTTAATAAAAATTAATCTAAGCTGGGCAATAGATCTAAATGTAAAATCCCATGCTATAAAACCCCTAGAAGATAATATAAGCGAAAATCTAGGTTACCTTGAGTAAGCTAATGATTTTTTATATATAACACCAAAAGTATGATCCATGAAAGAAAAAAAAAATGGATGGCATAGACTTCATTAAAATTAAAAACCTATGCTCTGCAAAAGACACTGTCCAAGAAATGAAAAGACAAGCCATAGACTGGGAAAAAAATATTTACAAAACACATATCTGACAAAGGAGAGGTATCTAAAATATACAAAGAACTCTCAAAACTCAACAATAAGAAAGCAAACAACTTGATTTAAAAATGGGCAAAATAATTCTTATCAAAATTCCAATGGCATTTTTCACAGAAATAGAAAAAAACAATCCTAAAATTTGTATGGAAACACAAAAGACCCTAAATAGCCAAAACAATTGTAAGAAAGAAGGACAAAGGTGAAGGCATCACACTTCCTGATTTCAAACTATACTACAAAGCTATAGTAATCAAAACAGTACAGTACTGGCATCAAAATAGACACGTAGACAAATGGAACAGAATAGAGAGCCCAGAAATAGACCACCCCCCCCACACACATAGGATCAACTAATATTTGATAAGGGAGCCAAGAATACTCAATGAGGAAAACTGATAATCTTTTCAACTAATTGTTCTAGAAAAACTGAACAACTACAGGCAGAAAAACGAAATTGGACCCCTACCTTACACCACTCACAAAAATTAACTCAAAGTGAATTAAAGACTTAGACATAGATCCGATGCCATAAAATCTCAGAAGAAAACATAGGAAAGAAATTCTTTTACACTGGTTTTGGCAATGATTTTTTGGATATGACACCAAACGCACAAGCAACAAAAGCAAAAATCAACAAGTGGGACAACATCAAACTAAAAAGTTTCTGCATGGCAAAAGAAACAATCAACAAAACGAAAAGGCAACCTATGGAATGGGAGAAAATACTTGCAAATCATATATCAAATAAGGGGTTAATATACAAAATACATAAAGAACTCAGACAACTCAATAACAAAAAAAAAATCTAATTTAAAAAAATGGGCAGAGGAGCTAAATAGACATTTTTCCAAAGAAGACATCCAAATGGCCAACAGGTACATGAAAAGATGCTCAACATCGCTAATCATCAGGGAAATGCAAATCAAAACCAAAATTAAGATGTCACCTCACACCTGTTAGAATGGTTATCATCAAGAAGACAAGAGATAACAAGAGCTGTTGAGGAGGTGGAGAAAAGAGACCCCTTTTGCACTGTTGGTGGGAATGTAAATTGGTACAAACACTATTGGTACAAACACAAACCGTGTGGAGGTTCCTCAAAAAATTAAAAATAGAATTACCATATGACCCAGCAGCTCCACTTCTAGGTATATATCCAAAAATAAATAAATAAATAAAATCAGGATCTCAAAGAGATATCTGCAATCCCATGTCCATTGCAGCATTATTCACAAAACCAAGATATGGAAACAACATAAATGTCAATCAATGAATGAATGGATTAGAAAATGTGATATATAATGGGATATTATTCGGCCATGAGAAAGAAGGAAATCTTGCCATTTGAGACAACATGGATAGACCTTAAGTGCATTATGCTAAGTGAGATGAGTCAGACAGAGAATACTGTATGATATCACTTTTATGTGGAATCTAGAAAAGCCCAATTCATAAAAGCAAAGAGTAGAATGGTGATTACCAGGGGCTGGAGGGTGAGGGTATTGGGAAGATGTTGTTTAAGGATACAAACTTGCAACTAGTAGATAAATAAGTCCTGGAGATCTTAATGCACAGCATAGTGATTTAGGAAACAATACTGTAGTATAAACTTCAAAGTTGCTAAGAGACTAAATCTTACTTGTTCCCACCACAAAAAAGAAATGATGATTATGTGACGTGCTAGAGGTGTTAGCTAACACTGTGCTGGTAATCATATTGCAATATATAAATGTATCAAATCAATACATTGTACACATTAAATTTACACAATGCTACATGTCAATTATATATCAATTTAAAAAACGGACAAAACATCTTAACAGATACCTCACCAAAGATGATATACAGATGGCAAGTAGGCATATGAAAAGGTTCTCAACATCTTATATCATTAAGGAATTGAAAATTAAAACAACAGTGAGATACCACTACACGCCCAAATCCAAAACACTGACAACACCAAATGTTAGTGCAGATGAGATCAGCCGGAACTCCTATTCATTCTTGATGGAAATGCAAAGTGGTACAGCCCACTTTGCGAGATAGTTTGGTAGGTTTTTTTTACAAATTAAACAGACCCTTGTCATACAATCCAACAATCACAGTGCTTGGTATCTACCCAAATTAGTTGAAAACTGATCCTTGGTATCTACCCAAATTAGTTGAAAACTGACGTCCACACAAAAACCTGCACATGGAAGTTTATATTCATATTCATTATGACTATACATAATAGCCGAATCTTGGAAGTAACCAAGATGTCCTTCAGTCAGTGAATGGATAAATAAACTGTGGTACAGTCATACAAGAGAATATTATCCAGGGATAAAAAGAATCACATTATCAAGCAATGAAAAGACATGCAGAAATCTTAAATGTATGTTACTAATCCAATCTGAAAAGGCTACATACTGTATGATTTCAACTATATGACATTCCTGAAAAGGCAAGACTATGGAGATAGTAAAAACATCAGTGATTGTTGGGGTGCGGGGTGGGAAGGGAGGGATGAATAGGTGAGGCACAGGAGATTTTTTAAGGCAGTGAAACTATTCTGTATGATATAGTAATGGTGGATATATATCGTTATACACGTCTCAAAATCCACAGAATATATAACACCAAGAGTGTTATAAACTATAAACTATAGATTTTTAAATTTTTTAAATTTTTTAATTTTTTGTGAGGAAGATCAGTGCTGAGCTAACACCCATGCTAATCCTCCTCTTTTTGCTGAGGAAGACCGGCTCTGAGCTAACATCTATTGCCAATCCTCCTCCTTTTTTTTTTCCCCCAAAGCCCCAGTAGATAGTTGTGTCATAGTTGCACACCCTTCTAGTCGCTGTATGTGGGACGCGGCCTCAGCATGGCCGGAGAAGCGGTGCGTCGGTGCACGCCCGGGGTTCCGAACCCGGGCCACCAGTAGTGGAGCGCGCGCACTTAACCGCTAAGCCAGGGGGCCGGCCCTCTATAGATTTTAATTAATAATAATGTATCAACATTGGCTCATCAATTATAACAGACGTACCACACTAATGCAAGATATTAATAATAAGGGAAAGAATGTTTGGGAGGGAAGGTCAGGAGGGTGAAAGAGAACTCTCTGTATTTTCTGCTCATTTTTCTTGTAAGCCTATAACTGCTCTAAAAAAATTAAATCTATTAATTAAAAAAATAAGAATTATAAAGAAAAGTAGATCACTCCTAGAGATTAATTATGGACTAACAAAGACTAAATAAAGTAGTGTCACAAGTAGTTTTCTCTGTATCAGATGGGATGAAAATTATTTTAAAAATGCAACAAGCTAGAGATGACTGGAAATTGAATAACAATTTCTTTTATACTTCAGTTTTGGAAGAAATTCAAAAACAATTTGCCTTCACTCGGGCAAGCCTCCAATATACAGCATCCCATCTTGAGGGCTATTTCAACTCTCCTGCATGCTTTTCTAACTTGGTTGTATGAGCTCAAGATGTAATCTCTGTTAAGAAAACACTAGTGCGTTATATCGATGATATCAAGATAATTCCTCTCTCAGAAGAGAAGCCAAAGAACTTAAGAACCTTAAGAACTATGGCGACACATGACTGAGGATGATTAATCAACCTGGTCAAAGTACAGAGCTCAGATCAATCAGTCAAATTCGGAGGGATAACTTGGGCCTGGACCACCAGAGACATTCTACGAGCTATGAAATAAGTTACTGTCTCAGCTGGACCTTACCAATAAGCAAGAGGCAAATTACCTTGAGGGATACAACACCTTTGGATTTTAGTAGACACATATACCACAGTCATACATTTTGTTAGCCCTATATGTTGAGTTACTAGAAAAAAGTTTGAATTGGAGTTGGATCCGGGACAAAATGTTTATTAAGATACTTTTAAAGTGCTAGAACCCAAGTGGTCCCTTTGGGAATATTTGATCCTAGTATACCAATGATTTTGGAGGTATCTGCTACATGGGTGCATGCACACTGAAGTCTCTGGATGAAGTTAAACACTACCACTCAATGTCAGTCAATGGCATTCATTGGGGTTTTGGATGTAGCAACAAGGTATAATCCTTTTGAAAGGGAATAATGGGCCTGTTTTTCAACCTTGATGAAAATAGCTGTGGTGACAGAAGGCTACCAGATAACCCTAAAACCCCAGATACCGGTTATGTCAGGAAATGTCAGATATATTTTCTAGTAAAAATGGGGTAGCTCAACAGAACTTATTGATAAAATGGAAATGGCGTCTATAGGAGCACGCCACCGGTCATAGTTCTAGGGGATTACTCATGTTCGTCAGCAGATCATGGCCCTGCCATTGGGGAGAATGATAAAACATGTTGAGGAGTTACAGCTTCTAGCGTTGAACAGTCTGATGCCTATGATTCTCTCCTTGCTAGGAAAATTCTGAAAATTCCAGAATTGAAAAGTATGATGTAGTTTAGAATTCTGCTGTCATTTGCCTTAGAGATGGTCAAGCTTTAGTAAAAGAAGGCAAGGATACATCCTCGTGATGGGTAGAATTAAAAGCAATACATATATGGCAATGCAGTTGGAGTTGGGTTCTCATCCCAAGTCTAGATATTTACAGAACCCCCCGGTGTTTTCGCTGGGATCCTTCTTCTTCTTTTTTTTTTTTTTTGTGAGGAAGATCAGCCCTGAGCTAACACCCATGCCAATCCTCCTCTTTTTGCTGAGGAAGACCGGCCCTGAGCTAACATCTAATCCTCCTCCGTTTTTTCCCCTTTTTCTCCCCAAAGGCCCAGTAGATAGTTGTATGTCATAGTTGAACATCCTTGTAGTTGCTGTATGTGGGATGCCACCTCAGCATGGCTGAACAAGCAGTGCATCAGTGCGCACCCCAGATCTGAATCCAGGCTGCCAGTAGCAGAGCGTGTGGGCGTAACCGCTAAGCCACAGGGCCGGCACCTGGGATCCTTCTTTTATTTCCCAACTTAAATGGAGTGGATTTAAAATTTCTCTATTAAATCCAAAGATTGTTATAAGAATTTGGGGGAGATTGGGGAGATATAATCTTTACCGAGTTAAAGAAACTCTTTTTTGTTCCTAGTTTGACTAAGGGTTTTTTGTTATTGTTGTTTATAAATAAAATTTGAACTTTATTTAAAATGTTTTTTTCATGAATTGAGACTATTATATGATTTATTTCCTTTAGTGTCCTAACGTAAAGTGATTGAAAGATCTTCTGTTGAACCATTCTTCCATTCCAAGGAAAATTCCTTATCATGATGTATTATATTGAACTCTGTTTGGAATTGAATAACTAATAATTTATTTAGGAATTTCTATTAACATTTGTGACTCCATTCTAAATATCTCAATTTGGAATCAAAATTACTCTGGACTCATAAAATGACCTGGCTAGATTTAGCTTTGCTTCAATTCTCTGCAAAAACTTTCAAAATGTAGAGATGAACAATTCTTGAAAGATTGGTGGAACTCACATGTAAAGCCATCACAACATATTTTAAGTTTTGTTTGCATATTTTAGGGCAGGTCTTTCACTACTATTTCAAAACTTTTAATACGACTACTCTATTTAAGAACCATATTCTTTAGCCAATTTTGGAACTTCTTCTTAAAATTTTGTTCAGATGGCTTCAAGTAAATGAACTAAAACAATGAACTGTAATCTTTAGCTGAGAAGCTATATGTCAACCTAAAAACTTACTAAATGGTAAGAGGGGAGGTACAGACAGTGAGAGAAACTAAATCTTTGCCACATGGGATAAAGGCAAGTTACACATAAAAGAGAGAAGGTGCTGGCACTTGTTTTTAGTGCCCCCACACTTACCATCCAGTGCCATTCTGCTCTTTTTTATCAAACTTCCCACAAACACATAAAAACTCACCCAAGGAGATACTCATTGATCACTCATATCCACAGGGAATGGCCTACATTGTGTCTTCTAAGAGCAGCTCAAGTCCCCGGGAGAGGCAAACTAAGGTCCAGGAGATCCCGGCCCTGATTATTGATTCATCTCCCAGCTGTCATGAGTCACAAACACATTCCAGCTGACTCTGGGCAGGCAGGAGGAGTCTGAGAGTATCCCCTTCCCCACTGGCTTTTCTCACATCATTTCCTCAAGTTTCCCGCCACTGCCAGCAATAGAAAGAAACAACATGAGTTTGGAGGGGTGCCCTCCTGAAGGGTTTCTGGGAAGAAAATTCACAAAGCAGCCCAATCACACCCCAGAATCACTGACAGCGACCCCAGGGGAGGGACACCAGAGTGTTCCCTGCTCACACTCAAGGACACAAAGAGTAGAAACTGCTCTGCAGCCAACTGTTCACTGCTCGACCTCAGCCAGTGTAAGGCTAAAGCACCTGGCTCTGGAGCCTGTCCCTGCCTCAGGCCCTCAGTTCCTGAGGGCCTTGGACAACCTGTGGGGCTGATAGGCCTCTGCTCTGGTGATTCTTGGTGAGGGTGAGGGGATTCCTGGTTCCTCCCAACCCCTCCCCTGAAGGAGATGATCTGGAGAGAGTCTGAGAGGGAAGGCTGGAGCAAGATCTAAGCTGGTCTAAGACAAATCAGGAGTCTGAGGCCTTGTCTGTGGCCTTGTTCCAGGCCACCAAAGAACAGTCGACATTCAGTATCCACATTATACGTATGATCTTACTCTGTAAAATGTATTTTCTTTAAAAAAAAAATGTATTTTTTCATACGTATGTATACTTATCATGAAAAGGCCAATAGGATATACATCAAATTATAGCAATGTTTCTGTCTAATGATTGGTTTGGGTGGTTTTTTCCAATAACTTTTCATTTTATAATAGTTTTACATTTGCAGACAAATTTTGTCACAACTAATGAAAAAACGTTGATATATTAGTTTTAACTAAACTCCATACTGTTTTCATATTTCATTAGTTTCTTGCCTAATGTCTTTTTTCTGTTCCAAGATTCCAAATTTGTTCATCATGTCTCCTTAACTCCTCTGGTCTGTGGCAGTTTCTCAGACTTTCCCTGTTTTCAACGATGTTCAGTTGAGGAGTATAGGACAGGCATCTTTCAGAGTGTCTCTCAGTATGGGTTTTCTGATGTTTTATTCATGCTTAGACCTGGGTTATGGTATATAATATTAACCTGCCTTATCATTGATGACATTGACCTTGTTCATCTGGCTGAGGAACTGTTTGCCAGATTATTCCTTGTAAAGTTACTTTTTTCCCCCCTATTTTCGCACTGTACTCTTTGGAGCAAGTCACTAAGTGCAGATCCATTTTCGTTAACATATTTTGTATTTTCCAAATTTTCTACAATGTCCACAGGATTTCCATTGGTCATTACTGAAGGGGGAGTAACGAAAGGCAAGAGTTTATTTGGTTTTTGTTTTGTTTTTCTTGAGAAGAGTAAAAGTATGTCTTTTAATTTCCCTTTTTGTTTTCTAAATTTTTAACTGTGGTAAAAACACATAGATAAAATTTACCATCTTAACCATTTCTCAGTGTACAGTTCAGTAGTGTTAAGTATATCATGTTGTTGAGAAACATATCTCCAGAACTTTTTCATTTTGCAAAACTGAAACTCTACACCCATTAAATTTTGACTCCCTATTCCCCTTCTCCCAAGCCTCTGGCAATCAGCATTCTACTTTCTGTCTCTACGCATTTGACTCCTTGAGGAACCTCGTGTAAGCGGAATCATATGGTATTTGTCTTTTGGAGACTGGCTTGTTTCACTTAGCATAATGTCCTCAAGGTTCATCCATGTTGCAGCATGTGTCAGAATTTTCTTCCTTTTTAAGGCTGAAGGATATTCCTTCATATGTATAAACCACATTTTATTTATCCACTCATTGATTGGGGGACACTTGGGTAGCTTCCATCTTTTAGCTATTGTAAATTATACTGCTATGAACATGGGTGTGCAAATATCTCTTCGAGACCCTGCTTTCAATTCTTTTGGAGCTATACTCAGAACTGGAATTACTGGATCATATGGTAATTCTATTTTTAATGTTTTGAGGAACCATCATGCTGTTTTCTACAGTGGCTGCACCATTTTACATTTCTACCAACAGTGCACAAGCGTTCCTATTTCTCCACATCCTTGCCAACAATTTTATTTTCTGTTTTTTTTTAATATTAGCCATCCTAATAGGTGTGAGGTGATAAAACGCAGTTTTTAAAATAATAAAAAGCCCTCTCACTGGTCCTTCCTCCAGTACCACCACCCATCCCTAGTTCTTTTTGGTGGGACCAGACATAAGTACACCCGGCTTAATATAGGCTGGAATATTTGGGCTGGGTTTTGTTGGGGCCCAGGGCAGGGCACCCCAAAATATCCCACAATTGCATATTGATTATTTAGAATTAAAGTTACTTGAGAAGCAAAAAGGGCATTCTGACTCTCCTGTCTCTGTTCCCCTGAAAGCGGGAATAAAATCTCTCATGTGAAAGGTGCTCTCCCTGTCAAAACTAGAGAATTCAGTGCTAAGAAGCCTGAATAAACAAACCTTGCTAATTTATTACCTCAAGCCTAAACTCTGCTTAAATTCCTCACTAATTGCATACTCAAAATCAAAGTTTCTTTGTCCTGTCATTCCTCACAAATTTATTATTTCTTTGTGTGAAAGATATATATATTGCCTGCTTTATTCACTCTTTGAGCATCATTTTTCTATGGTCTCCAGTATGCATGTTTTAAATTGGGTTTTCTCCTGTTAATCTGGTCTTGTGTCAATTTTATTATTAGCCCAGTCATAAGAAAACAAAAAGGGGGATTTTTCCCTGCCCCAAGAGTTTCATTGCCATTGATCATAATGAGGTTCTTGCTGACATTTTAGCATTTAATAACAAGGCTCTGGCTTAGGCTATGCCCCACAAGGGCTAATTTAACCTGTCTTGCCTTTTATCTCCTGTCTCAGCTCACATTTAGAAGGGAAATCTATGACAAATACTTAAATTTGATATTCTGAAATAAAAGTAGATTTTTAGAAGATTTTTCTCATGACATTGAAAATTTTTGAACAATAAAAGTCACAGAAAATTAATTTAATTTATTTTTGTTAGCCTTTTCAAGAGAAACATAAAGTGTTTCTTTCAGTTTGTTTTAAATTGTGAATGGGAAATAGTCAATAAGTAATAAAAAATACAAGTAACAATCTCCATTTTCCCATATCAAACAGCAAAGGAAACGAGAAAGAAAGGGCTAAGGACAAGAGATGGAAAGAAAAAGAAAAAGAAAGAAATGGACAAAAAGAGCAGAAAATATTATATAGAAGAAGTGAAAGATGTGTAAATATACATTGCTACAGCTATAATAAGAGGATTTTTACAGTTAACAAATGTGAAACACCGAGAAGAAATAAATCTTTCTTTGGCTAAAAACACTAAGGTCGCTCTTATAAAAGATACTATTCCACTTTTCTCAATCCTTCCCAAACTACTTGGAAGAGTTGCCCATACTCACTATTTCCTCCTGTCATCGTCCATTCGTTCCTCAACCCACTGTAATGTGGCTTCTGTGCCACTTCTCCGTTGAACCTGCTCTGCCAATAATCTGCAAGTGGTCACAGAAGACGGATAGTGACACTCTTTTGTCCTGCTTCCCCATCTGCTTCTGTGACCATCACCCACCAATCGTTTTGGAGAATGACCTTCACCCACTTTCTTTTTTGGTGGTCTCTAGTGTCTGTGGTTCATCCACCCCTTTTCCCACTTCTCTCATTGGACAACCTCTTTAAGTCTCATAACCTAAGCTATCAGTAGATTCTGAGCATGTATGTAGCATCTAAAGCTGATGATTCCATCTTTTCTGCCTCAGGACTTGGTACATTCTTGAACTCTGAGGCCTCTCTCTTCATCTACCAGTTAGACATATTTCCCTGGACCCCCTCAAACTCCTGATGTATAAAATCGAGCCCATTACCTTTCTGGGCACATTACAATCACTTCTGAGTTGGTGGGATTAGAAACCAGTCAGCCAGTCAGCCAGAGAAATACAGTGATTGCCAGGGATGAGGAAATGCAAGGCGAGGAGGGCTGATGGTGATTTGCAGACGTGAATGAAGCAGAGAAATGAAACAACAGTGAACCAAGAGTGCTTGGTGTCGGGGAGAAGGAAGTGAAGAGGGAAACTTGGAGGAGATAGAAGGATCCTGCATTCTTTTCATGTGGAGGGAGATAGGGCCAGAGACGCCAGGGACAGCAGAAGGGTAAGTGGACGCCATCATTGACAAAAGAATTAGCATTAGTGAGCCTTCCATTCCCGTCCTTTTCCTTGATATCTATTACAGAAATCTTGACCTTTACAGCAAAAACTTGAAATCTTCAGATCCCCAAAATAGAAATTTGAAGATAAACAGTTATCTGAGCAGTCCAATTCAGTGTGGTTGTGGTACCATCCACCTGGAAGAGAAGGTATTTCATATTCAATGCCAGAGAACAATACTTGGAACTCAAAGTAAGAGGAGCTTCCCCAACCACACCAAGCCTGGTCTCCAGACTAGGGACACATCCGCCTCCCAGAAAGGGCTCCCTCTGACTAGAGAGCCCCTATACAGTGTCAGGAGTCAGGCACCAGCTCAAACCAGAAGAGCCTGGCTCAACAGCACTACCTTTCTCAGTGAGAAGGAAGAAATCTCTGGTTCTGCATCCAGGGCCTTGCTCCATGGTGCAATTGCCCTTGCCCCTCAAACAATGACCTTTCTTAAAATTGCTGCAGACCATACATAATGTTGCTGGAGCTGTGGAAAACAGACAAGAAGGCTGATCTCAGGGTTGAATGGACTGAGACTAAAGTGGGCTAGGATACTGATAGGGCCAAGGAGTTCAAGGGAAAAGCATGACCCCAAATACCTCCTACAATATACTCTTAAAGCCTAGAAGTGTTCCCATCAGATTATGTCCATTGACTCTTTAAAGATCCGGGCCCTTGATATAGTGATCTTGATTCCGTTAAAAATAAAGTAAAATGTGTCCCCTTAGCTATGGTGTCATTATGCAGAACACAGTGAGAGCATCTACATACAGCCAACTGAGGCTAGATATCTGTTAGAATATGATGAGACATAAAGATTGTGCTGGCTCCAAGGTGGGGATGTGGTCTCATGAAATTTCCTACCACACCTCCTCCCAAAAGTCAACTGATGTCTAAACCTATCTAAGTGACAACAGTGCATTTATTATTGAAATACTGGTTCAAGACAAGCTCTTTCAGTGATCTGTTCCTGCTACATCACTGGCCCTAGGTTGCTTCTTTATAGAAAGTCTTGAGCAACCATTGGCTCTGCCTCTTAGGGCCATCCCAGACAGCCTCAAAGCCCTAAATTTGAGAAGAGCCTCCAGCCCCAATCTGCCCCAAGGGAATGACTGACCCGACTCTGAGACCTTGGGCAGGGAACTGAACTCTTTCCCTGGTAGTAGTTGGGGTGGGGACAGCAAAGAGACCTCAAACCCTTGCTGGTCAGATCATCCCAGAACCTTATCCTTGACCTCGTCCCCTCTTCCCATCCCCTCCCAAGCTGTCAGATCATCATCTTGGGACTGCTCCCACCCCACCTCCATGTCCTCACCCCGTGCCCAAGCTAGCCCAGGGCCTCACCCACTCCTTGGAAGAACACGGAAGGGAAGACTCCCTGCAGCAGGAGCAAGAGCAGGAACTTGTCCATCTCAGTCTGGGATGGCAGGAAGATGCAGATGGTGCCTGGACCAGGGGAGCAGAGCACCTAAGGAGGGCTAAGACAGACTGTTCCAGTGTGTAGATGAGAGAAGGCTGGAGAATCTGGACTAATTTGCTCCTGGGCTGTGGGCAGAAGCTTCCTTTTACACACCTGCCCGTGGGTGTTTCACCACCACCCAGGCCCAGGAAATGTTCCCACAGAACCAGCCCCTTTGGACACTGCCGAGAACAAAGGATGTCCCAGATGCCTCCTCCTCTTCCTTTGAAGCTGTCTCCTGATGAATGAGAGACATGCTGCTTGACCAGATCTGCTGGTCCCCTCAACAGTCCCTGACACTTTACTCTCTGGACATCCTGCTGTCCCAAGCCTAAGAACAGTGGCTTCTAATGTGAGCAGGGCTTTGCCAAAATACCCACTTCCTCTGAGTCCAATGTCCTCTATGACCACTTCCCCTCCAGTCCCCAGGGCCCAACCCAGTCAACAACCTAGGCTGACACCCTGCCTCAGGACTCTGAATGCAATCATAGGTGCAGTCCATGCCTTTTGCTTCCCCTTTCTCCCTCCTCCTGTTTGCACTCGTAGTTAGGACCATGGCTCTCAGCTAAATGAAAATTATACATGACATTTGTTAAAGACAGTAAGGTAGACTTTATTCGAGAGGAGAACTATAGTGTGGTTTTGCAGTAGGGGAGAGATCAGACTCAACTCTGAATACAAAAAGGACAAGCAAAGATTTATACCCCAGGAGCACTGGGGGTCAGTGATACAAAATTACTAAGAGGAAACATCAAGCTTATGGGAATTCTTGCTAGATTGACTCAACAGGATTCTTGCTGATGGCAGGGCAGCTTGATATGATATGAGGGGTTGGAGGTGAGGAATTTGATCACATATCAAGGTGAAGTGTTTTTACTGAACTGATTCACCAGGATTCTTACTAAAACTAGACTAAGCGTGCCAAGGACAAGGCCCAAGGTCAGGAACTAGTCAGAAAGAGTACTCAGAGGTGCTTGACTCACGTTTAGTGAGAGTAGAGAGTTTTTGTCACCGCTCAATAGTAAATTGGTGTGGCAATTGTGTGAAAGAGTAGTTATAATAACAAACACTTATTTAGTATTTTCTATAAATCTGGATATATATCCACTGCTACTATGCAATACACAATTTAAGATATATCTTCAACCTGTTATAAACATATCAAATATACAGCAAATATTATCCAAACAACAAAAGTAATAGAAGTGTGATAGATAGATAGATGGTTAGGTTATTCTAGAATGTATAAAACAATTCCTACTATTTTAAGCTCTCTTAGTTTTCTAGCCTCCAAAAACACAGACCCATGTTCACCAGGCTGGATTTATGCAGATAGGGGTTCTCACTTCCTGCTCCAGGATTTAGCTGGAAGGCTCAGAAGATGCTTCTTCTTTAGTGTTGACTAACTAGGGTGGGCACACAAGGCAACAGGTGCAAAATATTTTTCTAGTTTTTAAATTACAATTTTCTACTTATATTCTTTAAAGTGTTTCCAGCTCACTCATCATACTTAATGAAAATAGTCAAGCTCCCACCAGAGTATTCATGCTTAGAGATCCAGTCAAGGGAAAGAGAAAGATCATGGAGCAAGGTCCCCACGTGCAGATTGCATGCTAGAAAAAATTTTCAGGTCACAGTGGCAGTCTCTCTTTTCCCTCTCTCCTTCTCCATCTAGACAGCCCTTTCATGGCACAGACCTTGACAGTCATGTTCCCCAGTAAACCAGAAGCAATTGGTACAATGCATGGGACAAGGCAGGCACTCAGTAAGTATTTCTGACTAAACAAGAATGATAGAACAAATGAATGAATGCATGAAGGTCTGCCAGCCCAGAAAGCAACTAAGGGAGGGAAATGGCGGAAATCCCCGTGCACCCACAGAATGAGAGTCCGGCTGCATCCCACACCTTGAGAGAAGAGCTATAATGCATGACAGCTCCCTTTGCCACCTTCAGAAGTCAAAGGTCATGCACAGTAAACTCTGGAGAAGTGTGGGGAGCATGATTCCATTTTTCACCCAGTCCCAATACTGAGTAACTTTGCTGACTAATCCAGGGTCACCTGATGTTCAGTGTGGCTCTCTAACAGTGGCAGTGGAATTCCAGGGGAACTCACAGTTCCCCAAGTCCTACATCACCCCTGTCATAATTGTGCAAGAAAAGGGGGTAAGGAAGGAGTAGAAAATGAAAGAAATAGAATATAAACAAATGATTGGAGCTGCAAAAGAGCAACTTTGTTCTTCTGTAGCATTATTTTACTGAAGATACACTGTTATGTGCAAACTTGAAAAATATAGTAATAATAATACATAATGTAATACTGTAAAGGGATGTGTTATATCTGGGGAACCCAGGAAAGGAGAGTGAAAAAAAGAAAATAATGATCTGGTCAAATCTTCTTGTGGAAATTCATGCTCCTTGAACTGATGGCATGCCCTAGGGAAAGGACAGTCGTGGATCCTGTGCTGTGGAACCCCTTTAGCATGTGGCACCTCTTCTATCTAGGTTTCCTACAATAAAAACACCCTCTTTTAAATATTTGTGGGATGTGGCCCCACTAGAAAATGTCTGTGACAGCTATCTAATTACAGTAAAATAAAATGGAGATGGTATCTGACTGAAATAGCTCCACTTGTGTATCTGATACCACACATGAATCATTTAGAAACATAATCAGTTCAATCCGTGCCAGCAAAGGCCATGATTACCTCCTGGAATGTACTACCCCAGATTCCTGGCTGTCTTTTCATCCACTTTTCCCCATAAAGCTTCCTAAACATCATTCCATAACATCTGTACATTAGGTTGTACAGAAGGTAATTTTAAAGAGTAGAGCTGTGCTGAATAATAAGTTGTGGAGACTTCCTGACTATTCAGAAGTAGGGGAGGCTTGGGAGGTCTATGAGGAATTACAAACATGGTGGATGCCATGTATTAAAGCCATCTTGAGCCCAAGAATGCCTCCCAGGCTCACAAAGTTGGCAGAGATCTAATTGTTAGATTAATCCATGCTTCTATTCCAAGCTTAATTATTAGTGAACACCCATTTACTCCCAAAGTGTCCAGTCCAGAGGATAAATCATATGCCCAGCCTACTTAGAGGTCATCAGGCACAATCTCTCTCCCAGTGCAGGAACCTCCTTCTCTGCAGCATCCAGACAGTAGGCGTCCAGAACCACCACAAGCTTCCAGGCCCACGCCAATCCCCATCAGATCTTCCAGTAATGTGTCTAGGCTGAGACCCAGTGAGGGAGTGTTCCAGCCAGAGCACAGACTCAGAAATCAGACAGATCTGTGTTTGAAGCCTGGTTCCAGCATTTTAAAATTTTGAGGCCATGGCAAGCTACATCATCTCTGTATATCTCAATTTCCTCCATCAAGGATAATAGTAGTACTTGTCATAGAATGGTTGTAAGGAAAAAAAAAAATATGTGTATATATATATACTGAATGTCAGGTTTTTAGCACAATATCAAAAACAAAGTAAAGATTAGTATTGGCTCAATTATTCATATTATTCTTCTGTTTCAATGCTAACAATTATGAATCTCAGTTAGTAAAGCTTGGATTTAAAATTGGGACTAGGATATATCTCAAGTTTATATTTGGTAACACCTATTCTCTGCCTGCGCAGTTTGGCCCAATCAGCAGTCCTAATTTCACCTCAAACACAGACACTGACAAACACATCCTTCTATGTAAATATTTGTTTCCTTTCCCCCAACAGCACACAAGGAGCGTGGCTGTCTTTGCCTCAGCCCAAAAGCAGGCCAAGTCCCTGAACCGCCATCTCCCACCACATATCCCTTCTCTCATTCATGTTCTACCCTGGGAACTTGCTGCCATCATCCAGACCAACGACAAATTGTAGCAGTAATAAGAAAAAGAATGCTATTCCTTGAGAGGATGAGCAGGCTGCCCCCACCACTGGTTCTTCATCATTTTTCAAATTACCACAGTGAATATGCATCTTCTTAGAATATGTTCTCATGTGGATTTTGCATAGTTTCATTAAATATACACAAAGTATGCTCTGGTGGAAGAACATGGCTAAAATACCCATAGTATAAACCACCTGGACCAGTCCCTAAATCTCTCCTGTCTGACTTGATTTACCCACACCACCAGCACAATCCACCACTACCACTACCATCACTACTTTCACCTCCACCACCAAGGCTGACCACCCCTAACACACTCTAGGCATTTTGAATCTGTGTCCTTTCACCTGTCAGTGCTCAGCAGCCAGGATATTTCCAGGGGTATGTGGGCTTGGAGCATGGGAAGATGATGTATGTAGTGGGGAGGGATATGGATCTAGGGCAGGAAGCACTGGAAACCAAGACTTTGAGTCTTTGTGTCAGTTTCTCAGATGACATCAGTATAAAATTTCTTCCTGATGTATCAGGGCCAAGCAGCAAGAATACTCCAGAGCAACCCCTACCTTCACCAATGGACAGGTTGCTGTTGCTGAGTGTGGTTCTGTTCTGGGTAGTGAGTGCTAAGGTTAACTAGGACATCTGTCATTCTCTGTGATAGGCAGAAATCTATCACAGCCATAATACTTTGCCACTTGTTATAACCCTCGTGATTATGTTATGTTATGTTAAATGGCATATAGGACTTTGCAAATCTAGTGAAGTTTACTAATCTTTGGGCGACAATTCAGGAGATTACTTGGATGGATTTATATCTAACCTACAAAACTATGTAATAATAAATGGCTGTAGTTTTCAGCTGCCAAGTTGATGATAATTTGTTATACAACTGTAAAAATAATACAGAGTGATGTCAGCAAGATAGTGGAATAGGAGATTCCAGCCCTCATACCCACACAGAAAAATCTGTTTTGACAACTATCCCTGCATGGGAATAGCTCCATGGGAACTCAGGAGTCCAGTGGAGAGATTTTAGCACATTTAGTCTCATGAGCCTTTTATAAGGAGAGGATTTCTGTGGCTGGTGAAAGCTCAGAAATTCAGAGCGACACAAAGCTTGAGAAGGATTCAACATGACAGTGATATTCTGTTGCTGTCTTTGAAGATGGAAGGGGTATGTGGAAAGGAACTAAGAGCTCCCTCAAAGGGCTAACAGTAACTCATTTCAAACAGCACGAATAAAGGACCTCAGCCCTATATTCACAAGTAATTGGATCCTTCAAGTCTTGAATGAGCTAGAAACAGATTCTTCTCAGAGACTCCAGGTAATGTTCAGCCTGGCAAAAAACTTGATTTCAATCTTGTAAGTCTCCTAGCAAAGAAGCCAGTTGAGTCTGCACAGTTATCTGACCTACAGAACTATATTATGATAAATGGGTATAGTTTTTAAGCTGCTACACTTATAAGAATTTGTCACACAGCAATAGATAATAGTATGCAGTGACATCAGCAAGGTGGTGGAATAGGAGATTCCAGTCCCCACAGAAACATCGATTTTGACAAACATCCCTGGACAGAAATATCTCTGTGGAAACTTGGGAGTCCCACAGAGATATTCCAGCACCCCACCTGAGTAGAATATCCCCAAATAGACACATTGAAGAGGGTAAAAAGAACAGTTTAACTTTACCCACATCACCCCTCTCCAAGGGAGGAAGATCAAGATCTCAGTGCCAAGAGAGACTCCCACACCCACAATTTCTCCCATGGGGGAAAATGAGAGAAGAGTGAGTGTCCAGCTTCCCCAGTCTTGTGGGATGTTGCCAAATGGCCACTTCTGTCTCACCCCACCCATATGACTGAGGGGATCAGCACTTGAATAGTCTGGGAGGAGCTACAAGAAAGGAAAAGAGGAGGGGCTCACAGAAATCACCACTCAGATCTGAAAGACTGGTTGCAGACCCTACTAATTGGCTGGCAGACCCCACCAAAAGGCTCATGTGTGAACACCATGGGACACCTTCCCTGCAGTACACAACAACTGGCCGACATATGCCCCCAGCACTCCTCATGTGACTTCAAATAGGTGCACTGAAGACTACCATGAACAATTACACTAACAAACTGGATATACTAGAAGAAATACATAAATTCCCAACAACTTATAACCTACCAAGACAGAATCATGAAGAAATAAAATTTTTGAGCAGACTAATAATAAATAAAGAGATTTAAATAGTAATCAAAAACCATCCAACAAAAAAAAAGACCAGGACCGGATGGCTTCACAGGTGAATTCTACCAAATATTTAAAGAAGAATTAATGCCACTATTTCTCAAAGTCTTCCAAAAAATTTAAGAGGGTAGAGTACTTTCAAATGCATTTTATGAGACCAGCATCACCCTGATATCAAAGCCCGACAAAGACACTACAAGAAAAGAAAATTGCAGGCCAGTATCTCTGATAAAGATAGATGCAAAAATCTTCTGCAAAATACTAGCAAACTGAATTCAACAGCAAATTAAAAGGATCATATACCATGATCATATGTGATTTATCTCTGGAATGTAATGATGATTGAACACCTACAAGTCAATAAATGTGACACACCACATTAATAGAACAAAGGACAAAATCACATGATCATCTCAATAGATGCAGAAAAAGTATTCGACAAATTTTTACACACTTTCATAATAAAAACTCTCAACAAATTAGGTAATACCAGAAATGTATCTCAACATAATAAAGGTCATATGTGATAAGCCCACAGCTAGCATCATACTCAATGGTGAAAAGCTGAAAGCTTTTCCCCTAAGACCAGGAACAAGACAAAGGTTTCCACTCTCACCACTTCTATTCAATATAATACTAGAAGTCCTAGACAGAATAATTAGGAAAGAAAAATAAATAAAATACATCCAAATTGGAAAGGAAAAAGTAAAACTGTCTGTTTTCAGAGGACATGATATTATATGTCAAAAACCATAAAGATTCCACCAAAAAAAAAACCCCAAAACACCTGTTAGAACTAATAAATGAATTCAGTAAAGTTGCAGGATACAAAACCAACATTCAAAAATCAGTTGTGGGGGCCAGCCCCGCGACGTAACAGTCAAGTGTGTGTGCTCCGCTGCTAGCAGCCCGGGTTTGGATCCCGGGCGCACACTGATGCACCGTTTGTCATGTCATGCTGTGGCGGCATCCCATATAAAGTGGAGGAAGATGGGCATGGATGTTAGCCCAGGGCCAGTCTTCCTCAGCAAAAAGAGGAAGATTGGCATGGAAGTTAGCTCAGGGCTGATCTTCCTCACACACACACAAAAAAATCAGTTGTGTTTCTATATACTACCAGTGAACTATCCAAAAAAGAAATTAAGAAAACAATCTCATTTACAGTAGCATCAAAAACAATAAAATATTTACAAATAAATTTAACTAAGTGGAGGAAAGTGAAAGAATTGTATACTGAAAACTATAAGATGTTGATGAAAGAAATTGAATAAGACACAAATATATGGAACGATATCTCATGTTTGTTGTTTAGAAGAATTAATATTGTTATAATGTCCATATCTGTCCATACAGATTCAAAACCATCTCTATCAAAAACCCAATGGCATTTTTTACAGAAATAGAAAAAACAACCCTAAAAATTCTATGGAACCACAAAAGATCCCAAAGAGCCAAAGTAAATTTGAGAAATAAGAGCAAAGTTGGACACACCACTTTCCTGATTTATATTATTATTATAAATTACATAGAATTATTTTATCATATATTAAGAAATATAATTAATATGTAATATTAATATAAATAATATTACAAAGCTATACTAAGAATCAAAACAGTATGGCACTGACATAGAAACAGACACATAGAGGAATGGGACAGAGAGAGATCCCAGAAATAAACCCATGCATATGCAGTCAAGTAAACTTTGATAAGAGTGCCAAAAATATATAATAGAAAAAAGATAGTCTTTTCAATAAATGGTGTTAGGAAAACTGGATATCAGAATAAAATCTGACCCTTATCTTATACAAAAGTACATTAAAATCATCTCAAAATGGATTAAAGACTCAAAAGAAATACCTGAAACTGCAAAACTCCTAGAAGAAAGCATAGGGAAAAAGCTCCTTGACTTTGGTCTGGACAATGATTTTTTGGATATGACACCAAAAACACATGCAACAAAAGCAGAAATAAACAAGTGGGACTACATCTAACTAAAAAGCTTCTGCACAGCAAAGGAAACAACAAAATGAAAAGGCAACTTATGGAGCAGTAGAAAATATTTTCAAGCCATATATCTAATAACAGATTAATATCCAAAATACATAAGGAACTCAGAAAACTCAATAGCAAAAAATAAAAAATTGATTAAAAATGGGCAAAGGACATGAACAGACATTTTCCAAAGAAGACATACCAATGGCAACAGATATATGAAAAGGTGTTCAACATCACTGATCGTCAAGGAAATGCAAATCAAAATCACCATGTGATATCCTCTCACAACTGTTAGGATGGTTATTATTAAAAAACAAAAGGGTAACGTCAGCATCATGGCAGAGCGAGCACTTCACTTAGACTCTCTCCTCTAAGGTACAATGAAAAGGATGTTCATATACCAGCAGAGGACATTCACACAACACAAAAGACGCCTGAGAGACCCATGCAGCCATACATCTGAAGGCGGAGATGTTGGTACTCCTGGAGGAAGCGGAAGGAGGTAAGGGGATCTCCTCTTCCTCCTGAACGGTGGTGGCAGCGACCTGAGGACTGCACATGGCTCTGAGAGAAGGGTCCAGGGAGGGGCGGCCCTCCATGGGAACACCTTCACACTTGGAAATCAATCCTGAAGGCACAGAAATTTATAATCTAAATGACAGAGAATTCAAAATAGCTATCACTAAAAAACTCAATGAGTTACGAGAAAATACAGATAGTTCAATGAAATCAGGAATTTCTTCACAAAAGAGATTGAAAGTATAAACAAAAGCCAATCAGAGATGTTGGAGATGAAAAACACAATGGATAAGACAAAGAAAAATCTGGACTCCCCGAATAATAGAGCTGATATTATGGAGAAGAGAATCAGCAGTCTGGAGGACAGAAATATAGAGTTGCTTCAGATGAGAAGGAGAGAGAACTAAGACTAAAAAGAAAGAAATTCTCCGAGAAATGTCTGACTCAGTTTGGAAATGCAACATAAGGATTATAGGTACTCCAGAGGGAGAAGAGAATGAGAATGGAGTAGAAAGCTTCTTCAAAGAAATAATAGCTGAGAACTTCCTAAACCTGGGGAAGGAGCTGGAAATATAACTGAAAGAAGCTATTAGAACTCCTAATTATATCAATGTAAAAAGACCTTCTCCAAGGCATATAGTAGTAAAGCTGCCAAAGTCCATGACAAAAAATATTAAGGGCAGCAAGGGAGAAGAAAATAAATTACAAAAGAACCCCTATGAGACTTTCAGCAGAGTTCTCAACAGAAACCTTACAGGCTAGGAGAGAGTAGAATGATATATTCAAAATTCTGAAAGACAAAAACTTTCAGCCAAAAATACTCTATCCAGCAAAAATATCTTTCAGATACGATGGAGAAATAAATACTTTCCCAGATAAACAAAAGCTAAGGGAATTCATCTCCATAACACCCCCCTCTACAAGAAATGATCAAGAAGGATCTCATACCTGAAAAAGGAAAGAAAGGGGTTACAAAACCTTGAGCAAGTAGATAAACAGGTAGACAAAATCAGAAAATTGCAGCTCTCTATCAGAACAGGTTAGCAAACACTTAATTATAACATTAAAGGTGAAGGGAAGGAAAACATTGAAAATAAATACAATCTCATCATTTTAACCACAAACTCACAACACAAGATGGAATAAGTTGTGACAATAATTACTTAAAAGGAGAAGAGGAAAGGGTTGGAATTGGCTTAGTCTAAGGAAAGCAGAGGCTATCAGAAAATGGACTATCATGTCTACAAGATTTTTTATACAAACCTCACGGTAACCACTAAACAAATAAGCAGAACAGAGACACAAATGATAAATAAAGTGAAAACTAAGAAAACCATCATAGAGAACTACCAAACTGAATTGGTAGTCCAAAATACACAGGATGAGAAACCAGGGAAATGCAGAAGAATCTGAAAATGAGTGATAAAATGGCAGCATTAAGCCCTCACATAACAATAATCCCTCTAAATGTAAATTGATTGAATTCTCCAATCAAAAGACACAGAGTGGCAAGATGGATTAAAAAACAAGATCCAACAATTTTCTGCATCCAGGAAACACATCTCAGCTCTAAAGACAAACACAGGCTCACAGTGAAGGGATAGAAAATGATACTCCAAGCCAAGAGCAAACAAAAGAAAATGAGTGTTGCCATATTTGTATCAGACCAAGTAGACTTCAAGACAAAGCAGGTAATGAGAGACAAAGAGGGGCTATATAATGATAAAAGGGACACTCCACCGAGAAGACATAACACTTATAGATATATATGCACCCAACACAGGAGCACCAAAGTACATGAGGCAACTATCAACAAACCTAAAAGGAGATATAAACAACAACACAATAACAGTAGGGGACCTTAACACCCCACTTACATCAACAGATAGATCATCCAGACAGAAAGTCAGCAAGGAAATAGTGGATTTAAACAAAAAACTAGACCAATGGACTTAATGGATATAGATAGAACACTCCACCCAAAAGCAGCAGAATACACATTCTTCTCAAGTGAAGAATATTCTCAAAGAATATTCACATAGAATATTCTCAAAGATAGACCAGGGAAACAAGGCAAGCCTGAATAAATTTAAGAAGATTGAAATCATATAAAGCACCATCTCTAAACATAATACTATGAAACTAGAAATCAAATACAAGAAAAAAGCTGGGAAAATGACCAATATGTGAAGACATGCTACTGAACAACCAATGGATCATTGAAGAAATTAAGGAGAATTCAAAAAATATCTGGAGACAAATGAGAATGAAAATACACCATACCAACTCATATGGGATGCAACAAAAGCAGTCCTAAGAGGGAAATTCATAGATATTCTATGAATTCATCGAATTCTATTCATAGAATGAATTCATCCTATGAATTCAATCAATTTTTTGTTCATTGATTTTTCAAACAATTAAAATCTCAAATAAGCAATCTTAAACTACACCTAACAGAATTAGAAAGGGAAGAGCAAACAAAGCCCAAAGTCAGCAGAAGCAGGGAAATAATAAAAATTAGAGCAGAAATAAATGAAATTGAAACCACAAAAAGAAAGTAGAAAGGATCAATGAATCTAAGAGTTGGTTTTTTGAGAAGATAAACAAAATTGACAAACTCTTAGGCAGACTTACTAAGAAAACAAGAGAGAAGGCTCAAATAAATAAAATTAGAAATGAAAGAGGAGAAATTACAAGGGACACCACAGAAATACAAAGAATTATAAGAGAACACTATGAAAAACTATATGCCAACAAATTGGACAATCTAGAAGAAATGGACAAATTCTTAGACTCATACAACCTCCCAAAACTGAACCAAGAAGAAACAGAAAATATAGGCAGTACACTCTTTGACATCCATTTTAGAATGATCTTTTCAAATGCCATGTCTGCTGGAACAAGGGAAACAAAGGAAAAAAATAAACAAGTGGGACTTCATCAGACTAAAGAGCTTCTGTAAGGCAAAGGAAACCGGGAACAAAATGAAAAGACAACCCACCAACTGGGAGAAGAATATTTGGAAATCATATATCCAACAAGGGGCTAATCTCCAAAAAGTATATAAAGAACCCACACAACTGAACAACAACAAAACAAACAACCTGATCAAAAAATGAGTAGAGGATATGAACAGACATTTTTCCAAAGAATATATACAGATGGCCAATAGGCACAAGAAAAGATGTTCATCACTAATCATCAGGTAAATGAAAATCAAAACCACACTAAGATATCACCTTACCACCTGTTAGAATGGCTATGATCATCAAGACAAAAAATAACATATGTTGGAGAGGATGTAGAGAAAAGGGAACCCTCATACACTGCTGGTAGGAATGCAAAGTGGTGCAGTCACTACGGAAAACAGTATGGAGCTTTCTCAAAAAATTAAAAGTAGAAATACCATGTGACCCAGCTATCCCACTACTGGGTATTTATCCAAAGAACTTGAAATCAACAATTCAAAGAGACTTATACATTCCTTTGTTCATTGCAGCGTTATTCACAATAGCCAAGAAGTTGAAGCAACCCAAGTGCCCATCAACTGATGAATGGATAAAGAAGATGTGGTGTATATATACAATGGAATACTACTCAGCCATAAAAAGAAAAAATCATCCCATTTGCAACAACATGGGTGGACCTTGAGGGTATTATGTTAAGCGAAATAAGCCAGATAGAGAAAGACAAACACCATATGATTTCACTCACATGTGGAAGATAAACTAACATATGGTCAAAGAGAACAGTTTAGTGGTTACTAGAGGGGAAGGGGGTTAGGGAGTGGGCACAAGGTGTGAAGAGGCACATTTATATGGTGACTGAAAAATAATAATATGCAACTGAAATTTCACAATGTTATAAACTATTATGACCTCAATAAAAACAAAACAAAAAAGCCAGGCCAAAAAAAAAAAAAAAGATAACTGTTGCAGAAGATGTGGAGAAAAGGGAACACTCGTTCACTGTTGATGGGAATGCAAACTGGTACAGCCGCTATGGAAAACAGTGTGGAAGTTCCTCAAAAAATTAAAAATAGAACTACCATATGATCCAGCAATCCCACTTGTGGGTATTTATCCAAAGGAAATGAAATCACCATCTTGAAGAGGATAGCTGCTATCCCACATCCAATGCAGCATTATTCACAGTAGCGAAGAAATGGAAATGACTCAAATCTCCATCAATAGATGAATGGATAAATAAAATGTGGTATTTACATACAATGGAATGTTATTCAGCCTTAAAAAAGAAGGAAATCCTGCCATTTGTGAGAACATGGATGGAACTTGAGGATATCACGTTAAGTGAAATAACCCAGACAGAGAAAGACAAATATTATATGATCTTATTTATACATGGAATCTAAAATAACCAAATTCGCAGAAGTGGAGAATAGAATGATGGTTACCAGGGGCTAGGGGAAGGGGAAATGGAGAGATGTGGGTCAAGGAGAACAAATTTTTATTTATGCAAGATGAATAAGTTCTGGAGATATAATGTATAGCATGATGACTATAGGAAACAATACTGTATGTATATTTGAAATTTGCTAAGAGGGTAGATCCTGAGTGTTGTCACCACATACACACACAAAATGTTGAAAGTACTACCTGGTTTCTTCTTGCTACTTAGAGTAAAATCCAAAGGCAAGAGTTAAATTGAAAAGAATTATTCAATACATTTAGGAAATTCTCAGCCTTCCAGACAGTGAAAGATGCTAACAGTCAGACATGTCTGCTGCACATTTCAAATAGAGAAGTATCTAAAGGGGTAACTCTACAGCACTCTGCTGAAGGCCTGGAAAGATCAAAGGTGTGAGTATTCAGCCACACAGAAGACTATTCCAAGAGATTAAATTTGTTCCTCATAGATCTCCTCAACTAAGCCAGAGGACCTCTAGGAAGCTTAGGATTCGTGGCCATCAGCTTTATCATAAGAGAGGAAACATAAAGAAAAAGAGAAATGGGGGAGACAATAAATAACAAAGACAGACAAAAATAAAGGTACAAATAAGATAAAGAAATAAAAAAGAAAAACATTTACAAAGAGAGAGAAAAAAAGAGATAAAAATAAAGACTCCTAAAGTCATAGTGAAATAAACCTTCTGGAGTACTGGAAAAGAAGAAAAAATATACTAAAATGGTTGCTGTTTGCCTAAAACCTATACTGAAGTATTTTTTCCTAAAGAAGCCCTCCTTTTATCCTGCATTCTCTCTAGACAGCAGTCCACTCTTTAATTCTTTTTCCAAATTTCATGCAAGCGTCAGCAACATTCACTCTCTCCACTTCCTCACTGTCTATTCACTCATCAGGCCAATGTAATCTGGCTCATGCTCCCACTTTACCAATGAACCTACTCTAGCCACAGTCACCGGCGATCACAAAGTAGCCACATTTAATGGATGCTCACGGATCTTTACATTACTGGACCTCCCTGTGTCCTTGGATGTTGCTGACTTGACAGTGCTTCTTAGAACTCTTGATCGTCTGGAGTTGAGACACTGCCCCTTGTGCTTCTCTTCCTCTCTGTCTGACCAGCACTCCTGGATGATGGGATTCTCCCTCACACAAATCTTGATTGTTGGTGTTCTTTAGTATTCCTTTTCTATTTTATTTCTACCCTTCTTAGTAGTAACATCATTCTCCATCTTCTCATGATCATGGCTTCATGGATGTTTGGAGTATGTATTATGTTTTCCAAATCTGCCTTCTCTGGCACTAAAATCTACATAGGTTTTCACACCTCTCTATCCAATACATGGTGCCTGAAAAATCTTCCATAACATTGCTTCCACTGGGTCTTGAATGTTTCCAGGGCTTCTATGCAAGTTCTCCTCAATCCTATCAAGTATGGGTAATCCTCAAAAGGATTGAAGAAAGATAAGCTAGCAGACTCAAACACCCCAGGTTTCAGATGAAGAGGTACAACAGGAGAGGTATGAGAGGCAAAAGGAAAGGAGCAATCAAACCTTAAAGAAAATATGAGTCCAGACGTGCTACAAGCCCAAGGATGTGGATAATGATAGATCTTGCACATTACACAGGCTCTGATCAATGGCACCAAGATTTCACCTAGAGAAGGGGAAGACGAGCTTGAGCCTCTTGTCCCCTCTCAGAACTAATAAACTTACTGCCTAAGCAAAAAATAGTGGGCTTGCTATTGAAATGCAGCTTCACAACAAATCTTTCTGTATCTCTTCTTGAAATTAGATTGCTGCCCTTAATTCTGTTTCTGTGGAAATTGTGGAACAAGCACTCTGTACGCCCCTTTAGGCAGCAAGGCAACCTTAAAGCATTAGGGTAACCCAAATTTATCTTGCCTTTAGGAGTAACTCCTGTAAACTGAGTCTTTGGGTAGACCCTAAATCCCTGCTAAGGTCAGGAGGCAGGGTGGGAGTAGTCAGAGGTCAGGCCTGGGGCTAGGCCAGACGCTGTTCCATGCAGCTCTTACCCTGATCAGATCCACCCAGAACCTCGTTCCTAACCTCTCCTTAACCCAGGCTCTTTGCTGCAGCCAAGCATCTCACCCACTGGTGGGAAAAATAGAGCAGGGACCACCCCCAGCTACTAGAGCAGGGTCAGGAACTTGTCCGTCTATTCCAGGGATAGCAATATAAATATATATGTATGTATATATTACAATCAGTGTAATGCAAATAAAGAATTATCAGCCTGAAAAGGAAACTAAATTGACTTTAAGAAATTATATACACAGCTAATTGCATCTATAAATACTTTAAAAATTGAGAAGAATGCATAAGAAGAATTTAATTGGGTAAAATTAATTTAATTTTGCAAGAGATAAGGTCATGAAAAACATATATTGTGGAAATAACTCCTGCTACTCAGTCAAGCAGAGATTTTTTTCCCAATTTTTTAAAATTGAGTAAAATACACATAACATAAAATTTACCATTTTAACAAAATTTCAAGTGTGCAGTTCAGGGATATTAAATACACTTATAACATTGTGCAACCATCACCACAAATCACCTCCTTAACTCTTTTCATCTTGTAAAACTGAAACTCTATACATATTAAGCGGTAACTTCTCATTTCCTCCTCCCCCATGCCCTGGCAACCACCGTTTCACTTTCTGTCTCTATGATTTCAGCTACTCTTAAGTACCTCATATATGTGGAATGATACAGTATTCGTCCTTTTGTGACTAACATTTCATTTAGCATAATGTCCTCAAGGTTCACCCATGTTGTAACATATTGCAGAATTTTCTTCATTTTTGAGGCTGTATAATATTCCATTGTATGTCTATGCCACATTTTGTTTTTTCCTTCATCCATCAATGGACAGTTGGGTTGCTTCTATGTTTTGGCTTTGTGAATAATGCTGTTATGAACATGAGTGTATAAATAGCTCTTTGAGACCCTGCTTTCAAT
This sequence comes from Diceros bicornis minor, assembly GCF_020826845.1. NCBI lineage: Eukaryota > Metazoa > Chordata > Mammalia > Perissodactyla > Rhinocerotidae > Diceros > Diceros bicornis. Next base: position 10,215,182 of record NC_080746.1, read on the forward strand.
TCTTTTGGGTGTATACTCAGAAGTGGAATTGCTGAATTGGTATGATAATTCTATTTTCACTTTTTTGAAGAACTACCATACTGTTTTCCTCAGTGCCTGCACCATTTTACAATGTCATCAACAGTTCCCAAATGTTCCAGTTTCTCTACATCCTCACCAACACTTGTTATTTTGAGAGATTTTTTGATAGCAGCCATCCTAATGGGTGTGAGGCGGTATCTCACTGTAGTTTTGATTTGCATTTCCCTAATGATTAGTGATGTTAAGTGTGTCTTCATGTGCTTATTGGCAACTTGTATACATTCTTTGAAGAAATATCTATTCAAGTATTTTGCCCATTTTTGAAACAGGTCGTTTGTTTTTTGTTGTTGAATTTTAGGAGTTCTCTGTATATTCTGGATATTAATCCCTTATCAAGTATATGATTTGCAAACATTTTCTCCCATTCTGTGGGTTGCCTTTTTACTCTGTGAATAGTGTCTTTTGATGCACCTTTTTTTTTTTCTAATTTCATGAAGTCTCCTTTGTCTATCTTTTCTTTTGTTGCCTGTGCCTTTGGTATCATATGCAAGAAATTATTGCCAGATCCAATGTTGTAAAGCTTTTGCCCTATGTTTTCTTCTAAGAGTTTTATAGTTTTAGGTCTTACATTTAGATATTTCATTTATTTTGAGTTAATTTTGTATATGGTGTTAAGTAAGGGTTCAAATTATTCTTTTGTGTGTGAGGAAGATCAGCCCTGAGTTAACATCTGTCACCAATCCCCCTCTTTTTGCTGAGGAAGACTGGCCCTGGGATAACATCCATGCCCATCTTCCTCCACTTTATATGGGACACCGCCACAGCATGGCTAGACAAGCAGTGCATTGGTGCGCGCCAGGGATCTGAACCTGCACACCCCAGGTCGAGGAAGCAGAGCACGCACATTTAACCACTGTGCCACTGGGCTGGCCCCTCATATTATTCTTTTGTATGTGGATATCCAGTTTTCCCAGTACCATTTGTTAAAAGACTGTCTTTCCCCATTAAATAGTCATAGCACCCTTGTCAAGAATCATTTGACCATATGCGTGAGGGTTTATTTCTGGATCCTCTCTTCTATTTTATTGTCCTATATGTCCGTCTTTATGCCAATACCACACTGTTTTGATTACTGTAGGTTTGTAGTAAATTTGAAATCAGAAAATGTGAATCCTTCAGCTTTGTTCTGTTTTTTCAAGATTGTTTGGCTATTTGGGGTCCTTAAGATTCCACATGAATTTGAGGATGAGTTTTTCTATTTCTGCAAAAAATATTATTGGGATTTACAGCAAATGCATTGAATCTGTAGATTGCGTTGGGTAGTATTGACATCTTAACAATAATAGGTCTTCCAATCCATGAACATGAAATGTGTTTCCATTCATTTATGTCTTTAATTTCTTTCAGCAATGTTTTGTAATTTTCATCATACAAGTCTTTCATTTCCTTGGTTAAGTTAATTCTTAAGTATTTTCTTCTTTTGGATGCTGTTTTAAATGGATTTGTTTTCATAATTTCCTTTAAGGGTTGTTCATTGTTAGTGTGTAGAAATGTAACTGATTTTTGTGTGTTGACTTTGTATACTACTACTTTGCTGAATTCATTTATTAGTTCTAACAGTTTTTTTGTGAAATATTTAAGATTTTCTTCATATAAGATGATATCATCTGCAAACATATAATTTTACTCCTTCCTTTCCAATTTGGATGTATTTCATTTCTTTTTCTTACCTAACTGCTTTGGCTAGAATTTCCAGTACTATGTTGAATAGAAGTGCTGAAAAAAGACATCCTTACCTTGCTCCTGATCTTAGAGGAAAAGTTTTCAGTCTTTCACCATTGAGAATGATGTTTGCTGTGGATTTTTCACATGTGGCTTTTATTATATTGAGGTATTTTCCTTCTATTTCTAGTTTGCTGAGTGTTTTTATCATGAAAGGGTGTTGAAATTTGTTGAATACTTTTTTTGCGTCAATCGTGATGATTGTGTGGGTTTTTTCCTTTATTCTGTTAATGTGGTGTATTATGTTCATTGATCTTCGTATGTCAAACCATTCTTGCATACCAGAAACAAATCCTGTTTGGTCATAGTGTATGATCCTTTTAACATGATGCTAAATTTGGTTTGCTTCTAATTTGTCAAAGATTTTTGCGTTAATGTTGATAAAGGACATTGGTCTGTAGTTTTTTTTTTCTTGTAGTATCTTTATCTGGCTTTCATATTAGGGTAATGCTGGCCTCATAGAATGAGTTAAAAAGTGTTCCCTCCTCTTCAACTTTTTGGAAAAGTTTGAGAAAGATTGATGTTAATTCTTAAATGTTTGGCAGAATTCACCAGTGAAGCCATCAGGTCCAGGGATTTTCTTTATGAAGATTTTTTAATACTGATTCAATCTCCTTACTAGTTATAGATCTAGTCAGATTTTCTATTTCTTCGTGATTTAATCTTGATAGATTTTGTGTTTCCAGGAATTTGTCCATTTCATATAGTTTATCTAATTTATTGATAAATAATTTTAAGAGTACTCTCTTTTAATCCTTTGCATTTCTGTAGAATCAGTAGCCATGTCCCAACTTTCATTTCTGATTTTAGTAATTTGAGTCTTCTCTTTCTCTCTTTTTAGTCCATTTACCTACTATGCCAATTTTGTTGGTCTTTTCAAAGAATCAACTTTCGGTATCATTAGTTTTCTCCATGTTTTTTATTCTCTATTTTATTTATCTCTGCTGTAATCTTTATTATTTACTTCCTTCCATTAGCTTTGGGTTTAGTTTGTTCTTTTCCTAGTTCCTTAAACTATAAGGTTAGATTGTTATTTGAGGTCTTTCTTGTTTTTGATGCGAATGTCTAAAGCTATAAACTTTTCTTTGGCACTGCTTTCGCTGTGTCCTATTAAGTTTTGGGTTTCATTTTCGTTTGTCTCTAAGTATTTTCTAATTTCTACTATGACTTCTTCTTTGATCCATTGTTTGTTTAAGAATGTGTTGTTTAATCTCCATTTGTGAATTTTCCAGTTTCACTTCTGTTATTGATTTCTACTTTTCTCCCATTGTGGTAAAGATATTTTGTATGATATCTATTTTTTTAATCTATTGAGACTTAATTTGCAGCCTAACATATTGTCTTTCCTGGAAAATGTCTCCTGTGCACTTGAGAAGAATGTGTATGCTATTGTTTTGGGGTAGAGTGTTCTATGTATATCTGTTAGGTGTTTTATTAAGTTCTCTATTTCCTTACTTATCTTCTGTCTGGTTGTTCTATCCATTATTGAGAGTAGGATATTGACTTATCCAACTATTATTGTAGAACTATCTATTTCTCGCTGCAATTCTGTTATGTTTTCTTAGGTTAGCATTTTGATGGTCTGTTATTAGGGGCATACATCTTTATAATTATTATATCTTCTTTGTGTATTGAACCTTTTATTAATATATAACATCTTTCTTTGTCTCTTGTAACCTTTAAAATCTATTTTGTTTAACATTAGTATAGCCATTCCTGCTCTCTTTTGGTTACTCTTTGCAGGGAATATCTTTTCCCATCCGTTCACTTTCAATCTATTTTTGTCTTTGGATCTAAAGTGAGTCTCTTGTACAAGACAGCATCAGTTGGATCATTTCTTTTTCCATTCTTCCCATCTGTTATTTGATCAGAGAATTTTTAATCCAGTGACATTTAAAGTAACTACTGGTAAAGAAGGACATACTTGTGTCATTTTGTATTTTCTGTGTGCCATGTAGCTTTTTTGTCCCTTAATTCCTGCATTACTGCCTTCTTTTGTGTTTAGTTGATTTTTTGTAGTGACATGTTTAAATTCCCTTGTTGTTTGCTTTGTGTATATTCTATAGCTATTTTTTTTTGTGGTTATCATGGGAATTATATTTAACATCCTAAAATTATAACACTTTAATTTGAATTTATACCAGATTAACTTCAATCACATATAAAAACTCTGCTTCTATACAGCTCCATCTCCATCCCTTTTGGCTGTTGATGTCACAAAATTACATCTTTAGGCATTGTATGTCAAAAACCAAATTAATAATGCTTTAAGTGCATTAGTCTTTTAAATTATGTGGAAAACAAAACGTGGAGTTACAAACCATTGTTACAATAGTACTAGCTTTTATAATTGTCCTTGTATTTTTCTTTATTGGGATCCTTATTTCTTCATACAGCTTCAAGTTTCTGTGTAGTGTTAGTTCATTTCATCCTGCAGTACCCCCTGGAGACTTATTGCCTGGCAGGTCTAATGGTAATGAACTAACTCAGCTTTTGTTTATCTGGCAATATCCTAACTTCTCCCTCACTTTTGAAGGACACTTTTGCCTGCTATAGAATTTTGGCTTGATAGTTTTCTTTTCTTTTAGCACTTTAAGTATATCAGCCTGCTCCCTTCTGGCCTTCAAAATTTCTGATGAGAAATCTACTGACAATTTTATTAAAGGACATGAATGAGATGAGTTGCTTTTCTCTTGCTACTTTGAAGATTCACTCTTTGTCATTGTCTTTTGAGAGTTTGATTATAATATGTTTTGGTAGTGAGTCTCTTTCAGTTCATCTTATTTGGAGTTTGTTGAGCTTCTTGGATGTTTATATTCATATATTATATAAAATTTGGGAAGTTTCCAGTCATTATTTCTTCCAATATTCTCTTTGCCTTTTTCTATCTCTCTTCTCCTCCTGGATCTCCCATAATGCATGTGTTGGTCTGATTGATGGTGTCTCCATGGGTTCCTTAGGCTCTGTTCACTTTTATTCAGTCTGTTTTATTCCTGTCCATAAGACTGGATGCATTCCATTGTCCATTGTCCTATCTTCAAGTTTGTTGATTCTTTCTTCTGCCTACTCAAATCTGCCTTTGCATTCTTTCAGTGAATTTTCATTTCAGTTTTGAAATTTTCTGCTCCAGAAATTCTTTTTTGGCTTCTTTTTAGGTTTTCTATCTCTTTATTGATATTTCCATTTTGTTCATACACCATTTTCTTGACTTTTTCCACATATTCCTTTAGTTCTTTGAGCATCTTTTAGACAGTTGTTTTAAAGTTTTTGTCTAGTAGATCTGCAATCATATCTTTTCAAGGACAGTTTCTGTTGATTTATTCTTTTCCTTTGAATAAACCATAATTTCTTATTTCTCTTATGCCTTGGGATTTTTTTGTTGAAAACTGGACATTTGAATCTAATAATGTGGTAACCCTGGAAATCATATTCTCCCACTATCCCAGAGAAAAAGCAGATAATCTTATATTCAGAGATTTTTGGGTTTTGTTTATTGTTTTTGGTTTTTGAACATTGTAGGCTGTCTCTGTGCCAAGGATCTGCCTGATGTGTAAACTTAAAGTCTTCTCAGATCTTTCCTGAGCTGGTACCTTTCCCTTGGCATGTGTGGTCACTTTCTAATTTTCCCTGTATATGCAGTTACTCTTGAGTGTTGTAATCTTCAATGTCTGGCTCCCTCCAAAAGCTGTGTTCCTAAAAATCCTCTGGAAGTCATTTCAGCCAAAGGATGAGGGGATTGCAACAGTGGGGGGAGGTGCAACAACAATGGCTGCCCTCCTCTTTGTCTGCACCTCTGTGATCAGAAGCATCAATCAGCTATCAGAGCACAGATTCCTGATATTTGGAGGACAGAGGGTTTTTTTTTTGTCCACCCTAGCTTCTGCAAGCTGTGTGCAGTCTACTCCAGGAACATGTGTACTGCTGCTTGCCACAGGACTGGGGGTGAAGGATGGGTAGCTGCTACTGTGCCCAGAGCTGAAATTGACTGAAATTAACAGCAAGTTGCTGTCCAAGACTTTCCCTGGAATTTGCAAGCCTTCAATAGACTCCAGAGTTCCAAAATAGTTACATCAGACAGATTGTCCTCATGCAATTGTTGTCTAAGTGGAGAGATAGATTCCTAGAGCTTCCTACTCTGCCATCTTCCAAGAATCCTCACCCTGACAGTCTTACTGTATTTATTAAGAAATTATCTGGCACAGATATACAGATTATGTGGCAAAGAAATATTCACAAGGATCAAGGGGTGAACAGGAAAAAAAAATTTAGTAGATGGAATGTGAATCCCTTCTCTAGTCTAAAGAGCTAACATTTCTTGAGGTTCTTGCGACATCAATCCTAAAGATAAAAGAGGGTCCTGCCATCCTGCCATGCACTGAATACTGATACAAGAACATTCTAGAGTCTGCTATTCTGGACTGTCATGACGGCTGTTGTGAAACTTGTAATTTATGGACAGAAACTACACTCAAGAACATGATAATCACTTATCCTTACAGGGACTGCAGTACCTGATAGCAGGTATTTAAGTTGGGGGATCCAAGACCTGGTGGCTTCCCTGCAATATTATAACCATACTCATGTCAGTGTCACATCAACTTCATGACTGAAACGTGACTTGTGTGTGACGACTTGGGACATTGGATGCTACATGGGAGTTTCAAAGTTTCTGTGAAGCTACTTATGTACATAACGCTGTTCTCTCAGTTCTGTGTAATTTCCAATAAATTGTTGCTGGATAAATAAATTGTGTTCTCTGAGTTGAATGACAATCTGAACCTAAAATGCACTCTGGTGGTTTTTCATTAGGATCCTTCATTTTTTTCCCCCAAACTAAACAGTATTAATTAAAATTTCCTCGATTAAACCCACAATTTGCTACAGAAATTTGCTTATGGCTAAGGAGGGCTGGGGGATCTTTACCACTTAAAGTAATTTCTTTTTATTTCTAGTTTGCCAAGAAGTTTTTGTGGTTGCTTGTAAACAGGTTTTGAACATCATAAAATGATATTTTCATCAATTGAGATCATCGTATGATTTATTTTCTTTAGGATGTTGATGTGATGTAAATTGGTGGATAGATCTAATGTTTACCATGCTGGTATCTCAGGTGTAATCTTGAAATTCATATACATGGATTATTTTGCCATTTGTTTTTTAATTCTGCAGCCAATACTTAGTATCTTGAATTTATAATCATAAATAAGTGGCCTATAATTTTCTCTCTTTTACTATAATCATCTGAATTTGGAATCAGATTACCTGGTTAGCTTTAGATTTACTTCTATTTCCTAGAAAATTTGTCAAAAGACAGAGATGAATAATTCTTGAAAGATTGGTGGAACTCACATGTAAAGCCATCAGAACGTATTTTAGGTTTTGTTTGTTTGTTTTGTTTGTATATTTTAAGGAGGGTCTTTCACTACTATTTTAAAACTTTTAATATGACTGCTCTATTTAAGAACCCTATTCTTTAGCCAATTTTGGAACTTCTTAAAATTTTGTTCCGATGGCTTTGAGCAAATGACTTGAAACAATGAACTGTAATCTTTAGCTGAGAAACTATATGTCAACCTAAAAATTTACTAGATGGTAAGAGGGGAGGTGCAGACAGTGAGAGAGAGTAAGTTTTTGCCACGTGGGATAAAAGCAAGTTACATATAAAAGGGAGAAGGTGTTGACAACTGTTTTTAGTGCCCCCACACCTACCATCCAGTACCATTCTGCTCTTTTTTATCAAACAACTTCCCACAAACTCACATAAAAACGCACCCAAGGAGATACTTACTGATGGCTCATATTCACAGGGATTGGCCTATGTTTTATCATCTAAGAGCAGACCAAGTCCCCGGGAGAGGCAAACTAAGGTCCAGGAGATCCCGGCCCTGATTATTGATTCATCTTCCAGCTGTCATGAGTCACAAACCCTTTCCAGCTGACTCTGGCCAGGCAGGAGCAGGAGTCTGAGAGTATCCCCTTCCCCACTGGCTTTTCTCACATCATTTCCTCAAGTTTCCCGCCACTGCCAGCAATAGAAAGAAACAACATGAGTTTGGAGGGGTGCCCTCCTGAAGGGTTCCTAGGAAGAAAATTCACAAAGCAGCCCAACCACACCCCAGAATCACTGACAGCGACCCCAGGGGAGGGACACCAGAGTGTTCCCTGCTCACACTCAAGGACACAAAGAGTAGAAACTGCTCTGCAGCCAACTGTTCACTGCTCGACCTCAGCCAGTGTAAGGCTAAAGCACCTGGCTCTGGAGCCTGTCCCTGCCTCAGGCCCTCAGTTCCTGAGGGCCTTGGACAACCTGTGGGGCTGATAGGCCTCTGCTCTGGTGATTCTTAGTGAGGATGAGGGGATTCCTGGTTCCTCCCAACCCCTCCCCTGAAGGAGATGATCTGGAGAGAGTCTGAGAGGGAAGGCTGGAGCAAGATCTAAGCTGGTCTAAGACAAATCAGGAGTCTGAGGCCTTGTCTGTGGCCTTGTCCCAGGCCACCAAAGAATAGTTGACATTCAATATCCACATTATGTGTATGATCTGACTCTGTAAAAGATAAGGTGTATAAAAAATTTGTGTATATATATTTGTATATATCTCCATGTATATACGCATGCTTATTATGAGAAGTCCTGTACGATACACATAAAATTAAAATATGTTCATGCAAAGAATTTGTTTAGGCGGCAGGCCCGGTGGCAAAGTAGTTAAATTTGCTTGCTCTGCTTCTGCGGCCGGCGTTCGCAGATTCGGATCCTGGGCGCTGACTGACGCACCGCTTGTCAAGCCATGCTGTGGTGGCATCCCATATACAGTAGAGGAAAATGGGCACAGATGTTAGCCCAGGGCAAATCTTCCTTAGCAAAAAGAAGAGGATTGGCAATGGATGTTAGCTCAGGGCTATTCTTCCTCTCAAAAAAAAATTGGTTTGGGCAGGTTTTTTTCCAATGATTTTTTTATTTAAGAGTAATTATAGAGTTACAGAAGAGTTACAAAGATATTACAGTTTCTCACCCAGTTTCCCTTATTGTTAACAGTTCACATTACATCAGTACTTTTGCACAAGTAATGAAAAAATATTGATTCATTATTATTAACTAAACGCTATATTGTATTCAGATTTCCTTAGCTTCTTGTCTAATATGTTTCTTCTCTTCTAGGATATCGTATTTCTTTTACACATCATGTCTCCTTACTTCCTCTGGGCTGTGACAGTTTCCCAGAATTTCCCTGTTTTTTTGTGAGGTTGATAATTTTGAAGATTACTGTGCAGGTATTTTGCAGAATGTCCTTTGGTTTGTGTTTGTCTGATGTTTTTCTCATGGTTAGAATAGGGTTATGGATACAGGGGGAGGAGGACCACAGAGGTGAGGTGGCATTCTCATCTCATCACATCACATCAAAGTCTATGCTATCAACCTGCCTTATCGCCATTAGTGCTGGTTTTGGTAACTTGGCTGAGGTCCTGTTTGCCAGGCTACTCCACTGTAAAGTTACATTTTCCCCTTTCCCTATTGTATTCTTTGAAAGTAAGTCACTAAGTGTAGCCCATTAACACTGTTTTTAACTTTTCTGTTAATTTATTTGTATTTTTCAAATATTTTACCATAGTTAAGATTTAATTGCTCATGAAAGTATAGATAATAAGGCAGTTTTTAAATTAAAAAAGGCCTCTCACTTGTCCTACCTCCATCACCGTGGCCCACCCATGGTTCTCTTTAGTACAGCAAGACCTAACTAAACAAGCTTGATGTAGGCTGGAATATTTGAGTTGGCTTTATTACTACTGATGCCGACGGGGTTGTTTCTGATGTTTTAGAGCTTGATAACAAGGTTCTGGTTTATGCTGTGCCCCACAACAGCTAATCCACTGGCATTACCTGTATCTCCTATCTCACTCAATTTTAGGGAGAAAAATCCATGAAAAATATTTACATTTGACATTCTGAAAATAAAATTAGATATTTAAAAGATTTTCTTATAAGTTTAAAAATTTTTGACTAAATAAAAATCACACAAAATAAATTTGTTTTTGTTAGTCTCTACAAGAGAAACAAAATAATCTTCTTTGTTTTAATTTATGAATGAGACATGTAAGATTATATCAAATAAGCAATTTAACATGATAATAATATTCTCCGTTTTTGCATCATGACTGGTAAGGGAAAAAGAACGAAGGAAAGGGATAAAGACAGAGGAAGTGTAATATAAGAGGAAAAAGAAAGAGAGGTCAAAAGAGTGGGAAAAATGCATATAGAAGGGATGATAAAAGTTTTAAAATATACGTTGAGAAAGATAAGATGACGACAGATATTCCTATAGTCAAAATAAGACAGGCATTTTACAGTAAAGAGAAAACGTAAATCTTTCTTTGGCTAAAAACACTAAGGTCGCTCTTATAAAAGATACTATTCCACTTTTCTCAATCCTTCCCAAACTACTTGGAAGAGTTGCCCATACTCACTATTTCCTCCTGTCATCGTCCATTCGTTCCTCAACCCGCTGTAATGTGGCTTCTGTGCCACTTCTCCGTTGAACCTGCTCTGCCAATAATCTGCAAGTGGTCACAGAAGACGGATAGTGACACTCTTTTGTCCTGCTTCCCCATCTGCTTCTGTGACCATCACCCACCAATCGTTTTGGAGAATGACCTTCACCCACTTTCTTTTTTGGTGGTCTCTAGTGTCTGTGGTTCATCCACCCCTGTTCCCACTTCTCTCATTGGACAACCCTTTAAGTCTCATAACCTAAGCTATCAGTAGATTCTGAGCATGTATGTAGCATCTAAAGCTGATGATTCCATCTTTTCTGCCTCAGGACTTGGTACATTCTTGAACTCTGAGGCCTCTCTCTCCATCTACCAGTTAGACACATTTTCCTGAGTTTTCCACTGACCCCCTCAAACTCCTGATGTATAAAATGGAACCCATTACCTTTCTGGGCACATTGCAGTCACTTCTGAGTTGGTGGGATTAGAAACCAGTCAGCCAGTCAGCCAGAGAAATACAGTGATTGTGAGGGATGAGGAAATGCAAGACGAGGAGGGCTGATGGTGATTTGCAGATGAGAATGAAGCAGAGAAATGAAACAACAATGAACCAAGAGTGCTTGGTGTCGGGGGAAAGGAAGTGAAGAGGGAAACTTGGAGGAGATAGGAGGATCCTGCATGCTTTTCATGTGGAGGGAGATAGGGCCAGAGATGCCAGGGACAGCAGAACGGTAAGTGGACACCATCATTGACAAAGGAATTAGCATTAGTGAGCCTTCCACTTCAGCGACTTTCCTCGATATATATTGCAGAAATCTTGACCTTTACAGCAAAAACTCGAGACTTTCAGGTCCCCACGAAACAATTTCCAAGCCTTACACTGATTAGAGCAGTCCAGTTGAGTATGGTTGTAGCGCCATCCATCTGGAAGAGAAGGACATTCATACTCAGTGCCAGAGAGCAATACTGGGAAATTAAAGTAAGAGGAGCTTCCCCAACCACACCAAGCCTGGTCTCCAGACTAGGGACACATCCACCTCCCAGCAAGGGCTCCCTCAGACTGGAGAGCCCATACAGGAGTCAGGCACCAGCTCAAGCCAGTACAGCCTGGCTCAACAGAATTACCTCTTTCATTGAAAAAGAAGATATCTCTGGTTCTGCATCCTGGACCTTGCTCCACGGTGCAGTTGCCATTGCCTTCCAGACATTTGCCATTCTTAAAAATATTACAGACCTTACACAATGTGACTGGAGCTGTGGAGAAACAGACATGAAGGCTGAGCCCAGGGTTGAATGGGCTGACACCAAGTTGTGCATATTAGGACCCAGGAGTTTAGGGAAAAAGCATGACTCTAAATGCTTCCCCTGCACATAATTTGAGGCAGAAAATATCTGCACTAGATTTCTTCCATTGGATATTTAAGGAAATGGGGTCTTTGATATAAGAATCTCAAAATCCGTTAAAGGTAAATGACTTTTTGTACACTTTATGAGTGAATTGTGTAGTATATAAATTATATCACTCTGAAGCTGACTTTTAAAAAAAAAAAACAAAAAAAACCTAAGAACAAGAAGATGAGATGTTACCTGCCAGGTGGTATGGGAGATACTGAGAGGGGAGATATAAGAAAAAAGGGTATGGGTTCTAACCAGGCAAGTGAAATTTCCAACCTTGCACCTAAATAACACAAAGAGATTACGTCTCCTTAATTTTTGTTCCCTAGGAGCCTGGTTGATCTCCTTCTAGTATCAGCTCTGTGTTCATATGCTCATAAAATCTGGGAGAGGTTCACTAAGTAAATGGTGTCCCCCTAGCTGTGGAGCCACTGTGCAGAACACAACCAGAGCATGTACATACAGCTCCCTTGGGCAAGGTCTCTGCGGAAATGGATGGGGCATGAGGACTACACCGGCTTGAAGGTGAGGAGACACATTTTAGTCTCCAAAGATTTCTTAGCACATCATCCAAGGTACACACATATATAACTGAAAAGAATGCTGTGAAAATACTGATTCAAAATAAGTCTTTCAATTACCTTTTCCTGCAACATCACTGCCCCTAGGCTGCTTCTTTATAGAAAGTCTTGAGCAACCATTGGTTCTGCCTCTTAGGGCCATCTCAGAGAACTCCAAAGCCCTAAATTTGAGAGAAGTCTCCAGCCCCAATCTGCCCCAAGGGAGTGACTGACTCCACTCTGAGACCTTGGGAAGGGAAGGGAACTGAACTTTTTTACCCGGTAGTGGTCAGGGTGGGGAAAGCAGAGAGAGACTTCAAATCCTTGCTGGTCAGATCATCCCAGAGCCTCATCCTTGACCTTGTCCCCTCCCCCGATCCCCTCCTAAGCTGTCAGATCATCATCTCAGGACTGCCCCTAGCCTATCTCCATGTCCTCACCCCCTGCCCAAGCTAGCCCAGGGTCTCACCCACTTCTTGGAAGAACACGAAAGGGAAGACTCCCTGCAGCAGGAGCAAGAGCAGGAACTTGTCCATCTCAGTCTGGGATGGCAGGAAGATGCAGACGGTGCCTGAACCAGGGGAGCAGAGCACCTAGGAAGGGCTAAGACAGACTGTTCCAGTGTGCAGATGAGAGAAGACTGGAGAATCTGCCTTCTGGGCTGTGGGCAGAAGCTTCCTTTTACACACCTGCCTGTGGGTGTTTCACCACCACCCAGACCCAGGAAACTTCCCCACAGAACCAGCCCCCTTGGACAATTCCAAGGACAAAAGATGTCCCATGTGTCCCCTCCTGTACCCTTGATTCTGCCTCCTGATGATTGAGGGACTTGCTACTTGACAAGATCTGCTGGTCCCCTCAACAGTCCCTGACCCTTTATGTCTGGCCATCCCGCTGACCCAGGCCCAAGAACAGGGACTTCTAATGTGGGCAGGGCTTTACTAAAATATCCATTTCCTCTGAGTCCAATGTCCTCTATGACATGTCCCCTCCAGTCTTATGGCCCAAGCCAGTCAACAATCTGGGCTGACACCCTGCCTCAGTGATCACGATGAATTCTTCATCGGTGCAGTCCATGCCTTTTGCTTCCCCTTTCCCCATCCCTATGTTTGTGCTCAGAGTTAGGACCATGGCCGTCTCAATACTGAATCTGTGTTGACAATGGTGGGGGTAGTCATGACAGCAAACATTTACTTAGTATTTCCTATAGACCAATATCCACATCTACTGCCATCATGCATATCTTAATTAGGATTTATCTTCAACCTATCATGAACACATCAGATATACAGCAAATACTATCCAAACAAAAGAATAACAAAAGCACTATAGAGGACTAGTTTATTTTACAAAATATGAAACAATTCTTGTTACATTACTCTTATTCCTCTGGACCCCAAAGGAAGCAGATGATTTTCTTCTGTTTTAAAAATTTTTTTCTTTTGTGTTCAAAGGAATACCCCTATTCATATCTCTGACATTACAAGCCTATGGTATCCTGAGTTCACTCATCATACTTAATAAAAATAGTCAAGCCCCACCAGAGTATTCGTGCTTGGATATCCAGCCAAGGGATGGAGAAAGATCATGGAGCAAGATCCCGGTATGAAGACTGGGCTCTAGAGAAAACGTTCCAGGTTGCAGTGGCAGTCTCTCTTTTCCCTCTCTCCTCCATCTAGACAACCCTTTTATGGCAGAGACCTTGACAGCCACGTTCATCAGTAAACCAGAAGCACTTGGCACCATGCATGGGACAGGGCAGACACTCAGTAAATATTTCTGACTAAACAAGAATGATAGAACAAATGAATGAGTGCATGAGGGTCTGCTGGCCCAGAAAGCAACTGTGGGGGAGAAACTGCTGAGAAACCCCGTGCACCCACAGACTGAGAGTCCAGCTGCATCCCACACCTTGGTAGCAGAGCTATGATGCATGAGAGCTCCCTTCACCACCTTCAGAAGTCAAAGATCATGCACAGTAGACTCTGGAGGACTGTAGGTGCATAAATGAATGATTCTGCTTTTTAACCAGTTCCAAAACTGAGTAACTTTGCTGAGCGACTTGTATGTTTAGCACATCTCTCTAACAGTGGCAGTGGAATTCCAGGGGTGCTCACAGTTCCTTGAGTCCTACATCACCCTCCTCATACTTGTGCAGGAAAAGGGGATGAGAAATGGAAAAGGTGGGAAACAGGTACAAACTTCCATTATAAAATAAATGTCATGGAGGTGTAATGTACAGCACGGTGACTATAACTAATAACACTGTATTGCATATTTGCAGGTTGCTAAGAGAGTAGATCTTAAGTTCTCATTAGAAGAAAAAATAATTTTTTGGAGCTATGTAAGGTGATGGACGAAAACTAGACTTATTGCGGTGACCATTTCACAATGTATACAAATATCAAATCATTATGTTGTACACCTGAAATTAGTATAATGTTAAGTGTGGATTATACCCCAATTTTAAAAAATAATTCAAAAAATTTTTAAAAAAGAAAATGAGGGAAACAAGATATAAACAAATTATTGGAGCTGCCAAAGAACAACTTTTTTCTTCCATAGCACTGTTTTACTGAAGACACACTGTTCTGTGCAAACTTGAAGAATGTAGAAATAATAATAACAATAATAATAATACATAATGTAATACTGTAAAGGGATGTGTTATATCTGGGGAACCTAGGAAAGGAAAGAAAAAATAATGATCTGGTCAAATCTTCTTGTGGAAATTCATGCTTCTTGAACTGATGGCGTGCCCTAGGGAAAGGACAGTTGTGGATCCTGTGCTGTGGAATCCCTTTAGCATGAGGCACCTCTTCTATCTAGGTTTCCTACAATAAAAAAACCCTCTTTTAAATATTTGTGGGATGTGGCCCCACTAGAAAATGTCTGTGACAGCTATCTAATTATAGTAAAATAAAATGGAGATGGTATCTGACTGAAATAGCTCCACTTGTGTATCTGATACCACACATGAATCATTTAGAAACATAAGTTCAATCTATACCAGCAGAAGCCATGATCACCTTACAGAACGTATTGTCCCAGATTCCTGGCTGGTCTTCCTTCATCCACTCTTCCCCATAAAGCTTCCTAAACAGCATTCCCTAATGTCTCTACATTAGGTTGTACACAACGATAGTGGTCATTTTAAATAGTGGGGTTGTGCTGGATGATACACGCATGTCCCTGAATGACATGTTGTGGAGGTTCTCTAGCTTTTTAGGAAAGGAGGCTTGGGGGTCCATTAGGAATTGAGTGCTTGATATATATCATACATTAAATTTATCCTCAGCCCATGAGGGCCTCCCTCCCTAAAGTTGAGAAAGAACTAGCAGTTAGTCCCAGTTCATGACTTTAGTCCAAGTTTAATTACTAAATTATCCCTTTTACTCCCCAAATGCCCCAGTCTGGAGGATAAATTATATGGCCAGCCTACTTAGAGGTCGTCAGGCACAATCTCTCTCCTGGTGCAGAACCTCCTTCTCTGCAGCATCCAGACAGTAGGCGTCTAGAACCACCACAAGCTTCCAGGCCCACGCCAATCCCCATCAGATTTTCCAGTAATGTGTCTAGGCTGAGACCCAATGAAATAGTGCTCTGGCCAGACCACAGACTCAGAAATCAGACAGATCTGGGTTTGAAGCCTCATACCAACACCTGTTGGTTGTGAGATCCTGGCAAGTTATTAATATATATCCCTCAATTTTCTCAACAAGGAAATAGGGAATATAATAGCACTTATGTTGTTCGGTTACTGGTTCAATTCTTTATTTTAATTTTCTGTTCAAGTACTAACTAGAGAACCCAGTTAAGAAAAATTGAACTGAAAAATTGGGGCTAGGAAATATGGCAAATTTATATTTAGTTACACCTATTCTCTGCCTGTGCAGTTTGGCCCAATCAGCAGTCCTAATTTCACTCCAAACACAGGCAGTGACAAACACATCCTTCTATATAGACATTTGTTTCCCTTTGCTCAACGTCGCACAAGGAGCGTGGCTGTCTTTGCCTCAGCCCAAAGGCAGGTCAAGTCCCTGAACCACCATCTCCCACCACATATCCCCTCTCTCATTCATGTTCTACCCTGGGAACCTGCTGCCATCATCCAGACCAACGACAAATCGAAGTAGTCGTAAGAAAAGGAATGCTACTTTATGAGGGGATGAACAGGCTGCCCCCACCACTGGTCTGTCATCATTTCCCAAATTACCACAGTGAACATGCATCATCTTACAATATGTTCTCATGTGGATTTTGTATAGTGTCATCAATTATACAAAAAGTATGTTCTGATGGAAGAACTGCTTATTCTGGAACATTGATTATAAAACCCGTAGTAGAAACCACGTGGACCAGTCCCTAAATCTCTCCCGTCTGGCTTGCTCTACCCACACCACTAGCATCATCCACCACTACCACTACCACCAGCACTTTCATCTCCACCACCAACACTGAGCACCCCTAACACACTCCAGGTATTTTGAACTTGTGACCTTTCACCTGTCACTGCTCAGCAGCCAGGATATTTCCAGGGGTATGTGGGTTTGGGGCATGAAAAACTGACGTATGTAGTGGGGAGGGATATGGATCTAGGGCAGGAAACACTGGGGAAACCAAGACTTTGAGTCTTTGTGTCAGTTTCTCAGATGACATCAGTATAAAATTTCTTCCTGATGTATCAGGGCCAAACAACAAGGGTACTCCAGAGCATCTGCTCCCTTCACCATCTCTTTTGGCATCATTCGTTGGACTCCTTAACCATCCCACAAACAGAAAGGAAGGACATACACTGGGAACACTCCTAAGGGCCAGCTTGATAAAGGGACTTGCCACACAGCCCTGTCCCACAGTGCCACACTCATCAC
The DNA here is from genome assembly GCF_020826845.1 of Diceros bicornis minor. Lineage (NCBI taxonomy): Eukaryota > Metazoa > Chordata > Mammalia > Perissodactyla > Rhinocerotidae > Diceros > Diceros bicornis. Next base: position 10,232,297 of record NC_080746.1, read on the forward strand.
AGCAGGGAGTCAGTGTCAGAGTGTTCTCATTTTACCATAGGACATCAATAGTTGAAATGCTCTGCCAGTGCTTAGTCCCTTCATCTACTTGGGCAGGATAAGGCCAGAAGCACAGGGAAGTTGGGCCAAAGAGCCGACTTCCTGCTGGGAAGATCTCACTTCCTGAGTGTGATGGACAGGTTGCTGGTGCGGAGTCTGGTTCTGTTCTGGTCAGTGAGTGCTAATGTGGGCTAGGACATCTCTCACTGTCTGTGATCGGCAGACTCTATCACAGCCCTATGATTTTTGCCGCCTGTTATAACCCCCATGATTATGTTACGTTAAATGTTGTTTATTTTAATTTTATTATACATAATCTTATATATTTTTTTAATTGTCTATAGTGACAAAGTTTTAATTTGCTAAACAGGGGAATTGAGGAATCACAAAAGTCATTTTAAAACAATACCAATTCCATTCATTGGTCTGGCCTTCATCATCTTTATCCCATTCCTGAATCTCTGGTTAGGGTGCAAAGTGATCCACATAGGCTGGAGAATTTGGGTTTGGTGGTTGTTGCTGCTTGCGGTGGTGTTCTTGTGTTGGTGTAGAGAAATCGCCAGATCCTAGCCTCGCCAGACTCACTTCTCTTCTATTTTTCTCCTTTCTCATTCTCATTGTTTTAAAAAGCTCATGAAAAACATAACCTTAACAATCTGAGCGTTAAATATGTATTTGTTGAAGCTTATTTATAAGGAATAAAATGTTTTAAAATAATTATAAGCACACACTAATTAAAATAGGGAAAGATTAAAAAATGAATTCAATAATAAAAGAAACAATAAAAACATCCTTGATTTTCACATCAAGCCTAGTTTTAAATAAAGAAGATGGGGAGAAAGAAGGGAAAGGAAGATGAGAGAAAGAAAAGAATGAAAAGGAGGAAGAAATAGGAGAGGAATGAAGGACAATAAAGATACAGAGAGAGAATCTGAAGGAAAATTAAAGATACAAAAAAAGAGATGAAAAAATTGATAAAAATAGAGATTCCTAAACTCAGGAAATATACTTTCTGCACTAATACAAGGAAAGAAGAAGAGATGACGGAAATTTATCTTTTTGCCTAAAAACATGCTAAAATCTTTCTCCTCTAAAAGAAAGCTGTTCTTTGATTCTGCCTTCCCTCTAGCCACCATTCCATTACCTCATTCTCTTCTCGAAGTTTTTTTAAAGAGCTGGCCATACTAACTATCTCCACTTTCTCTCTATCTGTTAACTCTTTAGTCCACTTTAATCTGGCTGCTGCCACCAATTGTCACCTGAAACTGCTCTGACCAAGGTCATCAATAATCACCAAGTTCATGATTGCATGATTAGACCCCTTTATGCCCTTGGACAATATTGACTCATCACTGCCTCTTAGAACTTCTGACTCCTTGAATTCTGGACACTATTCCTTTTGGTTATCCTTCTACCTCTCTGACCAGCCCCCCTCATTCTAAGGGTGTTTCCTTCATCCAACCCTTTAACTGTAGTGTTCCTTCTAGTTCCATGCTCTTCCTACCACTCATCACTTGGTTCAGTGGGCAATGACCTAACTATCATGATTTTAGCAGCATTTACATCCTTGGTCTGCACGTAGTTATTTATGACCCCAAATCTCCCATCTCCAGCTGTGAAATTGTCCCAAATCTTCACACCTCTGTATCTATCCCCCTAGTCCCTCATTTTCCACATGGCCAATAAAGAATTCATTGTCTTTCTGAGAAATTGTCTTCTCTTTAGATTTGTGTGATTAGAAAACATGCAGCCAGTTCTGCGAGGAGGTATAACAAGACAGAGAAATGAGAAAATGCAGATCAGGGAGTGTGGGTTACTCTTTGGATAATTGAAAAGAAGTGGAGAGATAGAACAGGGGAGAACTGAGTGTGTTTGTAGGCACTGAAGGAGGAGCCAGCCGCCAAGGAGAGAAAAACTGCCCTAAAGTGAAAGGAAATTCTTAGATGGGATGGGAGGAAATTGCAGGCTTATCAGGAGAACCTGCTGGAAGAAATGGTGCTGGATAATGCCTCAGGCCCTTGCATTCCCCAAGGTAAGGGCCGAAAAAGAATACTAACACAATACCTCTAAAATGAATTTACAATCAAGCAGCCTAAATGTTTACTTTCATTAACTTCCCAGGATTTTTGTTGCAGAAGACTCTGCCTGTACAGCAGCAGTCTTGAAACATCACTCCCTTAGTAGCAGAGATGACATTTCTTCCATTGGGATTTGAACGTTTCTGGGGCCTCCAGACGGGGTGCTCCCTGTCCCCATTAAATATGAATAACCCCAGGTAGAATCAATGAAGGTTAGTGACAAGATTCAGATGCCTGGGGTTTCAGTAGGATAATTACAGCAGGAGAGGTGAAAGCAAAGAGAAGACAAGTGAGAGGGATATGGAAAGAAACCTTCAACCCACAAACAGTAGATGATTTCAGACTGCCTGCAAACCTAGATTTCCCTGGGTAAATGAAGAAGCATAAAGACATCCAGGCACTGCCCAGAGCACCAAAGTTTACCTTGGAGCTAGGAGACAGGCTTTTGACCCCTTGATCATTAAGACTTACCCATCTCCCTGCAGGAGTAAGAAACTTGCAATCCAAGTGTAATCAGTATGTTTGCTGTTGAAACGCAGCTTCAAGACAAGGCTTTTGGTGGCCCCTTCCAAAAACACAATGTTGCCCCTAAGTCCTGTTATATGGCTGTTATATGGAAGTGATGGAACAAATGGAACAACCACTGTCTCTGTCTCTTACTGAAGCCCCACCAATCCCAAGGCATAAAGGGCTTCCAACTCCATCGTGCCTCTAGCCAGTGACTCCCCCACAATGAATCTGTGAGCCAATCCTAAACCCATGCCAAGGTGGGGAAGGCCAGCAGCCAGACATCATGTCCAGGACCCAGGCAGTCCACAGCCCCTGTGATTCCCTTTCCTGCTGATCACATCATCACAGGACCCAATCCTCAGCCTCTCTCTACCCCCAATCCTTTGCCCTTTACCCCAGCCCAGCCTAGGTTCTCACCACTGGTGAGAAAAAAAAAAAAGAAAAAAAAAACAACTGAAGGCTCCCAGCACCAGAAGCAGCAGTGGGAACTTGTTCATCTTTCTGAGGACAGCAGGAAGGGAAGGGGAAGGGAGAGCATGGCTGGAACAGGGGACCAAGCCTTGGAGAGGCAGCAATAGTGTGGGATGGGAGGAGCCTAAGGGTTTCAGCCAAAATTACTCACTGGCCTTAGACAGAAGCTTCCTTTTAGACAAAGGCCCGTGGGTGTTTCCTCACGCCCCAAGCCCAGGAATCCAGTGCACTGAACCAGGACCTTTGGCCCACCAGACAAAGAGTGCCCCTGCTGTCTCTACCAGTTCCCCTGAGGTTGTCATCAGACATGAGGTAGTCAGGCTGCTTGGTCAGACCTGCTGGACACCCTGTTCAGTGAGGGATCCACCTCAGTGCCCAGGAGCCCAAGGACTGGGGTCCTTTATTCTAATCAGAGCTCGTGCTGAAATGCCCTGGGTCGGACTCTCCGCCTGTAACCGCACATCATCCATTTACTCACTTATGCCTTTTCCCCATCTCTTTGCAGAGTTCTTCAGCCAGCTCCCTGCCAACAGCAGTAAGATGCAATGGTATGTTGGTGATAGAAGTGGAGGTAATGGTGATAGTGGAGGTGTTGGAAACCTACATTAATCCTTACTCAGTTACAGCTACCCCATTTCCCTTTTCACTTTCATAGAAAAACCTGTTGAAAGATTCTACATACTCTCTATCAGCCTTCACCAACCTCTTTCTCTCTTATGCTCTGCCTACCCCAATTAAGTTGCCACTGTCCACTCCACTGACACTGTTCTACCTAGCTCAACAGTGACTCCATTTACCAAAGCCAATGGAGACCTCTCTCTCCACACATCTGGACCCCCCAGTGACATTTGTCCTGGTTGATCACTGTCTCCTTCTTGAAACCCACTCTTCTCTTGTCTGCCATGACATCACACCAGCCTTCTGGGGAGAGGTACAAAGAGAATATATCAGGTCCATGTCCCTTAAAGAGAAGCTCACATGTTTACAGGACTTCTCCTCTCTTTTTTCAAAGTCATTCCCAAATATTGATTCATCACAATCTCCCCCAATGAAAACGTCACCTTCCGAATTTCTACTTTCTTTTCATTCCCTTCTCTTAAAAGGGATTTCCGCTCTCTTAGGCATCAAGAATATCATTTGCCAAGAGAGTGCAGTGAAATCATTGGGAGTGTTTGATGTAACGTACTTAGAAAAGAGCCTGACATATTCTCCCACCTCCGTCTTCAAAAAAATACAAGCCAAGATTTTTATTTTTTATTCATTATTTTTCTATTCCATTTTATTCTGGGCATAAAAGTGTAGATCATCCTCCCTTTCTTTCCTTGCCTACACTCATCTGTCGCAATGTCTTATGTATGTTTTCCTTGTGATTCCCCTCAGCTCATACTCATTCTTTCTTATCTGAACCCACAGCCACCCTCCCCAGATAGGTCGTCACCACCTCCACTCAGGAACAACCCCCCAGACTCCTAAGAGGTCTTGCTTCCTCCACCCTTGCCCATACTTCAGAGCACCCTGAGCACCAGCACCCCATGTCTCTGCCTCAGTCCATGATGGAAGATACATTTAGATGGTCCAGAAGGATTGGATGATGTTGCGCCTTGAATGCCAAGCCATGAGCTTTCCAGACTACTCAAGAAAAAAGGCTTGAGACGTCCATGAGCTAGACTACAGAGAGCCTTCATGGGGCAGTGTATAGAGAAAGTTGTCATGGACTCTAGCTTCTGAGAACAGGCAGGGGCCTTAGAGGTCATCCAGCCCAACCTTGCTCCTGCTGCAGGAGACTCTTCTCCTCCAGGTTCCCTGATTGGGGATTTTCAGCCTCTCCAAGGTCACAGGCCCACTCCAGTCCCTATCAGAGCTCCAGTGGTGAGTTCAGGCTGGGACTAGAGTGGAGTAGGGTGGCAAAGGGCGTGAGCTCTGTAATTAGTCAGGTCTGAGCCCGAATACTGACTCCAGCACTTATTGGTCGGGGACCCTAGCCAAGGTACTTAACCTCTCTGAAAGCATCAGTTGCCCCATGTGGCAAATGAGGACAATAATAAAACCCATTTGCTAGGGTTTTGCCAGGATTAAATAAAATGATGACTTTTAAGTACTCGATATATATTAACTGTATTCTTATTTGTCTTATCATTGTTAACTCTGTGTCCCTGTCATGACAAGTCTCAGTTAAAACTGGCACTGGGAAGTAGATGAGGACTGAACATGATGACTCTCTCCCAACTTCTCTTCCTGTGTCCTTTCTTTTATTCTCTTGGACAGCCCTACAGATCCTCAGCATAAGCAAGCACACCCCCACAGAGCGACACTTATTTTTCCCCTTCTCTCACAGAAAGCGAAACACTGCTTTGCCTCAGCCTAATGGCAGCCTAGTCCCAGGACCCTTCTCACACTTTCCTCTCACAGATGTCCCACTTGGAGCAGCCATTATCTCAGCCCAGGGCCAAAGACAAGGTAGAGGTGGAGACTGCTAAGAGAGGGATGAACAGAGGACCCAGGCCAGGGGTTCTTCATCAATTCCCAAATTATACCAGTGGGAATGGCATACTCTTACAGCACCAGTCACAGCATGTTCAGATCATCCAAGCAGATGTGCTCTGATGAAGGAGCTCATGTAGGGTGAGGTCAGACTCACCTGCTGAAACTCCTCATCAGAGCTCCCAAACTTCTCTTTCCCATCTCCCTCCCCACAGAGCCACACACCCCAACCATGAAGTCCTCAGCCTGGCAACATGGGAAGGGTTTATCTGTTCTTCATCCTTGCTCTGCTGCAGCCATGATTGTCCATGTTGTGTACGAGGTATAGTTGGATATACATGTAGTTGGGGAGAGCGTGGAGATGGATGACTAGGAGTAGATGGGTCAGAAATGTTCCCTAGGGGAGGCACAAACAAGAAGAAGCCTGAAGAATCAAGCTTTAATTCTTTGATTCAGTCTACCAGTTGACGTGGGACGCCTCTCCTGCCCCATCTTAAACAAGAGATGTACTCTCCACCAGCTTTTCACAGACCTTTCCTCAGATTTCCCTCCCCTGGGACCACGATCTGCTATGGACTGAATTGTGTCCCTCCCCCAAATTCATACGCTGAAGCCTAGCCCTCAATGTGATAGTGTTTGGAGATGGGCCTTTAGGAAGTAATTAGGTTTAGATGAAGTGATGAGAGTGGGCCCTCAAGATGGGAGTAGTGCCCTCGTAAGAGGACACCAGAGAGCTTTCTCTCTCTCTCTCTGTCTCTCTGCCATGTGTGTTGTCTGCAAGCCAGGAAGAAAGCCCCCACCAGGGAACCAATTTGTCTGGCATCTTGATCTTGGACTTCCCAGCCTGTGGCACTGTGAGAAATAAATTCCTATTTTGTTATGGCAGCCCAAGCCAACTAAGACATTGTCTGATGATTCTGGGGAGACATCAGCTTTGCTCTGTGAATTCCCCTTGCTGAAAGCCTCACAGGAGTGAACTACCTTCCCTCTTCAATCTTGTCCTTCCTTTTCATTTCTGGAAGAGGTGAGAAAATTAAATCTAACTCCTCCGAGGGCAATGAAAGAAAATCTTCCCTGTGGCATATTGGTCCCTGCTCCCTCCAAAGTCAGTATCAGGCCAGGGTTCTGGGAAGCTGGGCTGTGGAGCCTGTAGGTCATCTACTTGGAAAAATTCAGGTCCTGAGGGCAATGGACAAGCTGCTGGTGGTGGGAGCAACTCTGCTCTGCATGCTGGGGTGGGTGCTATATGCTGGAAGTAGGAGTGTAGGTTCCTCACCATCTCAAGCCAGCTCCACTAGGAGAAGTTGTCTGGAGGGAGGTTTGGAGGGTATATTGGTCTGCTAGAGTCACCATAACAAAATACCACAGACTGGGTGTGTTAAAAACAGAAATCTGTTTTCTCATAGTTGTGGAGGCTGGAAGTTCAAGATGAAGGTGCCAGCAGGATTGGTTTCTAGTGATATCCCTCTTCCTGGTTTGCAAGTGGCTGCCTTCTCTTGTGTGCAGAGAGAAAGAGAGAGAGAGAGAGATCTGGTGTCTCTTCCTCTTATAAGGACACCAGTCCTATTGGATTAAAGCCCCACCATCACGACCTCATTTAATCTTAATTACCTCCCTAAAGGCCCAATTTCCAATTATAGTCACGTTGAGGGTTTGGGCTTCACCATATGAATTTTGAGGGAACACAATTCAGCCCATTAACGGAGGGATTGCTGTAGTTTAGGAAGCAAGGATAGTTCTGTTGCCTCAGTTCCGCAGAGTTTCAGAATAAAGCGAGGCCTGAAGTCCTATATGTGCTCAGGTCCCTGGCCACCTAAGAATAAGTCACCATCAAAATCACATGCTGCTGGATATCCCTCTTTTTATAGAATACATTTGTGTATAAAACACACACATACATATCACATTTGAAAAAAGGTTTCAAGGCTTTTATATCAAAACGTTAACAATGGTTATCTTTGGATGATGTGATTATGGGTGTTTTTTTGTTCTCTTTGGGACAAGAAAATCATTTTTAAAACAAAACAAAGGCCACTTGTTGGCCCTGCCTCCATCATACCTGGTCCCTCTCTTGACTATCCTGTGTAGAGCTATCTCCAATTTGATTCAGGTTGATTTGTACTTGGAAAGGTGAGTCTGCTTATGGTTGCTCTTTGTGCTTCTGGTGGTTAGATTCTCAGGGTAACTTTTAATAGGAAGGACTCAATCTAAGCTAGCATACCCACCACCACCACCCAATCCTCTTCCTCACACTTTCTCACATTTCTAGATCTTATTTTAAAGAAAAATTCTTTAAAATGAGCACTCAAGCTTAACATTCTGAGGAACAAAAATAGCAGTAGTTATCAATTTTTTTCTAACAAATACCAATATTTTAAGCAACTTAAAAATCACATACATATTCAGTGTGACAAAGAAACGAGCTATCTCGCCATAAAAAGACATGGAGGAAACTTAAATGCATATTACTAGGTGAAAGAAGCCAATCTGAAAAGGCTACATACTGTATGATTCGAACTATATGACATTCTAGAAAAAGAGAAACTATGGAGACAGTAAAAAGATCAGAGATTGCAAGGGTCAGGAGTGAGGGGAGAGGGATGAATAAGCAGAGCACAGAGGTTTTTTAGGGCAGTGAAAATACTGCCCTAATATCTATGTTATATTGCAATGATGCATATATGTCATTATACATTTGTCCAAACCCATAGAATGTACAACACCAAGAGTGAATCCTAATGTAAACTATGGACTTTGGGTAATTTGATGGAGGCTGTTGATAACGGGGGAGGCCACACATGTGTGGGGCAGGAGTTATATAAGAAATCTCTGTATCTTCCACTCAATTTTGTTGTGAACCTAAAACTGCCCTAAAAATATTGTCTTTTTAAAAAATCATGTACAAAAATCTTGATTTACAGCTTTTTATGGTTTTTAGAATTAAAGAAATATGAAATGTTTTATGGTTTTCATACTGTAAACATGGAAGGTAAAACATATTCAATAAGAAAAATGAATATTACTAATATTCTTCATTTGTATAACATGACCAACCAAGGGAAAAAGAAAGATGGGAGGATACAGAGAAAAAGAAAAGAAAGAAGAGAGAAACAGTGAAAAAATGAACAGGAAACAATAATTTAATTAAAAAGCCATAGAAAATGAAACCAAACAAAAGAAAAAAAGATACAATGAAAGAAATGAAAAGATGGAGACAGTCCTCTAGTTATATTTTACTCTAAAGAGTCTTTGTTTATAAATAAGCTGAAACCTCTCTCAACCTATAACAAGATGTTCCCCAATGCTACATCCCCCTGTAACTACTACTCCACTCGCTCATTCCTTTCACAAACTTTTGAAAGAGCTGGACTTACTCCAACTTCTCTATTCCTTAATCCACAAGAATCCAGTGCCAACCATGATCACCCATGACCTTCAATCACCAGATTCAATTGATTCTTGTCTCTCCTTATCTCATAGGATCGCTCACATCCATTTCAAGGCTTCTGTTGACCCTTTTCTGCTTCTTGGAATTCTTACCTCTCTTGGAATCTATAACACTACTCCTTCCTGGTACTCCACCTACCTTTCTAACCATTATCTCTCACTCTTTGTCTTAGTCTCTTTCACCCATCCCACTAACAGTGATGTTTCCTAGTGTTTCTTCCTCAATGCTTTTCGAACACAGCTTTTCTCACACAGTTCATTGAAAAAAAAACTCATTAACTCTCATAATAACAGTCATCAAATTCTCTTGAGATGCATTTAACTATCTACTGTACAGGCTAATGGTCTCGAGTCTTTTATCCATGGTCCTGGTGTCTTTCTGGATTTTTAGACCTCTCTATCCAACTTCTGTTGCTCTGGTCACCTGGATTCTCTTCTGGACCACCATAGTCATCACGTCCAAAAGAGAACTCATTGCCTTCCCATGCGAACTTCTTTCCCCCTCCTAAATTTCCAGACCAAATGCCTCAATTACCACCAAGCCAGGAATCTAGGAGCTTGGTTTGTCATCCCCTATCCAAACTATCACCAAGACTTTACCTGCTAAACATTTTTTAAATTACTACCTCCTTTCCATATCTACTAAAACAGTCCTAATAACTTGGCATACAAAATACCCCATGGCCTTGCCCCTACTTCCCCTCCAGTCTCCTCTCCATTCTTTCTTGCTTTTTACTTTACCCTGTAGTAATTCTGAACAGCTTGTGATTGCCCACATACACCTTGCCCAGATCCAGTTCTTTGGTTTTAAAGTATCTTCTTTCTAGGATGTCTCACCCTCCACTCTTGCCTTCAGCTGTCTTTAAATAATCCTCATCATTTCACTCAACTGTCATCTCTTACAAACCTAGAACCCCTAGACCAGCTTAGGTGCCCTTGATCTGTGCTCCCATAGCACCGCATGCTTACCTTTCTCCCTAAGCATACCACTTGATGACAAAATTGTTTGTGGCAGACTTCCTAACTGAAGGCAAGTAATGTATATTACTGCTCCGAGGATGTCCAGCACTCACACGATATCTGGCAGTAAATATTCAGAAAGGTATAGAGAGAAATTGTGAGGACTTCATTCATCCTCAGACACAGTGTGGATACTTCTTACAGATTATCCTTTTGGAAAGGATCTTACCCTTTGTAAATATGTATCAAATAAAAAGCTACCATTCACTCCTCATCAAAACTATTCCTTTCCTTTGAAAGGGCTAATCTGAAGTGAAAAACTGAATAAGACTCTGACCTCTAGGAGATGACATCAGTAATCAGGGAACTAACATTCTGACAAAGCCAAGGGATGAATTTGGAACCAGGTTTGGAGATCTCCATTCTTCTCTTAAAGGTAAAGGAGAGAGTAAACATGCATACCAATAGCTATAATAGACTCTTCTATGTCTTTTCTTATTTTTAATTTTTGAAGGGTGGGTGGACAGTTAAGAGCCAGAAATTGAATTGATTATTTGGTTACTTCCCACCTCCCTTGATCCTTTGGTATCCCCAAAGAGAGCTGAGGTCAGATGACTCTGGGCCCTTCACAAACCCTATGAATGGCACCAGGGCATAAAAATGTCATTACATCACCAAAGAGTTAGGCCTGCTTTTCCACGGTAAGAATGAGTCAGCATCCTTTATTTTGTGTTCCTCTTTCTGCTCTTCCTACCAACCCAGCTATGAAAACAGCTCATATCTCTTAGTTACTAGATCCCTTGTTTGCAACTCCCTCAGATAAAAATGTGCTGGAATACTACTAAAATTAATTCATTTTGGTGACTAGCTCTAATTTGTATTCTCAGATACCTAGACAACTATCTCACTTGTTAAAACAGTGTGATCTCTGTCTATCCCCTAATCCCACGTTGTCCACAACTCTAAAGCCAAGTGTCTATTTAATAGTTGAGATGTACTCTTATCATCTTCTGAAGCAATTTTATCTTACTTCACTCCATTCACCACTCTTTTATGCTCCCATTTATTGAGTACTTCTCTGCGTCAGGCAATGTGCTAAGCACTTCACATGCGTTGTGGGTAATTGCCCTTCCCCCAGAGCTCCTTGTGACTTGAGCCTCCCTCTCCTTCAAGTCTTTACTCAAATGCCACCTACTTAGGGATATTTAATTTAAAAATTGCAACTCCCATTCCCTTCCCAGGCATTCCTTATCCTTCCTCTCTGGCTTATTTTTCTCCAAAGTGAATTTTATTATTAATTTGTTTATTGTCTGCCTCTTCCTGTTATGAAATAACCTCCATGAAGGCAAGGTTTTTGTTTTGTTTGGTGCTTGATTTTTGTTTGTTTGTTTTGTTTGAGTTTCTTGACAGTTCATTTTTTTCCACTGCTGAATCCCTGGAACCTAAAATAGTAACTGGGATGTAGTAAATATTCAATATTTGTGGAGTGAATGAAAACTCACCACAATCACATGGAGTTCACAGATGAAATAACTGAACGTCACACATAATAAATAACTTTCCAAATAGGTACTGGAGCATTAGATCAAAAAAATTAAAATAAAAATATGATTTTGGTCATAACAGAGGCGGGAGTAAGAAATTTTTCCAGCATCGCCTCCTCCCCACCCTGCAAGGAAACTGTGTGGGGCTGATCTATCCAACAGTGGTGATCTCTCCCATGGGGCAAAAGGAGAGTAGTGAGTGAGTGCCTGCCTATTTCAGTTGTGCAAGACGCAGCTGGAGAAACCTGTTTCTCTTCAGCAGCACCCAGAATACTAAGGTAGGACCTTTATGATGAGGAGGGAGGGAGCATATTAGGAAAAAGACAGATAGGAATTTCAAAAGACAATAAAGGGATTGCACTCAGTAGAAAGTCCACTCAATGAGCCTCTGTTAGTACCAGGCACCCCTAATACACCAGGTGCTAAACCTAAAACTCCCTTCACTCTGCTGCCAGCTCCTTGTGCCCACTTCTGTGTGTGGCACAAGAAAGAGCTCCAGTAGACAGGGAGCATGCTTAGAAAACAGGCCACAGTCTATGGGCAAGGAAGAAACCACAAACTTGCGCTACAGTGTCACCTTCTGGAAACCAAAATGTTTTCAGTAGCCAACGTGGTGAGTTGTGAGAACCAGAGAAGACAAAAAAGCTTAAGAATTCTGCCACAAGAGAAAGAAAAAAAGGTGGAGCAGGTGTATTGATACAAAGACAGAGAAAATTCCAGATGATAACAACATTGAACAGAATACACCATCTGAAGGTAGCTAGCAAAGATTTAAGGAGGCATCTGCTACTTCAAATATGAAAGCAGCAATGCAAAACTACAAGGAGCGTGAAAAATAAAGAAAACATGCCATCAAAAAAAGAAAATAATAATTCCCCAATAACCAAGCTCAAAGGCATAGAATTTTGTGATCTTGCTGATAAAGAATTCAAAATTGTTGCTTTGAAGAAATTCAACAAGTTACAAGAAAAGTCAGAAAGACAATTCAATAAAATGTCAAAAAATACATGATCAAAATGAGATTTTTAACAAAGAGATAGAAATCATAAAAAAGAATCAGACAGAAATTCTGGAGCTGAAGAATTCAATGCATGAAATGAAAAATACAATAGACAGTATCTGCAGTAAAGTAGAGCAAATGGAAGACAGAATAAATGGTTTAGAGGATAGGAATTTTGAAATAACCCAGTTAGAGGCAAACAAAGGATAAAGAATGAAAAAGAGCAAATAAAGCCAATTTGATCTATGGGACTCCATAAAAAGACAAATATTAGAATAATTGGTTTTCCAGAAGAAGAAGAGAAGGGAAAAGGAGCTGAAAAATTATTTAAAGAAATAATAGCTGAGAACTTCTCAAACCTGGGGAGAGAATTGGATATCCAAATACATGAAACTAATAGATTATTAGTTATTCTAATAATACCTAATATTCTAACATTCTAATAACTACCTTATTATCTCAATGCAAAAAGACTTTCTCCAAGACACATTGTAACGAAACTATAAAAAATCAAGGATAAAGAAAGAATTCTAAAAATAGCTAGGGAAAAATGATTGTAATCTACAAAGGAACCCCCATTAGCCTATAAGTGGATTTCTCAGCAGAAACCTTACAGGTCAGGAGAGAGTGGAATGACATATTCAAAGTGTTCAAAGAAAAAAATTGCCAGCCAAGAATACTCTATCTGGCAAAGTTATCCTTCAGATATGAAGGAGAAGTAAAGACTTTCCTAGACAAACAACAGCTGAGGAGTTCATCACTACTAGACCTGCCTTGGAAGAAATGCTGAAAGGAGTTCTTCAGGTTGAAATGAAAAGATGTTAATCAGCGACATAAAAACATACAAAAGTATGCAACACACTGATAAAGGTTAATGTACAGTCAGACCTAGAAAACTCTAAATCTGTAATAGGATGCTGTGTTAACTACTTGACTAAAGTATAAAGGTCAATGTAAAAGAGTATTAAAAATAATTATAGCTACTATAATGTGTTAACAAATACACAATATAAAAAGAGGTAAATTACGACATCGAAAATATAAAAGGGGGAGTGAAAAGGTAGAACTTTTGTATTCAAGCTAAGTTGCTATCAGCTTAAAATGGACTGTTTTATCTATGAGTTGTTTTATTATAAACCTCATGGTAATGACCAAAACCTAGAGCACATATACTAAAGGCAAAGATAGGGCAAACAGAGCATACCACCATGGAAAATCACCAATTTATGAAGGTAGGCAGCAACAGAGGGGAAAAGAAACAATGGAAATACAAAATAACCAGAAAACAATTAGCAAGATGGCATTAATAAGTTCACATATGTCAATAATAACTCTAAATATAAACAAATTGAATTCACCAATCAAAAGGCACAGAGTGGCTGGATGGATTAAAAAAAAAAAAACAAGACCCAAGTATATGCTGCCTACAGGAGACCAACTTCACCTTTAAGGACACGTATAGGTTCAAAATGAAGGGATGGAAAAAGATATTCCATACAAGTGGAAACCAAAAGACAGAAGGGTACCTATACTTATATCAGACAAAATATACATTAAGCCAAAAACAGTAATAAAAGACAAATAAGGTCTGATATAATGATAAAGGGGTCAATTCATCAAGAAGATATAACAATTGTACATATATATGCACTCAGCATTGGAGTACCTAAATACAGTAAGCACGTAGTAACAGATCTGAAGGGAGAAATAGACTACAATAACAGTGAGGGACTTCAATACCCCACTTTTAGCGATAGATAGACCATCCAGACAGAAAATCAACAAGGAAACAATGAACTTGAACCATACATTAGACCAAATGAACCTAACAGATATTTAGAGGACATTCCATCTAACAGAAGCAGAATACACATTTTTCTCAAGTGCACATAGAACATTCTCCAGGATAGACCATATGATAGGATGCAAAACAAGCATTATAAAATTACAAAAGACTAAAATCATACCAAGTATCTTTTTCAACCACAATGATTTGAAACTAGAAATCAACAAGAGGAAAGCTGGTAAATCTACAAATATGTGAAAATTAAACAACACACTCCTGAACAACTAATGGGTCAAAGAAGAAACCAAAAGCAAAAAAAAAAAAACACACTTCAAATAAATGAAAATGGAAACACAACATATCAAAAGCTCTGGGGTTGCAAAAGAAGTTTTAAGAGAGAAATTTATAAAGCAATAAAAGCATATATTAAGGAAATAAAAATATCTCAAATAAACAATATAACTTTACACTTCAAGGAACTAGAAAAAGAAGAACAAACTAAGCCCAACATTAGCAGAAGGAAGGAAATAATAAAGATCAGAGTGAAAATAAATAATAAGGAGAAACAATAGAAAAAAATTAATGAAACTAAGAGCCAATTTTTCAAAAAGATAAACAAAACTGACAAACCTTTAGCTAGACTAACTAAGAAAAAAAAGAGAAGAGTCAAAAAATAAAATCATAAAAGGAAGAAGAGATGTACATCATATACTACAGAAATACAAAGAATCATAAGAGTTTGCTACGAACAACCATATGTCAAAAAATTGTATAATCTAGAAGAAATGGATAAATTCCTAGAAACATACAACCTACCAATACTGAATCAGGAGGAAATAGAAAATCTGAATAGACTAATAACAAGTAAAGAGATTGAATCAGTAATCAAAACTCCCCCAACATAGAAAAGTCAAGGACCAAATGGCTTCACTGGTGAATCCTACCAAACATTTAAAGAAGAATTAACGCAAAACCTTCTCAAACTTTTCCAAAAAATTGAAGAAGAGGGAATACTTCCAAACTCATTTTACAAGACCAGCTTTACCCTGTTATCAAGACAAATAAGGATTCTACAAGAAAAGAAAACTATGACCAATATCCTTGATGAATACAGATGCAAAAATTCTCAACAAAATATTAGCAAACCAAATTCAACAACGCATTAAAAGGATTGTACATCATGATCAAGTGGGATTTATCCCTGCGATGCAAGGATGGTTCAACATATGCAAATCAATAAATCATATTAATAGATGAAAGATAAAAATCATATGGTTATCTCAATAGATGCAGAAAAGGCATTTGATCTCTCCCCCTTCCCCTCCTGATTGTACATGGGGGATGACTCCTTCCTCTTCACAGCCTTGCTCAGGGAACCTGACTAACGAATACCTTCTCTTGTTGTTGGATTTATAGAATGAACTCACTGCAGATGTGAGTAGGGGAAAGTAGTTCTTAGGAGCCCCTCCTGATTCCTCTCTAACCATCTTCTTCAGGAATTCTTCCATCTGCTAGGTAGTTACTTCTCTCTGAAAAATTCTAAGTTCCCAGTTTTCCAAAACTCTAAAAAATCCAGAAATTGACTTCTTTCTGCAGCCAATTCCTATGGTCTGTCCTGCTCCAGAAGCTGGGCTGGGCAGATAGACCGTTTTGCTCATTAATCCTCTCCTTCCTCCTCCTCTTCTTCCATTCTTCTCCTTTGAAGGGTCTCAGCCATGTCTAGATTGCAATTTAGATGAGCATACTCATTTTCATGGCCATAATGCTCAAAAACCCTTCCTAGGAAAAAGAAGGTTTCAGGGAACAATCAAAAACACCTCACACTACCGTGGCCTGATGAAGTTCAGAACATGCCCTTTGATTCTTCTCAGGTGAGTGCGCAGCATTAACTTGAATCGTGCCTGGCTGAGAACGGGTAGGATGCGCAGTTGCCCTGCAGACACAAGAGGAGGAAGGAGGAAATATCTGAAAGATTTGGAAAAAAGATAATTTGAGTAAGAGAAGAGGTTTTTCATGAAGTGGAATCTGATCTTCTACCTCAAGGCAGTGTGACAGGACCTGCATTTACCCTCCTGCCCAAAATACTTCAAAGCCAAACATGGCTCCCTGCACACTCTCTGTTCCCATGAGGCTTAGCTAAGTTTCTGCACTTGGTGCTAGGAAATTCTCCTGTACTCTGACAGGAAATCTCCTTTACCTAAGTTAACTTGAATGAGTTTTCATTCTTTTCAGTCAAATGTGCTGAGAGACAGCCTGCATAGAGGGCACCTCTAGCTCTCTGGGCGCTGTTCTCCCGCTGACTGCCCATTTGTGGGGAGTGGAGAGGGGGGCATGGCTCTAATACCAAGCAATTCACCTAACAGATTTAAGCCCTGGATCCATTGCCTCTCCTCCTCACTCCTCCAGGACTGTCTCTTCTACAGGATGAAAATGTTCCTGCCTTTCCACACAGCTTTCTTTTGGGGAAATAAATCCTAAGTGGAGCAAATGCTCTAAGGAAGGGAGGACATCCTACAAAGCTAGGCCCAAGGTTACAGACACCCACTCACTCTTCCTCCCAGCATTTTCCAAAGAGTTTGAACAGGTGCAATTTTCCTGTGTATTCACTGTCACCACCAGGGAAGTAGAGATTGTTTCTCCATGAACTGCTTTGTTTTCTATTTATTATAGGGAATTTTCAGCCACTGTTAGTAGCTCACTTTTTCACAAAGCCAAACACAAGCCCTGGTCAAAGTAGCTTAAACAAACAAACAAAAAAAAGCAAGTGGATGAATATTTTGACTCGCATCAATCATGGCCACCTTGGTCAGGAATTTCTCCTGGCCTTAGCTGGGGGTGGGAGAAGGGATGCAGAAATCAAGAACGACAAAGAGGGCAGAACTTCAGGCTCTCTCACACACAGACGCCTCTGCTCTCTCATGTTTGCTTCAGTCTTCTGTCTTTGCAGATGAACTCTCTCTGGTTCTCCACCACATGGATGAAGATGGCATCCCTCAGCACCTGAGTTTCATATTATAGTTCTAATGACAAGTAAAGAATTGGTGTCTCAAGTTCAATAAGAAATTCTGAGGAAAGAAAATTTTATTGGCCCCACTTGGGTCAAATGTCCACCACTGATCCAGTCAACTGAGACCAGAGGAGAAAGTCTTGGAATATTCACACGGTTTGTCCTTTGAGGAGATATGTCTAAACCCACTGTCCCACCCAGCCCATGGCATGTTGTGAGCCTGGGCCTGACCTCAATATAAAGGCAAGCTTGGACATCCTGACACCATTACCAGGTGATAACCATACTTATAACCAGACTTTTCTGAGGAGGGAAAGCTACATAAGCAAATGAAACTCCCAGTGGATGAAAACTCTGCTTTCATAGAAATGCCAGTTCACATCAGATTGAGTGAGTTTAAAATCAGAGTGTGTGTAGCATTTATACTTGGATGCACAGGTCATTGAATCAACAAAAATATCAGGTGTCCCCTGCTGAGCATAATCATCAGGTGCACAGCTAACGACTCCAGCTCCACGCCCAGCATCAAAACTTAGGAATAATTTGCATGGGCAGAGGGGAGCTCTGGGAAAAGGAAGTTTGGGGTAGGTGCCTGAGATTTTAATGATGAAGGAAGCCAGACAGGAAACAGTGAATTCTCTGACTCTGTCCAACCCCATGTATGGTTTTCAGTCAAAGGCATTGGTTCAGAGTATGCTACCCCAAAATATGTCACTTTGACATAAGGATTGTTTTGAGCTGAAGGCAATCCAGAAGAAGCAGATACAGGATAAAGTCTCTGGCCTCCCCCTCTCTACTAGGGAGGGCAGGAGGATGCTTAATCACCAATGGCAACTCTAGATTCTATTCTGCCCAGAGGACTCTACATAACAAACCCTACTGAGTAGCCCTTATCTTCCATTAATTTCCACATATATTTACCTTCGCATAATTTGCTGCCCTTAAAAGCCTAAACCATTTTTTCTTTGTCTTGTCACTTCTCCACAAAATTATTGTTCTTGGTTGAGATGCTATATAAGAGCAAGTTCTAATCACTCCATTGAGTTACCCATCACTGAGCACTCCAACATGTATGGGTGATGCAATCATTAATACCCTTCTGTTTTTCTCTTGTGAATCTGTCTTTCGTCACTCTAATTTGCAGGGCCCTAGTCAGAGAAACTAGGAGGTGGAGGGAAAAGGTTTTTCCTCCCCTAGCGAGTCCTGTGTATAAAGAGGCTAGAGGCAGAATCTGAATAAGCCTTTCCCACATAGTGATGAGTGGGAAAGAAAAGAAATGCAGATGGAATGAAACAACAGTCTGCTTGGTCCCCTTAAGGACAGCCTGTGATAGAGTCAGGGAGACCAGTACCCGTCTCGAGGGCTGGCTGCTCTGGGAGACTGAGGACATGACTCCAATGACAGGCACGCTGGGGTTCTCAGGGAGGTCACTGCAGGAAAGAGAGTGCCGAGACCCCTGGAGAAGCACTGAGGGAATCAACAAGGAAACTGGAGAAGATGCAGAGCCCCGGATGGCTACAGCAGGCTGGTGAGCACGTGTGAGACACGCTGGGCTCCAGCCTCCATGTGGGGAGATTCTGAAAGAATCTGAGTGGGAAATCTGGTCAAGTCACAAACCTTTTACATTGTGCTTTGTATTCCTCATATGCTGGGTTATTCTTTCCTTTGTAAGAGAGATCAAATATGCAAGTTGAGAAATCTGAACAGTTGAGGGGAAAGTCGGAACCAGATACCATATGCTGTGCTCAGCAAAACATCCATATTTTCCTGGCCACACCAGATTACACTGCAGATTACAAGATTATAGACTGCAAGATTACCTTTCCTGCAATTAGGTTGGAGTCAATTGATAGTGGAATATGGGCAGAAATTATGTACAGGACTTCCAGTCTTGGCAATAAAAGCCCCTGTGAGAGTCTCCATGCTGTCTTCCCGTTCTGTAGAGACCTTGAACTCTGCGTGAAAGATGGCAGCATAAAGACTGGGAAGGAGCTTGTGTACCAGAATAATCACTACCACCTCTTTGAACTGTGAAATGAGTTAGCAATCATTTTTTGTTGTTTGAAGCCACTGATATTTCAGAGATTTTTGTTACACCAGCTAGCCTGCTCAACTAATACATCATTTAGGGCCCTCCCCACTCTTACTACCCTTTTCAGCTTTTGAGGGTTCTCCCTCTCTCTTCAGCTACTACCTACAGAGCACTCAGCGTTAAAAGCATCACACAGACACTAAAGGAAGCTCCCACAAATCCTGCCTTTTAAAGCGGCAACCAATGTGACTCTTAATTAGAGCCTGAAAAGGGAGAAGGTTTCCTTGGACCTAGCTATGACCACCATTATTCACCCCAATTTGGTTTTAAAGACTGTCGTTGCAGCATCTTGCAATAATGGAAAGAAAAGGAAATGGGGCCTGAAAAGGGAACTAGTCTGAGACTTCTTGGAGGGAAATCATGTTCAGGTCACAGTAGTCTTGAAGATTATAATTGTTGAAAAGTATGCTGAATCAGCTTTATCCACCAGATCAGGGCAAAAGCTGGGCCCTGCCTTTAGAACTTGTTGCAGAGAGATGAGTTATTGCAGCATTTCCAATCCACAGCAGCATTGCGATTAAAGAGCATCATAGGAGAACATAGGCTGCTACAACCCTGGTATCCATAGGAAATGATGTTATCTGGAGAGAGGCAGAGAAGAAGGCAAGTGAGACCCCAGAAGCCCATGTTGCAAACTCATGGGTGTGGGGTCTAGCATATCCCGGCTCACAGCACTCAATAAATATTGCTGAATGAAGCAGTGGAACAAAGCATCAACAAATTAATCAAGGAATTGGGAGAAAATGGCACATTCCATCAAGAACTCATGCTCTTGGGTAGGGATGACTGTCTGCATCCCAGGATTGAGATGTTTGAGGTAGGACCCCCTCGTGGGCTTTCCTAGGATAGCTCTGGGGGCTCTCTATATTAGGGTTCAATTCACCTCCCCACACAAGAGAGGGCAGAGGGGAGGAATAGAAATTGCCCTACTCTCCCTCCCCTACCCCTCTCCTCTGACTTCCGTCCTCAGTTTCTGAAAACTCCACCACACTCACATCCACTCAGGGGAATTTGAGCAGCCCAATTCCAGTCACCCTCAGGACTAAACAGAAGATCACTGCTTCTCCTTTTACAGGTCAACAACCTAGTTAAGGGCCAGTGGCAGCTCAGGACCAGAACCAGCTGATACTGCTTCATTAGTTTAGGTAAAATGAGAAAACCATGGGCTGGCCCGGTGGTGTAGTGGTTAGGTTCACACTCTCTGCTGTGGTGGCCCAGGGTTCGCAGGTTCAGATCCTGGGCACAGACCTATGCACCACTCATCAAGCCATGCTGAGGTGGCATCCCACATAGAGCAACTAGAAGGATGTACAACCATGACGTACAACCATGACATACAACTATCTACTGGGGCTTTGGGGAGAAAAAACTAAAAAAGGAGGAAGATTGGCAACAGATGTTAGCTCAAGGCCAATCTTCCTCAAACAAAACAAAAAAAAAAGGAAAGAAAGAAAACCACCTCCCTGCCTAAGTTGCTCCTACTCCCAGGGTTCCTAAGGGGCCACCTTTCCTGGTCCTATAGCCACCCTGCAGTGTCATTGGGGCCCAGGCTCCCAGGTGGTTCCATGGGTGGTTCATACCACCCTCCACCCTGAATACCCACAGCCAGCCCCAACCCTCAGGTAAAGGTCACCCCAGGAGACGTCCCACGACCCACCTACCTTCATAGACCTTCCTCACATAGCACTGCTGGAATTCTTTAGCCTGGCAGAATCTTTCCCCAGTCACGCAAACCCCACTGGCATTGACTCGATCACAATGAAAGCATTGTAGAGCTGGAAAGCAAAAACCAGGATAATGAGGCTCTTCTGGCCCAGTCTCCCGACTGGTCAGATGAGGAAGCACACTCTCTGGCCCAGACCCAGCTTGGACAATGACCAGTTCCCACTGCCTGCTGAATGTGCTGAAAGCCTGGTGTGATTTCTCAGTGCTTTGTTTAAACCTGGGAGGAGACATGCACGCCTCTGGGTGCAAGGTCTGTGGCCAAGTACAGACAGGATCTCCCTTGTCTCTCAGGGATGGACTGTCCTGCTGGAGGAGAAGGTCATGTGCTACACTTCAGCTCAGCCTGACCCCACTTGCCAACTGATTATCACTCCAACCCTGGGGCTGTCCATGGCACAACACCAGGGGACACCATTCAAAATCTATTCCATGTGACTAGCATCTGCAGGTGAGCAACAAGTGAATTGTTAGAGTTGTGTGAAGAATCAGGACTGCCCACGCCCATTCCATCATTCCTGCAGCACCACAAAGCCCCTCCTCATCCTCCTCCAAACAGGGCTGGCATCCTCCACTCTCCTTTTCATCCTAAAAGTAGAGCTACTTAGGAGAACCACAGGACTCAGCTGAAAAGGGGTGCTCATAGGAGTGGGATGAGGAGAGAAAGGAGGAGGGGCAGAGAGGATGGGAAGACAAAGAGAAGACCAGAAGGAACAGAAGGAAGCAGACAGTGGAAGGTTGAGGAAAGGAGAAGAGGAAAGGAGGGTGCTGGAGGCATCACTTATAAAATGTTTGCCCTGGAGCTGCAGCTCCTCTCTCTTCCTCAGCCTTGGGGTGAGCAGCCAGCTCACCCATGCAGGGATTCAGCAAGAATTGGGCACTTGTTATGTTCTAGGCACTATTCCAGGGCTTAGGAATACATGATGAAAGGGAGGAATGAAACATACATTTCACTTATTTACTTAAACACTAAACAAATAAATGGGGAGAACTACTGACAATGAACACATGAGAAAGACTATATTAGGTCCCAGTGACTTATGAAGAATGGAGGACTGAGTACATGCGACAGAGATAGTAAGTGAGGTAGTGGGGCTGTTACTTTAGATAGGGTGCTCAGAAAAGTTTTCTTAGGGCTTACTTAAACTCAAAGTTAAATGATTTTTTAAAAAAAGAGTTGACTATCTAAACAACCATGAGAAGTTGTGGAACTGGTTCCATGAAGATCTAGGGGCAAGTGCAAAAGTTCTAAGATGGAATCAGCTTGTTCAGTTCAAGGAACAACAAGGACGTGTGCAGCTGTAGCAGATGCATCTTGTATCACTGACTGAAGCAGATGCAATGAGTATCCTCTCCCCTGGACAGCTCACCTTCACCTCCAGGTGCTGAAGACTGCTCCTGCAAACACCTGCAACTCCACAGGGAAGGCGGGAGAACAATCCCTCACTCCTGGGTAAGTTGGAATACTAGGGAGCAAATGTCCCTGAGAGCATCCCCCTCCCAAGAACAGTAGGGGTACTGGTGGATAATACTCCAAACTTCTCACCCTTGAGTTGGGGTAGCTTGAGGCCGGCTCTGCCCTGTCCTCAGGATTTCCCCGCAGGATTAAGCTCCATTTGCCCACCATGGTGTCTAGCTCCATGACCCATCCTTTATCAGCTTCCTCCCCTTCCCTGTCTTCCTTCCTCACTCCCCAAACTGGCATTTCCTGGGACCACCTTCCAGACAAATGATTTTTACTCATATCTTTCTCTCAGAGTCAGCTTCTGGGGGAGCACCAACTAAAATGATAAATTTTCATTTAGATCAAATGAATGTTCTTCTAAATTAATTTTTCAGATTTTTTATACCAAGTCTTCCTGTGCATATACAATAAAAGAAGCACTATTAGTAGACTATTAGTAAGCTGATTCCATTTGCGGAAGAAGAACATTGCAAACAAATGATGCCAGTTAATGCCAATGATCATTCCATTTTTCAATCAATCCATGCAATCAAATAAAAGCTGCAGAAATGATTTCTGTAGAAGGGGAAACTTCTGAATTTTTGTGAATGCTATATAAATTCCGTTTAAAAAGTCCACATTGAACATAAAATCATTCATTTTTGTGGCAATAATGTAAAGAAAAGTGCTGGTGGAGCATAAAATTGCAGCAGAAACAAAGTTCTTACTCAACTGAGAATCTATGGAATCAAAATACAGTTATAATTGCTTGTAGTGAACACATAATTCTTAACTGTATCCTAATTCTGTCCAAACAAGTGTGATAGTGTGGTGTGTCTCTATGTATGTATAATATATATATATATATATATGGTATAAACGAATTTGTATATTTTATATATATCAATGTATGTATGTATACACACACACACAGGTAGAATAACTATAAATGTTTTCTGATGAAGGTGATGTGGAATAAAAAATACTCTTCAGCAAGCTTTCTCCCTGCTGCCTGTCATCAATCAGATTTTGAAAATGGGGTCTAGCCTTTGAGGTACCGTTTGTGATTCAATCTAAGTGTCCTACAAGGGTATTGAACATTTTGTAAAGGTTACCCTACACTTTGTTCATGTAATAAAGTGTCTGACTCCAATTGTTTGATGTTTGATAGCTGACAGCTCTAAGATTCACCTCTTCTGCCCCACATCTGGGCCCCAGAAGCTCCCCCTTTCACAACTGGCGGGAGTCTCAAACCATACAATCACCTGCCTGCATGCAGCAACTCTCACCCTGCCTTGCTCCCTAATAACCATATGAATCCCAAGCCAGTCTCCTTTCCCTGCTCCCTCAAGCTAGTTTAAGACCAGCTGGGAAGTAAGCCCTGCTCTCCCCAGATAGATTCAGTAGGTAAGTAATTAACTTCTTCATACCCTCTTGGTGCATGTCAAGTCTTGGCATCATCAGTCCTGACATCTGAACCAAATTTTGGTGAGGGCCCATCCTGTTTCTACAGGATAACTCCAAATCTTAAAGTATTCAACAAATAGAGTACCAAAATACCTCAGCTTTCAAAAGTGTTTAACTAGTTGATATTATGAAAAACAAATTTACAAGCAAAAAGACATTGAAATGTATCCCTACAAAAGGAAAACATCCCAGATCCAATCATATCTCATCTGGTAATCTCACCTGTTGTACATTCTACTGACAAGGCAGGCAGCTATAGAGTCAAAGAGAGAGGTGATGCCTGGAAATATAAACTGCCACTCACCCAGATTCTCCTCAGTCCCACTGCCCTCCTGTATGCTCCCCCAGCTCACCTTGCAGGAAGCCCAGCAATAAGGAGAGGATGACCAGTGACAGCAGGAGGTGCTTACCCATCTCTGGGTTTGGCTTCAGCCCAAAGGATTGGCAGGAAACACGACAGAACTGGAGGCATCAAGAGCCTCTGAGAATCCCAGCTTTATAACCCCAGGCTGGGAGGATCAGCCAATGGCAGCGCACTTCCCCAGGACACAGAAGAAACAGAGTGCCTAATGGAACCAGGGCCCTGCATTCCTCCCAGCATTACGGGGCATGCTCACCTCCACTGGCCATACTGGGGGAGCCGAGCCACATAGGAAGAGCTGGCTCTTTTCTTCTCAACTTCACAATTGTAAAATGGAAGAATAATGTCTGACTTACGTAGCCTAAGGATGTGGGAAATTCAAAGGATTTAGTGAATGTGCCACTATCTAAAGAAGTTTGACATATTTAAGGGAAATTCTGAAGTACGGTGTGAATAAAGATACTCCTAGTAAAGATACTCTCCTGTTAAAATAAGCATAGGGAAATAAACACATGCTTAGACTTTTGTAAACTGCAGGCCAGAACACAAACAGATTTTGGTGGTAGTTTTGTCTCATTTCTTGGAAATGAAACACATCTGCATTTGTTTTGTCATGTTTTGGCAAACAGGAGCAAAGTAAAGTAAAATTTCTCCCCAAATCTTTAAGATCTAAGCTATAAGTAACCCATGGTGTTTTTTTTTTTTTTAATCTCACATTTCTTTTTCAAAACAATTTTCTTCTCTATTCTGGATGCTAAATTACATCCACTGAAGGGTTCCCTTTCCCGAATGGTGTCATGAGGAGCTCCGCAGACCTGCTCTTACCCCATCCAGTAAAACAACCATAACTGGTGAAAAATACCTTTGAACAATCAATTAAAATCTCTGGAAATTGTCCTAAGGGCATACAGCAAATGCTGAAACATTTACTCAAGAAAATCTACTAAATCTCAGTAAGAACAATGAGAGTCTCCTGCACCAGAGCCAGGATTGATCACTCCCTCCCTTCTCCTCCTCTGCTCAGCATGAAAGAAATTCCACTTTGGGTAGATATGGCCAAGAAAATGTGGCATCCTTTACCCCAGTTCCCATTCAAAGGATATGGGTAGGTACTGGGAGGGTCAGACAAGGGTCAGACCGGTAGCATTTCTCAACCACTACAGCTCCAATTTGCAGAGACTAAATTCCTTGCAAGTCTGGTCAATATTGGCGGGGGTTTCTTCCACATCCAGCCCCTACTCAGAGAGCAGAGCCTCTAACCCAGACATGGCAGGCTGAAAATATTGAGTTCCAATTACTCTCATCCCAGCTCATTTGTAGGGCAGAGCTTGTATACCAGGAAATGCAAGCCAAGAAGACAGGAGGCTACTGCCCCAGTCCAGTACCTTGCTCATACTACAGGGATGTAACTCTGAGGTAAACAGGCCTCTGCCCCTGCCATAAGCTCGGCGGCAATGGCTTAGAAAATTTACCCAGAAAGAGAAGCAGTCCATTAGAACATGAGAATCTGAAGATTTCCCAAAGGAACTAACTTTATTCCAAACAGAGTGTAGAGATGTTCAAGCCTAAGGGCACTATCAAAAACAATGGAGATAATGGTGGTAAGCAATAAAGAGGAGGCCCTTATCTCCATGTGAGCAACAAGTTAAACTGTAAGTCAGCTAGTTTACCAGAGAGAGCCAGAGAAAGAAACAGCTAAGAAAACCCTATTGGGGACAGAACAAACGTGAAAGACTGGCCTGAAAAATGGACCTTTGCAAAGGGGCCTGAAATTAATTGGATCAGAATGTGAAGCCATTTATGCCACAGGACAGTGTTGAAAACAACAGAGCCATCATCCAGTAATTAGAGAAGCCTGATAGCTTGGTGTGATATCAACAGACGCAGACAGCTAACATAAGAGATCAGGGAAAGAGAAAGTCTACGGAGCTCTGGTAAAGCACTCTCATCCCAGGATGACTGTGAGCAGGCACAGGGCTAAGCCCTCTGAGCAGGGACGTCAGACATTTTACACTGCAGGGGGACTAGATTTCACTGAAACAGTCCAGCCAAGTCACTAAACCAACAAAAAAGAAAACAGCAACAACAATAACAAGCTGTAGGAGGTGGAGTGAAAGAGAACAAATCAATATCCACAGTTGCTACAATAATTTACCTAAAATGTCCAGTTTTCAACCAAAAATTATGAGGTATGCAAAAGAAACAGAAAAGTGTGACCCATACACAGAATAAAAAAACAGGCAATAGAAACTGTCTGCGATTGTGGGGTGAGAAGGGATGAGGAGATGTTTGTGCAACGGTACAAACTTTCAATTATAAAATGACTAAGTTCTGGAGAGTTAATGTACAGCATGGAGACTATAGTTAATAACACTGTATTGTAAACTTGAAATGTGCTGACACTGAATCTTAAGCGTTCTTACCACTAAAATAAGTAACTATGTAAGTTGATGGATGTGATAATTACCTTGATTGTGGTCATCATTTCACAATGTATACATATATCAAATGATCACATGGTATCCCTTAAATATATATATAATTTTTATTATCAATTGTACCTCAATAAAGCAAGGGGAGAAAAGAAACTTGCTATGAGACAGCCTAGATGTCACATTTAACAAAGACTTCAAAGCAGCCATTATAAATATGCTCAAAGAACTAAAAGAAACCATGCTTAGAAAGTAAAGGGATGTATGATAACAACATCTGATCAAGTAGCAAATATCAATAAAGAGATACAAATTATTAAAAAGAACCAAATGGAAATTCTTGAGTTCAAAAGTATAACCTCAATGTAAAAGTTACTAGAGGGTCTCAACAGTAGATTTGAAGTGGTGGAAGAAGGAATTAGAACATTTAGATAGGTTAATAGAGATTATGCCATCTGTAGAAAAGAGAAAAAAGAATGAAGGAAAATGAAGAGTTCCTCAGAGAAATATGGGGCAACATTAAGCACACCAACAGCATATGCACAATGAAAGTATCAGAAGGAGAATAGAGAGAGAAAGGAATAGGAAAATTATTCAAAGAAACAATGGCTGAAAATTTCCCAAATTTGATGAAAACCATTAATCTACACATCTGTGATGGTGAGTTTTATGTGTCAACTTGGGTGGGGTATAGTACTCAGTTATTTAGTCAAACACTAATCTAGGTGTTTCTCTGAAGATAAATTGTAGATGTGGGCAATAGGTTGACTTTAAGTATAGGAGATTGCCCTCAATAATATGAGTGCATCTATCCAATCAGTTGAAGGCCTTCAGAACAAAAATGGACATTTCTTGGAGAAGAAGAAATTCTGCCTTCAGACTACAGCATCATCTCCTGCTTGAGTTTCCAGCCTGCTCGTGGCCTGCCCTATATATTTCACTCCTCAACCCCACAGTCACGTGGGTCAACTCCTCAAAACAAATCTTTTAATATATATATATTTTTTATACTTATATACATACATATGTGTGTGTGTCTCTGGGTGTGTGTAGTATATAGAATATATACTGAACAGGAACAAAATTTGCCACCTCAAAATGTGTCTCTTTAACATGACAATTATTATGTTATGTTGATTATTTTTAAGAAACAAAAGTCAGAACGTTTTTCTAGTTACCTCCCCTTTAACTGCCTAACAGAATTTAGATAAATGACCTGCAACAGGAACAGAGCTATCCCAGAGATATCTACAAAGAAAATGGGCTATGTGTTGTGGGTCCAGGACAGCGCCAAGAGGTCAAATGTATACCATGCCGTGCAGAGACATGGTTTCCCAAACATGTGTTTTTCCATCTCCACGTGAATTGCCTTCCTCCCCTTTGAAGTCCCAAACCACTACCCCAACATCCTCTTTTCTCTCTACCTGAATACAGTATTTGAGGTGGTAGCGTCTGCCATTTTGGTGAGTTACTTAGTTTTCCTGGTTCTCTTCCAGGGATACATGTCATAAAACTTTGTTTGATATTTCTCCTGTTCATCTCTCTCCTATCAACTTAATTCTTAGACCAGCCAGAAAAATCTAGAAGGGTAGAGGAAAATTTCTTCCTCTCTTACAACACTATATATAGTATAGTATATAGTATATATATAAAATATGTATAGTACACACATTGCATATATAGCATACAGGCCGTATAAAGTATTCATATATAGCATAGTTTATAGTCTACATATAATATATATAGCATACATTTTATATATGTATATAAAATTATATATAATGTGTTCTGTTTCCCTGGACAACCCTGAATGATTCCTCACCCAAGAAGTTTAACAAAATCTAAGTAGAATAAACACAAAGAGATCAACACCTAGACATATTGTAGTAAAAATATTAAAATACAAAGAAAAAGTCTTGGACACAACAAGAAAAAAATGACTCATCGCATGCAAGGGAGCACCAATAAGATTACAGCTGACTTCTCCTCATACATAATGGAGGCTGGAGGCAGTGGGATGACGTAGAGTTCTCTCTCAGTATCCGCGGACAGTGATTCCAGGACCGTCTCAGAGACCAAAATCTGAGGATGCTCAAGTCCCTTGGTTGGCCCTCCATATCCCTGGATTCTGCGTCCCCAGATATGAAGGGCCAATGGCATTCCAACTGCTGAAAGAAAAACTCTGTCAACCAAGAACGTTACGTTCAGAAAATACATCTTTCAATTACGAAGATGAGATGAAGACATTTCCAGATAGGCAGCTAGTGGAGAGGAGGCTTTGAGAATCACCATCAAATCCTCTGGATTGTTCTCCAGCCTCAGTAGAGAGATTTCTACCAAATAACATATGCTTATGTAGAAAATGCAACCCAATTCTACAGCGAAAGATTTTGAAGGAGAAAAATTAGGTTTTCTGTCTCATACACATATTGAAAGTGATTTTCTTTTATAATTTTATTTATTTATTTTTTTCCGCCAAAGCCCCAGTAGATAGTTGTATGTCATAGCTGCACATCCTTCTAGTTGCTGTATGTGGGACGCAGCCTCAGCATGGCCGGAGAAGCCGTGCGTCGGTGCACGCCCGGGATCCAAACCCCAGCCGCCAACAGCGGAGCACGCGCACTTAGCCCCTAAGCCACGGGGCCGGTCGGAAAGTGATTTTTTTGTGTTTGTGAGGAAGATTAGCCCTGAGCTAACATCCGATGCCAATCCTCCTCTTTTTCCTGAGAAAGATTGGCCCTAGGCTAACATCCGTGCCCCTCTTCCTCCACTTTATATGGGACACCACCACAACATGGCTTGACAAGTGGTGCATCAGTCCACGCCCAAGATTCAGACCTGCGAACCCCGGGCAGCCGAAGCAGAGTACGCGCACTTAACTGCTATGTCACGGGGCCAGCCCTTAAAAGTGATTTTTTAATGTGTTGTCAGGAAAGAAATCTTCCCTGGATCTCCTTTGTGCTCCTAAAAGGGTCCAGCCTCTTGGGACATGGAGACATATACAGTTTAAAGATAAAAATGTTTGCTCTCACTGCTCCTAGAAACACTTCACTTTTCATAGACCGTGAGTGTTACATGTCTAACAATTTGTCTACTAATTACTTGGACCCAGAAGAATAATACACTTCTCTTATCTCTCTGAAAGGTCCAAATAGTTACAACCTGAACTCGGCCCCAAGGAGAAGCTCCCAGGGTCCCAGGAAGATTGGAGTACCCTTACCCGAGGTATTGACATCTCAGGCAGGAATGAGGCCTGGCCTTGGAGAGACCTCTAAGTGGAGAAGGTCACAGACACCTGTGGTTATCTAGCCTTGGAGAGATTCTACGTACATAGTAGAGAGTTACAGTGGGAACCCAGCAAGAACTTTTATAATCCACATCTACGGAGCAAAGACATTTCTCCCTCCTTTGAGGAAGAGATGAGAACAGCTGTCTCTCTTATATATACAAATAACCAAAAATCCATTTTCTCCAAATTTGCCTATGGAATACCAAGCCACTTGTGTAGGCAATTTTTCCATTTATCTTTTATTGCACCATCCAAGAGAAAATATTGGGACAAGTGGGGACAAGACAGTTACACTTACTATGAGACAATTAATAAAAAATATCTCTGATGTAGGATATATTGTATGCACATCTAGGATGAAATTAATAAAGAGAAATGTCAAAAGCCCGACAATTGTTTTACTAGAAGGGAAACATTGCTTTGCTGTGTAAATGCAGTATACTAAACGCTGGAACCTGGTGGAAAGTCACATATTCTGGATGCAGTGATATTTTACTAACTCTGAAAACAATTAAAATGTCATACTTTAATGAACAACAACAAAAAATCTTGGCCTTCACTGCAATGGAACTGAACCTTCATAAACTGTTAAGTGCCAAGTGTTTCTCTAGAGTTCTTAAGGGCACACATAGGGAAAACTCACGTTGGTGTCCATTCACCAGCATTGTTGGAATCCCAGAGTCGTAGAGCAGGGAGCAGACTTTGCCCATTCCCTCACCCTCAGACCAGGGCTGACTTACCCACCAGGCACGACAGCCCTAGCGCTTAGGACTCACAACACTGTGAGAGAGCCACGAGAATGTTGGGAAACATTTTCAGATCAGAAGAGAACAAATGAACTTTTAAATCAAAGATCATATTTAAATATATAGTAGTAACATATGCATCTTTATACCAAAGCAGACATAAAATAGAATTTTAATACATTTTGTGGAGGAGAAGACCCATAAAGACAAAGTCTCCTGGGCCCTGGAAAAGGTGTAATGCAGCCCTGCTTCAATAGCATCTATTCAATTTACTCAAGTAGGTTCCAGAGTGAAGGTCTGTGTAAAGGTAACACTTTTTTCCTCTAAGAACAAGAAAATGTGAGTCAAGCAAGCCTCATCCACTAGGGTCCCTTGAAAAGACCACCTCATGAGGCAAGGGGGGCACTCAGCAGTACCTGTGACCAGAGCAGAGGCAAGCTGGCAAAAGCAGAAATACATAGGCACACGGCACCCAGCCTTCTAGCCCTAATTTGGGCATGCTATAGACTCAATATAACATGTGGATTCCTTTGGAGATGAGGTGAGGACATAGGCTTAAATTGGCAAATATAACTATTTTGAATATATTTGTAAGATACATTTCCCCTTAAAGAAGGCCATGTAGCTTGGATTTGTTATTTCCAGTAAACTGAATGCTGGTCCTCAAAGATGTCCCTGTCCTAATCCCTGGAACCTGTGAATGTGATCTTAAATGGTGAGGAGGGGCTTTACAGATGTGAATAAGGACCTTGAGGTAAGAGAGTAGATTGATGATCTTGGTAGGTCCAATGTGTTCACAAGGGTCCTTATAAGAGGAAGGCAGAAGATCAGAGTCCGTAGTAGGAGATGTGACACTGGAAGTAGGAGGTTGGAGGGATGTGAGAAGGGGCCACAAGCAAAGGGATGCCAGCAGCCTCTAGAAGATGAAAGAGCAGTGGGGGCCGACCCCGTGGCTTAATGGTTAAGTGTGCGTGCTCTGCTACTGGCGGCCTGGGTTCGGATCCAGGCGCGCACTGACACACGGGTTCTCTGGCCATGCTGAGGCCACATCCCACACACAGCAACTAGAAAGATGTGCAACTATGACATACAACTATCTAGTGGGGCTTTGGGGGAAAAAAGGAGGAGGATTGGCAATAGATGTTAGCTCTGAGCCGGTCTTCCTCAGCAAAAAGAGGAGGATTAGCATGGATGTTAGCTCAGGGCTGATCTTCCTCACACACACACACAAAAAAAGCAGGGCAAATTTCTTGGAAATTCCAGAAGGATCCAGCCCTACCAACACTTTGATTATATCCCCATAAGACTTAATTCAGACTTCTGAACACAAGAATTGTAAGGCAATGAACTCGCGTTGTTTTAAACCACTAAGTCTGTGGTGACTTTTTACAGCAGCAACAAGAAAACAGTATAGTACTTTTCAGCTCTACACTGAATCTGGGACCATATTTTATTGTTTCCCCAAACTTCAGTGAAAATTTGCAAACAGTCCATTCCTTCTGTCCTTCCTCTCCCAGCCTATGATCACAAAATCCTCTAAAGGAGAGAATTTATTCTGCAAAGTTATTATTATTTTAAATGTGGCCCAAGGCCTCAGGAAGGGTAGATTACCTCCCAATAATGATGAATACTTTCAAGTGAGCATTGATCCAGGGTCAGCCACTGTGCCAAGAGTTTTGTAAGCTTTTCCATTTGACCCTCCCAACTTCCCGTGTTATAGGTACTCTTACTCCCATTTTGTGACTACCAACACAGATGGTAAGCAATCTGCCCAGGTTCACACAGCTAGTAACTCTCACTGCATACCTGGGCTCCAGATCTCTGTAACACATCACCTGTGGGCCCCCTGCCTTGACACAGTACCAGAAGCCTCTGTCCTCCTCCAGGAATGGACAGTCCCTGACACATGTAACTATCTTAGCAGAAATTGTTTTTCTATGATCCCCATGCCCACACCTACCACTACCACAAATTTCTTTAATCTAACCTTAGTTAGCATTGGCCCTTTGGTATTGTCTTGGCTTTCTGAGAGGCCTTATTTGGGGCTCCATTCTGACCTCCATAGGCATATTGACTGAGAAGAACTGTTTTATCAAATGGTTCTTCTGATGCTCCTGATTCCATAAATTCTGAAGAGCTCAAATAGGAAGAGGGAGTGGGCCCAGCTGCTTAGCTCAGCCCTAAGGGATTCGTTCCCTTGGAGGTTCTCCCTGATTCTCTCTACAGGGGATCCAGTCCAGAGAACCCTTCTGGCTTCCGGTTCATAGCGCTCCCTTCCCTGGGTCATGAAAGTGTTGTAATAACCTCCTAATTACCCCATTAGTGAAGGACAGATTCCCACCCTAGGGTTATGAACATGGCCAAGTACGAAACCTGTCACACTGGACAGGTGAGATTGAGAGCAGATTATCAGTCACGTATTCTCTCAGCCAGGGAGAAGAGGGCACCACATGTCACACAGGGTCATAGGGGGTTGCACGTGGGAACGGAGTAAACAGCAGAGGCTGTGGATGGCAGGCTCTGCAGTATTAGGAGGGTAGGTGAGCCTGGTTCTCTAGGGAGGGTGTGACTGGCTCATTTGAATCATTCCATGGGCTGGCAGAGAACTGAGATGTGCTCCTCAAGGAGGAGCGGTAAGTCCACCCAGAGCCCTTCATGAGGAGGCTTGTTGAGCTGGGGAACCTTCTTCCCAGGAGCAGAGGGAGAAAGGGACTTATAGTTAGGTCATTTGAGACCCTTCAGGGTTCACCAGATATCATGGCGGCACAGAATATCAAACCTTAATGTGAGGACTTACCTCCCACTGAGACTGAGGGCTGAACCTCTGGACCTCACAGAGTCTGTTACTGGTACAATGGTCCCCGAGGTGTATGTGTATGGGAGATGAGGGGTGAGGTGGGTAATATTTTATGTTCTGAAAAGAAATCAAGGTGAATTGCTTTCATAATACAATCTACAGACGGTAAAACATGACCAAACTTGACTGCGAGGATTCAGAGTAAGAAGACTTCCACAGATTCTCAGCAGGCAAGTTTGGCCTGGAATGGGAAGGTAGACACTACATTCCCCTAGGGAGCTTGTTATCTTGATGGTATTTGGGAGGAAGGGTTGGCTATGTGAAATATTTATGATTAGCAAAGTGGGCAGGAAGTTCTTAAAGATTGAGAAGATGTGCTACAAGATCTATGACTGTCACTGGTAGGAACTGCAGGTCCTGTGGGTAGGGAGGGGGTGCACGGGGACAGCGCTGCTCTTCCCAGGCTCATGGGGTGGGGGTAACCTAGAGATGGCAACTGACCCTGATAGAGCAACGTTTTCACCCAATTTCCACACAAAATACAGTTATGGGCTGTATTGGGTCCCCCAAAATTCCAATAACTCCAAGTAACTTTCTGGGTATATAACGACGTGAACAACCCAAATGTCCTAGGCCTTAGCAGTTATTGTAGTCATTCAAATCATATAGTCCTTGGCCAATGTCCCCCAGCAGCACAGGAGATGGGCCTTTGTGGACTACCCCTCCTCCCGGGGAGGGGCAGCGTCCCCATATATCTGTCCAGACGCTGTCTGTGCTGACACCCTTGCTCAGCTCCAGGCTCCCCCACCTCCAACACCACTTCAGCCCCTCTGTTCTCCCCTCTGCGGGGACCTCAGCCCACCCTGGGGTGCTCAGCTGGAGGCTGCCTGCTCCACTCTGCATGGACAGCTGTCAGCAAACTGCCCGTCCCCTCCAACGTGTGCCAAGGGAAATGTGTGGGCATGTGGCACACATGCTTATTTCTCCTAAAACGTTTAATACTAATGCCCCGTCTCATTTCTCCTTTAAAAGGATGGTCATAGTTTTCTCCTATGCATTTCTTTTCTATATTGACAAAACTTATGGTTTTTACACAGTTGTTGAAATAAATGGAACATAATTTGTCTCACAGTTTACTTAAAACTACAAGAATATCTTTTGATGGTAAGTTCAGAGGTGGGGCATGAGACTGGGGAGAGAGACATCTTTTCTCTCGTCTTTCCCACGTTTTTTCTCCCAGCAGGGTGGAAAAAAGAGCTCTGTCGCCTCTATTCCAATCCTTAAATGGTGTCCAACATAGGGTCCTCACTCCCTTGGTTTCCAGTGGGTCTCATTCAAGTCTGCTGCCCTACCAAGGTGATGTCACAGAGGATTGAACCACTTGGTGACTTCAAGGTCCTTCAAGAAACAGTCACAGAAATTTCAGAAACCAGTACGTACGGGACTTCTGTGTGTAAACAAAACATGAATGACCCCGTTATAAGAGCTCATTTACAATAATATCCTTGCTGTCTTCAAACTGCCATCTGGTGAGACATATGGAGGCTCGCCCCTTCTCATTTCATTGGGAAGGGCCCAGTTTTGCTGCATCTGGGGGTTCTCAAAGTTCTTTCCCCTGTTATCTTATTACACGGCACCTTTAGCTCACCAGCCCCTTCTCAGTTCTGTCCCATTTCCTATTTAAAGATTGATGAAAGAAGCAGTGTGGTACTGCATTAGGGACTCGGGTTCTAAAGGATAAGTGCCCAGGTCCAAATCCTCTTGTTGCTGCTATTAGCTGTGTGAGTTTGGACAAATTCCTCAACCCCTCTGCCTAAAGTGTAACAGGGGCATGACAAAACCTGCTGAGTGGCAACGCTATGAAGATAATACGAAACGGTGCTTGCCACACTAAGTGCTGGTCAAAAGTCAGCCACTATGTGCTGACATTATGTGGAATGTCTTTACCAAAGCCAAGGGCCATCTATTCCAAGTCTTAGCCTTTAGCAGCACTGAACAAACAGGCACACAAATAAATAAATAAATAGAAATGACGAAAAGTTTCAAATGTTAGCCATGTCTTCATCTTCAGAGCTTGTTTCCTCAAAAAGAAATGGAGAAGGAGGGACAATACAGACAATTGCTGTTTGGTCACCATTACCATGTGTGTGGCTGCCTAACTCGCATCTGTAACAATGAGAGAGATTGTCCAGAGGACTGACCTGGGGTCTCATCTAGGGAGCCTTCGGGAGATGCGGAATAGCTGCTCATCCTCACTCCCAGGGGCTTTGTGGGTCAGCAACTCAGCCTCCCCAGCTCTGAGCTGTGAGGATTTCTATTGTCTGCTACATCCTGATGGCAGCAGGTGACCTTCGTATCTCATCTTCCTCTTCTTCACACGTTAACCTCGGTCACCTGAGAATTCAAGGCTGGGCAGGTGGAGGAGTCTTAGCTCTCGTGCAGTCAGAACAAACTGAAGCAAGACTGCACCCTGTGTGCAGACTCTGCAGCCGAAGGCACAGATTCAGCCTGGCCCGCTGTTCAACAGCCCCTGTGGCACTGCACTGGGCACACGTCTCTGCTCACATCACTCTTCAGAGGATTTTCCTCCTTCCTGTGGGTGCCGATGGACACTTTGACCTAGAAGGCCCAGCCCTCTCAGGTTGCTGGGAGACTTCCTCTTGGCCCCCTTCTCCTTTCTGCTTCAGAGACCTGCCTGTTCTGCAACCTCTTTGTAGGGAAGTGCCGCTCAACTCAAATTCTTCCTCTCCAGTCCTGGTGTGTCCTTCCTAAGGAAACACTCGTTTCTGTGACATCTGTCCTCCAGCTGGTGTTCCCTGGATGGGCGCCCAGTGTCCATGGGATTCTGTCTCCACAGATGGAGCCAGTTGGGATCCACGGACTAGTCCAGGCACCCATGCCCTGGACCTGCCCTCCCCTACCCAGGAAAGCCTCCTGTTTATTTGGCAATTCTGCATCCATGCACGTGGGTGTAGGCAGCACTTACTTTCTCTCTCATGGTCACTCTTGGCTTCAAGTTCTGCCTTTCCCTGGACTCGTGACCTCACAGCATTTCAGCTTCCACAGCTTCCCTCATGTCTGTGCTCACGCCCACCCCACAAGGAACTTATCCTCTTTTCTGAATTCATCTTCTCCTCCAAAGTGACAGAAGGCATTTGTGTGCACACGGTTTTTGAGTGTCTGGCAGTTTAACAGAGGGGTTTCACTCTGCCTTATATCACTCTGCAGATATCTTCTGTCCTCAGGCCCCTTGACAGCCTCATCAGGGTATAAGGGAGAGAGGTGATGCTTGACCCTACCCTCATCTTGTACGAACCCAATAAACCTATAGCTAAGTTCTCACATCTTTTCAGTTTCTTTCCCAAACATTTTTTGTCACACTTGGTCATATCTCAGCCTTGAGGCTCCAAACACTAGAAACTCAAGTCCATAGGAAGACTTCTATGGAGACTCTTTAGGGGTCCCTTGGGATAAATTTCCGTGGCAACCTCTGCAAAAGCACCTGGTCTTAATGAGGTTGTTTAGAAATACCAGGACATGGAAGAAGCCAAAGAACAGGACCTCAGGGCTTCAAGGCAATCAGTGTAGACGGCCAAAGAAAGCTGAACTTACTAACTACCCACCCACCTCCTATCCCAGCTGCTCAGTCCACCATGACCTGGCAAAGAAAGAAAAGATCATAAGAACAGCTCTCTGGTTCCACTGTCTCTTGCACATGCCCTTCTCCCCGCCTTCTTCCCTTCATGCTCACCAGGGAATATGGTGTCTGGGAGATTCTACTAGACCAGTAGCTAGGCTAATGTCCCCTATATTCCTCTTTGCATTCATCAGAGTCTTATTCTCCATCACTTCACTCTTTCCCTTTGTAGGAAATGTTTCAATGCATTGTACCCACAGATTAAACCATCTGGGAAGGGTACTGGGAAAACAATCTACGTCTCTGTGTAGATTGACACATTCATGGATCCTTCATACATACTGCTTTCCTCAGGGAGTTCCACCTCATCCCTCGGCTGGATCTTCTCTTCCAGGGATTCTTATCTGCTAAAATGATTTAGAGCTCTGGATTGGGTTTTAATAAGACAGCACTTTTTCCTCTAACTCTCATATCAAATTTCCCCTGGGCCAGTAGAAGAGATAAAATCTACCTTTCCTATTCCCTGCCTCCCGGGATGGCATCAACTTCACTCTGCTCGTGGTTCTCAAGAACACAGTGATTTGACCCCTTCTACACACCCCATGTCAATGCAAGCTCCCAGAGAGTGCTGGAGACCATCACATACCCTTCAAAACCCAGAGACTTCCTATGGACTGATCCATGGTTTCTTGGGGCCACACCCTTATGTTTTCTCTCAACTCCAAGAACACACACACACAGAGTAAACACTGTGAAGACCACAACTTCATTATTTGTATCCTGCTTTGATAGCTTACTTTTCCACAAGTTGGTGTCGTGTGTGGTAGTGAGAAAAGCTTTATCCGGAAAACCTCCAGCTCTGTGAGCCTGGTGTTTACCTCTGTAAGCCTCAGTTTTCTCATTGGTAGAGAACAGGTTCACTGGATGACATCTAAGGCACTTTCACCTCTAGTCATGCTGACACAGACTTGAGTTCTTGAGGTGCTACCTTTGGTTCATCATTTTGTCCCACATGGTACCAGGAGCATCTAAGACAGGGATGTGCACTTGTGGCCTCTGAGGCAAATCCAGCCCACAGCCTGCTTTTCATGGTCCATGAGCTAAGGATAATTTTACGTTTTTTAGAGATTGGAAAACTTCAATAGAAGAAAAATATTTGGTGACCTGTGAAAACTATGCGAAATTCAAATTTTACTGTCCATGAATTAAGTGCTGTTAGGACTCAGCCATGCTCATTCATTCACATGTATTCTGTGCCTGCATTTGGACAAATGGCAGAGTTTAATAGATACATCAGAGACCATATAGCTAGCAGAGCCTAAAATATTTACTCTCTGTTTCTTCACAGAGAAAGTTTTCCTATCCCTGCTCCAATCAACAACTTTTGGATGGGAAGGCAGTTTTGTGAACTTTGGAGACAGAGAATCTGGGTGGGAATCTGCTTCCATTGCTTTGGGAACCTATTAAACTTCTCTAGGCTTTAGTTCCCTAATCTAATGAATCTAAAGATATTCAACAACTTTGCAAAAGAAATACAGCTTGGGGTGAAATATTTAAATATCAGTAAAGCATAGGTATATGAAAAGTGGGTATTCAGTGTGCCAGAATTAAATCCCATAAGCACTCTAATTCTTTCTAAAGAAAATTCCACCACCTCCTGCTCCCTTCACTCCAAGATTTTCCTGTCAAGCCTCAAGACAGTGCTTTTCTGCGCCGCTGCAGGAAAGAAGATAAGATGGAATAAGAGCAGCCTATCTGGCCCTTAGGAAAAGGCAGAACTGAGAAGACTGGAGTCAGCAGCCTTGGGAGAAGAGGTCGCTGCATGAGTGAGATGATGGGGGTAGCAGACACTGTTAGTGCCCTGTCCTCATCCTCCTCTCAGTGCCACCTCTCCATCCCAAAGTCTGCTCACAGCCAACACCTACTGCTCTGTGCCTGAGACCTCTTTTCTGGCCATTGGAGCACACGTAACACATGCACAGGGCAGGTCAGAAGTGCCAGTGGGAAAGACGGGAGGGACCTTGAATGTGCAGCACCTCATTCCTCTGTGAACAGCGGGGTACCAGTCAGGTTTTGAGAGCCTGCCTACTCCAGTGTTCTACTCCAGCTCCCAGCACTGAGACATATCTCCCGAAATATAGAGCAAGGCAGCCGTGCACAACAGGCTGAATTTTCTCATTGGATAAGTGCTGGAAAGACCCTGGCTACAGAGAAGAGCTGAGCATCAGGGAGAGATGAAAAGTCTAGAGCAGGGCCCCATTACACAATTGGGCTTGGGAAAGGAGTCTTCAGTGGCCATGGTGTTGTGGAGGGTTGTGAGTGAAGAGCAAATTGACCTTCACAGACTCAGTGTAAGCCCTGCCCCTTCCTCTCCTGAATGTAAATGGGGGATGACTCCTTCTCTCTGCAGCATTGCTCAGGGCAACTGAGTAAAGAACACCTTCTTTTGTTGTTGGATTGGTAGAATGGACTCATTGCAGACCTGATTGGGGAAAGCAGTTCTTACAGAACCCCTCCTGATACCTCTCCATCCATCATTTCCAGGAATTCCTCCCTCTGCTAGTTAGTTAGTTTTCTCTGAAAAATTCTAAGTTTCAGTAGAAATGCTGAAAAATCCAGACATTGACCTCTCTCTGCAGTAATTCCTAAGGTGTCTCCTGCTCCAGAAGCTAGACTGGGCAGCTAGACATTTTTGCCCATTACTCCTCCCTTTTCTCCTCCTCTTCTTCCTTCCTTCTCCTTTGAAGGGTCTCAGCCATGTCCAGAGCCCAACTCAGACCACAAAACTCCCTTTCCTGGTGGCCACAATGCTCACAATCCTTCCTAGAAATAGACAAGTTTTCCAAAATTCTGCAGGGAAGTTTCAGGGAACAACTAAAAACCCTCTACACTACCGTGACCTGAGAGAGTTCAGGACATACCCTCTGATGCTTCTCAAGTGAGTGGACAGCATTAACATGAATCATGCCTGGCTAAGAATGGGTAGGATGTGCCACTATCCTACAGACACAAGAAAGAGGAGGATGGAGGAAGTATCTGAAATGCTTGGAAAAAAAGATAATTTGAATGAGAGAAGAGTTTTTTCATGAAGCAGAATCTGATCTTCTACCTCAAGTGACAGTACATACATTTACCTTCCTGCCAAAAACACTTCAAAGCCAAACATGGCTGCCTGGCACACTCCCTGTTCCCATGAGGCTTAGCTACGTTTCTGCACTTGCTGCTAGGAAATTCTCTTGTACCCTGACAGGAAATCCCTTTGACCTAAGTTAACTTGAGTGGGTTTTCATTCCTTTCAGTCAAATGTGCCGAGCGACAGCCTACATACGGGGCACCTCTAGCTCTCTGGGTGGTGTTCCCACACTGACTGCCCTTCCCTGGGGACTGGAGAGGGGAGCATGGCTCTAATACCAAGGAATTTGCCCAATAGATTTGAGCCCTGGATCCACTGCCTCTCCTCATCACTCCTCCGGGTTGTGTCTCCTAGAGGATGAAAATCTTGCTGACTTTCCACACTACTTTCTTTACAGGAAATAAACCTTAAGTGGGGCAAATGCTCTGAAGAAGGTGGGACATCCTACAAAGTTAGGCCCAAGGTTACAGACACCCACCCCCTCTTGCTCCCAGCCTTTTCCAAACAGTTTGAACAGGTGCAATTTTCCTATGCATTCACAGTCACCAACAGGCAGCTGGAGACTGTATTCGCAGGAACTGCTGGGTTTTGCTATTTATTGCAGAGAATTTTCAGCCACTGTTGGTACCTCACTTTCTCACAAATCCAAACATGAGCCCCAGTCAAACTAGCTTAAGAGAAAAAAAAGTGAGTGGATGAATATGATTACTCGGATCAATCATGGCCACCTTGGTCAGGAATTTCTCCTGGCCTTATCTGGGGATGTGAGACAGGATGCAGAAATCAAGAATGACAAAGAGGTCAGAACTTCAGGCTCTCTCACGCATAGATGCTTCTGCTCTCTCATGTTTGCTTCACTCTTCTGTCTTTGCAGATGAACTCTCTCTAGTTCTCCCTCACATGGATGAAGATGGCACTTCACAGCACCTGAGTTTCATATTATAGTTCTAATCACACGTAAAAACTTGGTGTCTCAAATTCAATAAGAAATTCCCAGGAAAGAGAATTATATTGACCCTGCTTGGGTCAAGTGCCCACCACTGGTCCAGTCAACCGAGACCAGAGGAGAGCGCCTCGGAATGTTCTCATGGTTTGGCCTTCGAGAAGATGTGTCTAAACCCACTCTCCTTCCAGCCCATGGCATGTTGTAAGCCTGGGCATGACCTCAACATAAACTCAAGCTATGGCCATCTGGACGCCATTACCATGTGATAACCACCATTATAACCAGACTTTTACAGAGGAGGGAAAGTCTCATGAGTAAATGTAACCCAGTGGTTGAAAAAATGGCTTTCATAGAAGTGCCAGTTCACATCAGAATGAGTAGGTCTAAAATCAGAGTGTGTGTAGTGTCTATATGAGGATGCACAGATCATTGAATCAACAAATGTATTGAGTATTTCCTGCTGAGCCTAATCAACACTGTAGTGCACAACTAATGATTCCACCTCCACAAGCAGCAGCAAAACTCAGGAATAATTTGCACACCCAGAGCAGAGGCCTAGGAAAAGGAAGTTTGAGGTGGGTTCCTGGGATTGTAATGATGAAGGAAGCCAGACAGGAAACAGTGAATTCTCTGACTCTGTCCAGCCCCATGTATGGTTTTCAGTCAAAGGCATTGGTTCAGAGTATGCCACCCCAAAATATGTCACTTTGATATAAGGATTATTTTGAGCTGAAAGTAATTTAGAAGAAGCAGATACAGGATAAAGTCTCTGGCCTCCCCCTCTCAGCTAGGGAGGACAGGAGGATGCTTAATCACCAGAGGCATCTCTAGAGTCTATTCTGCCCAGAGGAATCTACATAACAAACCCTACTGAGTTGCTCATATCTTCCATTAGTTTCCACATGTGTTTACCTTTGCATAACTTGCTCTACCTAAAAGCCTAAAATTTTTTTCCTTTGTGTTCTCACTGCTCTACAAAATTATTGCTCTTGCTTAAGATGCTAGTAAACGCAGGTTCTAATCTCTGCTTTGAGTTACTCATCACTGAGCACTCCCACAGGTATGTGCAATGCAATCATCACTACACTTCTGTTTGCTTTTCTCTTGTGAATCTGTCTTTTGTCACTCTAATTTGCAGGGCCCTAGTCAGAGAAACTAGGAGGTGGAGGGAAAAGGTTTTTCCTCCCCTACAGAGTCCTGTGAATAAACAGGCTAGAGGCAGAAGCTGAATAAGCCTTTCTCACAAAGTGATGAGTAGGAAAGAAAAGAAATGCAGATGGAATGAAACAACAGTCTGCTTGGTCCCCTTAAGGACAGCATGTGATAGAGTCAGGGAGACCAGTACCCGTCTCGAGGGCTGGCTGCTCTGGGAGACTGAGGACATGACTCCAATGACAGGCACGCTGGGGTTCTCAGGGAGGTCACTGCAGGAAAGAGAGTGCCGAGACCCCTGGAGCAGCACTGAGGGAAGCAACAAGGAAACTGGAGAAGATGCAGAGAACCGGATGCCCACAGCAGGCTGGTGAGCACGTCTGAGACATGCTGGGCTCCAGCCTCCATGTGGGGAGATTCTGAAAGGACCTGAGTGGGAAATCTCGTCAAGTCACAAACCTTTTACATTGTGCTTTGTATTCCTCATGTGCTGGGTTATTATTTCCTTTGTAAGAGAGGTCAAATATGCAAGTTGAGAAATCTGAACAGTTAAGGGGAAAGTCGGAACCAGACACCATATGCTGTGTTCATCAAACCATCCACTTTTCTCTTGGCCACACCAGATTACACTGCAGATTACAAGATTACAGACTGCAAGATTACCTTTCCTGCAATTAGGTTGGAGTCAATTGATAGTGGAATATGGGCAGAAATTATGTACAGGACTTCCAGTTCTCCCCACAAAAGCCCTTATGGGTCTCCATGCTTTCTTCCCCTTCTGTAGAGACCTTGGAGTCTGTGCCACAGATGGCTGCATAAAGACTTGGAAGGAGCTTGTGTACCTCAATAATCACCACCACCTAGTTGAACTGTGAAATGAGTTAACAATCATTTTTTATTATTTTAAGCCAGTGATATTTCAGAGATTTTTGTTATAGCAGCTAGCTTACTCAACTAATACATAATTTAGTGCCACTGCACTCTTCCTACTCTTTTCAGCTTTGAAGACTATCCCTCTTCCTTTAGCTACAGCCTCCGGAGCACCCAGCATAACTAGCCTCACAATCTCCTACAGACGCACCCTTTTTAATCAGCAACCAATGTGACTCTTGTTAAGGGCCTGAAAAGGGAGAAGGTGTGCTTGGACCTAGTTATGACCACCATTCTTCACCCCAAGTTGGTTTTAAAGATATCCCAACGGTATCTCGCGTGAGGGAAAGAAAACGAAATGGGTCCTGAAAACAGAACTAGTCTGAGACTTCTTGGAGGGAACCCATATTCAGGTCACAGTAGTCTTGAAGATTATGATAGTTGAAAGGTATGCTGAATCAGCTTTATCCACAAGATCAGGGCAAAAGCTGGGCCCTGCCTTTAGAACTTGTTGCAGAGAGATGAGTTATCACAGCATTTCAAAGCCATAGCAACACTGAGATTAAGGAACATTGTAGGAATACATACGCTGCTACAACCCTGGTATCCATATGAAATGGTGTCATCTGGAGAGAGGCAGAGAAGCAGGCAAGTGAGACCCCAGAAGCTGATGCTGCAGACCCATGGGTGTGGGGTCTAGCATATACTGGCTCACAGAGCTCATTAAATATTGCTGAGTGAAGCAGTGAATCAAAGCATCAACAAATTAATGGTGTCATCTGGAGAGAGGCGGAGAAGAAGGCAAGTGAGACCCCAGAAGCCCATGTTGCAGACCCTGGGGTGTGAGGCCTGGCATATCCCGGCTCACAGTACTCAATAATAATTGTTGAATGAAGCAGTGGATCATTGCATCAACAAATTAATCAAAGAATTAGGAGAAAATGGCACATTCCATCAAGAACTCATGCTCTTGGGTAGGGATGACTATCTGCCTCCTGGGATTGAGATGTTTGAGGTAGGACCCCCTCGTGGGCTTTCCTAGGATAGCTCTGGGGGCTCTCTATATTAGGGTTCAATTCACTTCCC
Organism: Diceros bicornis minor; assembly: GCF_020826845.1. NCBI lineage: Eukaryota > Metazoa > Chordata > Mammalia > Perissodactyla > Rhinocerotidae > Diceros > Diceros bicornis. Next base: position 10,276,794 of record NC_080746.1, read on the forward strand.
CAGACAAGAGAAGGCAGAGAGGAAGGAATAGAAATTGTCCTATCCACCCCACCCCCACCCTTCTCCTCTGACTTCTCTCTCCAGTTCCCAAAAACTCTACCACACTCACATCCACTCAAGGGAATTTGAGCAGCCCAATTCCAGTCACCCTCAGGAGCTAACCTGCTGCTTCTTATTTTACAGGTCACCAGCCCAGTTAAAGGCCAGTGGCAGCCCAGTATCAGATGATATTGCTTCACTAGTTTAGGTAAAAAAAGAAAACCAACTCCTGGCGTATATGCTTCTACTCTCAGCGATCTTGAGGCGCCACCTTCCTGGGTCCTATAGCCACACTGCAGTGTCACTGGGGCCCAGGCTCCCAGGTGGTCCCATGGGTGGTTCATACAACCTTCAATTTTGAAAGCACACTGCCAAGCCTACCCTCGGGTAAAGGTCACCCCAGGAGACTTCCCACGACCCACCTACCTTCATAGAAATTCCTCACAAAACACTGCTGGAAATCTTCGGCTTGGCAGAATCTTTCTCTACTCTTGTAAACCCTAGGGCCTTGACTCAACTACACTGGTACCATTGTAGAGCTAGAAAGTAAAAACCAGTATAATGAGGATCTGCTGGCCCAGCCTCCCCACTGATCAGGAGAGGAATCACACCCTCTGGCCCAGACTCAGCGTGGACAATGACCAGTTCCCACTGCCTGCTGAATGTGCTGAAAGCAGGTGATTTCTCAGTGCTTGGCTTATACCTGTGAGGAGGCATGCACGCCTCTGGGTGCAGGGTCTTTGCCCAAGTATAGACAGGATCTCCTTCTATTCCCAGGGATGGACCATGCTGCTGGAGGAAGAAGGTCAAGTGCTACACTTTAGCTCTGCCTGACCCCACTCTCCAACTGATTATCCCCCCACCCCAGGGCTGTTCTGTGGCACAACACAAGGGGACACCATTCAAAATATATTCTATGTGAACGGCACCTGCAGGAGCACAAGTGAATTGTTGGAGTTGTGCAAAGAAGCAGAATCTTCCCTCATCCTCCTCCCAACAGGGCTGGCATCCTCCACTCTCCTTTCATCCTAAAAGTAGAGCTCCTTAGGAGAACCAGAGGACTCAGCCTAAAAGGCGTGCTGGTTGGGGTGGGGTGGGGAGAGAAAGGAGGAGGGGCAGGGAGGACGGTAAGACAAAGAGAAGATCAGAAGGAACAGACGGAGGCAGACAGTGGAAGCTTGAGGAAAGGAGAAGAGGGAGGGAGGGCGCTGCAGGTGTCGCCTACAAATGTTTGCCCTGGAGCTGCAGCTCCTCACTCTTCCACAACCTTGGGGTGAGCAGCCAGCTCACCCATGCAGGGATTCAGCAAGTACTGGGCACTTGTTATGTGCCAGGCACTATTCCAGGGCTTAGGAATACATGATGAAAGGGAGGAATGAAACATACATTTACATTAAACACTAAACAAATAAATGGGAGAATGACTGACGATGAACACATGAGAAAGATTATTTCAGATCTTGGTGACTTGTGAAGAATGGAAGACTGAGTACACATGATAGAGATAGTGGGTGAGGTAGTGAGGCTGTTACTTTAGATAGGGTGCTCAGAGAAGTTTTCTTAGGGCTTACTTAAACTCAAAGCTGAATGATTTTTAATAAAATCCATTTAAATAACTGGGAGTAGTTGGGAAGCTGGTTCCAGGAAGATCTAGGGGCAAGTGCAAAGGTTCTGAGATGGAATCAGCTTCTTCAGTTCAAGGAACAAGAAGGACAGCACAGGTGGAGGAAAGTGAAGAAGGATGAACGTATTAGTGAGATGGAAGAGGTCAGTAGGGACCGATCTCTAAAGCATCTCTTAGACGTAAATTGTCCAATATGGTGGCCACCAGCCATACGTGCCTATTCAACATGTGAAATGTGACCAATCGCAGTAGATGTGCTGTAAGTAGATTTCAAACACTTAGTACAAAAACATTCTTTTAATTGTTCAGTAATCTTTATGTTGATTACATGGTGAAATGATAATATTTTAGATATATTGGGTTAAGTAAAACGTTATTACAACTAAGTTTACATGTTTCTTATTTTGTTAATATGCTTACTACAAAACTTAAACTTACATATTTAGCTTGCTTTATATCGTAGTTGGATATGACAGTTCTGGGCCATGGCAAGAAATGGGATTTTATTCTCCGTTGGAGGAGGCCCTGGGAAGTTTTTTAATGGGGACTGACATTAACTAGTCTATGTTTTGCAGGTACACTCTGGCAGCTGGGCAGACAACAGATTTTAACGAAGGAAAGAGTAAAAGAGGGCCAGGTAAGACATGGTGGAAACAGAAAGTGAGAATAAAGCCACCAGTCACTAGAGTCAACACAAAACATGAGAAATTGTAGGTCAGGTATAAATGAAATATGTATGCAGGAAACAGAGGCTGAGAATCTACAACAGAGCAAGGAGAAGGGAGTCTAATGTTCTCGCCCCAGTTTCATCACTTTTTGTGGAGTGTAAATCTGAGCCCATACATTTACATTATGATTTACTAATGCTTTTTTATGTTGTGATAAACCTTTCAACAAGAATGAACGTAGAAAAGTGCAGGCTCAATAAAAAACTGATCATTCAATTCCTCTTCCCACAAGTTAATGATGACTATATAACTCTACAAACCATTTGTCAACGTTTACCATCCCCCATGGGCCTGCGCCATCACTGATCACAGGAAACCTCCTGAAGATACAAGTCTGCTTAAGGATTCCAGCGGCTATTTTAAGAGTGAGTAGTTATTTTAAGAAAACTGTGCACAAAGCTGACTTACCATGTGCTGCTGCAGTAGGTGCTTCGTGTATCACAGACTGAAGCAGATGCAATGAGTACCCCTCCCTGGACCCCTCCCCTTCACCTCCAGGTGCTGCAGGTGCTCCTGCAAACACCCGCAACTCCACAAGGAAGGTGGGAGCACACTCGCTCGCACCCAGGACAAGCTGGAATACTGGGGGGCAAAGGCCCCTGGGAGCATCCCCCTCCCAAGAACAGTGGGGATACTGGTGGATAATACTCCAACCTTCTCACCCTTGAGTTGGGGTAGCTTGAGGCCGGCTCTGCCCTCAGGATTTCCCCTCAGGATTAAGCTCCATTTGCCCACCATGGTGTCTAGTTCCATGACCCATCCTTTATCAGCTTCCTCCCCTTCCCTGTCTTCCTTCCTCACTCCCCAAACTGGCATTTCCTGGGACCACCTTCCAGACATGTGATTTTTACTCATGTCTTTCTCTCAGAGTCAGCTTCCAGGGGAATACCAGCCAGGATGATGGATTTTCATTTAGATAAAATGAAATCAAATGTTCTTCTAAATTATTTTGCAGATTTTTTATTCCAAGTCTTCCTGTGCATATACAAAAAAAGAAACTCTGACTTTTAGTAGGCTGATTCCATTTGCAGAAGAACATTGCAAACAAATGATGCCAGTTAATGCTAATGATCATTCCATTTTTTAATCAATCCATGGAATCAAATAAAACCTGTGGAAATATATTCTGTAAAACACAAAAGATCTGACATTTTGTGAATGCTATATAAATTCAGTTTAAACAGTCCACATTGAACATGAAATCATTGATTTTTGTGCCGATAGTATAAATACTAATGCTGGTGGAGCGTAACATTGCAGCAGAAACAAAATTCTTACTCAATTGAGAATCTGTGGAACCAAAATGCACTTGTAATTGGTTGTGGTGAATACATAATTCTTAATTGTGTCCTAATTGTGTCTAAACAAGTGTGACTGTGTGTGTGTGTATACATATATACATATCAGGTATAAATGAATTTGTACATATTTATATACATAGGTATGTAAGTATACACACAGGTAGAATAAATATAATAATATTTAAAATATATAAAATATTTAAAATATATAGAAAAATAAAAAGTTTTGTGAAGAAGGTGATGTGGAATAAAATATATTGTTCAGCAATCTTTCTCCATGTTTCCCTGTCATCAGTCAGATTCCGAAAATGGTTAAGCCTATGAGGAACTATTTTGTGATTCAATCTAAGTGGCCTAGAATGGTATCAAGCATTTTGTGAAAGAATCCCCTAAATGTTGTTCATGTAATAAAGTGTCTGACTCCAATTGTTTGATGTTTGATAGCTAATAACTCTAAGACTCACCTCATCTGCCCCACATCTGGGCCCCAGGAGCTCCCTCCTTCATCACCGGTGAGAATTTCAAACCACACAAGCCCCTACCTGCATGCAGGAACCCTCACCCTGCCTCTTGTCCTAATAACCATATGAATCCCAAGTCAGTCTCCTTTCCCTGCTCCCTCAAGCTAGTTTAAGACCAACCTGGAAGCAAGCCCTGCTCTCCCCAGATAGATTCAGCAGGTAAGTAATAAACCTTTTCATACCCTCTTGGTGCATGTCAAGTCTTGACATCTTCAGTCTTGACATCTGAACCAAATTTTGTGAGGGCCCATCCTGTTTTTACAGGATAAGTCCAAATCTTAACGTATTCAACATATACAGTACCAAAACACCTCAGCTTTCAAAGGTGTTTAACTAGTTGATATCATGGAAAACAAATTTACAAGCAGATAGACATTGAAATGTATCCCTATAAAGGAAAAAGTCTCAGATCAAATCATAACTCATCTGGTAATCTCACCTGTTGTCCGTTCTACTGACAAGGCAGGCAGCTATAGAGTCAAATAGAGAGGTGATGCCTGGAAATATAAACTGCCACTCACCCAGATTCTCCTCAGTCCCACTGCCCTCCTATATGTTCCCCCAGCTCACCTTGCAGAAAGCCCAGCAGTGAGAACAGGATGACCAGTGACAGCAGGAGGTGCTTACTCATCTCTTGGTTTGTCCACAGCCCCAAGGATTGGCTGAAGAGAGGACAGAACTGGAGGCATCAAGAGCCTCTGAGAATCCCAGCTTTATAACCCCAGGCTGGGTGGATCAGCCAACGGCAACCCAGGCAAGGAGCTGCACTTCCCCAGAACACAGAATAAACAGAGTGCCTAATGGAACCAGGGCCCTGCATTCCTTCCAGCATTACAGGGCATGCTCACCTCCATTGGCCATACTGAGGAAGCCAAGCCATATGGGAAGAGCAGGCTCTTTTCTTCTCAACTTCACAATTGTAAAATGGAAGCATAATGTCTGACTTAACGTTGTGTAAGTATTTTGGAAATTCAAATGAGTTAGCAAATGTGCCACCATCTAAAGAGGTTTGCCATAAGGGAACTACTAAAGTATGGTGTGAATAAAGATACTCCTACTAAAGATACTCTCTTATTAAAATAAACAGAGGGAAATAAGCACATGCTTAGACTTTTGTAGAGTGTAGGCCGGAACACAAATGGATTTTGATTGTAGTAGTGTGTCATTTCTTGGAAATGAAACACATCTGCATTTGTTTTATCATGTTTTGGCAAACAGGAGCAGAGTGAAATATTTCTCCCCAAATCTTTCAGATCTATGCTATAAGAAACCATAGTTGTTTTTTTTTGTTTTTGTTTTTGTTATAATAATCTCACTATTTCTTTTTCAACAAAATTTTCTCTATTCTGGATGCTAGGTTATAGCCAGTGAAGGGTTCCCTTTCCAGAATGACGTCATGAGATCTGCAGACCTGCCCCTACCCCATCCAGTGAAACAATCATAACTGGTGAAATATACATTTTAATCAATCATTTAAAATCTCTGGAAATTGTCCTAAGGGCATACAGCAAATGCTAAAACTTTTATTCAAGAAAATCTACCTTGTTCTCAGTAACAACAAAATGCACCTGAGCTGTGACTTGATCACTCCATCCCTTCTCCTCCCAACTCAGCATGAGAGAAATTACACTCTGGGTCGGTTTTGACAAGAAAATGGGGCATCCTTCCCCCTATAAGGATATGGGAGCTCCCAGGCAAGGGATACGTGTATCTACTGGGAGGGTCAGACAACTCGCATTTCTCAACCACCCCAGCTCCAAGTTGCAGAGGCTAAATTCCTGGCAATTGTGGCCAATATTAGGGGGGCAGGGTCCCTTCCTCCATCCAGCACTAACTCAGAGAGTAGGCCCTCCAACCCAGATGTGGCAGGCTGAATATTGAGTCCCAATTACCCTCACTCCCACTCATTTTTAGGACTGAGATTCCACACCAGGAGAGGCAAGCCAAGAAGACCAGAGGCTACTGCCCCAGCCCAGCACCTTGCTCATAAAATAGGGATGTAACTCTGAGATAAATAGTCCTCTGCCTCTGCCATAAGTGCTGGGACAAGGGCTTAGAGAGTTTCCCCAGGGAGAGAGGCAGTCCATGAGAACAGGAGAATCTGAAGATCTCCCAAAGGAACTAACTTTATTCAAAACAGAGTGTAGGGATGTTCAAGCCTAAGGGCACCCTCACAAACAATGGGGATTTTAGTGTAAACAATTAAGAGGAGGCTTTTATCTCCATGTGAGCAACAATTATACTATAGGTCAGGTAGTTTACTAGAAAAAGCCAGAGAAAGAAACAGTTAAGAAAAACCCTACTGAGGGCAGAACAAACATGAAAGACTGGCCTGAAAAATGGACCTTTGCAAAGGGGCCTGATATTAATTGGATCAGACTGTAAAGCTATGTATGCCCCAGGACTGTGTTGAAAACAATACAGCCATCATCCAGTAATTAGAGGAGGCTAATAGCCTGTATGATCCCAACAGGCACAGATAGCTAACACAGAGATCAGGGAAAGAGAAAGTCTATGGAGCTCTGGTAAAGCACTCTCATCCCAGGATGACTGTGAGCATGCACAGGGTTATGCCCTCTGAGCAGTGACATCAGACATTTTACACTGCAGGGGGACTAGATTTCACTGAAACAGTCCAGCCAAGTCACTAAACAAATACACAAGAAAACAACAACAACAAGTAGCCCTGGGAGGTGACGTGAAAGATCGGAAATCAGTATCCACAATTGCTACAATAATTTTCCTAAAATGTCCAGTTTTCAAGCAAAAATTATGAGGCATGCAAAGAAACAGAAAAGTGTGACCTATACAAACAAAAACAAAAACCAATAGGCCATAGAAACTCTCTGTGATTGGGAGGTAAGAGGGGATGCAGAGATGTTGGTCAAAGGGTAAAAACTTTCAGTTATTAGATGACCAAGTTTTGGAGATCTAATAGGTTGATAGAGATTATGTCATCTGAAGAAAAGAAAAAAGAGTGATGAAAAATGAACAGTACCTCAGAGAAATGTGGAGCAGCATTAAGCACAACAACATATGTATAATGCAAGTATCAGAAGGAGAATAGTTAGAGAAAGGAATAGATAATTATTGAAAGAAACAGTGGCTGAAATTTCCCAAATTTGATGAAAACCATTAATTTACACATCTGTGATGGTGAGTTTTGTGTGTCAAGTTGGGTGGGGTTATAGTACTCAGTTATTTAATCAAACACTAATCTAGGTGTTTCTCTAAAGATATTTTGTAGGTGTGGACAATCAGTTGACTTTAAGTAAAGGAGATTGTCCTCAATAATATGAGTGCATCTATCCAATCGGTTGAAGGCCTTCAGAGCATAAACAGGTTTCCCAGAAAAGAACTTCTGTCTTAAGACTGCAGCATCAAGTCCTGATTGAGTTTCCAACATGCTGGTGGCCTGCCCTATATATTTCACTCCCCAACTCCACAATTACATGAGTCAAGTCCTCAAAATAAATCTCTTAAGGTATATATATTTTATACTAATATACATATATGTGTGTGTTTGCCTGTGTCTGTATAGTATATATAATATACACTGAATGGGGACAAATTTGAAACCCCAAAGTGTGTCTCTTTAACATGACAATTATTATGGTAAGCTGATTATTTTTAAGAAACAAAAGGCTAACAAAGTTTTCCTTGTTACCTCCCCCTTAACTGCCTAATAGAATTTAGATAAATGGCCTGTAACAGGAACAGATCAATCACCAGCGGTATCTACAAAGAATATGGGCTAAGTGTGATGGAGAAGACTGGACAGGGCCTAGAGATCACAGTCAGATCCATGTCTCATTGTCTCTACATGGCACGGCAAACATTTGTTTACCAAACATTTCCTTTTCCATTTCCATGTGAATTGCCTGCCTCCTCTTTGAATTCCCAAACCACTACCCCCAAACATCCTCTTTTGTCTGTAGCTGAAAATGGTATTTAACATGGTGGCTTCTGCCATTTTGGTGAGTTCCTTAGTTTTCCTGGGTCTGTCCCATGTACACATGTTATTAAACTGTGTTTGATTTTTCTCCTGTTCATCTCTCTCCTGTCAATTTAATTCTTAGACCAGCCAGAAGAACCAGGAAGGGTAGATGAAAATTTCTTCCTCCCCTCCTGTTGGTGACCCAGATGGAACAAACTTAACTAGCTGGATGCCACTGGCTCTGGGGCTCCTGCAGCTGAGAGATCCTGGACCAATGACAAGAGCTGGCAGGACGTAAGAGTTCTTACCACACCAGTTTCCTAGATTTCTGTCTGTAGGGTCCAATGGAAGCGAGAGTGGTGAGTTTTTTTTCTTTTCTAAATTTAGATTGGCAAGAGAAAATATTTGTGAAACTAGTTTTTTGAACTTAGTGACTCTCACAAATTTGGTAGAGTACTCTTGACTTTATTGATCCTTTTCATCCCAGAGATAGTCACTGGTTTTTTGCCACTTTCTTTTATGTTCTTGTCTTATTCCATGTCTTGAGATCTTGGCTTTATGACCAGTGAGAATATTCTCTCTGATCTTCGCCAGTCATAGGATGAACATACTGGTGTGCATCTTGGCAGCCAGTTGAATAGATTGGGGTTCCAAGATACACAGCTCTTTGTCCAACTGTGCCAGCTGTCAGGGGAATTTGTCACAAGAGTTCCCAGATTATAAGGGGCCTTTGCAGTCTCAACTTTCCTTGTTTTGTTAGTGCCAGAAAAGTCCCATTTCAGTAGCACTTGTCCAGTGTCACAGATTAGTGAGTTTGTGACTGGAGGCATCCCACGTTCCCATGGGAAACCAGAGCATCCTTACTGCCTGTGCCACAGAGGCCTTTGCTTTCTTAGACTATTTTTGGGAATGAACTTTCTAGATCTTGCAAGGGATGCTTCTTTTGCACTCTCCTTTGAGCATGCCTCTTATGTCCATGGTTAAACAGTAAAAAGCTGACTGATTTGAGTCACTATTAAGATTCTATGCACCAATGGCCAGAGGATAGAGTCTTTAAATTGGAAAAACTTCTAAATTGGAAAAATTTTTAGAGGGCTCTCATACTAAACAGCTATTTTATTGGTACTTATGGAAGACCAAATTTAAAATATGGATACAAAGAAATATAACTAGCATTAAGAACTAAATCGAATATGCAGTCTCACCTTCTCCCATGGGTTTAAAGATGCTAATGAAAACATTAGGTTAATTAACAAGAGAATGGGAAGAAGCCCAGGGGAGAGTCAAGGGACTCTTCCCAACAAGGTGGAAACTTTTAAAGGGTTATTGAGAAATAAGGTAGAGCCAGCCCTGATGGCTGTGGGAGATCAAAATTTGGCCACCCTGAAATATATCTCTTTACCTTGATTGTTTTCTCTGAAGGACATTTGACCTCCCCCACTAAGTGCCTAAAAAATTTGACATGATGGCTCCTTCCTGGAACAGATCTTCCATCTGATGGCTGTAATATAATGTAAAATAGATGTTACAATAGGAAAGGCACCAACAAGCCCATCTTATCAGAAATTCTGTCTCTCTGGCCACATTCTCTGGATGGCCCTGCCTCTGGATGGCCCTGCGAGGAGTTGCCAGACAAACATTTACATTTATAAGGGAAATCTCCATTTGTAAAGGTATCTCCCTCTCTGTCTTGGGAAGAGGGGGGATGACCTCATTTCTAGAAACTTATCAATGTGGAAGGTGAGGTCTTAAATCTGCATAATAACCTTACCCTTGTTTACAGTGCTTTAGTGGTAATCTCCTGTAACTGACACCCCCCACCCCCAACGTCCTCCTTTGTCTTTAGAAGAAGATGGTATTTAAGATGAGAATTTCTGCTATTGTGTTGAGAAACGCAGTGTCCCTGCTTTCTCCCATGTATACATGTTATTAAACTTGGTATTATTTTCTCCTGCTAACCTGTCTTGTTGATTATTTGGCCAGCCAGAAGAACCTTAAGGGAAAGGGCAGAGGGAGATTCTCCCTCTCCCCCGACATGGCCCAACAGTTAAAGTTCAGTGTACTCTGCTTCAGTGGCCCACTTGTCTGTCAGCAGCCATGCTGTGGTCGCAGCACACATAGAAGAACCAGAAGAACTTACAACTATACACAACTATGTGCTGGGGCTTTGGAGCCGGGAAAGAAGGAAAAAAAAACGAGGAAGATTGGCAACAGATGTTAGCTTAGGGCAAATCTTACCCTGCCAAAAAAAAAAAAAAAAAAAGAAAAAGAAATAAGGTAAAGAAAGCAAATATTGAAAGGGGGGAAAACAAAGAGGAATCAGAAAGAGAGGAGTCACAGGATTCATCCCAGCAGGATAGAAATCTTTAATGGTTATTTAAAAATAGGGTGAATAAAATGAACATTGATGGAATTTTTAAAAAAAGTTTTTAATACAGCATTACCTGAGGTTGGGCAGGCCAAAGAGACCCCCCTCAGGGGGTCTATTTACCACAATTTGGAGAAATTTTAAGAGCCAGAAGGCAGAGATTACAATGAGAAACCAGACCAACAATCACTTGAGACAACAGTCAGGCCAGTTTATCAAGTTGAAGATTGACAAAAGGGCTAGGGTCCCTTGGCTTGATCTCTCGCTGGGAACCCAAAGCCTTTGGCACAGGAATGAATAAAATGGACAGAAAATGGAGAGGAGAAATTTCTGGGACTCCTTGATGTGGGAACCCCATGAGCTTTGGTACCAAAACCCATTGGTAGGACGCTGACTCAGCTACAATTAGATGGACAAAACATACACAGTAAGAGTTGATAGGCTTATAAAGGTTGGAATGTTTGAGCTAGTATTCTATGAAGAGGTTATGTCAAATTTGCCTGAGTGTCTTATAGGAATAGGTGTCATGTATGGTTGGGAACACTTCCCCTACCCAGTATTAGAAGACTGAGACTTGGTGACAGGGTCCTAATGAAAGCTATGGTTAGAGGTATAAGAGTTGATGGAATTAAGATGAAAGTTTGTAGCAGAATTAGTGTATTTGAATGGGCTTTATGCGAAGTGACTGCATCTCTTTTGCCTGAGTTCATTATCGGGATAGACGTTGTGTCTCATGGGGGAACACTTCCCCTGCCTCATATTGTAAAACAGAGGGCATATATATCTGCCCGTTAGGCTATGTTAATTAAACATGCTAAAGGGACTCATTAGGGTTGCCTGAGGCTACACAGTGTGAGATGGAAACTGGAGGCTGATATTGGGGGCTAATAGGAAGGATAATAGAGTCCCCTACCCCCAAGGTGAATTGGTCTAGGGTTGAATTGTGCACTTGGAAAGAGGGCCTTTGTTAAACACTTTGAGCAAATTTTTTGAAGGTGGAGACCATTCTCCTGAAGTTCTAGAACAGAGAAATCTTTTAATTTACCTCATAGTTGGAAATTTCCCTGATATAAAAAAAGTAATTTAATTAGATGGGTAGGTCGATCTCTGGATATTCAGGCTAGGAATTGAAAACAACTGTCTGTCTTTCACAAATCTGTACAAGCCCAGAATTGTAGCTCCGGAGATAATCCAAAATCCTTCTTGGAGTATTTACTTTTTTTTCCTGTGCCTTTGTGATGTAAAAGCTTTCCCAGGTCTCCTCCCCAGGAACGCTTAACTAGACCATCCCTGATTCCCAAGAATAAAGAAAAAAAAAAAAAGAGGAAATGTTTGGAATTGGGCAAATAAAAAAAAAAATCTTAAATGTCCCCTCCACAAATATTAGTAAAAAGCTTTAGCAGGTGAACTTAACTTGTTCCAACTGCCAAAACAAAATTTGGATAAAATTACTCTTTTATAAACTAGTGAGTTTTGTATTGTACCTAATACATAGCAAAAATTTAACAGAAGATGTAGGGTCTCTGTGTCTGTCTGTGTTTATGTATATCTGTGTGTATGTGTTGTAAATGTGAGATGCTTTTCTACCTTCAGATAGCATTGCCAAACTTATGAGCTCTATTTAATTGGGTTAAAGTTCAAGAGCTTATAAGGATTGGGCATTTTAAAGTTCTCAGAAATTAACCCAACTATTTTTCAAGGTAATGTCATATAAAATAATCTTTGGCAAATAAAAGCTTGTTTAAGTTTTTTGGTTTGATTTAAATAGACATGTCCTCAAAGTTATCAGCATTGGATATGATGCAGACATTCTACCAAGTTTATTAAACTGATTTTATATCTTTCACAAAATTTGCCAGCAAAAATAATATCTTAGAATGATAGCTGAGGGGCTGGCCTGGTGGAGCAAGTGGTTAAGTGCGCACGCTCTGCTGCGGCTGCCCGGGGTTCGCCAGTTCGGATCCTGGGAGCGCACCGACGCACTGCTTGGCAAGCCATGCTGTGGCGGCGTCCCATGTAAAGTGGAGGAAAATGGGTATGGATGTTAGCCCAGGGCCAGTCTTCCTTAGCAAAAAAAAAAAAGAGGAGGATTGGCAGATGTTAGCTTAGGGCTGATCTTCCTCACAAAAAAATAAAAATAAATAAAAATCAAATCCTAACTACAGTCTTTTTTTATTACCTGAAAGTAACTTGAGAATTTCCAAAGGGTCCATGGGACTTCTCAAGATATTTGTTCTCTCTTCCTATAAAAAGAGAGATATTAAACTAATTAGGCTTAGTAAATATGTTCACTTGCATAGGCTGTGTTGTCAAATAAATGATGATAAACCTAATTAGGTTATATTGTGTGGGTGAATGTTACTAATATAACTTCTAAAATTTATATAAAATTCTTAAAATTTTGATATGTCCTGGTATAATGTTATCAGTCATAATTCTAGTCACTATCCTAAAATGTGTGTCATAGAAATAACTAACGTTCCTTGTTAATTGCATTGTAATAAAATATTTAACTATGCCATTTTAACTCTTTTGCCATTTACAGTTATTGTTTTACTCTGATGCTTTTGCAAATATGTTTCCTCTTCAGAGAGATTCGTGGAAAGGACTCTAACACTTATCTTAGAGTACAGGTTTTCTGATTAACTTTCAGATCATAAAACTGAATTGGGTAAGAAATTACAGAACTCTAACAAAGAAACTGATGGGCTCATAAAACTGCTAACAAAAGATCAAGATCAAGAGATGATTTCATGGGCCTGAATGAACTGATGAGGATGATTATAATTTTTAGGACATTTTCTCTAAAATATTGGTGATTTTTTAATGTTTTGTTTTTCTAGATTTGAGGAAACCTTTTTCTCATAAGCTAAATATGACTTACAGCGATTTGGTAAATTATACATTTGTAAGCAGAATCGAAACATTTGTCTTTTTCTCCCTACCTGATTCCCCCAAAATTTGGAAAGTCTTAGTGAGTGAGTATTCTTATTTTCATGGAAATATAGTTATTTACATTAGTTCAATAAGAATCTGTTCTTCTTATAAAGGGTCACAATTGGAAACATTGGTTATATTATCAAGGCTTGGACTGGAATGTCATATTTGAGAGAGACATACATAGACTCAGATATGACTAGACAACTTTAAGGAACAAAGGTAGACTTTATGGAACAAAATAAGGCCCCTTGGAAATATCAGCCTGTTACCTCGCTGACAGGGTTCTCAGCAACCCTGCCAGATGAGTAAAAACAGTCACTTCCTGGCAGGTGCTGTAACCTCAGAATATTTGGAGGGCCTCAAGTAAAGAGGAATTCACTTAAATCTATAGGTATTGCAAATGAAGTCTGATGACAAGTCTTTGGCATGGCTTCCTGGCCTTGAGAGGCCTTTAAAAATTCAATCTGAGATTCCTTATGAAAAGTTCCATCAAAGTAGATTTAAAAGAGCCTACACAATCAATCACTATTCTTGTTTCACTTATGTAAATAATTGGGCAAAGTTTATCGAAATTAGACTTATGTTGGAAAGCAATTAGTCTTAATTTGACTATCTTTGGAAGAAATGAGGGTGATTTTAGAGAGAAAAATTATGTTTTAGCAGAAAGGATAATACACATTTGTGGATATTTGATTCTAGTTCTGTTAATTGTCTTTAACATTTTGTTTTCCACCTGTAAACTGGACTGGATCCTAAATTCTTCTAGGTTCCTCAGACGTTTGGCTACACCTCTCCAAACTAACGCTTCCAATTTTTCTCCTTCTTTGACTTAGAATCATTGAAACTAAAGTTGCCCTTTCCCTGAAACCCTGATAACTGAAGCTGAACAAATTGATACAAACCTAAGAGAGATCACCACAATAGCCCATGTTTTGACATTCTTCCTGCCTGTTGCTGTGTAAGCCACTCAGCAATTTACCTGAGCAACAGGAGCCATTTCAAACTGAAAAGATGCTTTGACTCAGACATCTAGAAATCTTGACTGGTTGTCCCCTGGGCTCAGGAACTGGTTTATAATTTGCTGCAACCATTAATCTTTATTTTTCTTTTTTTTCCCATAGAAATGCCTCTTATGAGATAAGTGACTGCTTGCTTACACAATATACAGATAACTTTGGGAACCCACCTATATCACCACCACCTGAAATGAATTCAACTGGACTGAACCATTGCTAAGATTAAGAGACTGCTTCAATGAGATGGAACAATATATCAACTTAGCTCCTGGACTGTGAAATTTCTTGATTGAAATTTCAAAGGCAGAACTGAAGGGGAACAAAATTTGCCACCCCTAAAAGTGTCTCTTTAACATGACAATTATGTTAGGCTGAATATTTATAAGAAACAAAAGACTTAAAGTTTTTTTTTTTACCTCCCCCTTAACTGCCTAATAGAATTTTTTTTGTTTGTTTCTTTATTGCAGTAACATTGGTTTATAACATGGTATAAATTTCAGGTGTACATCGTTATACTTCTATTTCTGCAAAGATTACATCATGTTCACCACCCAAATACTAGCTACAACCCATCACCACACACGTGCCAAATTATCCCTTTCGCCCTCCTCCCTCTGCCCTTCCCCTCTGGTAACCACCAATCCAATCTCTGTCTCTATGGGTTTGTTTGTTGTTGTTATTATCTACTACTTAATGAGGGAGATCATACGGTATTTGACCTTCTCCCTCTGACTTATTTCACTTTGAATGATACCCTCAATGTCCATCCATGTTGTCACAAATGGATGGATTTCATCGATTCTTATGGCTGAGTAGTATTCCATTCTGTATATATACCACATCTTACTTAGGTTGCTTCCAAGTCTTGGCTATTGTGAATAACGCTGCAATGAACACAGGGGTGCATGTCTTTACACATTGGTGTTTTCAAGTTCTTTGGATAAATACCCAGCAGTGGAATAGCTGGATCGTATGGTAGTTCTATCCTTAATTTTTTGAGGAATCTCCATACTGTTTTCCATAGTGGGTGCACCAGTTTGCACTCCCAACAGCAGTGTATGAGAGTTCCCTTATCTCCATATGCTCTCCAACACATGTTGTTTCCTGTCTTGTTAATTATAGCCATTCTGACGGGCGAGAGGTGATATCTCTAGTTTTGATTTGCATTTCCCTGATAGTTAACGATGTTGAACATCTTTTCATGTGCCTGTTGGCCATTTGTATATCTTCTTTGGAGAAATATCTTTTCAGGTCTTTTGCCCATTTTTTAGTTGGGTTGGTAGTTTTTTGTTGTTGAGATGAGTCAGTTCTTTATATATTTTGGATATTAACCCCTTATCAGATGTATGGCTTGCAAACATCTTCTCCCAATTGTTAGGTTGTCTTTTCGTTTTGTTGATGGTTTCCTTTGCTGTGCAGAAGCTTTTTAGTTTAATGTAGTCCCATTTGTTTATTTTTTCTATTGTTTCTCTTGCCCGGTCGGACATGGTGCTTGAAAATATGTTGCTAAGACCGATGTCGAAGAGCGTACTGCCTATGTTTTCTTCTAGAAGTTTCATAGTTTCAGGTCTTACATTCAAGTCTTTAATCCATTTGGAGTTAATTTTTGTGTATGGTGTAAGGTAAGGGTCTACTTTCATTTTTTTGCATGTGGCTCTCCAGTTTTCCCAACACCATTTGTTGAAGAGACTTTCTTTTCTCCATTGTATGATCTTGGCTCCTTTGTTGAAGATTAGCTGTCCATAGATGTGTGGGTTTATTTCTGGGCTTTCGATTCTATTCCATTGATCTGTGTGTCTGTTTTTGTGCCAGTACCATGCTGTTTTGGTTACTACAGCTTTGTAGTATATTTTGAAAGCAGGGAGTGTGATACCTCCAGCTTTGTTCTTTTTTCTCAGGATTCCTGTAGCTATTCACGATCTTTTGTTGTTCCATATAAATTTGAGGATTCTTTGTTCTATTTCTCTGAAAAATGTTGTTGGAACTTTGATAGGGGTTGCATTGAATCTATAGATTGCTTTAGGAAGTATGGACATCTTAACTATGCTAACTCTTCCAATCCAAGAGCACGGAATATCTTTCCATTTCTTTGTGTCTTCTTCAATTTCTTTCAGCAATGTTTTATAGTTTTCGGTGTACAGATCTTTCACTTCTTTGGTTAAGTTTATTCCTAGGTATTTTATTCTTTTTGTTGCAATTGTAAATGGGATTGTATTCTTAATTTCTCTTTCTGCTACTTCATTGTTAGTGTATAGAAATGCAACTGATTTTTGTATGTTGATTTTGTATCCTGCAACTTTACCATACTCGTTTATTACTTCTAAGAGTTTTTTGGTGGATTCTTTAGGGTTTTCTATATATAAAATCATGTCATCTGCAAATAGTTACAGTTTCACTTCTTCCTTTCCAATTTGGATCCCTTTTATTTCTTTCTCTTGCCTGATTGCTCTGGCTAGGACTTCCAGTACTATGTTAAATGGGAGTGGTGACAGTGGGAATCCTTGTCTGGTTCCTGTTCTTAGAGGGATAGCTTTCAGTTTTTCACCATTGAGAATGATATTAGCTGTGGGTTTGTCATATATGGCCTTTATTATGTTGAGGTACTTTCCTTCTATACCCATTTTATTCAGAGTTTTTATCATAAATGTATGCTGTATCTTGTCAAATGCTTTCTCTGCATCTATTGAGATGATTACGTGATTTTTATTCTTCATTTTATTAATGTGGTGTACCACGTTGATTGATTTGTGAATGTTGAACCATCCCAGCATACCTGGAATAAATCCCACTCGATCAAGGTGTATAATCTTTTTAATGTATTGTTGTATGCGATTTGCTAGTATATTGTTGAGGATTTTTGCATCAATGTTCATCAGTGATAGTGGCCTGTAATTTTCTTTTTTTGTGTTGTCCTTGTCTGGTTTTGGTATCAGGGTAATGTCAGCTTTATAGAATGAGTTAGGGAGCTCCCCCTCCCTCAATTTTTTGGAAGAGTTTGAGAAGGATAGGTATTAAGTCTTCTTTGAATGTTTGGTAGAATTCACCAGGGAAGCCGTCTGGTCTTGGACTTTTATTTTGGGGGAGGTTTGTGATTACTGTTTTGATTTCCTTACTGGTGATTTGTCTATTCAAATTCTCTATTTCTTCTTGATCCAGTTTTGGAAGGTTGTATGATTCTAATAATTTATCCATTTCTTCCAGATTGTCGAATTGGTTGGCATATAGCTTTTCATAGTATTCTCTTATAATCTTTTGTATTTCTGAGGTGTCTGTTGTAATTTCTCCTCTTTCATTTCTGATTTTACTTATTTGTGCCTTCTCTCTTTTTTTCTTGGTGAGTCTAGCTAAAGGTTTGTCAATTTTGTTGACTTTGTTGGCTTTGTTTGTTCTTCTTTTTCCAGTTCCTTTAGGTGCATTGTTAGATTGTTTATTTGAGATTTTTCTTGTTTGTTGAGATAGGCCTGTATTGCTATAAACTTCCCTCTTAGAACCGCTTTTGCTGTATCCCATAAATTCTGGCATGTCGTATTTTCATTTTCATTTGTCTCCAGGTATTTTTTGATTTCTCCTTTGATTTCTTCGTTGACCTAATCGTTGTTCAGTAGTATTTTGTTTAATCTCCATGTATTTGTGGCTTTTCTGATTTTCTTCCTATAGTTGATTTCTAGTTTCATACTGTTGTGGTCAGAAAAGATGCTTGGTATTATTTCAATCTTCTTAAATTTATGGAGACTTGCTTTGTAGCCTAATATGTGATCAATCCTGGAGAATGTTCCATGTGCATTTGAAAAGAATGTGTATTCTTCGGTTTTTGGATGGAATGCTCTGTATATATCTACTAGGTCCATCTGTTCTAGTGTGTCATTTAAGGCCAATGTTTCGTTATTGATCTTCTGTTTGGATGATCTATCCGTTGGTGTAAGTGGAGTGTTAAAGTCCCCTACTATTATTGTGTTACTGTCTATTTGTCTTTTTATGTCTGTTAATAATTTCTTTATATATTTAAGTGTTCCTACATTGAGTGCGTAGATATTTACAATTGTTATAGCCTCTTGCTGGATTGTTCCCTTGATCATTATGTAGTGCCCTTCTTTGTCTCTTTTTACAGTTTTGTTTTAAGGTCTGTTTTGTCTGATATGAGTACTGCTACCCCAGCTTTCTTTTCATTGCCATTGGCGTGGAGTATCTTTTTCCATCCCTTCACTTTCAGTTTGTGAGTGTCTTTAGGTCTGAAGTGTGTCTCTTGTATGCAGCATATATATGAGTCTTGTTGTTTTATCCAATCAGCCACCCTATGCCTTTTAATTGGAGCATTTAGTCCATTGACGTTTAAAGTAGCTATTGATAAGTATGTACTTACTGTTATTTTTTAACTTTTTTTTTCTCAGTGTTTTAGTAGTCCTTCTCTGTTCCTTTCTCCTTCTATACAGAATTGATGGTCTCTTTAGTTTGACCTCTGTCTGAAAGCTCTACTCTTTAACTCCCCAATTTATGTTTTTGATATCATATCTAACCTCTTTTTTGTGCATTTCTATCAATTACCCTCTTATCATGGAAGTATATTATTTTTCCTATTTGTGGTCTTCTCTTTTCCCCTTAAATCAGTCCCTTTAACATTTCTTGTAGCACTTGTCTTGGTGACAAACTCCTTTAACTTTTGCTTGTCTGGGAAACATTTGATCTCTCCTTCCATTTTGAATGATAACCTTGCTGGGTAGAGTATTCTTGGCTGTAAGGTTTTTCCTTTTAGCACTTTAAATATATCGTGCCACTCTCTTTTTTTCCTAGCCTGTAAGGTTTCTGCTGAGAAGTCAGCTGATAGCCTTATGGGGTTTCTTTTGTATGTAACTTGTGGCTTTCTCTTGCAGCTTTTAGGATTCTCTCTTTATCTTTAATTCTGGACATTTTGATTATGATGTGTCTTGGTGTGGGCCTCTTTGGGTTTAGCTTGTTTGGTGCTCTCTGTGCTTCCTGTACCTGGATGTCTGTTTCCTTCCTTAGGTTAGGGAAATTTTCATCTATTATTTCTTGAAATAGATTCTCTGCCCCTTTGTCTCACTCTTCTCCTTCTGGGACACCTATAACACGGATTTTAGTGTGTTTGATGTTGTCCCAGAGGTCCCTTAGACTGTCCTCACTCTTTTTAATTCTTTTCTCTTTTACCTGTTCAGCTTGGGTAATTTCTTCTAGTCTTTCATCCAGCTCACAGATCCATTCTTCTGTATCCTCTACTCTGCTTTTGAGTCCCTCTAGTGAATTTTTCATTTCCAGTATTGTATTCTTCATTTCTGATTGGTTCTTTTTTTATATCATCCATTTCTTTGTTGACATTCTCACTGAGTTCATCTATTCTTCTCCCCAGATCAGTGAGCATCCTTAACACTCTTTGTTTGAACTCTCTGTCTGGTAGGTTGCTCACTTTCTGGGGTTTTGTCCTGTTCCCTTACTTGGAATATATTCCTTTGCCTCCTCATTTTGCCTCTTTCCCTGTGCTTGTGTCTATGTATTAGGTAGGTCAGCTATGTCTCCTGCTCTGGGATAGGTGAGCTTATATAAGTGATGCCTTAGGAGGCCTGAAGTGTGCTTCCCTCAGTTCTCAATGTTCCAGGGGTGACACCTATATGGGCTACGTGTGTCCTTCTGTTGTGGCATGTTTGATCTCCCTGTAGGCACCCAGGGAGGCTGAGTTGTGCTCCTGGCCAGCTGTTGTAATGTTCAGCTGCTTGTAGTTGTTGTGGGCCCTTCAGTCTCTTTATCTGGTGTGGGGAGCCCCAGCACAGTTGGCTGCAAGTTCTAATACCACATTTGTGTTTCAGTATTTCTTTTAAATGAGTAGGCCTCCAGCATGGCAGGTTGTTAGGCTCAGGGCCTTACAATTGCTATAAGCCTGCAGCCTTTAGGTCTCTTGTCAGCTCTCTGAGGATTGCAGCTGGGTGGGGCTGGCCTCAGGCACAGGAGCACCCAATTGTTTCAGGCTTTGGAAGGTGGGGCAAACCCCCTATGTGGGTCTTTGAGAAGCACAAGTCTTCTGCAGCTGACATGCCCTGCCGCCCACAGGTCCACAAACACAGTCAACAAAGTCCTGCCCTGTGTGCATACCCCAACCTCCCGAAGTGGACCCAGTCTCTCCACGGCGGGAGCCCCACATACTTCACCACTGCCCTACACTCTCCACCCACTCCTTGTGCACGTCCTACCCCACTGAAGTGGGCTCAGTTGCCAGGCTGCAGAGAATCCAGTCACCAATCTATGCACGCCCACAAGTTCTCTGAGGTCTTGTTGTTGGATGGGGCCAGTCTCCAGGGTGGGCTGCCTGCCCTGGCTGAGCTGGATTAAATTGGTGCGCTAGTGGGTGTGGCAGACCCTGGGCTAGCAGGCCCCAAGGAGAACTCCAATGGCATCTGTGTCAGCATGCCCACACCAGGCCACAACAATGGCTGCCGCCAATGTCCCAGTTCCTGGAGAGGTCTCACCTCTCAATGCAATGCACTCAGAGCCTATCAGGTGAGTCTCTTTTCACCAAAGCGTTGTGCACCTTTCTTTCTGGTAATTTTAGGTTGCTTTCTGAAATGGGTGAGTTCGCACGTGGGCCCTTTAAGAGCCGGTTTTAATTTCTTTGTGCACCAGGTTTTCTGGGGGTACTCCCCAATGTTTTAGCAGCAGGCAAAGTCAGATATTATGCCACTCGTCTCGATTGTGCTGGGTCCACAAAGTGCCCACAGCGGGAGCGCTCCCCGGCTCAGGGCCCTGTGCCTCCAGCGAGGGCTGCGTGCCTTTGGGCTGCTCCCAGGCGGCCGTGAAGCGCTGTGGCTTGTGAAGGCAGCGTTTTTTCTCTCCAGAAGGGAGTTTCTGCCACTTCCACCTCAATTAGGATTGTCCTTTGTTGCAGGAGTTCCTCTCATCCAGTTTTCAGTTCTCTCTCAGGGGTAATTTTTCCACGAGTAGTTGTAAATTGGCTGTGTCCACAGGAGGAGGTGAGTTCAGAGTCTGCTTATGCTGCCATCTTGACTTCTCCTCTGCATAATAGAATTTAGATAAATAGCCTGTAACAGGAACAGAACTATGACCAGAGATATTTACAAAGAATATTGGCTAAGTGTGGAGGGGAAGACTGAACAGGACCTAGAGATCAAAGGCCTCTCCACGTCCCACTGTCTTTACATGGCATGGCAAACATTTGTTTATCAAACATTTGCTTTTCCATCTCCATGTGAATTGCTTTCCTCCCATCTGAAGTCCAAACCACTACCCCCAACATCCTTTTTTGTCTTTAGAGGAAGATGGAATTTAAGGTGGTGGCTTCTGTCGTTTTGATGAGTTACTTAGTTTTCCTAGGTCTCTTCCATGAATACATGTCATTAAACTTTGTTTGATTTTCTTCTGTGCATCTGTCTCCTGTCAATTTAATTCTTAGACCAGCCAGAAGAATATAGAATGGTAGAGGATAATTTCTTCCTCCCCTACAACACTATATATAGTATAGTATATAGCATACACGTAAAATATGTATAGTATACATATTATATATCTAGTAAACATGTTATCTATAGTATACAGTACATATATAATATATAGGATAAATTTTATGTATATATAATGGATTCTGTGTCCCTGAAGAACCCCGACAGATACATCATCCAAGAAGTTCAAAAAATCTAAGTGAGATAAACACAAAGAGATTAACAACTAAACATAGCATAATCAAAATGTTAAAAGAAAAAGTCTTGAAAGCAGCAAGAAGAAAATGACTCATCACATACAATGGAGCCCTAGTAAGGTTACAGCTGACTTCCCTTCATAAGTAATGGAGACTGGAGGCAGTGGGATGACATACAGTCATTCCTCAGTATCCATGGGGGATTGGTTTCAGGACCCATCTGTGATACCAAATTCCAAAAAGGCTCAAGTACTTTGGTTGGCCCTCCATATCCTTGGGTTCTGCATTCCACAGATATGAAGGGCCAAGCCGTTCAAACTGCTGAAAGGAAAATACTATCAACTAAGAATCTTATATTTAGAAAATTTATCTTTCAATTATGAAGGTAAGATAAAGACGTTCCCAGATAGATAGCCAGTGGAGCAGAGGCTTTGTAAATCACCGTCTTATCTTCTGGGTGTTCTCCATACAAAATAGAGAGATTTCTACCAAATTACATATGCTTATGTATAAAATGCATCCCAAATCTACAATGAAAGAATTTGAAGGAAAAAAACAATTAGGGGTTTTTGTCTCATACATATATTGAAAGGGATTTTTTATTGGGTGGTTGGGAAATAAATCTTCCCCTGATTTCTTAGTGCTCCTATAAAAAGGTCCAGCCTCTTGGGACATGGAGATGTATACAGTTTAAAGATAAAAATGTTTGCTTTCACTGCTCCTAGAAACACTTCGCTTTTCATAGACAATGAGAATTACACCTTTAACTATTTATCTACTTAATTGCTCTGATCCAGAAGAAGAATAAAATTCTCTCATCTCTCTGAAAGGGCCAAACAGTTACAGCCTGAATTTGGCCCCGAGGGGCAGCTCCCAAGGTCCTGGGAAGATTGGAGCGCCCTTACCCAAGGCATTGACATCTCAGGCAACGATGAGGTCTGGCTTTGGAGAGACCTCTAAGAGGAGAAGGCCACAGACAGCTGCAGTTATCTAGCCCCTAGGAGAGATTCCACTTACATAGCAGAGAGTTACAGTGGGAATCCCGCAGGAACTTTCATATCCCATCTCTATGGGGCAAAGATTTTTCTCCCTCCTTTCAGGAACGAATTAGGATGGTTATCTCTCTTATAAATATAAATGGCCAAAAATCAATTTTCTCCAAATTTACTTATTGAATGTCCAGCCAATTCTTAAGAGATTTTTCTTTTCATCATTTATTGCACCACCGGAAGAGGAAAGATTGGAGCAAGGGGGACCACAGACTTAATAGTTACTATTAGACAATTGATACAAAACGCCTCTGATGTAGAGCATCTTGTGTGCACATTAGGGGTAAAATTAGTAAAGAGAAATGTTAAGAGCCCAATAAGTGATTCATTAGAAGTAAACATTGTTTTTCTGCATATATTCAGTATACTATACACTGGAACCTGGTAGAGAGTCATATATTCTGGATACAGTGATATTTTAGTAACTCTGAAAACAATTAAAACCTCATATCTTAAAAAACAACAACAAAAATATTGGCATTCACTGCAGTGGAACAAAATCATCATAAAATTTAAGTATAAAGTATTTCCTTAGAATTATTAAGGGCACACAACTGGGAAAACTCATGTTGATGTTCATCCAGCCGGTGTTGTTGGAATCCCAGAATCATAAAGCGGGAGCAGATTTTGCCCATTGCCTCACCCTCAGACCAGACACAACAGCAGTAATGCTTAGGATTCACAACACTGTGCGAGAGCCACCAAAATGTTTAAATCCTTTTAAAATCAGAAGAAAATAAACTTTTAAGCCAAAGATAATATTTTGATATATGATATTAATATATTTATCTTTATATCAATGCATTATTAAACTGACTTTTAATACATTTTGTGGAAGAAGAGGGCTATAAATGCAAAAGTCTCCTAGGGCACACAGAAGTCATAATGCAGCCCTGCTTCAACAGCATCTATTCAGTTTACTCAGGTATGTGCTAGAATGAAAGTCTGCATCAAGGTAACAATTTTTCCTCCAGGGGCTGGGAAATTGGGGTCAAGCAAGCCCCATCCACTTGGGTCCCTTGAGAAGGCCACCAGATGAGGCAAGGCGGGGGACTCAGCAGCACCTGTGACCGGAGCAGATGCAAGTGGGCAAAAGCAGGAAGACACAGGCACATGGCACCCAGCCTTCCAGCCCAAATTTGGGCATGGTAGACTCAAGGGAATATGCAGATTCCCTTGGAGATGAGTGAGGGAGATATGCTTAGGTTGGCCAAGATAAATATTTTGGATACAGTTATAAAGACCTTTCTCCTTAAAGAAAACCATGTAGCTTGGATTTTTGGTACTTGTGATCAATTGAATATTGGTCCTCAAAGACGTCCATGTCCTAATCCCTGGAAGCTGTGAATGTGATCTGAAACAGCAAGGAGGGGCTTTGCAAATGTGATTAAGGATCTTGAAGTGGGGAGAGTAAATTGGATGATCTGGGTGGGTCAAATGTATTCAAAAGGCTTCTTATAAGAGGAAGGCAGAAAAGACCAGAGTTCATAGAAGATGTGATGATGGAAGTAAGAGATGGGAGGGAATAAGAAGGGGCCATAAGCCAAGAAATGCTAGCAGCCTCTAGAAGATGTAAGAAATAAAGAAAGGACTCTCCCTTGGAAACTCTTGAAGGATCCAGCACTGCGAAGACATTAGTTTTATCTCCACAATACTTATGTCGGACTCTGAACACTAGAACAGTAAGAGAATGCATTAGTGTTGTTTTAAACCACCAAGCTTGTCATGACTTTTTACAGCAGCAACAGGAAAATAATATAGTACTTTTCAGCTTTACACTGAATCTGGGACTATACTTTATTCTTCCCTAACTTAAGTGAACAATTGCAGATATTCCATCCCTTCTGTCCCTCCTCTCCCAGCCTATGATCATAAAACCCTCTAAAGGAGAGAATTTATTCTGTAAAGCTGTTTTTATTTTGCATCAGGTCCAAGGCATAAAGAAGGTTAAATTAACCCTCAAATAATAATGAGTACTTTCAACTGAGCATTGACCCAGAGCCAGCCACTCTCCCAAGAGCTTCATAAGCATTTTCCACTTGATCCTCCATACTTCCAATGTGGTAGGTGTTATCACTCCTGTTTTGTGACTAACACAGAGAGTAAGCAATCTGCCCAGGTTCACACAGCTAGTAACCCTCATTCCACGCTTGGGCTCCAGATCTCTGTAACACATCACCTGAGGGCTCCCTGCCTTGACACAATCCTGGAAGACTCTGTTCTTCTCCAGGAGACAGTCTCGGACACATGTAACTATCTTAGCAGAAATTGCTTTTCCATGATCCCTATGCTCACCCCCACCATTACCACAGATTTCCTGAGTCTAACCTTAGGTAGAATTGGCCCTTTGGTGATGTCTTGGCTTTCTGAGAGGTCTTATTTGTGCCCCCATTCTGACCTCCAGAAGCATATGGACTAAGAAGAACTATTTCATCAAATGGTTCTTCTTATGCTCCTGATTCCATAAATTCTGAAGAGCTCAGATAGGAAGAGGGAGTAGGCCTAGCTGCTTAAGTCAGCCCAGAGAGATTCATTCCCTTGGAGATTCTCCATGATTCTCTCTACAAAGGATCCAGTCCAGAGGACCCTTCTGGCTTCCAGTGCATAGTGCGCCCTTCCTGGGTTATGACAGCGTTGTAATCACTTCCTAATTACCCCGTTGGTGAAGGAAAGATTTCCACCCTAGGGTTATGAACGTGGCCAAGTATGCAGCCTGGGACACGGGAAAGATGAGATGAGAGGGGTTTATCAGTCATGTATTCTCATAGCCAGGGGGAAGAGGACACAACATGTCATACAAGGGCATAGAGTGTTGCATGTGGGAACAGAGTGAACAAGTAGGGGCTGTGGAAGGCAGGCTCTGTAGTATTAGGAGGGCGGGTGAGCCTGGTTCTCTAGGGAGGGTGTGACTGACTCACTTGAATCATTCCCTGGCTGGCAGGGAATTGAGATGTGCTCCTCAAGGAGCGGTAAGTGTACCCAGAGCCCTTCATGAGAAGGCTTGTTGGGCTGGAGAACCTTCTTCCCAGGAGCAGAGGCAGAAAGGGACTTAAACTGTTAGGCCATTTGAGACCTTCCGGGGTTCACCAGATGTCTTAGCAGCACAGAATATCAAACCTTAATGTTAGGACTTACCCCCCACAGAGACTGAGGGCTGAACCGCTGGACCTCACAGAGCCTGCTACTGGTACAGTGATCCCCGTGGTGTGTGTGTATGGGAGATGAGTGATCATATGGGTAATATCTTATGTTCTGAAAAAAAAAATCAAGGCAAATTGCTTTCATAATACAACCTACAGAAGGTAAAACATGTTAAAATGCTGACTAATGAGAATTCACAGAAAGAAGACTTCCACAGACTCTCAGTGGGTGCATTGGGCCTGGAACAGGAAGGTAGACACCACACTCCCTTAGGCAGCTTGTTATCTTGGTGGTATTTGGGAGAAGAGGATTGACTACGTGAAATATTTATGATTAACAAAATGGGTGGAAAGTTCTTAAAAGATTGAGAAGATATGCTACAAGGCCTATGGCTGTCACTCGTAGGAACTGCAGGTCCTGGGGGAAGGGTGGGGGTGCA
This sequence comes from Diceros bicornis minor, assembly GCF_020826845.1. Lineage (NCBI taxonomy): Eukaryota > Metazoa > Chordata > Mammalia > Perissodactyla > Rhinocerotidae > Diceros > Diceros bicornis. Next base: position 10,303,554 of record NC_080746.1, read on the forward strand.
CGGGGACAGCGCTGCTCTTCCCAGGCTCATGGGGTGAGGGTAACCTAGAGATGGCAACTGAACCTGGTAGACAGCAACGTTTTCATCCAGTTTCCACACAAACATACAGTTATGGGCTGAATTGGGTCCCCCAAAATTCATCTTTTGAAGTCCTAACCAGAAGTAACTCAAAACGTGACGGTACCAAAATTTAAAATCTTTAAAGGGATTATTATGCTAAAAAGAGGCCATTAGAGTGGGCTGTAATTCACTCCAACTGGTGTCTATATAGAAGAGAGAATTTGGACACATAGACAGACAGCAGATAGACTGGCCCGGGCAGAAAGGCCCATGTGAAGACACAGCAAGAAGGTGGCCATCTAGAAGCCAAGAAGAGAGGCCGCAGGAGAAACTAATCCTGCCAACACCCTGATCGTGGACTTTTAGCCTCCAGAGCTGTGAGAAAATTCATTTCTGTGGTTTACGCCACCCGTCTATGGTGTCTGGTTGTGGCAGCCCTAGCAAACTGAGACAGCGTCCACACTTACATTCAATAAGGCTTCAGGCAAATAGCCCACGTGTCTCTCTCTTCTCTGGCTCTGTCCTCACCTCTGTGAGGCTTCGCCTCTAAGCCTCCCACATGGAAGGTCCTTTTCTCCATTCTAGGTCAGGAAAACTGCAGTTCTTCCTTGAGGACCCAGCTCATATGTCACCTCCTGGTTTCCCAACACTCTGTGCTGATCTGTCACAGCATTTACCCACACTGCAGTCGACTTGACCTGTTCGTGTGACCCTCACCTGGGCCCCTCAGAGCCCTCATGGGCAGTACCATGCCCTGGTTCTCTCTGCATCCCTAACACCAGCTGGTGTCTGGCACAGAACAGGCCTCAGTGAATGTGGAACACTACGCAGGGCGATGAAGTTCTGGGTTACAGCTTTTGAAAAAGAAAGACATAAACTGATTATAGAGGAGACTTTCTGGGCACAAAACGACGTGAACAACCCTAACGTCCTAGGCCTTAGCAGTCATTGTAGTCATTCAAATCACATAGTCCTTGGTCAATGTCCCCCAGCAGCACAGGAGATGGGCCTTTGTGGACTACCCCTCCTCCAGGGGAGGGGCAGCATCCCCCTGTATCCATCCAGACGCTGTCTGTGCTGACACCCTTGCTCAGCTCCAGGTTCCCCCACCTCCAACACCACTTCAGCCCCTCTGTTCTCCCCTCTGTGGGGACCTCAGCCCACCCTGGGGGTGCTCAGCTGGAGGCTGCCTGCTCCACTCTGCACGGACATCTGTCAGCAAACTGCCCGTCCCCTCCAACGTGTGCCAAGGGAAATGTGTGGGCATGTGGTACACATGCTTGTTTCTCCTAAAACGTTTAATACTAATGCCCCGTCTCATTTCTCCTGTAAAAGGGTGGTCATAGTTTTCTTCTATGTGTTTCTTTTCTACATTGATGAAACTTGTGGTTTTTATTTATTTGTTATTATTTTTGTGTGTGTGAGGAAGATCAGCCCTGAGCTAACATCCATGCCAATCCGCCTCTTTTTGCGGAGGAAGACCGGCCCTGAGCTAACATCTATTGCCAATCCTCTTCCTTTTTTTTTCCCCTTTTTCTCCTTGAAGCCCCAGTAGATAGTTGTACTTCATAGTTGCACATCCTTCTAGTTGCTGTATGTGGGACGCGGCCTCAGCATGGCCAGAGAAGCGGTGTGTCACTGTGCGCCCAGGATCCCAATCCGGGCCACCAGCAGTGGAGCACGCGCATTTAACCACTAAGCCATGGGGCTGGCCCCTGAAACTTGTGGTTTCCACACTGTTTTTGAAATAAATGGAACATAAATTGTTTCACAGTTTACTTAAAACTACAAGAAAATCATTTGATGGTAAGTTCAGAGGTGAGGGATGAGGCTGGGAAGAGAGACATCTTTTCCCTCATCTTTTCCACGTTTTTTACCCCATCAGGACGGAAAAAAGAGCTCTGTCACCTCTATTCCAATCCTTAAAAAGTGTCCAAAATGGGGTTGCCCACTACTCCCTTTGTTTCACGTGAGTCTCATTCATGTCTGCTGCCCTACCAAGGTGATGTCATTCCGTCAATAAACAGTCACAGGGATTTCAGAAACTGGTACTTATGGGACTTCTGTGTGTACACAAACATGAACGACACCGATATAAGAGCTCAATTAGAATAATATATTTGCTGTCTTCAAACTGCCATCTGGTGAGACATATGGCATCTCGCCCTTTCTCGTTTCACTGGGAAGGACCCAGTTCTTGCTGTATCGGGGGGTTCTCAAAGTTCTTTCCCCTGTTATCTTATTACACAGCACCTTTAGCTCACCAGCCCCTTCTCAGTTCTGTTCCATTTCCTATTTAAAGATTGATGAAAGAAGCAGTGTGGTGCTGCATCAGGGACTCGGGTTCTAGAGGAGAAGTGCCCAGGTCCAAATCCTCTTGCTGCCACCATTCGCTGTGTGACTTTGTAACTGAAAGTGGGTTCGTCTCTTGGTGAATACAGAGCCATAAAGCACAGCCAAAGCAGAAGTAGGTAAAGAAAATGTTTATTGCTTGCACAATCAATGGAGAACACCAGGGATATCTCCCATAGCAGTGTCTCTCCCAGCCGGTGGAGACTTCATATATAAGAGAGCAGAGGATAACAGGTTTATTTGTAACAACTGTGTAACAATTGTTCTTATTCAGGGCACAAGCATAGCAGATAAACATGCTACTATATACATGGCATGATCTGAAAATGGCTGCTTGGACCCTCCCAGTGGAGGAGAATTTAAAATGCTAATGAATTTAAGGTAACTTAAGGATGCTTGGAGCTGGAGCATTTTGCAGCGGTCATGCTGCAAATGTGAGTTTCTATGTAAGATAGAAACATCTGCAAAATGAGGCCATTGAACACACAGTTTCTTTCTGTCCTAAAACATTTGACAGACCATGGACCATGGAGTTGTTGATGGGATCCTCAGTAACCCTTTCTTCACCTAGTCCCCTGGTCACAAAATCCCCCCTGAGATAGTTTGTGCCTCATTCCTGAGGGATGAGGGATGATGTTCAGTCTTCTGTAACTACTTCCTGCTGGCTGGGGTTGTTGTCAGGGGAGTTAGAGTAGTAAAACTCATGCTGCCAGGCTAAGATAAGTTTTTGGGCTATCTGAGGAGTTTTGCAATGGTTTGTACTGTCGCAGAACTATCATTTGGAACTTGAATTGTTCCAAACTAGAGCTAATAAACTTAACTAGCCTGTTGAAGATGCATAGGCCAAAAACTAATAATAACAGAAGAAGTCTGAGGTGGCCTATCAAAGGCAAGGACCAGGTTACAGAGGAGATGAGCTTTTTTACAGTGTCCCATACCTCGGTGGCCATACTGCCCTTTTGGTTAAAGGTGTATAGCCATATACCTTGGTCAAATATTTCTTTAATATTTACCTCTACTTCCCCTGAAGTATTTACCCACATGCAGCAGGAGGTGTTAGTTAATGCCCATGTACCTCCTTGTTCTGCCAGCAGGTAACCCAAGGCCAATCTGTTGTCCAGCACCACGTTGGCTAGTGAATCTAAGGACGCTCATATGTTGTGGAGCGCTTTTCCTGTATTACTGGCTAGTGATTCTCAGAGATTTAGTTAGGCTCCTCAGGGTCACTTCACGCTGTGTGAATCCTCCCCAGGATGCAGCTACTCCCACTGTTGATCCAATTCCCGCCAGGATCAATCCAATAGCTTTTTTTTCTCTGGGATAGTGTTGGGTGTGGTTGTATACTGTTACACCTGTGGGACATAGCATTCCCATTGTACATTGTCCCACATATTGTACATTATCTAAGCATGGATGGGCTATTGCAAGCAGCAGGGAAAGGAAGACAGCAGAAGAGGAATGATAGTGAGGGAGCCTATGGTGTGGTGAGCCGCAGAGGAAGACATATCCTGGGGGTGTACAGGCCCGTCGGGGCATGGTACTATTAAACAAGTTGAGTAACTGTGTAACTGGGAGATAATGGTCCCCCACAAATTAAGTTATATTTTATGGGACCTGTGGGTACCCCTCCAGCTATCCAAGGAGACAGATAAGTAAGCCCTCAATATCCAATGGGCTTTTGCTTTTGTATCCCTGTCCAAAATTTGTACTACTTTAGAAAGTTTTCCCTCAGCCCTTTTATATACCTTTCAGTTTTAGGGCAGCAGTGAGTTTCATTTGGGCTGCAGGATTAAGTAATATCAAGTGATGGGTTATACAGAGGATTGGTTTATGTTGCCCTCTGCTGGTGAACATCGACCGGTTTCACTGACTAAAGTGCCATGTAAACATGTTACCCTCTCACAGCTAGTGTGGTTTGTTACTGGGGTAAGATTTACACGTTTTATGTTTATGCCTGAGGAGCCCAACTCTACTGCAACAGATGGGAGTCCACTAAAGGCCTCTGGGTGCCCTTCAAAGAGGCTGATGTTGGGTTCAAATGGGGGTGCTTATGGCATATCCAGCATTGGGATAATCCATTTCCTCTTGCTATGATGCTGGAAAGGTTTACTATTTGCTGGAAAGGTTTACTACTGCATTTGTTTCCCAGGACATTAGAGTGTCTGTGTTAATGTCCTTTGTGAATAAAGGTAAATAAGGATAAAAGCTGTAATACACCCAGCAGATTTAGGCATTACTTATCTTTGGATCTTTGGTACCCTTCTTGAAGAGGAACTTCAAGTCTGATATTGGTTCACAGGAATAGGAGTCTGTGGGAACAGTGACAGTCTCAGGCTCTTAATCTTGCTTAACCCAAGTATGGTGGATCCCGGGGGTCACACCTTGCAATTTAAGAGAAGAGTGAGTGGTTAGTTAGACCAAATAGGCTCTGTCCAAATGGGTTTAAGCTGATCCTGGGGGGGAACCAAACTTCCAGGTTTTCAAGTACACCCATTCCCCTGGCTCACAGGGATGAAGCTTTATTCCTGTAGGGGAAAAAAGATTTAGATTAATGTATATATTAAGATTAGACATTGCTTGCCCTAGATTAATTGTGTGCTTTACAGCTGATTCTATCTCTGTATGATAGCATATTATTGAACCAGTATCACCTGGAAAGACCCTTCCATACAACATTTCAAAAGGGCTTAGCTTACGTTTTCCTTTAGAAGCAGCGCTGATGTGGGTCAGGGCAATATGCAAGAGCTTCAGCCAGTTGTCCTGTGCTTCTTGGCAGAGTTTGGCCAAAGTGACCTTCAGGGTGCAATTGGCTCTTTCCGTTTTCCTGGAAGATTGAGGTCTCCAGGCCGCATGCAGTTTCCATTGTATTCCCAGTATTTGAGAAACTCTGGAAACTACCTTTGATACGAAGGCCAGGCCATTGTCACTTTAGACTGATGTAGGCAGTCCAAACCTCGGGAAGATTTCTCTTATCAGTCCTTTCATCAATTCCCCTGCCTTTTCTGTTCTACAAGGGAAGACTTCAACGCATCCAGTAAAGGTGTCCACAAAAACCAAGAGACACCTAAATCCTCCTGGTGCACTTGACATAACCATAAAGTCCACCCTCCAATCTTCCCCTGGCAGAGTTCCTCTGGACTGTATGGCTCTTGCCAGGGGTAGTATTTGTGGCCTGGTGTGTACATCATTTTGTTGGCAGTGTACCCACTGCTCTGTTAACTTGTCTATTATCTCCTTTAAACCTGGGGTTCTCACTATGCCCAGAAGCCAGTTGACAAGGTTTCTTTCCCATCGTGAGCGGAATTGTGAGCAAACTTTTTCATTGCCCAGGCTGTGTTTTTAGGCAACCATACCTTTCCTTTGTTGTCCATCATCCACCTCCTTGATATAGGAGACATTGGGAAGGCAGCTTTTTTAGCTCTCTCTGTTTCTTCTGGAGTGTACATAGGGGTGAATTCCTAGAGGGGCAGAGAGGGAAGGAGGGCCAGTTGGAGAACCTCCTCTGTTAATGCTGCTCATTTGGCAGTTGCATCAGCCAAATTGTTTCCCTTAATTTCTTCTGATTCCCCCTTCTGATGTCCTTTGCAGTGTACAACTGCAACCTCCTGTGGTTCATTGACTGCTGAAAGCAGCCTGAGAATTTCCCTTCCATATTTAATTTCCTTACTGTCGGCTGACAAAAGACCTCTTTCTTTCCAAATAGCCCCTTGAGCATGAATAACAGAGAAGGCGTAATTGGAACCAGTATACATAGTCAAAGTTTTTCCTTTTCCTAATTCTAATGCTCTTGTCAGGGCAATAAGTTCTGCTGTTTGTGTTGACATCCCTGGGGAGAGCGCCTTTGCTTCTATGGTGGTGTGGAGGGAAACCTACTGGCGCTGACCAGAACAGAACAACAGAACTGCTTCCATCTACAAACCGTACTTCCTCTGTATTCTGCAAGGGGTCACTTTGGATGTCTTTCCTGCCTGAATATACCTGATCCACTGGCTCAGAACAGTCATGTACCAGAGGCTCCTGTGATACAGGAAGAAAGGTGGCTGGATTTAGGACCTGGCAAGGCTTTAAGAGTAGCCGAAGAGTATCTAGCAGTGTTGCTTGATACTGCAACATTCTGCCATTCATGAACCAGTGGTGTCATTTCATTTCCAAAACACTTGAGACCTGGTGTGGGGTCCACACAGTTAGGGACTATTCTATAGTGAGTTTTTCTGCTTCTTTAATTAACAGGCAGATAGCTGCTGGCCAGCAAGCAAGGTGGCCAGCCTTGGGACAAGGTGTCCAATTGTTTCAAAAATAGGCCACCACTCTCTTAAGAGGTCCAAGCATTTGAGTTAATACTCCTAAGGCTACTCCTTGTTTTTCACGCACACAGAGAGCAAAAGGTTTAGTTAAGTCAGGTAAACCCAAAGCAGGAGCGCTCATCAGGAGCTCTTTTAGTCTTTTGAAGGCCTGCTCACATTGTTTGTCCCACTCAAAGGGATCGGTGTCTTGCCCCTACAGCTTATCATATAGGGATTTTGCTATTAATCCAAAATTAGGAATCCAAATGCAGCAGAAACCTGCCATTCCCAAAAACCCTTGTAATCGTTTTCAGGTAGTCGGAGGGGACAAATGGTAAGTGGCTAATTTCCTTTCTTGGGGAAGACTGTTTTGACCTTGCAAAATTATGGACCCCAAATATTTAACAGTGTCCTTAGATATTTGTGCCTTCTCCCTAGAGACTTTATAACCTCTTTCAGCTAAGAAGTTTAAAACCATAACCATGTTCCTGTCAGAGTCCTCCTTTGTAGGGCTTGCAATAAGGATGTCATCCACATATGGCAATAAAGTCCCACAGTTTAATTTTAAGTCTCTTAAGTCTCTACTCAGGATTTCTCCAAAAATAGTTGGGGAATTTTTAAGTCCTTGTGGCAATACAGTTCAGCAATACTGTTGTTTTTGATGAGTCTCAGGGTCCTCCCATTCAAAAGCGAATAATTCCAGAGACTTAGGGTCCAAAGAGATACAGAAGAAAGCATCCTTTAGTCCAGAACAGTACATTTACTGTCTCTAGACAAGTTTGCTAAGAGGGTGTATGGGTTTGGGACCACCAGGTGAGTGTTCCTGACAGCCTCATTTACAGCTCTGGGGTCTTGTACCACCAGTATTCTATTCTCCAGTCTCTGGTTTCTTAACAGGCAGGATAGAGTTGTTGCAGGGAGATCTGCAAGGCCTTTTTAATCTTTGCCTCAAGCCTGTTCAACACAGGCAGGATCCCAGCTAAAGCCTCAAGTTTTAGAGGGTATTGTTTCACCAGGGGCCAGTGGTCACTCTGCTTCAAGTTACCTTAACAGGCTGGGCACTAATAGCTGGTCCCACCTGCCCTTGTGCCCAAGCGTTGGGATCAACTTGAGTTAAAACATTTTCTGCAGTAACCTCAGCTGGTTTGGTCGGCTCATGAAGGAGTGCCACAAATTCTGCTCCTCTGTTCCAAGGAACCTGAACTTCTATTTTGTCCTACTGAAGACTTAATGGTCGCCCCTAATTTTGCCAACAGATCCCATCCCAAAAAAGGAATTGGACACTCTAGAACATAAAAAAAAAGGAGTGTTTTAAAACTTTGGAACCTCTTTCACAGGTCAGAGGCTCTAGGAAATGCTTTGTTTCTCCTTTTCCTGATACCCCTTTTATATTGCACTCCCTTCTGGGTAGAGTGTCCTTATTAGTAGTCAAAACAGTAGTAGAGTATGTGGCTCCCATATTGAGCAGGAACTCAATTTCCTCTCCAGCAATATGTAAAGTAACCCAGCGCTCCTGAGAGGAGACTTTGAGAGCCAAGCTGGGTCTCAACTTGGCTGAGGATTTGAGAGCCCCTTGGCCTCATCAATCTTCCTCTCTGGTCAGAGGTAGCTGGAAGGAATTGGGCTTATCCATCCCCTTCCCTCTCTGGGGATGGTGTGAGCATTCCCTCTTCCAGTGTCCTTCCTGCCTACAGTAAGCAAATTGATTAGGCCCGAGTTTTCCAGGCACCCTTTTGGCCCCAACATGGGGGCCGAGAACACTCACTCACTGCAACTTCTTCCTTCCTTCCAAGTTACCTGGGATAGACTGCAGCACTACTGCTAACAAGGCCACTTGCTTTTTCATCTTCTTTTCTTCCTTTTCCTCTTCTGCCACATCTTGGTTGTTGAAAACCTTAAAGGCAATCTCCACCAACTGGGAGGGGTTGGTCTCAGAAACAATGGCCAATTTTTGGAGTTTCCTCTGGATGTCAGGGGCACTCTGAGATATGAAATAGATTCCTAACACTATTTGGCTGCCCTCACCATCAGGGTTCCAGGGGGTATATTTTGAAGGCATTCCCTCAATCTTTGCATAAAATGCTGATGAATTCTCATCTGGCCTTTGTTGAATCTCCCTTAATTTATTCCAATTAACAGGGGGTTTTCCTGCTGCCTGCATCCCTTTCAAAAGTATGTTTATGTAGTGCTCTAGGACCGCATTTTCTCCTTTTCTTTTGGGATCCCAGCCCACATTTGTGGTGGGCACCGACTGTTCGGCAGGTGGCCAGATATGGTGGTCAGGCTGACCGCATGCTGTTTGTCTGCCTCCTTCCAGGCTTCAACTAAAACTACTGCCTTTTCTTCTCCAGTCAGGAGGGTTGACAGGAGAGTCTGTATATCAACTCAAGTGGGGTTTTGAGTGGAAAAAATACCCCTCATCAAGTTAAGGAATTCTCCAAGGTCCACCCACAGACCCTGAGAATGTACCTTCCAGTTGTAATGGTCAGAGATGGTGCAAGGCACATACACATCTATAAGGTTCCTATCCCCCATCAGGGACTTGGTGGAAGGGAAAAATTCCACCTTTTCCTGGATTGCAGCAAGTCCCATGTCTGGTAGTACTGTCAGGCAAGGGAGGATAGATAAGTTTAGAAGTGGCAGTGGATGGGTGTGGCTCCCTCGGGACAGACAACTGATTAGGAGGACAAGGAGGAGGCTGCCCTATGGGTCCTATTGGAGCCGGGGTAAGGGGAGCAGATGGCATAGTTTCCCTGCCCCATCTCCTAGTGGGATAGAGCAGGTCCTCGTCATCTGGAGGGCTTTCCAGCACCGAGAAGGTATTCCCTTTGGGGGTGGATGGTTTGGTCTTTAATTTGGTCAACTTGTATTTTTGCTGAAGTCCCTCATTCTAATGTAAATCCATAAAGCGTGTACATAGGGAATTTCTTCCTATTTCCCTTCCCTTTTACAAAATGGGTCTAATCATAGGACGGTATTGTATTTCAGTGACCCATTTTCTGGCTGCCTTTCTTAATCTCCCAAGCTATATTGGGGCAAAGCTGTACTACAAAAATAATATCATTCTCTTTTTAGTCACGGGAGCATAGCCAAATAATTGCCAATGACAGAAGAGGCACCCTAATGGGCTCTCCTTTGGTATGGATGCTGTATTGGAGCATCCTGGAGGGTTTTTTTACAGATTTGTTTTCAGGTCCCAAGGGGGTTGTCAGTAATGGTTAATAGACACACAAATTCCACAGTTTTAACCCAGATGTAATTGAAATACCATCCCCACTCCCACCAGAGCTCTCTCTGATGATGTCTTAGAATCACACACCCAGAGGGCTCAGAGATGTCATACAGCCAAGCCTCCCTTTCCAGATCTCGGGGTTGCCTGTGGAGATCTTTCTCCCCAAGTTAGGGAGGTTTCTTCTCAGTCAGGTGTCCCAGACCAGCTTCTCCTTCAGCCGAGCTGGAGATGTCTCGCAATCTCCCAGACCTTAGCTGTTCAAAACCCTGGAACCAAAATCTGAACAGTTTATACTCAAAACCATTCTTCACCCAATTCAAGAAACTCTAACAGCTGACTTGCAGGTCTGGCACTACTCACACCTCCAGGAGAACTTCCAGGAAAAATGGCCCAGTGTGGCCGCTAAGTTCATCTGAGGCAGCAGCGGTGCAGGGCCAGCGAGTCAGGCGCCAAGAGGAGCCTCTCCCTTCACTTTTCGCCAAGTCACCAGCAGCATGGGAGAGTTAGTGCAGGTGAACTTCCACTGCCCACTGCTTCCCCTGTTGGAAGCTGAGTGACAAGGATGTCAGGGATCAGAGTAGTAGTCCTATCTGCGTCGCCAAATTTGTAATTGAACTCAGTGGATTCATCTCGGTGAATGCGGAGCTGAAAGCACAACCAAGGCAGAAGTAGGTGAAGAAAAGGTTTATTGCTTGCACAAGCAATGGAGAGCACCAGGGATTATCTCCCAAAAGCAGTGTCTCCCTGAGTCAGTGCTGGTGGAGACTTGATACAAAGAGAGCGGAGGATAACAGTTTTATTTGTAACAACTGTGTAACAACCGTGCTCATTCAGGGGTGTGCATAGTAGGTAAACATGACACTACATACGTCACATGATCTGAAAATGGCTGCTTGGACCCTCCCAGAGGAAAATTTAAGATGCCAATGAGTTTAAGGTAATTTAAGGACACTGGGAGCTGGAACATTTTGCAGGGGTCTTGCTGCAAACATGTGGGATTCTCTGTAGATACAAACATCTGCAAAACAGGGACATCAATTTCTGCAAAACAGAACACATAGTTTCTTCCTGTCTGAAAAACATTTGACAGACCAGGTAGTGGTTGTTCAGACCCTCAGTAACCCTTTCTTTGCCTGATACCCTGATCATAACTTTGAACAAATTCCTTCACCTCTCTGCTTCAAGAGTAACAGGGGCATAACAAAACTTACCCGGTGGCATCGTTATGAAGATATTATGAAACGGTGCCTGGTACACATAAGTTCTTGTCAAAAGTCAGTCACTACGTGCTGATGTTATGTGGAATGTCTTTACCAAAGCAAAGGGCCATCTATTCCAAGTCTTAGCCTTTAGCAGCACTAAATAAACTCACAGGTAAATAAATAAATATATAGAAATGGAGAAAAGTTTCAAATGTTAGCTGTGCCTTCATCTTCAAAGTTTCTGTTTCCTGAAAAAACGAAGCAGGGAAGGAAAGACAATACAGACAATTGCTGTTTGGTCACCATTACCATGTGTGTGGCTGCCTAACTCACATCTGTAACAATGAGAGAGATTGTCCAGAGGACTGACCTGGGGTCTCATCTAGGGAGTCTTTGGGAGATGTGGAATAGCTGCTCATCCTCACTCCCAGGGGCTTTGTGGGTCAGCAACTCAGCCTCCCCAGCTCTGAGCTGTGAGGATTTCTATTGTCTGCTACATCCTGGTGGCAGCAGGTGACCTTCGTATCTCATCTTCCTCTTCTTCACACGTTAACCTCGGTCACCTGAGAATTCAAGGCTGGGCAGGTGGAGGAGTCTTAGCTCTCGTGCAGTCAGAACAAACTGAAGCAAGACTGCACCCTGTGTGCAGACTCTGCAGCCGAAGGCACAGATTCAGCCTGGCCCGTTGTTCAACAGCCCCTGTGGCACTGCACTGGGCACACGTCTCTGCTCACATCACTCTTCAGAGGATTTTCCTCCTTCCTGTGGGTGCCGATGGACACTTTGACCTAGAAGGCCCAGCCCTCTCAGGTTGCTGGGAGACTTCCTCTTGGCCCCCTTCTCCTTTCTGCTTCAGAGACCTGCCTGTTCTGCAACCTCTTTGTAGGGAAGTGCCGCTCAACTCAAATTCTTCCTCTCCAGTCCTGGTGTGTCCTTCCTGAGGAAACACTCGTTTCTGTGACATCTGTCCCCCAGCAGGTGTTCCCTGGATGGGCGCCCAGTGCCCATGGGATTCTGTCTCCACAGATGGAGCCAGTTGGGATCCACGGACTAGTCCAGGCACCTCTGCCCCGGGCCTGCCCTCCCCTACCCAGGAAAGCCTCCTGTTTATTTGGCAATTCTGCATCCATGCACGTGGGTGTAGGCAGCACTTACTTTCTCTCTCATGGTCACTCTTGGCTTCAAGTTCTTCCTTTTCCTGGACTCGTGACCGCACAGCATTTCGCCTTCCACAGCTTCCCTCATGTCTGTGCTCACACCCACCCCACAAGGAGCTTATCCTCTTTTCTGAATTCATCTTCTCCTCCAAAGTGACAGAAGGCATTTGTGTGCACAAGGGTTTTGAGAGTCTGGGGGTTTAACAGAGGGGTTTTATACCACCAGGTTTTTTTGTGTGTGTGTGAGGAAGATCGGCCCTGAGCTAACATTTGCCAATCTTCCTCTTTTTGCTGAGGAAGATTGGCCCTGGGCTGACATCCATGCCCATCCTCCTCCACTTTATATGGGAAGCCACCACAGCATGACTTGACAAGTGATGCGTCAGTGCACGCCTGGGATCTGAACCGGCAAACCCCGGGCTGCCGCAGTAAAGCACGCACTTAACTGGTTGCACGACCGGGCCGGCCCCACCACCAAGTTTTTTGACCACTGTCTTAGTCAGCTCAGGCTACTAGGATAAAATAATCTAGACTGAGTGGCCTAAACAACAGAAATTTATTGCTCACATTTCTGGAAGCTCAAAGTCTAAGATCAGGGTGCCTGCGTGGTCAGGTTCTGCTGAGGGTCCTTTCCAGATTGTAGATTCTTACTGTGTCCCAACATGGCAGAGAAAGGGGAAGTTCTGGTGTCTCTTCCTCTTCTTATAAGGGCACTAATCCCATCATGCACACACACACACAGATATCTTTCTTTGTCATTGAAACTTTACTATCTGCTAGGCAGTATGATAAGAACTTTTTGTGCATTGTCTCAATTAACTCTCATAACAAGCCTACAGAGTAAGTACTCTGAGAATCTACTATAGGAAGGGAAACTGAGGCTTAGAGAAGCTAAGTAGCTTTTCCAGTCACACAGTCTTTAAATGCTAGAGCTCATACTTGCTCCAAAGTCAGTCCATCTCCAGAGCCTTGAGCTTAATCATTACACTAACATGCTGCCAATCTTATCCCCCAACTCACCCTTATGAACAAAAAGGACTTGTTTCTAGTTGGTACTGGAAGTTACAGACCCCCAAAAAACTCAGGGCTTATTAATCTTTTTCAATGGGAAATTTTTAAAAAATAGAAAATCAGGAATTGTCTTCTAGATAATAAATTATCTTCTTCTCACCCTTAACCAAACCCTCAAAGACAATAAAAACCAATAAAGAAGCTACAACTGTCTTAAACATGGATTCTGTCTTATACTCCTCCAGAAAATCCACCAAATTTTCCAATATGTTCCACTCATAACCACTGTATCCTTAAATCGTTCTTCAGATATCTTCTGGTGTTCAGCCCCTCGGACAGCCTCATCAGAGTATAAGGGAGACAGGTGATGTTGACACTACCCTCATCTTGTGCAAACTCAACGAACCTATAGCTTAGGTCTCACATACTTCCAATTTCTTTCCCTAATCTTTTCTGGTCACACTTGGTCATATCCAGCCTTTGGGCTCCAAATCACTAGAAACTCAAGTCCTTAGGAAGACCTAAGGAGACTCTTTAGGGGTCCTTTGGGAGAAATTTCAGGGGCAACATCTGCAAAAGCATCTGGTCATAATGAGGTTGTTTAGAAATACCAGGATGTGGAAGAAGAGCCAAAGAAGAGGACCTCAGGGCTTCAAGGCATTCAATGTAGACGGCCAAAGCAAGCTGAACTTATTAACTACCCACCCACCTCCTATCCCAGCTGCTCAGTCAATCATGACCTGGCAAAGAAAGAAAAGATCATAAGAACAGCACTCTGGTTCCACTCTTCCTTGTGCATGCCCTTCTCTCCACATTTTTCCCTTCATGTTTACCAGGAAAAATGGTAGCCAGGAGAATCTACTAGTCTAATAGAATAACAAAAGACCCCTATTTTCCAAACATCAGAGTCTCATTCTCCATCACTTCATCCTTTCCCTTTTTAGGAAATGTTCCCCTCTATTGTGCCTACAAATTAAATCTCCTGGAAAGGGTATTGTGAAAATAATCCATGTCTCTGTATAGATTGATATATTCCTTGATCTTTCATACATACTGCTTTCCTCAGTCAATCACTTCCCATCCCTCACCTAGAACTTCTCTTCCCAGGATTCTTTTCTGCTAAAATGGTTTAAGGATCTGGATTGGGTTTTAATAAGACAGCACCTTTTCCTTTAACTCTCATATCGGCTTTCCCCTGGGCCAGTGGAAGAGATAAAATCCTACCTTCCCTATTCCCTGCCTCCCAGGAGGGCATCGTCTTCGTTCTCCTCCTGGTTCTCAGGAATACAGTGATTTGACCCTTTCTCCCCTCGCCCCGTCAATGCAAGCTCCCAGGAGAGTGCTGGAGACACTGACATACGCTTCAAAACCCACAGACCTCCCACGAAGATGATCCGCGATTTCTTGGGGCCACACTCTTAGATTTTCTCTCAAATCCCAGAACACACATACAGAGTCAACACTGTGAATGTCACAATTCATTATTTGTATCCTTCTTTGCTAACAGTTAGTTTTCCAAAAGTCAGTATCATGTGTGAGAGTGAGAATACTTTATCCAGAAAACCTCCAGCTCTGTAAGCCTGGTGTTTACCTCTGTAAGCCTCAGTTTCCTCATCAGGACAAAGCAGGTTCACTGGGTGACATCTAAGGTGCCCTCACCTCCAGTCATCTCAGATGATGACATAGATTTTGAGCTCTTGAGGTACTACCTGTGGCTCATCTCTTTGTCCCACAAAGTTCCAGGAGCATCTGATACAGGGATCTGCACCTGCTGCCTCTGAGCAGAATCCAGCCCACTGCCTGCTTTTGGATGGTCCACGAGCTAGGGATGGTTTTACATTTTTCAAAGGTTGGAAAAATTCAGTAGAAGAATAATATTTGATGACATGTGAAAACTATATGAAATTCAAAATTTAGTGTCCATAAATAAAGTGTTGTAAGGACCCAGCGATGCTCATTCATTTACATGTATTCTGTGCCTGCATTTGGGCTAGAAATTGCAGAGTTGAATAGATACGTCAGAGACCATATGGCCAGCAAGGGCTAAAACGTTTACTCTCTGTTTCTTTATGGAAAGATTTCCTATCCCTACTCCAATCAATAACTTTTGGATGGGAAGGCAATTTGTGAAGTTTGGAGACAAGAGTATCTGGGTGGGAATCTGTTCCATTGTTTTGGGAACATATTACGCTTCTCTAGGCTTTAGTTCCCTCATCTGTAAAATGGGAATAAAAGCACAACCTTCTTCACAGAGCTGTGAAAGTCAAAAGATATAATGCAAGCAAAAGTACTACTTTTGTGTGTGTGTGTGTGAGGAGATCAGCCCTGTGCTAACATCTGCCAATCCTCCTCTTTTTTTTTTGCTCAGGAAGGCTGGCCCTGGGCTAACACTCATGCCCATCTTCCTCCACGTTATATGGGACGCCGCCACAGCATGGTTTGCCAAGCAGTGCGTTGGTGCACGCCCGGGATCCGAACCGGCGAACCCCGGGCCACCGCAGTGGAGCGTGCGCACTTAGCCGCTTGCGCCACTGGGCCAGCCCCCAAAAGTACTACTTTTGATAAATGCAACTTATGATTATTATTGTTGGTATTATTATTGGCTGTTTCACCTGAAGATATAAATGCTGAGAGCAGATACAAACATAAGAACTGGATACATTTTAATGAGATTGAACAGCTTTGCTAATGAAATGCAGCTTAAGGTGAGATATTTAAATATCAGTCAAGCACACTTGGATGAAAAGTGGGTATTCAGTGTGCCAGAATTAGATCCCATAAGCACTCTACTTCTTTCTAAAGAGAATTCCACCACCTCCTGCTCACTTCACTCTGAGATTTTCCTGTCAAGCCTCAAGCCAGTGCTTTTCTGCACCGCTGCAGGAAAGCAGATAAGATGGAATAAGAGCAGCCTATTTGGCCTTTAGGAAAAGGCAGAACTGAGAAGACTGGAGTCAGCAGCCTTGGGAGAAGAGGTCGCTGCATGAGTGAGATAATGGGGGTAGCAGATACTGTTGGTGCCCTGTCCCCATCCTCCTCTCAGTGCCACCTCTCCATCCCAAAGTCTGCTCACAGCCAACACCTACTGCTCTGTGCCTGAGACGTCTTTTGTGGCCATTGGAGCACACGCAACCCATGCACAGGGCAGATCAGAAGTGCCAGTGGGAAAGATGCCAAAGGACCTGAGTGTGCAGCAACCCGTTCCTCTGTGAACAGTGGGGTACCTGGTCAGGTTATGAGAGCCTGCCTTCCCCAGCATTCTACTCCAGCTCACAGCACCCACCACCCAACCACTGGGACTTGTTTCCCAAAACATGGAGCAGGGCAGCCATGAACAAGCAGCTGAATTGTCTCATTGGGTAAGTGCTGGAAAGACCCTGGCTCCAGAGAAGAGCTGAGCATCAGGGAGAGATGAGGAGGCCGGAGCAAGGCCCCGTTACACACTTGGGCTTGGGAAAGGAGTCTTCAGTGGCCATGGTGTTGTGGAGGGTGGTGAGTGAAGAGCAAATTGACCTTCACGGACTCAGTGTAAGCCTTGCCCTTTCTGTTCCTGAATGTAAATGGGGGATGACTCCTTCTCTCTGCAGCATTGCTCAGGGCACCTGAGTAAAGAACACCTTCTTTTGTTGTTGGATTGGTAAAATGGACTCATTGCAGACCTGATTGAGGGGAGCAGTTCTTACGGAACCTCTCTTGATTCCTCTCCATCCATCATTTCCAGGAATTCCTCCCTCTGCTAGTTTGTTACTTTTCTCTGAAAAATTCTAAGTTTCCAGTTTTCCAGTAGAAATGCTGAAAAATCCAGACACTGACCTCTCTCTGTAGTAATTTCTAGGGTCTCTCCTGCTCCAGAAGCTGGGCTGTGCAGCTACACTTTCTTGCCCATTAATCCTCTCTTTTCTCCTCCTCTTCCTCCTTCTTTCTCCTTTGAAGGGTCTCAGCCATGTCTAGAGCCCAATTAAGACCACAAAACTCCCTTTCCTGGTGGCCACAATGCTCACAACCCCTCCTAGAAATAGACAAGTTTTCCAAAATACTGCAGGGAAGTTTCAGGGAATAACTAAAAACTCTCTACACTACCATGACCTGAGAGAGTTCAGGACATACCCTCTGATGCTTCTCAAGTGAGTGGGCAGCACTAACATGAATAATGCCTGGCTAAGAATGGGTAGGATGTGCCACTATCCTACAGACACAAGAAAGAGGAGGATGGAGGATACATCTGGAAAGTTTGGAAAAAAATATAATTCAAGTAAGAGAAGAAGTTTTTCATGAAGCAGAATCTGATCTTCTACCTCAAGGCAGAGTGACAGGACCTACATTTACCCTCCTGGCCCAAAACAGTTACAAAGCCAAACATGGCTCCCTGCACACTTCCTGTTTCCATGAGGCTTAGCTAAGTTTCTGCACTTGCTGCTAGGAAATTCTCTTGTACTCTGACAGGAAATCCCCTTTACCTAAGTCATCTTGAGTGGGTTTTCATTCTTTTCAATCAAATGCACTGAGAGACAGCCCACATAGAGGGCACCTCTACCTCTCAGGGTGGTGTTCTCACACTGACTGCCCATCCCTGGGGAGTCGGGAGGGGCGCATGGCTCTAATATCAAACAATTCACCCAAAGAGTTAAGCCCCGGATCCATTGCCTCTCCTCCTCACCCCTCCAGGACTCTCTCTCCTACAAGATGAAAATGTTCCCGCCTTTCCACGCTGCTTTCTTTTTGGGAAATAAATCTTAAGTGGGGCAAATGTTCTGAGGAAGGGGGGACATCCTACAAAGCTAGGCCCAAGGTTACAGACACCCACCCACTCTTCCTGCCAGCATTTTCCAAACAGTTTGAACAGGTGCAATTTTCTTATGTGTTCACTGACACCACCAGGCAGCTGGAGACTGATTCTCCAGGAACTGCTGGGTTTTGCTATTTATTATAGAAAATTTTCAGCCACTGTTGGTAGCTCATTTTCTCACAAATCCAAACATGAGCCCCAGTCAAACTAGCTTAAGCAAAAAACAAAAAAGCAAGTGGATGAATATTTCGACTCGCATCAATCATGGACACCATTGTCAGGAATTTCTCCTGGTCTTAGCTGGGGGTGGGAGACGGGATGCAGAAATCAAGAACGACAAAGAGGTCAGAACTTCAGGCTCTCTCACACATAGATGCCTCTGCTCTCTCATGTTTACTTCACTCTTCTGTGCTTGCAGATAGATTTCTCTGGTTCTCCATCACATGGATGAAGATGGCACCCCTCAGCACCTGAGTTTCATATTACAGCTCTAATCACACACAAAGAATTCATCTCTCAAATTCAAAACAACACTCCCAGGAAAGAGAACTTTATTGGCCCCACTTGGGTCAAGTGTCCACCACTGATCCAGTCAATCAAGACCAGAGGAGAGAGTCTTGGAATGTTCACATGTTTGGCCTTTGAGGAGATAGGTCTAAACCCACTGTCCCACCCAGCCCACAGCATGTTGTGAGCCCGGGTGTGACCTCAATACAAAGGAAAGCTTGGCCATCCTGACACCACTACCAGGTGATAACCACAGTTATAAAGGGAAAACTTCATGAGCTAATGAAACTCCCAGTGGATGAGAAAACTGTTTTCATAGAACTGCCAGGTCACATCAGATTCAGTGGGGTTAAAATCAGAGTGTGCACAGCATCAATACAAGGATCCAGAGGTAACTGAATCAACAAAAGCATCAGGTGTCTCCTGCTGAGCCTAATCAAGACTCAGGTGTGCAGCTAATGGCTCCAGCTCCAACACCAGCATCAAAACTCAGGAATAATTTACATGTGCAGAGAGGAGCCCTGGGAAAAGGAAGTTAGGGGTAGGTGCCTGTGATTGTAGTAATGCAGGAAGCCAGACAGGGAACAGTGAGTTTTCTGACTCTGTCCAGCCCCATGGATGGCTTTGAGTTGAAAGGGTTCATAGTATGCCACCCCAAAATATGTCACTTTGACATAAGGATAATTTTGTGCTGAAGGCAATTTGGAAGAAACAAATACAAGAAAAGTCTCTGGCCTTCCCCTCTCTAGTAGGGAGGGCAGGAGGATGGTTAATCTCCAGAGACATCTCTAGATTCTCTTCTGCCCAGAGGAATCTATATGAAACATCTTACTAAGTAGCCCTTATCTTCCATTAGGTTCCCCATATATTTATGTTCCTAAAATTTGTTGCCCCTAAAAGCCTAAACCCCTTTCCTTTGTCTTCTCACTTCTTTACAAAGTTATTTTTCTTGGTTGAGATGTTATATAAGCCCAAGTTCTAATAAGTGCTTTGAGTTACCCATCACTGAGTACTCCCACGTGTATGCATGATGCAATTATTAATAGACTTCTGTCTGTTTTTCTCTTGTAAATCTGTCTTTTGTCACTCTAATTTGCAGGGCCTCAACCAGAGAACCTAGGAGGGTGGAGGGAAGAGGTTTTTTCCTCTCCTACAGAGGCCTGTGAATAAAGGAGCTACAGGCAGAAGCTGAGGAAGCTGTTTTCACCAAGAGATGAGTGGGAAGGATAGGAATTGCAGATGTGGATGAAACACCAACAGTCTGCTTGGTCCCCTTAAGGACAGCATGTGATGGAGAGTCAGTGAGACCCATACCCATCCCAAGGGCTGGCTGCTCTGGGAGAAGGAGGACATGACACCAGTGACAGGCACACTGGGGTTCTCAGGGAGGTCCCCGCAGGAAAGAGAGTGCTGAGACCCCTGGAGCAGCACTGAGGGAAGCAACAAGGAAACTGGAGAAGATGCAGAGACCCGGATGCCCACAGCAGGCTGGTGAGCACGTCTGAGACATGCTGGGCTCCAGCCTCCATGTGGGGAGATTCTGAAAGGATCTGAGTGGGAAATCTGGTCAAGTCACAAACCTTTTACTTTTAGTCAATACATTGTGCTTGTATTCCTCATATGCTGGGTTATTCTTTCCTTTGTAAGAGAGGTCAAATATCCTAGATGCAAGTTGACAAGTCTGAACAGCTGAGGGGAATGTGGGAACCAGACAGCATATGCTGTGTTCATCAAACCACCCGTTTTTCTCTTAGGCACACCAGATTGCATTGCAGATTACAAGATTACATTCTCGCAATATGGTTGGAATCAAGTGATAGTGGAATGTTGGCAGAAATTATGTACAAGACTTCCAGTTCTGGCCATGAAAGCCCCTGTGGGTCTCCATACTTTCTTCCCCTTCTGTAGAGACCTTGGAGTCTGCGTGAAACATGCCGCATAAAGACTTGGAAGGAGCTTGAGTACCTGAATAATCACCACCACCTAGTTGAACTGTGAAATGAATTGGCAATCATTTTTTATTGTTTTAAGCCACTGATATATCAGAGATGTTTGTTATAGCAGCTAGCCAACTGAACTAATACATCATTTAGGGCCACCTCACTGTTCCTACTCTTATCAGGTTTTGAAAACTCTCCCTCTTCCTTCAGCTACTGCCTACAGAGCACCCAGAATAGAAGCCTCACCGTCTCCCACAGACCCTGCCTTTTTAAGTGGCAACCAATGTGACTCTTAATTAGGGCCTGAAAAGGGAGAAGGTGTGCTTGGACCTAGCTATGACCACCAACCTTCACCCCAATTTGCTTTTAAAGATATCCCGGTCTTTAGGGAAAGAAAAGGAAATGGGGCCTGAAAACAGAACTTGTCTGAGACTTCTTGGAGAGAACCTGTATTCAGGTCACAGTAGTCTTGAAGATTATGATAGATGAAAGGTGTGCCGAATCAGCTTTATCCACCAGATCAGGGCAGAAGCTGGGCCCTGTCGTTAGAACTTGTTGCAGAAAGAAGAGTCATGACAGCATTTCAAATCCACAGCAACATGGTGACTAAAAAGCCACATATCAATACATATGCTGCTACAACCCTGGTATCCATGTGAAATTGTGTCGTCTGTAGAGAGGCAGAAAAGAGGACAAGTGAGACCCCAGAAGACCATGTTGCAGACCTGGGGTGTGGGGTCTAGCACATCCTGGCTCGCAGAGCTCAATAAATATTGCTGGATGAAGCAGTGGATCAAAGCATCAACAAATTAATCAAAGAATGAGGAGAAAATGGTACATTCCATTAAGAATTCATGCTCTTGGGTATGGTTGACTATCTGCCTCCTGGGATTGAGAGGCTTGAAGTAGGACCCCCTGGTGGGCTTTCCTAAGATAGCTCTGGAGGTTCTGTATCTTAGGGTTCGATTCACCTCCCCACACAAGAGAGGGCAGATAGGGAGGAATAGATGTTACCCTACGTACCCTCTCCAACCCTCTCCTCCAACTTCTGTCTTCAGTTCCCAAAAACTTCACCAAACTCAGGTGCCACTCAGGGGAATTTGAGCAGCCCAATTCCAGTCACCCTCTGGTGCTAAACAGAAGATCGCTGCTTCTCGTTTTACAGGTCACCAGCCCAGTTAAGGGCCGACGGCAGCCCAGAACCAGCTGATACTGCTTCACTAGTTTAGGTAAAAAAAGAAAACCAGCTCCCTGCCTATGTGCTTGTACCCCCAGAGATCCTGAGGGGCCACCTTCCTAGATCTACAGCCACACTGCCATGTCATTCGCCCAGGCTCCCAGGTGGTCCCATGGGTGGTTCATACCACCCTCCACCTTGAATACAGGCTGTCAACCCTACCCTCAGGCAAAGGTCACCCCAGGAGACTTCTCAGGATGCACCTACCTTCATAGACCTTCCTCACATAGCACTGCTGGCTGCCTTGAGTCTGGCAGAAGCTTTCCCCACTCACACAAATCCCACTGGCATTGATTCGATCACACTCGAAACATATTAGAGCTGCAAAGTCAAAAACAACATAATGAGGCTCTTGTGGCCCAGCCATCCTGCTTGTCAGATGAGGAAGCACACTCTCTGGCCCAGACTCAACCTGGACAATGACCAGTTCCCATTGCCTGCTGAATGTGCTGAAATCCTGGTGTGATTTCTCAGTGCTTGGCTTAATCCTGGGAGGAGACATGCATGTCTCTGGCTGCAGGGTCTGTGCTCAAGTACACACAGGATCTCCCTTGACCTCCAGGGATGGAGTACACTGCTGGTGGAAGAAGGTCATGTGTTACACCACTCTCTGCCTGACCCCACTCACCAACTGATTATCCTCCCACCCCGGGGCTGTCTTGTGGCACAACACAAGAGGACACCCTTCAAAATATGTTACATGTGAATTGCATTGGCAGGAGCACAACAAGTGAATTGTTGGTGTTGTGCAAAGAATCAGAAGTGCCCATGCCCACTCTGTCCTTCCCTCATCACCACAAAGCCCCTCCTCACCCTCCTCCAAACACAGCTGGCATCCTCCACTCTCCCTTTTCATCCCAAAAGCAGGGCTCCTTTGGAGAACCCCAGGACTCAACCGAAAAAGGACACTGATGGGGATGGGGAAGGGAGAGAAAGGAAGGGGTGAGGGAAGGGAGGATGGGAAGTAAAAGAGAAGATCAGAAGGAACAGAGTGAGACAGACAGTGGAAGATTGAGGAAAAAAGAAGAAAGGAGAAGAGGGAGGGAGGGAGCTTTGGGCGTCACCTACAAATATTTGCCCTGGAGCTGCAGCTCCTCTCTCTTCCACAGCCTTGGGGTGAACAGCCAGCTCGCCCGTGCAGGGATTCAGCAAGAATTGAGCACCTGTTGTGTTCTAGGAACTATTCCAGGGCTTAGGAATAGATGATGAAGGGAGGAATGAAACATACATTTCACTTGTTTACTTAAACACTAAACAAATAAACAGGGAGAATGATTGACAATGAGCACATGAGAAAGATTATTTCAGATCTTGGTGACTTATGAAGAATGGAAGACTGAGTACACGTGATAGAGATAGTGGGTGAGGTAGTGGGGCTGTTACTTTAGATAGGATGCTCAGAAAATTTCTCTGAGAGGTTCCTTAAACTCAGAGTTGATTGATTTTACAAAAAAAAAAAAGGTGACTATTTAAATAACTGGGAGAAGTTGGGAAACTGGTTCCAGGAAGATCTAGGGGCAAGTGCAAAGGTTCTGAGAAGGAATCAGCTTATTCAGTTCAAGGAAAAAGAACAACACCACAGGTGGAGGAAAGTGAAGATGGATGAAATTGTTAGACAGTGAGATGGAAGAGGTCAGTAGAGGCCAGACCCTAGAGCATCTCTTAGACCTGCATTTCCAATATGGCAGCCACCAGCCTTATGTTGCTATCAAGGATGTGACATGTTACTAGTCACAATAGATGGGATGTAAGGGGATTTCAAACACTTAAAACATTTCAAATGCAATAAAACATTCTTTTAACTGCTAATCAGTAAGTTATATGCTGATTACATGTTGAAATGATAATATTTTAGAAATATTGGTTTAAATAAAATATATTAATAAAATTAATTTTACATGTTTCTTTTTTATTAAATATGCCTGCTCAAAAACTTAAAATTACATGTGTAGCTTGCCTCATATTGTAGTTGGACAGGATAGTTCCAGGCCTTCAGAAGAAACGGAATTTTATTCTCAGTTGGAGGAAACCATGGGAGGTTTTTAAATACAGAATGACGTTAGCTGGTTTATGATTTGCAAGTATGCTCTGGCATTTGTGCAGACAATGGATTTTAAAGAGTACAAGAGGCCCAGGTAAGAGATGGTGGAGACAGAATGTGGGAATAAAGCCACCTGTCACAGGAGTCAATGCAAAATGTGAGAAATTGTAGATCAGGTATAAATGAACTATGTATGCAGGAAACAGAGGCTGAGAATCTACAACAGAGCAAGGAGAAGGGAGTCTAATGTTCTCGCTCCAGTTTCATCACTTTTTGTGGAGTGTAAATCTGAGCCCATACATTTACATTATGATTTACTAATGCTTTTTTATGTTGTGATAAACCTTTCAACAGCAATGAACTTAGAAAAGTGCAGGCTCAATAAAAAACTGATCATTCAAATCTTCTTCCCACAAGTTAATGATGACTATATAACTCTACAAACCATTTGTCAACGTTTACCATCCCCCATGGGCCTGCGCCATCACTGATCACAGGAAACCTCCTGAAGATACAAGTCTGCTTAAGGATTCCAGCGGCTATTTTAAGAGTGAGTAGTTATTTTAAGAAAACTGTGCACAAAGATGACTTACCATGTGCTGCTGCAGTAGATGCTTCGTGTATCACAGACTGAAGCAGATGCAATGAGTACCCCTCCCTGGACCCCTCCCCTTCACCTCCAGGTGCTGCAGGTGCTCCTGCAAACACCCGCAACTCCACAAGGAAGGTGGGAGCACACTCGCTCGCACCCAGGACAAGCTGGAATACTGGGGGGCAAAGGCCCCTGGGAGCATCCCCCTCCCAAGAACAGTGGGGATACTGGTGGATAATACTCCAACCTTCTCACCCTTTAGTTGGGGTAGCTTGAGGCTGGCTCTGCCCTGTCCTCAGAATTTCCCCACGGGATTAAGCTCCATTTGCCCACC
Organism: Diceros bicornis minor; assembly: GCF_020826845.1. Classification (NCBI taxonomy): domain Eukaryota; kingdom Metazoa; phylum Chordata; class Mammalia; order Perissodactyla; family Rhinocerotidae; genus Diceros; species Diceros bicornis. The sequence goes on from NC_080746.1 coordinate 10,328,288, forward strand.
ATGGTGCCTAGCTCCATGACCCATCCTTTATCAGCTTCCTCCCCTTCCCTGTCTTCCTTCCTCACTCCCCAAACTGGCATTTCGTGGGACCACCTTCCAGACAGATAATTTTTACTCATATCTTTCTCTCAGAGTCAGCTTCCAGGGGAATACCAGCCAGGATGATGAATTTTCACTTAGATCAAATAAGTGTCAGAACACAATTATGTGGCAGAAACCAAGTCTTCCTGTGCATAGAGAAACAAAGAAATGCTGACTATTGGTAGGCTGATTCCATTTGCAGAAGAAGAACGTTGCAAGCAAATGATGCCAGTTAATGCCAGTCATCGTCCCATTTTTCAATCAATCCGTGGTATCAAATAAAAGCTGTGGAAATGTGTTCTGTAGAAGGTGAAACATCTGACTTTTTGAATGCTATATAAATTCAATTTAAAAAGTGCACATTGAGCATAAAATCATTAATTTTTGCATTGATAATATATAAACAAAAATGCTGGTAGAGCATAACATTGCAGCAAAAACAAAGTTCTTACTCAACCGAGAATTTATGGAACCGAAATACACTTATAATTGGTAGTGGTGAATACATAATTCTTAATTGTGTCCTAATTGTGTCCAAACAAGTGTGACAGTGTGTGTGTGTGTGTGTGTGTATACACACACATATGTATATACATATATATCAGGTATAAATGATTTTACATATTTGTATACATGAATGTATGTATACACACACACGAATAGAATGACTATAAAAGTGAGTGAAGAGGCTGATGTGGAATAAAAAGTACTCTTCGGCAAGCTTTCTCCCTGCTGCCTCTCATCAACCAGAGTTTGAAAATGGTTAAGCCTTTGAGGAATTATTTTGTGATTCAATCTCAGTGTCCTACAATGGTATTAAATATTTGTAGCCCCTAATTTTTCCCCTAATTTTTATTCATGTAATTAAGTGGCCGACTCCATTTTTTTGACATTTGATAGCTGACAGCTTTTACGTCTCACCACTTCTCCCTGCATATGGACCCCAGGAGCTCCCTCCTTCACCACTGGTGGGAGTTTCAAACCATACAAGCCCCTGCCTGCATGCAGGAACACTCACCCTGCCTCTCTTCCTCACTGCCGTATGAATCCCAAGCCAGTCTCCTTTCCCTGCTCCCTCAAGCCATTTTAAGATCAGCCTGGAAGCAAGCCCTGCTCTCCCCAGATAGCTTCAGCAGGTAAGGAATAAACTTTTTCATACTCTCTTGGTGCAGGTCAAGTCTTGGCATCATCAGTCTTGAATCTGAATCAAATTTTGGTGAGGGCCTATCCTATTTCTACAGGATAACTTCAAATCTTAAAGTATTCAACAAATAGAGTACCAAAACACCTTACCTTTCAAAAGTGTTTAACTAGTTGAAATTATGAAAAACAAATTAGAATCAGAAAGACATTGAAATGTATCCCTAGAAAAGGATAATGTCCGGAATCAATCGTAACTTATCTGGTAATCTCACCTGTCGTACATTCTAATGACAAGGCAGGCAGATATAGATTCAAAGAGAGAGGTGATGCCTGGAAATATAAACTACCACTCACCCAGGTTCTCCTCAGTCCCACTGCCCTCCTATATTCTCCTCCAGCTCACCTTGCAGGAAGCCCAGCAGTGAGGACAGGATAACCAGCAGCGGCAGCAGGAGGTGCCTACCCATCTCTGGGTTTGGCCTCAGCCCTCAAAATTGGCAGAAGGCAGGACAGAACTGTAGATAATAACAGCCTCTGAATATCCAAGCTTTATAACTCCAGGCAAAGCACTGCACTTCCCCAGGACACAGAGTAAGCAGACTGCCTGAAGGAGCCAGGGCCCTGCATTCCTCGCAACATTACTGGCCCCGCTCACCTCGACTGGCCATACTGAGGAAACTGAGCCATATAAGAAGAGCTGGCTCTTTTCTGTCTCAATTTCACATTTTTAAAATGGCAGAAAAAGTCTGACTTACATAGTATAAGGATTTGGGAAATTCAAGTGAGTTAGTGAATGTGCCATCATCTATAGAGGTTTGCCATATTTAAGGAAACTGCGGAAGTATGGTGTGAATAAAGATATTCAGATTAAAGAAGGTCTCCTGTTAAAATAAACACAAGGAAATAAACACACACTCAGACTTTTGTGAAGTGCAGGCCAGAACACAAATAGATTTTGGTGGTAGTATTGTCTCATTTCCTGGAAATAAAACACATACATTTGTTTTGTCATGTTTTGGCAAGCAGGAGCAGAGATTATTCCCCAAATCTGTAAGATCTATGCTACAAGTAACTAACAGTTGTTGTTGTTTTTTTTTTAATCTCACTATTTCTTTTTCAATAAAATTTTCTTGTCTATTCTGGATGCTAGATTACAGCCACTGAAGTATTCCCATTCCAGAATGGTGTCATGAGGAGATTTGCAGACCCACCTCTACCTCATCCAGTGAAACAACCATAATGGGCGAAAAATAGCTTTTAAACAATCATTTAAAGTCTCTGGAAATTGTCCTAAGGGCATACTGCAAATGAAGAAGCATCTATTCCAGAAAATCTACTAAATCTCAGTAACAACAATGAGGCACCTGAGCCATGACTCAGTTACTTCCTCCCTTCTCCTCCCAGCTCAGCATGAAAGAACTTCCACTCTGGGTAGGTTTGGACAAGAACATGGGGCATCCTTTCCCCTATAGCTCCCAGTCAAGGGATATGTGTATCTACTGGGAAGTCAGACCACTAGCATTTCTCAACCACCCCAGCTCCAAGTTGCAAGGCTAAATTCCTGGCAAGTGTGGCCAATATTGGCAAGCTCCCTTCCTCCATCCAGCCCCTACTTAGAGAGCAAAGCCTCTAACCCAGACACGGCAGGCTGAAAATATCGAGTCCCTATGACCCTCACTCCAGCTATTTGTAGAGCAGAGATTGCACACCAGGATAGGCAAGCCAAGAAGACCAGAGGCTACTGCCTCAGCCTAGTACCTTGCTCATAATGCAGGGATGTAACTCTGAGGTAAATAGGCCTCTGCCCCAGCCATAAGCTCTGGGGCAGTGGCTTAGAGAATTTCCCCAGGGAGAAAGGCAGTCCATGAGAACATGAGAATCTGAAAATCTCCCAAAGGAACTAACTTTATTCAAAACAAAGTGTAGGTATGTTCAAGCCTAAGGACACCCTCACAAACAATGGAGGGTACTGGCGCCGTGGAGTAGTAGTTAAGTTCAGTGCTCCACGTGGGCAGCCCAGGTTTGCAGGTTCAGATCCCGGGATCCCGGGCACCGACTTACACCATGCTGTGGTGGTGACCCACATACAAAATAGAGGAAGATCGGCACAGATGATAGCTCAGGGCTAATCTTCCTCAAGCAAAAAAAAAAAAAAAAAAGAGGAAGATTGGCAGTGAATGTTAGCTCAGGGCAAGTCTTTCTCAGCAAAAAAAAATAAAAAAAAACAGTGGAGATTTTGACAGTAAGCAATAAAGAGGAGGCTCTTATCTCCATGTGAACAGCAAGTTAAACAGTAGGTCAGCTGGTTTACCAGAGAGAGCCAGAGAAAGAGACAGCTAAGAAAAACCCTACTGAGGGCAGAACAAACATGACAGACTGGCCAGAGAAATGTACCTTTGCAAAGGGGCCTGAAATTAATTGGATCAGACTGTGAAGCCTTTTATGCCCCAGGACAGTGTTGAAAACAATAGAGTCATCATCCAGTAATTAGAGGATCCTGATAGCTTGGTGTGATACCAACAGATGCAGACAGTTAACATAGAGATCACGGAAAGAGAAAGTCTATAGAGGTCTGGTAAAGCACTCTCATCCCAGGAAGACTGTGAGCATGCACAAGGCTATGCCCTCTGCTCAGGGACATCAGACATTTACACTGCATGGGAAATAGATTTCACTAAAACAGTCCAGCCACATCACTAAACAAATAAACAAGAAAACAACAACAACAACAACAAGTTGTGGGAGGTGGAGTGAAAGAGTACAAATCAATATCCACAGCTGCTACAATAATTTACCTAAAATGTCCAATTTTTAACCAAAAATTATGAGACATGAAAGAAACAGAAAAGTACAACCCATACACAGAAAGAAAAAACAGGCAATAGAAACTGCCTGCGATTGGCGGGTGAGAATGGATGCAGAGATGTGCGTCAAAGGGTATAAGCTTTCAGTTATAAAATGACTAAGTTCTGTAGAGCTAATGTACAGCATGGTGACTATAGTTAATAACACTGTATTGTAGACTTGAAATTCACTAAGACAGTGAATCTTACGTGTTCTTACCACTAAAAGAAGTAACTGTGTAAGTTGATGGATGTGTTAATTAGCTTGATTGTGGTCATCATTTCACAATGTATACATATATCAAATGATCACATGGTATCGCTTAAATATATGTATAATTTTTATTATCAATTTTACCTCAATAAAGCCAAGGGAGAAAAGATACTTCCTGTGAGACAGCCGAGATGTCACATTTAACAAAGACTTCAAAGTAGCCGTTATAAATATGCTCAAAGAACTAAAAGAAACCATGCTTAGAAAGTACAGGAATGTATGATAACAACGTCTTGTCAAGTAGCAAATATCAATAAAGAGAAACAAATTATTAAAAAGAACCAAATGGAGATTATGGAGGTAGAAATTATAACTTAAACATAAAAATTACTAGAGATTCTCAACACTAGGTCGAAAAAGGAATCAGAAAATTTTAAATAAGTTGATAGATTTATGCCATCTGAAGAAAATTAAGAAAGAATGAAAAAAAAATGACCAGTGCCTGAAAGAAATGTGAGGCAACATTAAGCACATCAACAACATATGCACAATGAAAGTATCAGAAGGAGAATAGAGAGAGAAAGGAATAGAAAAATTATTCAAAGAAATGGTGGCTTAAAATTTCCCAAATTTGATGAAAACCATTAATCTACACATCTGTGATGGTAAGTTTTATGTGTCAACTTGGATAGGGTATGGTACTCAGTTATTTAATCAAACACTAATCTACATGTCGCTCTAAAGATATTTTGTAGATGTGGACACTAGGTTGACTTTAAGTAAAGGAGATTGTCCTCAATAATGAGTGCGTCGCATCCAATCAGTTAAGGCCTTCAAAGCAAAAATGGAGGCTTCCTGGGGAAGAACTTCTGCTTTAAGACTGCAGCATCAACTCGTGCTTGAGTTTCCAGCCTGCTGGTGGCCTGCCCTATACATTTCACTCCTCAACTCCACAATCATGTGAGTCAGTTCCTTACAATAAATCTCTTTGTATATATATTTTTTATACTAATATATATGTATGTGTGTGTGTGCCTATGGGTAGTGTATAGTGTATATACTATATACTGAATGAAAACAAAATTTGCCACCCCAACATGTGTCTCTTTAACATGAAAATGTTTTAGATTATTTTTTTTTAATTTTTTGTTTATTGCAGTAACATTGGTTTATAACATTGTAAAAATTTCAGGTGTACATCATTTAGATTATTATTAAGAAACAAAAGACTCAAAGTTTTTTCGTTACCTCCCCTTTAACTGCCTAATAGAATTTAGGAAAATGGCCTGTAATAGGAACAGAGCTATCACCAGAGATATCTACAAAGAATATGGGATAAGATATCTACAAAGAATATGGGTGGGGAAGACTGGACAGGGCCTAGAGATCAGAGTACTCTCCATGTCTTATCATCTCTGCAAGGCATGGCAAACATTTGTTTATCAAACATTTACTTTTCTATTTCCATGTCAATTGCCTTCCTCCCTTTGAAGTCTCAAACCACTACCTCCAACATCCTCTTTGGTCTTTAGCTGAAGATAGTACTTCAGGTGATGGCCTCTGAGATTTTGGTAAGTTACTTAGTTTTCCTGAGTTTCTCCCATGTATACATGTGATTAAACTTTGTGTGATTTTTCTCATGTTCATCTGTCTCCTGTCAATTTAATTGTTAGATCAGCCAGAAGAACCAAGAAGGGGGGAAAATTTCTTCCTCTCCTATAGTTGGTGACCCATATGGGACAAAATTAACTAGCTGGATACCCTTGGCTCTGGGGCTACTGCCGCTGAGAGATCTTGGACCAATTACAAAAGCTGGCAGGACGTAAGAGTTCTTACCATGTCAGTCTCCCTGCAGGCAGACCCCCGCCTGCACGGTCTAATGGACGCAAGTGTTGAAGGAAATATTTGTGAAACTAGTTTCATGAACTTAGCAACTCTGATAAATTTGGCAGAGTACTCTTGACTTTATTGATCCTTTTTCTCCCAGAGATGGTCACTGTGTTTCTTTGTTGCTCTCTGTTGTATCATTGTCTTATTCTATGTCTTGAGAGCTTGGCTTTATGACTAATGAAAATGTTCTCTCTGATCTTTGCCAGCCAGAGGACGAACATACTGGTGTGCATCTTGGTGGTCAGCTTAATAGACTGTGATTCCAAGACACAGAGCTCTTTGTCCGACTGTGCTAGCTCAGGGAAATTTGTCATAAGAGGTCCCAGATTATAAGCGGCTTTTGTTGTCTCAACATTCCTTGCTTTGTTAGTGCTGGAAAAGTCCTATTCCAGTTGGCACTCGTCCAGTGTCACAAATTAGTGGGTTTGTGAATGGAGACATCCTACGTTTCCATGGGAAAGTAGAGCATCATTACTGCCTGTGCAACACAGGCTTTTGCTTTCTTAGACTATTTTTGAGAGTGAACTTTCTAGATCTTGTGAGGGCTGCTTCTTTTGCATTCTTCTTTGGGCATCTGATGTCCATGGTTAAGTCATAAAAAACTGATTGGTCTGAGTCACTATTAAGATCCTCCTCATTGATGGCCAGAGGACGGAATCTTTAAATTGGAAAAACTGCTAAATTTAAAGAAATTTTAGAGGGCTCTCATACTAAACAGCTATTTTATTGGTACCTATGGAAAGACCAGATTTAAAAAGAGGATACCAAGAACTATAACTAGCGTTAAGAACTTAATGGAATTTGCAGTCTCAGCTTCCCCACATGGGCCTTCAGATGCTAATGAGGACATTAGGTTAATTAACAAGAGAATGGGGAAAGTCAAGGGACAATTCCCAACAAGGTGGAAATTTTTAAAAGGGTTATTAAGAAATAAGGTAAATAAAGCAAATACTGAAAGGGAGGGAAACAAAGAGGAATCAGAAAGGGAAGAGTCATAGGAGTCATCCCAGAAAGATGGAGATCTTTAATGGTTATTTAAAAATGCGATAAATAAAATGGATATTGATGGGATTGGAAAAAAAGTGTTTTGGGCCAGCACCAGTGGCCTAGTGGTTAAGTTCAACGTGCCCCACTTCAGGCGCCTAGGTGTTGTTCCCAGGCATGGACCTATACCACTCATCTGTCAGTGGCCATGCTGTGGTGGTGGCTCACATACAAAAAAAACAGGAAGATTGGCAACAGATGTAAGCTCAGGGTGAATCTTCCTCAGCAAAAAAAAAAAGGTTTTAATACAGCACTACCTGAGGTTGGGCCAGCCAAAGGGACCCCCACCTCTGGGGTCTATTTACCCCAGTTTGGAGAAATTTTAAGAGCCAGAAGGCAGAGATCACAATGATAAACAAGACCAACAATCACTTGGGACAACAGTCAGGCCAGTTAATCAAGTGGAAGATTGATAAAAGGGCTAGGGTCCCTTGGCTCAACCTCTCAGTGCGGACCCAAAGCCTTTGGCACAGGAATGAATAAAATGGACAGGAGATGGAGAAGAGGAGTGAGTGGGAATCCCATGAGCTTTGGTACGAAATCCCATTGGTAGGACACTGACTCAGCTACAATTAGATTGACAAAACATAAACATGTAAAGGTTGATAGTCTTATAAAGTTTGGAATGTTTGAGCTAGTATTCTATGAAGAGGTTATGTCAAATTTGCCTAAGTGTCTGTGAATGGCTGTCATGTCTGGATGAGAACACTTTCTCTACTCAGTGTTATAAGACTGAGACTTGGTGATGAGGTCCTAATGGAAGCTATGATTAGAGGTATAAGAGTTGATGGAATTAGGATGAAAGTTTGTAGCAGAATTAGTGTATTTGAATGGGCTTTATGTGAAGTGACTGCATCTCTTTTGCCTGATTGCATTATGGGGATGGACATTGTGTCTCATTGGGGAACATTTCCCCTGCCTCATATTGTAAAACAGAGGGTATATAAATCTGCCCTTCAGGCTATGTTAATCAAACATGCTACAGGGAGTCAATAGGGTTGCCTGAGCCCACATAGTGTGAGTCAGAAACCGGAGGCTGATATTTGGGGGCCAATAGGAAGGATAATGGAGCCTTTCTCTCCCCCAGGGTGAATTGGTCTAGGGTTGAATTGTGCACTTGGAAAGAGGGCCTTTGTTAAACACTTTGAGTGAACTTTTTGAAGGTATGGTACATGGTCCTGAAGCTCTAGAACAGAGAAATCTTTTGATTTACCTCTTAGTTGGAAATCTCTGTGATATAAAAAAGGTAGTTTAATTAGATGAGTGGGTCAATCTCTGGATATTCAGGCTAGGAATTGAAAACAACTGTCTTTCTTTTGCAAATCTCTACAAGGCCAGAAATGCAGCTACAGAGACAATCCAAAATCCTTCTTGGAATAATCTACATTTCTCTCCTCTGCCATTGTGATATAAAAGCTTTCCCAGGACTCCTCCTTGGGAACTCTTATCTAGACCACGCCAGATTCCTAAGACTAGAGGGGAAAAAAAAAGAAGAAATATATGGAATTGGGCGAATAAAAAAAAAATCTTAAGTGTCCCCTCCACAAACATTAGTAAAAAGCTTTAGCAGGTGAACTTAGCTTGTTCCAACTGCCAAAACAAAATTTAGATCCAACTATTCTTTTACAAACAAGTGAGTTTTGTATTGTACCTAATTCATAGCAAAAATTTAATGGAAGCTAAGGGTCTCTGTCTGTGTCTGTCTGTGTTTATGTATGTCCATGTGTGTATGTTGTAAATATGGGATATTTTTCTACCTTCAGATGGCATTGCCAAACTTAAGAGCTCTAATTGGGTTAAAGGTCAAGAGCTTATAAGGATTGGGCACTTTAAAGTTCTCATAAACACAACAGAAATTAACCCAAATATTTTTCAATTTAATGTGATACAATCTTTAGCAAATAGAAACTTATTTAAGAAGTTTATTGGTTTGATTGAAATAGACATGTCTTAAAAGTTTTCAGCATTGGATATGATGCAGACATGCAGCTCTTATTCTACCAAGTTTATTAATCAAATAAGCTCTTTTTATCTTATTTTATCTCTTTTACAAAATTTGTCAGCAAAAATAATAACTTAAAATGATAGCTGATTTTGTCTAATGTCTCATGAAGTTTTTGTGGGTAATATAAACATAATTTTTAGGAGGAAATGATTTAGGTAGATGTAGATGGGATAAGGATTTACAGATAAACTTTTTAGTAGTAATTATATTTCATGGCATGTGTACTTAAAATAGCTTCTAAAATCTGTTCAGTAACTTAAAACTTTAGAGTTTTGTTAAATTAAATTGGATGATGGAAAATTCATTGATTATCTAGATTATTTTCAAAAAAATAAAATATTGAACCATTTATTGCTAAACAAGTTCCAGTTTACCTCCTTTGCCTTCTTATTAGAGAGAAACTAAAGATGTTTAGGTCTATTAGTAAACATGTCTTATGCTTTATTGAAAGTTTGTACTATGGAGTTTTGTATTTTTTTAAAAATTTTGAAAAGTATTTATAAATTTGCCAAGCCACAGAATGCCAGTGTAAAAGATAGTTCATAATTGTTTATTTCTTTATTTTTCACTAGAAATTAAAATTTCTAAGGGATAAAAATTTTAATTAATTTATGTAATTAAAACTACTAAAATAAGAAGGGAAATATCTCTATATGCAAGGACATTAAAAGGTGTTTTCAGTAAAACAGCAATATATACATATGAAATATATGAAATGGAAATGCATTTTGATAAGGAAAAAGAAAGGAAACTCATAGGACAAAATCTGATTGTGAAAAAGAAGTTATAGAAGGTTTGTGAAAAAGGAACCTTGAGAAAAGAGTTTTATGCATGGTCAAGCTGGCTAAGATTAGAATAAATTTAATTAAGTAAATGAGTTTTAATATCAGAAGCAAGCTGCTGAAAAATTAGAATTTAGTTTTCTCTCTTAAAAGGAGAGTTTTCTTGGAATTTGTTCTGCTCTTGATAAGGAGATTGTGAAAGTTTTTTTTTTTTTAACCTTTGAGTAGTCTGCCTAAAAGCAGGGATTTTGCGCTATCAAAATAATTTTCTTTGTTCAAAAGCTGAGGCCTCTTTATTAAGAGAGTTAAGGGTTTGTTTTTCAACTGTTTAACCTTGTGTGTTTGCCTTTAATGTCTTTTACTGTCACTCTGATTAATTAGATAATTAAGTATTGTTTCATATTGATCTGTGATCCTATTCAGTCATGACCAAACCTTTGATATTTTTAACAAACTTCCCCAAATTCAAATCCTAACTAAAGTCTTTTTTTTAACTGAAAGTAACATTGAAAATTTTCAGAGGACCCCAGGGACTTGTCTAGAAATTTGTTCTCTCTTCGTATAAAAAGGCAGATATTAAACTAATTAGGCTTAGTTGGTATATTCAGTTGCATGAGAAGCATTGTCAAATAAATGATGATAAACTTTCTTGAGTTATATTGTGTAGTTGAATGGTACTAATATACATGTTCTAAAAATTATATAAAATTCTTAAAATTTTGATATGTCCTGGTATAATGTTATCAGTCATAATTTCAGTCACTATCCTAAAATATGTGTTACAGAAATAACCACATTTCCTTGTTAATTGCATTATAATCAGATCTCTAACCATGCTGTTTTAACTCTTGTGTCATTTACAAACACTTATTGTTTCATTCTGATGATTTGGCAAATATGTTTCCTCTTCAGAGAGAGTCATGGAAAGGACTCTGAAACTTCCTTTAGAGTACAGGTTTCTGATAAACTTTCAGATCATAAAACTGAACTGGACAAGAAATTAGTGTACTCTAATGGAGAAACTGATGGCTTCATAAAACTGCTGTCAAAAGATTAAGATCAAAAATTGATTTCATGGGACTGAATGAACTGATGAGGATGATTAAAATTTTTAGGACTTTTTCTTTAAAATATTGCTGAGTTTTTAATGTTTTGTTTGTCTAGGTTTGAGGAAACCTTCTTCTCTTTCCTCTTAAGCTAAATATGACTTACAGAAATTTGGTAAATTATACCTTTGTAAGCAGAAGTGAAACATTTGTCTTTTTCTCCCTACCTGATCCCTACAGAATCTGAAAATTCATAGTGAGTAAGTTTACCCATTTTCATGGCAATATGATTATTTACACTAGTTCAATAAGAATCTGTTCTCCTTGTAACAGGACACAATTGGAAACATTGGTTGTATTACCAAGGTTGTATTGGAATGTCATATTTGAGAGAGACATGCATAGACTCAGATATGAACAGACTACTTTGAAGAACAAAGGTTTAGTTTATGGATCAAAATACAGCCTCTTGGAAATGTGGGCCTGTTACCTTGCTCACAGGGTTCTCAGGAACCCTACCAGGTGAATAAAAAAGGTCACTTCCTGGCGGGTGCTGTAACCTCAGGATGCTTGGAGGGGGCTCCAGAAAAGAGGAATTCACTTAAATCTATCCTTATTGCAGGCAGAGTCTGATGACAAGTCCTTGGCGTGGCTTCCTGGCCTCAAGAGGCCTTTAAAATTCAATCTGAGATTCCTCATGCAGAGTTCCAACAAAACAGATCTAAAAGAGCCTGTATGATCAATAGCTATTTTTGTTACACTTATGTAAATAATTGGTCCAAGTTTATTGGAACTAGACTTTTTTAGAAACAAATTAGTCTTAATTTGGCTATCTGTGGTAGAAAGGAAGGTGATTTTAGAGAAAAAAATTATGTTTCAGTAGAAAGTATAGTACACAGTTGTGAATAATAGATTCCAGTTCTGTTCATTGTCTTTGAGGTTTTGTTTTCCACTTGTAAACTGGACTGGATCCTAAATTCTTCTAGTATCCTCAGATATTTGGTTATAATTCTCCAAACTAATACTTCTAATTTTTCTCCCACTTTTGACTTACAATCATTGAGAATTAAAATTGCCCTTTTCCTGAAGCCCTAAAAACTGAAGCTAAAGAAATTGATGTAAATGTAATAATGTCCACCACAATAGCCCATGTTTAGACACTCTTCCTCTCTGTTGCTGTGTAAACCACTCAGAAAGTTACCTGAGCACACATGACATCATCAGAGACATTGCAAACTGCAAAAGAAGCTTTTACCATGACATCTAGAAATCTTGACTGGTTGCCCCCTGGGCTCAGAAACTGGCTTATAATTTGCTCCAACCATTAATCTTTGTTTTTCTTTTTTTCCATAGAAATGTCTCTTACGAGATTCCTTATTGCTTGCTTATATAACATAGACCTAACTTTCAGAGCCTGACTGTATCATCGCCTTCTGAAATGAATGCAACTGGACTGACCCATTGTCAAGACTAAGAGACTGGTTCAGTGAGATGGAACAATATATCAACTTAGCTCCTGGATTGTGAAGCTTCTTGATTGAAATTTCAAAGGCAGGACTGAAAGAGAAGAAAATTTGCCACCCCAAAATGTGTCTCTTTAACATGAAAATTAATTTAGGGTGATTATTTTTAAGAAACAAAAGACTCAGAAAGTTTTTTTTGTTACCTCCCCCTTAACTGCCTAACATAATTTAGATAAATAGCTGTAACAGGAACAGAGCTATCACCAGAGATATCTACAAAGAATATGGGCTAAGAATGGTGGGGAAGACTCAGTAGGGCTTGGAGATCAGAGTCCTCTCCACCTCCCATTGTCTCTGCATAGCATGAAACATTTGTTTACCAAACATTTGCTTGTCTATCTCCATGTCAATGGCCTTTCTCTCCTTTGAGGTCCCAAACCACTCCCCACAACATCCCCTTTTGTCTTTAGTGGACGATGGTATTTGGGGTGGGGGGTCCTGCCATTTTGATGAGCTCCTTAATTTTCCTGGGTCTCTCTTATGTATTCATGTTATTAAACTTCGTTCAATTTTTCTCCTATTCATCTGACTCCTGTATTTAACTCTTGGATCAGCCAGAAGAAACTATAAGGGTAAAGGAAAATTTCCTTCTCATCTACAATACTACATATAGTATAGTATAAAGTATACATACAAAATACGTATAGTATACTTATTACATATGTAGTATACATACTCATATAGTATACATATATAGTATAGTACAGAGTACACATATAATATATGTATAGTACATATTATATATAATATACATATATATATATAATTGGTTCTGATTCCCTTGAGAACTCTGACGGATACATCATTCAAGAAGATCAATAAAATCTAAGTAGGATAAACACAAGGAGATCAACACCTTGACATAGCATACTGAAAATGTTAAAAGACAAAGAAAAAATCTTGAAAGCACAAGAAAAAAATGACTCATCACATACAAGGGAACCCCAATAGGATTAAAGTTGACTTCTCTTCAGAAACAATGGAGGCTAGATGCAGTGGGATGACATAAATTGTCTGTCAATATCTGTGGGGGATTGGTTCCAGGACTCCTCTCGGATACCAAAACCTGAGGACGCTCAAGTCCCTTGGTCAGTCTTCCACACCCATGAGTTCTACATCCTGAGAAATGAAGGGCCAACTGTATTCAAATACCGAAAGAAAACATCTGTCAACCAAGAACATTATATTCAGAAAATTCATCTCTGAAAAATGAAGGTGAGATAAAGATGTTCCCAGATAGACAGCCAGTGGAGGGGAGGCTTTGGGAGCCACAGTCTTCTTCTCTTAATTGTTCTCCACCCTAAGCAGAGATATTTCTACCAATTAACATATGCTTATGTATAAAACACATCCCCATTCTAAAATGAAAGATTTTGAAGGAACAAAATAGGTTTTTCTGTCATATATATATATATATAGAAAGAGATTTCTTAATGTGTTTGGGGGAAATAAATCTTCCCTGGATTTCTTAGTGTCCTACGAAAGAGTCCAGCCTCTTGAGACATGGAGATGTATACAGTTTAAAGATAAAAATGTCTGCTCTCACTGCTCCTAGAAACACTTCACTTTTCATAGACAATAAGGATTACATGTCTAACGATTTGTCTAATAATTACTCTGATCCAGAAGAATAATAAACTTCTCTTACCATTCTGAATGTTCCAAATTGGCCAAAGGTCCTTAACATGGCCCCTAGGGGAAGCTCCCAAGGTTCCAGGAAGATTGGAGCACCCTTACCTGAGGCATTGACATCTCAGGCAGGAATGAGGCCTGGCCTTGGACAGACTTCTAAGTTGAGAAGGCCACAGATACCTGCGGTTATCTAGCTTCTGGAGAGATTCTATTGACATGGCAGAGAGTTACACTGGGAATCCAGCAGGAACTTTTATATCTCATATCTATGGAACAAATATTTTTCTCCCTCCTTTCAGGAAGGGATGAGGACAGCTGCCTCTCTTATATATATAAATGGCAAAAAATCCATTTTTTCCAAATTTACCTATGGAATGCCCAGCCATTTGTGTAAAGGATTTTTCCATTTCTCTTTTATTGCCTCACTCAAGAAGAAAGACTGGGACATGGGGGAACATACACTTATTAATAACTGAAAGACAATTAACAAAAATATCTCTGATATAAAACATCTTCTGTGAACATTAGAGATAGAGAAATGTCAAGAGCCCTAGTGTTGTATTAGAAGTAAATCATTGCTTTGCTGTGTAAATGCTGTATACTATGCGCTGGAACCTGGTAGGAAGTTATGTATTCTGGATGTAGTGATCTTTTACTAACTCTGAACAACTAAAACCTCATATTTTAAAGAACAATAAAAAAAATAATGGCATTCACTGCAATGAAATTGAACTGTCATAAAAGGTAAGCACAAAGTATTTCCTTGGAATTATTAAAGGCACCCATTGGGAAATCTCATGTTGACATGCATTCGCCAGCATTGTTAGAAACCCAGAATCATAGAGCAGGGAGCAGACTTTGCCTATTTCCTCACCCTCAGACCGGGCTGACTTACCCACCAAGCACAATAGCCAAGTGCTGAGGATTCACAACACTGTGAGAGACCCACAAAAATGATTTTAAATACTTTTAAAATCTGAAGAAAATAAATGAAATGTTAAGTCAAAGAAAATATTTTAATATATAAAATAATCATATTCACTTTATACCAATAGAGTTATAAAATAGAATTTAATACACTTCGAGGAGTAGAATGCCCAGAAAGACAAGTATCTTACGGCCAGATAAGTCATAATGCAGCTCTACTTCAACAGCATCTATTCAATTTACTCAGGCATATCCTAGAATGAAAGTCTGCATCAAGGTAACGTTTTATCCTCCAAGGGCTGGAAAATGGGGATCAAGCAAGCCCCATCCACTAGGGTCCCTTGAGAAGGCCACCAGATGAGGCAAGGGAAGGCAAGACCCCATTCTGACCTCCATAAGCATATTGACTCAGCAGTACCTGTGACCAGAGCAGATATGAGTTGGCAAAAGCAGGAACGCACAGGCACCTGGCACCCAGCCTTCCAGCCCAAATTTTGGCATGGTAGACTCATGGCAATATGCAGATTCCCTTGGGGATGAGCTGAGGGAGATATGTTTATGTTGGCCAATATAAACATTTTGGATACATTTATAAAATACATTTCCCCTTAAAGAAAGCCACATAGCTTTGATTTTTGGAACTTGTGGTCAACTAAATGCTGGTCCTCAAAGATGTCCATGTCCCAATTCCTGGAAGCTGCGAATATGACCTTATATTGCAAAGAGGGGCTTTGGAGATGTGATTAAGGATCTTGAAGTGGGGAGAGTAGATTGGATTATCTGGGTAGGTCCAATGTGTTCACAAGCGTCCGTATGAGAGGAGGGCAGAAGATCAGAGTCTGTAGCAGGAGACGTGGCTATGGATGTAAGAGGTTGGAGGGATGTGAAGAAGGGGCCACAAAAGAAGGAATGCCAGC
Organism: Diceros bicornis minor; assembly: GCF_020826845.1. Lineage (NCBI taxonomy): Eukaryota > Metazoa > Chordata > Mammalia > Perissodactyla > Rhinocerotidae > Diceros > Diceros bicornis. The sequence goes on from NC_080746.1 coordinate 10,344,335, forward strand.
AGCCTCTAGAAGTTAAAAGAAGCAAGGAAAGGACCCTCTCTTAGAAACTCCAGCAGAAGGATCCAGCCCTGCCAACACCCTGATTTTATCCACATGAGACTTATTACAGACTTCTGAACACCAGAAGACTCAGGGAATAAATTTGTGTTCTTTTAAACCACTAACTCTGTGGTGACTTTTTACAGCAGCAACTGGAAATTAGTACAGTACTTTTCAGCTTTAGGCTGAATCAGGGACCATACTTTATTCCTCCAGAACTTAAGTGAGAGTTTGTAAAATTCCATTCCTTCTGTCCTTCCTCCGCTAGTCTATGATCACAAAATCCTCTAAAGGAGAGAATTTATTCTGTAAAGCTATTATTATTCTCCACTTGGCCCAAGGCCTCAAGAAGATTAAATTACCTCCCAATAACAATGAATATCTTCAATTGTGCATTGACCCAGGGCCAGCCACTGTGCTAAGAGCTTCGTAATCATTTTCCATTTGAGCCTCCCAACTTCCCATGTGGTAGATGTTATTCTTCCCATATCAACAGTGAAGGTAAGCAATCTGCCCAGGTTCACACAGCTAGTAACTCTCACTGCATACCTGGGCTCCAGATCTCTGTAACACATCACCTGTGGGCCCCCTGCCTTGACACAGTCCCAGAAGACTCTGTCCTCTTCCAGGAATGGACAGTCCCTGGGGCATGTAACTATGTTGGCAGAAATTGTTTTTCTATGATCCCCAAGGCCACACCTACCACTACCACAAATTTCCTCAATCTAACCTTAGTTAGAATTGGCCCTTTGGTAATGTCTTGGCTTTCTGAGAGGCCTTATTTGGGGCCCCATTCTGACCTCCATAGGCATATTGACTGAGAAGAACTGTTTTATCAAATGGTTCTTCTGATGCTCCTGATTCCATAAATTCTGAAGAGCTCAGATGGGAAGAGGGAGTGGGCCCAGCTGCTTAGCTCAGCCCTAAGGGATTCATTCCCTTGGAGCTTCTCCCTGATTCTCTCTACCAAGGATCCAGTCCAGAGGACCCTTCTGGCTTCCAGTTCATAGTGCTCCCTTCCCTGGGTCGTGAAAGCTGTAATCACCTCCTAATTACCCAATAGGTGTTGGAGACATTCCCACCCTAAGGTTATGAAGATGGCCCAATACACAACCTGTCACACTGGACAGATGAGATTGAGAGCAGTTTATCAGTCACGTATTCTCACAGCCAGGGGGAAGAGGACACCACATGCCATACAGGGTCATGCAACAGGGGGTTGCACGTGGGAACAGAGTGAACAGTAGGGGCCGTGGAAGGCAGACTCTGTAGTATTAGGAGAGTAGGTGAGCCTGGTTCTCTAGGGAGGGTGTGACTGTCTCATCTGAATCATTCCATGGCTGGCAGGCAACTGAGATGTGCTCCTCAAGGAGGAGCGGTAAGTGCACCTGGAGCCCTTCATGAGGAGGCTTAGGCTGGGGAACCTTCTCCTCAGGAGCGGAGGGAGAAAGGGACTTACAATTAGGTCATTTGAGACCTTCCAGGGTTCACCAGATGTCATGGCATCACAAAATATCAAACCTTAATGTTAGGACTTACCCCTCACGGAGACTGAGGGCTGAACCTCTGGACCTCACAGAGTCTGCTACTGGTACAGGGATCCCTGAGGTATATGTGTGTGGGAGATGAGGGGTAGGGTGAATAATATCTTATGTTTTGAAAAAAAAATCGAAGCGAATTGCTTTCATAATACAACCTACAGAAGATAAAACATGAAAAAATGTTGACTACGAGGATTCAAAGAAAGAAGACTTCCACAGATTCTCAGTGAGTGAGTTGAGCCTAAAGAGGGAAGATGGACACTGCACTCCCTTAGGCAGCTTGTTATCTTGGTGGTATTTGGGAGAAGGGGATCAGCTGTGTGATATATTTATGATTAGCAAAATGGGTGGGAATTTCTTAAAAGATTGAGAAGATGTGCTACAAGGCCTATGGCTGTCACTGGTAGGAACTGCAGGTCCTGGGGGAAGGGCGGGGGTGCACGGGGACAGCGCTGGTCTTCCCAGGCTCATGGGGTGGGGGTAACCTAGAGATGGCAACTGAACCTGGTAGACAGCAACCTTTTCATCCAGTTCTCACACAAACATACAGTATGTCCCAAGACCACCCAGCAACGGTCACAAAACTCCCACCAGGCCAAGTGTCTCTGGCATGTCCCAGGGCCTCTGCCCAGAACCTCTCCTCTTACTGAGTGTGGGGGACAAACCAGGGGATTCTATAGGGCAGCTGCTGTTGCCTTATACAGCTTCCCTAGAACCCTCTTTTCCTGTCATATGAGATTTAACTAAAGCAAAAAAAAAAAAAGTGTGTAGCAGGAGAACTTTCTGACACACTGTTTTTTTCTTTTTCTCTCTCCTCCTCTTCATCTTTCTCCTCTGTCTCAGAATAGCCCTAACTTGCTTCTAAGAAGTTCCAGGTCCTTGAGCCCCTTGCCTCAGGGGACATTTTACCGCAAGCACAAGCAGTTGTTTGAGGACAATCTCTTTCTCTCTGACTTTTATCTGGAAACCTGAAATCCTTGAGAGGATTCCATAGACAGGAGGAGAGAAGAATGCCTTTGAGAGCTGTGTGAGCATCCAGTCACTTCTCCCCACTCTACTTCTACTCCCCTGGTCTGAGCTACCAGGATCTCCTACTGGATTTCTCTCAAATGCTCCTCGCAGGTCTCCCTGCCTCTGCACAGTGCTGCCTACCTCCCCTGTCTCCTCTGCAGAGTCACGAGAGTGATCCCTCCAGAGCTCAGTCACATCAGATTACTCTTTCACTCAGACTGTCTGGGTGGCTCTCTTTCTCTCTCTCTCTTAGACTATTCTCTCCACCAGGAATGTCTCCTTCCAGTTACCTGCATGGCTAATTCCCTCTCTTCAAGTTGGCCCAAATGTTTCCTCCTCAGAGGCCTAAGCTGCCACCTATTAAAAATGCAGCCACATTCCAGCATTCACAAATCCCCTATCAGGGTTCTTTTTTCCCGTAGTTCTTATCGCCTTGTAAGATGACTATCTATTTCTTTATTACATTTAATGTTTCTGTCGTCCCAATAAGAAAGAAGTATTTTAATTTTTTTCTTCCCTGTTCACTCACTAAATATCCCAGGTTACCTAGAACAATGTGTGGCACATGGCAAGTGCTCTGTCAATTTTTGAAATGGAACAGATTTCTCTGAGAAGAAGAAGGAAACTGGGAGTTCTAGGACCCCATTCTTGGTTCTGGCAGCGCCTGAAGGAGCGGACGACCTCAGAGGGATCTGGCTGGTGGTACATTCAGAAAGGTGGCCCCCTCATCTCCACGGATTTCAGACTTGGCAGGAATCAGTTTGTTTCACGCATGACAAAAAAAAAAAACAGGGACAGAGAGCTACCTCATGGGCATCTCCACACCATATTTGGAAAAATATTGACTGGTTTCCACTGATGTGTTTCTCTTTTGAAGACACTCCTCTCAAAGGAGATGAGAATGGGAAAACCTCCAATGATGACAGAGATTGAATTCTCTGCCAACCAGGTATATGGTGGCTGGGACTCAAATTAAAGTAGAGTAAAGAAAGTAGAAAATGTGGCATCCTTGGCCACCAGTACACAGTCATGGCAAATCCATACCTACCACACTTGTAATGACTGCCCCAGGTCAGCTTTCAGAGAGCCATCAAAAATCATGCATCAGTGATTCATATCAATTCAAGTGAGTCTGAGTCCCCTCCTGGCTTCCTAGGTCTTTATCTTTGTCAGGCCTCACTTGATTTTGTGGGAAACTAAGGCCCTCTCACTGCCCCATGCCCTCCCTGACCTATCCTTACCTAGACATTAAAGTCTTTTCTGTTAAACAGAGCAAAATGATGAGTGTGTGGGGAAGGATGGGGACAGAGAAGGAATCTTCTCAAATTCTAATTCAAATTCCATACCTAGGCAAGTAAGGAGGAGTGAGATGTGCCTCTTTTCTACCTGGATCACTTCTGAGGCCCCGAATCCTGTGGGGAACCAGGGAGGCACACTTCTCTCATCAGAACCTCTCTGCTGGTGCTGCTCCCCCATTGTCAGAGACATGTCAGGCCTGGACTCACATGCAGTGCAGGCTGCTTGGTGAGTCTTCTTCCCAGAGAACCCACCAAAGGAAATCCCATCCAAGCCAGCTGCTTCCAGAAGCTTCAGCTGCTCTCTGGGATGCTGAGACAAGTGAAGCCCAGAGGAGGAGGGGCGAACAAGAAAATGCCTGAGGCTCTGAGTGTCTCCCTGAGGAAGAACCACAGGTAGATAGTGATGTTAGTCATCATGTGCACCTGCTCACGGAGGTAGCAGGGCATTCAGCTCTTGGGAGGCTCCTCTCTGGCCTGCACTCAGTTCCTCCCAGGTATGGACAAGTCAGAGGACAAAGGTTGGGGTGATCATCCCTTGTGGTGTTCGTCTCTGTGTTCCTAGTCCCTGTCACCTGGTGCTCATGCTGATCTGGGAGCTGCCCAAACATAAACGTTCTGTTCATGATCCTGAAGGAGACAGAGAAGCCTGAGAGGGAGGTGGATGTGGACCCTTTTGTGGCACAAGATGCCCTCAAGGACAGGGGCAATCTGCATCAGAGGAGAGGCTGATGCAGACCTCCCAGCTATGAATGTGTGCAAGTCCATGATGGATAGGTGGTTGGGGGGAAATGGGGACAGAGGCCACTTTCTCAGTGGCAGGGGTTAAGAGAGACAAGACTGAGGATGAGGTGAGGCCAGTGCTGCCTAAGGCTGCAGAGAAACCACAGAAAAGTTGGGTCCCCTATATGAAGAAGGTAAAATGACCAAGAAAGGAAGAGGGCCCCCCCTTCGCTTGTCCTCAAGCAGTCAGGAGTCTAGACAACATGGAACTTGTTCAAAGGAGAAAACACCACCAAATGCTCCAGAGATCTAACAGAATTGCATCTTGTGTTCTGGGGGACAAGCCCTGAGGACTGGAGCTGGGACTTGCATGATGGAGTCACTTCCACACCCAAAGGCCCCACATAGGGATCCTTCTTTTCACAGGGAGCATCCCAGGGACAAAGAGCAGGAAGAATGGATGAATTTTCCCTCTGCTGAGCCCTTAAGTGCTGTGTCAGTGAGGCCTTCAGCAGACTCCTGCGGAAGCCTCTGGGTTGTTGGCTTAGGCTGGGGGCTGGGGCGGGTGGGAAGGCTGAATACCAAGTGGATCTGAGGGATGTGCCATTTGAGGTACTTCCATTTTTTAAGTTATGTGTGAGCAACACCAGCTTCAAAGCATTTTTTACAGACACCTGGAATTTTAGCCATTCAGACCCCATCAGAGTTGGCTGCCCTCTCAGAGGCCACCTGGCCCTGAGCTTCACGTGGCCACAGAGGACAGGAAGCTCAGGACACTGGGACTCAACATTGTCAGCCCCTCTCTTCCTAAGTCCCCTGAAGCATTTGTGATCTGTTGCTCCCTCCTTCTCAAAAACCTGTTCCACGATATTGCACCCTCCTCCCTCCCCTCCCGCCATCTCTGCCTTAGATCTTTCAGAGCAGGGAAAAAAGACATAGACAAAAATAAATTATTCAAGATATGGAGGATCAACCCAGAGTGCAACACTAACCAATAGGCATTCCAGAAAACAAACAGATACACAAAGATGAATGGTAGAATTTACAAAAAAAAAATGTAAAAGCAATTTTCCTCACAAAATGAGGCATAAGTGATCAAATAGAAAGGGTCTAGCAAATGTTAAGAAGGTAAAACAAAATAAGACCCAACTCAGACACATTATTGCAAATAATCCATAATCAATCTATAAATCAAAATTGTGGTGAGTTTATTATGAGCCAGGTCTGAGGACTATAGCCTGGAGTCTTCCCTCCCCAAGGACAGAAGGGCACCAAAGAAGTGGAGCGTACAGAGTGGCTATGTACCACCTGCGAACAAAGAGCATACATCACATATGACAAGACTACGTCTTTTACTACTGTCTCGAGGTGCTTTGCTGGCACAGCAGGTGAGTCATCACAAGGTGAGCACAGCAGGTTGGTAATTAATCCTTAGTTTACAGGAAGAGATGCTTATCCTTAAAGAAATGCCAATATGGGGGGAAGCGACATCCCTATCTTCAAGGGCATCATTCTTGTCTTTGAGACATCATAAATGTTTGAAGCAGACATACAATGCATGCTCAACAGGCCACATCAGTCCTTTTTGGAAAAATAAGCTTAGGCCGAATTAGTTTTCAATTAAATGGCTTCCTCATAGACTCCAATATATCCTATTACTTGTCAATTATTCATCATTGTGAAATTTCAGTATGTCGGGTAGAAAGAAGAGATACTCCCCTTTCCTAGAGAGAAGAGCTGGTCAACTACTCACAAATCAATGGGCATCGTTCTTTTAGTGGCAGATCTGGATGCTACAGTCAGGGGAATAATGCCTCACACTTCTCAGGGGGGCTTCCAGGTTTATGATGACAAAGATATTTCTGCCCTCCTTTCCTCTCAGAAACCTCTCAACACAACAAGGAGGATGGGAGACAGAGTGCACACTTTATCTTGGAGAAAACGTGAAAGCACTTGGAACACCAAACTACAGCACGTGGAGATGGACACCCATGGGGGAGAGACAGAAGACTTGACAGATGCGGATCCTCAGGGCCTGTGGAGGGAGAACCAGAAGGAGCTGATGGACCCTGTGGATGCCAGAAAGGCTCCAGAATTGGAGCCACCAGGTACTGCAAAGAGGGATGAGGTTGGGCCTAAAAACGGTGAGGAGGTTGTAGAAGCAGCCAGGTTCTCACTGCCCACAACCCCCCACCCTGAAGAACAACTCTACAGCCCCTAACCCTCAAAGCTGAGACATAAATCAGAGGGCTCCAACCTCAGGACTTGAAGCACAGCAGGACACAGGAGGGAAAGGCCAGCCTGGAAACGGGGGTATGAAGTGCCTGTTTGAGTAGTAATGGTGAGACCCTGAGCCTCCCTTCCTCTACCTGCTCCCTGAACGTGGTGACCAGGCTTGTTATCCCCCAGCCCCACACAGATAGGAGATCTGAGAACCATTCTCTGGAGAAAATGACCAGTGTAAAATAAGAGAACCACCAATACTGACATTCTGAGTCCCTCCTGGAGAAAGTCTGCTCTCCTAACCTCCCCATGGTAAAAAGCACAGGCAAAAAGCTTTGCCCTGCACACAGAGATCCGTCCTGGTGCAATCTCTCAATCTAAACCTATGACAAGTAGAATCACAAGACGTTCTGGAGGGCTTCCAACATGAAAGACAGAAACCAAAGCAAACACTTTATATTTTCAAAAGATAACTTAGATAAACGGAAAAACAGGAGCAAGTTTCAAAAAATGTTAACATACTCAGAAAGTATTGTAAACTTTTTTTATTTGATAGGAAATTTGGAAAATAATGTTTTTTAGAACTCTATCAGAATTACAAAAGAAAAAAATAGACAAAAAGATGGACAACAGAGATGATGAAAATTTTGGAATTTTTCTTGACTCCACTGTTTCCCACAGATCCCACAGCCTATCCAGTAATAAATCTTGTGAACTTTACCTTCAAAACATATCCAGCATTGGTCCTGTACCACCTGCCGTGTTCCTCCCAGCAAAGTCCCCCTCTTCCCTCCCATGGATGACCACAGCAGCCTCCTGCCTGGTCTCCTTGCCTTCATCCTTGCTCTTGTTCTCACCCCTGCCACGGTTTGTCCTCTATAAGTGCAGCCAGAGTGCTCCTGCTAAAACATAGGCAGATCAGCCCAACACCTTCCATTGGCTCCCCATTTCATTCAGAGTAAAGCTGAAACCATTACAGAGGTCCTCAAAGCCCTGCAAGATCTGGGATCCCAATGTTTCTCTTACCTCATCTGCTGCTACTTACCTCACTCCAGCCTCTCCTGGACCCTTTGCTGTTCTTCAAAATCCTTGAGCAAAGTCCTGCCTGGAAACGCTTTCCCTAGGTAGTGTCATGCCTCACTCCCCACTTCCTCAGGTCTCTGCTCAAATATCACCTTTTCAATGAAGTCTGCACCCGTGTCAATTTAGCAAGGTAACATAACGACGTACAAGTTTTGTCATCTCTGTTAAAGAATCCCATGAATGGTAGAGTGCCAATCATAGCCACTTCTATTTGGCACAATATTGGATAATACTCCAAGCAGAGAAAGTTTTCATCAATTTCCTTCATTCACAAATAGTAAGTAGCAATAACTCGTTTAGCAAACAAGAAGAGGCAGTAACTTTTATACATTCATCATTTCGATACCTTGTAACATCATTATGCAAAGATTTTTAAATACCACTAAAAATTCCCTCATATGTTCACTGGCGTCTATAGGCATAAATGGTAGATATTGAATTGGTATCTAGAGAAACACATGCTAGGATGCTCTGTGGGTGTCCAAACACCATGGAGTGATGGTTTACATGGAAGGATAGTCTGAGGAAGTTCCTGTTCAAGCACCAAGTAGAGTTAGAAGTTTCTCTTTAAGGAAAGAAAGACTGAAAGATCATGCTTAAAAACACTTGTATGCATTGAAACATATAGAAAAGTTTAGATGGTTGATTGCCCCCTCTATCGAAGATTATACCTAACTGTAAAATTTTGGGTATCTCCCCCTGACCAAGTGTTGAGTAAGTATCTCCTGACCCATTGGTTTACTACATTAGGCTATCTAATTTATGTTTGAACAGCATTTGTCTTCCACAGCAGTCCCCATGGAAGACTATACAGTGTCCCTCACTAATTTAAGTGTGTATTGTTTCCTTGATCTTTCAGATAACAGCTCAGGGGCAAGTGGTGAGACCAGTGCCCACAAGAGCCAACATCTCTTGTGAGAACTCACAAGGCAAGCTTAGCTTTTGAGGTCCTCCCAAGGGGCATGACAGGTCTGGATGCAACTTACCCAACAGGATTCATTTTGAACCACAGGCAGTGGGAACTAGTGACACAGCTTCCTTGCCTCCTATCGGGTTACCAGAGCCATAACAAGGTTGCTTAAGAACACGGCTGACATATTTTCTTATAAGGTTACAGGGGAACCAAAGTCGTAAGTTAATCCAAGGTCAAATTCATTCACAAGGGAGAAAAAAACTACCCCCTTGACCTTTGGTTAACTTCCTTAACCTAGGGAGGAAAAGGACATCATCAGAGAACTCAAATTACTCTATAGGACATTAATGTCCTTTTCACCTCTTAACCAAATAGATAATAATTTTGGCCAAAAATAATTTTGCAGAACCCATAATCTTTTCTAATAGGCAAGTTTCTACCAAATAACAGTGCATGGCAATATTTAACACACCAAATGTCATTATGTGACAAGTTTAAGATATCAAATAATGCTATAAAATCATCTTAAAAATCCCTCTTAGGAACAGTGTACCATCTCAGGCATCTCATGTTTGGTATGGCAGCCAGCCCCCATGACGGCCTCAGGGGTCCTCACCTTACACGGAGAACACTCATGAGGCTATGGTATTAGTTCCAGGTGGAAGGATGCCCTAATCGACACCCCAGCAACACTATGGAAACTGAAAGGATGTCCAGTGTCCTGTATTGAGGAGGGTGTGCAGTCTCTGAGATCCCTGAAGAAGGCTGACAGGGAGAGGAAGGCTGAGGGGGGTCAGAGAGGGCACAGGGTAAAGCAAGGAACCTCCCAGCAGGTCAGGAAGACCCAGACACAGTACGTGTCAAGTGTTTCAAAATTGTGACAACAGGCTACCCTTACTTCAGTGGTTTGAATGACTGAAGTTAATAAAAACATACAAAAGAGGAAAGAATGAGGGGATGGCTCGTGAGGGATACTGCCTCCTTAGAAAGAATCTAAGTCTTTAAAAGCCTTCCTTTAGACATGCAGGAAAAGCCTATCTATACTGTAATTCTTTTGTGAAGTTGCTCTGAGTTTTCAGTAAGGAAATTCCCACACAGAACCTGGCGTGGAGGCCTTGCGGGGCCATCATGGGCTAAGAGTGTCAGCTTTCTGAGTGGAGCCCGACCTTGAGTTCAAGTGTGGAACAGAGGTCTGGAGGGCAACCCACAGAAGCTGGCAGAGGCAGGAAAAGGATCCAGAAAGGACCCTCCAAGAGGAGGGATATGAGAGAGACAGACAACAGTTGGCTACTTCAAGGATGCTGCCCTCTAAAAAATGGGGGGGAGAGAATGAAGGAGGGAAACTAAACAATTGGGTTACGTTTGTAAAATGGGCAGGATAACTTTACCTCGTCTATTTTATTGGGTTGTTTTGTGAGGATTCTATTTCATGATATATGTGGAAAGTGCAAATATTATTATATAGGTACTCACTCACTTTTGAACATACTCTGATCCTGAAAATGCACGTGAAAATTAGCTCCTGTGTTATAACCAGGTTTCCATCCCTATATAACTAAAAGAATCAAATTCCTAATTACATGCCATCACTTAGAAACAATCTATGATATATTTACTTTCAGCCTTTGAAACACATTCCTTGTGTCTAATTATCTCCACAACTGTTCATGAAGTGACTAGATTAAGTCCACTGAGCATCCATTTGAAACTCTAAATCCTGCTTTCGCTGTAGTAAATTGCTTTTCATTCTTAGGTCAAGTACTAAGTTTATGAAACCTACAGTTCTTATTTCTGATATCATCTTTTTTATTTTTCAATTTTCCACTTAATTTTGCAATCAAGAGAAGCAAAATGGAGCAATTGCCAAATAATCTCTCAAACACTGCTGAGACCCAGCTGCCCAAATTAGGCTAGATGGAGCTGGTCGGTGGCGCCCCCTTGTGACGGCTGGGAGCATTCTTTGTCAGTAGATACAACAAAGCGGGCGCCCGGCCTATGAGGGTGGGTCAGGGAGTATACAACTAATGTTCAAAAGTACAAATTGATTTAAACTAAATATAGGAATGTACAGGACTGGCTGTATATCAGTTTAGAGTGGGAGTTTCAACAGCCAGCAGCCAGACAAGATTAATATAAGAAATGACAATCAGAACTAGGCTCCAGGGGCTGGCCCAGTGGCTCAAGCAGTTAAGTGCGCGAGCTCCCCTGCGACGGCCTGGGGTTCGCCGGTTTGCATCCCAGGCGCGCGCCAATGCACTTTTTGTCAGGCCATGCTGTGGCGGCGTCCCATATAAAATGGAGGAAGATAGGCATGGATGTTAGCCCAGGGCCAGTCTTCCTCAGCAAAAAGAGGAGGATTGGCAGATGTTAGCTTGGAGCTGGTCTTCCTCACCAAAAAAAAAAGAACTAGGCTTCTGAGCTTTTCTCATGGTGTGAACAATCAGACCTGCCCAGTACTTCCTGGTACACGTTGAACCTCAGATTTGCAGACGGCCTTCTACATGGTAGGAGTTCAAAAACTGTTTTCCAAATGCCTGATAAAAAGTCTTTGGAGAAATCTATTAGACATTGGCAGAAATGTGTGTTATAAATTAATTAAATGAACACATTATTCATGTAAAGACACAAACATAATCTTTGAAAACTCTGAGTTCTAAGTGAATTGGCATTGTCTTAGGCTGACTAGTGTCTCTACTGATGAGGAAGAAGGAAAAAAACACATTCAATCTTTTCCATCTCTGAAAACTGAGACCTTTGTTAATGTAGAGAGACAGTTGAGTCTGTAGATCTATGAAGATGGGACCAGGGCCAAGATAGAGGATGGAGAAAGAAATGATGTGAGGAAGATTTGGGAAATACTGTGGTACTTGGGCCTTAGAGAAAAGAGAGAGGATAGGGGAGAAGAGTCTGAAAAGACAGACGGTCAAGCAATATGGTGGTATAAAACCCCCCTGTTAAATCCCCTGACACTCAAAACCCTTGGGTACACAAATGTCTTCTATCACTTTGGAGGAGAAGATGAATTCAGAAAAGAGGATAAGTTCCTTGTGGGGTGGGTGTGAGCACAGACATGAGGGAAGCTGTGGAAGGTGAAATGCTGTGAGGTCACGAGTCCAAGGAAAGGAAGAACTTGAAGCCAAGAGTGACCACGAGAGAGAACGTAAGTGCTGCCTACATCCACATGCATAGATGCAGAATTTCCAAATAAACAGGGTGTTTTCCTGGGTAGGGGAGGGCAGGTCCGGGGCAGAGGTGCCTGGACTAGTCCGTGGATCCCAACTGGCTCCGTCTGCAGAGACAGAATCCCATGGACACTGGGCGCCCATCCAGGGAACACCTGCTGGAGGACAGATGTCACAGAAACGAGTGTTTCCTCAGGAAGGACACACCAGGACTGGAGAGGAAGAATTTGAGTTGAGCGGCACTTCCCTACAAAGAGGTTGCAGAACAGGCAGGTCTCTGAAGCAGAAAGGAGAAGGGGGCCAAGAGGAAGTCTCCCAGCAACCTGAGAGGGCTGGGCCTTCTAGGTCAAAGTGTCCATCGGCACCCACAGGAAGGAGGAAAATCCTCTGAAGAGTGATGTGAGCAGAGACGTGTGCCCAGTGCAGTGCCACAGGGGCTGTTGAACAGCGGGCCAGGCTGAATCTGTGCCTTCGGCTGCAGAGTCTGCACACAGGGTGCAGTCTTGCTTCAGTTTGTTCTGACTGCACGAGAGCTAAGACTCCTCCACCTGCCCAGCCTTGAATTCTCAGGTGACCGAGGTTAACGTGTGAAGAAGAGGAAGATGAGATACGAAGGTCACCTGCTGCCACCAGGATGTAGCAGACAATAGAAATCCTCACAGCTCAGAGCTGGGGAGGCTGAGTTGCTGACCCACAAAGCCCCTGGGAGTGAGGATGAGCAGCTATTCCACATCTCCCAAAGACTCCCTAGATGAGACCCCAGGTCAGTCCTCTGGACAATCTCTCTCATTGTTACAGATGCGAGTTAGGCAGCCACACACATGGTAATGGTGACCAAACAGCAATTTTCGGTATTGTCCCTCCTCCCTCTCTTTTTTTTTTGAAGAAACAGAAACACTGAAAATGAAGACATAGCTAACATTTGAAAGTTTTTCTCCATTTCTATCTATTTGTTTGTTTGTTTGTTTAGTGCTGCTAAAGGCTAAGACTTGGAAGAGATGGCCCTTCACCTTGGTAAAGACATTCCACATAACATCAGTAGATAGTGAATGACTTTTGACCAGCACTTATGTGTGGCAGGCACCGTTTCATGTTATTTTCATAATGTTCCCACTGGGTAGGTTTTGTCATGCCCGTTACACTTTAGGCAGAGGGGTTGAGGAATTTGTCCAAACTCACACAGCTAATGGCGGCAGCAAGAGGATTTGGATCTGGGTACTTCTCTAGAACCTGGGTCCCTAATGCAGCACCACACTACTGCTTTCATGAATATCTAAATAGGAAATGGGACAGAACTGAGAAGGGGCTGGTGAGCTAAAGGTGCTGTGTAACAAGGTAACAGCGGAAAAACCTTTGAGAACCCCCAGATGCAGCAGAACTGGGCCCTTCCCAATGAAATGAGAAGGGGTGAGCCGCCATACATCTCACCAGATGGCAGTTTGAAGACAGCAAGGATATTATTCTAATTGAGCTCTTATAATGGGATTGTTCATGGTTTGTTTACACACAGAAGTCCCAGTACTTATGTACCAGTTTCTCAAATCCCTGTGACTGTTTCTTGAAGGAACTTGAAGTCACCAGGTGGTTCAATCCTATCTATGACATCACCTTGGTAGGGCAGCAGACATGAATGAGACTCACTGAAAACCAAGGGAGTAGTGGGGACCCCATGTTGGACACCATTTAAGGATTGGAATAGAGGCGACAGAGCTCTTTTTTCCACCCTGCTGGGAGAAAAAACGTGGGAAAGACGAGAGAAAAGAGGTCTCTCTCCCCAGTCTCATGCCCCACCTCTGAACTTCCATCAAATGATTTTCTCGTAGTTTTAAGTAAACTGTGAAACAAGTCATGTTCCATTTATTTCAACAACTGTGTAAAAACCACAAGTTTCATCAATATAGAAAAGAAACTTTTCTTTGAACTTCTCTCATAGAAGAAAACTATGACCATCCTTTTTCAGGAGAAATGAGACGGGGCATTTGTATTAAAGACTTGAGGAGAAATAAGCATGTGTGCTACATGCCCACACATTTCCCTTGGCACACGTTGGAGGGGATGGACAGTTTGCTGACAGCTGTCCACGCAGAATGGAGCAGGCAGCCTCCAGCTGAGCACCCCCAGGGTGGGCTGAGGTCCCCGCAGAGGGGAAAACAGAGGGGCTGAAGTGGTGTTGGAGGTGGGGGAGCCTGGAGCTGAGCAAAGGTGTCAGCATAGACAGCGTCTGGACGGATACAGGGGGACGCTGCCCCTCCCCGGGAGGAGGGGTAGTCCACAAAGGCCCATCTCCTGTGCTGCTGGGGGACATTGGCCAAGGACTACGTGATTTGAATGACTATAATAACTGCTACGGCCTAGGACATTTGGGTTGTTCAAGTAGTTATATCCCCAGAAAGACTCTTCTTTAGTCAGTTTATGTCTTTTTTTTTTTCAAAAGCTGTGACTCAGAGCTTCACTGCCCTGCGCAATGTTCCACATTCACTGAGGCCTGTTCTGTGCCAGACACCAGCTGGTGTTGGGGATGCAGAGAGAACCAGGGCATGGCACTGCCCACGAGGGCTCTGAGGGGCCCAGGTGAGGGTCACACGAACAGGTCAAGTCAACTGCATTGTGGGTAAATGCAGTGACAGATCAGCACAGAGCATAATGGGGACATGGGGTAGAGAAAATGACATCTCCTGGGAAAACTGGGAGGTGACATGTGAGCTGGGTCCTCAAGGAAGAACTGCAGATTTCCTGAGGTAGAATGGAGAAAAGGACCTTCCATGTGGGGAGGCTTAGAGGCGAAGCCTCATAGGGATCAGGACAGAGCTGGGGATGAGAGAGACACGTGGGATATTTGCCTGAAGCCTTATTGAATGTAAGTGTGGACGCTGTCTCAGTTTGCTAGGGCTGCCGTAACCAGATACTACAGATGGGTGGCGTAAACCACAGAAATGAATTTTCTCACAGCTCTGGAGGCTAAAAGTCCAAGATCAGGGTGTTGGCAGAATTGGTTTCTCCTGTGGCCTCTCTCCTTGGCTTCTAGATGGCCAGCTTCTTGCTGTGTCCTCACATGGGCCTTTCTGCCTGGGCCAGTCTATCAGGTGTCTGTGTCCAAATTTCCTCTTCTTACAAGGACACCAGTTGGAGTGAATTAGAGACCACTTTAACAGCCTCTTTTTAACTTAATCACCTCCTTAAAGGCCTTACATTTAAATAGATTCATATTTTCAGTTAGTTGGGATTTAGGGCTTTGAAATATGAATTTTGGGGAGACACAGTTCAGCCCATAACAGATGTGTTGTTTTGTTATGATTGTATTTCCTTCATGTCATGTATGCATCATGAAGTGTTTATGTAAATGTGCATGTCACTACCCCTGAACTCATGGTTGGATGTGGGGTAGGAGCAGGCTGAGGGCAAGATGAGGGATGAAGTTAGCTGGGTTTTCCAGGATGTGTGGCGTGGGGTGGTGAGGGTGTTGGGGAGTAGACAAGAAGGACCCTCCTCCCGACTCCCACGGCATTGACCTGGCTCTCTGCCTTCACTGTCTTTACTTGAGGACTTGGAGTGAGTCTGTGTTTGAGTCTTCATTTTTGTCTGTGATAAGCAGTGTGACTCAGCACAATCACTTAACCTTTTGAAGCCACAATGTCCTCATTGGTAAAGTCCATACAAAACTCCTGTCCTGATCCATGATGTGCTGTGAAGAATCCAGTTGGGGCCCGTGTGTGCAGTTCCTTTGAAACCACACCTGGCTATTCGGATCTGATGACCTTTCCCCATCTCTGCAGCAAGGAAGAGAACCTTTAAGCCTGCCCTCTGCTCTGTGACCAGTGCTTCTGAGTGAGATAACTCCTCCCTGGTGAGAAGAGGGCTAAGGGCAGAGGGTCTGTTTAGGAAGGTGGCCAGGAGCACGTCCACAGGCACCCGCCTAGGTCAGACACCACACTCTCCCCTGGCTCACTGGGAAACAGGGAAACAGACCTCTCCTGAGCCGGTACTTCTGAGTTAAAGACGTCCTTTCCTCTCCCTCAGCATGTCCTCTTCCTCACCTTCCTCTTTGTGATTTAAACCCTGCTCTTACTTTTCTCCCCTCCTCTCCCATCTCTCTGTGTCTCCCTCTGTTTCTTTCTACCTCTCTTCCTTCCTTCCTTTTTCATTGAGACATAATTGGCATACTATAAGATTCACCCTTTATAGTGTACAAATCAGTGGGTTTTTTTTGTACATTCAAGAAGTTGGTCAACCATCACCACTATCTAATTGCTCATTATTGGGCCGGCCCCGTGGCGTAGTGGTTAAGTGCGCATGCTCCACTGCTGGCTGCCTGGGTTCGGATCCTTGGTGTGCACCAATGCACCGCTTGTAAGGCTATGCTGTGGCGGCGTCCCATATAAAGTGGAGGAAGACCGGCTCGGATGTTAGCCCAGGGCCACTCTTCCTAGCAAAAAGAGGAGGATTGGCATGGATATTAGCTCAGGGCTGATCTTCCTCACAAAAAAACAAAATAATAATAATTGCTCATTATTTCCTCACCTCCGGAAGAAAGCCTGTAACCATTCCCTCTTCCGCTAACCCTGGTGACCACTAATCTACTTTATCTTTTAATTTTTTAATTGAAATATAATTTTCACTCCATAAAACCCACCTTTTAAAACTATTGGGCCAGCCCCGTGGCTTAGCGGTTAAGTGCAAGCGCTCCGCTACTGGCGGCCCGGGTTTGGATCCCGGGCGCACACCAACGCACCGCTTCTCCGGCCATGCTAAGGCCGCGTCCCACATACAGCAACTAGAAGCATGTGCAACTATGACGTACAACTATCTGCTGGGGCTTTGGGGGGAGAAAAAAAAAAAAGGAGGAGGATTGGCAATAGATGTTAGCTCAGAGCCGGTCTTCCTCAGCAGAAAGAGGAGGATTAGCACAGATGTTAGCTCAGGGCTGATCTTCCTCACAAAAAACAAACAAACAAACAAAAACTATATATTATAGTGGTTTTTAGTATACTCATAAAGTTGTACAAACATCACCACTATCTAATTCCAGAACGTTTCCATCACCACAAAAAGAAATCCTGCAACCATTAACAGTCACTCCCCGTATCAGCCTCCTCCCAATCCTTAGTAACCACTTATCTGCTTTCTGTTTCTATGGATTTTCCTATTCAGGATATTTCATATAAATGATGTCATACAATGCGTGTCCTTTTGAATCGCTTCCTTTGTTTAACATACTGTTTTCAATGTTCATTCATGTTGTAGCATGTGTCAGTACATCATTTCTTTTTATTGCTGAATAGCATTCCATGTACAGATACACAACATTGTGTTTATGCATTCATCCATTGGCACTGATGGGTTTTTTTCCATTTTTTGGCTATTAAGAGTTATACTACTACAAACATTGTGTGCAAGTTTTGTGTGAGCTAGTTTCCATTCTCTTAGGTGTATACCTAGGAGTAGAATTGCTATCTCATATAGTAATTCATTGTTTAACTTCTGGAAGACCTGCCAAAGTGTTATACAAAGTGGCTATACCATTTTATATTCCCACCAATGATATATGAGAGTTTCCATTTCTCTACACCCTCACCACACTTTTTATTGCTCATCTTTTTGATTATAGTCATCCGAATAGGTGTGAGTGGGTACCTCATTGAGGTTATGATTTGCATCCCTAATGACTAATGGTGTTCACCATCTTTTCATGCCGTTATTGGCCATTTATAAATCGTCCTTGGAGAAATGTCTATTAAAATCCTTTGCCTATTTTTTTATTGGGTTACTGTCTTTTACTGTTTAGTTCAAAGTGTTCTTTGAACATATTTGTTATAGTAATATACTTATATATTTATTTATTACATATTTATATGTTCTGGTTACTTCTGAGATCCATGATTTGCAAATATTTTCTCACATTCTGTGGCTTTTCTTTTCATTTTCTTGATAGTGACCTTTAAAGAACAAACACTTTTAATTTTGATGAAGTCCAATTTACCTTTTTTCCTTTGGTTGCTGTGCTTTCAGGGTCAACCTGTAGGTGAGGTTTCCACATGTGGGCGAGGGGTTCATCAGAGGCCCGGGGAAGGGCTCTGTCCATCACTGCAACTCCAACCAAGTGCTGTTGAACCCTCAGCCTTTTCAGTCTGGGATCCATCCTCAGGGGGACAATCCTTTCCCTCAAGGGACATGCTACACAGCTAGGAACAGTGGAAGCACCTTAGAGAACAAGAGCTTTGGAGAACAGGACAGCAATGCATAGGCAGTGATCGTGCTCACGGCCAGGAAGAGTCTGGCAGGGCTGCGGGTGATCAGAGAAAGTGTTTGCTGAGCCTTGAGTTCTCAAAACACAGGTGAGGGAGGTACTGATATTATTAAGCACATACTAACTGCTGGACACTGTGTCAGGCTCTTTACGTTCTTGGTCAAGGTCAATCCCACCTGCCTCTGAGGCAGAAGAGGAAATGATGGCTGGGGAAGGTTAAACTGACCACTGAAATCACAGATGTGGTCAGTGTTGGAGCTGGGCCTGACTCCAAGAACTCTCTATTATGTCATGGGGCCCTTAGCACCTCTAGAGCCTAGAAGACGTAGAAGGTAGCATCGCAGTGGGGGGTGCAGAAATATCATCTCTTTTTGGTTACCTTTAGGTTGAGTTAGTCCTTCTACACCACAGGTTGCCTATTCCTCACATGTTGGAAGGTAAAAGGCCAGAATATTGTATGTAGCTGTGAGGCAAATCCTTCCATCAGTTCTTCTCTTCCTCCTAGACCGTGACTTACCTGCTTCCAATGCCCTATCACGTTTCTCATCTTCTCTTGGTCAACAGACTTCTGAGTGGATGATTGCCCAGCTAGGCATAGGGAGCAGTTAAGTCAAGGCGAGGATTAACTTAGCTCAGAGTATCAAAGAACAGCAAGAGATGACACCAGGATTAGACAGAGTGAAAGGAGAAAGAGCAGTTAAAGGAAGGAAGAATGGGCTCACCACTCACTACTGGGACAGTTACTTAATCCCCTTCCCACACCCCCGCACACCCCATTTCCAGGCTGGCCTTTCCCTCCTGCGTCCTGCTATGCTTCAAGTCCTGAGGCTGGAGCCCTCTGATTAATGTCTCAGTTTTGAGGGGTAGGGGCTGCAGAGTTGTTCTTCAGGGTGGGGGGTTGTGGGCAGTGAGAACCTGGCTGCTTCTACAACCTCCTTACCGTTTTTAGGCCCAAACCTCATCCCACTTTGCAATTCCTGGTGGCTCCAATTCTGGAGCCTTTCTGGGATCCACAGGGTCCATCAACTCCTTCTGGTTCTCCCTCCACAGGCCCTGAGGATCTGCATCAGTCAAGTCATTTATCTCTCCCCCATGGGTGTCCATCTCCACGTGCCGTAGTTTGGTGTTCCAAGTGCTTTCACGTTTTCTCCAAGATAAAGTGTGCACTCTGTCTCCCATCCTCCTTGTTATGATGAGTGGTCTCTGAGAGGAGAGAGAAAGAAGTCTTTTTCCTCTGTCATTGTAAACCTGAAGCCCCCCTGAGAAGCCCCCCATAAGCCATTATTCCCCTGACTGCAGCATCCAGACCTGCTACTAAAAGAACTATGCCTGTTGATTTGTAAGTAGTTGACCAGCTCTTCTCTCTAAGAAAGGAGAGTATCTCTTCTTTCTACATAACATACTGAAATTTCACAGTGATGTGTCCAGATGGAGTCTTCTTTTGTTTTTCTTCCTGCACACTTGCTAGGCCCTTTCTGTTTGAAGATCTATGCCTCACTGCAAGTAAAGAAATTTCTTTTATATTTTTTTGGTAAATTCTACCATTCAGCTTCTTTGTGTGTCCGTTTGTTTTCTGGAATGCCTATTGGTTAGTGTTGCACTCTGGGTTGATCCTCCATATCTTGAGTAATTTATTTTTGTCTATGTCTTTTTTCCCTGCTCTGAAAGATCTAAGGCAGAGATGGCGGGAGGGGAGGGAGGAGGGTGCAATATCGTGGAACAGGTTTTTGAGAAGGAGGGAGCAACAGATCACAAATGCTTCAGGGGACTTAGGAAGAGAGGGGCTGACAATGTTGAGTCCCAGTGTCCTGAGCTTCCTGTCCTCTGTGGCCACGTGAAGCTCAGGGCCAGGTGGCCTCTGAGAGGGCAGCCAACTCTGATGGGGTCTGAATGGCTAAAGTTCCAGATCCTGTAAAAAATGCTTTGAAGCTGGTGTTGCTCACATACAACTTAAAAAATGGAAGCACCTCAAATGGCACATCCCTCAGATCCACTTAAGTTTGGGTCTTCTCACCTGCTCCAGCCCCCAGCCTAAGCCAACAACCCAGAGGCTTCCCCAGGACTCTACTGAAGGCCTCACTGACACAGCAATTAAGTGCTCAGCAGAGGAAAAATCATCCCCACTTCCTGCTCCTTGTCCCTGTGATGCTTCACCCTTCTGGCTGCAGTAGGCCCTATGAAAAGGAGAATACCTGTGTGGGGCCTTTGGGTGGGGAAGTGACTCCATCATGCAAGTCCTGGCTCCAGGCCTCAGGGCTTGTCCTCCAGAGCACATGAGACCCTTCTGTTAGTTCTCTGGAGCATTTGGTGGTGTTTTCTTCTTTGAAAAACTTCTACGTTCTCCAGACTCCTTGTTACCAAGCAGTGGGTTCACTATACTTGCTACAATCTGAGCCAATTAATCACAACAAGTTAGGGATCAAGAAAGGAAGTTTTAATTTGATTAGCCGGCATAATTGGAGAGATGGAAAACAAATGTCTCAAAAAAACAATCTTCCAAAAATTACAGAGTCTTGAGGCAGTTGCATAGGGAAAATGGGCAGTAAGGAAGGGATCCAGAGATGTTGGTCTCCAGGCGTCACAGACTCCAGGCGTCACATTGTTCCATTCTTCTGTCGGCTTTGATGGGTACCTTGTAGGTATGTTTCCCACCTGTGGTCAGCCTGTTTCTGGAGAGAAACTCATAGACCAAAATTCTAATTTATCAAGCTATAAGAGAGTACATGTGTAAGTGGAGGCCATAAATCAGGAGAATATGTAAATTTTTTGGAGTACATGCAGAGCAGCAAGTAGTCACACAGGGGAGGGGCTGGGGACATTTAGTGTAGCAAGACGGCCTCATTTATGTTCACTTACATGCTGACTACTTAAAGACAAGGGAAGGGGAAGTCCTCTTCTTTTATTGGTCATTTTAATGACTGCATATAGAGGAACCCCAACTTTTCTGTGGTTTCTCTGCAGCCTTAGACAGCATTGGCCTCACCTCATCCTCAGTCTTGGGTCTCTCAACCACTGCCACTGAGAAAGTGGTCCCTGTCCCCATTTCCCCCTGACCACCTACCTGTCATGGACTTGTGCTCATCCATAGCTAGGAGGCCTGCAGTTCCTACCAGTGACAGCCATAGGACTGGTAGCACATATTCTCAATCCTTTAAGAACTTCCTACCCATTTTGATAATCATAAATATTTTAAAGCAGAGTGTGCATGAGGGGCAGGGCATGTGCAAGGGGCAGGCCTGCATTGGTGGAGTGTGGGGGCCTCTGCAGCGGGATAAGTGGGTCCACTTCAGTGTGTTGGGGCGTGTGCACAGGGCAAGATTTTGTTGACAGGGTGTGTGGATCTGTGGGTGGTGGGGCTTGTCAGTTGCAGCAGACTTGTGTTTCTCAAATAGCCACATAGGGGATTGGCCCCAACATCCAATGCTTGAAACAATTGTGTGCTGCCATGCCTGGGGCCAGCCTCCCCAGCTGCACTCTTGAGAGGGCTGACAACAGCCTTGCAGGCCAGAGGCCTACAACAACTGTAAGCTCCTGAGCCTAGCAACCAGCCACACTGGGGCCTACTCACTTAACAGAAAAACTGCAGCAGGAATGTGCTATTAGACCTTGAAGCCAACTGTGCTGGGGCTCCCCATGCCCGAGAGAGTGACTTAAGGAACCATAGCAGCCACATGCAGCTGAGCATTACAACCAGCTGGCCAGGAAGACAGCCTAGCCTCCCCAGGCACCTGCAGCAAGAGCAACCCTGCCACAACAGAAGGACACACATAGCCCACACAGGGGACACTCCTTGAATATTTAGAACTGGTGATGAGAGGTAAGCACACTACTGGGCCTCATAAGGCATCTCTTACATAAGGCTACCTCTCCAAGATCAGGAGACGTAGCTGACCTACCTAATACATAGATATAAGCACAGATAAAGAGGCAAAATGAGGAGACAAAAGAATAAGTTCCAAGTAAAGGAACTGGACAAAACCTCAGAGAAAGAATTAAACAAAACAGAGATAAACAATCTACCTGACATAGAGTACAAACTAATAGTCATAAGGATGCTCCCTGATCTTGGGAGAAGAATGGATGAACTCAGTGAGAACTTCAACAAAGAACTGTAAAATATAAAAAAGAACCAATCAGAAATGAAGAATACAATAATGGAAATAAAAAATTCACTAGAGGGACTCAATAGAAGAGTACACAATACAGAAGAACAGATCAGCGAGCTGGCCACAAGACTAGAGGAAATCACCCAAGCTGAACAGACAAAAGAAAAAAGAATTAAAAAGAATGAGGACAGTCTAAGGGACCTCTGGGACAACATCAAGCACACTAACATCTGTATTATAGGTGTCTCAGAAGGCGAAGAGAGAGACAAAGGGGCAGAGAATCTATTTGAAGAAATAATAGCTGAAAACTTTCCTAACCTAAGCAAGGAAACAGGCATCCAGGTATAGGAAGCATGGAAAGCACCAAACAACATAAATCCAAAGAGGCCCACACCAAGACACATTATAATGTGTCTTGAATTAAAGATAAAGAGATAAAGAAATAAAGGTAAAAAGAAAATCCTAAAAGCTGCAAGAGAAAGGCAACAAGTTACATACAAAGGAAATCCCATAAGGCTATCAGCTGACTTCTCAGCAGAAATCTTACAGGCTAGAAGGGAGAGACACAGTATATTTAAAGTGCTGAAAGGAAAAAACCTACAGCCAAGGATACTCTACCTGACAAGGTTATCATTCAGAATGGAAGGAGAAATAAAGAGTTTTCCAGATAAGCAAAAACTAAAGGAGTTTACCACCACTAAACAAGACTTAGAAGAAACATTAAAGGGACTTATACAAGTGGAAAAGAAAAGACCACAAATAGGAATAAGAAAATTATCAAAAAAAAAAAAAACCAATAAAATCACTGGTACAGGCCAATAAACAGTAAAGGTAGCAGATCTATGAAGCTAGTATGAAGGTCAAAATCAAAAGTATTAAAATTATCTGTTTCCATGATAAGCAGGTAATGGATAGCCACACAAAATAAAGATGTTAGATATGATATCAAAAACATAAATTGTGGGAGGATGAGAGTAAAAGAATAGAGCTTTTAACAAGAAGTCAATCTTAAGAGTCCATCAACATAATATGGATTGCTATATACATAGTTTATTATATATGAACCTCATGGTAATTACAAACTAGAAACTGATAATAAACACGTAAAAATTTAAGAAAAAGGAACCCAATATAATGCTAAAGAAAGCCAATAAACCACAAGAGAAGAGAGCAAAAGAAGAAAAAAGGAACAGAGAAGAACTACTAAAACATTCAGGGAAGAAAAGTAACAAAATGGCAATAAGTACATTCTTATGAATAGCTACTTTAAATGTCAATGGACTAAATGCTCCAATCAAAAGGCATAGAGTGGCTGATTGGATGAAAAAACAAGACCCATATATATGCAGCATACAAGAGAGACACTTCAGACCTAAAGACACTCACAAACTCAAAGTGAAAGGATGGAAAAAGATACTCCATGCAAATGGCAATGGAAAGAAAGCTGGGGTAGCAATACTTATATCTGACAAAATAGACCTTAAAACAAAAACTGTAACAAGAGACAAAGAAGGGCACTACATAATGATAAAGGGAACAATCCAAAAAGAGGACATAACATTTGTAAATATCTATGCAGCCAACACAGGAGCACCTAAACATATAAAGCAACTATTAACAGACATAAAAGAAGAAATAGACAGCAACACAATAATAGTAGGGGACTTTAACACTCCAGTGGATAGATCATCCAAACAGAAGATCAATAAGGAAATATTAGCCTTAAATGACACACTAGATGAGATGGACTTAGTAGATATATACAGAACATTCCATTCAAAAATCACAGAATACACATTATTTTCAAACACACAAGGAAGATTCTCTGGGATATATCACATATTAGGCCACAAAACAATTCTCAATAAATATAAGAAGATTGAAATAATACCAGGCATCTTTTCTGACCATAACTGTATGAAACTAGAAATCAACTGCAGGAAGAAAATTGGAAAAGCCACATATATGTGGAGATTTAAACCAAATGCTACTGAACAATGACGGAGTCAACAAAGAAACCAATAAATACCTGGAGACAAATGAAAATAAGACATGTCAAAATCTACAGGATACAGCAAATGCGGGTACTAAGAGGGAAGTTTGTAGCAATACAGGCCTATCTCAAGAAACAAGAAAAATCTCAAATAAACAATCTAACAGTGCACCTAAAGGAACTGGAAAAAGAAAAAACAAAGCCCCAAATCAGTAGAAGGAAGGAAATAATAAAAATTAGAGCAGAAATAAATGAAATGGAGACTAAAAAAATAACAATAGAGGGGCCGGCCCAGTGGCGTAGTGGTTAAGTTCATGCACTTTGCTTGAGTAGCCCAGGGTTCGTGGGTTCGGATCCCTGGTGCGGACCTACACACCGCTCATCAAGCCATGCTGTGGCAGCATCCCATATACAAAATAGAGCAAGATGGGCACAGACGTTAGCTCAGGGCCAATCTTCTTCAGCCAAAAAAAAAGAGGAAGATTGGCAACAGATGTTAGCTCATGGCCGATCTCCCTCACCAAAAGAAAAAGATATAGAAAAGACCAATGAAAGGAAGAGCTAGTTCTTTGAAAAGATAAACAATATTAACAACCTTTAGCTAGACTCACCAAGAAAAGAAGAGAGAAGTCTTAAATAAATAAAATCAGAAATGAAAGAAGAGAAATTATGATGGACACCTCAGAAATACAAAAGATTATAAGAGAATACTACAAAAAGCTATACACAACAAACCGGATGATCTAGAAGAATTGGATAAAATCTTAGAATCCTACAACCTTCCAAAACTGAATCAAGAAGAAATAGAGAATTTGAATAGACCAATAACCAGTAGGGAGATTGAAACAGTAATCAAAAACCTCCCCAAAAATAAAAGTTCAGGACCAGATGGCTTCCCTGGTGAACTCTACCAAACATTCAAAGTCTTCTTTGAACATGTATCCTTCTCAAACTCTTCCAAAAAATTAAAAAGGAGGGGAAGCTTCCTAACTCATTGTAAGAAACCAACATTACTCTGATATAAAAACCAGACAAGGACAACAAAGAAAAAGAAAATTACAGGCCAATATCACTGATGAACATCCATGCAAAAAATCCTCAACAAAAACCTAGCAAATTGAATACAACAATAGATTAAAAAGATCATACACCATGATGAAGTGGGATTTATTCCAGGGAGGCAGGGATAGTTCAACATCCACAAATCAATCAATGTGATACATAACATTAACAAAATGAAGAATAAAAATCACATGATCATCTCAACAGACACAGAGAAAATATTTGCCAAGATACAGCATCTATTTATGACAAAAACTCTGAACTAAATGGATATAGAAGGAAAGTACCTCAACATAATAAAGACTATATATGACAAACCCAGAGCTAATATCACACTCAATGGAGAAAAACTGAAAGCTATTCCTCTAAGAACAGGAACCAGACAAGGATGCCCACTTTCCCCACTCTTATTTAACATAGTGTTTGACGTCCCAGCCAGAGCAATCAGGCAAGAAAAAGAAAAAAAGGAATCCAAACTGGAAAGGGAGAAGTGAAACTGTCACTATTTGCAGATGACTTTATATATAGAAAACCCTAAAGAATCTACAAAAAAATTTTAGAAATAATAAATGAATACAGTAAAGTTGCAGGATACAAAATCAACATACAAAAATCAGTTGTGTTTCTATACACTAACAATGAAGTAGCAGAAAGAGAAATGAAGACTACAATCCCATTTACAATTGCAACAAAAAGAATAAAATACCTAGGAATAAACTTAACCAAAGAGGTAAAAGACCTGTACACTGAAAATTATAAAACATTGTTGAAAGAAATTGAAGAAGACACAAAGAAATGGAAATATATTCTGTTCTCTTGGATTGGAAGAATTAACATAGTTAAAATGTTCATAGTTCCTAAAGCAATCTACAGATTCACTGCAATCCCTATCAAAGTTCCAATGACATTTTTCACAGAAATAGAACAAAGAATCCTGAAATTTATATGGAACAAAAGACCCCGAATAGCCAAAGGAATCCTGAGAAAAAAGAACAAAGCTGGAGGTATAACACTTCCTGATTTCAAAATATACTACAAAGCTATAGTAACCAAAACAGCATGGTGTCGGCACAAAAGCAGACACACAGATCAATGGAGTAGAATCGAGAGCCCAGAAATAAACCTACACATCTATGGACAACTAATTTTCAACAATGGAACCAAGAACATACAATGGAGAAAGGAAAGTCTCTTCAATAAATGGCATTGGGAAAACTGGACAGCCATATGCAAAAAAATGAAAGTAGACCATTATCTTATACCACACACAAAAATTAACTCAAAATGGATTAAGGACGTGAATGTAAGACCTGACACCATAAAACTTCTAGAAGAAAATATAGGCAGTACACTCTTCGACATTGGTCTTAGCAGCATATTTTCAAATACCATGTCTGATCAGGCAAGGGAAACCAAAGAAAAACTAAACAAATGGGACTACGTCAAAGTAAAAGCTTCTGCACAGCAAAGAAAACCTAAGGAAATGAAACAGACGAAACGAAACAACAAAACGAAAAGACCACCTAACAATTGGGAGAAGATATTTGCAAACCGTATATCTGATAAGGGGTTAATATCCAAAATATATAATGAACTCATAAATCTAAACAACAAAATAACTAACAACTCAATTAAAAAGTGGACAAAAGATCTGAACAGACATTTTTCCAAAGAAGATACACAGATGGCCAACAGGCACATAAAAGGAGGTTCAAAATCACTAATTATTAGGGAAATGCAGATCAAAACTACAATGAGATATCACCTCACACCCATTAGAATGGCTATAATTAATAAGATAAGAAATAAACGCTGGAGAGGATGTGCAGGAAAGGGAACTCTCATACACTGCTGGTGGGAGTGCAAACTGGTGCAGCCACTATGGAAAACAGTATGGAGATTCCTCAAAAAATTTAAAATAGAACTACTATATGCTCCAGCTATTACACTGGTGGGTATTTATCCAAAGAACATGAAAACATGAATGAGTAAAGATATATGCCCATGTATGTTCATTGTAGCATAATTCACAATAGAAAAGACTTGGAAGCAACCTAGGTCCCCAACAAGGGATGGATGGATAAAGAATATATGATATATATAAACAATGGAATACTACTCAGCCATTTGCAACAAAATGGATGGACCTTGAGAGTACTATGCTAAGCAAAATAAGTCAGAGTGAGAAAGTCAAATAACCTATGATGTCACTCATAAATAGAAGATAAAGACAAAAACAAACACACACATAGAGACAGAGATTGGATTGGTGGGTACCAAGGGGGAAGGGAGGAGGGAGGATGGCAAAAGGGTGACTAGGCAAACGTGTATGATGATGGATCATAACCAGTAGCTGGATGGTGAACACGATATAATCTACAAGGAACATGAAGTATAAACAAGTACATCTCATATTTATGGAAACTTATGAAACAATGTTACCTCAATAAAAAAAAAATCCTTATACACATCTGCAAAGCCCTTTCTTGCAATTTCAGATCACATTCACAGCGTCCAGGGATTAGGACATGGATGTCTTTGAGGACCAGCATTCAGTTGCCCACCCAAATTCCAAGCTACATGGCTTTCTTTAAGGCGACGTGTATTTATAACTGTACCCAAAACATTTGTTTTGGCCAATATCAGTGTGTCTCCCTCACCTCACCCCCAAGGGAATCCCCAGGTTGCCTCAAGTCTACCGTGCCCAAACTTGGGCTGGAAGGCTGGGAGCCACGTGCCTGTGTCTTCCTGCTTTTGCCAACTCTCATCTGTTCTGGTCACAGGTGCTGCTGAGTGCCCCTCTTGCCTCATCTGGTGGCCTTCTCAAGGGGCCCTAGTGGATGGGGCTTGCTTGACCTCCATTTTCCAGCCCTTGGAGGAAAACATCTTACGTTGATGCAGACTTTCCTTCTAGAAACTACCTGAGTAAATTGAACAGTTGCTGTTGAAGCAGGGCTACATTACACCTTTTCCAGGGCCCAGGAGACTTTGTCTTTATGGGTCTTCTCCTCCACAAAATGTATTAAAATTCTATTTTATGTCTGCACTGGTATAAAGATGCATATGTTACTACTATATATTTAAATATGATCTTTGATTTAAAAGTTCATTTGTTCTCTTCTGATCCGAAAATGTTTCCCAACATTCTCGTGGCTCTCTCACAGTGTTGTGAGTCCTAAGCGCTAGGGCTGTCGTGCCTGGTGGGTAAGTCAGCCCTGGTCTGAGGGTGAGGGAATGGGCAAAGTCCGCTCCCTGCTCTACGACTCTGGGATTCCAACAATGCTGGTGAATGGACACCAACGTGAGTTTTCCCAACATGTGCCCTTAAGAACTCTAGAGAAACACTTGGCACTTAACAGTTTATGAAGGTTCAGTTCCATTGCAGTGAAGGCCAAGATTTTTTGTTGTGGTTTTTCAAAGCGTGAGGTTTTAATTTCTTTCAGCGTGTGTAAAATATCACTGCATCCAGAGTAAATGACTCTCTACCAGGTTCCAGCATATAATATACTGCATTTACACTTTGAAACCATGTCGCACTTCTACTACAACACTTGTTGGCTCCTTGACATTTATTTTTACTAATTTCATCCCTAACGGGAATGAAAGATGCCCTACATCAGAGATTTTTGTTTTTACTGATTGTCTGACAGTAAGTGATAAGTGTACCATACCCCCTTGTCCCAGTCTTTCCTCTTGGGCAATAACAGGTACACGGAAAAATCGCCTTCACAGGTGGCTGGGCACTCCATAGGTAAATTTGGAGAAAAAGGATTTTTGGCTATCTGTTTATATTATCTATTTATGAGAGAGACAGCTGTCCTCATCCCTTCCTAAAAGGAGGGAGAAAAATCTTTGTTCCATAGCTATAGGACATAAAAGATCTTCTGGATTCCCGCTGTAACTCTCTGCCATGTCAATAGAATCTCTCCAGGAGCTAGGTAGCCGCAGGTGTCTCTGGCCTTCTCAACTTAGAGGTCTCTCCAAGGCCAGGCCTCATTCCTGCCCGAGATGTCAATGCCTCAGGGAAGGGTGCTCCAATCTTTCTGGGACCTTGGGAGCTTCCCCTAGGGGCCGAGTTCAGGCTGTAACTATTTGAACCTTTCAGAGAGATAAGGGAAGTTTATTACTCTTCTGGATCAGAGCAATTAGTAGACAAATGGTTAGACATGTAATCCTTATGGCCTCTGAAAACTGAAGTGTTTCAAGGAGCAGCAAGAGCAAACAGTTTTATCATGAAACCATGCCCGTCTCCATGTCTCAAGAGGCTGGACCATTTTATAGGAGCACGACGAAATCCAGGGAAGATTCACTTCCCAACCAGACGTTAAAGAATCACTTTCAACATGTGTATTGGACACCAAAAAAAACCTAATATTTTGGTTTCCCTCATAACCTTACATTGTAGAGTGGGATGCGTTTTAGACATAAGCACACGTGATTTGGTAGAAATCTCTCTCCTTAGGCTGGAGAACAACCCAGAGGATAAGACGGTGATTCCCAAGGCCTCCCCACTGCTGGCTGTCTATCTGGGAATGTCTTCATCTCACCTTCATAAGTGAAAGATGAATTTTCTGAACAAAAGACTCTTGGTTGACATAGTGTTTCCTTCAGTGGTTGGAATGCCGTTGGCCCTTCCTGTAGGCGGACGCAGAACCCAGGGATGTGGAGGGCTGACCAAGGGACTTGAGCATCCTCAGGGTTTGGTCTCTGAGACGGTCCTGGAATCACTGTCCGCGGATACCGAGGGAGGACTCTACATCATCCCACTGCCTCCAGCCTCCGTTATTTATGAAGACAAGTCAGCTGTAATCTCATCGCAGCTCGCTTGCATGTGATGAGTCTTTGTTTTCTTGCTGCTTTCAAGACTTTTTCTTAGTCTCTTAACATTTTTACGGTGAAATATCTAGCTGTTGATCTCTTTGTGTTTATCCCACTTATTATGTTGAACTTCTTGGATGATGTATTGGTCGGGGTTCTCCAGGGCAACAGAATCTGTAATATATAATTACATAAATTATATAGATATATTTTTATATATGTAAATTGTAAATTATATGTATTGTATGTATAATATATGCTATAAGTATATACTATATATAATACATATACTATATGTGTTTCATATATATACTATATTCTCTAATATATACAGTTTGTAGGTGAGTAAGTAAGTATCCTCTACTCTTCTAGAGTCTTCTGGCTGTACCAAGAATAAAATTTACAGGAGGCAGACGAACATGAGAAAAATCAAACTAATTTCAATGACACGTATACCTGGGATTCCAAGGAAAACTGAGTTGTTTGCCAATGTGGCATAAACCACCACCTTAAATACCATCTCCTGCTGAAGACAATGAGAATGTTGCAGGTAGTGGCTTAGGACTTTAAAGGGCAAGAAGTCAATTCACTTGGAAATTGAAAAGCAAATGTTTGGTAAACAAATGTATACCATGCCATGCAGAGACATTCTTTTGACAATGTCTTAAAGTTTTCAAAGACAATGTACTGGTCTTTCACCTCTTAGGTTAAATTTATTCCTTGGTATTCATTCTTTTTATTCTAAATGTAAATGAGATTGTATTCTTGATTTCTCTTTCTTCTAGTTTGTTGTTAGTGTATAGAAACGCAACTGATTTTCGTCTATTTGTACCCCACAACTTTCCTGTATTCATTAATGATTTCTAATAGATTTTGGTGGATTCTTTATGGTTTGATTATCTCAGTAGATGCAGAGAAAGCATTTGACAGGATTCAACATCCATTTATGATAATAACTCTGAATAAAATGAGTATAGAAGGCAAATACCTCAACATGATAAAGGCCACATACGAAAAACCCACAGCCTACACCATACTCAATGGTGAAAAATTGAATGCTATTCCTCTAAGAACAGGAACAAAACAAGAATGCGCCATCTTGCCTCTCTTCGACATAGTGTTGGAAGTCCTAGCCAGAACAATTAGGCAAGACAAAGAGATAAAATGTATCAGAATTGGAAAGGAAGTAGTAAAATTGTCACTATTTGCAGATGACATGATTCTATATGTAACATAGATCTTAAAGATTCGGGGAGAAATACTTTACTCTGCTCTTGTTTGCCAAAACATCACAAAAAAAATGTAAATGTGTTTCATTTCCAAGAAATGAGACAATACTGCCAACAAACTCTATTTGTGTTCTGACCTGCACTTTACAAAAGTCTCAGCATTTGTTTATTTCCCCGAGTTTCTTTTAATAGGAGAGTATCTTTACTAGGAGTATCTTTGTTCACACCATACTTCAGAAGTTCCCTTAAATATGCCAAACCTCTTTAGATGATGGCACATTCACTAACTCACTTTCCCAAATCCTTAGGCTACAAACTCAGACTTTATTCAACCATTTTACAATTGTGAAAATGAGACAGAAAAGAGCCCGGTCTTCTCATATGACTCGGCTCCCTCAGTATGGCCAGTGGAAGCGAGCAGAGCCAATAATGCTGGGAGGAATGCAGCGCCCTCGTTCCATTAGGCACTCCGTTTATTCTGTGTCCTGGGGAAGCGCACTGCCATTTGCTGATCCTCCCAGCCTGGGGTTATAAAGCTGGGATTCTCAGAGGCTCTTGATGCCTCCAGTTCTGTCCTCTCTTCAGGCAATCCTTGGGGCTGTGGACAAACCAAGAGATGAGTAAGCACCTCCTGCTGTCACTGGTCATCCTGTCCTCGTTGCTGGGCTTCCTGCAAGGTGAGCTGGGGGAGCATATAGGAGGGCAGTGGGACTGAGGAGAATCTGGGTGAGTGGCAGTTTATATTTCCAGGCATCACCTCTCTCTTTGACTCTAAAGCTGCCTGCCTTGTCAGTAGAATGGACAACAGGTGAGATTACCACATGAGTTACGATGGGATCCAGGACATTTTCTTTTTGTAGGGATACATTTCAATGTCTTTCTGCTTCTAATTTGTTTTTCAAAATTTCAACAAGTTAAACACTTTTGAAAGCTGAGATGTTTTGGTACTCTGTTGAATACTTAAGATTTGGAGTTATCCTATAGAAACAAGATGGGCCCTCACCAAAATTTGCTTCAGATTCAAGACTGATGATGCCACGACTTGACCTGCACCAAGAGGATATGAAGAAGTTTATTACTTACCCACTGAAGCTTTCCTGGGAGAGCAGGGCTTGCTTCCAGGTTGGTCTTAAACTAGCCTGGAGGAACAGGGAAAGCAGATCGGCTTGGGATTCACATGGTTATTAGGACGAGAGGCAAGGTGAGGGTTCCTGCATGAAGGCAGGGGCTTGTGTGGTTTGAAACTCCCACCAGTGGTGAAGGAGGGAGCTTCTGGGGCCCAGATGTGGGGCTGAAGAGGTGAGTCTTAGAGCTGTCAGCTAGCAAACATGAGAAAAATGGAGTCAGATACTTTATTACATGAAAAAAATTTAGGGGACTCTCACGAAATGCTCAATACCATTGTAGGACATTTAGATTGAATAACAAAATAGTTCCTCAAAGGCTTAACCATTTTCAAAATCTGGTTAATAACAGGCGACAGGGAGAAAGATTGCTGAACAGTATATTTTATTCTACTTCACTTTCATCACAAAACTTTTATAGTTATTCTACCTGTGTGTGTATATACATACATACATATATATATAAATATGTATGAATTCATTTATACCTGATATGTGTAAATACACACACACACACACACACACACACAGTCACACTTGTTTGGACACAATTAGGACACAATTAAGAATTATGTATTCACCAGAACTAATTACAAATGTATTTTGTTCCATAGATTCTCAAGTAAGAACCTTGTTTTTGCTACAATGTTATGCTCTACTAGAATTTATATTTATACTATCACCATAAAAATCAATTATTTTATGTTCAATGTGGACTTTTTAAGCTGAATTTATATAGCATTCACAAAAAGTCAGATGTTTCACCTTCTACAGAACACATTCCTACAGCTTTTATTTGGTTCCATGGATTAATTGAAAAATGGAATGATGATTGGCATTAACTGGCAGCATTTGTTTGCAACTTTCTTCCTCTGCAAAGGGAATCAGCCTACCAATAGTCAGCATTTCTTTTTTTGTTAACGCACAGGAAGACTTGGAATAAAAAATCTGCAAAATAATTTAGAAGAATAGTCATTTGATCTAAATGAAAATTCATCATCCTGGCTGGTGTTCCCCCAGAAGCTGACTCTGAGAGAAAGGTATGAGTAAAAACCACATGTCTGGAAGGTGGTCCCAGGAAATGCCAGTTTGGGGAGTGAGGAAGGAAGACAGGGAAGGGGAGGAAGCTGATAAAGGATGGGTCATGGAACTAGACACTATGGTGGGCAAATGGAGCTTAATCCTGCGGGGAAATCCTGAGGACAGGGCAGAGCCGGCCTCAAGCTACCCCAACTCAAGGGTGAGAAGGTTGGAGTATTATCCACCAGCACCCCCATTGTTCTTGGGAGGGGGATGCTCCCAGGGGCCTTTGCCCTCCAGTATTCCAGCTTGTCCTGGGTGCGAGCGAGTGTGCTCCCACCTTCCCTGTGGAGTTGCGGGTGTTTGCAGGAGCACCTGCAGCACCTGGAGGTGAAGGGGAGGGGTCCAGGGAGGGGTACTCGTTGCATCTGCTTCAGTCAGTGATACACGAAGCATCCACTGCAGCAGCACATGGTAAGTCATCTTTGCGCACAGTTTTCTTAAAATAACTACTCACTCTTAAAATAGCCGCTGGAATCCTTAAGCAGACTTGCGTCTTCAGGAGGTTTCCTGTGATCAGTGATGGCGCAGGCCCGTGGGGGATGGTAAATGTCGACAATTTGTACAGTTATATAGTCATCATTAACTTGTGGGAAGAGGAACTGAATGTTCAGATCTTTATTGAGCATGCACTTTTCGAAGTTCGTTCCTGTTGAAAAGCTTTATTGCTACATAAATAAACATTAGTAAATAATAAAATAAATGTATAATTTTAGATTTAAACTCCATAAAACATGATGAAACTGTGGTGAGGGCACTTAGACTCCCTTCTCTTTGCTCTGTTGTGGGTTCTCAGCCTCTGTTTCCTCCATACATATTGCATTTATACCTGACCTACAATTTTTCACGTTTTGCGTTGACTCCAGTGACTGGTAGCTTTTTTACCACTTCCTGTTTCCACCATGACTTACCTGGGCCTCTTTTACTCTTTCCTTCTTTAAAATCCATTGTCTGCACAGCTGCCAGAGTGTACTTGCAAAACATAAACCAGTTAATGTCACTCCCTATTTAAAAACCTCCCATGGCCTCCTCCAAACGGAGAATAAAATCCCATTTCTTAAAATGGCCTCAAACTGTCCTGTCCAAGTATAATATAAGTCAAGTTACATATGAAATTTTAAGTTTTCGAGTAGGCATATTAAAAAATAAGGAATGTTTAAAATTAATTTTAATAATATATTTTATTTAACCCAATATAACTAAATATTATCATGTCAGCATGTAATTAACACTAAACTTACTGATGAGCAATTAAAAGAATGTTTTTGTACTAAGTGTTTGAAATTCACTTACAGCCCATGTGCTGTGACCAGTCACATTTCACATGCTCAATAGCCCCATGTGGCTGGTGGCTGCCGTGTTGGACAATGCAGGTCTAAGAGATGCTTTAGGGTCTGGCCTCTACTGACCTCTTCCATCTCACTGTCTAACACACTCATCCTTCTTCACTTTCCTCCACCTGTGCTGTCCTTCTTGTTCCTTGAACTGAACAAGCTGATTCCATCTCAGAACCTTTGCACTTGCCCCTGGATCTTCCTGGAACCAGTTTCCCAACTTCTCCCAGTTATTTAAATAGTCAGATTTTTTTTTAAAAAAATCACTCAGCTTTGAGTTTAATAAGCCCTAAGAAAACTTTTCTGAGCACTGTATGTAAAGTAACAGCCCCGCTACCTCACCCACTGCCTCTATCACGCGTACTCAGTCTTCCCTTTCCTCAGCCTTCCACTGTCTGCCTCCTTCTGTTCCTTCTGATCTTCCCTTTTACTTCCCATCTCCCCTGCCCCGCATTCTTTCACTCCTCTCCCTCCCCCAATCAGCACCCCTTTTAGACTGAGTCCCGTGGTTCTCCTAAGGAGCCTACTTTGGGGATGAAAAGGGAGAGTGGAGAGTGCCAGCTCTGTCTGGAGGAATGTGAGGAGGGGCTTTGTGATGCTGAGGGAAGGACAGAGTGGGCATGGGCAGTCCTGATTCTTTGTACAACTCCAACAATTCACTTGTTGTGTTCCAGCAGATGCCATTTACATGGAACATATTTTGAATGGTGTCCCTTGGTGTTGTGCCACAGGAGAGCCCTGAGGTGGAGGGATAATCAGTGGTAGAGTGGGTCAGGCAGAGCTGCACTGTAGCACATGACCTACTTCCTCCAGCAGCATGGTCCATCCTGGGAGTGGAGGGAGAGCCTGTCTGTACTTGGGCACAGATCCAGCACCTAGAGACACACAAGCCTCCTCCCAGGAGTAAGCCAAGCACGGAGAAATCATACAAGGCTTTCAGCACATTCATCAGGCAGTGGGAACTGGTCATTGTCCAGGCTGAGTCTGGGCCAGAGAGTGTGCTTCCTTTACTGACCAACTGGGAGGCTGGGCCAGAAGGGCCTCATTATGCTAGTTTTTACTTTCCAGCTCTACAGTGCTACCAGTGTAATCGAGTCAACGCCAGTGGGATTTGTGTGAGTGGGGGAGGCTTCTGCCAGACTAAAGGCAACCAGCAGTGCTTTGTGAAGAAGATCTATAAAGGTAGGTGGGTCCTGAGAGGTCTCCTGGGGTGACTTTTACTGAGGGTAGGGGCTGGCAGTGGGTATTCAAGGTGGAGGGTGGTATGAACCACCCATGGGACCACCTGGGAGCCTGGGCCCCAGTGACACTGCAGAGTGCCTGTAGGACCAGGAAGGTGGCCCCTCAGGATCTCTGGGAGTAGGAACAGCATAGGCAGGGAGCTGGTTTTCATTTTTTTACCTAAACTAGTGAAGCAGTATCAGCTGGTTCTGGTCCTGGGCTGACACTGGCCCTTATTGGGTTGGTGACCTTTAAAAGGAGAAGCAGCAATCTTCTGTTTAGCTCCTGAGGGTGACTGGAATTGGGCTGCTCAAATTCCCCTGAATGGACCTGAGTGTGGTAGAGTTTTTGGGAACTGAAGACAAGTTGGAGGAGAGGCGTAGGGGAGATTGGATAGGGTAATTTCTGTTCCTCCCTATCTGCCCTCTCTTGTGTGGGGAGATGAATTGAACCCTAATATAGAGAGCCCTCAGAGCTATCCTATGATAGCCCACTAGGGGGTCCTACCTCAAGCATCTCAATCCCAGGAGGCAGATAGTCATCCCTACCCAAGAGCATGAGTTCTTGATGGAATATGCCATTTTCTCCCAATTCCTTGATTAATTTGTTGATGCTTTGATTTACTGCTTCATTTAGCAATATTTATCATGAGCCGGGACAAGCCAGGCCCCACACACCAGGGTCTGAACCGTGGGCTTCTGGGGTCTCACTTGCCTTCTTCTCTGCCTCTCCAGATAACATCATTTTCTATGGATACCGGGGTTGTAGCAGCCTATGTTCTCCTATGATGCTTTTTAATCTCAATGTTGCTGTGGATTGGAAATGCTGCAATAACTCATCTCTCTGCAACAAGTTCTAAAGGCAGGGCCCAGTTTAGGCTTTTAGGGGCAACAAACTATAGGAAGGTAAATATATGGGGAAACTAATGGAAGATAAGGGCTACTTAGTAAGATGTTTCATATAGATTCCTCTGGGCAGAAGAGAATCTAGAGATGTCTCTGGTGATTAAGCATCCTCCTGCCCTCCCTACTAGAGAGGGGGAGGCCAGAGACTTTTCTTGTATTTGTTTCTTCCAAATTGCCTTCAGCACAAAATTATCCTTATGTCAAAGTGACATATTTTGGGGTGGCATACTCTGAACCATCCATGGGGCTGGACAGAGTCAGAAAACTCACTGTTCCCTGTCTGGCTTCCTACATTACTACAATCCCAGGCACCTACCCCTGACTTCCTTTTCCCAGGGCTCCTCTCTGCACATGCTGCACACCTGAGTCTTGATTAGGCTCAGCAGGGGACATCTGACACATTTGTTGATTCAATTACTTGTGCGTCCTCTTATAGACGCTACACACTCTGATTTTAGACCCACTCATTCTGATGTGACCTGGCACTTCTATGAAAGCCGTTCTTTCATCCCCTGGGAGTTTCATTAGCTCATACAGCTTTCCCTCCTCGGAAAAGTCTGGTTATAATTGTGGTTATCACCTGGTAATGGTGTCAGGATGGCCAAGCTTTCCCTTGTATTGAGGTCAGGCCTAGGCTCACAACATGCCATGGGCTGGGTGGGACAGTGGGTTTAGACACATCTCCTCAAACACCAAACCATGTGAACATTCCAAGACTCTCTCCTCTGGTCTCAGTTCATTGGATCAGTGGTGGATACTTGACCCAAGCCAAGTCAATAAAATTCTCTTTCCTGGGAATTTTATATTGAATTTGAGAGATGAATTCTTTGTGTGTGATTAGAGCTGTAGTATGAAACTCAGGTGCTGTGGGGTGCCATCTTGTGCTATGTGATGGAGAAGCCGAGAAATCTATCTGCAAGCACAAAAGAGTGAAGTAAACATGAGAGAGCAGAGGCATCTATGTGTGAGAGAATCTGAAGTTCTGACTTCTTTGTTGTTCTTGATTTCTGCATCCTGTCTCCCACCGCCAGCTAAGGCCAGGAGAAATTCCTGACAAAGGTGTCCATGATTGATCTGAATCATTATATTCATCCCCTCGCTTTCTTCTTTTGCTTAAGCTACTTTGACTGGGGCTCATGTTTGGATTTGTGAGAATGTAGCTACTAACAGTGGCTGAAAAAATCCATCAATAAATAGCAAAACCCAGCAGTTCCTGGAGATACAGTCTTCAGCTGCCTGGTGGTGACAGTGAACACATAGGAAAATTGCACCCGTTCAAACTGTTTGGGAAGTGCTGGGAGGAAGAGTGGGTGGGTGTCTGTAACCTTGGCCCTAGCTTTGTAGGATGTCCCCCCTTCCTAGAGTATTTGCCCCACTTAAGATTTATTTCCCAAAAAGAAAGCAGTGTGGAAAGGCAGGAACATTTTCATCCTGTAGGAGAGACAGTCCTGCAGGAGTGAGGAGGAGAGGCAATGGATTCAAGGCTTAAATCTGTTGGGTGAATTGCTTGGTATTAGAGCCATGCCCACCCTCTCCACTCCCCAAGGAAGAGTGGTCAGTGTGGGAACACCACCCAGAGAGCTAGAGCTGTCCCCTATGCAGGCTGTCTCTCGGCACATTTGGTTGAAAAGAATGAAAACCCACTCAAGTTAACTTAGGTAAAGGGGACTTCCTGTAAGGGCACAGGAGAATTTCCTAGCACCAAGTACAGAAACTTAGCTAAGCCTCAAGGGAACAGGGAGGGTGGCAGGCAGCCATGTTTAGCTTTGAAGTGTTTTGGGCAGGAGGGTAAATATAGGTCCTGTCACACCACCTTGAGGTAGAAGATCAGATTCTGCTTCACAAAAAACCTCTTTTCGTACTCAAATTGTCTTTTTTGCCAAACCATTCAGACATTTCCTCCATCCTCCTCTTTCTTGTGTCTGTAAGATAGCAGCACATCATACACATTCTTAGCCAGGCATGATTCATGTTAATGCTGTCCACTCACCTGAGAAGCATCAGATGGTATGTTCTGAACTCCCTCAGGCCACAGTGGTGTGAGGTGTTTTCAGTTGTTCCCTGAAACTTTCCTGCAGAATTTTGGAAAACTTGCCTATTTCTAGGAAGGTACGTAAGCAGTATGGCCACCAAAAAAGAGAGTACTCTCACCTGAATTGGGCTCTAGACATGGTGTGACCCTTCAAAGTAGAAGAAAAGAGGAAGAGGAGGAAGAACAGGATGATTAAAAGACTAAAAGTCTATCTGCCCAGCCAGCTTCTGGAGCATGAGAGACCCTAGGAATTGGCTGCAGAGAGAAGTCAATGTTTAGATTTTTCAGAGTATGTACTAGAAAACTAGAAACTTAGAATTTTTGAGAGGAAAGTAGCTAACTAGCAGATGGAAGAATTCCCAAAGATGATGAATGGAGAGGAATCAGGAGGGGTTCCATAAGGACCACATCCCTTCCTTTACACCTGCAAAGAGTCCAATCTACAAATCCAACAATAGGAGAAAGTATTCTTTAGTCAGGTGCTCTGAGCAATGCTGCAGATAGGAGTCATCCTCCATGTGCATACAGGAGAGGAAGGGGCAGGGCTCGCATTGAGTCCGTGAAGGTCAATTTGCTCTTCCACTAACCACCCTCCACAGCACCATGGCCATTGAAGACTCCTTTCCCAAGCCCAGATGTGTGACGGGGCCCTGATCCAGCCTCTTCATCTCTCCCTGATGCTCAGTCCTTCTCTGGAGCCAGGGTCTTTCCAGCACTTTCCCAATGAGAAAATGCAGCCTGTTGTGCACAGCGGCCCTGCTCTGTATTTTCAGAAATGAGTCCTGGTGGTGTGAGATGGAGTAGAGCATTGGAGGATGCAGGGTCTCAAAACCTGACTGGGTACCCCACTGATCACAGAGGAATGGGGTGCTCCACATTCAAGGCCTTTCTTGTCTTTTCCACTGGCACTTCTGACTTGCCCTGTGCATGGGTTGCATGTGCTCCAATGGCCAGAAAAGAGGTCTCAGGCACAGAGCAGTAGCTGTTGGCTGTGAGCAGCCTTTGGGATGGAGAGGGAGTGCTAAGAGGAGGATGGGGACAGGGCACCAACAGTATCTGCTATCCCCATCATCTCACTCATGCAACAACCTCTTCTCCCAAGGCTGCTGACTTCAGTCTTCTCAGTTCTGCCTTTTCCTAAGGGCCAAATAGGCTGCTCTTATTCCATCTTACCTTCTTTCCTGCAGTGGTCCAGAAAAGCACTGGCTTGAGGCTTGACAGGAAAATCTTGGAGTGAAATGAGCAGGAGATGGTGGAATTCTCTTTAGAAAGAAGTAGAGTGCTTATGGGATCTAATTCTGGCACATTGAATACCCACTTTTCATCTACCTGTGCTTACTGATTTAAATATTTCACCCCAAGCTGCACTTCATTAGCAAAGCTCTTCAACCTCATTAAAATGTAGTAAGCTCTTATGATTTTTTATGCTCTCAGCATTTATATCTTCAGGTGAAACAGGCAGTAATAATACCAAAAATAATAACCATATATTGCATTTATCAAAAGCAGTACTTTTGCATTCATTATATCTTTTGGCTCTCACAGCTCTGTGAGGAAGGTACTATTATTATTCTCATTTTATAGATGAGGAAACTAAAGCATAGAGAAGAGTAATAGGTTCCCAAAGAAATGGAAGCAGATTGCCACCCAGACACTCTGTCTTTAAAGTTTACAATACTGCCTTCCTACCCAAAAGTTATTGATTGGAGCAAGGATAGAAAAATTTTCTCTGTAAAGAACCAGAGAGTATATATTTTAGGCTTTTTGGGCTGTATGGTCTTTGCTCTAACTATTCATCTCTGCCATTTGTAGCACAAATGCAGCTTCGGAATATATGTAAATAAATGAGCATGGCTGAGTCCTAACACTTTATTCATGGATGCTAAAATTTGAATTTCATATAGTTTTCACGGGTCATTAAATATTATTCTTCTATTGAATTTTTCCAACCTGAAAAAATTGTAAAGTGACATCAGCATCATGGCAAAGTGAGTTGTTCCCTTTATCTCGCCTCAAAGTTACAACCTGTGGACATCCATTGACCAACAAAGGACTCCCTGCACAGCATACCAGAGTGCCTGAGAGATCCATGCATCTATATATCTGAAGGTGGGTGGGCTGGACCTCTGGGAAGCAGTAGAACTAGGGGAACAGCCCCCTCCACCTCCTCTAGCAGTGGTGATCCAAAGATGGATGCTCCCTGCAGTGGCCGTGGTGCCTTGAACTGAGGTTTTGAGGATCACACCAGTGTGCACTGGCAGCCAGAGGCTGCAGGAGCAATAGATGCCCTCACGGCTTAGCCTCTGCCCACCCCCAACAGTAGTGGGTGTCGTCCACAACTGCAGGCTTCAGGAAACACAGCAATGCCAACAACCCAACCCCTCCCACTCCCCCATCAGTGGTGCCAGTCTTTCTAGCTGTGGGGACAACATTCAAAATGTGGATATTCCTGGAAGCGGTGGTGATGCCCTGCCCTGAGGTTTCAAAAAGTCCACTGGAGCACCTCAGGGACCAGAGGCTGCAAAAGCAGCAACAGCATTCACAGCTAAGCCCCTACCCCTCCCCCAGCAGTGGTGGGTGGCACCTGTGACCTGAGGCTTTAAGAGCCACAGCAGAAATCATGACCCAGCCCCCAGTGACAGCACCCCCAACACCAGCTCTACTAGCAGCAGGGACTGCATACAAGACCCTAGGCTCCGGTCAGTGACAGCAACACCCATGAACCCAGCACCGCAAGTGCAGTGCTGCCAGCACCCCTAGATAACCCAGGAGCAGCGGTGCAGGTGGTGCATGGGGTAGCAGCACCTGAATTGTGGAGAGCCCACAGAGAACCAGTGGGGAACATGAGACCCAAGTGACCCCAGAAGCAGCAGAAGTGCTCACAGCCTGGTGATCCTGGTGGTGACACTCGAGACTGCAGTGATATCATAAGGAACAAGGCACCATAAACCTTGGAGGACAAGAACACAAGGAGGGCATTGATGATGCCTCTGACAGAGGCAGTGGAGTGTGGAAAGCCTAGGTTCTCAAATAGAACCAGAAGAAGCTCAGAACCAAAGCAACCAAACCCTTAGCCAAATAAGAAAGGTATTTACTACCACAAACTCACTGGCAGAGGATTAACTCATGAAGAACTACAGTAACTCAGTAGAATAGAAAGAAAATGACAACTCTCCTGAAACAAAACTTGAAATCATAGAAGATTGCAATCTAAGTGACAGAGAATTCAAAATAGCTGTCATAAAGAAACTCAATGAGTTACAAGAAAACTCAGAAAGATGGTTCAATGAGCTCAGGAATAAAATTAATGAACAGAAGGAGTACTTCACAAAAGAGATTGAAACTCTAAAAAGAAAAATAAATACTGGAGATGAAGAACACAATTAATGAGATGAAATAAAGATGAAAAAATAAAATTAATGAGATGAGATAAAGTTGAAAGCATTAAAAATAGAGCAGACCATATGCAGGAGAGAATTAGTGAGTTCGAAGAGAGAAATCAAGAAATGAATTCGGTGGAAGAAGAGAACTAAGATTGTTTTTAAATGAAGAAATTCTATGAGAAATATTCAACTCAATTAGGAAAAACAATATAATGATAATGGTTATCCCAGAAAGAGAAAAGAGGCAGAAAGGAGCAGAGAGCTTATTCAAAGACATAATAGCTGAGAACTTCCCAAATCTGGGGAAAGAATTGAATATAAAAGTACATGAAGCTAATAGAACTCCTAATTACATGATTATCACTAAAAGGCCTTCTCCAAGGCACATAATATTAAAAACTGTCAAAAGTCAATGATAAAGAAAGAATATTAAGGGTGACCAGAGAGAAAAAAAAAAACTTACAATGGAACCCCCATCAGGCTATCAGCAGATTTCTCAGCCGAAATTCTACAGGCTAGGAGAGAGTGGAATGATATATTCAAAATACTGAAGAAAAAAGCTATCATCCAAGAATACTCTATCCAGCAAAGTTATCCCTCAGATGTGAAGGGGAAATAAAGTCTTTCCCAGACAAACAAACGCTGAGGGAGTTCATTGCCACTAGACATGCCTTACAAGAAATTTTGAAAGGAGCCCTCTTACCTGAAACAGAAAGGCAAAGATTACAAAGCTTTGAGCTAGGTGATAAATAGACAGACAGAATCAGAAAATTGCAACTCTATGTCAGAATAGGTTAGTGAACAATTAATTATAACAAAAAGTCTAAGGGGCAAGAAAACACCAAAAATAACTATAACCACTTCAATTTGGTAACAAACTCACAACATGAAAAGAGATAATTTGTGACAACAAAAACATAGAAGGGGAAGAGGAAAAGAATGGAACCTCATAGGCTAATGGATATAAAATGCCATCAGCAGAAAAAGGAGTATTTCATCTATGAGATCTTCTATACAAACTTGATGGTAACCACAAAACAAAAAATCTGAGCTGAGTCAAAAATCATAAATAAAGACATCACAGAAAACCACCAAACTGAAATGACAGACAGAAATACAAGGGAAAAGACACAATGGAAATATAGAACAACCAGAAAACAAAAGATAAAATGTCAATATTATTAATCTATTAATAATCACTCTAAATGTAAATGGATTGAATTCATCAATCAAAGACACAGAGTGGCTCAATGGATTAAAAAACAAGACCCAACAATATGCTGCCTCTAGGAGACTCCTCTCTTCTCAAAAGACAAACATAGGCTCAAAGTGAAGGGATGGAATATGACACTCCAAGCAAACGGCAACCAAAAGAAAGCAGGAATAGCCATACTTATATCATAAAAAGTAGACTTCAAGCCAAAAAAAGATAAGAAGAGACAAAGATGGGCACTATGTAATGATAAAAGGGATATTCCCACTAAGAAGACATAACACTTATTAATATATATGCACCTAACATAGGAGCACCAAAGTATATAAAGCAACTATTAACAGAGCTAAAGGGAGAAACTGACATCAATAAAATAATAGTAGGGGACTTTAATACCCCACTTACATCAATTGGTAGATCATCAAGACAGAAAGTCAACAAGGAAACATTGGCCTTAAATGAAACACTAGACCACAGATGGACTTAGACATTTATAGAACATTA
The DNA here is from genome assembly GCF_020826845.1 of Diceros bicornis minor. NCBI lineage: Eukaryota > Metazoa > Chordata > Mammalia > Perissodactyla > Rhinocerotidae > Diceros > Diceros bicornis. Next base: position 10,388,593 of record NC_080746.1, read on the forward strand.
CCTCTAAAAGCAGAAGAATACACATTTTTCTCAACTGTACATGGAACATTCTCAAAGATAGACCATACGTTGGGAAACAAGGCAAGCCTGAATAAATTTAAGAAGATGGAAATTATATCAAGCACCTTTTCTACCCACAATGGTAAGAAACTAGAAATCAACTGCAAGAAGAAAGTTGGAAAAGTCACAAATATGTGGACACTAAACAACATGCTACTGAACAACTATTGGATCAATGAAGAAATCAAAGGAGAAATAAAAAGATACCTGGACACAAATGAAAATGAAAACACAATATACCAAAACTTATGGGATGCAGCAAAAACAGTACTAAGAAGGAAGTATATAGCAATACAGGCCTCCCTCAAATAATGAGAAAAATCTCAGATAAACAATCTAACACTATACCTAAAAGAACTAGAAAAAAAGAGCAAACAAAGCTGAAGTCAGTAGAAGCAAGGAAATAATAAAAATTAGAGCACAAATAAAATGAAATAGAAACTAAAAAGATAATAGAAAGGAACAATGAAACTAAGAGTTGGTTCTTTGAAAAAATAATCAAAATTAACAAACCCTTATCTAGACTCATTAAGAAAAAAAGAGAGAAGGCTCAAATAAATAAAATCAGAAATGAAAGAGGAGTAATTACAACAGATGTTACAGAAATACAAAGGATTATAAGAGAATACCATGAAAAGCTATACGCCAACAAACTGGATAACCTACAAGAAATAGACCAATTCTTAGAATCATACAAACTCCTAAAACTGAATCAAGAAGAAATAGAGGGGGCCAGCCTGTGGCCTAGTGGTTAAGTTCAGTGTGATCCACTTTGGCGGCCTGGGTTCGCTGGTTCAGATCCCAGGTACAGACCTACAACACTCCTCAGGCATCCTGGGGCAGCAACCCACATACAAAATAGAGGAAGATTGACACAGATATTAGCTTAGGGCTAATCTTCATCAAGCAAAAAAAAAAAAAAAAGACTAAGGTTGGCAGCAGATGTTAGCTTAGGGCAAATCTTCCTCACCAAAAAAAGAAAGAAGAAATAGAGAATCTGAATAGACCAATCCTAAGTAAAGAGATTGAAACAGTAATTAAAAACCTCCCAAGAAACAAGAGTCCAGGACCAGATGGCTTCTCTGGTGAACTCTACTAAACATTCAAAGACAATTTAATACCCATCCTTCTCAAACTCTTCCAAAAAACTGAATAGGATGGAACACTTCCTAAATCATTTTACCAGGCCAACATTACCCTGATACTAAAACCAGACAAGGACAAAACAAAAAGGAAAATTATAGGCCAATATCATTGATGAACATAGAGGCAAAAATCCTCAACAAAATATTAGCAAATCAAATACAGCAATACATTAAAAGGATCATAAACCACAATCAAGTGGGATTTATTCCAGGAATGCAGGAATCATTCAACATCCACAAATCAATCAATGTGATACACCACATCAACAAAATGAAGAATAAAAATCATATGATTATCTTAATAGATGCAGAGAAACCATCTGACAAAATTCAACATCCATTTTTGATAAAAACTCTCAATAAAATGGGTATAAAAGGAAAGTACCACAAAATAATGAAGGCCACATACAACAAACCCCCAGTCAACATCATACTCAATGGTGAAAAACTGAAAGCTATTCCTTTAAGAACAGGGACAAGACAAGGATGCCCAATCTTGCCATTCTTTTTCAACATAAGATTGGAAGTCCTAGCCAGAGCAATTAGGCAAGAAAAAGAAATAAAAGGGATTCAAATAGGAAAGGAAGAAGTAAAACTGTCACTATTTGCAGATGACATGATTCTATATATAGAAAACCCTAAAGAATCCACCAAAAAGCTATTAGAAAAAATTAATGAACACAGTAAAGTTGTAAGGTATAAAATCAACATACAAAAATCAGTTACATTTAGGTAACAAAGAAGTGAAACTCTCACTATTTGCAGAAGACATGATTTTACATATAGAAAACCCTAAAGAATCCGTTGGAAAACTATTAGAAATAATCAACAACTACAGCAAAGTTGCAGGGTACAAAATCTACCTACAAAAATCAGTTGCATTTCTGTATGCTAATAATGAACTAACAGAGAGCTCAAAAAGATAATACTATTTACAATTGCATCAAAATTAATAAAATACCTAGGAATAAATCTTACCAAGGAGGTGAATGACCTATACAATGAGAACTACAAGACATTATTGAAAGAAATCCATGATGACATAAAGAAATGGAAAGATATCATATGCACGTGGATTGGAAGAATAAACATAGTTAAAATGTCTATATTACCTAAAGCAATCTACAGATTCAATACAATCCCAATCAGAATCCCAATGACATTCTTCACGGAAATAGAAAAAAGAATACTAAAATTTATATAGGGCAACAAAAGACCCCAAATAGCTAAAGCAATCCTAAGAAAAAAGAACAAAGCAGGAGGCATCACAATCCCTGACTTCAAAACATACTACAAAGCAATAGTAATCAAAACAGCATGGTACTGGTACAAAAACAGACACATAGATTAGTGGAACAGAATTGAAAGACCAGAAATAAAACCACACATATACGGACAGCTAACTTTTGACAAAGGAGCTAAGAACATACAGTGGAGAAAGGAAAGTCTCTTCAATAAATGGTGTTGGGAAAACCAGACAGCCACATGAAAAAGAATGAAAGTGGACCATCTGCTATCACTATTCGCAAAAATTAACTCAAAATGGATCAAAGACCTGAAGGTGAGACCTGAAACTATAAAACTCATAGAAGAAAATATAGGCAACACACTATTTGACATTGGTCATAAAGGAATCTTTTCAGATGACAGGCCTACCCAGACTAGGGAAACTAAATAAAAAATAAACAGGTAGGACTTTATCAGATTAAAGAGCTTCTATAAGACAAATGAAACCAGAATCAAGATGAACAGACAACCCACCAGCTGGGAGAGAATATTTACAAAACATACATCTGAGGAGGGGTTGATCTCCATAATATATAAAGAACTCACACCACTGAACAACAAAAAAACAAACAACCCGATCAAAATATGGGCAGGGGAAATGAACAGACACTTCTCCAAAGAAGATATACAGATGGCCAATAGGCACATGAAAAGATGTTCAACATCACTAATCATCAGGGAACTGCAAATCAAAACAACACTAAGATATCACCTCTTGCCCGTCAGAATGGCTATAATCACCAAGACAAAAAACAACAAATGTTAGAGAGGATGTGGAGAAACAGGAACCCTCATACACAGCTGGTGGGAATGCAAACTGGTGCAGCCTCTATGGAAAATGGAATGGAGATTCCTCAAAGAATTAAAAATAGAGATGCCCTATGATCCAGCCATCCCACTACTGGGAATCTATCCAAGGAACCTGAAACCAACAATCCAAAGAGGCTTATGCACCCCTATGTTCATTGCAACATTATTCACCATAGCCAAGAAGTGGAAGCAAACTAAGTGTCCCTTGACTGATGATTGGATCAAGAAAATGTGGTATATATACATACAATGGAATACTACTCAGCCATAAGAAAAGACAAAATCATCCCATTCGCAACAACATGGATGGGCCTGGAGGGTATTAGGTTAAGTGAAGTAAGCCAGAAGGAGAAAGATAAGCACTGTGTGATCTCACTCATATGTGGAATATAAACCAACACATGGACAGAGAAAACTGTATTGTGGTTACCAGAGGCAATGGGGGTGGGAAGTGGGCACAAGGGGTGAAGGGAGTCATATATATGGTGATGGACAAACAACAATGTACAACCCAAAATTTCACAATGTTAAAAACTATTAAAACATCAATAAAAAAATCAGTTGTATTTCTATTCACTAACAATGAACTAGCAGAAAGAGAAATCAAGGATACAATCCCATTAACCATTGCAAGAAAAAAAATAAAATACCTAGGAATAATTTTAACAAAGGAGATGAAAGTCCTATACATTGAAAACTATAAGATGCTTTCGAAAGAAACTGAAGAAGACATAAAGAAATGGAAAGATATTCTGTGCTCATGGATTGGAAGAATAAATATATTTAAAATGTCCATATTACTTAAAGCAATCTACAGATTTAAGGCAATTCCAATCAGAATCCCAATGACATTTTCCACAGAAATAGAACAAAGAATCCTAAAATTTATATGGAACAACAAAAGATCCTGAATAGCCAAAGGAATCCTGAGAAAAAAGCTGGACGTATCACACTCCCTGAATTCAAAATATACTACAAAGCTATAGTAATCAAAACAGCATGGTATTGGCAGAAAAACAGACACACAGATCAAAAAAAGAGAATTGAAAGCCCTGAAATAAAACTACACATCTGTGGACAGCTAATTTTCAACAAAGGAACCAAGAACTTACAATGCAGAAAGGAAAATCTCTTCAATAAATGATGTGGGGAAAACTGGACAGCCATATGCAAAAGAATGAAAGTAGACCATTATCTTACACCATACACAAAAATTAACTCAAAATGGATTAAAGACTTGAAGGTAAGACCTGAAACCATAAAACACCTAGAAGAAAATATAGGCAGTACACTCTTTGACATCAGTCTTAGGAGTATCTTTTTGACTATCACGTTTCCTCATGCAAGGAAAATAAAAGAAAAAATAAACAAATGAGACTACATCAAACCAAAAATCTTCTGTATGGCAAAGGAAACCATGAACAAAATGAAAAGACCAGCCACCAAGTGGGAGAAAATACTTGCAAATCATATATCCAATAAGGGATTAATATCCAAAACATATAAAGAATTCATACAATTCAACAACAAAAAAATGAACAACCTGACCAAAAATGGACAGAGGATCTGAACAGACATTTTTCCAAAGAAGATATACAGATGGCCAACAAGCACATGAAAAGATGTGCCACATCACTAATTCTTAGGGAAATGCAAACCAAAACTACAATGAGATATCACCTCATACCCATCAGAATGGCTATTATTAAAAAGACAGGAAATAACAAGTGTTAGAGAGGAAGTGGAGAAAAGGGAACACTCATACACTGCTGGTGGGAATGCAGACTGGTGCAGCCAACGTGGAAAACAGTATGGAAATGTCTCAAAAAATTAAAAATAGAAATACCACATGATCCAGCAATTTCACTTCTGGATACTTATCCAAAGAACATGGAAATACTAATTTGAAAAGATACGTGCACCCCTATGTTCATTGAGCATTATTCACAATAGCCAATATTTGGAAGCAAACTAAGTGCCCACCAATGGATGAATGGATAAAGAAGATGTGGTATATATATATAATGGAATACTACTCAGCCATAAAAAAGACAAAATTGTGCCATTTATGACAACATGGATAGAACTTAAGGGTATTATGCTAAGCAAAATAAGTCAGATGAGGAAAAACAAATACTGTATGATTTCACTCAAATGTGGAAGATAAAAAAACAAATACATAGATACAGAGTACAGATTGATGGTTACCAGAGGGGAAGGAGGTGGGGGGGCATGAAAGAGGAAAAGGAGGACATATGCATGGTGATGGATAGAAACTAGACTTTGATGGTGAACACGAAGCATCCTATACAGAAGCCGAAATATAATGATGTACACCTGAAATTTATATCACGTTATAAACCAATGTGACCTCAATAAAATAAAAAACTAATAAAATAAAATAAAAAAATGTAAAAACCATCCTTAGCTCACAGACCATCCAAAATCAGGAGTGTCTGGATTTAGCCCCTAGGAGTGGTACAGATCCCTGTCTTAGATGCTCCTGATACCATATGGGAACAAAGAGATGAACCAAAGGTAGCATCTCAATAGCTCAAAACCTGTGTCAGCCTCTGAGATGACTGGAGGTAAAGGTGCCTTAGATGTCATCCAGTGAACTTGTTCTCTCTACTGATGAGGAAACTGAGGATTACATAGGTACATACCCAGGCTTACAGAGCTGGAGGTTTTCTGGATAAAGCTCTTGTCACTACCACACATGACACTGATTTTTGGAAAATTAACAGTTAGCAAAGCAGGTTCATACAACCAACGAAGTTGTGATCTTCACAGTGTTGACTCTTTGTGTGTGTGTGTGTTCTGGGAGTTGAGAGAAAATCTAAGACTGTGGCCCTAAGAAACCATGGATCAGCTCTGTGGGAGGTCTGTGGGTTTTGAAGGGTATGTCATGGTCTCCAGCCCTCTCCTGGGAGCTTGCATTGACAGGGGGAGTGGAGAAAGTTTCAAATCACTGTGTTCTTAAGAACCATGAGCAAAGTGAAGTTGATGCCATTCCAAGAGGCAGGGAGTAGAGAAGGTAGACTTTATATCTTCCACTGACAAAGGGAAAGCTGATATGAAAGTTAGAGGAAAAGGTGCTCCCTTATTAAAAATCAATCCAGAACCCTAATTAATTTTAGTAGATAAGAATTCCAGGAAGAGAAGCTCCAGCTGAGGGATGAGGAGGGACTGACTGAGGAAAACACTATGTATGAAGGATCCATGAATGTATCAATCTACACAGAGACATCAATTGTTTCCCCAATACCCTTCCCAGAAGGTTTAATTTGTGGGTGTGATGGATGGGAATATTTCCCTCCTGTAATAGATTTTTTTTACTAGATTACTGATTTATTACAAAGAATATTAAAAGATAGGAATCAACAGCCAGATGAAGAGATACATAGGGTGAGGTCCTGAACAAAGGAGCATTTGTCCTTCTCCACAAGGAGCTGGGGGCATGGTACATGGAAGCATTCTGGTTCTCCGACATGGAAGCTCTCCAAATAAGGTGTAATCAATTATTATAATCCTTACTCCATAGGCTTGTTATGAGAGTTAAAATTGAGACAAGGCACACAAAGTTCTTAGCACAGTGCCTGGCAGATAGTAAAGTTTCAATGACAAAGAAAGTTATCTGTGTGTGTGTGCGTTATGGGATTAGTGCCCTTATAAGAAGAGGAAGAGACATCAGAGCTTCCCCTCTCTCTGCCATGTTGGGACACAAGAAGAATCTACAATCTGCAAAAGGACCCTCACCAGAACCCAACCATGCTGGACCCTGATCTTGGACTTCCAGCTTCCAGAAATGTGAGCAATAAATATCTGTTGTTTAAGCCACCCAGTCTAAACTATTTTGTTATAGTAGCCTGAGCTGACTAAGCTAGTGGTCAAAAAACCTGGTGGTATAAAACCCCTCTGTTAAACCCCCAGACTCTCAAAACCCTTGTGCACACAAATGCCTTCTGTTATTTTGGAGGAGAAGATGAATTCAGAAAAGGGGCTAAGTTCCTTGTGGGGTGGGTGTGAGCACAGACATGAGGGAAGCTGTGGAAGGCTAAATGCTGTGAGGTCATGAGTCCAGGGAAAGGAAGAACTTGAAGCCAAGAGTGACCACGAGAGAGAAAGTAAGCTTGAAGCCAAGAGTGACCACGAGAGAGAAAGTAAGTGCTGCCTGTACCCACATGCATGGATGCAGAATTGCCAAACAACCAGGGTGTTTTCCTGGGTAGGGGAGGGCAGGTCCGGGGCAGAGGTGCCTAGACCAGTCCATGGATCCCAGTTGGCTCCATCTGTGGAGACAGAATCCCATGGACACTGTGTGCCCATCCAGGTGGCACCTGCTGGAAGACAGATGTCAAGGAAATGGGTGTTTCCTTAGGAAGGACACACCAGGACTGGAGAGGAAGATTTTGAGTCAAGTGGCACTTCTAGACTAAGATGTTGCAGAACAGGCAGGTCTCTGAAGCAGAAAGGAGAAGGGGGCCAAGAGGAAGTCTCCCAGCAACCTGAGAGGGCTGGGCCTTCTAGGTCAAAGTGTCCATCGGCACCCACAGGAAGGAGGAAAATCCTCTGAAGAGTGATGTGAGCAGAGACGTGTGCCCAGTGCAGTGCCACAGGGGCTGTTGAACAGCGGACAGGCTGAATATGTGCCCCCAGGACCTGCAGTTCCTACTAGTGACACCAAAGGCCTTGTAGCACATCTTCTCAATATTTAAGAACTTTCTACCCATTTTGCTATTCATAAATATTTCACATAGCCGACCCCCTTCTCCCAAATACTACCAAGATAAAGAGCTGCCTGGGGAAGTATAGTTTTAACCTTCCCTTTCCAGGCCCCACTTACTCAGGTAGAATCTGTGGTAGTCTTCTTTCTCTGAATCCTCACAGTCAAGATTTTTCATGTTTTACCTTCTGTAGTTTGTGTTATTACAGCAGTTAATGTTTGTTTTCTTCTTCAAAATAATCACTGCCCAGGCAGCATTGATGTCCAGAGGTTTAGCCCTCAATCACTCATAATCCAGGGGGCTAAGCACTATAAACGGGGAAATTAGAGAGACCTCTAGGCTGGATTCTTTGTAGAGAGAACCAGGGAGAAGCTCCAAAGAAGCCAATCCCTTAGGGCTGAGCTAAGCAGCTGGGCCCACTCCCTCTTCCTACCTGAGCTCTTCAGAAATCAAATAATCAGCAGTCTAGAAGAACCATTTGAGTAAAATAGTTCTTTGTAGTCAGTGTGCTTATGGAGGCCAGGATAGGGCTTAGAATAAGGCCGAAAAAGCCAAAACATTTTTTTAAAAGGGCCAATTTGTCAACAAATAAGAGGCATAAACTGCAAGAGAAGCAAAAAGTTTATCTGGGGTCTCAAGAATTGCAATTTGGGGAGCACAGATTCAAAACCAGATAGCATCCTGCTTGGGAGTAAAAGTTAGAGGCTTTTAAAGGCAAAGAAGGGAGATTGTATTACAAAGAATTTTAATTGGAGTTGGAGGCAGACATTGATTGACTATTGATTCTATCTTCAGATAGAAAGTCCACAATCCTCAGTCTTTGTGATCAGGATGTCTGTTCTGCTGACTTCTCAAACAATCGCTTGTAAAACAATCGTCATTTCTGCCCAATCCAAGCGATACCGAACTTCTTAATCTCAAATTCATGTGCCTGATGCCCAGTAAACCTAACGCTGAGACACTGGTGCTTAGAGATGGAGGAAGATTTATTCGTATTGGCCAAAACAAGCAGGTGGGAGCCTGGGTTCCCTCAAATCCACCTCCCCAAGAACAGAAACCAGGGGATTTTATAGAGCTTGGAAGGACTGGCTTCAGAGAAACAAAAGGGTCGCTCCCGAAAAGCCTCTGGGCAATCTGACTTCCAGGCTTCAAGAGCTGCTGAGGGCTGGCCATCGGTGATCACAACATCCCCGAAGGCATTCTCCTTCTCCTGCAAAACAAGCTGACCAGTCCTTTGGCAAATAAGCTCATAAACCCTTGAGACCCCTGAGTCACCCCTCAAGTTACACAGGAAAAACAGCAAATTGGTTTAATATCTACAGTAATCCTCAGGTACCCGGCTTCACAAGGTTCAAGACAGTGAAGTAGTTTCTCTGAAAAGGCAGCTCTGACTCCATTTAAAATGGCTCTATTATAGTAAATTTTGACAAATTCCAAGTTAAGGACAAATTGATTAAATGGGTAGTAGTGGTAGAATATGAGTAGACACACAAACTGGCTCACCTATGGCAGAGCACAAAGGAAAGAGGTGGCTTCCATAAAAGCAGATTAAAGCATAAAAGCATAAGAGTTCATTAGCTAACTTTATAACAAGTATTAAAAACCAAGTGAGAACTTGAGTGTCAGTTTGAAATAAACGAGGGATTCAGACCTAAGATTATTTTGCACTTAGTTGCAACCTCTATTCCAGAGATGATTACCCAGTGCTAATGAGAAAGAATTGGGGCGTGGTAGGAGACCAGATGGAGCCCCACCCTCCACCCCACCTCCCACATCTATCCCACAGCCTTGCAGACTTGCAAGACCTGATCAGCAGCTGCTAGGAGAAAGGCACACAGCCTCACTTGCTTCCCTTGACCCTTTTTTCCTCTGAAGCAAATGTCTTAAATTGCTGGGGAGGTGCAGAAAATCCTATTGACCCCAGGTCACAGGCAAAGTCCTATTGTGGGTAAGATAAGGATAGAAAAAACAAAAAATCTTTACTTCTATGAAAGGGGCAAAAACTATCACCCAAGACTAAACACAGAATAAGGCAGAAAGACACAGAAAGGAGGGGCAAGAGTACTGAAAAAATCATGGTCCTGAGGCCCAGGCATACAGACACAGCCTAAGATTCCAGTTGAACCAGGTAACAGAGAGTCCCTCTGTTGCAACCACAAGTTTAGTAGCAGCGTTATAATGCTGAGAGAGGAGTGAAAGGGAGCAGAATATACGATCCCCAAATATACCTCTTATGAGGATTATTTTAGGCTGGTTATTTTTAAGAAACAGCAGACACAGGAGAAGCTCTGAGAACTGAGTAAAAGTTACCCTTTTGTAAGAGACATTTACATTTTTAAAGGAAATCTCCATTTGGAAGGATGTCTCCCTCTCTGCACCAAGAAGAGGAGGATGACTAAATCCCTAGAAATTCTTATCAAAGGAGAAGGCAGTGACTTAAATCTGCATAACAATCTTACCCTTGCTTACTGTGCTTTTCCTGGGTCACCTCCCATAACTGGCTCCCCCCTCCCCAACATCTTCTTTTGTCTTTAGCTGGAGATGGTATTTTAAGGTGGTGGCTTGGGCCATTTGCGAGAGTTACCCAGTTTTCCTTGGTCTCTCCCATGTATACAGAAGGTATGTATGTTATTAAACTTTTGTTTGTTTTTCTCCTTTAATCTGTCTTTTATTACAGGAGGGGTCTCTCAGCCAAGAACCTGGGAGGTAGAGGGAAAATTATTTTTCCTCTCTCACAGCAGCATAAGCTTGGAGAGAGTCCTCTTCTGTCATGAAGGAGTGCAGGGATATGTAAAAGCTGAGTGGGGAGGAACACAAAGAAAAACCCCACAGCATCCCGGACACCATCCTAAGCACAAGAAAACAGCAGCCCGTCACTAGAGGAATTTGAAGCCTGTGGCACGTGGACACTAATGATAGCAACAATAAAAAGTAACCTGTCATGATTCTTGACTAGATTGACTCAACCCCTCCTACTAACAGCCTGACACAAAAAGAGGCACATTCATTTCCAGGCATCAATATTATTTATCTCATTTTCTACTCTTCTACCCACAATGCTACGCATTTGATAAAGAAATTACAAAGACAAAAATGCAAAAGAAAACAATCCATTGTCAAGAAATAAAGTAATCATCAAAACTAAACTGAGCGATAGCCCAGATGTGGAAACTATTAACAAGGGACAGTAAAATAACTTTAATTAATATATAAAAGATTGAGTGGAAAAGTTAGACAACATGCATGAACAAATGAAGAATTTGAAAGGAGAAATGAAATCTCTAAGAAACAGTCAAATGGAGACGCTGGAAATAAAAAAACAAAATATCAGAGCTAAAGAATTTCTGTGATGGGCTCGTCAGTAGACTCACTACAGCTGAGGAAAGAATCAGTGAACTCAAAGACTGGGCAATAGAAATTATTCAACTGAAACATGAAGAGACATAATAGTAGTAGTAGTAGTAGTAGTAGTAGTAGTAGTAGTAATGATAATAATAATAATAAACCAGCCCACATTATCCAAGAGCTGTAGGATAGTACCAAACATTCTAACATATGTTATTATTCTCCCAGAAAGAGAAGAAATAGAAAATGGGACAGAATATATACTTAAAGACATAATAGCTAACATTTTCCAAAAATAGTAAAAAACATCAAAACACAGATCCATGAAGCTGAAAGAATCTCAAACAAGATGAATACTGAAAACACCTCCACCACCACCATCAAACTACTTAAAACCAAAGATAAAGAGAAAACCTCTAGGACATCAAGAGAAAAAAGCACTTCACGTATTTCAAGGTAAACTGTGATAAATTAAAGACGTATACCATAAGCCTTATGACAACCACTAAAAATATTTTAGAAAAGTATAACTAATAAGCCAATAATGGAAATAAAATGAAATCATAAAAAATACACAGTCCAAAATAAGGCACAAAAAATGCCTAAATTATTCTGTAGGAAAATAGCAAACAACCAGCAAGATGGTAACTTATAATCTAACCAATAACTACATTAAATATAAATAGTATAACACTCTTCAATTAAAAGCGGAGAAAATCAACTCACATTAAAAACCAAGACCAAATATATGCTCTGCTCAAAATACAAACGCACAAAGATATAGGTAGGCTAAAAGTAAAAGGATGGAAGAAGATATATACGCAAACACTAACCCAAAGAAAGCTGGAGTGGCTATATTATTATCAGATAAAGCAGATTTTAGGAAAATGAATATTACCACGGACAAACAGGAACATTAGTTAACTGTTTAAAAAGTCAATCCACCAAGAAGACTTAATAATCCTAAATGTTTTCTGCACTAACAACAGAATTTCAAAAAGCACAAAGCGAAAGCCAATAGAATTGAAAGAAGAAATAGACAGATTCATAATAATAGTTACAGATTTTGAAACTCATCTCTCAGTAATTGATAGAACAAGTGGACAGAAAATCACTAGATGGAATATCTGAATACACAACCAACCAATTAGTCTTAATTGACGTTTGTAGAATATACAACAGTAGCAGAATATATATTTCTTTCAGGCACACATGGAATATTCACAAAGACAGACCACACTGTGGGCCATAAAACTTCAACAAATTTAAAATAAATTAAATCATACAAAGTATGTCTCCTGACTATATGAAATTAAACTGGTAATCAATAAAAGAAAGACAACTGGAAAAACCTCCAAATTTTGGAAATTAAATAACACATTTAAAGGTAAAAGGAGGAAATAAAAGGTAAAAACTAGAGAATATTTTGAATTAAATGAAAATTAAAACATAATATATCAAAATTTGTGCGGCATAGCTAAACCAATTCTTAGAGGACACATATAAAATTAATCCCAGTCAAAATATCATCAAGCACTTTTTTTAGAAATCGTTAAGCTGATTTGAAAATCTTCATGGGAATGCAAAGAACCCAGAATATTTAAAACAACTTTGAGAAAGAACAAAGTTGAAAGATTCACACTACCTAATTTCAAGATTTACTACAAATCTACTGTAATCAAGGCAGTATGGTATTAGCATAAGGATAGTCATATAGGTCAATGGAAGTAAAGGGGGAGTCCTGAAATAGACCTACACCAAAATGGTCAATTGATCTCAGACAAAGTTGCCAAGGTAATTCAAAGGAGAAAGGATAGTCTTTCCAAGAAATGGTGCTAGAACAACTGGACACTCATATGCATAAAAAAAAAAAAAAGACCATAGACCCACACATAATTAACCATAGTTGAAGGAACTGTATAGCTAAAAAGATGAATCTTACTGTATGTTAATGATGACTTAATAAACCTGATTTTTCAAAAATTGAAAATAATCTAAATAACTGTACAGAACTTGTTAAATAAATTTTGTAGGTCATATAATGCACTAAAACGCAACCAACAAGGGATGGTAACAGAGAAGTACAGTTGGAAAGATAAACATGATACATTACATAATAAGCAGGTTATAATCTTTTAATATATGTAAATGTATATATATTTATATCTATATACACACATACATACACATCATGACCTGCTTCTGCTTTTAACAGCCTGGAAATATAGACCTGAAAATGTAAATAAGGTATGTCTCTGCATGATAGGATGGGATTGCTAGTGATGTCTACTTTTGCCAGTATTTTAACTTTTTCTAAATTGAATATGTATTTTACTCATATAATTAAAACATAAAAATAAAAATTCCAGACAACACAAACATAAAAAATTACAGGATTTATTAGGAAAAAAGCTAAACAGCAGAAAAGGAGAAAGACTGAGGAAGAGTGCACATGTGTGTGTGCATGTGCACATGTGTGTGTAAAATGAAGGGGGTGGTGAAGGAGTCCCTTCCAGCCTTAAGTTCTATGAATAAGAGGGAGGCAAGATACTGGAGCCATCGTGACCCTGGTCAGCCTGGCAGAAAGGGAGCCATTATACTGAAGGCACATTGAGGGCAGGGATCAGGTGTATCTTATTCGGTGTTATATAATCAGCATCTAATTACAGGGCTTAGCCGTCAGAAAATATTTGTTGAAGAAAGGAAGGAAGAGAAGGAGGAGGGAAGGAGAGCCTGTGATGTGCCAGACAATAATGGGAGAAGGGAGGGAGAGATGGAAGTATGGAAAGAGAAGAGGAAGGAGACCAGAATCTGAGGAAGAGAGAGGGAAGGAGAAAGCATCTATCTGGTGGGCTAAACTGTTGAAACAGCAACACCTGTAGCTGAGCAGGAGCAGGTTTCAGGGTTTGGACAGTGCTGGGGAAAATGAACTGGTCCTTTGAGGCTACAGGAGTATAGAAAAGGGCTAAATAAACAATTGAACAGAGCAAGGAAGGGCCAAGTCTCTAAAACCTGTTACAGAAAGATGTGTCACTGCAGCATACAAAATCCACTCGAGCATTTTGTTTGAAAAAAGACATGGAGAGGCACAGGTCCCCACAGCCCTGGTATCCATACAGGAGTCTGTCACCTGGAGAGGAAGAAAGACAAGAAATTTGTGGCCTCCAACTTCAAGTGCTTGCCACATAAGAGGTAAGCAATAAATATTTGTTGAGAGAATGAGTGATTCAACAAATGAGGAGAAACAGCACATTGTCCTGAGGAGTCAGACTGCCGGGTAGGGAGGGACATCAGCCACCCTGTGATGATTGAGATAGGCCCCTAGTGGGCCATCCTCCAAGGCCTCCAGTTCCCCAAAGTGCTACCACAAACAAGCTCCAGTGGAATTGTTATAGTCCAATTCCTGTCGTCCCTGAGTATGTATGGGGACTACCCAAGGACCCAGGGACCCTTCAACAAGCATTTCTTTCCTGATAGGTCTATGGGTCCAGTCAAGCACCAGTGGCAATCCAGCACCAGATCTAGAGGACACTTTCCCAACGTTTTAAGGAAAAAAAAAAACCCTCCCACACTCTCTGCTTCTGCCTCCTGGGCTCCTGAGCGAGCCAGCTCCCTCAAGATCAGGCAAAGGTCACCCCAGGAGACTTCTCAGATCCCACCTACCTTCATAGACCTTCCTCAGAAAGCACTGCTGGCTGCCTTCAGTCTGGCAGAAGCTTTCTCCACTCTCGCAAACCCCATTGGCATTGACCCTATCACACTGGAAACATTGTAGAGCTGGAAAGTAAAAACCAGCATAATTAGGCTCTTCTGGCATAGCCTCCCCGCTGGTCAGGAGAGGGAGCCCACCCTCCAGCCCAGACTCAGCCTGGACAATGACAAGTTCCCACTGCACTGAAAGCAGGTGATTTCTCATGCTGGGCTTAAACCTGGGAGGAGGGCTGCGTGCCTTGGGTCACTGGGTCTGTGCCCAAGTACACACAGGATCCCCCTGGACTCCCAAGGATGGACTGTTCTGCTGGAGGAAGAAGGTCAAGGGCTACACTGCAGCTCCGCCGGACCCCACTCATGGACCGTGATCACTCTTCCCAGTCCTTTCGGTAGCAGCCCACAGACAACGAACCTTCTTTGCTCCCTTTCAACTCAAATTCAGGGCTCTCAGCAAGAAAGCTCGAGGAATTGGGGAGTATCAGGGACTAGAACTGAGGTGGGAGGAAGATGGAGGCTGAAGCAAAATGGGGGAGGGAGGAGGAAGAAAGGGAAGAGGAACAGAGTGGGGCCAAAAATGGAGGAAGCAAACCGAGAGAGGAGGCAGAGAGGGAGGAAAAAGAATGGAGTGAGGATGAAGGCTGTGATCACCTCTAAGGTTAAAGTTAGTTCCTTGTGCCTTGCTCCTCGACTCCCCACGGCCCATCAATCCACAGCCCCATGTGGGTCTGCTCACCTAGACCCAGTCCCCAGGGTCCTGCCAGATGTCCCACAGGGGCTCACCGTGCAGGAAGCCCAACATCATGGAGAGGCCTAGCAGCAGCAGTAGGAGGTGCGTACCCATCTCAGACCCAGGACCAGAAAATAGCCAAAGGCAGAGCTGCAGGCCCTGAGCCCTTGAGACTCCGGCTTTATAACCCAGGCTGGGAGGGGCAACCAATGGGAGCTGAGGCAAGGGCTGCACATCCACAGGAGGCAGAGTGGACAGAGAGCCTGATAGTAGACCGGCGTGCCTGCCGGCCTCGCACGCTCTGCTTGCCTCTGCTGGTCTGACCGAGGGAGACACGTTCTTTCATGGCTTCTTTTGGTCTCATTTTTCCTAGCTTTAAATGGAGAATCACATCTGCCTTACTCAGCCAGAGGATTTGTGAGATTCCAGTAAGCTAATGAACCTGGAGAGGTGGGGCAACCTAGCCATGATCTTCCATACATAAGGGGACTACTTTCCTGAATATGGTGTGAATCCAGTTCTTGAAATCTTCTGATTTCATGGAAATGGATATGTGCCTAGACTGTTGCTAAATAAAGCACTAAACCCAAAATAGCAGATTTGGGTTTATCTTCCAGGCAGACTGCATTCCAGACTAGATAGAGATTTTTTACTTGTTGATACGCTTGATGAATGTAATCTAAAAACACTGATCTGGAGAAAAAGCTTTGTAGCTTTGGCATCTGGCTTATGCAGCCCGAGGCACACCCCAGAACCTGGGTCCACCCTTTCCCAAACACCAGACTTCAAGAATGAACATATCCCATCTCCTTCTGCATTAACTTTCTCTCCCAGCTTAAGAACAGGAAACTCACTGAAATGAAAGTTTACTCTTTAGGGGTATAATTATTCCCCAGCCCAGCTCTGAAATCTAAGGAGGTTGTGTCACCTACCCCATTCCAAAACGACATATGACATGGATTGAGAGCTTGCTATATGCCAGAGATGGTGCTAAATACTGGAACAATATGATTCCATTTGATTTTCATACAACAGCCTATATGGTAGTTATTAATATCTCCGTTTTATTGATGAGAAAATTAAAAGGAAGCAATTGGTAGCAGGAGACAAAGAGGATAACTGGCAGATTCAAACCCAGATCTGCAGACTCCATTGACCCTGTCACTCTGCCAAGGAAACCCAAGTCATGGTGAGTCCCAAGAGCCTCCAATTAGTGTCTGAGGACAAGAGGATGGGCTTCCTGCCAGAGATGGCTCTTTTAGACACAGAAGGGCCCTAGCACCAGCTCCACATTATGAACAAGAATGGACATATCTCAGCAGTAATAATTTTCTATAATCTACTAAGAATAAGGTTTGTACTAAATGGTTCTTCTGGGACTCCCATTTAGTCCTAAGCCTAGAATGCTTTGGAGGGGGAGAGGGAGTGGGCCCTGCTGCTTAGCCCAACCCTCGGGGATTCTTTTCTCTCTACTCTTGGAGCTTCTCCCTGATCCTCTTTCTGGAGGGCCTAGTTGTCCAAGCTGCCCGAGACCAGGGACTGCCCCTCACTCCCTCCACTGCAGTCCTTCCTGCAGTGGAAAAGACAGACAAGACCCATTTTAGCCCGTGGGGTGCTGAGGGACTCAATATTGTGCATCGTGCATGAGCTGGGGGTGGGGGCAGATAACATCAGAATCTTAGGGTGGGAGAGCATGTGTCATTTTAATAAATATATTAATATAGTTAATATAATACCCTTGAAAAAAAGAAAATAAAACTTAATTGCTTTCTTAGTACAGTCTACACAAAGCTTGACTAAATCATCTCAGCCCATGGAGGCATCAGAAAGCAGTCAACCCCCTGCTCAGCCACCGTCAAGGTTAAAGGGTATAGTTTTACACCCTAAGATTTTATATGTTTACCAAAACATAGTATGCATTTTTTAAAGATTAAGCAACCCTGCTCTGATGCTATCAGTGCGTGGTGAGAAAGAAGCGGTAAAGGCAGGAATTCAGTTATTCCCAGGCTGATGCAGGGGTCAGCCCAGACACTGCAAGAGAGATTCATTAAGGAATAAGCATGTCATTTAGCTCTGATCCCAGCAGACAGCGTCTCCCCAGATCCTCCCCGCCATGTGGCCTGCAGTCCTGGGAATAACTCCAGCACCCCCATCCCCAACCAAGATTCCTTGCTGATGCCCCTGAAATCCTGCTTCGCATCTTCCATCTTTTCTGAGTGCAGGGGACCAAATAACTTGGGATCCTCTGAGCCAACACTGTGTTGCCCATAAAACTTCTCCACAATCCTCTTCTCTGTTATATGACATAAACATAAGAACTTTGTGTACTGAGATAACTTAATGAGATATTTAGTTTGTGTGCTGTTTGCTAATTCTCCTCCCTGCCCTCAATTACAAGAAGGTAGCCTGGTTCCCTGGCAGAGTCTCCAGGAGTGAAAGGAGGCATGGCTGCAGATGCACCCAGTGAAGGCAGAGTCCTGGGCATCTCAGGAAACATTCCAGGGTGAGACCTAAGCTTGGCATGAAGGTGGCAGAACTCCAGGACTTTAGAGGAGTGTAGGCCCTTATATGAAGGTTACAGATAACCTTTATCAGTAACCAGTGGGTACAAAAGACTGGATACACTGGTCCCAACCATTAGTGCAAATTATCATTCCTCATCTGGCTTCAACCACAGTGGAATCCCTGGCTGTTAGTTTTAAAACTACTTATCAGTTGTCCTGTCAGATAGGAATTCCTATTCTGAATAAGTTTGCAAGCTTTCAGTGTGGGTCATCAGTGAGAAGTTGGTCATCAACTTTCCCAGGTGACAAGTACGTGGGTTTAGCCCATTGGTATGCTGGTAAATGTTTAACAACCAGCTTGTGGGGTGAGGGAGGGTAGGCAGAGTGCTGATTTGTAGCATTTGTATATTTCTGTGGCGTAAACGGCAATTTCGAGCTACCATCCTGACATCACTGAATAGAGAGTGGAGAAGAGATGTGCACTCCATTATATGTATTTCCAACATACAGATACAAGAGACCTAAGTAACCTTTGAGAGTGCAGACAATAGTAAAACATAGTAAAATAATTAATAAGTGGTGAGGTTTTGAGTATTTATTATCTTTGTTTCTAATACAATTTGTCAGTTTATATGTTAATTTTTAATAATATTCGTGTTCAACAACCAGGTTGTAAAACTCTGAAACTTTAACAATCAGCTCTCATAAACCAGTTCAAGTGAGCTCTCAGCATACCACTAGTTGAGTCACAGTTACGAAAAGTTGGTCAGGTGAAAGGTAGAAATTGCTCTATCCCTTTACTCACACAATTCCCAGTGATATCACCCATCCTATCCCTGACTGATTTGCTTTATCACAGAAGGGGCAAATCTATATGGACAGGCAAGCAGAAGATTTCCCACCTTTCAACAGGCCTCTCTTTTTCAGGTTCGTGGAGTCTGACAGTGGAGATGTAGTTTCTCAAAAGGACTGTGCAGATGTTTCTAACCAGCTGTTTGCATGCTATGCTATTGCAGGGATGTAGGGGTATGGAAGATGAAGCTGGAGAAGCCCTGTGACCTTGGAGATCTTTATTTGGAGTTTCTGCAGAAGATTAAGAGGCACTTTATTGCTCAGAATTTTAGTTTTAGAAGTCAGTTTTGGCATCAGAAAAAAGGAAGGTTCTGATAAGGACAACAGAGAGCAAGACAAAGGTGTTCCAGTGGTCCAGGGGAAAGAAGATGAGAGCCTGAACTTGGGTTACGTTAGCAGGAATAGAGAGGACCTGATAAATTGAAGAACTACTTAGAGGTAAAACTGGTATGTGTGAGGTGAGGGCAAAGAAGAAGTCAATCACTGAGCTAAAGGTCCCAGGAACAGAGTTGGGGTGCAAATGGTGAATTCAGTATTACAAGTGTTGAGTTTGAGATATTCTAGGATATCTAGATAGAAATGTCCAGCTGGTGGGGCCAGTCTGGTGGTGCAGCAGTTAAGTGCTCATGGTTCGCTTTGGCAGCCCGGGGTTCACAGGTTTGGATCCCAGGTGCGCACTGACTCACCGCTTGTCAAGCCATGCTGTGGCGGCGTCCCGTATAAAGTGGAGGAAGCTGGGCACGGATGTGAGCCCAGGGCCAGTCTTCCTCAGCAAAAAGAGGAGGATTGGCATGGATGTTAGCTCAGGGCTGATCTTCCTCACAAAAAAGAAAAGAAGAAAAAGAAGAAAGAAACGTCCAGCTGGTAGTTGGATATATGAGTCTGAACTAAAAAGAAAGGGATCTGTGGGCCAGATTGGTAGATTTGGGGAGTCTTCAGTTTGTAGGGGGTGAATTGACACGGATAAGACTTCCCAGGGAGTATGTGAAGAGTTAGGAATTAATTATCCTCAGGAAGATGAGATGGAGAAGTACAATTTCAGGAAAAGTGGGGAGGAGAACCATGAAATTGCAGAAAGCATCGCATATTCAGAGGATGATTATAAGTTGCATATGGAACTGCCGTGGGATGGAGCTTGGGATGAAGATGGAAGAAGGGAAAAGGAGGAGCAGAAAGATGAGACTGAGGAAGTAAATGTGGGGGCAGATTTCAAAAGGTCTCAATGCCTTTCATTAGCAGTAACACGGCACAGATGAAGCAGCATGCCTTACAATTTTACTGCACTGCCCTCCAATTTTTGGGGAGCTTCAGAATGGTTACCACAGCTATGACCCTTTCCTAGGTTTCTTAACATAGATCACATAGACTCTCCACTCTGGCCACCGTGAATTGCATAAAAGCCCTATGAGGTAGCCTGACATTAGAATTTTGTGCAAAAATGGTGATAGTGAGAGGATAAACCACTGAGATTCTCTCTTGAAAACTGAATGTGAGGAGAGTCAACAGTGCATATTAGGGCCAAAAAGTAGACAAAGTCACGCGTCAGGAGAGGTCAGGGGTAAGCATAAGCTGCGAAGAAACGGAAGTCATGAGTAAGCAGAAGTAATGAACATTCAGAAACTATAAGTAAGCAAAAGTTATGAATCAGTAGGAGTTATAAATAAGCAGAAGTCACAAATTAGAATAGAGAAAAGTGAGTTTAGAACAAAAGCAGCAGGAACATAGGCAGGAAGAGTAGAAGAAACTAAGGCCTATAAGGTAACTATTACTAGAACTGCTGTATCTCCAGAACCACCTTTCAAGTCACGGATTATCTTCAGGTCTCCATGAGGCCCAGGCTGGGTGGTGTGTATTCCTACATGTACATCTATGTAATTCCCTGTTACTTAAGATAAACTGACTGAGGCAGTGTCTCTCATCTCTTTTGTGTTCTTTTCTGTTACTCTCTCTTGGACTTCTCAGCTTGCTCATCCTGCATTTGGCCCCAAATAGTGGTCTCAGCACACAAGTCTAAATGACCTTAACTCAGTTCTCCATAGCTAATTGTTTCTATTTTTCTGTGTTCCAACTGCAAATTCCTAGGAGAAGACCCTGTTTGGCTCTGCTCATCTTTTTGAACCAGGCCACAAACATTACAGGGGCTGAGCTGGCTGATTCTTTGATTCATTTAGGGACTTTAGAAACTGGAACACCAGCTCATTTAGAAGAGATTGGCAGAGGAAGGAGACAGGGACTGAAACATCTCTGGATGTCTCAGCTCCAGAACTCTTCCAGTTCTGTGGTGAATTCTCCATCACCACGTGTTTTCTTATCTGGTGTGCTCAAATACACACAGGTTTGGCTTTGAAGTGTCAGACTGCTGGACACAGGGAGAAGATTTCCAAAGTAGACCCCCGGGAAAGCCAGCTTGGGTGGGATTCTGATACAGTCCTTTAAAGCCAACCTTAAGAAAAGAGGGAGGAAAAAGTTGAAGAATTAGGTCTAAGGAGAGAATATTCAGGCTTTAAGTTCCTGTCTTTCAGTACCGTGACTCCTGAGGAGGGGTGAGGCAGGGATATACCAGAAAGTTTTGATAACTGCAAAGAGGAGTGCCACCAAACTTTAAACAACTGGTGGGGAGTAGAAATAGCACCACTTCCTTTCCACTAATTTCTACTTCTTCTATAAACAAAAGTCTGACTCAATGTGATCCCAGAGCTATTTCCCCAAACTCACTCCACATGAAAGAAAGGAACTATTGACAGTATGCTCTTTCATGTCTTTCTCTACTCCAGAGGAACCTAGCCTCAAATCTAGAAATCCTAGTTTTGTCCTCCAACTCAAGCCAAGTAGGGTAGGCCTCCCTCTGCAATTTTTGACCCCTAGTGAAATCTCCATAGATTTTTCTCCATGAGGCAAAAAAAGGGCTCAGAAAAGACAATTCATTTGTTCATTCATTCATTCAGGACACATCTATTAAGTACCTATTATGTGGCAAAGCCACTGGTGATCTAGTAGTTAAGATTTGGTGCTCTCACCGCTGTGGCGCAGGTTCATTTCCCGGATAGAAAACCACACTACCTGTCTGTTAGTTGTCATACTGTGGCAGCTGCATGTTGCTGTGATGCTGAAAGCTATGCCATCAGCATTTCAAATACCGGCAGGGTCATCCACGGTGGACAGGTTTCAGTGGAGCTTCCAGACTAAGACAGACTAGGAAGAAGGACCTGGCCACCCACTTTCGGAAAAACCAGCCATGAAAACCCTGTGAATAGCAGCGGAGCATTGTCTGCTATAGCGCTGAAAGATGAGAGGATGGTGGAAAAAGATCAGGCTGAGTTCTTCTCTGCTGTACACAGGATTGCCAGGAGTTGGAACGGACTGGACAGCACCAAGAACAACAAATTTTGTGGCAAACTGCTATAGGTACTGGGGATACAACAGTGATCAAGACAGACAAGGACCCTTATTTCAAGAAGCTTAGAGTCCAATGGGGGAGACAAATATTAAACAAATAATTATGAGTGATATATACATCTATTCTAGATCCAGCATTTAGTGGTACATGTAACAAAGTGGTCCAAGAGAGGTGGGCAGGGGAGAAGTAGGAGATAAGGGCTAGAAGATCTCTGCCACTCAATCCCCCAAAAGTTCTAGCTTTATACCAAGTGGATGCCTCACCACATCCATCTTCTCAACTTGGTTACCTCCATGTTAGAAGTTTCTGCTCAAGGCACAGCTTTCAACTATCCCTTGTTGATCACTTTTCTGTGCCCATATCGCGTAAATTCTCCTTAGTTATCCATTTGAATTTGCCATCTCTTTCCTGCCAAAGCCATGATTGATATAGGCCTTTATGAAAAGACCATTTACAGAAGTGGTCATGGTTAAGGAAACAAAAAGAAGGAAAATTGGGGCATCTAGGTTTTAGCAATAGTAAGAGACCATCATCATCGCTAGGCTTAAGGGAGCAGGGGAAGGAAAACATGTTACCATAGCGTGGTTGAGAGCTGGAGCCGTGGAAGAGAGGATACCCAACAGAAGCTTTGTCATGTAAAGACCCAGCCAGTGTCAGAACTGTGGCAGGGAGGGAATAGGAAAAATAAATACTTCAATTTTAATCTCTCTCGCTCTATCTCTGTGTCTATTTCCCCACTCCAGTCATCCATTGGCTAAACCCAATCT
This sequence comes from Diceros bicornis minor, assembly GCF_020826845.1. Lineage (NCBI taxonomy): Eukaryota > Metazoa > Chordata > Mammalia > Perissodactyla > Rhinocerotidae > Diceros > Diceros bicornis. The sequence continues at coordinate 10,411,925 of NC_080746.1, forward strand.
GAAGCCAAACCCAACCAGCACTTACGTGATCAAGTCAATAGAGATCAGCCTTCTGGGGTACAGGGCCAAAAAAAGGCTGATTATTTTAGAGAGCAAAACAGAAAATAACCAGCCAATCACACCTCACTGTCAAGAACACTGTAAAAAGAGAGCAGATATCTTTTAAAATTTATTACAAAGAGTATATGTTATTTTGGTAATAAGATTGTTTTTTCTAAGATAGGGCGGAGAGCCCCAACACGCCACCTTACTCATGGCAAATTAGACTTCACTGATACAATTTGCCAACCTGCCTAACAGCCTACATAAGAACCTCAGAGCACAACCCATTGTGAGGTAACATGGGTTGTTTCTGAGGTTCTAGAAGTCCCAGAAGCTGTGACTCAGCATTGGGAGCTTCTGCTCACAGTTTTTCTTCACGGCTCTTGGGTGCCCCACACCAGGGGCCCCTCTTTCCCAAAATCCAGATGAAGTTTCTCTTACTAATCAGTCTTTATCTGCTTAGATCTGCCAGAGGTGAGTCTTCTACCTTGGCTTTGGGTAGATATGTAAGAGACCTCTTTAAGGTGTTTCAGCCCTTGAAGAAGGAAGACCAATATCTTAGTTACCCAAATCAATCTGACTCAGAATCAGGAATAGCTAAACAAGTTCAACTCTGAGAGCTCCTGAACCAGTTAATTCCTCCTAGTTATGGCTTTACCGTCAAAGGGGCCCACTGGTCTGGCACAGTCTCATTCCTACTTCTTTGAGCCACTCAACATTTTTACCTGATGCTCTGTGAGATGAGGAGATAGGTCTAGGTGTGCTGTGGAAGTCCAATGAATGTTTGTCCCAATGAGTGCAAGTGATCTTTCTGTAGTTAATATGGCAAGGAAAGATATAAGGAGATGGGAATGTGATGTGCCTAGAAAGCCATCTCAGAACACAGCAGGGCTATGAGCCAGAGACCTTACAAGTCTCTCCCTCATGGCTATATTCTATCCATCCAGTTGTCTCTGTCCCTCTCAGGATCCTGATTGATGCTGAGCGGTGTTCCCTCCCTCCTCCCACAGGAAAAGAGAGAGGCCATGAGCTCTCAGCTGTTGGTTAAATGACAAAGTGTTTTCTGTATTGTCGGTTCTCAAAGATCTTGTTTTTTGCCTTCTTAAACTTTCAAAAGTTGACTCAGAAACGTAGATACATAGCTGCCAGATGTGCCAGCCACATGGTGAAGCAGTGAGTCATAAACTATAAGAATGACTAAGAAATTAGTGTGCTTTTTCAAGCCCCCTTTCTATATCAGAAATATCTCTTTATTAAAACTTCTGTTAACTGTTGAAGAATCAGTCAAGCAGATAATATTTCTGTAACAACTTCTTAAAATAAAAACCTAAAAGCCTTACTAAATCTTATGTTTCCTTTATCAACATATTCTAATCCTAGTCTTTCATAAAGTCATTGACTATAATGACTGCAAGTCACCCAGAACATGTATACATATCTATTGCATGACTCTCACAGAGCAGAGTACTTTGAGGCCTTAGGCTACCTCAGCCACAAAAATCTCGTCATTCCTCTCAGCTTTTGTTGAGGATTAATAACTCAGTCATCATACTCTACTTGCCCTCCTCTAGGTTACTCAGTCTAATCAGAGTAATAATCAAATTGTCTGTTTAGTGCTACAGTCAATAAAATGAAAGTCATACTTAAGGAAAATTTGTTTGACAGTCATTGATGAGATGGATTAAAGGTAGAAGAGACTCACCAGACAAGAATGACCAGCTAAGAGTTTTGTAATTCCCAGTGTAAGGTGAGGAAGAGAGAAAACTAAAATTAATTAAGCACTTAGGCAATGGACTAGGCACTTCACAATTTCTTACTGAATACTCATGACAACTCCATGAAGTGGGTGTAAATGGTATGTCACAAGGAATCTCAATTCAGAGATATATAAGCAATGAATGTTTTCTTCTTAATAATAGATAGCAACTTTGCTTTGAGTCCCCAACCCGCAAGGATTGGGGATTGAGTGTGGGCAAGAACTTGAACTTGCCAAATAAAGGTGTCTTAATCCTTTATGATAATTTTTGTGGGTTCATTAGATATTTGTAAGCTCTAGTTTAAAATTTATCTTGTCCAAAGTTTAAAATCTTCCACCTTCAATTTTGACTAGAATTACTCAGCTATTGAAAATGACTTGCTTTCTCTCTCTGTCTTGAATCTCCATTCTTCTTGCCTTTCACCCATAGAGGAACTAGAGGGAAGGCTGGTGGTGGACTTCTGATTACATGAGTGATGATACATTGAATTCCTGATGCTAGCTTTGTCAGGGAGGCACATTAATCTCCCTTCAGGTGCTTTTGGTGCATGGGTGAGTCAGCTTCCCCACCGTGCATTTGTTAATATTATGGATCTTAAAATTCTTCCTTCAATCCCAGAGGTGGTCTCTGTGTGTTTCATTAACATCTCTGTCCTTCATGGTCTCTTGGGTACTTAGTTGACTTCCTCCAACATCTGCAATATCTTCAGGTGCCTGATCTAGGCCCACAGGAAACCTGGGAATCCCAAAACATTAGCCTTACTCTATACAAAAGTAGTCTTTACCCTGGATATTCTTTCTCTCATTTTCACCATCTCTCTTCTGTTACTTCTCCATCCCAGGAGCATCAGGTCAGCCTGATGAGCCTCCTGGCTCTATGGGTCACCAAGCTTCAGTTCGACAATTATCAGGTGAGTACTTTTCACTTGCAAACCCTTCAGATGGTGAGGCTTTATATGAGACTTCTTCAAGCGGGAACACTTTAAGTGAGCATGCTTCAGGCGACCACACTTCGATTGAACACTCTTCAAGTGAGCACGCTTCGGGTGAGCACGCTTTGGGTGAGCACGCTGCAGGTGAGCATGCTACAGGTGAGCACGCTGCAGGTGAACGTGCTTCGGGTGAACATGCTTCGGGTGAGCATGATGCAGTTGAACACGCTGCAGTTGAACATGCTTCAGGTGAACATGCTGCCAGTGAGCACGCTTCTGGTGAACAACCTTCAGGTGAACAACCTTCGGGTGAACAGCCTTCCAGTGAAAAGTCTTCAGGTGAACAGGCTTCAGCTGAACAGGCTACAGGTGAACAGACCTCAGGTGAAAAGCCAATGGGTGAACAGCCTTCAGACAGTCCAACTTCCAGCACATTTTCAGGTGAACCACATTTGGATGGGTGCTAGTCCTTGACTTCAGGTGGGAAGTAGGCAACACTTCAAAAAACCCAATTTTAGGGAAAGAGCGTAGGAGAAAGAATAGTTCACAAACAGCTCTCCCACAGACTCTCTTTACAATAATACCAGGAAGCAGGATCCAGGTTTTGTGGGATCCTGATGGCTAAACAATTTGGAGGCCCCTCCTTAAAAAAATAGCACAAATACAAAATGCCAGCAGTCCCTCCAACTTTACTCTACTTGAGAAATTATGTATACAAAAGCCCACAGCTCCCCTGGAAGGAACTCATGGAAGACTAACCTTCATGAGCTTCATACTAAATCTACCTCTCAACAAACTACATTAGAATACTTTGCAAACCCTGTGTAGAGATGTCTAGCATTGGAGCTGGTGGCTCCTTGTTTTTTTGTTTGTTTGAACATGGAAAGTAAAACATGCAGACACTTTTGTCTGTTAGATACAGAAATAAGTTCCCAGGACAACTGAAGTTCTTTAACTCTTACTAAAAAGGAATTGTTCAAGGAAGGAAAACAAGATCCAAAGTTTGATGCCTCAAGTTATTACCAGACATAAGTAATTCATATATCACCCCACTGCGTAAGTAGTGCAAAGTACTCCAAATTTTCAGATGAGAGAAGTGAGGCTAACATCACATGGCTAGAAAGGAGAAAACCTTAGATTCAAACTCAGGTCTAACTCCAAAGCCCCTATTCTTTCCACTGCTTTATGCTTCCTTAACTAGGGAATTGCCAATGGAGATAGTAAAAGAGGCAAAACGGAAGCATTTCAAAGAGAATGCCTTTGTGACAAGTTGACCTTCAATAAGCTCAATTTGAAAATGGAGAATGATGCAGACTCTCTACAGGGTTTACAACATCAGAATATTCTAACATAGCTTATTAATCAGTCAGATTTTACTCCAAGTGTTTGTGCCTTGTGGATAAGTGAGAGTATGATGGGGAGTACAAAAAGTCACGTGATAAGTTCTACTTTGCTTCTATTGAGTCAGACATGGCAGAAGGGCATTTAATTATTAATGTCTAGGAAGCCAATGGAGATATGAATTGGAGTAAAAGTTACAGTTACAGAAATTTTGGATCCATCAGCAGTGAAAATCATAAATGAAGCAGTAAGAATGAAGGAATTGCCTTTGGTGTAGAAGAGAGAATATGCTTTATCAGACAGACACAGAGCCCTCAGATCCCCAACAAGAACCAGGAAATGAAATGTGTTGTATCCAAGCTACTTGTTGCCCATCATCCCTCCCTAGATGTGTTATTCAAGGCTACACACCTGGTCCATAAGGGAATTTCACCAGGCTTATCTTAAATTTTCAGGCCCTGTTTTAAATTGCCACACATGCTCTTTTATGAATGATCAAGGAAAATGCCTTCGTGGAGAGGGAGTCTGCTCCACTCAGAACTCCCAGCAGTGCATGTTAAAGAAGATCTTTGAAGGTGTGTGGGGACTTCATGAGGCAGTCTGCCAGAGAACACATCAACCAACTCGAGTACTGATGGGGAGCAGTTAGGGCAGCAGGGGCCTGAGGAGGATCAAACTGTGATTCCCCAGAAACTTGGAGATTCAGGAGAACCTTATCTTTTCAAGAATTAAGAGTAGAATTCTAGCTACTGATAGAGAGGTAGAGAACATTTCTAGCAGGCCTAGAATGTCTTAAAAGGAGGTAGATAGACTGGCTGTCTCTTCCTGTTAAAGAAATATGTGAATTGCCCCTTGAGCCATTGAGACATTGACTGTAAACTCAGGACTGTGGCTATATATTCTTAGCACTTAGCACAATGTCCAGAACATGGTAGGCATTTAGTAAATATTGACTAAATGAATAAACTAATAAGCAATTTTCTATCAGTCTGTGTTCACAGGTTGCCAGACCTGTCTGAGTACATTCCCACATGTCTCCACCCTTACACTCACTCCTTATCCCCAAAATAAGGGATCTTGGTTACTTACATTCCATGAACCACACTGCCTGACTTCCCTTGTGGTTTGTCTGGTCCCTTTCTAAAGGGAGCAGGCAACTGATGGGGTGAAAGGGGAAGAGGGAAGAAGAATATACAAGTTGGAGGTCTTGGCGTGCCCGCATGGGGACACTGGGGACCATCGAGGAAGACTAAGGCTAGAGGAGGAAGCCTCCTCACTGTAGTCTGTCTCTGCTTCTTTCAGGTGGAAAACTCCAATTCATGGTTCAGGGGTGTGAGAATATGTGCCCATCTATGAACCTCTTCTCCCACGGAACCAGGATGCAAATTATATGCTGTCGGAATGAGTCTTTCTGCAACAAGATCTAGAAGCCTGTGCCCTTTCCTCCTTCTCTGACTCAGGCAGCAAAAATCCTCCATCACCCTACGGGGCTCAATTTATATTTAGTTTTTTCCCCAGTCAACAACTAATCACATCTGCCTCTGCCTGAGTGTCAGACAGAATGCTCAAATATCTTATCTTTCCTCTCCTATCCATGCCCTGTTACACATTCTTCTCTGTCCTCTGTCTTCCCTATTTCCCAAACCCATCTCTCATCATTCTTTTCTTTTTCAATAAATACTGCATGGTTAAAGAATATAGACTCCAGAGAGATTTCTTTTCCCATCAGCCAGTTTCAGGGTTAGCTTGAGCTTCCCTCTACTCTACACACTAAAGTGGATGCATTTTTAAACCACTCCATATTCATCAAAGTGAAGGGGTCCACCAGGTCAGAGACCACAAAGAGGAATGCAAAGTAGGTGTTAACTTTTTCTGAGCTAAACAATATTGTGAATCCTTCTTTTCTGACACCTCACTTTTCCATCCCTATAGCCACCCTACCCCCTTCTACTTATCATGGTGTCCAAAACTCACCCCTTCTTTGGCTCTCGAGAGTCTTCAGTCTTCAAGAGCCTACTGCTAACATAAGTATAACAATAAAATGACTCCTTTTCATTTATTTGCTAAATAAATATGTAGCAGATCATAATGCTTAAATCTTTTTCTCACACAGTGTTATTTGATCATCTCAGCATAGAGGGGCAAGCAGGTGAAAACACTATAACAGTCCCTTTCACTTTGTACATTTCACCTTGTATTAGTGTTATGTTCTTCAAGGTGCTTTCATATACAAGGTCTCATCTGATCCTCAGAAGAGAGCCCAGAGAGGTGGACAGGAAAGACAGCATCATCCTTATTTTATAAATAAGGAAATAATGACATAGAGATGTTTTATTCATTCATACTCCATGTTGTTCCAAACTTGCCAAGGTTATAGAGCTACAGTGAGCCAGGGCCAGATTTCAAAACCAAATCTGCATGATCTCAATCTGAGCTGCTTCTACCACACTATGAATGTTAGCCAGAATGATTCTTTCAAGACCAAAATCAATCCTCTCCTCCTACACAAGTCCATCTCCTTTCAGCCATTGCTCCTCTATACCTCTGTTTAAAAGCTCCTGAGATCAGCTGAGTGGTCTTAACAGTGTCTTTTGTAGAGCAAAAGCCTTTAATTCTGATAAAATCCTATTTATCAATTTTTTCTTTTGTGGATAGGGTTTTTGATTTCATGCCTAAGAATTATTGGAATAGTACACCAAGAAACAAATTCTACTATATGTAAAGTTTAAAAATTATATATATATATATATATATGCATTATGGACCCTCCCCACAAAACATATTGGTAACAGGCTCTTCATTGGCAATGAAGGCTGGAAGACAATGGAACTTCAAATTTCCTTTTTTTTAACAATCATTTATTAGTAGCATAGGTTTCTGACCATATAATTTTAATTTCCATCGCCTAAAACTCAATGATGCTTACATTCATATTTGTTTTTATATGGGAATATTGAAATTGACAACACATTTAAAATTTTTACTTTAATAGAGAAATACAAGCCATGATTAATCTATTATTTTCACCCATGGATTTAAGTATGTAGATATTTGGTTCAAAACAAATGAATGGACTGGGCACTGACTTCAGATGTGTATTTCCATGAAGATGATCATGAATATACCTATGCTCTCTCTTTTAATCCTGAAAATAATCTTACAAAAATGTTAAGATTAAATGATCCTAAGCAAGACAGACTGGAGAGTTTTGTTACAGCTGAAATAAGTGGTGGCAGCCCAGAGACATTTAGGCTCCTTTTCAAATTTCTGAGTGTAAATTATTTTGAACATATAGTTGTATCCCTGGATAAACTGGCATTCAAAATTAAAGGCCAAAAACCCGGAACTAAAATCCTAAACAAATTCTCAACTTGAAACATGGTTTACTAGGGGGAAGGAAGAGAAATGAAATCCTACTAACATTATTGACACTTTTTTTTTTTTGAGGGAAGAGGATAAATATTAGCTAAACCCATTAGCTATGTATGTTGGAGGAAATAATGTAAGTTCAAATATGTTGTTAAAATTTAAAGATAGGGGACTTATGGTTTCCATTAATGGTGAAATAGTTTGGTTGAACTAACCCTCCTTCAGATAACAATGATAAACTCTGGACAAAAAATAAGAAACAACTAATTGAAAGTTCCTCAAAAGGACCTGGAGAGAAGTCACACCTAAAAAAACAGAACAGCACTGAGTGAGATTTGCAAGTCTGTGGCTTTATGCCTGAGGGTACTTCTCAATCCACATATTATAGGGTAGCAAAAATCCACAGTTTAGTGGTTCAAGGGTTCAGAGAACATAGATTGGGGCTGGCAGAGCAGCTGTAAAATTAGGAAGAAATCCTGGGAAGAAGGGAGCCACAGAAGCCCTAAAACTAGAATATAAACTGTGACCAAATTCTTGGCTGATCGCTGACTCCAGGAGGCTCAACAACAATAGCAGCTGGAACCTGAAAGAACTGAGCAGAGATTTTAGCTGCTGTCCACCTCAAAGAGGACAGAGTTTGGAGTTCAAGTCAATCCGAGTTAACTACCTACTAGAACAAAAGTCAACACTCTTCAGAGGAACATACAGAATCCAGAATGTCTGTAAATGCATCATTGACTATGTCCACTATATAATAAAAAATTATTATACATAGAAATAACAGGAAAATATGGCTTATAGACAAGGGAATAAAAAAACAATACTGACCCCAAGATGAACCAGATATTGGAATTAGTGAACAAAAGCAACAAGCAACTATCAGAGATATGTTCAAGAACCAAAGGAAAATAGTGTCATATGAATAAACAGATAGGGAATCTCAACATAGAAACTAAAACTTCAAAAAAGAATCAAACGGAAATTTTAGAACTGAAAAGTACAATAATTGAAAAAAACCACTAGATAGTATTAACAGTATATTGGAGACCACATAATAGTCAGCAAATTTGAAGATAGAGCAATAGAAATTAACCAATCTGAAAAACAGAGAAAAAATATTTTTAAAAAATGAACAAAACCTTCGGCCGGCCCCGTGGCTTAGCGGTTAAGTGCGCGCGTTCCCAGGTGCGCACCGACGCACCGCTTCTCCGGCCATGCTGAGGCCGCGTCCCACATATAGCATCCAGAAGGATGTGCAGCTATGACATACAACTATCTACTGGGGCTTTGGGGAAGAAAAAAAGGAGGAGGATTGGCAATAGATGTTAGCTCAGAGCCAGTCTTCCTCAGCAAAAAGAGGAGGATTAGCATGGATGTTAGCTCAGGGCTGATCTCCCTCACCAAAAAAAAAAAAAAAAAAAAATGAACAAAACCTTAATGACATGTGGGACAATATCAAGCAATATAACACATAAGTAATTGGAGTCCCAGAAGACTAGGAGAGAGAATGAGACAGAAAAAGCATTTAAAGAAATAATAGCCAAAATTTTTCCAAATTGGATGAAAAACATACACATCTAAAAAGCTCAGTGAACTGAAGGGAGGATAAATGTAAAGAAAAATACATAGGCACATACTAGTCAAATTCCTGAAAGCTAAAGAGAAAAACTCAAAATTGGTCCAAACAAAAGATACATTGTAATAGGTACATAGGGGAACACTGATACAAATGTTAGCTCACTCCTCATCAGAAACAACGGAGAGCAGACAACAAGAGAATGACGCATTTAACAGCATAAAAGAAAAAGAACTGTCAGCCAAACGTTGTAAACAAGACAATTACCCTTTAAATGAAGGTAACAAAGACATTTCCATATAACGAAAAACTAAGTAAATTCAGAACTAACAGAAAAGCACTACAAGAAAAGCTAAAGGAACTTCTTCAAGCTAAAGGAAAATGATAACAGATGGAAACTCTGCTCTATAGGAAGAAATGTACAGAACTAGATATAGTAAATATGTGTGTAAATTTAAGACATGCATACTATTTCTTTTCCTGATTTTAAAAGCCAAGCCTGCTTAAAAAGAAACTTATTTTTCATGTGGGTATGATATATATGACAATAACAGCAAAAACAATGGGAGAGGTAACTGGAACTATACTTTTGAAAGGTTCTTATTTTTAAGTGAATAGTACAATATTACTGTTAATTAAACTGTGATAATATACAGTAATCCTTAGAGAAAAATCATTTTAAAAATACAGAAAGGTATAGCTAAAAAGCCAAGAGAAAAAATAAAATGAGCGTGCCCACGCCCTGGCCCCAGAGGCAGCAGCCCCCCAGACCCCCAGTCCCAGTGATGGCAGCTCCACATTGCCCCAGTCCCAGTGGTGGCAGCACACCCATTCCCCGGCCCCAGAGGTGGCAGCCCCCTGGTGCCCCAGCCCCAGTGGCTCAAGCCCAACCACACCCAGGCCCAAGCTGCCCAAGCTCGACCGTGCCCCAGCCACGGCTGCATTGGCTTGACCATGTCCCACTCGCAGATCCTTTGGCTTGACCACATCCCAGCTCCAGCTGCTTTGGCTTGGCTGCATTCCGGCTCCAGCTGCACTGGCGCCAGCTACTTCAGCCCAGTCACACTCTAGTTCCAGCTTCTTTGGCCCAGTGGCATTCTAGCTCCAGCTCCTGCTTCTTTGGCCCAGCTGCACTTCAGCTACAGCTGCTTCAACCCAGCTGCACTCCAGCTCCAGCTGTGTTGACTAGCCACACTCCAGCTCCAGCCCTTCCCATGCTCCAGCTCCAGCTGTTCCTGCACTCCAGCCCCAGCAGCCCCTGCTCAGCCCTGCCTCAGCTCAGCTGTGGGCTGACCAGAGCACCTGCAGCTAGAGGCAGGCACAGAATATACAGCTCTTGACTCCCCACCCAGTGGCAGCAAGAGGAAACTGTGACCAGATATTTTCAATATGAGGAAAAATAAGCCAACACCAACAGGTACTATGCAAAAATATATTAAATATCCAGACCAAAAGGAAAATTACAAGCACCTAGAAATCAACCCTGAAAGCACATGAATGTATAACATTAATGACAGAGAACTCAAAATAGCTATCATAAAAAAGCTCAAGGAAATAAAAGAAAATACAGATAGACAATTCAATGAAATCAGGAATTTCTTTACAAAAGAGATTGAAACTATAAAGAAAAAACAATCAGAAATCTTACAGATGAAAAACACAATATAGGAGATAAAGACAAATCTGGAAGCTTTAAGCATCAGAGAGGACAATATGGAGGAAAAATTAGCAATATTGAAGACAACAATGCAGAAATTCTCCAGATAGAGGAGGAAAGAGGCTAAGACTAAAAAGAAATGAAGAAACTCTCTGAGAAATATTTGACTCAATTAGGAAATCCAACATAAGGATTATAGGTATTCCAGAGGGAAAAGAGAGGGAAAAAGGTGCAGAGAACTTGTTCAAAGAAATAATAGCTGAGAACTTCCCGAACCCGGGGAAGGAGCTGGAAATACTAGTGAATGAAATCAACAGATCTCCTAAATATATCAAGATGAAAAGACCCTCTCCAAGGCATACATTAGTAAAGCTGGCAAAAGTCAATGACAAAGAAAAAATATTAAGCAGCTAGACAAAAATAATAAGACACAAAGGAATTCCTATGAGGCTTTCAGCCAATTTCTCAACAGAAACTTTACAGGCTAGGAGAGAGTGGAATGACATATTCAAAATTCTGAAAGACAAAAACTTTCAGCCAAGAATACTCTATCCAGTGAAAATATCCTTCAGATATGATGGAGAAATAATAACTATCCCAGATAAACAAAAGCTAAAGGAGTTCATTGCTACAAGACCCCCACTACAAGAAGTGCTCAAGAAGGCCCTCATGCCTGAGAAAAAAAAGAGAAAGGGAATACAAAGTTTTGAACAAAGAGGAAAACAGGTGAACAAAACCAGAAAAAAATCAGCTCTCTATCAGAACAGATTAGAAAACACCTAATTATAAAACAAATGGGAAGGAAAACAACAACAAAAAAATAACCTCATCACTTTAAACACAAACTCAAAACACAAAATAGAATAAGTTGTGATAGGAACAACTTAGAAGAAGAAGAGGAAAGGGATCGAATTGACTTAGTCTAAGGGAATAATAGGCCATCACAAAATGGACTATCACATCCACGAGAGTTTTTATACAAACTTCATGGTAACCACTAACCAAATAATCAGAACAGAGTCACACACGATAAATAAAGAGAAAACTAAGAGAACCACCATACAGAACTGCCAAACTGAATTGGTAGTCCAAAACACACGGGGAGAGAAACAAAAGAAATACCAAAGAACAGGAAATTGAGTGATAAAATAGCAACATTAAGCCCTCATATATCAATAATTACCCTAAATGTAAATGGACTGAACTATCCAATCAAAAGACACAGAGTGGCGGGATGGATTAAAAAACAAGACCCAATAATATGCTGCCTTCAGGAAACACATCTCAGCTCTAAAGACAAACACAGGCTCAGAGTAAAAGGATGGAAGACAATACTCCAAGCTAATGGCAAACAAAAGAAAACAGGTGTTGCCATACTTATATCAGACAAAGTTGACTTCAAGATAAAACAGGTAATGAGAGACAAAGAGGGGCAATATATAATGATAAAAGGGACACTCCACGAAGAAGACATATCATTTATAAATACTTATCATTTATAAATATGCACCAAACACAGGAGCACTAAAGTACATAAAGCAACTATTAACAAACATAAAAGGAGATGTTAACAACAACACAATAATAGCAAGGGATCTTAACACCCCACTTACATCAATGGATAGATCATCCAGACAGAAAGTCAATAAGGAAATAATGGATTTAAAGAAAAACTTGATGAGATGGACTTAAAAGATATATATAGAGCACTCCATCCAAACACAGCAGATTACATGTTCTTCTCAAGCACACATGGAACATTCTCAGGAATAAACCACATGTTGGGAAACAAGGCATGAGTCTATAAATTTAAGAAGATTGAAATCATAACAAGCATCTTTTACGACCATAATGCCATGAAGCTAGAAATCAACCACAAGAAAAAAATTGAGAAAGTGACAAAAATGTGGAGACTAAACAACATGTTACTGAACAACAAATGGATCATTGATAAAATTAAAGGAGAAATCAAATCCTATCTGGAGACAAATGAAAATGAAAATACACTGTACCAACTCACACGGGCTGCAGCAAAAGCAGTCCTGAGAGGGAAACTCATAGCAATACAGGCCCACCTTAACAAACAAGGAAAAGCCAAAATAAGCAACCTCAAACTATTCCTAACAGAATTAGAAAAAGAAGAACAAACAAAGCCCCAAGTCAGAAGAAGGAGGAAAATAGTAAAAATCAGAGCAGAAATAAATGAAATTGAAACCAAAAAAAAAAAAAAAAAAACAGTAAAAAGGATCAATGAAACTAAGAGATGGTTCTTTGAGAAGATAAAATTGGGAAACGCTTAGCCAGACTCACTAAGAAAAAAAAAAAGGCTCAAATGAAGACAATTTGAAATGAAAGAGGAGAAATTACAATGGATACCACAGAAATACAAAGGATTTTAAGAGAATACTGTGAAAAACTATATGCCAACAAGTTGGACAACCTAGAACAAATAGATAAATTCTTAGACTCATATAGCCTCCCAAAACTGAATCAAGAAGAAATAGAGAATCTGAATACACCAATCACAAGTAAAGAGATTGAAACAGTAATCAAAAACCTTCCAAAAAATAAAAGTCCAGGATTAGATGGCTTCTCTGGAGAATTCTACCAAATATTCAAAGAAGACTTAATACCTATCCTTCTCAATTAACATAGTTAAGATGTCCATACTTCCTAAAACAATCTATAGATTCAATGCAATCCCTATCAAAGTTCCAACAACATTTTTCACAGAAATAGAACAAAGAATCCTAAAATTTATATGGAACAACAAAAGACCCTGAATAGCTAAAGGAATCCTGAGAAAAAAGAACAAAGCTGGAGGTATCACACTCCCTGATTTCAAAATATACTACACAGCTATAGTAACCAAAATAGCATGGTACTGGCACAAAAACAGACACACAGATCAATGGAATAGAATCAAAAGCCCAGAAATAAACCCACACATCTGTGGACAGCTAATCTTCGACAAAGGAACCAAGAACATACAATGGAGAAAAGAAAGTCTCTTCAACAAATGGTGTTGGGAAAACTGGAGAGCCACATGCAAAAAAATGAAAGTAGACCCTTACCTTACACCATACACAAAAATTAACTCCAAATGGATTAAAGACTTGAATGTAAGACCTGAAACTATGAAACTTCTAGAAGAAAACATAGGCAGTACGCTGTTCGACATCGGTCTTAGCAACATATTTTCAAGCACCATGTCTGACCGGGCAAGAGAAACAATAGAAAAAATAAACAAATGGGACTACATGAAACTAAAAAGCTTCTGCACAGCAAAGGAAACCATCAACAAAACGAAAAGACAACCTAACAATTGGGAGAAGATATTTGCAAACCATACATCAGATAAGGGGTTAATTTCCAAAATATATAAAGAACTCATGCATCTCAACAACAAAAAAACTAACAACCCAATTAAAAAATGGGCAAAAGACCTGAACAGACATTTCTCCAAAGAAGATATACAGATGGCCAACAGACACATGAAAAGATGTTCAAAATCATTAACTATCAGGGAAATGCAAATCAAAACTTACAATGAGATATCACCTCACGCCTGTCAGAATGGCTATAATTAACAAGACAGGAAACAATATGTGTTGGAGAGGATGTGGAGAGAAGGGAACTGTCATACACTGCTGGTGGGAGTGCAAACTGGTGCAGCCACTATGGAAAACAGTAAGGAGATTCCTCAAAAAATTAAGGATAGAACTACCATATGATCCAGCTATTCTACTGCTGGGTATTTATCCAAAGAACTTGAAAACACCAATGCCTAAAGATACACGCACCCCTGTGTTCATTGCAGCGTTATTCACAATAGCCAAGACTTGGAAGCAACCTAAGTACCCATCAAGGGACGAATGGGTAAAGAAGATGTGGTATATATACACAATGGAATACTACTCAGCCATAAGAAACGATGAAATCCAGCCATTTGTGACAACATGGATGGACATTGAGGGTGTTATGCAAAGTGAAATAAGTCAGAGGGAGGAGGTCAAATACCATATGATTTCCTTCATTAAGTAGTAGATAATAACAACAATAAACAAACACATAGAGACCAAAAAAAAAAAAAAAGCTAAATACATATTTGTATTCTAGCTATTAAAAAAAACCAAACAAAAAAAAAATACCTATCCTTCTCAAATTATTTCAAAAAATTGAAAAAGATGGAACGCTTCCTAACTCATTCTATGAGGCCAACATCACCCTGATACCAAAGCTAGACAAGGACAACACAAAGAAGAAAAATTACAGGCCAATATCACTGATGAACATAGATGGAAAAATCCTCAATAAAATATTGGCAAACCGAATACAGCAATACATTTATAGGATCATACATGATGATCAAGTGGGATTTATACCCGAGATGCAGGGATGGTTCAACATCTGCAAATCAATCAATGTGATAAACCACATTAACAACATGAGGAACAAAAATCACATGATCATCTCAATAGATGCAGAGAAAGCATTTGACAAGATCCAACATCCATTTATGACAAAAGAAAAAACTCTCAATAAAGTGGGTATAGGAGGAAAGTACCTCAACATAATAAAGGTCATATATGACAAACCCACAGCCAACATCATACTCAATGGTGAAAAACTGAAAGCCATCCCTATGAGAACAGGCACAAAACAAGGGTGTCGACTCTCACCACTCTTATTCAACATAGTACTGGAGGTTTTGGCCAGAGTAATTTGGCAAGAAAAAGAAATAAAAGGTATCCAAATTGGCAAGGAAGAAATGAAACTCTCACTGTTTTCAGATGACATGATCCTATATATAGAAAACCCTAAAGAATCCATCAGAAAACTATTAGAAATAATCACCAACTACAGTAAAGTTGCAGGAGACAAAATCAACTTACAAAAATCAGTTGCATTTCTATACTCTAATAATGAACTAACAGAAAGAGAAATCAAGAATAAAATCCCATTTACAATCACAACAAAAAGAATAAAATATCCAGGAATAAATTTAACAAAGGAGGTGAAAGATCTATACAATGAAAACTATAAGACATTATTGAAAGAAATCAATGATGACATAAAGAAATGGAAAGATATTCCATGCACATGGATTGGAATAATAAACATAGTTAAAATGTCCATATTACCTCAAGCAATCTACAGATTCAATGCAATCCTAATAAGAATCCCAATGACATTCTTCACAGAAATAGAACAAAGAATCCTAAAGTTTATATGGGGCGACAAAAGACCCTAAATAGCTAAAGCAATCCTGAGAAAAAAGAACAAAGCTGGAAGCCTCACAATCCCTGACTTCAAAATATACTACAAAGCGATAGTAATCAAAACAGCTTGGTACTGGTACAAAAACAGACACACAGATCAATGGAACAGAATTGAAAGCCCAGAAATAAAACTTCACATCTACAGGCAGCTAATCTTCAACAAAGGAGCTAAGAACATACAATGGAGAAAGGAAAGTCTGTTCAATAAATGGTGCTGGGAAAACTGGATAGACACTTGCAAAAGAATGAAAGTAGACCATCTTCTTTCCCCATACACAAAAATTAACTCAAAATGGATCAAAAACCTGAAGGTGAGACCTGAAACAATAAAACTCCTGGAAGAAAATATAGGCAGTACACTATTTATCATCAGTCATAAAGGGATCTTTTTGAATTCCATGTCTCCTAGGACAAGGGAAACAAAAGAAAAAATAAACAAGTGGGATTTCATCAGATTAAAGAGCTTCTAGAAGGCAAATGAAACCAGGATCCAAAAGAATAGGCAACCCACCAGCTGTAAAAAACTATTTGCAAACCATATATCCAACAAGGGATTAATCTCCATAATAAAGAACTCACACAACTGAACAATAAAAACACAAACAAACCAATCAAAAAATGGGCAGGGGAAATGAAGAGACACTTCTCCAAAGAAGATATACAGATGGCCAATAGGCACATGAAAAGATGTTCAACATCGCTAATCATCAGGGAAATGCAAATCAAAACTACACTAAGATATCATTTTACACCCATTAGAATGACTATAATCACCAAGACAAAAAACAACAAACGCTGGAGAGGCTGTGGAGAAACGGGAACTCTCATTCACTGCTGGTGGGAATGCAAACTGGCACAGCCTCTATGGAAAACAGTATGGAGATTCCTCAAAAAATTAAAAATAGAAATACCTTATGATCCAGCTATCCCACTACTGGGTATCTACCCAACAAACCTGAAGTCAACAATCCAAAGAAGCTTATGCACCCCTATGTTCATTGCAGCATTATTCACTATAGCTAAGACGTGGAAACAACCCAAGTGTCCCTTGACTGATGAATAGATAAAGAAGATGTGGTGTATATATATACACAATGGAATACTACTCAGCCATAAAAAAGACAAAATCGGCCCATTTGCAACAACATGGATGGACCTGGAGGGTATTATGTTAAGTGAAATAAACCAGAAAGAGAAAGACAAACATCACATGATTTCACTCATAAGTGGAAGATAAACTAACACATGGACAGAGAGAACTGTTTGGTGGTTACCAGGGGCAAGGGGTTGGGGTGTGGGCAAAAGGGGTGAAGGGATGCATTTATATGGTGACCGACAAACAATAAAGTACAAAAAAAACTCACAATAAAGAAATAAATAAAATAAAATGAAATACTATAAAATGTTTGATTAACTCGAATAATGGCAGAAAAGGAAGAACAAAAGACAGCAATTAGTTGGGCCCAACTGAAAAATGGTTGACAAAAAAAGAAGTACCAAAATGGTAAGCAAAAATCCAAACATTAATAATTGAGAAGGACACATAATCACTACAGTGGTCTTCCTATCAAAAATGCATAACCTGACTCTAATCATGTGAAAACACCAGACAAAACAAAATTTAGAGATGTTACCTGAAGTAACTGGCCTATAATCTTCAAAATTGTGAAGGTCATGGAATACAAAGACAGAGGAATTATTCCAAATTAAAGGAGAATAAGAAGAAATGAAAACCATGCACAATCCTGACTTAAACATAAACCAAAGGGAAAAATTTTTATAAAGAATATTATAGGGGGCCGGCCCCGTGGCTTAGCGGTTAAGTGCACACGCTCCGCTACTGGCGGCCTGGGTTCAGATCCCAGGCGCGCACCGACGCACAGCTTCTCTGGCCATGCTGAGGCCGCGTCCCACATACAGCAACTAGAAGGATGTGCAACTATGACATACAACTATCTACTGGGGCTTTGGGGGAAAAAAAAAAAAAAGGAGGAGGATTGGCAATAGATGTTAGCTCAGAGCAGGTATTCCTCAGCAAAAAGAGGAGGATTAGCATGGATGTTAGCTTAGGGTTGATCTTCCTCACAAAAAAAAAAAAAAAGAATATTATTGGGACAATTGACAAAATTTGAATATACACCATGAACTAGATAATAGTATTATATCGATGTTAAATTTCCTGATTTATGTAAACTAAAGTAGGTTGTTTATGAAAAAGTCCTTATTCTTAGGAAATACTTATTGAGTTATTCAGAGGAAAAATAATACCAGTTGAGATTTAACAGTGGGAAAGATTATTTGGACTAATCCTCACACTGAAAAAAATAACTAAAAGTACTAGAAAATTTAAAAATATTGTAAAAGATCCAAAAAGCTAACAAGATAGTATGAAATTAACAGGCCAAAGTTAAAAGGAAAACAGAACCCAGAAAATAAGTAAACAACTGAAGCCACTTTTTCCTTGCGGTCATTTGACAATTCCAGCAAACTGGAACTTTTATTTTGATGGCCTCATGGAGTGAAAGGGAGAGAAATTTAAACTCACAGCCCACACAGGAGGTAGAGACCCGCTAGTGGCTATATCTTCAGTGTAGTGGTGAACCAGAAGTAAACCAGCCCTCTCATAGAATTGAAGCCCAAATTCCCATTTCCTGAAGAGTACAATAAACCTCAAGTGTTGAACTTTATTCAAAGTGGTTCCAAAGTGGTAATACCTAAAAGCACACAATATAACCAAATGCATATCTTCTCTGGTTGAAGACTTCTTCATTTCAGGCCCCAATTTATTCCTAAAAATAATTTTTCAAGGATAATGAGCAGCACATAGTAAAAGATACACGAGCATACAAGGAAAGAAACAACAATGAGTAACATTAGAAATGACACAGAGAAACAGATCCACAGAGACTTCAGATTGGAATTTCAAATATATAAAACTATGTACAAAGACAAAAAAAGAAGAAGAAATGATCTGGAATGTAGCACACAGACAAAAAGATAAATGAGAGATTAAGAGACATAGAAGATAGTAAGAAGGTCAAGACAAGTTTAACTGGAATTTGAGAAAAAGAAGAGACCAAAAAATGGGCCAAAGGAAATACCCAAGAAGATAATGACTGGGAGTTTTCCAGAACAAATGAAAGGCAAAAATTCACAGCCTGAATATGCCCAATGAATCCCAAGCAAGATAAACATAAATTTACATCCATACAAAGCACAGTGAAACTGCAGTCACCTCAAACAAAAAGAAAATCTAAAACATCAACCAGAGAGGAAAGAGAGATTCCCTTGAAAGGAACAACAGCTGACTTCTCAACAGCGATAATGGAATGGTATCATCACTGTGCTGAAATGACTACCAGTGCAGAAATCTCTATCAGACAAAAAATATTCTTCAAGAATTTAGGTCAAACACAGCATTTTCAGCCAAGTGAAAAAAAACTAAGAGTTCACCACCAGCAGACCCTCACTAAAAGGAAAAAAAAAAAAAAGATAAACTTCAAACAAAAGGAAAATGATTCCAGATGGAAGGCCATAAGAAGGAATGAAGAGCAAAAAGAAAATTGGCTCAATCTACATTATATGAATAAAATAATAATAATGTCTTAAGAGATTAAAATATATCACATATTTACATTGAAACTTAAACACATCTAAACCCCTGGACACTATATATAAAACACAAGAATCAGAAAGGGAGAGACAAGAAGTTAGACCAGCTAGGAAACTCAGGACCCAAGAAATGACAGTGTAAAGTTCCCTGTTTTTTTTTTAACCTCATATATTCCAGATGTGGAGCTGAAGAATCCAGTAACCTGGAAATGTCAATGGGCAAAGACAAAAACAGCCAACAAGGGCCTCCTATCTCTAAACAAAGAACCAGTTAAGAGGTTATTTGGCAATACAGAAAACTTTTAGACAATAACCACTCTATTATAGCTAAACGCAGAACCAACTACAGTCCCACCCTCACCCATGCAAGCAAAGGCCAAATGACAAGCCTACACTTCCACCCTAATGAGGCTGCCATTTAGGTGCCCAACATCCCTGCTGGGGTTGCATCAGAGAAGGCCACGTAGGGAGCCAGGAATTTCATCCCACCAGTTAGTAACAAGGCTCTTGCCAAACAGTGTCAGCGCAGGCCACATGGGAAGCCAGAAATTCCACATCCACTCAACAATAGTGGGGAGTAGCTTCCCACCCCCACTGAAGCAGTATTAGAGGAAGTCTAGTGGGAATCAGGACTTTCACCATCACCCAGCAGTAATGAGGCAACTTCCACTGGAACTTCCACCCCTGCAAAGCAGTAATGAAGAGCTCTCCAACTTGGGTGTCAACAGAGGCCAATGATGACCCTGGACATCTACTTCTACCTGATAGTGACAAGGTAATGTCCCCTCTCGTTGCTGGACCAGTGTCACAAAAAGCCAAAATAAAAGGCTTAAATGAGATTCAGTCTAGAATATAATACAAAATTTCCAAGTTTCAACTGAAAAATCACTCTTCATACCAAGAATCAGGAAGATCCCAAACTAAATGAAAAAAGAAAATCAATCGATGCCAAAATTGAGAAGACAGAGATGTTAGAATTATCTGAAAAAGATTTTAGCAGCCATGATAAATGTTTTCATGAGGAATTACAAACATCCTTGAAAAAAGTAAATAGCCTCAGTAGATAAAAAGTTTCAGCAAAGAAATAAAACACAAAGAAATACAAAATGGAAATTTTAGAACTGAAGAATATAATAACCACAGTAAAAATCTCAGTGGATTGGACTCATTAGCAGAATGGAGAGGAGAGGAAAGAACAAGTGAACCAGAAGATAGAACAATAGAAATTATCCAATCAGAACAACAGAAAAGAAAGAAACTAAACAAAAATACAAACGCAAAGAGCAGAGCCTGAAGGATCCAAGAAACTATAACAAAAGATCTAACATTCATGTCATTGAAGTCCCAAAAGAGAAGAAGAAGGAAAGCAGGACTGAAAAAGTACTCAAAGAAATAATAAGTGAAAACTTCCCAAATTTGGGAAGAGACAAACTAGATATTCAAGAAGCTGAGAAAACACCAAACAGTAAAAGTCTACATCAAGAACCATCATAATTAAACTTCCAAAAACTAAAGACAAAAGGAAAACCTTAGAAACAGCCAAAGAAAAATAAAACCTTATATATAGGGAGAAAACAATTAGAACTACAGTAGATTTATCATCAGAAGTAATAGAAGCCAGAAGTGTCACAAGTTTTCAGGTACTGAAAGAAAAGAAACGTCAAACAAGAATCCCATACTCAGCAAAATATCCTTCAGGAATTAAGGAGAAACCAAGATAGTCTCATGTGAAGGAAAACTAAGAGAATTTGTCACCAGTGGATTTATTCTAAAAGAATAGCTGAAGGAAGTATTCTTTTTTTTTTTTTTTTTTGTGAGTAAGATCAGCCCTGAGCTAACATCCACGCTAATCCTCCTCTTTGTGCTGAGGAAGACCGGCTCTGAGCTAACATCTATTGCCAATCCTCCTCCTTTTTTTTCCCCCAAAGCCCCCAGTAGATAGTTGTATGTCGTAGCTGCACATCCTTCTAGTTGCTGTATGTGGGACGCGGCCTCAGCATGGCCAGAGAAGCGGTGCATCGGTGCGCGCCCGGGATCTGAACCCAGGCCGCCAGTAGCAGAGCGCGCGCACTCAACCACTAAGCCACAGGGCCGGCCTGAAGGAAGTATTCTAAACAGAAAGGGAATAATGAAAAAAGGAACCTGGGAACTTCACTGTGGTAGGCAGAAAAAATGTTCACATCCTAATCTTCAAAATAAACAAATGTTACATTACATGGAATAGGAAAAGTAAGGTTGCAGATAGGATTAATGTTGCTAACCACCTGACTTTAAGATAGGGAGATTATCCTGGATTATCTGGATGGGCCCAAGGTAATCACAAGGGCTTTTACAAGAAGAAAAGGGAGACAGAAGAGAAGGTGAGAGCGATGTAATGTGAAAGGGACCAGATCCTCTGTGCTGGCTTTGAAATTAGAGAAATGGGACCATGAGCCAAGGAATGTGGGCAACCCACTGAAACTGTAAAAGGCAAAGAAATGCCTCCAGAAAGGACCACAGGCCCCTCAATACTTTGATCTAAACCCACTGAGGCACGTGTCAGACTTTTGACCTACGGAAGTGTAAAATAATAATTTTACGTTCTTTTAAGCCATTCAGTTTGTGGTAATTTGTTAAAGCAGCAATAAACAACAAATACAAGCAAGTAGACAGAAAATCAGCGAAGATACCATACGCCAAACCATACACCAAAAGGATCTAATCAACATTTATACAACACCCCACCCAATCCAATAGTTTACACATTCTTTTCAAGTACCCATGGAAAATACAAGATATGGCCCATATCATGGGTGATAAAACATACTTCAACTATAAAAGAATTAAAATCATATAGATTTTGTTCACCAAACACAATGGAATCAACCTAGAAATCAACAATAGAAAGATAGGAAAATATCCAAATACATGGAAATTAAAGAACATATTTCAAAATAATCCATGGTTGAAGAATTATCAAGGGAAATAAAAAATACATCAAACTGAATGACAAAAGAAAACACAATGTATCAAAGTTTGTGGGACACAGCTAAAGCAGGGCTGAAAGGAAAATTTATAGCAATAAATGCACACTGTAGAAAATAGGAAAAGGCTCAAATCAATTATCTAAGTTCCCATCCTCAAGAAGCTAGAAACTGAAAAGCAAAATAAACCCAAAGTAAGCAGAAGGAAGTAAATGATGAAGATAAAAGTAGAAATCAATAAAACTGAAAACAGAAAAATAGAGAAAAGCAATAAAACAAAGAACTGGTTCCTTCAAAAGATTAATTAAAACTGACAAACCTCTAGCAAGACTGACAAAGAAAAAAAGAAAAGATACAAATTACCAAAATCTAAATGAAAAGGGGATATCACTACAGATCCTGAAGACATCAAAAAGATAATAAGAGAATACTACAAACAACTCTATATACATAAATTTGACAACTTAAACAAAAAGAACCAATTCCTTAAAAAACACAAACTACCAGAACTTGCTTATTATGAAATGGATAATTTAAATATCTTTGTAATTATTAAGGATATTGAATTTATAATCTAAAAACTCCCCCAAAAGAAATTTCCATGCCTTGATGGTTTCACTGGAGAATTCTACCAAATGTTTAAAGAAAAATTAACACCAATTCTACACAATCTCTTCCAGAAAACACATGTGGAGGAAACACATCCCAATTATTTTAAGAAACTAATGTTATCCTGATACCAAAACCAGATGAAGACAGTATAAAAAAAAGAAAGAAAAAAAAAAACAGACCAATATCTCTCATGAATACAGATTTAAAAAATCCCGAACAAAATATTATCAAACAGAATTCAGTAACACGTAAAAAGAATTATACACCATGATCATGGGGTTTATTCCATGGATGCAAGGCTGGCTCAATATTTGAAAATTAATCAATGTAATCCATCATATTAACAGGCTAAAGAAGAAAAACATATCAATTCATACATAAAAAGCATTTACCAAAATTCAACAATCATTCATGATAAAACTCAGAAAAACAGAAACAGAGGAGAATTTCCTCAACTTAAAAGATAAAAAAAACTACAGATAACATTGTCCTTAATGATGAAAGACTTAATGATTCCCCCTGAGATTGGGAACAAGAAAAAGATGTCTGCTCTCATCACTCTTATTTAACATGATGCTGGAAGTTCATAAGCGAAGAAAAGGAAATAAGAGGCACGAAGATCAGAAAGGAAGAAATAAAATTGTCCCTATTTGCAGACAACATGATGCTCCAAGTAGAAAATTTGAAGGAAACTACAAAAACACTCTTAGAACTAATTATTGAGTTCAGCAAAGTCATAGAAAACCATATCAATGTAAAAAAATCAGTTGTACTATATACCAGCAATGAACACTTAAACACCAAAACTGAAAATACTGTATCATTTCCAATGGCTCAAAAAAAGAGAGAAATATTTAGATATAAATCTAACAAAATATGCATAGGCCATGTAGGCTGAACACTACACAATGCTAATGAAAATTTCAAAGATCTTTTTAAAAATGGAGAGACATACTGTGTTCATAAACTGGAAGACTCAGCATAATAAAGACGTGAATTCTCCCTAAATTGATAGACAGGTTTAACAGAATTGCTATCAAAAGCCCAGCAATGAGGAGTGACATCAGCAAGATGATGAAATAGCACATAACTCCAGGCTCTCGTTCCCCCACAGAAACATTAAAAAAAAAAAATAGAGACTGGCTAAAATAACTTTATAGGAGCTCTGCAAAACAGTCAAAGATCTATAGCAAACAACTGAACACTCAATCAAGAAAAAGTCACATTAAAAATGGTAGAAAACTTCATGGCATTTTTACTCGTCCTTGCCCCATCCCCTTTTCCACATGGTACAGTCAGGAGGAAGCAGCAGCCCAATTGCCAATATACTCCCTCCAACTGGAAGGAATAGAGCAGATCTCATTTGCAATGTTCGAACCTGTCTGGGGGCTGCCTGAAGGGCTGCTCTGTTTCAATCAACTCCAGAGCTCAGGTAAGGAAAAGCAGAATAGCTCAGATCTCAGGCTGGGAAAAAAAACATGGAAAGCAATGAGCACTGCTTGTGAAACCTGCAGAAGGATTACAGACTAACAGATGTCTGAGCAAGAGATTAGGCATAGAGAAATACAATGGAACATCTAAAGCTAGGAGAAGCAGCTGGGGTGAGATATTCTGAGAAATTAAGTCTCTTAAAAGCAACTGTGTATATGGGGAAATAGAAAAATAATGCACACAAGCCCAAGCAAGACGAATGCCAAGAAGAGACCAGAGAAGACCTAAGTCTTCACCCCAGGCTGATCTGAAGGCTCAGAAAACACCCTGTTAATTAGCAAAAGTCTTTTTCAGCATGGAGCTAGTTTCTCACCATGGGAGAAGTAGTTGTTTTTCCAAATGCCTTCTTTTCAAAAAAAAAAAAAATCACAAGACATCCAAAAAAACAAAAACAGGAAAACATAGCCCACTCAAAGGAAGAAAATAAAGTGGCAGAAACTGTCCCTAAAGAAACAAAAGCACTGGATGTACTAGACAAAGATTTTAAAACAAAGGTCTTAAATATGCTCAAAGAGCTAAAGGAAAATACAAACAAGTAAAAGTAATCAGGAAAATAACATATGAACAAAATGAGAATATCAACAAAGGGAGAGAAATCGTAAAAAGAAACCAAACAAATCTTGGAGCAGAAAAATATAATAACTAAATCAAAAAATTGACTATAGAGGTTCAACAACAGACTCAAACAGGCAAAAGAATCAGCAAATTGAAAGACAAGTCATTCAAGATTATTGAGTGTGAGGAATAAAAAGAAAAAGAATGAAGAAAACTGAAGAGCTTAAGGGACTTATGGGACACTATCAAGCAGAGCATATGCATATTATTGGAGTCCTAGAGGAAGAGAGAAAGGGACAGAGAGATTGGAGAGAGATTTGGAGAAATAATGGCCAAAAACTTCCCAAATTTGAAGACACGAATCTATAAATACAAGCTCATTGAACTCTAAGTAGGATAAACTGAAAGAGACCCAAACCAAGACACATTATAATCAAACTGTAAAAAGACAAAGACAAAGAGAGACTCTCGAAAGCAGCAAGAAAAAAGCAATCCTCACATACAAGGAATTCTCAATAAGATTATTGGTCAACTTCCCAGCAGAAACTTTGCAGGCGAAGACAGTGGGGTCATATATATAGTGTTGAAAGAAAACATGTCAACCAACAATTCTTTCTCTCTTAAAAGCATGCCTCAAAAATGACAGCTAAGGAGGCTGGCCCGGTGGCATAGCGGTTAAGTGCGCACGCTCTGCTTCTGTGGCCCGAGGGTTTGCGGGTTAGGATCCTGGGTGCACACTGATGCACATCTTGTCAAACCACGCTGTGGCAGCATCCCATATAAAGTAGAGGAAGATGGGCATGGATGTTAGCCCAGGGCCAATGTTCCTCAGCAAAAAGAGAAGGATTGACATCAGATGTTAGCTCAGGGCTCATCTTCCTCACACACACACAAAAAAAGACAGCTAAATTAACACATTCCCAGATAAACAAAAGCTAAGGGAGTTCATTATAACTAGACCTGCCCTTTAAGAAATACTAAAGGGTGTCCTTCAAGTTGAAATGAAAGGATAGACAGTAAAATAAAGCCATATGAAAATATAAAGATCTCTAATAAAGACATAGACAAATATATAAACCAACATTATTATAATTTTGTTTTGTAACTCCACTTTTGCATAGGATTTAGAAGACAAATGTATAAAAAATAATTTAAGTCTATGTTAATGGGTATACAATATATAGAGGTAGTTTGTGATATCAATAAAATAAAATGGGCAAGGGAAGGAGCAAAGCTGAAAAGGACAAGAGTTCTTCTACCCCAAAATTAAGTTGGTATTAATTTTAAATATATTGTTATAACTTTAGGATGGTGCAAATGTAAAATGGTGCAGCCACTGGCAAACAACACAGTGGTTCCTCAAAACATTAAAAAATAGAATTACCATATGATTCAGCAATCTGGATCCAACCATTTCTAGGTATATACCCAAAAGAATTGAAAGCAGAGACTCAAATACATATTGGTACACCCACGTTCATAGTAGCATTATTCACAACAGCCAACAGGTAGAAACAATCCAAATATCCATCAAAGGGTAAATGGATAAACAAAATGTGGTAAATAAATACGATGGAATACTATGCAGCCTTAAAAAGGAATGGAATCTGATACATGCTACAAAATGGATGAACCTTGAAAACAGATGCTAAGTGAAATGCACCAGACACAAAAGGACAAATATTGTATGAGTCTACTTA
The DNA here is from genome assembly GCF_020826845.1 of Diceros bicornis minor. Taxonomy (NCBI): domain Eukaryota; kingdom Metazoa; phylum Chordata; class Mammalia; order Perissodactyla; family Rhinocerotidae; genus Diceros; species Diceros bicornis. Next base: position 10,438,813 of record NC_080746.1, read on the forward strand.
TACGAGGGACTAGAAGTATTAAAATTCATAGAAACAGAAAGTAGAATGATGGGTTCCAGGGGCTAGTGGAGAAGGGTAATGGGGAGTTATTGTTTAATAGGTCCAGAGTTTCAGTTTGGGAAGATGAAAAAGTTCTGGAAATAGATGATGGTGATAACTGCAGAACAATGTGAATGTACTGAATGCCACTTAAATGAGACACTTAAAAATTATTAAAATGATAAATTTTATGTTGCATATATTTTACCACAATTAAAAATAAAACCTAGCAAGATATTTTGTAGACAGAGACAAGATTATTCTGAAATTTATATGAAAAAGTAAAGACTAGTATAGCTAAAACAATTTTGAAAAAGACAAAGTGGAAGGAATCAGTTTACCCAAATTCATATTATATAGGTACAGTAATCAAGACTGTGAGATATTATTGGAGAGAGAGACAAATACATCAATGGAACAGAACAGAGAACCCAGAAACAGATCTACAAATTCGCCCAATTGATTTTTTACAAAAGTGCCAATTCAACGAAGGCAAGAAAACATTTTCAACAAATGGTAGTGGAACAACTGGATATTCAGAGGCAAAAAATTAAACTCGACTTAAGGTTCACACTTTACACAAAAATTAACTCAAAAATCCATCACTGTCAAATGTAAAATAATAGATCATAACACTTTTAGAAATAACATAAGAGAAAATCTTCAAGATCTAGGCATAGACAAAGGATTATTAGACTCTGTGTAATAGACACCAAAAACATCATCCGTAAGAGGCAAACTTATAATTGGACTTCATTGAAATTAAAAACTTTTGTTGTTTTTAGATCTGTTAAGAAGATGAAAAGGCAAGCTACAGAAATATATTTGCAAACCACATATTCAACAAAGAACTAGTATCTAGACTATATAAAGAACTTCCAAAACTCAATACAAAAAAAAGAAAAATCCAATTAGAATATGAATGAAAGACATGAAGAAATATTTCACCACAGGTACACAGATGGCAAATAAGCACATGAAAAGATGTTCAACATCATTGGCCACTAGGGAAATGTAAATTAAAACCACGATGAGATATTACTATATACCTATCAAACACAATGGCTAAAATAAAAAATAGTGACACCACCAAATGCTGGTGAGGATGTGAAGCAACTGGATTACTCACATATTGATGGTGGAAATATAAAATGGTATAGCCACTCTGGAAAAGTCTAGAAGTTTCTTTAAAAACTAAACATGCAACTACCATGAGACTTAGCAGTTGCACTCCTGGGCATTTATCCCAGAGAAATAGACTATGTTCACACACACAGATGTCTATAGCAGCTTTACTCCTAATAGTCAAAAGAGCAGAAATAATCCAGATGTCCATCAACAAGTGAATGGTTTAACAAACTGTTAGTCATCCATACCATGGACTACTACACAGCAACAAAAAAGGAACTAACTTGATATATGGTAACGACCTGGGTGAATCTCCAGAGAATTATGTTGAATAAAAAAAGCAATCCCAAAAGGTTACAGTACTGTATGATTCCATTTATATAACACTGTTATAATGACAAAATTATAGAAACGGAGATTAGTGGTTGCCAGAAGATGGGATGGAAATGAGTATGGCTGTAAAAGGGCAACATGAGGGATTCTTGTGGTGATGGAAATGTTCTATCTTGACTGTCTCAGTGTTAATATTCTGGTTACGATATTGTTTTACAAGATGTTATCATTGGGAAAAACTGGGTAAAGAATACACAGGATCTCTGTATTATTTCTCACGACTACACATGAATCTACAATTTTCTCAAAAGCATTTATATAGACATATTTACATACACACACATAATATTAAAATACACAACAACAATAGTATATAAACTAGAAAAGTATAAGATCCCTGGATTGTCCAGAAAGAGTACAAGGGATTAACTTCAGATTTTGATAAGTATGTATACTGTAAATTCTAGAGAACCCTCCCAAAAAATAGAAAAGAGTTTTAGTTTCAAACTAGGAAACAAGGAATAAAGAAAATCATTTTTAAAGAAAATACCAAGCAAGACAAAAGAGAGAGAAAAGAATGCAAATCCAGCGGGACCAAAGTAAGATGGTAGAAATAAATTGAAACATATCAGTAATTATATTGAGTGCAAATGAAATAAGTGCTCCAGTTAAAAGATAAAAATTGTCAGACTGGATTTAAAAAATAATTAAAAGAGGTACATTTTACACATGATTTACAAAAGTTAAAGGGAAAAGGATAAAATAGATATGCCATGGAAACATTAACCAAAAGAAAGCTTATGGAGCTATATTAATATCAGGCAAAAAGTATTACCATGTCTATAAACAAGGTCACTTCTAAATAAACAGTTTAATTCACTGAGAAGACATGACAAGTGTGCGCCTATATACAACCTAAGAACACAGCCCCAAAATACATAAAGCAAAATTAATAGAATCATAAGGAGAAATACACAAACCTATAATCACAGTGAATTTTAACTTACTTCTTCAGTAATTCATTGAATAAGCAGTATGGATACAGAAAATTTGAATATGATTACATGAGTTGATCACATAGATATATACAGAAGTCTGTACCCACCCAATAACTGTACACACCATACTCCTTTTAAGCATAGATGGAATATTTACAAAAAATTAACTATATTCTGAACCACCAAGCAAGATTCAACAAATTTCAAAATACTGAAACCATACAAAGTGTGCCTTATGACCACAATTAAGCTAAAAATCAATAAAAAAATATTCTTAAAACTATTACCACCCAGCAATTCTACTCCTAGGTATATATCCAGGAGAAATGAAAATGTATGGACATACAAAAATTTGTGCAATAATTTTCCTAGCAGCCTTGTTCATAATAGCTAAAAAGTAGGAAAAAACCCAAATGTCCATCAACTGATGAATAGATAAACAAAATGTGATATACACATCCAACTGAATATTATTCAGCCATAAAAAGAAATGGAGTACTGAAACATGCTACCCCACGGATGAACCTTGCAAAGATGAAGTAAAAGACACATATCATACAATTCCATTTATGTTAAGTGCCCAGAATAAGCAAACCCATTCAGACAGAAAGTAGATTAGTGTTTCCCAGGTGTTGAGGGAGGAAAAATGAAGAATGACTACTAATGAATGTGGTTTCTTTCCAGGGTGATAAAAATGTTCTGGGATTAGGTAGTGGTGATGGTTGCACAGTTATGTGAACACACTAAAAACCACTGAAGGATACACTTTAAAGGGTGAATTTTATGTATATAAATTATATCTCAATAAAAATTTTTAAATAAAAACAATCCCCAAAGGTTTGGAAATTTCAGAAACATAATTCTAAATAATCCGTGGTTCAAAATATAAATTTAAAAATATTTTTAAAAAATTTGAGCCAGAAAACAAAAATCCAACACATGAAAATTTGCGGCATGAAGTGGTACTTAGAGGGAAATTTATGATTTTAAATGCTTATATGCAACACATATAATTGACACAAGAGTAGCATCCTGAATGTACGTATTTAAAGGAAACACAGAGGATAGAGGAAACATGTGAAACTGTACCAGTGATGCAATCAGCAAACCCAGACTAAAAAAAATTATAGAGTAAACCAGCTGGATTCTTCCACCAATAAATTGCAAGGGGAAAAAAAGTCAGAGAGAGGAAGGGAGGATGAAGGGGGACTTTATAGACCAAAAGCAACTTACAAGACACCAAATTGGTAGTGTGTACTTTATTTGGACCTTGATTCAAAACATACTGTATAAAAAATAAGAATTGGGTACCTGAACACTGAATGGATATCAGTTTAGAGCACTGGGAAAAGGATAATCTTTTCAATAAGCCGTGCTAAATTGTATAGTCATATAGGAAAAAAATGAAACTTGACCTCACATTATACACAAAAACCATTTTCACATGGATTGTAAATCTAAATGTGAAAGCTAAAACTATAAAGCTTTTAGAAGATAATATACAAGAAAATCTTCATGATCTTGAAGGAGGGAATGAGTCCTTAAATAGGAAGCAAAAAAAGCTAGCTAAAAGAAAGGTCATAATTGGACTACATTAAAATTACATGAAACACATGTAATTGACAAAGAACTAGTATGCTGAACATATGAAGAACTGAAATCATTAAGAAAAAGAAAAAACAATAGAAAAATGAGCAAAAGACTGGAACAGGCACATCATAAGATACTCAACCTCATTTAAAGTTAGGGACAAGCAAATTAACACCGAACTGAGATATTACACACCAACAATCTGGCAAAACTTAGACTGAATACATCAAATGTAGGTGAAAATTTGGAATACTAGAAACACATATTCTGTTGATATGAAAATTCTTATACTTTAGTAGATCATTCCAAACTGTTTTTCCAGTAATTGCATACCCTTTCCTACGGCAGTATAACTGGTACAATCACTTTAGAAAACAACTTGTCATTATTCTACTAAAGTTGAAGATATGCATATCCAAAAAGTTAGCAATTCCACTCCTAGGTGTATACCCTAGGGCCTAGAGAAATTCATGGACATGGTACAAGAATGTTCTTAGCAGGATTGTTAATAATAGCATCAAGCTATAAACAACCCAAATATCCATTAGCAGTAGAATGAGTAAATAATTAGTGGTATGTTCACAAATGACATCCTATATAGTAATTAAAATCAATGAATTCAATACATATAATAGCACGACTATAAAAAAGCAACACAAAAAATATATACAGCATAATTTCATTTACATAAAGTTCAAAAACAGGCAAAACTAAACTATACCCCTTAAAGATGCATAAATAGTTGTGAAAACTTAAGAAAACCAAGGAGAGGATTATTACTAAAGTAAATTTTGTGATTACTTCTGGGAGAAGGGAGTGGGTTTTAATGGGAAAAGAGTACATGGAGCCTGGAAATGATCTTTCATTAACTGAGTTGTGGTTAGACAGATGTTAACTTTATAATTGCTTGTTTAAACTGTACATATTTTATGTATTTATATTTATCTCAGCAAACACACGTAGTACACACACCACACTACACACACACACACACACACACACACACAGAGCATGGGTTGACCTTTCCTCCATAATTTTAGCTGTTATCTTCGGGTAATAAGTTCTTCTCCAGGCTCATTTCATCACTTTGCAAATTTTCACTGATAAGCAGATATTACTTTGAATACTGAGCGTAAATACCCTCTCCCAATAGCATAAAGAACACTGCAGAAAAATTATGGCAGCTTATGTTTACTGAATACCTTTTTGTGCAACACAGTATTCTACACTTTTGGTATTCATTAACACACTTAAGATTAAAAACAACTCTAAAAGGTAGTTATCATCAGCCTCTTTACAGAGGCAATTGCCAATGTCCACGTACTTATAAATGTCAGAGCTAACCGGTCCAAACCTGAATTGAACTTTTTCCACCATTCTATACAAACTCCAATAGCTGATAAAGTTTACTCTCTATCTATTCACCTTCCCCTCACAATATTCTATGGTATTTTCCTTATCTGATATTTAATTCATTCATTCATTTATTCAACAAATATTTATTTAGCACCTACTATATTTTAGGTACTGTTCTATATAGAGGATATACAAGGGTGAAAAGAAATGACAACGTCTAAGCTTACATTTTGGTGGGGGAGACAGACAATAAGTAATTTCAGACAGTGATCAGCTCTCTGAAGAAAACAGAATAATGTGATAGTGATGGGGGTTAGCAGAAATATTTGGGCAGAGAGTTGAATGCTAAATCAGCCATGCAAACTAATGGAAGGGGTTCTGGGCAGAAGTAGCTGTAAACATCAAAGCCTTGAAAAGGGAATGAGCCTTGACATATTCAATGAACAGCAAGAAGGCTGCCCTGCCTGCAGTACAGTGAGTCAATAATGCAGTGCCAGGTCAGTCAGAGCAAAGAATTTAGATTCCATTCTTAATGCAAGAGGCAGCCATTAGAGGTTTTTAAGTAAGAAAGTGTCAACAGTATAATTTACCTTTTAAAACAATAACTTAAGGATCTATGTAAAAGAAAGACTGTTTGAGGGAGACAGGGTTGAGAAACAGCAAGAGTAGAAGTGAGAAGACATTTGTTTTTATTAAGAAATCCAGGAAGGAGATGAAGGAGCTTGAACTAGAGTGGTACCAATAAAAATGGAGAGAAGCTGAATGGAATTCAGCTTCCAGATATATTTTGAGGGTAGATCAATAAACTGAGTGTCTATTTCTTCATTAACCAACTATTTATTGCATGCTGTAATGTATCTGGCACTGCTGTAGGTGCTGGGGATACAGAACTGAACAGGACAGATAGGGTCCTTGACCTCAAGGAGCTTACATATTACATATTCCAATGGGGAAAAGAGACACTTAATAGATAAATAAATATATCCTATAACGTCAGATAATAAGTGTTACAATGAAAAATAAAGGAAATAGAGTGAGATAAAGGTAGGGTAATATTTTAGATAAATCAGGGAAACACCTTGCATAGGAGGTGACACTTAAGGGAAGACTTAAAGTGAAGCACAAGCCACACAAATATTTGGGAGTAAAGTACTCCAGGTAGAGGGAACAGCAAATGAAAAGACCTTGAGGTGAGAATGTGCTTATGTAGTGAGGAGACCAGCAAGCCAAGGTGGCTAGAGCAGGATGAGTAACTGGTTAGTGGCAGATGAGGCCAAAGAGGTGGCTAGAGGGCAGATCCCATAAAGCCATGTAGGTCATAGAGAAAATTTTGCATTTTGTTTGAAGTGTGACGAAAAGCCATGAGAGCTGACAGTAGGGGAGGGATACCTGATTCACATTTTAGAAGGATCATTCTGACTGCTTTTCTGAACTGCTGAAAGATAAGTAATAGGAAAAGAGAGAAAACAGTGCCTTCGACTAGAGTGCTAACAGAGATATGAAGTAGGATATATTTTGGATATGTTTGCTGAATTAAATAGGATTTGCTGAATTGAATGTAAAATATGAAAATCATGTCAAGGATGATTTCTAGGGTTTTGGCTTAAGGAACTGGGGAGCTGAATGCAACATTTACTGAGATGGGGGACACTAGGGAGGAAAAGGTTGGAGGACAGGGATCAAAACTGGTTTTGGTCATGTGATCACTATTAGTCAAGTGGAAATATCAGGTAGGCTGTGGCTATAAAAGTCTGGAGCTCAGCGGACAGGTCAAAGCCAGAGATAACTTTGTTTTTGAGAGTTACTAATGGGTGAGAATTGTCAAATTCTCAAGAACAAAATTTCTTTCATGTTTGAGAATTTACGGGCTCAATTCTTAGGCATTGCCTATTAGTTCAAATTTATTCCTCCTATGGGTATACTGCAGTAACACAATTTACCAATATACACTAATAATTGATAAACTCTAACCATAAAATTTCATATGTTCTTGGCTTCAGACTAAGATAAGTGATTTTTATAAATTATCAAGAAAAAGGAATACAAGCCCCAACCTAATACATTCAAAAGTTAATATAAATTTTATTAAAAGAACAAAGTCTTAGTAAATCCATTGGTAAAAGAACCAGGAATCAGATTTATTTCTTTTATAGCTTCCTTACTTCTCCCTCCTCTTTTATTCCTTACCACCTAGAAGCTTAGTCACCAATAAGTTCACAGAGTTAACTATTCATTTTCAAATAGAATTTATTTTTTAATAAAGAATTAAAATATGGCTGTGAAAGTAGAAAATAATATAGAAAAATATTTAAAATGTGCAACAGTAATTTTAAAGATAGTTAAGCACTAGAGTTTATGCTCAACTTCTACTTGAAAAACCAACCAGTATTTTATATTATTAACTACACCAAAAAACCCATATCTACTTGCAATTTTAATTAATAGTTATAATTCAGGGACAGGTTTATATACCTGGCCAGGTCCTTTTGAAAATATAAGTACAAGTCTTGGGGATATATTTTTTGAAGTTGACATCACTTCATAGACTGATAAATCTACTGTCCAAAAGTCAGAGGATTGTTTTTACTAATTCATCCATATAATTAAATCAATGTGGAGGAAATATGTATTTTTTGGCAGAAACCAAATGTTTTGTTAAAAACAGGACAAAAGTATCATCTTTCATTATGTTGGTATAAAAGTTAGTAAACTCATGTATCCCCAAAGCTTGGTTTCCACCAGGTGGGTCTCAAATTCAGACACTAAACACAGATGAAGAAATATTTAATGAATTCTATCCACGTCTCCCCAAAGTTTTATTTATAATTAAAATATAGGTATTACTTGTATGAAGAATATACAAAAAGCAGTGGAAAATGTTTTGGGAAGATGACTCTTCAGGGTTGTTTGCAGTTTGCAGAATAGGATAATCTTCTCTAGGAAGAATAACGTCAACATAGCAGCACTATATTCACCAGGAATCTCAGAGCCAATGGATCTATCATGTGGCAGGAAGCCACACCTTCTGGCTGCTTACAACATCACTCAGCTTCCCCTTAATCTTCAGGAAGTGTCTCTTGAATTCCAATCCATCACCCTATATTAGGAATAATATCCAAAAATAATATCAAAAAAAAAAAAAAACCACTATGCCATAAAATCAAACTTTCTTTAGTGGTAAGTAGAGACAAACATCCTTAGGTATGTCCAGCTACAATTCCCTTCAAGTCTTCTAATGAAGACCAAATATCCTGGTAGAAAAAACAGCTACATAAATAATTCTGACTAGATAGCCGGCCCATCATTATTTCCCATCACACTGGTCTCAGAGAGCAGAAACAATGACATCCTGTCTGTTTCAAGAGTCAGTATCTCTGGACATAAGTCATTTTCCATAGGGCTTGGGGTTTGTACACTAAAAATAACAACTACAAGACTTGACAAAATACTGTGGCAACAAAGTCAGTGATTCACTTATGAGAAAAATTTCACTACACCAAGATCTTAATAATTTCATTCCATACCAAGCATTTGGACAACAGTATCCCAGCAAATCTCCAGTATAAAGAATGTGATCTACAACTCCAACCTCCTTTAATTTTTTTTTCTTTTTTTTTTGTGAGGAAGATCAGCCCTGTGCTAACATCTGCCAATCCTCCTCTTTTTTTGCTGAGGAAAACTAGCCCTGGGCTAACATCCGTGCCCATCTTCCTCCACTTTATATGGGACGCCGCCACAGAATGGTTTGCCAAGTGGTCTGTCGGTGCGCGCCCGGCATCTGAACCAGCGAACCCCGGGACGCCGCAGTGGAGCGAGTGTACTTAACTGCTTGCACCACCAGGCCGACCCCCCAACCTCCTTTAGAGTGACGTACAATCTCTCAGGAAATAGAGAAAATCCTATTTTGGTCTTACATATCAAGGGCTTTAAAAACTATAAACTCAGAACCAATAATTTCTAAAGAAATAATCAGAAATGTGAACAAAACTCTATGTATAGGAATATTATTATAGAATTACTTGTAATGGATAAAAGTTCATTAACTAAATGTGCAAACATTTTTGAAAAATCATAATTTTTATTAAAAAAATATTCTATATGAATTCAGTAAGAAAAAGTTTAGAATGCTTGAAAATATTAAGAGTAATTACTGCTAGACAGTATAATTTAAATTATTTTTATTTTCTTATTTGTTACTTATTTACATTTTCTATAAAAAACAAAAACCTGGGGCTGGCCCAGGGGCGTAGTGGTTAAGTTCAGAGCACTCTGCTTCAGTGGCCCAGGGTTCGCAGGTTCAGATCCTGGGCATGGACCTATACCACTCATCAAGCCACGCTGTGGCGGCAACTCACATACAAAATAGAGGAGGATGGGCACAGATATTAGCTCAGGGCGAATCTTTCTCACCAAAAAATAAATAAACAAATAAAAACCAAAAACGTTTATAATAAGGAAAACGTCATTTGAAAAAGCTATGTTTAAGAAGAATAATGACAAGAACAAATGTTCAAAATATTAAATGAAGAAAGCAAATTACCACATATTTACAAATGCCATGTATATATAAATATAATGCCATTTAAAAAAATCTCCACCTAAGAGTATTTCCATATGGTATATACTATAAGCAGGAGAAAGACTACTATAATGAAATATATCAAAAATAAGTCTGTGTCTTCTCTAGATCATAAGATCAAACTTGATTCCTATTTTCTTTTTAATACTTTTTGTATTTTTAAAATTTCTACAATGAACATGTGTAATACTTCTTTAAAAATAGCAAAACAAAGTTTTTTTAAAAAATGTGCTCTTCAACAAAGTTTTTTTAAAAAATGTGCTCTTCTACATACCTTAGAAAGCCGGAAGTCAACCAAAATCTTCTCATCCATTTCTACCAAATTCACTTTGAAAATCAGTTTATTGTTTCTTCTATCAGTTGTTGATACAGTAACCTAAGGCAATAAAAATAAGGTTAAGCTAGATGTGTGGACAGAGAATACTCTAAACTAAAACTATAATCTCAGGTCAATGACATTACTGGAATACAAATTTGAGAGGCACTTCTATAACAGAAGCAGTGCCACATGAAAATCTCACTCCTTCCAGGGACTTCCCTCTCCCAGTGGGCGTGTGTGCTCAACCCAAACCAACCTATAAACAGGATGCAGCCCCATTACCAGGATTGAGTCTTCGCAACAAGATAAATTTAGAATTTTACCAAAATACAACTGAAAGAAGAGACAATTGAACAGAATAAAAATAGGATGGGAGGAAAAACAAGATTATTAAAACATAAGAAAGAAAAGGAGAGGCCAGATTTGTGGCTGAAAAGCTACAGCAGCAATCAGAAGACGGCGAAGGTTTTGAACGGCCTTGCCTTCCACTTCCAGTGTTTTAGAATACCTTCCACTTTCAGTGTTTTAGAATATTCCTATGGTCTATAAAGAAGCCTAGGCTAGATGAGCAACATGAAAAGAAAGGCCCAGCCAACAGTCAGCACCAAGACCCCAACGTGGATGAGGCCATCTTAGACCACCAGCCACAGTAAAGCCATCAAATGACTACAGACGGATAAATGAGCCCAAGCAAGATGAGGAGAAGATTTGCCCAGCTATGCGCAGCCCAAATTACAAAAACATTTGTAATAATTTTCACTTCAAGGAATGACTATAAAAAATATACAGTGTACCACAATTGTGAAATACTGGAACAACACATGTTCTGGGAAGACACTCAACACATCTGAATTAAGCTATTAAACTTCAAAGAGGAAAATTCTTAAAGGATTCAGGCAGCAAGAGTGAATCAAAAAATGATGTCAGTGAAAATGGAGAAGTAAGGATCTCCAAAAGCCCACTAACTCCACAAAAGCAATAAAAAAAAACTGGCAAAAATTGTCAGAATCAATTTTTTCAGAACACTGGAAACTAAAAGCTTGCAGCAACACAGAAGCAGTCATACAAAACAGGTGAAACTCAGTAAGAATAGTGAGCTTTCTCACACTGTAACTTAACCTGTTCCCATTCCCCACTCCTCAGCTCAACAGTAGCCTTGAAAATAACGGTCCACATTCCAGGTACAGGTACAAGTGGCAGCACAATAAATCTCATTCACAAATTGTCTTCAGCTGATCTGGCTCCCTGGAAGACCTGCTCAGAACACTTGTCTTTATTTTGCCTGACTGACTAGAATTCATCTGTGCTAAAGCTGCCACCTGGGAAGCATTTGTCAAAAACATTTGCAGGCAAATGCTTTAGCCTCTGCTTACTGAGGCAATAGATAACAGTTGGGGCAAACAACAGATTACTCAAAAAGGTTGGAAGGAAAGGCTGGGGAGTAAGACGTTTTTGAGAGATAAGGGCTTTGAAAATCTTTTACATATTCCTGGGAATCTAAGGGTGCACAGGGCAGTGGACGTACTCAGGAAAGATCCGAAAAAGCCCTAAGCTTTACCTCTGGCTGACTATGAGGCATTGGACAAGCAGGAAGTGAAGGCTAAGGCAGAGTTGTAAACTGCCTGGCTGAGTATTAAAGGCATGCCCCAACACTCACACAGAACCTTTCTGCAGAAATTAGATTTTTTGGTTCCAAAAATTTAAAGAACTCTCTGCCCAATGATTAGCTGACTTCCTAGCTAAGAAAACAAAGATTTCAGAGGCTACACATGACAAGGAATACAAACTTTGCAAAATGAGATCAGAAAAGTCGCTAAACAATCAACAACTACATCAAGGATCAACAACAAACCCTGGGAAAATGGGAAAATCTGATTTCCAGAGCTGTCACATTATAATATTCAAAATGTCCAGTTTTAAACAAAAAAATGACAAAGCATATAGAGAAACAAGAAAATATGGCCCATACACAGGAAAAAAGCAATCAATAGAAACTCTTGCTAAGGAATAGAGAGAAAGAAGGAAAAGAAATGAATAGAGCCTAAGAGATCTGTGGGACATCATCAAGTGTATCAGAACATGCATAATGTTAAGTCCCAGAGGGAGAGGAGAAAAAAGGCAGAACAAATATTTGAAAAAAGTAATGGCCAAAAACTCTCCAAATTTGATGAAAAATTACCTACATATCCAGGAAGCTCAATGAACTCCAAGTAAGATAAAATGAAAGAGATCCACACTGAGATACATCACATTCAAACTCTCAAAGGCAATGACAAACAGAGAATCTTGAAAGCAGCAAGTGAGAAGTGACACATCATGAACAACAGACACTCAATAACATTAACAGCTGATTTCTCATCAGAAACCATGGAAGCCAGAAGGCAGTGGGATGACATACTCAAAGTGCTGAAAGAAAAATTGTTAAGCAAGAATTATATATCTGGCAAAACTATCCATCACAATGAAGGAGAAATTAAAACATTCCCAGTCAAAATATGAAAGAGTTTAAAACTACCAGACCTGTCCAAAAAGAAATGCTAAAGTAAGTCCTTCAGGCCAAAATTAAAGGATACCAAATAGTAACTGAAATCTACATAAAGAACACTGGTAATTTACATAGGTAAATACAAAAGACGATATTAATGAATTTTTTGCTTGTAACTCCTATTTTTCCTACCTAATTTAAAAGACAACTATATAATTATAAATCTATGTTGATGGGTACACAATGCATAAAGTTGTAATTTGTGAAAATAACAGCATAAAAAAGGAGCAGATCTACATAGAAGCAAAGTTTTACATACTATTGAAATTAAGTTAGTATTAAGTCTAACTAGACTGTTATAAACTAAGATATTTGCAATCAGGGCAATCACCCAGGAAAAAAACTAAAAAAAAAGAGTAAAAGAAATGAAAAAGGATTTTAAATGGTACACTAGAAAGTATCTATTGGGAAAAAAAAGGCAGTAATGGAAAAATTGAGGAACAAAAAACACAAGATACAGTAGTCCCCCCTTATCTGCGGTTTTGCTTTCCACAGTTTTCAGTTACCTGTGGTCAACCTCAGTCCAAAAACATTAAATGGAAAATTCCAGAAATAAACATTTCATAAGTTTTACATTACATGCCTTTCTCAGTACCATGATTAAATCTCACGTTGTCCTGCTCCATCTCGCCCAGGATGTTAACTACCCCTTTGTCCAGCATATCCACACTGGATACGCTACCCATCCATTAGTCACTTAGTAGCTGTCTCAGTTATCAGATCGACAGTTGCAGTATTGCAGTGCTTGTGTTCAAGGAACCCTTATTTTATTTAATAATGGCACCAAAGCACAAGAGTAGTGATGCTGGCAATTTAGATATGGCAAAGAGAAATCATAAAGTGCCTCCTTTAAGTGAAAACATGAAAATTCTCAACCTAATAAAGAAAGAAAAAAATTCATATGCTGAGGCTGCTAAGATCTACAGTAACTTTTATTACAATATATTAAAATAGTTCTATTTTATTATTAGTTATTGTTAATCTCTTACTGCACTTAATTTATAAATTGAACTTTATCATAGGTATGTATGTATAGAAAAAATAGTTATGATTAGGGTTCCATACTATCCACAGTTTCAGACACACACTGGGGATCTTGGAATGTATCCCCCATGGATAAAGGGAGACTACTGCATGAGGAAAACAGCAAAAAGGCAGAAATAAGTCATTTCTTATATGATCATGTTAAATGTAAATGGATTAAACTCTCCAATTAAAATGGTGAGACTGGCAAAACAGATTAAAAAAATATAATCCTATAAATATATGCTGTCCATAAGAGACTCATTTTAGATTCAAAGACACAAATAGGTTGAAAGTAAAAGGAAGGAAAATAGTCCATGCAAACTACAACCAATACAGAGCTGGAGTGGCTCTATTAATATCAAACAAAATAGATTTTAGCAAAAATTTTTGCAAGAGACAAAGGACATTATATAATGTTAAAAGGGTCAATACATCAAGACACAGCAACTATAAACATGTTTACCTAGTATCCAAACTCCAAAATACATTAGGCAAAAACTGACAGATATTATAAGAAATAGAGTTCAGCAATAGTATTTGAAGAGTTCAACACTCCACTCTCAATAATGGATATAAAAATTAGACAAAGATAAACAAGGAAATAAAAGATATGAACAACACTATAATGCAACTGGACCTAACAAACATAAAGAACACTTCACCCAACAACAGCAAAATACACATTCTTCTTAAGTACACACGGAACATTCTCCAGTACAGACCATACGTTAGGCAACAAAACAAGTCTCAATAAATTTAAAACGATTTAAATAATATTAAGTATCTTCTCTGACCACAATGGAATGCAATTAGAAACCAATAATAGAAGGAATTTTGGAAAATTCACAAATATGTGGAAATTAAAACAACATACTTAAATAACCAATGGGTCAAAGAACAAATCATGAGTGAAATTAGAAAATACTTTGATATGAACAAAACTGAAAACTCAACATACCAAAACTTGTGGGAAGCAGCAAAAGCAGTGCGTAGAAGTACATTTATGTCTATAAGCACTTAAATTAAAAAAGAATGATCTCCAATCAGTAACTTAACCTTCCACTTTAAAAAAATAGAAAAAGAAGAGCAAAGTAAATCCAAAAGAAGGAAATAATAAAGATAATAATGAGATAAACAAAATATAGAATAGAAAAACAGAAAAATCAGTGAAACCAGAAGTTAGTTCTTTGAAAAGATAAACAAAATTGACAAACCTTTAGCCAATTTGACCAAGAAAAAAAGAGAAAAGACTCAAATTACTAAAATCAGGAAGAAAACTAGGATCTTAATACTATGAAAAATTGTATGCCAACAAATTGGAAAACCAAAATGAAATGTATAAATTCCTAGAAACAGAAACTGCCAAAACTGACTAAAGAAGAAATAATACATCTAAATAGATCTGTAACAAGCAAAGCTATTGAGTCAGTAATCAAAAAATTTCCAGCAAAGAAAAGCCCAGGACCAGATGGCTTCATTGAGAATTCTACCAAAAGTTTAAAGAATTGGGGCTGGCCCCGTGGCCTAGTGGTTGAGTTTGGATGTGCTCCGCTTTGGCGGCCCGGCTTTGGTTCCCAGGAGCAGACCTACATGACTTGTGAGCAGCCACGTTGTGGCAGTGACCCACATACAAAATAGAGGAAGACTGGCAACAGATGTCAGCTCCGAGCTAATCTTCCTCAAGTAGAAAGAGGAAGACTGGTGACAGATGTTAGCTCAGGGTGAATCTTCCTCAGAAAAAAGAAAAAAAAGTTTGAAGAATAAATACCAATCCATCTTAAATTCTTCCAAAAAACAGAAGAGGAGGGAACATTTCCCAACTTGTTCTATGAGCCTAGTAGTACCCTGATACCAAAATCAGACAAAGACATTGCAAGAAAACTACAGACCAAATCCCTTGAAAAAACTGAGTAAAAAAATTCTCTGCCAGCCCTGATGGCCTAGTGGTTAAAGTTTGGCATGCTCCACTTCAGCAGCCCGGGTTCAGTTCCCAGGATCAGAACCACACCATTCGTCTGTCAGTAGCCACGCTGTGGTGGAGGCTCACATGGAAGAACCGGGACTTAAAATTAAAATACACAACTAGGTACTGGGGCTTCGGGGAGAAAAAGAAAAAAGAGAGGGAGATTGGCAACAGATGTTAGCTTAGGGCAAATCTTTCCCAGCCAAAAAAAAAAAAATCCTCAACAAATACTAGCAAACCAAATCCATCAACACACTAAAAGGATTATGCACCTTGATCAAATGGAATTTATCCCAGGAATGCAAGTTGATTCAAAATATGAAAATCAATAAATGTAATATACCCTATTAACAAGGAGAAAAAGCGGAAAGGAAAAAATCCCAAAAGATCATTTCAAGAGATGCAGAAAAAGCATTTGAAAAAATATAACATCTTTCCTTAATAAAAACACTCAACAAACTAAAAATATAAGGTTCTTCTACCTGATAAATGGTATAAAAAACCCACAGCTAACATCATACTTAATGGTAAAAGACTGAAAGTTTTCCCCTAAGATCAGGAATAAGAAAAGGATGTCTGCTCTCGCCATTTCTGTTCAACATAATGCTGGAAGTCCTAGCCAGGGCAATTAACCAAAAAAAACAGAAATGAAAGTATCCATACTGGAAAGGAAGAAGTAAAACTTCTAAATCTCTATTTGCAAATAACATGGTCTTATATATAGAATGCCCTAAAGAATCTGCAAATAAACTACTAGAGCTAATAAATGAGTTCAGCAAATTTGTAGGATATAAGACCAGTTAAAAAATATGCAAAAAAAGTTGCATATCTACACACTAGCAATGAATAATTTCAAAATGAAATTAAAAAACATTCCATTTACAATAACATCAAAAAGAATAAAATCTTAGGAGTAAATTTACCCAAGGAAGTACAAGACTTAACACTGAAAACTACAAAATATTCTTTAAAGCAATTAAAGAAGACATAAATAAATGGAAGACATCCTATGTTAATAGATTTGAAGACTTAATATTACCAAAATGGGAATACTCCCCAAATTAATCTACAGATTGTAATCCCTATCAAAATTCCAAATGCCTTCTTTGCAGAAACAGACAAGCTAATCCTAAAATTCAGATAGAAATGCAAGTGACCACAAATAGCCAAAACAATCTTGAAAAAGACGAACAAACTTAAAGATTCACATTTTCCAATTTCAAAACTTACCACAAAACTACAGTAATCAAAACAGTATGGTACTGGAATAAACACAGACATAGAGATCAATGGAATAGACCTGAGAGTCCAGAAATAAACCCATACATCTATGGCCAATTTATTTTCAACAGAGTGCCAAGATCACCCAATAGAGAAAAAATAGTCTTTTCAACAAATAGTACTGGAAAAACTGGATATCCACATGTAAAAGATAGAATTTGGACCCCTACCTCACATCACACACAAAAATTAACTCAAAATGGATGAAAGACCTAAATGTAAGAGCTAATTCTATAAAACTATTAGAAGGAAACAAAGGTTAAATCTTCATGATGTTGGATCTAGCATTATTTTCTTAAATTTGACATCAAAAGCATAAGCAACAAAAGAAAAAATAGATAAACTGAAATTCATCAAAATTAAAAATTTTTGTGGGTCAAAGGACACTAACAAAAAAGTGAAAATAGGAGAATTTTCTCTCACAGGATGGGAGGAAATATTTACAAATAAGACATCTAACAAGGGTCTAGTGTACAGAATATATAAAGAACTCAACAGTAAAAAGAGAAACAACCTGGTTAAAATATGGACAAAGGATCTGAATGGATATTTCTCTAAGGAAGGTATATAAACAGCCAATAAGCATATGAGAAAATGTCAACATCATTAATCATTAGGGAAATGCAAACCAAAAGCACAATGAGATAAAACCTTACTCACAAAGACAGCTATAATCAAAAAAGCAGAAAATAAGAAGTGTTGGCAAGGATGTGGAGAAACTGGAACTCTTATACATTGCTGGTGGGAATGTAAAATGGTGCAGCTGCTTTGGAAAGCCACTTGGCAGCCCTTCAAAAAGTTAAACATCGAGTTATCATATGACCTAGCAATTCCATTCACAGGTATATACCTAAGAAATTGAAAACATATTGTTATGGGCTGAACTGTGTCCCCTCAAAATTTGTATGTTGAAGCCCTAACCCCCCCGGTACCTCATAATGTGACTGTATTTGGAGACAGGACCTTTAAAGAAGTAATTAAGTTAAAATGAGACCATTAGGTGGGTCCTAATCCAATCTGACTGGTGTCTTTGTAAGAAAAGGAAATTAGGATACAGAGAGAAACAGATATCAGGGATGTGTGCATACAGAGGAAAGACCCTATGAGAAGGCAGCAAGAGGGTGGCCATATGCAAGCCAAGGAGAGAGGCCTCAGAGGAACCAATCCTGCTGGCACCTTGATCTTGGACTTCAGTCTCTAGAACTCTGAGAAAATAAATTTCGGTCGGGTAAGCCGCCTAGTCTGTGGTATTTTCTTACAACAGCCTTGACAAACAAAAACACATGTTCAAACAAAAACTTGTAAAAGAATATTAATTGCAGCATTCTTCATAACAGCCAAACCATAGAAACACCTCAGATGTCCATCAACAGATAAGTGGATAAACAAAATGTAGTCTATCCATACAATGGAATATTATTCACCTATAAAAAGGAATAAAAGTACTGATAAATGCTGTAACATGGATTAACCTTGAAAACATTACACTAAGTAAAAGAAGACAGACACAAAGAGCCATATATTATATGATTCCATTCACATGAAATGTCCAGAATAAGCAGTCCATAGAGACAGAAAGTAAATTAGTGGTTGTCAGGGAATGAAGGGAAGGAGGAATAAGGAGTGACTGCTAAATGGTATGAAGTTTATTTCTGGGGCAATGGAATGTTCCAGAATTAAATGGTGATAGTTGCACAATCTTGTGAATATACTAAAAACCACTGAATTAAACATTTTAAAATGGTTAAATTAATGATTTTTATGTTATGTGAATTTTATGTCAATAAATCTACCTAAAAAAAAAAGGTAAATTATCTATACAAATGAGAGGAAAATCAGGCTGGCCTCAGATTTCCACACAAACATTTCCCCCTAACTTTTAATTTTGAAAGCTCACAAATCTACAGAAAAACTGAAAGAATGGTACAACAAATAACCATATACCCTCATTGGCCTTATCAAACTAGGTAAGTATATGTTTACTTATCTTCTTTTACATGGTTGATTGTTTTTCAGTTTGTTGGTTTTTTTTGCATGTGAGGAAGATCAGCCCTGAGCTAACATCCAATGCCAATCCTTTATTTATTTATTTATTTTTGCTGAGGAAGATTGGCCCTGGACTAATTATCCGTGCCAATCTTCCTCTACTTTATATGGAACGCTGCCACAGCATGGCTTGACAAGTGGTGCATCGGTGTGCACCCAGGCCACCAAAGCGGAGCGTGCACACTTAACCACTTGCACTACCAGCCAGCCCCATGTTTTTTAGTTTTTAAACTAAGTTACAGATGGCATCACTTCACTTCAACATGTTTCTCCTACAAATAAAGACATTCCCCTACAAAACCACAATATTATGACTACACCCAAGAAATTTGACACTGATACAAAAACATTATCTAATATAAAACCCATATTCACATTTCCCCAATTGTTCCAATAACGTGCTTTATAGTTTTTTTTCTTTAAATCCATGATCTAGTGAAAGATCATGCATTGCATTATTTATCAGGTCTCTTTAGTCTCTTTTATTTTTTACTTTTTTTGTGAGGAAGATCAGCCCTGCGCTAACATCTGCCAACCCTCCTCTTTTTTTGCTGAGGAAGATTGGCCCTGAGCTAACATCTGTGCCCATCTTCCTCCACTTTATATGGAACGTGGCCATAACATGGACTGCCAAGTGGTGCATCGGCACATGCCCGGGATCTGAACCGGTGAACCCCTTGGGCCGCCGCAGTGGAGCACACGCACTTAACCGCTTGCGCCACCAAGCAGGCCCCGTGTCTCTTTTAATAGAGAATATTCCCCTCTATTTGTTTTTCATGATAGTAACATTTCTGAAATGCCTAAAGTCAGATTAGAATGTCAATGTTATAAATATGCTATAATAACATAAACAACAAAAACTGGTAGGTGGGAGCAGGGGAGACGAAAGTGTGAGATTGTTAATGTATTCATCTTTCATAGAAAGAAATCAATTGTTACTGTTACAATTTAAGTATATATAGTTTTTAAGAAAATAATGACATAAATCTCTTAATATTTTTAATAACCTTAGAGAAGTCTTTTAAGAAATATTATTTCTTAAGGTAAAAAAACATTTTACTTAAATTCCTTCAACTTCAATTGTTTCTTTTTCAAATTAAACCAATTACTTTATACTTTTAAAATATACTGATAATGATAGTTTTTTACACAAATATTTAAATTTTTCTTCAGGCAAAAATATAATGAAAATCAGTGAAACATACCTGATTCATACAACTCTTCTTCCATTGATAGCCCAGTTTCTCACAAGTCTCTTTCAGGCATTGATAAGATTTGTCTGCATCCAATTTGGTAAAAAATCGTGTCATTCTTTTGACCAAGCGCTGCCAAGGGTTCTACGTGTCAAACAGAGAAGAGCTGATAAATCTGATACCACCAAAAGCAGTCATATCATAGCTATTTCGTCTGAAAATTATTTTCTGTGACTTAAGATTCTTACAGATGACGGTCTCCTTTAATTCTCTCCTCCTTGTCAAAAAAAATCTGTACAAATTGAAGTGTTAATACTATATTTCTAAGATTTAAAGACCTAAAGACAATAAAAAATAAAGGGCTTCCATATTTACTTGAAAAACTGAACCCCTTACCTGTGAGGATCCTGGAGTACCAAGTAACTGACTATTCAGAAGCATATGATCAGGACATGTGGGCTGGGAAAAACTGATCCCTTGTACCAGTTTATCAATGTATGAAGGGCTGGTGTCCCATAAGGAAAGACCCGTCCGCGGCTCTGGCTGGGAACTGGAGTACTTCACATTTTCTTCACTGAGGCATTAAGATATGAGGAAAAATATACCTTTAAATAATATCTGTCAGGCCTTTCTTATATCACATTATCATTCTCACACTGATAAAAATTATATTCATTATTAAGAAAAAATATATACATTATTATTTTTCATTCAACAACTACTTGTGATGCAAATAAACACATGTGAAAGTGAAAAAAAAAAAAACCTACTTGATCTTTATTAATTAATCTTACCTTGAAGCACTGTTTACTGGAGAGAAGTCCAAATTGGATTGAATGTGCTTAGAGAATCCACTAGGAGACTCTGATACACCACCTGAAGTAACTCGGGGCCTCTTCGCCCCTAAAAAAGAAAACAGTAACACAAATGCTTTTAAGTCTTCTATGCAGAAATTTTTTAATTAACTCAACTGGCAAGTTGAAGAAGTAAAACCACATCTAAATCCATTTATTTAACACGATATTTATACGACAAATAGTGGCTCTTCCTACATGATTTTACAAGAAATGTGGTCATTATGAACTTACTAGCATTCACTCGTCAAATTACACGTTTCACAAATTCTGACCGGTAACTGTATTCCAAGTGTGGGGTATCATGTTAAGGCCTTAATTTTAGTGGTACCATTTACGGTATCAGAACAATATTCCATGAAGACAGAGAGACCCAGCTAAAGGATCAAAACTTTTTAAAATAAAAAATAATTTAGGATAATAGCAATAAACATTATCAATTTGCACTATCCAACATTCTACGCTCCCTGGGAAAATCTTTACCAAGGATAATCATTATATAGAAAATGATGCCACCATAAGTTCATGGTTACTACCCTCAGCTGTATCCTCAACACTGAAAGTCAGTCCTATGTTTCTCTAGTCAGTTTCCTCTCCCTCTTTCTGCAATAATTGTTTTAAAACTTCTACACTTTTGTCAAATTTCCAAGACCATCTTCCAGCACCTCATTACTTACCATATGATACCATCTCCCATTTCACAAATTGGGTTTTGTTCACAAGTAAAGAAAATTTCCTAACTCCTTCACTTGCCACTACCAAATCTGCTAATTTACTTGCATTCCTACCCATCCTCTCTTCCCTTCCATCTCCCATCAAACGTTCATCCCTCTACTTGTATTTGAACCCATACCCTCCTTTCTCCTCAGGGATCTTCACGCTCTCTTATTCCCTCTCTCAGACTTTCAGCCTCTTCCTCTCAACTGGATCTGTCCTGAAATCATTTAAATACGCTTAAGTTTAGCCAAACTTTTTATTTATTAATCTACTCATTCAAATATTTTATTGAGCCTGCTATGCATCAGGCAGTAAGATGGGAGAAGTGGCATGCTGGTGTGCTGATGAGAAATACCCTGTAGAGAGGGATAAATTAATTATGCAGGAGAAACAGAGAAGAACTGCTAGACAATGACCCTGAATAGGCAAAAGAGAACTGAGCCTAGCGCACAAGAGAAAGAGCTGGTATATCTGGAGCAATTTATCCATAGCAACCGGGGAGAAAGCAGAGTATATGAGCATAGAGGCAGTTGGTTAGGTGGGTGGAGATGATGTGGGAGCTTGTGGAAGTTCCCTTGTGATGGCTTCTATTTCCCAGTGAAATAGGAAGTACTATAACCAACTGAGAGTGAGGATGAGGAAGGAGGTATTAGAAGCTGAAAAGAAAACGTATAAAAGTGTGATTTTGAGGTTGTGAAAAAAGTGGTGAAATGCATTATGACTGCCTCGCACAATTAAGGGACCACTTGAGATCAATGATCCCGAATTTAAAGTGAATGTTGTTGTGAATTTTTCTCCAGCTGCAATTAGCTGTGCAAGTATAACTGTAGAGTAGGTAGAAAACTGGATTAAATTTGAGTTAGGTTTTTCCCAGTGAGTATGATGAAAAGGGAATGCGGCAAGGAAGCTGAAGATGAATGTAAAGAAGTCATTATAATGACTGACCTTGGGATTTAAAGCAGGATGGAACTCAGGACCTAGGAAGGGGCAGATAACAGATAGTGAAAAGGTAGTAGAATTAATGGACTGCAAGTCCAGGTAGGGTCAAAGAATTGTTGGAGTCAGGGTACTAAAGAGAGGAAGCCAGAAAAAAAATATGCTGGTGGTCAGAGTAGAATGCTTGAAGAGAAGATCACTAGAGAAGAGAAGGTCAAGGAAATGTGAGGTCAGGATACTGGAAAGATCATCCAAATAAATATTTAAATCACCAAGAACCATGACAAAAATTATATCAAGAGTCGTGTTGGAGAGAGCGACAATGCAGCAGGAATTTTAATTTGGGGTTCAGAAGTTGATTATAACAAGGAGGGAATAGTGGGTGGTTGAGTCTGATAAATATGAGATTCAAAATGGAAGGGAGAGGAATGTGGGAAAAAAGGAAAGTGACAAGAACAAGAAGAATGCCCGACCCACTCCCAGATCAAAGGGTACAAAGGTGTGGGAGAGAAAACATCTACCACTTGAGAGGAAGCAGTGTCCTCAGGGGTGAGTTGAATTTCAATTAGAACGAGGTGAAAGGTAAAAGAAACATTCAGAGAAGAGTTAAAAATTCCTCATTCTCCCGCTGTCCTCTCCTCCCACTCACAGCCAAACTTCTTGAATGAGCTACCTATACTCTGCTTCTTCACCTCTCTTTTAGACTACAATCACTATACTCTAGAATTTACTCCCAACTCTCCACCAAAACTGTTCCTGCCAAGATCATGAATAACTGCCATATCACGGAATCCACTGGACAAATTTTGAGGCTTCATGTTATTAATTCACTTAACAGTATCTGCCACTGTCATGCATTTTCTTCTCTTAGCCTCAATTACTCCACATTCTCTGACGTTCCTCCCACCTCTCTGGCTACTTTTCTGTTTCCCTGGCCCCCACCTACCACTTAAATGTTGGCATTCCTTAAAATTTCATACACTCAATTTCGTCTACCATCATAGTTTACATTACCATCTATCTGCAGAAAACACCTGAACTGACATCTCAAGCCTCACACACACATACACATAAATACCTACTGGACAGTTTTACTTAACTTCTCAAATTCAACATGCCCAAAATCAAATAAAATTTTCCCCCAAATCTGTTTTTCCTCCTGAGTTACATCCCAGTAAATGGTATCACCATTTATACAGTTGTTCAAACCAGAAAGGAGTCATCATTGATTCCTCATTCTCCTTCATTTTCTACATATAAACAATCATCAGTCCTATCAACTATCAATTCTAGTTCTTAAATTTCTTTGGAATATCTCTCTTCTTTCCAATCCCACTGTCACCAACCTAGTCCAAGCTACCATCTTCTCATGTCTAGGATCAAAAACAACTTTTAAAAAAAGTAGCCAGAAAGATCTTTTAAAACCAAATATATGATCATGTCATTTCCTTGCTTAAAAGCTCTCAAAGGTTTCCCCAATGCCCTTGAGCTAAAGCCCAAAATCCTTAACATGGCTTACAAGGTCCTCCTCCACTACTTGATCACTACCTACCTCTCTGGCCTCATCTCAAACATCTCTCCCTTCTCTCTTCACTCCTTTACTCAACAAACATCTACTGAGTGCCTACAATGCACCATATACTGTGCTAACCACTAGTGATACAATGAACAAGCCAGACACAGTCCATGCCATAGTGGCCTTCTTTCAAATTCCTCAAATGCACCACTTTCTAAACCCCAAGACATTCCAAATGCTGCTTCCTCTGTTCAGAATCTGCTACTCATCTTGCTAGCACTCATCTGGCTAGCTCCTCTTTAATCTTCAAACCTTAGATTTAATATGATTTCCTCAGGAAGACAAGTTTTCTCCGTCACTTAAGACTTGGTCAAACACTTAGCTATAGTACCCTGACTTTCCACTTTATAATTATTAATAAATGTAAAATTATTTTTATGTTTGTTTTTCCTACTAGTCATTATAAGCTCCATGAGGACAGAGACCACAGCTATCTTGTACTGTTGACTTGTGATACTGACTTTGCAAGTACCTTTTCTTTCACAGAAAAATATACTTGTTTTTTAGGCAAACGAAACCAGGATCAAAATGAATAGGCAACCCACCGGTTGGGAAAAAATACTTGCAAACCATATATCTGACAAGGGATTAATCTCCATAATATATAAAGAACTCACACAACTGAACAATTAAAAAACAAACAACTTGATCAAAAAATGGGCAGAGGAAATAAACAGACACTTCTCCAAAGCAGATATACAGATGGCCAATAGGTATATGAAACGTCACTAATCATCAGGGAAATGCAAATCAAAACCACACTAAGATATCATCTTACGCCTGTTAGGATGAATATAATCACCAAGACAAAAAACAACAAACGCTGGAGAGGCTGTGGAGAAACGGGAACCCTAATTCACTGCTGGTGGGAGTGCAAAGTGGCACAGCCTCTATGGAAAACAGTATGGAAATTCCTCAAAAAATTAAAAATAGAAATACCTTATCATCCAGCTATCCCACTACTGGGTATCTAGCCAACAAACCTGAAACCAACAATCCAAAGAGGCTTTTGCACCCCTATGTTCATCATAGCATTATTCACTATAGCCAAGATGTGGAAGCAACCCAAGTGTCCCTCAACTGATAAGTGGATAAAGAAGCTGTGGTATATATATAGAATGGAATACTACTCAGCCATAAAAAAAAGACAAAATCATCCCATTTGCAATAACATGGATGGACCTGGAGGGTATTATGTTAAGCGAAATAAGCCAGAAAGAGAAAGACAAACACCACATGATTTCACTCATACGTGGAAGATAAACCAACACACAGACAGAGAGAACTGTTTGGTGGTTACCAGGCCTAGTGGGGTGAGGAGGTGGGCAAAAGGGGTGAAGGGATGCATTTATATGATGACTAACAAACAATAATGTATAACAAAAATTTCACAATAAAGAAAAAGAAAAAGAAAAAAAAATACTTGTATTTTAAGGATATTACCTTTCTTGAGTGGTTTGTTGTACCATCTATCTTTTTTGATGTCAGGGATGGTAATCCTTACTGACGGATTCTCAACTAGGATTTTATGCAGTAGAGCTGAAAACAAAACATTAAGACAACATTTACAAAAGAGTCATGCACATTAGAAAAGCCTATAGCCTGTGGTATGGAACACATTCTCTATTGGTCTCCTTACAACCGAATATTATTTCTAGGGAAGAGAAAAATAAAGCTACTGAAGTATTGCTTTAATTTCATGCAGTTTTTCTTTGCTACTGTCTATATCTTAGAATATTCTTCCCAGATCTGATTCTCAGTTGTCTGCAACTAAGAAGAACAAGAGCCAGGTGGAAATGCTTCCCCCCATGTGATAACATTAACAAAAAAATACAAAAACCCCCTTATCCATTTTCAGTACCCAACTTCATTGGTCCAATATGTCATGTTAAATCCTCATTCACACAGTTTTATAAGGACAATCTACTTTCCAAAAACTTTTTCTTTTGGTGAGGAAGATTGACCCTGAGCTAACATCCGTGCCAATCTTCCTCTATTTTGTATGTGGGATGCCGCCACAGCATGGCTTGATGAGCAGTGTGTAGGTCCGCGCCCAGGATCCAAACGCTTGAAGCCTGGGCTGCCAAAGTGGAGTGTGCAAACTTAACCACTACACCACCAGGCCAGCCTCTACTTTCCAAAAACTTTGAAAGAGACAGTCATATAAGCAACCATCATCCTAAAGTATCTTAATTATCTTGACAAAAAATTCATACATCTCCCACTACCAAAATCATTTTCTAATGGACCAAAGATTTAAATGAAAAAATGGAGCCATGAAAACATAGGGAATTTTTTTCTAATATTAGGGATAGAAAAGACCTTTCCAAACATGACCATATAGTGAGAAACCACAAAGGACAAGATAATAGATTTGAATAAATAAAAATATAAAACTTTTGCATGTCAAAATAGCATAAACAAAATAAAAGTACATAAATGGTGAAAAATATTTCTAACAAATGTGAAGATCTAATGACATTAATGTTTAAAAAAAAAAACTCACACAGTAATAAAACCTCCCTGTCAAAAATGAGCAAAATAGACAATCTACAAAAATAGACAAAAAGCCAATAAATATATAATGGATATACAACCTCATTGGCACTAAATTTAAAATAAAAATAAAAAACAGTGAATGTATTTTTTAAAGGCCTATTAGAAAATTAGTCAAATATTTTTTTAAAAATATAAACCAATGAGATGGTGATAAAATGGTACAAACTTTCTGGGAAGCAATATGGCAAAGTAAACCACAATAATTAAAAACTATATACATCCTTGACCCTGTAGTTCCACTTCTGGGGATTTTTTTAATTAAACAATTTAAAGGTATGTGCATTACATGGATGATCATCATTATCTCTTTCATAACAGTGAAAAATCAGAAAAAGTCTAAATCTCTAAAAAAGTGAACGGGATGAGTATAGTAAGGCATATCCACACAGCAGAATACTATCATAGCCTTTAAAAACAATGATGTAGACCTGCAATTATAGTTATGGAAAAATGTCCACAAAGCATTAACATAAAAAAACAGGTTACAAAATAGCATGTGTAATGTGATCTCATCTTTTGTCAAAACACACATACTTATAACTAATATACATATATAACAAACATATATTAAATATTTTTACAACAATGTCTAGAAGCACATATCAAAATATTAAAAGAAGCTATTTCTGAATGCTGGGATTATAGGGTTGGTTTTTTAAAAATTTTTATTTATTATGTTCTAATTTATCTACAAGGATCATGGATTATTTACATGATTATTTAAAAATTAAAAAGAAAAAAAAATGTAAGAAAAAAATTCAAAAGGCAGTAGGCTTCATTATCCAAGAAATCAGTACTTTCAATCAAGATAACCCAGTTACCTAGAGGAACAGAATCGATTTTTTTCCAAGGGTTGAGGTATGTTTTTTTTTCTTTCCAATCAGAATATTCTTGACAACTGTCACTGGGCTGGTCCCATGGCAATTCTAAGAAAGAAATAAGTCCCAGTTATCTGAGTGCTCGCATCGTTATACAGTAAAGATTTTAAGGGAAAATAATCAATTACACAAATCCATTAAAAGTTTCCTCAAAATTAATTCAATATGGTTTTCAAACCAAAAATGCAACTCACAAAAATTTCAGAGGCACTTCAAAGATGGATGAATCACTTCCTGCCCTACTCTTTCCAAAAGTATTCACATGAATCTTAAAAGAGATAGCTATTGTGTTACCTCATTTATCAGCTATACATACCTGATTTTTAAAAACTTTTGGGGTTAAAAGTTCCAACTTAGTTATAAATAAGTTACTATCACATAAATATGGATTCCCTTGGTTTATTTCATTCATTTTGGTCTAACACATTTGGCTTTCCATAAGACAGGAGTTTTATCATGATTAAACAGCTGTTACCTCCAGCCAACATCGCAGTAAGTACTATTCCACAGGACCAAACATCAACCGGTTCTGCATGAAATTCTTTCCTCTTTAGAAGTTCTGGAGCAACATAAGGTAAAGTACCACACATCTTGTTCAATAAACGTTCACGATTATTATGCCGAAACACTGTCGCCAAGCCAAAGTCAGAGATTTTGAGGTTATCTAAACCAAAGGAAAAAAGAATAGCACCGGATAAAAATGTTTTGTATATAGATATACCTAAAGGAATTAAGTTTTATTGGAAAATCCCTGTTGTTACTTAAGGTTCATAGAACTTCTCTACCTTAAAATGACCAAAAAGAAATTTTAAAAAACAACAAATAAAAGACATCATCATCTAGCTATAACTAGAAAAAGGCCTCATTGCTTCTATCAACTTAAGAGAAATACCATCAACACACAAAACAATATGGACCACGTTAAAGAAAGATACTGCCTTCTGGAAAAGTGCATTCCAGACTTAGGCTGAAAGCAGAGCTGAGCCTTTCATCAGATTGTGCAGAGGGCAGAAAGGAAACATCAACAATATACTAGGCACAACTTTCTCAGAAGCAAACAAACCCAGCTGGCAGGATGGTCTTTCTTTTTTTTGGAGTTTTTTTCCATGTTTGTATCTCTAAACAATATATTTTACATATTTTTGACCTTCATAAAAATAGATTCATACTTGTATGAATTCTTCTGCAACTTTTTTTGCTCTATATCATTATATTCCTAAAATTCATCCATGTCATTACTTGTAGCTATAAATCATCCATTTCATAATTTATCTGTTCTATTGTTGATAGACATTTGAGTTGTTTCCAGTTTTTTGCTATTATAAACACCACTGCTGTATATATGCATAATGTTTTATTTTTTAAACCAGGTGGGTACACAGGTGTTTATTATATTTTAATTTATTATATTATGTATTATACATTTTATATAAATTTTTGTGGGCCTGAATTTTTTTTAAGTTTTAAATAAAAGTAAAGGTTTTTATGCTATACAAATACAATGTAAAAGGGTAAAAAGTAGGGGCTGGCCCAGTGGCATAGTGGTTAAGTTTGCATGCTCTGCTTCAGTGGTCGGGGTTTGCAGGTTCAGATCCCCGGCGCAGACCTATGCACCATTCATCAAATCACGCTGTGGCAGGCGTCCCACATAAAATAGAGGAAGATGGGCACAGATGTTAGCTCAGGGCTAATCTTCCTCACCAAAAAAAGAAAAAGGGTAAAAAGTAAAGTCCATATGCACATAAGAAAAAAGCATATATTCTATGATCTAACTTACATTACGTTTTACACATATCTCCACTTGGGTTGTGAGGATAAAGAAGAGAGATATCATATCTCACAACCCAAGTAGATTCTCTTACTCTGCCCATTTTATAGATGAAGAAAGTGAGGCAGAGAGAAGTTAAGCAATTTACCCCAAGGCCACACACCTATTACAAGGTGGCCTAGATTAAACCTAGGTTCAAAGGACTCTAAAGCTTAAGCTCTTAATACTATGGTATACCACCTCTCATATTTAAAGATACATTCAATCCTTCTTTTCCAGAGGGTTTTATGTAGCTTGAAACCTGTATTTAATCAAAAAAGGACTTAATTTGTAGATGAGGAAGGGGAAGAACTAACTGTAATACCATCAAGGCTATTAACATTCAAAAAGTAATGGAAATAGAATGAAAAATGGAAGCGAAAGAAATTTTCCCAGCTGTGCTCTCATTTCTCAGGATTCATCAACAGACCATTCTACAGTTCCTTTTTTCCCACACAAATTTTCTGAATATCTAAAATTTTGCTACGTGCCTTATGAAAGGCCAACTTACAGTAGGTTAAACAACCAAGGGAGGATCTTAGGTAGCTAGGTTAGCAGATGGGTTAATAAAAGGGTATCTAAAAGATATTCATCAAAACATTAACAGTGATTATAACTGATTGGTGAGCTTCTGGTGATTTTTTACTTTCTTCTTTATACTTTTGCTCTTACTTCATGATTATCTTTTATCTTTATGAAGGGAAAAAAACCAATACTTTAAGTTTGGGAACAAAGTTCTCATATTCCAGATATTATTACATACTCACATCTCCATTTTTTAGTAAATAAAGTGGCTTCTCTTAATTTATCCCCTCATATGAAGGTGAATTATAGAGTTCAGGAAGAGGTTAGGAGGCTGATAAGAAAGTACAGTTACCTGTCATGGTGAACAATGCTGCCAGAAACACTAAACCTCAGGGTTAGACAAAATCTTAAAAGTACTTTGGTCCAACTAGCCAAGCAACGTTTAAATTCCCCTTACCATATCCCTGATGATAATAATCCAGTGTTTGACTCTCATGTTATAAACTCACTATATTCTAAAGCAACCTATTAAGTTTCTGGACAGATCCATTAATGGGGGTCATCCCTGTACTACCTTCCACATAGTTTTCACCCACATATTCTGAAGAACTGTATTCAACAGGTAGCAAGTTTCCACCGAGTTCCTTCAGTTATTCCTTATTTTACATAGTTTGTGGCCCTTTCATCATTCTAGTCAGTCTCCTATAAAAGTACTTCAGTGGTCTACGTGCCTTTTACACTATTGTCCCAGGACACCCATTATTTCCGGTGTGGCCTCACTGAAGAAGTGTTGGACTGCCATCTTCCTCATTCTCAATAACATCAACTTAAGTTTCCTAATGACCAAATTACACTGGGAACTAATATGAAGTTTGCTGCCAGCTAAGTCTTTTTTAACCTGCTTTGCTGCCAAAGATATGCCACTCAACTATACTTACTTGGTTAGTTTTTTCCATCCAAATACTGGACTTTAGATTTTTCTCTGTTGGAGAACAACTTGTTAAATCTGACCCATCTCTCTGGTCTGCTAAACTCATTCATTCAATAAATATTCTTGAAAGCCTATTTGCCAGGCTCTATTCTAATGCATTAAATAAAGCATTAAACAAAACAGACAAAAGTCACTGCCTCTTGCAGCTGACATTTCTGTCATCTCTCTTTTTTTTTCCCCCCAAAAGCCCCAGTAGATAGTTGTATGTCATAGCTGCACATCCTTCTAGTTGCTGTATGTGGGACACGGCCTCAGCATGGCCGGAGAAGCGGTGCGTCAGTGCGTGCCCGGGATCCGAACCTGGGCCACCAGCAGCGGAGCGCGCGCGCACTTAACCGTTAAGCCACAGGGCCGGCCCTCTGTCATCTTTTTGGATTCTGATTCTATAAGCTAACACTTTCACTAGCCATCCCTCTCAGTTTTTATGGCATCCATAAAATATATCTAAACTCTTTTCATCCAAATCATAGATTAAAAAGAACAAACAGGGGCACAAAGCTAAGGTCCAGGGTATTCCAATAGAAACTTCCCTTTATTAATTTATTAAAGAGTTGTTTAAGACTATTCATATAGTTATTCATATAGTGAGCTACCCTTGCATCTAGGTCAGATTTCTGTTTCATCCACAACTATATCATGAAAGACTCATAAAGTCTAAATATACTGAGTCTCTCAAATTTCCTAGACTTTTCTTTGGATTTTTTGCCCTGAAATTTCAATAACACAAAAGCCTTGATCCTGCGTTGTACAGCTATATTAAAATAACTTAGGTGGCAGTGACAAAATGCTCAACTTACCCCTTTCATCCAATAGGAGATTTTCTGGCTTAATATCCCTGTGAGTTATTCCAATACCATGCAAATAAACCTAGGAGGGAAGCATACCAAAGTTCAGTAACTTACTTCAGTCACACTAATTTTAAGCAAAAGGAAAAGAGACAACTGTACCTACCACCCCTGCCATGAGTTGATGGAAGAACCTCTGAGCATCTTGTTCAGGCATGCCTATGTCTGGCTCTATAGGAATTAATTATGAAAGTTAGTTTACCAGGTAAATATAATCAGGCATCAACCACAAAGTCTCCTAATGCTAAGGTTAGACATTTGTGATTGTACTGTAGCAACAGAATCTTATGCTAACAGTTAAAGACTCTGGAGTTCACCAACTCATATAGTACTTAATAGCTCACATTTTCCCATCTGTTCGTGGCAAAAATAAATTAACATCACAGGAAAATTACAGAGACCAAAAACTATCATCCAAATCAAGAATGCAAGCCATACCTTGAAAGCCCCTGCTCATCTTACACTAACCATGATCTATATGGTATCCTTCAAATTCTCCTCTAATTTCTTCTAAATGCTATAACAATATTTCTCCTACCTCTGAAATGTAATTGCCAAAGTGTAAGCCTGGGCAAATCTAAGCTAATTTCACTAAATAATTAACAAAAGATTTAAATTTCATATACTCTCTCACTACTACAAAGCTGTGAATGTCTGTGAAGTTCCTTCAGGAAATACAGTTTTATTAAGAAATGTTCTATTGTCAGTTATCTTTTTGTACTTTGATCTCCCTCATTAACTTTTTTTTAAACGTTTTATTTTTTATTATTTTTTTCCCCCAAAGTCCCAGTAGATAGTTGTATGTCATAGCTGCACATTCCTGTAGCTGCTACATGTGGGACGCAGCCCCAGCATGGCCAGAGAAGTGGCGCATCGGTGCGCGCCCAGGATCCGAACCTGGGCCGCCAGCAGCAGAGCGCACACACTTAACTGCCAAGCCACGGGGCCGGCCTCCCTCATTAACTCTTGATTTTTTCTACACTCAACTCTCTCCTGAGATACATATTGGAGATTCTAATAATCAGTTTTTAACTGTTAATACAATAGCTTTAAATAATCAATTTAGATTCACAGAATATAATTTATGTATTCCTCAGTGTTCTGTAATATAAAGCCTTTGAATCTACATAGAATATTTAGGTGGCAAACACAGACATTACTTAATATATATAAAGCAATCCTAGAACATTCTCAATTATTTCATTTAAATAAATAAAGAAGAAATATAACAACATGCTATTATTTATTATTTTGTATCTGTAAATGTATGCAATGATTTTATGTAACTAGAATGTCTACAAAGAAAAAAACTGTCTAGGCAAACAATAGATTGCAATTATAATACTTCACCATGAGATTAGTTTATCATTCTTAAACTCTACAAAACAGCAATCTCAACCAAAATCACATATACAACTTGGGAAAAAAAGTTTTCTTTGATGACTCTATATATGCTTTCATGTGTTAACATAAGTTGCTAAAACAAGAAAATTTACTCCAATTTCATTATTGCATAAGCAATTGGACAATGATCAAATAGCAGACCCAAGATTCAAAACCAAATTTAGAAATTCGTTTAGTAGAATAAGTATCTTAAATCTTTTCCATACCTATTCTATCAAAAAGTTCTCCCCCACTGCAGTACTCCAGAAATAGATACTGGATATTGCCTTCTCTCCTGTGACCATAGAATTTCACTACATTCTCATGATTTAACATTTTATTGATACAGATCTCTTTCTTAATATTTTCTGGACAGTCTATGGCACGCTTCATGTCTACTATCTTCACTGCAACTGCTTCTTCAGTTCTTCTATTCACAGCAAGTTGAACTCTAAAAAGGAAAAGGAAGACATTTGAATTCTTTCTTTTAAAACTTCAAAAGATTAAACATGACTCATCCAACTATTTTACCTTTATTACTTTCTCTACAAAGGAGAAACCAAGGAAACAGTTTCTGCCATGTTCTCAACAGATACTACTCCTTTCTGACATGTAAGGTATGATAGTTAATGTCCCAAGGAAGTCATTATGCTATACATCCAAAAGTCATTTAATAAACGCTTGATAAAATAAATTAAAATGGGATAACAGCAATTGTATGCCACATCACATATATGCATACACTATTCATTTAATTTTAATAACATTACCTAACATATATCAATCCGACACTACATACACCTGTGTTAACTGTTCTAAGCATCTATGCGGTAGGTACTACTATTGCCATCTCACAGCTGAGGAAACAGAGGCACACAACCGCATTAAGAAGCTTGCCCAAGAAAACAAAACAATGACCAGTATGTGACAGAGTGAGGGTTCGAAACCAGTCTGACTCCAGTGTCTGTTCATTTGCTCACTTAACCACTATGCTTAAACCCCAGGAAGGGATATGTGGGAAGAGAAACTGACTTTAGAAGTCTCTTCCAGCTCTTTACAAACACTGTTGGAAAAAAGCAAGAAAAAAATTAATTCTTACAAAAGATTGTGCAGCTTCAGTTCCCAAAAGTCTTGGATTTCAAATGCAAAGATCTGTTCGCTAAGGCACCACTGTATTAGAATAAACAACTCCAAAACAATGAATATGTATGTACTCAAACAAGACAACAGAGAGAAAACTAAACAAGCGTGAAGGCAGGGTAAGCGGACTCAAACTCACTCTCCATAGGCACCTTCTCCCAGGGTTTGCACCAAGTCCCAGTCTTCCACAAAGGGCACTGCCATGACTCCACTACGAACCACGGCTGCAAAAGGTAGGAACCCAGAAATGATGGGGATGAGAAGAAGCCTCAATTATCTGTAAAGCCACTGAGCTCTGGCTCTTGCCATGATTCCTCAATATAAATAATAGCTCTTGGTTTCCCCTTACACCTCATCCACATTTTATCCAAGTCTTTTAACCACAAGCAAGTATGTATTCTAAATTCTGGCACTTTGTTGTGTTAATCACAATCCGCATTCCCACGCAACCCGACGGCTGAAACTCCGCCTTCCTCAGGCCTCAGAAGAAATTTAATAGTTCTGTTGAGGAGCTGGGGTACAAATGCTTTACGGTGGATGACTGGGGAAGAGGGTGAAAGAGGTGGGGTTTGGGTGGGAGAGTAAGAGGATGCGGCCTCATGGGGGCGGAAATAATAACTACGACCCCTGCAGCCCCTCCTCTCCACTTGCTCAGTCCCAATACCCACTCTCACCCCGTCCCAAAGGCCGGGAGGAGCCGGGGCGGGGCCAAACTGCCCCAAGAAGCGGAAGGGCTGGGTGGCAGACGGACGGCCGGGGCCCAAACCCCTGGGGTTCTCAGCCAGCAGAGAGTTGGTCTCTCCAGTCCCTCTACAATGGGGACCCCCAGTACTCCTCCACCCTCCGAAACCGCCCTCCGTGGGAGTCTCTCCGATCCCCTTCGCCTGTCCCCGGTAACATTCTCTCGCCGTGCCCCTCCTAACTAATGTGGACCCCGAACTCCTTCTCCAAACTGGTTACCCACCCTACCGACCGCCTCTCCTCACCCTCGTCCTTTGCCTGCCACCACAGGAATCCAAATACGGCGCTTTTCCCGCCAAAACTTGCTCGCGTCACACGGTCGCAAACGTGCGCACCCTTGCCGTAAAGCAGGAAAGCGCGCGTTCCCGTGACCGCTGCCGTAAGAGTGGCCGCTTCAGGTGGCGGGCGCCGGGAGGTTACCCCCAGGTTTAAGCAGGCCGGGCCTTGGGTTACTTTGGAGTCGAGGCAAGGTCCTGGCTGAAGAGATTTAAGAACTGCCCGCCGCATCAGTGCGCATGATCTCTGGGCCCAGACGCGAAGTGGTCTCCGGTGTGGGACCTCGGCCAGGCGGCCCTCACGCTCCTGGGCGGAGCCGAAGCCCCTCCGGAGATGTGCCTTGACACAGCGGGCGGCGCGGTCCTCGCGTTCGCGCCCCCTGTGTTCTGGACCTGGCGGGCGGGCGGGATACGTGCCTACACCGACCAGCTCGGGAGCTCCGAGCACCTCGCCCGGCTGCTGGCAGGATTGTGAGGATCACATGCAATGACTGTTGCCTCTCTATGTAACTTTAAAGTGCGCTACAGAAAAAACGAGAGCGGAGAAGCTAAGAGCTGCTGTTGTAATTGATCTTTTGAAGAGTGAAAGGAACTTTGTGGTGGGAGCCAGAAGCATCAAAAAAGACTGGCCACAGAGGAATGAGGGTGGGAACGCGCCCGGATGAAGAAAGCTATTTATTTGTAGTTTGAGGTCATGTCAGGATAACCAATCTTATCATGTCTGAACTGGCTCCAAAACAAGACCTTAGCCCAACCTTCGTAAAGTAGGAGCATCTGCATAGCTTAGTTCTACTCGCTTTTTCATTCTTAATGTGTAAGATACAGGCAGGTAGAAGCAAAAAGGCGTTTCGCCTCATTTTACAATGCCAATGTTAAAAGTAACCAGTTTAAATGGGAAAGTAAATTCAGGGAAAGGGGACTTGTTTGAGCACAAAATAATGTGGAAAAACTGAAATAGGTATACCCCCTTGACAGTAAACTAGACTGGGAACTCAAAACGCAGGCAAGATCATCTCCATTCAATTCTCCAGTTCTTAAAACTGGGCCACATACGTTGAGCATAACTTGCTCTTGCCTGTGATACTGGTAATAGAGTAAGTGTAAAATATATTACACAAAATTGCATACATGTGTCTTAAAGTAGCAAAGTCAGGGCTAAAAAAAACAAGACCAGAACATTTCAAAATGCTTACGCAAGAAGTTTTTAACCATGACATCACAGTTTAGGCTTCATATAATAAAGTTTTCGAAGTCATTTACTCCATTTTCTGTAGTTTCTGCACTGTGTGCTGCAAACAAAGAATATGAAGAGAGAGGAGGATCTGTACAGTTCCTATGTGTCTGGATAGAATTAAGGTATTTTAGCCTGAAAGAAATCAGTATACAGGATTCAGGCAGAATACTACTGCAAGATAGCATGTGGGAGAATGAACGAATGCACACAGTAGCCTCTATTCTCTTCTGAAACTTTACTAAAATAGTAAATTTTAATAGTAAATATTAAAATAACAAAATAGTAAAATTTACTATTTTAAAATAATAGTAAATTTTTAAAAGGCAATAACCCACAAGAATAGAGTATGAAAAAAAACCTTTTGGAAAGTGGCAAGTCTTTAGATGAAAGGTAACTTAGATGAAAGAAAGACGAATCCTAACGCCAGCAATGAGAAAGCAGAAAAGCAACATGATTTGCATCCCAGAACTCCCAAAGGCTCAAGTAGAATTATCAACACCAGGTAACTGAATGTGGAGGTGAACATGGGGCTAAAAAGAGGGTAGGTTGAAAGACTATGTAAGAAGCAAATAAACCCTTGGATCCTCTCTGTCCTCTGTATACCCAAAGAACTGCCCCTCCCTGAAACAGACACAAGACTTGAGAGGGTAACACGTGGTATCTGAACTGGACAGCATCAGGCATAGCTAAAGGCTGTTGAAAACAAAGGGATCAAGTTTAAGTTTATGCACTGAAAGTAGAACCTCTGAGCCTTTTTTCCCCCACTTTACTCCCAGAAATCTGGCAACTTGGCTTGTATCCTTAAGAGGATATACATGCCTTCTCCAGGGAATCTTATCTATATAAAAGAAAAGATCAAAAGATACCAATATCCGGACTTCCTAACAACTCAGATCACAGGAGAGGGAAGCCCACATTCAATAAGCCCCACCCCACCCCAAAGAGCCCTTACAATCAACTTTTTAGGGTCCCACTCTTCAAAAAGGGCAGACAACCAAGAATTTGAAAAGGCCTTTAATAGGAAAAATGTCAAAACAAAGGAATATTCAAACAAAAAACCTCTTGGACATTTAAAAAATATGATAGCAGAAAAAAAGGAAACTAAATAGATATGTTAGAAAAAAAAGTTTAGGAAATCTCCCAGAAGGAAGAGTAAAGATGGAAAACAGAAGGGTAAATATAAGAATATTGAAAGACTAATCCAGGAAGTCCAACATCCAAATAACTTATTTTTCAGAAAAAGAAAGGGAGTTGAGGGAATCCACAAATAACTCAAGAAAATTTCCCTTAACTGAAGATCTTGATTTTCTATACTTAAAAGTTTAAAGTACCCAGCACAATGGATGACCCACTCCAAGACACATCATTAGGAAAATTTCAAAACATTACATACAAAGAGAAGATCCTAAGAGGTCTGGGGTGGGAATGAGAGGGAATGGCCACATACAAAAAAATTAAGAATCAGAATAGCATTGCATTTCTCAACATGTAGAAAATAGAAAATAATGGGCCAATGCCTTTAAAATAATTCTAAGGAAAACTTCTTCCCAACCTGCAACTCTACCTAGCCCACCTCTCAATTAAATGTCACAAGAAACATGCAAGATCTCAAGAAATTTATCTCCCACAGGCTTTCTCAAGAAGGTACTTAGAGGTGATAAATCAAAGAAATCAGAGGATTAACACACACAAAATGACAGTGAAAGAACACACCAACCCAAGAAGTGTGTAATCTAGAGTAAACCAATCCAAACTGGGACATACCAAAACAGAAGACATCTCTAAGAATGAGTTATCTAATAAGTCTGAACACATTAAAAGGATTAGTTGGGGGCCGGCCCCATGGCTTAGCGGTTAAGTGCGTGCGCTCTGCTGCTGGCAGCCCGGGTTCAGATCCCGGGTGCGCACCGACGCACGGCTTCTCTGGCCATGCTGAGGCCGCGTCCCACATACAGCAACTAGAAGGATGTGCAACTATGACGTACAGCTATCTACTGGGGCTTTGGGGGGAAAATAAATAAATAAATAAATAAGAAGATTACCTTTAAAAAAAAATAAAATAAATAAAAGGATTAGTTGGCACAAATGAAGGAGAGTTTGGGGAGAAATTAGTGACAAGTACAAAAAAAAAAATGAAAAATCTCCCTCCGAAAAAAAGTTATGCAGAGAAAAAATAGTAACAGTATACCACATGGTCTAGTTGTGAAAAGCCATAAGGTAAAACCTATGGAGCTAACCTAAATCATAACTATAATAGAAGCTTAAAGATGGTAAGAACAAGTGTGGCCATGGGAACAGCAGGATGGGGAAAAAGAGCTAAATCCTCCATTTCCACACCAGAAAGTCAACCTAAAATTGAAAAACCAACACATACCAAAATAAAGCAAATTATTTAATGATATGGAGGTAAGTAATGTGAGAATCAGCAGAGTTGAAATTCATTGCCTCTAGGGGGTGCAAAACAGTGTTGTTGCTTTTTAGAATTATTTTATTATTTTTACACTAAGAGCACTATAACAATGAAAAAAGAAACGTAAATTTTTTAAAAAGATAGCTTCATGTAGCCTAGAAAGGTAACAAAATTAAAATCGTAAGAGCAACAACTATAGTGATAAATGAAAGAGTTATCCCATATATACTATAGATGAAGATCACTAATGATCTCTAACTGGTATTACTCATATAGGTAAAAAAAAGAAGAAAAAAAAACCCCTCAGAATAAGCTCTTCCACTAGGAAGGAATTCTGTATATATATCAAGTAATGTATTTACATACAGTAAATCAAATCTTACATCAAATCTAAATCTCACCCACAGTTGAAGCGCTTGGTATATAAATTGGTTTGGAAGGCTGTTTCCTGGGTATACAAGTATACCTGAGCATACCCTTTAGGAGCACCATTTTGACTTATCTAAAAGCCATGTAATTGCTCCTGTTTCTTAAAGAGGTAACACTAAACAGTTACCCTGTATTATTTCTAATGACTTAGGGTTTATATATATATCACTGATATGTGTCTTATGTTGTAAAATACATATAATGTCCTACTGTACTGAACATAAAGCTGTTTGTCCTGACATTAAATATCGATGGGACTACTACTGTGTTTTGAGTTAAAATTATTTTTAAAGTTTCTCTTCCCCTGCAGTTAGGCTAGCACTGCTCTCTAGGTACCTGCTAATAGCAATTCTTCCCCCTTCTAATTTGTAGCTTGTCTGGCAAGGGCTTCAAAACCAGATCATCAAGCTTGTTAGTGATATTTAATAACAACAAATAGGATAAGACTAAGGGAAAAAGAAGCCCCCCTTACATAATCACAAGAGTTTTAGTGCAAAAGCTAAATCAAATGAGCAGAGACATTTACTGTATCATGGATAAGTGAGAGTACTGAAAAGCTGGATTTCAAATAGATATGTATGATTATATTTCAGCTGATTTCAAAAACACCTACTGACCAAGTTCTATACATAATGTTGGAGGGGTTTTTCCCTCTACCTTGATAACAATAATTCTACTGTTTGCCCTGAGTCTTCAAAACTGCTGACTTTGGTCTTACTTGATTTATTCCTGCTCCAAAAAAAAAACCTATCTAGTCCCAAAAAATTGCTGAGATCAGGTATGGCTAGCCACCTTCTGTCCCTTGCAAAAAGAGCCTCTAAGGACGAGATGTTCAGAACAGAGACATGATGGCAACAAAGCTGCCTTTCCTGCCCAGAAATCCACTCCTCTGGTCCCACAAATATTTATTCATTTGAAAAAAGTTTATTGAGCACCCACTATGTGCAAGGCATTGTGCTATGTGCTGCAATTTTTGAATTGACAAAATTATTTGTATATGTAGGATCTGAGCTAGTCCTTGATAGTTTTCCTGATTTGAGAAAGACAGAATGTCCCTACGTGGCTCATTTAGGGAGCAAAGAACATGGATGAGGTCTGCTTTCTGTCCTATCAGCCCAGCAAAAACTTTTGCCTTCCTCAAATCAGTCATAAGTCAAAACGAATAAGGCACATTTTTAAAAAAATTCCCCCCTTTAATTGACCAAAGTAAAGCCATGACATTTCATTTGGTAACCTGCTCAAAATTATAAAAATCATTGCATTTGACCCAGCCCATACTACCCAGGGCAAAAATTCCAGACAATTCTAATCCCATCGTGCTCTGTTCTTATAAACTGCATATTTAAAAACATCTTCAGCGTCCTAAATGTGACGCGCTCAGTGCGAAGCATATCGGAGCTGGATGTAACATTTATGTCCTTGACAAGCCTCGATTATCCAGGTCCTTTACCTGCAACATAAAGATGTCAGTTTAATATTTACAATCAGATTAGCTTAGGAGAGCTTTTCTACTGGGTTGGGTTCACCCAGACAAGAAGGGAGTATGTTGGATTCTACTCCCTGGTTTGGCTTTGTGACTAAACGAGCACCGGTTTGAGACTAGCTGCTCTCTGCTTAGCCTTTTGGAGTACCTCTGTTAGGGGCAGTATAAATGATCTACTCTCCAAATGTACCAAGGGTTCTCAATCTTTTCTTACATAAGAGATACAACACACTTCTACGTGACTCTCTATGCCATAAATTCTTCAGCGGGAGAGAAGAAAATGTAGTTCGAAAACACAAACATAGACACTTTCTCTTTTTTACCCCATCTAAGCCTGATAATCACTAAAACAGATCAAGTACAGGCCCAACTGGAAAAACTATCATTGCAACCACTGCCAAAATGACAGCAGACTGAGGCGTCTACTTTCTAAAAACAATCTAAAATAAAAATAGTAAAATTCTGAGTGAGTTGCAAGCTACTTTTCAGACATTAGAAATGTCCCTATTTTAGAAATATGTGGCCCATTTTGAAGCACTTGAAGCATCTGCTCACCTTGTATATCCTGACTAGCCAATGTTCTGTGGTATATGCTTCCTCCAGGACGTCAAGCTCAAAGTCTTTATTCCCAATCTCAGCATTCCGGACACGGTCAAAGCCTGGTGGACGCTCTAGAAAGGGACAAAAAAGGAGACACACTTCCTTCTATAGTGCTGATTTCCTGAAGAAATAGTAAATCAGTTTGGTAAATTGTCCACTAATTGGAATGTTACTCCTCAGCCTACAGTTGTTTATAGAGAGTAAGACCTGCAGAAAAGGACATCAGATACTAAGGGCAAATCAAGTGTTACCCTAACTCAAGTTCTCTCCAAGATGATACTTGGCAGAGTCCATGGAGGTTATCTCTTTTAAGAGATAGGGGGCTGAGTTCCAAGCCCCTCTATTCCTGAGGATTGCCACCCAGAGGCCTCTGTGATAC
This sequence comes from Diceros bicornis minor, assembly GCF_020826845.1. Taxonomy (NCBI): domain Eukaryota; kingdom Metazoa; phylum Chordata; class Mammalia; order Perissodactyla; family Rhinocerotidae; genus Diceros; species Diceros bicornis. The sequence continues at coordinate 10,480,971 of NC_080746.1, forward strand.
ACCAGTAACGCTTGCATGGATCAGAGAAGAACCTAGCAGAAGTCAAAGGCCTGCATCTGCTTCAGAAATTGTCCCTAGTGCAGAACCAAGAAATTGAAGTCAGAAGGAGAGACTTAACCTAATCAAATTACTATCAATGTATTTATCTGAAAAAATGATAAGTCGTTTATCTCACTCTATCCCCCTTCATTCCTTTCTCCATTGCAATATCTTTTACTGAGAGGCAATAAAAAGTAATGGGTAAAAGCACAGAATCTAGAGCCAGGCTGCCTAAGTTTAAACTGACTCTGCCACTAGTAATGTGACTTTGGGCAGTTAAGTAACCTATTTATACCTCAATTTCCTCATATAAAAAATAGGAATAATATTAGTATCTACCCTTTGGGTTGTTGTGAGGATGAAATAAGTTAATAGATGTAAAGCACTTAGAGCAGTGCCTGGCATATGAAAAACACTATATGCGTTAGCTATCACTGTTCTTACTATTGTCATTAGTGTTAGTATGAATCACTCACTGGCTTCTGTGTAGACCTGTCCAAAGCGGTAGTAACACATCTTGTACATAAGGCAGTTGAGCAGCACTGGAGAACCCTCACGGTCCACACGGAATTCCCCAGTTGGAGTATAATAATCATGCTCCTTAATATGTTTTCCTGTGTCTGTGCTCCCTCCAATCCGGACCATCCACAGAAACTTGTTGATGTCTAGAAAAAAAAGAAAAAGAACTGCTGCATCAAAAAGGTTGCTGGAGCTAAATCTCCTAATGAAAATGTTACTATTTCTAAGGAAATTCCCCAAAATATTTTTCTAATGGGGAATGGTACCATTTAACTCTAATTTATGAAAATAGGAAAAGACAATGTGCGGACAAAACTTTTTTTCCTCAAAATATACAACTTATAGATTATTAGACTCCTGAAGTCCTATGGTCCAGACTTAAATCATAACTGAAATTGGTCCCAGGTATTAGCTATGGTTAACTGTCCAATATAGTAGCAACTAGAAACATGTAGCTACGGATAGTTGAAATGTGGCTAGTCCAAATTAAGATGTGCTGTAAGTATAAAATACACACTGGATTTCTAAGACTTTGTCCAAAAACAAAACAAAAGTGGGCAAAATATCTTGGTTACATGTTAATAATGTTTTGGATATATTCAGTTAAATAAAATTATTAAAATTCATTTCCTGTGTTTCTTTTTATTTATTTTGATGTGGCTAAGAGAAAATTTAAAATATGTGGCTCCCATTATATTTCTATTGGACAGTACTGACCTAGGAAGTAGGGAGCTATACCAGAAAGGTAGAGGAGACACGAATATGCTCCCTCTTGACCTATAGTTGCACAGTTACAAACCACCAAAGGGTATCTATGAGAAGTCAACATTTCTATGTCAAACACATTACCAGGCTCCATAAATACTGATACCACCATCACTCAGGTTCTCTCTCTTAGAGTATGTCACTCTTTGTATCTCTTCCACAGGCTTTATGGAAACAGATGGTTAGTATAAAAAGTATTATTGATCCATAAGAAAAAAAGATTCCTACTGCACTACTGCAAAGAGTTCCAGGGGATATCACAGTGGTTAAGAATACAGACTCTGGATCTAAACTGCCTAGGTTTGAATTCCAGCACTGCCAGTTCCAGGCAGGTGACCTTGAGCAAGTTACTTGACCTCTCTATGCTTCAGTTTCCTCATCTGTCAAATTATAAAAATGAGAGTATCTACAACAATAAGAATGCTATATTATTATGAGTAAGAGCACATAAGGCATTTAAATACATCATTTGTCACATATTAAGCATTCAGTAAAAAATAATACTCTCCTCAGATACTGTCAGCATTCTTACCTCTGCCTTACAAATGGAAAAACTGAGGAACAAAGACTGAGCCTAGATCACACAGCTAGAAACAGAATCAAAACAAAACCCCAGAGTGTCACCTCAACAGTCTTAGAGCACTGGTATTATAGTTTCCTGGCAGGTATGTCTGAATCAAAAACCTGACAAGCTTTAAAAATGGAAGCACGGGGCCAGGCTGGTGGGACAGTGGTTAAGTTCATGTGTTCTGCCTCGGCGGCCTGGGGTTCGCAGGTTCAGATCCTGGGCATGGACCTCTGCACCGCTCATCAAGCCATACTGTGGCAGCGTCCCACTTACAAAATAGAGGAAGATGGGCACAGATGTTAGCTAAGGGCTAATATTCCTCAGCAAAAAGAGGAAGATTGGTAACAGATGTTAGCTCAGGGCTAATCTTCCTCACTAGAAAAACGAAAAAACAGAATGGAAGTGTGCACAGCAAGGGACACAATCAACAAAATGAAAAGACAACCTACGGAATGGGGGAAAATATTTGCAAACCATATATCAGATAAGAGGTTAATATCCAAAATATATAAAAAACTCATATAACTCAATAGGAAAAAACCACACAATCCAATTAAAAAATGGGCAAAGGACCTGAATAGACATTTTTTCCAAAGAAGATATTCAAATGGCCAATAGGTACATGAAAAGGTGGTCAACATCACTAATCATTAGGGAAATGCAAATCAAAACCACAATGAGATATCACCTCACACCTGTTAGAATGGCTATCATTAAAAAAACAAGAGATAACAAGTGCTGGTGAGGATGTAGAGAAAAGGGAAACATTGTGCACTGTTGGTAGGAATGTAAATTGGTGCAGCCACTATGGCAAACAGTATGGAGGTTCCTCAAAAGATTAAAAGTGGAAATACCATATGATCCAGCAATTCCACTTCTGGGTATATATCTAAAAGAAATGAAATCACTATCCCAAACAGATATCTGCACCCCTATATTCACTGCAGCATTATTTACAATAGCCAAAATATTTAAACAACCTAAGTGTCCAGTGACAGATAAATGGATAAAGAAAATGTGACATACATATATACATAATGGAATACTATTCAGCCATAAGAAAGATTGAAATCTCACCATTTGCAACAACGTGGACAGACCTTGAGGGCATTATGCTAAGTGAAATAAGTCAGACAGAGAAAAGATCATCCACTGTATGATTTGTGGTTGCCAGAGGCTGGGGGAATTGGGTGAAGGTGGTCAAAACTTACAAACTTCCAGTTATAACACGAATAAGTTCTGGGGATGTAATGTACAACATGGTGACTAGACTTAATACTGTATTGTATATTTGCAAGTTGCTAAGAGAGTAGATCTTAAAAGTTCTCATCACAAGAAAAAACAATTTGTAACTATGTGAGGTGATAGATGTTAACATAATTTTGCAATATATACATATATCAAATCATTATGTTGTAGACCTTAAACATATACAATGTTATATATCAATTATATCTCAATAAAACTGGGGGAAAAAAGATAATATATAAAAGAATAGGTATGGCTGTGGTTTAATAAACAGACCCCTGGTCTACTGGATCATCAGTCAATGATATGTATCTGATCTTAAAATTTCCACATAATGTAATACCTAAGAAAACATTTTAAATCTCTCATTTGTTTTCTTTTCTATTAAAAATTTCAAAAATTACAAAAGAAGAATGGAAGAGTGTGAGAAGTAACAGGTACAGCATGAAGGACAGCCCACTGCTGAATGATATTGTTGTTTACAAAAAAAGCTCAAGTTAAAGGAGGGTAGTATTGTATCAAACTCTGACATAAGAGAATCTGGACTACCATCAGATCTAAATATTTTATTTTAGATCTGTGTAAGCATTATTTTTTTCGTGAGGAAGATCGGTCCTGGGCTAACATCCATGCCAATCTTCCTCTTTTTGCTGAGGAAGACTGGCCCTGAGCTAACATCTATTGCCAATCCTCCTCTTTTTTTTTTTTTGCCCCTTTTTCTCCCCAAAGCCCCAGTACATAGTTGATGTTATAATTTCACATCCTGCTAGTTGCTGTATGTGGGACACTGCCTCAGCATGGCTCGACAAGAGGTGCGTCAGTGTGCGCCCGGGATCCGAACCCAGGCCGCCAGTAGCAGAGCGTGCACACTTAACCACTAAGCCACAGGGCCAGCCTCTGTGTAAGCATTTAATAGAAAATGAGTAACATGAAATAAACATGCTTTGCCAAAATGGCACAATCTTGTTCATGACACTAATATCCCAAAGAAGTTTAAATTAAGAATATTTAAGAAACATGAGATGTGACCATGAAGTGATGAAACTTTTTAAAAACACTATAGAATTTTTATACCCAAATGCCTGTTAATCCCTTTAGAAAAGGTCATTTTTGGAACTTGTACCACTTAGCATAAAAATGCTCAAAATAGTCTGGAATTTCTCATTTGGAATCGTCTTCAGAGCTCAAGTCATGTGCGTGTGTGTGTTTTTTTAAAAACCCATGTTAGGGGCCGGCCCAGCGGCATAGCGGTTAAGTGCGTGTGTTCCACTGCAGCGGCCCGCGGTGGGCAGGCCCGGATCCTGGGCGCGCACTGATGCACCGCTTGTCAAGCCACACTGTGGCAGAGTCCTATACAAAGTAGAGGAAGATTGGCACAGATGTTAGCCCAGGGCCAGTCTTCCTCAGCAAAAAGAGGAGGATTGGCATCAGATGTTAGCTCAGGGCTAATCTTCCTCACAAAAAAAAAATAAATAAATAATAAATAAAAATTTAAAAACCACTTTATTGAAATATGATTGACATATATAAAGCTGTACATACTTATACAACTTGGTGAGATGGGTTTTTTTTTTAAATAGACTCAGTAGAGACAAGAATGATAACTGAAGATGAGTTGGGGCAGGAGGAGGAGGGATCAGCAATTAAGACAATACCAATGACTGTTTTTTGGCACATATTTGTATATGTGTCTGTGTGTGTTTGTGAAAGATTGAGAGAGAGAGAGAAGCTATTCTAAAATGTTAAAAAGCATTCACAGAAGGCACCAGCTGGAATGTTACCATGATTAAATAACAACAACAATAATAATAGTAATAATCTCTAGACTTTGGGTTCACTCCTTTTCCTTGTACAATACTTCTCAAATTTTTCAGAATTCCAATAAAGCCTAATAATTTGAGCTTGAGAAATAAATTCAATGTGAGAAAATAAACCAATACTGTCTTCTTTCATGATTTTCACATGCAAGCTTTCATGAATTTAGATAATAACATTGTTCAAACTGTTTTTTAAATAGTAATCTTATCTTTCTAAAAAAAAAGTCTAGCTTCCATACATAGGTCAGATTAACTGTCAAATCATCATCTTTCAACAATTCAAAAGCATAGCATAATGTCCAAAGAAAGGTTCTCTGTTAAGGCTTTCTTTCTGAATGAGTCTTTCTTTATGTAAACCTAATCTAAACTACCATTCTCACAAATTAAGCAACCATTTGACCTAACTAAATCTCTGATTTTCACATTTTTATAGTCCTCCATGACCAATTTATTAGGAAGGAGCAGCTTGTCCATCTTCATTAAAACATCTGTATTACCACTACATATATGCACAAATGAAAAAGATTTCTAATACCAAGCATAAGCAAGGATGTAGAGCAACGAAGAATTTCAGACACTGCTGGTAGGAATGTAAATTGGTACTACCGCTTTGGGAATTGCTGCCAGTATCTATTAAAGCTGAACAACATGCATTCTCTCTAAACTAGCATTTCCACTCTTGGGTATATATGTTTACCAGAAGACATGCACAAGAATGTTCATAACAGCATTATTCATGATAGCCCCAAACTGAACATAACACAGATATCCATCAACACTAAAATGCACACATTGTGTTATATTCACACAATGGAATACTATACAAGAATAAGAATTAAGAAATTATAACCACTCGCAACATGAATAAATCTTGCAAACATAATAGTGACCAAAAAAGCCAGAAACAAGAGTACATACTGTACTACTCCATTTATAAAGTTCAAAAATATGCAAAACCTCCCAGGTGTGTGTATATATATATTTCAAAACTTATGAAATTACAGATTTTAAATATGTGCAGTATACAGTGTGTCAATTATGCTTCAATAAATCTATTTAAAAAACAAACAAATGGCATTAGAAGCCAAGATAGTGGTCACCTTTGGGAGATGGGGGAAGATACTGCAAGAGATATGAGGAGGAATTCTAGGACACTAGTAATGTTTCTTGATCTGGGTGCTGGTTACATGGACATGTTCCCTTTGTGAAAATTCATCAAGCTATACACTTACAATATCTGCATCTTTTTAAATGTTAAACTTTAAGAGAAAGTTAACTTTAAAAATCTGTATAATCCAGACCTCTTGACCTTAGCACTATTTCTTTTCATGCTAAGTTCCTTTGTCAAGTTTTCACATGCTAATTTCCTTAACTTCACACAAAAAAATATATGTTCCAAATAATGACATTCACTTTTATGCCAGCATTAAACATACACTTCTATTCACCTTAGCAGGCAATAAAAGGTTGACTGAAAGTGGTCACTTAGCACTAGTGTTAGTGCTAACACTCCAGGGAACTATCTTTCTATCACATATATGTGTACATCCGTATATATAAAAATACATATACATACAAACATACATACACACACAAAATACTTTCCTGTAGTATCTGGATATGGTATTATCATTAGAAAGAGAAAACCTATAAACAATTACACACAATCAAATAGTGCTGGTGCAACTGTTTGTGAAAGTTCAAGTCTGTGGACACACGTCATTGCTATCATCATGCTTCCTCTGCTTGTACTAGACACACATGGAAAGCAGTCTTATTACTTTATACTGACACTTTATATGTACTATCTGGGTGGGTTTGTTAAGTCTGTCTATATCAGAGGGCACAGATAATCTAAAATTCCAACATCTTTAAGAAGCAGCCATATATTCAAAGAAAATTAAGATAGAAATATGATAGTAATTATTAACTATGGGAAAACAAAAGTTACTCTAGATGAGAATGTAACCACAGTGCACTGGTTGACTCAGCAGTGAATAATATTTACATAGTCACGGTTCTGAAAACACTTTATTTGGATTTAACTAAAAACTAAAAATTAACTCTACTGAGAAGATCCAAGAGGGAAAGGGGGAGAGGCAGTGATACAAAGGACTAAATTCCTTATCTACTATAACAATGAGTTGATACAGTATATCTAAAATGATCAGTCAATGAATAGCAGAATATACATATTATTTAGAAATATGAATGTAAGTACTAGAAGAAACAATGGAAGGAATGATTGCCTCTGGGAACTGATGTTATAAGGGGGCTTAGGTTTAGGGGCAGAGGACTACCACTTTTTATTATAAACCTTCAGAAGTGTTTAACATTTTAAAGTATAAACAGCTATTTAATTTTTTAAAAGTTTTTTTTAAGGCAGAGAACTGTATTTGGATGATTCTTCTAAAAATATGGTTTTGCTAATAATGGGAACATGGTAACATATACCATATATATATAACACATATATATAAAACATTTTAAGCTGGCAGATGATTCTACAGCTTAAACCCACTAAAAAATGCTAATTAAGTTCGTTTTCAGAAGCCTTATGTTCTTTGTTTATTTACTGGTTGTGGAACTACTCCTAGGTCTTTGAACAATTACAGCATGCCGTACCTACATGACAATTATCTACATTTACTTCCAACTTGCTGCCACACACACAAAAAAGTAATCAAAATTATTTTGATATCAAAACTTATCAAATTACAGTTTTGAACCTCAAGTTGCAAATACTTAGGAACTTTCCCAACTAAGAAAATAGTCTCCTGTAGCTAGAAATAGAATCAAGTACATTACCATCAGAGGAATACCCAGTAAGGCCTCCAAAAATGACCAGCACATAGCTAACATCAAGCTCTCTCATGATCTCATAGGCTTTTTCTTCTGTGGATGCCATTGCCTAGAAAAATACATGCACATTTCTCAGAGCAAAATTCCAGGTCATGTGATCCATCATGGAGAAATATTTCCCACTAGACTCTGTGCGCCAAACACTAAAATGAACCCTTCACCTTACCTGCCCTACTCGAGAAATATGGGTATTATTCCAAGTGTTGTTATCCACTAAAATCGTCCGATTCGCCATAGCTGTAATCTGGTAGCCATAATCCCACCATGACATGACCTTCGCATCCTGACAGAAGAACAAGAAATGGAAATAACAAGCTTCTCACTGTCTCCAAAAATCAAATACAAAAGAAGGAGTAGAAGGGCATCTGATAGGAAGTGAGGCATGGCTAATTAATTTCTTCACAAAATAATGCATGCCTAACCAGAAAATAAATCTTGCCACCTGGTCCTACATTTATATACAATCATGAACTCTCAGTGCAAATTATACAATCCAACATTCCCAATACTTTCATCCTGGATCACCTTATACAAAACAAGCACAGTGGGGTCAGAAGTGTAGCAGACTGTGCAATATTTCCAAATAAATAGCGGTGTCATAAGATAACCGTATTAAATAAATGACCTTTAACAATGTCACAAAAATCAGTTATTATAAATATGGGGAGAAACACAAATCACAGGATATGATGGGCAAGGATTAAGAAATTCTTCAAGTTTTGATTCCTAAGAATCTAACTCAGAAATACTGTTCCCAACAGCTACTGCAAAGGAAATCACTTCAGATTCTCAAAAGTCATAAAGCAAAATGTTAAAAATGGTTATCCTCAGGTGATCACTTCATGGAAAATTTATCTTTTTTCTTGCTTCTATTTTCTGATTTTTCTACCATGAACATGTATTATTTATTTGTAACTTTTTTTCTTCTTTTATAATTGGGATGGTCTACCTCATGATAAAATCACCATGCTGTCAATACAAGTGTCCAAGCAGAGTGTAGATAATTACCAGTAAAGGTCACTATAGAAGAAATCCTAAATTGAATGAAGGCTGATCTTTAAGGCTCATTCAACACCAGGGTTCTGTAGTTTCAATTTCTCCAAGCCTTCCACCCATCTAAAAGCTGTATGATTCACTATAACATCAAATGTCTCCCTCTTCCCCCTACCCCACAACCCCACTTCTCCCAAATCTTCACCTCTGGCGTATTGTGACGAAGCCAATAGTACGCTTCTCGAAAGTCATCAAAAATGATCCTACTGCCATCCCCACCACGGGCAGAGAGCACAATGGAGGGAGAAGAGTAGGCCTCACTGGTCACCCAGGTTGAATGAAAGGTGTAGGTGATGAGAAAGAAAGCCATGACCAATATCATCCCACTTGCCACCTAAACAAGGAAGAAGAATTGTGTTGTAAACCAAATTAAACTTACACAACACAGAACAGTTTCTAATACACAGTCAATAATATAGATGAGCCGAATCAAAATAAGTCAGGGGCTACATGAGTTAATTCTGACCACTTAGGACAGAGCTCTACTTTACTTTCTCACTCAAAAAAAAAATATACACACACAAACACATGCACACACAGTTTCCCAAGCCCATTCCTAGTGTTGTTTAATTCTCACTTCATTCTTAATAGGGTAGGTAGAATCCTGCTGCTTCTTGCTCTTCTTGTCTGGACGACTTATGTCCAGATTCTTCATGTAAGTGGACAGCACCTGGGAAACTCCAATGCCAGAAAGAATGCACATAACAGGTGCCAACACTAGCATTAGACGCACCTAAAAGAGACAGGAAGCAAAATCACAAGATAATCAGTGTTCTACAAATTAAAGATTTCGACCTATTAGAAGATTATGACATCAATTTAGGGGTTTTCAACAAACATGATTCTTAAATGAAACTGAAAGAAAAAGAAAATACTTAATAGATCTATAGTAGTAGAAGAATATATTCTTAAACTTTGTTTTTAAGTTATATATAATAGATGTATATATGTGCATACTGAGTAATGATACGATATAAAATGTATTTCTTAACTGTGGTTTGGGGTCAAGAAAGTGTGAGAAACACTGTCATACTACAACATATAAAATCTCTCCTCTTTTAACAACCTAGCACTCAGCAATCCTCCCACGCCTTTAAGAAAAAAACATCACCTCCCTTTTAAAGACACCCAGAAAGAGAGCAGAAGGAACCTGGCCAGGGTCACTTTCTCCAACAAACGTAAAAGTGCCTCTCCCTAACACAAGGTTATGTATCCGAAAAAGTTGACCCCACAATCAGAATTCCTGGGAAGGGTCAACAACAGTAGGCAGCTTTAAAACTCAGCTGCTCAAATGCTAAGGGAAGCATCTGTACAATCATCAGTACTTTCTGAATCCAGCCATGCAGGAAAAAAAAGCACCTCAGAGTTAGGGGTGGAAAGGTTTGCTAGGACTGAGGGCATTCCTCACCATTACAGCTGAGAAGTACATGCTGGTCACACCATACATGATGATGAAAATCCTGGCATCAGACAGGTTGCTAAAGCAGTAATAGAGACCAACTACAAAAGTAAAAGTAAAAAGAAGTAAGCAACTGAAAAAACAAACTGTGCGAAGATGTTTACTACAGCACTCTTTAAAACAGCAGAATACCAGAAACCACCTAAATAAATGTCCAACATTAAGGAAGTACTTAATTATAGTGTATTTATAAAATAGAATATAATACATCAATTAAAAATTGCTGCAGGAGATTATGGACTATTTGCCTTCTTCTTTACACATCTCTGTACTTTAAAAAACTAATAAATTATATATCTTAAATACTGTTTCTCTAAAATAATACTAAGTAACAGAAATTACCATGATTCTTTATGAAATGAAAAAAATCAGGGGAAAAAACTGTATCACCTCATTTTTATTCAATAAATAACTGGATGAATATACATCAAAATGTTAACAATAGCAACAGATGAGTGGTGAGAACTCCTGAAATTTTCACTTTTTTACTTGTCTATATTTTTTACAATAGACAACTAACTTTCATAATAAGAAAAAAACGTGAAAATTATTTTATAAAAAAAAAGAAAGCCTCCTATGACTGGCAAATTCCAAAACATATCTGGATTGGCCAGAAGATAAGTTAGATAAAGAGGCTTTACAATCAATCATGGCTATTCACAAACTTCAATACTGCCAAGAAGATAAATGGGGAGGAGGCAGAGATGCAGGTGGTGGGAGAGAGGTACACTAGAAATGCTCCCCTGCAAAAAAAAATCCTGAAATTAGGGTTGAATTTTAACTTATAATACAAATTAACAGAAAACTGTCAGGCTAATTTGCCAGTATCTGCAACTGTTCAACTTCTGACTCTACTCTGCTTCAAACACTAGAAAAATGTGCTAGCCATCCTCTGTACTGCATAGAGTAAACAGGCAAAAAACAAAAACACAAGGATGAGCGTAGTTTACTTATTTTGAATCAAATGGCAATTCTTACAAAGAAGGCCACTTCAGAACACAAGGCAGACAGACCTGGAAACATGAAGACGAGAAGCTGCAGGTCAAAATAGTATGAGGACCAGGTTGTAGGCTGATGCTCAGACACAGAAGCAATGATGGGGATGTTGTTCTTAGCATAAGAAGGATCCAGCAGTGAGTAGAAACGCCCCGTCCAGGGAGATATTTTTCCTGGCAGCAAAGAGGCAACAAATATTTCACAATCACTCCTGAAACAAAATAACATCTGATCCTAACTAATCGCAACTTCTCGTTTTAATAAGGTTATCTGAGACAGAGAAGGACTTGGTTTTTGTTTAAATGATACCAATACTTTGAGAATTTCACTCCTTTCTTTCAAACTGGAAAGTACTTTTGTCAGCATAGCCAGCAGAATAAAGACAGGCTGTATATAAGCTCAGAGAGAAGAAGGGAGGCAGAAATGCTCCCAAGAGGGTTTTAGGCCAAATCTGATCAAAACCAAGACCAACTCTATACACTAAGTCAACTAGGTCTTCCAGTGCTGCTCTGAATACACAGAGACTTGGGCAAAATCAAATCAGCCTCTAAGAAGTGGAAGTGAGGAAAATGAAGGAGGAGGAAAATGTGGCATGCCAATCAAATGAAACAGCCACAGTTTAGCGCATTTGGGATTAGATAAGGCCACACTGTAGGGTATGACAAGCAATGTTAGGATTTCTCCCACCCTACCAATAGTAAAGAAAAGAAAAGAAAAAAAAGAGAAAGATCATCAGGTAAGCTACAGTCCTTTCACCAAGTGTAATTCTTCTGAGACTAAGAGCTGCTCTAACAAGACATTCTTTGCTATGCTGAATTCAAACACTGTGCTAACCAGTGGACTGAATGCGAAGAAGTAGGACTTTATATGCTTGAAATGAAAAAGAGAAACAGGAGGAAAAAAACAAATCTTTCTGTGGTCAGGAAATAATCTGCATTTTTGGAGTTTATCATATGCCCATACCCATTTACATTTAATACTAAAAGCTGTGAGCCTTCCCTACCTGTCAGCATGAGAAGAGCTCCCACGGTGAGAAGGACAAAGCCTACCAGGGAGATGACACTTCGGAAAAGAACTTCAAATTGCTGTGGATTCAACTTGCTGCGCAGATAATCCACAAAGGCATGGATCTGGCAGAGACCAAAGACCCCAAAGGCTGCCATGTGCTCTGATGAAAGGACGGGCTGTAGGTGAAAGCGTACGGAGAACTATGTTAGGAAAAGAATGGGGCCAGCCTAGATACGAATGAGTTCTGATGCCTCTAAGGAATTAGGGACTCTCTAGGGAAGAGTGTAATTCATCTGTCACATTATCCAAAAAATATTTAGAGTCTCCCAAAGAATACCATACTCTATCATTATCATACCTCTAGCCTTTGCTCAGGATATTTCTTTAGCATGAACTGCAATTTTCTCATTTTCCCAAAATTCACTGAATTCAATGAATTTTTCAAAATTCATTTTCAGCATTTACTGAAATTCTCATCATTCAAGGCCCAATGCAAATACCATTTCCTCCTAATCTGCCAAACTGAAATCTATCACTCCATTCTATGTTCCACACACTTTATTTTTATTTTTTTTGTGTGAGGAAGATCAGCCCTGAGCTAACATCCGATGCCAATCCTCCTCTTTTTTTGCTGAGGAAGACTGGCCCTGGGCTAACATCCGTGCCCATCTTCCTCTACTTTATAGGGGACGCCACCACAGCATGGCTTGACAAGCGGTGCGTTGGTGCATGCCTGGGATCGGAACCTGCGAATCCCAGGCCAACAAAGCAGAGCACACACACTTAAACAGCTATGCCACCAGGCCGGCCCTCCACGCACTTTGGATCTCTTCTGTTGCTTAAAAATTCTTTGCTTAGAACAGTGGTTCTCAAACTCTAGTGGGCATCACAATCATGTGGGGGATGGGGAGAAGAGGGAGTGTTAAGACATGTTTTGCTGGGGCCGGCCCGGTGGCGCAAGCGGTTAAGGGCGCGCGCTCCGCTGTGGCGGCCTGGGGTTCGCCAGTTCGGATCACGGGCGCATACCAACGCACCACTTGGCAAGCCATGCTGTGGCAGTGTCCCATATAAAGTGGAGGAAGATAGGCATGGATGTTAGCCCAGGGCCAGTCTTCCTCAGCAAAAAAAGAGGAGGATTGGCAGATGTTAGCACAGGGCTGATCTTCCTCACAAAAAAAAAAAAGACACGGATTGCTGAGCCCACCCCCAGAGTTTGATTCAGTAGGTCTGTGGTAGGGCCCCATAATTTGCATTTCTACCAAGTTCCCAGATGCTACTGATACTGCTGGCCCAGGAACTTCATTTCCAGAACCGCTACAGACTATAGACACGTAGTATAGCATATACTTCCTTCCCCCCAACAAGACTGTAACTTCCTTAAGGACCAGGACCATATTTTCACTTTTTATATTTCCCATAGATTAGTGAATTGCATACAGTAGGTGATCCATAAAGAAGTACTTGCTGACCTCAAATGTTCCACTTTCATAAGAATTTTACATGAGAACTCAAACACACTACATTATTCTCTGATTTAATAGTTGTCTCTCAACCCTATAGGGTAATGTGGTTAAAAAGTTTGTGCTTTGCTTCCTAAAGGACTTTCACTTAGGCCCCCTTAGGAAGTTCAGGGGTCATGACTATTAAATGGGGTTATTATTAGCATTAAAACGGACTAGAATAACTTTGATCACTCACATCAACTCAGCTCAACCAAAATATCCCTCCTCCCCCCACAAATCTAAGCCAAATTAAGTCATTAAATTATAACTTCATGGAGTAAATATTAATACACTCCTGGAAGCAGACTTTAATGACCAATTACCAATGATTCTGTTGCTTCAGTTAACACAAGAAGTCCAAGGTTAGACCCGTGAATAAGTTCAGAATCCAACATAAACCAATCTAGTTGGAGCTGCTTAGAAAAAGTGGAAGAAACTAAAAACTCCACTCAGCCTAGGCTCACCTGGAAACCCACAAAGGAGATCTGCATGGAAAGAATGGTGCCTAGACAGTAAACAGTACAGTAGGCCACATAGATCCGGTGGGAGAAACGTCCTGTGAGCATCAGCACCAGCACATGGAGAGGGATCAAGTTGATCAAGAACACATAACCTCCCCATGAAGAGACCTGTGACAGGATAAAAAAGAATAGTTCATCTGAGTACTACTCCTCAAACCACCACCATTATACCTTAGGAAATCACCTGTGACCTTTTTAAAGAACATCTCTTACAGTAACTGTAAACTTTATTTATGCCAAGAAGCTTAAAGAGTTTGATTTCTTTAAACAGGAAAATCAAATTCACACCTATTACTGTAACTCAATCCCCTGTCCCCTATGGCTCCTGCCACCATGATCACAAAACAAGAGGCACCCAACCCTCAGGGTTAATCCAGATGCAATCTATTGTAAGGTCAGATGGAGGATTTAGGGATACATGGGAAACGTGAGCAAGTGGAGGCAGTTAAGGGAAGAAGTCTAAGTGTATACATGAGATTGACCAGAAAAAAATATATTAGAAAAGGAAAAATTTTAAGGGAATATATCAGAAAAGAGAGTCGGCCAACCAATATGTACCCCCCCAGAGGAAATACAGTATCGGGAGAACTTGAAAAATTAAAAACATTATCTCTAGCTTGCCATTATACAATGGATATCCATGCCTGCCTTGGACTGGGCTTTGTATGGATACAAGAGACAAGACTTTCAGCCTCCAGTCCACGGTCTCAAAGCCCAAGAGCTACTTCCATTTTGTATCAGTTGATCCCAAGGGATATTCAGACACAGAGAGACTTCTGGAAGAAAGGAGTAAATAGTTACCATGTAGAAATAAGCAAGGGCACATTTGGCTGCCCAATAGATGGAACCAGTCTTTACTGCTTTGATCCACATGTAGTAGGTGAGCAGCATGCAAAAGATGGCAATGCCTGCCAAAAGAACACAACAAAAATGCAATAAAAGGCCGTGCTGGCATAATACTTAAGCATACAGTTCTGGAGCAGACTTCCTAGATTCATATCTCAGATCTACTACCCATTAATAGTGTAATTATTTTACCTCTCTTTGTCTCAGTTTCCTGTGAAAAGGAGTCCATAACAGTAACTACTTCATAAAAGTGTTGTGAAGACAAATTTAATTATTCCATGTAAAGCACTTAGAACAGTACCTAGCATACAGCAAGCACTCAGTAAGTGTTGGCCATTATTATTACTGTTCTTTCCAGGCACTAAATTCCCTGCCTGTGTAGTCCAAAAGATATCCTGTACTATCCTGAACCTTCTTGTCTCTACATCTTAGCACAAGCCGGTCTTTATGCCCCAACTGCCCCTCTCCTTAATATTTACCTAATGAAGTCTCAACTTCAGGGCCCAGTTCAACCTCAGCTACTTCTAAAAAGCCTTCCCTGATCCCCAAATCTGAATTAATCTCTCCTTTCACCAGATTCCCAAAGTACTCTGTTCATACTTCTCTCATGGCATATAATACTGTCTGTCTGTTATTAGTTATTTTTATAGGTCTGTATTTATCTTAATAGATTATGGGCCAAAATAATTTTATTCATTATCTATCTCTATAATTCCTTAATTACGAGCCAAAATAATCTTATTATCTATCTTTATATTACCTACCACTGTGTTTTCCCAATAACATTCAATAAATATAGATTGAACTGAAAATAAGTCAATAAAAGTCATTATAGTTTTAAGACCATCCATCCTTCTTATCTAGGAAAATAAAGCAAATGATTACAATGTTAAAACAATAGTACCATTCAACTAACTAAAAATTAACTCTATTTTCATGAGTCCAGCAATGAGTCAAAGGCCTTATATAAGGAAAATTACCAGCTACCTTTCTAGAGGGGATGATGGAGAGAATATAAACTTATCTGAGGTCCCTCCCTGTCCATTTCTAATCTTCTCACCCAGACATCATTTTTGCTATTGCTAAACAAAAGATTTGAACCCAGATTTTACAGCAATTCATGAAGCTCTCTTGGATAATGAGGTAAACAGATCCTACTCAGCATTTTAAGTCTTACCTTCATTATCATAGGAGCCAGCCACAGATCGAGAGATATATCCAGGAACTACAGCAATCATGGCAGCAGCAAGAAGTCCAGCCCCTGCGTCCTGTAAGAAAAGAAGTGTAAGAAGTTAACACCAATACATCTATGAGAGAGAAGATCCCCTAGAGATCCTCTAGAGAGGAGATCCTCTAGAGAAGATCCTCTAGAGAGGAGCAGGATCCACTAGTCCATTCTGTTTATAATGGACCCAGAGAACAGTCCAACATTTTCCAAGGTAGATGCAATGCTAGAAATGCTAGAAATGTTCACAGCACAAGAAAGCTAAAATCTTCACAACCAATTCCCCATGACGATACCAAGTCTGAAAGTGAGTACACACATGCTAAAGACAGACAAATCACGTACGCTGTCAGACATCAGACATTGCCCCAGAAGGGGCTGTTTGGCTGGAGTGTCCCCAGGCTTATGAGTCCCTATCTCTAACAATCTCTGCACACCACAGGAACACCAGTCACACCTCTAAAAGCTATTCAAGGACAATCAAAGGAAGATAATTATTATTTGAGCTAAAAAGCCAACAAAGATAGGAGATAATCTATAGGAGATAATCTATCTGGACTAAAGATGCCAGGAACGTAGATAATAAAGTTGGAAGATCACCAGGTAATCTGTGAGCTCTGGAAAGAGGAACGACAAAATATAACCCACACTCCAAAAGAGTAAAAACTTGTCTGTTGATAAACGTTAAATTTTGGATCAAGGGCAGCAAGGAGAAGGATGAAAAATATTCCAAACTAAACTCAAGTTTCCCAAGCCCTCCTACTAGTTTATCACCTCTCAGATCTCTCTCTGACACCAAAGCTACAAACTAAGAACAGCATCCAAAGAGCCAGGGTAGGCAAAGCAGAAACCTAGAAAAAGAGAGTCAGTATTATGGAGTCTACTACAAAAGCCAAGTGGTTTAAGAATTTTTAAATACATGTTTAAAAAAAAAAATTAGCAAATAATTGCTAAGTGTCCATTTCCAGCAGGAAGAACTAACCACTTTGGAAAACTTCCTGTATTTTTCCTCTCCCTTAGATTGTAAAGACTTCAAAATCTAAACCTTACATTTTGCATTTTAAATGTTTTTTTCCTTTATGTAGCAATTTACATTTGACCTTCCAATGTTCTCTTATAAGGACAAACAGTTGCTAATGATAAGAAACTACATATTCTAGGGAGAGGCTGGAGTGAACTCAATGATTCAACCCAGTAAAAGCTGTCTTTAGCCTCTGGCTCCCTGCTCTTCTCAGGCTCTCAGTCCCCCACCTTTAGCATCTACTAGAGAGGTTCAACAACATTCATTCCCAAGCCTCCTGTCACCCCAAATCCTTCACCTTGAGCTCTTTGGTAAGGTGGTACGTGACGATGGTGGTGAAGGAAGAGAAGAGAGGGGCCAGGAACACACAGACATTCCGAATGTCGATGGTGATGTGGAAAAAATGGAGTACATGGTAGATTGCAGCAGAGGTGATCATTAAGCCTGTAACAGGAAGAAGAAACTCCATTAGGTTATCCTAGTAAGACAAAGAACTTAAGGGAAAGAGAAGGAAAATCCAAATATCAATAGTGACAACACAGGTCTCGACAAACCACCAGAAATATTAACACATCAACTGCAGTAGGCTATAAATGTCTCTCCTAAGGATTCAATCAGAAGTCCAGAATTTATAAAAAACCACCCATCCCCACTCTCCCATTCGTGTTCTCGTGTCTATATAAGATCTACTTTTAGGAATCTGTAATCAGATTGAAATCACAAGTGTCACAAAATGAACATATTAGAAATAAAAGAAACTGTTCCATAATATACAAATACCTTATTTCTGTTTTAAAAAAAAAGAAAAAATCCTGTTCGCTTCACCTGGGTAAATGGTTCCTCCAATGATTCGTCCCAAAGGGTACCAGGCCCGGTCATCAAACCAGTTATGGAATTTATAAAATCCCTCCTCAGCCAGGAACCGGGTAGTCCGATAATTAAAGTACCTACAGCAAGAAAGAAAAGATCTCTGTCTCCTCTTCTTCATACTCAAATACTTGCATCAATTTGCAGTGAATTTTGCTCCTTAAGTTATACCACTGAGGAACTTATCATTTCTCTAATACAAGTCAGTTTGGTAGCAAAAATTATGCCAAGCATGAAAACCATTTTAAATTATCATAAGTCTCTTCATTTCTAGCTCCATGATTGTCTCAACTAAAGTATTGCTTCTCTCATAAGGAAATGCAACTGGACCCTAATATTATAATAAAGCCCTCAAGCAGGATACTTCACCAGGCTGGCATACAGTAGGCATCAGCACCAGTAAGAGAATTCAAGTACCCAAAAGACAGGACGGCTGAGATGTGGCCACTAATAAATTTGGCTCTTTTCAAAAGACAGGAACATACAAAAGAACATATCCATTCAACACACAAGAATACATGGATAATTTCAAGTGATGAGCATCTCTAAAGATGTTGGTATAACACCATACGCAGAATGAAAATTTTTTAATCCACTCCATAACACAAACTTCTTAATGAGTGTTTAAACTTGTAACGAGGTCTACTCATGTTGTTATTTAAAACAGTTCTGGGGGCCGGCCCCTTGGTGTTGTGGTTAAGTGTGTGTGCTCCGCTGCTGGCAGCCTGGGTTCGGATCCCGGGCGCACACCTACACACTGCTTGTCAGGCCATGCTGTGGCGGCATCCCACATAAAGTGGAGGAAGATTGGCATGGATGTTAGCTCAGGGCCAGCCTTCCTCAGCAAAAAGAGGAGGACTGGCATGGATGTTAGCTCAAGGCTGATCCTCCTCACAAAAAAATGAATAAATAAAAAAAAATAGAACAGTTCTGAATGCTACATAGCAGTATAAAAATATAGATTACATTAAAAATATTTGATATAAAATGCTTATATAGCATTTTGCAAAGACACAGTTCTTTAGATCCAAGCTATGTAACTCCTTCTCTTAAGTTTCTCATTTAAAAAGAAATTTAAAAAAAGGCAAAAAATAAACATAAATAAAAATTTAAGTAAACAAATAAAATAAAAGAACTTGTTTAACTGCTAAAGATAATCATGACTAACCATCTTTCCTGCCCACCCCTCTAACCCTATTTCCTCCTGGGTCAGTCAAATTTTAGCAGCTGAAGTAAGTAGAAGTAGCAGATGGTAGAAATCTCTATCCTTCTGTTTGTTGCTGATGAATGTTATTTTGGTAACCGTCAGAGAGACAAAAGGGATGAGGGCAGCAGGCAGTCAATATGTGTTAGAATTGTGTCTTTTACCCAACAGTAGGAGAGGCAAAGTGAGACAGAGGAAGTATAAGTTAATGGGAATAGGCCTGGACTGGGGTCACCCCCTGGGCCTCGGTTTCCTGCTCTGCAAAAGGAAGTATCAAATCACATGATCTTTCCAGTCCCTTCCAGCTCTATGACTACAGAGCAGATACTCTTGCTTTCCCTGACCATCTCACCTCAATGTTTGCTCATCTAGAGGGACTGAGAAAAAGCCCTAACAGACTGATGATCAAGAAACAAAAGGACGTAAGTTTCCTCATTCATTAGAAAAAATATACATTGATTTGGGAGGCTCCAAAGAAAATATTTACATGCCTCCAAAGTGCTTCAAATATCTACACAAAACAAAATGACAAATTTATAAATACATGCAAGTATTAAACTTTTGAATCAATGCTCCATAAGCTGAATATGCTATTTTTAAGATATCAATAATACTTCAAGAACTTAGATCCTGCCTCTCCAAATTTTTAATTAAGCCTTAACTTTAGGCAATATAACACAGTAACTCCAGTGTCTGGAGACAGACTAATCTAGATTCAAATCTTGGCTCCTCCACTTACTAAATGTGTAAACTTGAATAGCCTCTCCCAGCCTCAGTCTCCTCATCTGTAAAATGGAGACAACAGTACCTCCATCTCATAGGGCTGTTGTAAGGATTTAGAGATAATCTGTAAAACAGTGCTTGGATCAAAATGAATGTCAGTAAATGTATTTCACCCATATCTTTTTTATCTAATAAACAAAATCCCTAATCAAACTGATAGCTTTAAACTTTCCTCAGTGTCTTAGAACTTAACTGGTAGGCTTAATTTCTACCACACAAATTGTTAAACAAAAAAACAAAAAAAAATGTCATGGATCTCAAGTTCACGGCTTGTAATTTTCTATTGAGCCTCAAATACAACATGCCCCTTTCCCTCAATCTGCATCACTGTTAACCAAGCTGAGAAGCCAGACTTCTCTTAGCCTAGCCAGATCTTAAATGACAGGCAGGCACACCAGCAATGCCTCTCACATTTTTTATGAGTTTGAGAGACTCACCTGGTTAATTCCAACAGAAATGTTTCAAAAGGAGACAATTATCTCCTTTGGAAAACTTAGAGTTTTTTCCCCTAAATGTATAGAAAGTGCACCTCCATCACTGAGAGCTGACTGGAATTTGAATTTGAAACCCATGAACCTGAATGCTTCCCAAAGGAAATACCAGACCAAGCAAAGGTACTCACGGATCAAACTCATGGATGACACTTTCAAATCTCAAGACAGCAAACAGACGAGTGGAGAATGCTGCAAAAACCAGAGAATTAATATTGTAATAGTGATGTGCCATGAAAAATAGTAGATAGTAGTATTATAGAGATAACAGTATTATCTAGCACAGAAGTCACAAGAAATATAAAATGATCCCTGAATAAAGTATTTATCCATCCCTCCCATGTAGAAGAAACAAAAGAAGTTCACTTTCCCCTGACAATGACACCTTAATTTTCCACTTAGGTAGGACACGTTTAACTACTTATTATCAAGGCCTATAACAATGCATTCACCCACTAACACTGCACTCAACTTACAAGGCCCTTTTTTATATGTATGTTGATCTCCCCTCCCCACAACTAACCTTAACTTTGGAGCAAACTAAGAGGTAAAGCAATCAAGGCTATACTTGCGACTCATGAAGAACTAGAAAATCTAAAAAACACAGTAAGTTCTGAAA
This sequence comes from Diceros bicornis minor, assembly GCF_020826845.1. Classification (NCBI taxonomy): domain Eukaryota; kingdom Metazoa; phylum Chordata; class Mammalia; order Perissodactyla; family Rhinocerotidae; genus Diceros; species Diceros bicornis. The sequence continues at coordinate 10,502,384 of NC_080746.1, forward strand.
AGACTTGCAGAAATACTATGGTAGGCAACTAAACTGAAGACAATTGTCTTTTACAAAATTCACTATAGAAGGGTCCCCCATAACTGTTTCAGCCCTATGAGAAAACCGAATTGGCAAAGTATGCTTCCCATTATTTCCCAGATGATCACTAGCCCTGACTTTTATAATCCTTGTTTCTTTTAATTTGCCTTCATAAAATTATACTGATGGAGAACAGTAAAAAGAACACATTACAATCAGCTAAAAAGAACGAGGCATTTAAGAAAGCCATTCTTGATTTTTTTCAAGATTTTTCTCCTTTCCCTCCCCAAAAGACAGAGGTCCACATGCACACTCACATAACACAGCAGCCATTGACAGAATGAGAAGCTTCAGAAGTGTGTCCTGCTTTTCATAGGACAACCGCAAAAATCCCAGCTTAGTCATCTTGACATCAATGGGTGGCAACAGATGACACTCAAATAGCTAAAATGGAAAAGTCAAGACCATATGATATTGAACGCCTTCAACTTACCTAATTCACTTTCAAATTTTATGGTAGTAGAGAACTATAAAGGAGACAGCAGCTAGTGAACACACCAGAGAGGGTCAGGGCTAATATTAATACCCAACCCTTTTCTGAATTATGATGGACTGGCAAGAAAGTAGGCACAAGTCAGGTCTATGTGTCAAGACTAAAAAGGAGTGATTAGACTCTATCAGCATAATTCTGTTTCCCACTCCCTCACAGCTACGAAGTGCATAAGCACAACTGGCAGTAGTGTGGTACAACAGAAGTAAAGAGGAAACACAGGAATAGAAAAAAAGGAGGTTGGAGGAAGAGATGCAAAGAAGATAGGAAAAATTGGAAATAGAGAAAAAAATAAATGCGGAAAGAGAGCATTCAAGAAAAGGCAGGAATGTATGAAAGAAAGCAGGGAATGAATAGTGAGTACAGAAGTGCAAATAGAAAGCGGAGAAATAGAAGTCATGACTGAATCAGCACAGTTTACAGCCCTAAATTTCAGTTTCAACTGACTGGCTACAAGCTTCTTTCTGTTCCAAATCCAATGGGGCTGCAGGGTCAACTAAAGAGCACGACACCAATAATGCAGGTACAGTCACACACTCAAGAGGCAGAGATACACATACATAGATCACTGCACTTTCAATCCCATGTATCACAATGGACCTACTGTTCAGATCTATTCCCACTTCTAATCAGCTGTCTCAAGGCATCTCTGTAATTGACACTGCTGTTTTAAGCCACTGATCCCAGAGACAACTCATGGAACCAGATGACAATCTAGAGAGAAAAGAAAATAAATTTTTCCTACTGAAGAAAGAAAAACTCAGGAAAAAGAAAAAACTAGCTTGAAATAAAATGTTGAGGGAAGCAGTTTGTAGACCATTCAGAATGGTGATCACTTGATGGACAAGATTTATTAGCACTCATTTACCATAAGAGGTTAGCTATTTCTCTTTAAGATAGTACTGCCTTCTTAAACCATAAACTGGCCAAAGGCTAAGTGATAATGAATGTAATAATAAAGGATATGCAACACTCTTTTAAGACCACAGGAAAAAAAAGGAACCTGCACCCTTAAGTGATCTTTTTCCCACTATTACTAGAGGAAAGCGAAAAAATAACACTGGACTAGGTGGAAGGCATGAAGAATCATACATTCCTAGCTCCAACAGTGAAAAGTCAAACATCTTTTCCATAATTAACTGTCCCAGAGGAGCAGCTGTACATGTGTTTTTAATTATAATTCCGAAGGAAAACCTTATCTTGCAATCAAAAATAAACACCTAAGTCCAGGAAGTCAATAATCCAGCCACATCCCTCAGGCTTGTTTTCTGGAATGCCTGAAATAAAAAAAACTTAACACCATAGGGGCCGACCCCCTGGCTTAGCGGTTAAGTGCGCGGGCTCCACTGCTGGCGGCCCTGGTTCGGATCCTGGGCATGCACCCACGCACCGCTTCTCTGGCCATGCTGAGGCCGCGTCCCACATACAGCAACTAGAAGGATGTGCAGCTATGACATACAACTATCTACTGGGGCTTTGGGCGGAAAATAAATAAAATAAATCTTTTTAAAAAAAACAACACCATTGAGTTGACATGCGTCACACACCTGGAAGAGTAAGCAGAGGAAATGAGAGTACTTGAAGCTCTACCTGAAAACTGAGTAAAGGAGCTGGTAATTTAAGGAAGAACCTTAAGGGAGTTTTCATAGTGTGCTCTCTAGTTGTTCCCCACACTGCTAAAGCAAATAAGAACAAAAACACTTTTCTTACGACACTTAGCATCCGTTCTCCTCCTCAACTGTGCCTGCAAGCTGTGACATCCTTGTCCCACCCTAATTCTAGCTTCCAAGACGGCAACTTCCCCACTCCCGTTTACCTACATGCTTTCTCACGCCCTCTCACACTCCTTTACCCCCCTCCACCCCGACTTCTGCTCACTCCTGCAGGTCCCACCCCCCTCCGTCTCCCTTCTTGACACAACTCAACACCTCTGACACCACCACCGCGGGAAAACCCAGCACATCAGCATCCTACGCGCCTTCCCCCCACAGGGCCAGTCCCACTTTCCCACGCCCTCCTGGCCTAAGCGCACGCCCCATCCCAGACCTTCCTATCCTTCCATTCCAGGATGTCCCCACACCCACCTCAATCCCCCTCCTCTGCAAGGCCCTAGACCCTGCTTCCCTCCCCTACCCTCCACCCCCGCCGCCTTTAGAGCCCCACCTCCTGCACTTCGTTCAGCACCACCGACGCCCTGGACTGCACCTGCGGCTAACTCGCAATGATATCCTACAGTTTTCTTACCTGGCTAGCGTTCCTCAGGAATCCGCTCCGCTCCCTCTGCCATCCGTTCAGCGGCGCACCCAACCCTGGCAGCAGCTGGGTCCGCCTCCCGGACCGCTCCCCATTGGCTGGCTCAGCCCCATACGACACTTCTGGAGAGCGACAGGATCGCGGGACTGTCTGTCAGGTCCGGAGGCGTGGACAAAGCCGCGCTCCCACTTCTTAACTGGACAATATAGATATCACTTAGCAGCCAGGAGGCGGGACTTCGTGCTCCCCCCGAGCTGTGACAGGCCTGCTCGTGAGAGCTAGAGCGCCGAAAGAACATGCTCGGAGCAGTTTGGTTGACGGCCGAGGAGTGACGTGTCGGTCTGCGGACCGCGAAGGATTCGCGGGAGAAAGTGTGGCCCGGTTACCTCGTTCATGTGACCAGAAGCGGAAACTACGCGGAGGAATAGGCCGAAACTACAAATCCCAAAAAGCTGGGCAGTGTGACCTCTTGTTTTTGTTTCTGAGATTCTTTTTTTAAAGTAGAAATTGACCGTTACCTAAATATAAGGTTATAGAGGAGGAGGGAAGAATTTTCTATGTATTCTCAATGAAAATTCAAACGCTTCCTGGTGCAGACCGTTACATCTTGGACAGGATTTGTCTGACAGTTCTCTCAAAAGCTGTTTTTGACCATGCTCGGGTAACCCGTGGACTAGAGAGCCCTGACCGATTTCACGCGGCATTTCCCGGTCTCAAGCCCCTGACGTGGTGGATGAGCACACCTGGGCCTCAAGTGATCGTCGGGTTGAGCTGGAAGAATCCCCATTGCCGCAGAGGCCGTGCTCCCACGCGGTGGACGGGCTTCTGCCGAGAACCAGCAGCAGCCTGGCCGTACGTTGTCAGCTCACGCCTTTCCCCTTCGTAAAATATCTGCCAGCGAAAGCTGCGGTAACTTGCCTCCTTTCTCCCTCTCTCTCCTCACCAAAAAAAAAAAAAGAAAAAAAAAATGTTGCTGAGCCCAGGGAAGGGAGCGAAGTTTCAGCAGCCAATTCCAGCACGTGTCAGACACGCACGTGTACACCCACGCACTCCCCGCACTCCTGCTCCCTACACACTTCAGTGAGCGGCGGCTACGCCAAAGAGAAGGGGAGCATCTGGAAACTGTTCAGACTTAGTGCCAGTGCCACTCTACTATGAATGCAACTGACTAAACTCACTGAAAGCACACTTAAAGCAGTGCTTGGAAATCACGTGTATTTTTCAAAATTCACATGACCAGGCTCACCCCAGGACATTGTGATTCAATAGATCTGCTTTTTTGTTTGTTTTTATAATGTGTTCAATGTAATTTTATTAACAGAGGGAAACTGAAGGTGAACCTGAAGGAGTTTGAGAACTTCAAGTAAATGCTTTTCCATACAAGATTTAATTATTTTCTTAAAAGAAAAAAGGAATTGAAATTAGAAAGATTCCTTTAAAGTTAAAAAAAAAAAAAGTATTGTTGCAAGAACATTAAGATGTTGGGGTTCTCAATTTTTTAAAAAATTGAACATGTTTCTTAAAGGGAATGTTTAAGTTTTCAGGTGGTAGAATTATGTCAGCTTTTTCAGAAGTCAAAATATGCTACTAAAGAACAAAGTTCAAAATGTAAGCCTATTTTTAGGATGATTCTTTAGTACCAGTTGCTAGGGAGAGGCTTATCTATAAGTAAAACCAAAGTATGGACAGCAAAGTCATGGGAAAAATTATTATGGTACTATAAACCAGAGACTATATACATGAATTCAGCATATCAGCTAATCCTTCTCCCTCCTGATTTATTGGACCAAAAGTTTTGACTTGGTTGTTTCAGAAAAACTTTTTACTGTTCCATCAATTGCTTAAAAGAATGCCCTTTTTAGCTTGCTTTGTAGGAATCATGTCATTTCTGTGGAGCTTTCAGTCTTTCCTGAAGTGTCTACTTTTTACTTTTTTTTGTGTGTGTGTGCTGCGGAAGATTTGCCCTGGGCTAACATCTGCAGCCAATCTTCCTCCTTTTGTATGTGAGCCGCTGCCACAGCATGGGCATCAATAGACGAGTGGTGTAGGTCCACCTCTGAACCAAACCAAAGCTGAGCACGCTGAACTTAACCACTAGGCCACAGGGCTGTCCTCTCAAGTGTCTACTTACCTCTTTTATATCATTGATCAAAAGAAACACATGCCTTTATCTCATCTGGAGCACACCAGGGTAACAGTATCTATTTTCTTCTTGGAGATATTCTCCCCAGAACCCACCTTTCCAAATGTGCTGCAAAGCTTTGTAACCAGGATTTCTTCTCAATGCACGTCTGATTCCACTGTTTCGTGTTGTTTGGTTGGGTGTTTTAATTAGTCATTTTTGTTTCTTGGATTTACTTTTCACTTTGATAGACTTTTCAAGTAACTTGTTCAGAAAAGCTGAATGGAAAGCAAACAATGCCTTTATTTTGTCCTTAATTAATAGCATAGCTAGATTTTGAATTATAGGAACAAAATTGGGACCCACCCATCCCATACACACAGGAGCACATAAAAGCACACTTTCAAGGCATTACAACTTGATCTTCCATTATCAGTTGTTGTTCTTGAGAAGTCTAACGCCAATGTGAGTCACAGTCCTTTGTAGGTAACCTGTTTTTCTCCCTGATAAATTATTTTTCCTTAGAGATCCCATCTATGTGTTTTTTTCTTTCTTTCATTTTTCCTGCTTTACGCTTAGCAGGCCCTTTCTATCTGAAAACTCCAATTTTCATTGTCCAGGAAATTTTCTTCGATTTTATTCTTATCTCCATGTTTCTGTTCTCATTTTCTGAAGTTGCAATTAGACCAATGTTGGATCTCCTGATTCTTGGATATGTCCATGATTCTTAACTTTTTTCACGTCTTGATCTTTTTGCTCTGTGTTCTAGGAAATTTCCTCAATTTTATCTTGCAGTTCTCTAATTTAGCCTCCTCAGTGTCACTTTTATAAGTCATCTCATTTTATTCCCACAACTGCTTTAATTTCCAAGCACTTTCCTATTCTGTCCCTTTCTCACAACAATCTGTTCTTTATGGATGCCAATAGCTTCCCAAATTTCTATGAAAGTAGTTATTGGAATTCTTAAAGTTACCTTGTGTTACTAGACCTACTTAACTTTCCTCCAGGGCCAGGTGGTATGTCATGATTCTGATGCTGATCCCTGGTTAAGAACTTCTTATCTAAATGATCCAGCAGTCACTATTTTTCCCATAGGTCTGAAAGCACTACAGAACATTTAAACTTGAAATCGGGAGCACAAGAACGGTAGGCTGAATGTATGGCCTAATCTCTCATTCTACTCAAAGATTCTCTGAATTCCAACATTTTATCCAGCTTTGTGACCTATGGAAAATAGCAGCTATTTGAACACGTAATTTTTAAAAATTTGCCGATCACTTGTCAGTCCCCTTCATGTTACGTCCAAGAGGGAAGTGATACCTTTCCGGTTCACCCTTGAGTCCCCAGTGGCTTGCACAGTGCCTAACAGAGAAGCTGTTCAAATGCCTTTTCCATGTTTAGGTCATCTGTTTCCCCCACTTGATCCTTCACTGGTTCTATGGAATCACTTTAGGTCCATCCAAAATATTTTACTGATGGATGGCTCTCATTGTTAAAAAGGCCTAAGTTACACTGACCTGAAGTCAGCACTCTTAACTTCCATCTGTGGTCATATAGCATAGGAGGAATGTTAATGGCAGAGGGGAGATAACTGCTAAACTAAATGTCTATTCTATCATACTATTGATGAACTGATAACCTTTACCAGAGCAATCTTGATAGGGGTAAACAAATATAGAAGCTGAATGTACTACTATTTGTGTGTGTGTGCGCGTGTGAGGAAGATCCAATCCTCCTTTTTGCTGAGGAAGACTGGCCCTGGGCTAACATCTGTGCCCATCTTCCTCCACTTTATATGGGACGCCGCCACAGCATGGCCTGACAAGCAGTGTGTCAGTGCGCGCCCAGGATCCGAACCCGGGCCGCCAGCAGCGGAGCACACACACTTAACCACTACACCAGGGGGCCAGCACCTGTACTACTTCAATAATCAGAAAATAAATAGAAGTGGATGGAAAATGAATAGACAGTGGACAACTACAGTTGCCCTTTTATTCCCACAGATGTTACCCTTTTAAGGTGGTTCACAAACCTAACCATTAGTTCCCATCTTCTGGGTTTGTTTCAGTTTGTCACCATTCCTCTTACACTTTATCTTGGCCCTTACTAAGTACAGAGCAATTAACAAGTCAGTGCACAAATCTGTCCATTTAAGTTTCCAGCAGACTTAACATACTCAGGTCTGAAGCATCCACTTTCTAATTCTTCAAGAGTTGCTATAATGAACAACTCAACTCTAGATAGGATAAAAGGGTAGTGTTCTGAATCATGTTTACCTATCCAAGCTGTGATGTCTATCCCTGAAAAGAACTTTTGTGAACATGATTCCTTAGATCCCACTGGTTGCATGATTAAAACTCAAGCTCTCATTTCCATCTTTAGTGATATGACCTCCCTTTTTTTCAGTTACCATTAGTCTGCCTCAAACTGCCATTCTGAACTTGGCAAAAACAGAGCCTACTCTCCCTTTGATCCCAGTTTCCTAATCACTGCCCTCAGTGCCCATACCCTAGTGAAAAGGCAAGATAAGTTTACACTGCTTTTGTGTACATGCCTCATTTGAGATTGTTACCAAATTTCTATTGTAGACATGCCTAATCTAGCCTTTGTACAGGCCTGGCCTCTCAATTACGCTAATAAAACTGTGTAGGTTCCTCACTTCCAGTTAAGCATTTTCTATAGCCAGGCACAGTGCGGGATAAAATCACGCCTTCATCTACTCAACCTCCTTCACCCTTCTAAACTAGCAAAGACCAGCTTAGTTGGTACAAATACAAATTGCTGGCAGCAAAGTTGTGGCCACTTAAATAACTAAGCTAATTTTTAAAACTTAAAAAACTAATCTTAAGTAGGGTAATCACTGATCAGTTACAAGCTGATGAAATACTGAGGTTTTCTTCAAACCACTCCCACAGCAACCTGGAAGTAGTTCTCTGCAATACTATTGTCAAATGACCAGAGACGTCACAGGAATGTTCCAAGTAAACCTTATTTTAACTGTGTTTTTTATAATTTTTTGTGCACAAGCTGGAAACAAGGCCTACTTCCAAGATGCCCACTATTTAAAAACCTTCTGCACATCGACCTTGGGTTTATATCTCCCAGCAATGATTTTTAAGTCTTTGTCTTGTACACAGTAAAAGTTTGTTAACCAACTGTCTAATCTCTTCCCTAATGAGAATGTTCAATACACTGAAACTAGAATGACCTCTCTCCCTTCGTAGGTACACAGGAGAGATGTACATACAGACTTTAAAACAAATAACTCAACAATCCCAAATTCTCTCACAAGATGTTAACATGATTATAATCACATAATCCAGATTTTCTTGGGGAAAGTTTTTCAGGACTAATCTCACAAAGCTATAACCAAGTTATCTAAAACAAAGTCTTGTGTTCCATGAATATGTTTCTTGAGGTGATGATTTGTAAATTCAGCCATTACACACTTGTGGGAAACCAGCTCACGTTTAATCATGACACTTTAAAATTGTACAAGTGTTTTGACACCCGCACCCTCCCTCCATATTTAGTCTCATTAAAATGACAGGAAAACACCAATCACAGGTTTAATGGGTTTAATAAGTTTACCCCTTCAGTTCCTATTTGCAGCACCCAGTATTCCTTTGAGATACCCGAGAGACCCGGCAGCGGCCAACCGTAAATTTCAGACCTCCAGAGTTTAAAAGTTCTGGTTCTTTCAGCATTCTGTGTTGCAGTGGCACTTGTCCAAAATTGGTACCTCCCTATAGTTGGGAAACTTTATTATGTACCAGTGAAAAAAGCCTTTTCTCCCTTCAAGGGAAGAAAGAAAAATCACTCCTCAAAACCCAGCAGATTTGGCTGTGAGGTCTTTCCTCCTGTCCCATCTCTTCAGGCTTGTTTTTTGCAGTGGAGCAAAAGAGACCAAAATCTAACCTGAGTTACAAGAAACAAGACAGTGATGGCTATAAAGGGAGTGACCAGGAGCAACAAGAAACTCCTTTACCTCCCACATCCAATATATGTGCTTCACAGAAAAACAACAAAAATAACAGGTCCACAAAATACAACAGCTAGAATTACAAAATCCATTCATCCAAGGGTGGTAGAAGGCAGGAAGGGGAGGGGGGAGGGTAAATGGCACAGGGAAAAAAAGTATTCAAATCAGTCCAGGCACGGGGGCTGGGAAATGCTAGAAAAGAGCTGCAGAAAAACCTGTGGTCCTTTCAGACTCACCGGTGTTAAAAATCCACATACTGGTGTCAGGAAGATTCTGCCTTACGTGCACCAGAAACAAAAATCCCATTTCCTCAGAGAGAAGGGAATGCAGAGGGCCCTTGGCAGAGTGGGTCCTGCCTTCCCTGGTTGGGGAGGTGAACAAGGAAAAGAGCTGCCACAGCCTCCTTCCAATCCCACCCATACCCTCTGGATGGCAGGCGACTCAGTGGCCTGCAGCAGCCTTCAGTTTGGCAGGAGACGGATGTGGTGAAGGGAACTTCTCTGCAGAGGTTGAGCTACTCAGGGCAGACTGCAGGTAGACAGTCTTGTGGAAGAGTCTGTTGCTTAAGAAAACCACCAAAGAGAAGAGGCGCAACTGGAAAAGGCTAAAAGGCAAGAGACCCAACTTGTTAGATCCTCAGTTGATCAAAATTATTGTTTGAATTATTTGACAACTTATTTGACTGCATTAAACTTAAAATGACCCAGAGGAAAACAAGACAATTGAAATTTGATCAAGGAAGTACAGGTATTAAAGACACATGGTTTAAAGAGGCAGCAACTGAAGAATGCACTGGGCCCTGTGGCTGTTAAGAGTGAAGTGGAATCACCATTTGAAGTATCAGGGCTTAGAGGAAATTAAGTTACGTTTCAGATTAATTCTGATTCGAGAAGTACTTTTCTATGGCTGACTTCAGGGTACAAACTTCAAGCGATGTCTGAAAAAGCACATATAGCATATGATATTTTCAAGAGTTTCAAGGGAATGTCGATTATGCCTACTAAGATATACACTGAGCACTGCTGGACAGTAAGAGCACGCAAAAACCCAAACAGATCTGAAATTTCTAATACTTGTATCCTCAATGACGTAACCAAAATTGATCAAAGATTAATCAAGCTTTTCTTTGAAATAAAACTTCTGGAATGCTATTATTGCTAAAGATTCATTTTAAAATATTTTGTTTTACGGGCCGGTCCCGTGGCATAGTGGTTAAGTGCGCGCACTCCGCTGCTGGCGGCCCGGGTTCGGATCCCGGGTGTGCACCAATGCACCGCTTGTCAGGCCATGCTCTGGCGGCGTCCCACGTAAAGTGGAGGAAGATGGGCACAGATGTTAGCCCAGAGCCAGTCGTCCTCAGCAAAAAAAAGGGGAGGACTGGCAGATGTTAGCTCAGGGCTGATCTTCCTCACACACGAAAAAAAAGAATTAAAAAAAAAATTTTGTTTTACTATTATCATCAATAAACTCAGGTAGCCAGATCACATGGTCCACTACTTTTTTAAAAAGTTGGCCATTCTTACAAAAATGAAGTTAACTACAGATGTTTTTACAAGTGCCTTATATTCAGTGAGTTGTTAAATTTTAAGAATACGTATAATGAGGCTGGCCCCGTGGCTTAGCGGTTAAGTGCGCGCGCTCCGCTGCTGGTGGCCCCGGGTTCGGATGCCAGGCACGCAGCGACGCACTGCTTCTCCGGCCATGCTGAGGCCGCGTCCACATAGAGCAACTAGAAGGATGTGCAGCTATGACATACAACTATCTACTGGGGCTTTGGGGAAAAAAGGGAGGAGGAGGATTGGCAATAGATGTTAGCTCAGAGCCGGTCTTCCTCAGCAAAAACAGGAGGCTTAGCACAGATGTTAGCTCAGGGCCGATCTTCCTCACAAAAAAAAAAAGAAAAGAATACGTATAATGGCATCAATTTTTTTTTCCCCCAAAGCCCCAGTAGACAGCTGCATGTCATAGCTGCACATCCTACCACTTGCTGCATGTGGGATGCGGCCTCAGCATGGCTGGAGACGCGGTGCGTCAGTGCGCGCCCGGGATCCGAACCCGGGCCACCAGTAGCGGAGTGTGAGCACTTAACCGCTAAGCCACGGGGCCGGCCCTGGCATCAATTTTTGAAACATATTTTTGTGTATATATGCATGGGGGAAATTTTGAGATATATCCCAGAAATGTTTTTCTCTCATTAAACCGTATATTAACATTTTCCTGCAAAATATAGGTTATTAAAAAAAAGTCTCATTCATATAATTGTAGCATTATAGCCCCAATCCTTTACACAGAAAAAACTTACACTTTGGCTAATACTGGCTAATACTTACTATGCTTTCCCAGGAGTCTTTGCTTCATTGGCGCTGATAATGAATAAAGGAAAGAGGATAGAGAAGAGGCAGCCACTGTAAACAAAAGAAAAGAAACAATTAGTCACCATCATAACAGTCATGACTTTGGAGAAGATATTAGAAGCCCAAAGTTCCTTTGCCTCCATTGCTAACTTCATGGCTTGATAAAACCTTAATATATCAAACACATCGTTCAAAAAAAAACCAAAAGATTTTTCTAAGCATTGGGTATGTTTAACACTGCCCCAGGACGCAACATAGAAGAAAGAATATGGAATATAAGATCATACAGACTAGATTTTAATGCTGACAAATGTCCATGACTATCAAGGGAAAAAAAATCCTACAGACGTCCTGATGGCCAAATAAGAATGCAGAATGCCAAGCACAGAACCAGGCATACAGATGGTGCTCCCTACATTGAGTCTTCATTTTTACTAGTCCTCTTCAAGTCCCTCCAGCCAAATTACCTGATAATGTATGAGGACTGCATTGCTGTGAGGAAAGCCAAGGGCAAACCGAACCCAAAGTAGTAAGGCCAATTCCTTTCTATGTTTGACAACCGCTGGTGCATTTCAATTCCTAAAACAAGGGAGCCAATACAATTAGATTGTGTATTTCCTTTTACTCAAAAGACTAAATATGGTAGACAAATTATTCGAGGTTTGAGTTTTAGGTACAGATCTGCCATTTAGAACACAGTTTAAAGTGTATGCATTAGAACTGTCCAAATCTGGGCCGGCCCCGTGGCTTAGCAGTTAAGTGCTCGCACTCCAATGCTGGCGGCCCGGGTTTGGATCCCGGGTGCGCACCAACGAACCGCTTCTCCAGCCATGCTGAGGCCACGTCCCACATACAGCAACTAGAAGGATGTGCAACTATGACGTACAACTATCTACAGGGGCTTTGGGGGAAAAATAAATAAGTAAAATTATAAAAAAAAAAAAAAAAAAAAAAGAACTGTCCAAATCTGATATAAAGCTTCTATGCAAAGTTTTTACAATTCAGTAATCACAATTTCAAAGCTGGCAGGCTAAGTGAATTATGAACTACAACATCAGGATCCTGTCAGAATTAGTCTTGAACAAATCAAGGTATCAAATAAAAAGGCAGCCATCTTCTAGAAATCAATTAACTTCTTTCAACCATACACACCCATAAAAATATGCCAAGAGCTTTAAAAATATCCCCAAAAGAATATGAATGCACTGACGTCAAATTGATTTCTCTAATTCAGAATAACTCGTGCTCATTTATGCCACCTTACAGCTCAGTCAGAGTTACATCACATTAAGCACCATAAAGATAATGCTACATTGCCTTAACCACCAGCATCCAAGTTAGGAGTTAAACTCCCTAAGCCAAATGTAAGTTCCTTCTTGCCAAAGAGGCTACTTCCTTCCAAAGATGGTTCACCCATGGCCTAAGTACTGAACAGTTTAAGAGGTCTGCTTATCAGCTGCATTTCCAAACTGGGCCTCCAAGTTCTGAGCTTCTTTAGATACACTTACCTTTATTAAACCAACGATATTCGAAGCAGTATAGTGAGTAGAGAAGGGACATATGCAGGAGACTAACCAGCTGACCAACAAGATGGATGGGAAAGAGACTCACAAACATCCCCTGAAGAACAAATACGGAAAATCTTAATTCCAAAACTGCAGAGACTATTCACCTGCCACTCTGGGTCATCACCCTCTACCCCGATAGCCTCATAGTTGCTTCAAGTTTCTGAACAGCAGAAGGGTGGAGAATGACTAGGGTGGCAGGGAAGAGCAGGAAAATTCATGTTTCTTATTGTTTTATCATTTTTAAATTCTCTAGTTCCTGTGAAAAAATGATTTAAAAATCATTACCTCTGACAAAGCATATCTGCCCCAGTATAAATGCAACACTCTGTCTTTGTGCTGCTCCCTCCAGTGAACTTTTTTTTTTTGTTAAATCTGCCCATGTGCCCAGAAGGCCAGTCTCACCTGAATGAGGAAAAGAGCCTGCAGCAAAAGGTTGAAGAGCATGTCAGCAATTATTTTGCTGACACTAGGGAATGGGTGAGGCTTCCTCCCTGACACCTCAAATGCCAGATCAGCTATGTCCTGTAACAGAGAAAGCAGCTCACCAAAACATGAATTAAATGACTTCAATATCCATCCCAAAGCTAAGGCCACCGATATGCCATCAGACCTGCCAGGTGAGAAAAGCCCCCGGACATCTGGCAATAAGACGCTCAGGTGACCTGAGACAATAATTCCATTCTACAAGAACACAAAGATCACCCACTGGCTGCTTGACCAAGAAAGGTTAAGGCTGTGAAATCACTCACTACATAGCCACTAACCTCACAGGCTGAAACCTGCCACCTGTCAACCCATCATGCTCTAGGACCCAGACTCCATTCCACCCTGGACCCACCTGAAACCAGATGGCATTCACAACTTTGCTAAGCACAAACAAGGGGAGCACCCAAAGAGCACTGAAAATTGATGTGAGGAAGAATTCCAGCCACGACCAAACATCTCCATGTAGTGATGGATCACCTAAGAAAGGGGAAAGAGTTGTTTGTTTAACTGGAGAAATGGAAAAACAAAAGACCAAATACGGAACCCCTAGATTGTGACTATTCTTCGCGGCCCCCCCCCACACACATCTTTGTTTCTTGCCAGCACATCACTATACCTATTTCAGATAGTCTTATTCTTCAAGGACACACCAAATTCTGGCCCCAACTCCACTTCAGAGCAGCCACAGATATGTGCAGCCTGCCTTGAGACAAACCTGCTTACCTGGTGGTGACTGAGATGTCACAGTGACTAACAGTACATAATATGCAGGAAACCACCTGGGTTTAAATACCAGCTCTGCCACTTTCTGATGGTTTATAACCTTGGTAACTCATTCCATTTCTTCATTCATAAAATAGTATCTATAACAGTACCCATTCAAAGGGTTAAGAGGTTTGAGTTAAAAACATCTAAAGCTCCTGGTTTATAGGAAGTGCTCAGTACACTGAGGGAGACAGGGAAACATCTCCCACCTCCATCCCAGGCAGACAGCACAGAGCAATGTATATACACTTACCAATAATTTGGGCTGTTACTGACTGAAGCACAGGAATAAAAACTCGATAAAACAAGAGAAGACTGAACTAAAGGAAAGAAGCAATAAGGTAAACATTAAAAGCCCTTTTTTAAAACAAGAGTTCCAAGTTTCAGTTAATTATTTTACAGGTAGAGGTGCCTTTTACAAATTTGGAGGCCTGAAGAGGCACCAAAATTGGACTAAGAGGTACAAATCTGACACTGCTCACAAAAACAGTTTGGGGGCATAGAAGAAATTTCAACTAGTATTCAGGCCAAAATACAGGCATGTACTAAATACATAGTAATATTTTATTAATTAAAGCTAAAGTCTGAGGGGCCAGCCCAGTGGCATAGTGGTTAAGTTTGTGTGCTCCACTTCGGCAGCCCAGGGTTTGCAGGTTTGGATCCTGGGCACAGACCAACACACTGCTTGTCAAGCCATGCTGTGGCGGAGTCCCATATAAAGTAGAGGAAGATGGGCACAGATGTTAGCCCAGCGCCAATCTTCCTCAGCAAAAAGAGGAGGATTGGCAACAGATGGTAGCTCAGGGCTAATCTTCCTACCAAAAAAAAAAAAATAGCTAACATCTGAAAACACCGGTGAAATGTTTAGATTAAGACAAGTTGAATTGTATTGAATTCCAAGTCAAAGGAAATATTTAATTACCTGTCCTTCAGAGTACTCAAATTACACTTAATCCTGTGTTGGTTCTCAGTTAATGGTAGGCAATCTTTTCAAGTATGGGTTTCAGTAGTCATCAGTGCCCGTAGACTGATATAACCAGATGCAAGGAAAACCTCGCCCTTGTCCACCTGCCATTCCCCTCTGATCCCCTCATTGTTGCTCTTGGCAAAAATGTCCAGACAATGTCAAGAGAAATTGTTACCTCTAACAACATTAAAACTTGTGAATGAGTCATTTTGTAAAAAAATACAAGCGTACATTCAGGGCTATCCCTGACATTTGCACACAAGTGTTCTTTGAGTGGGAATAAAATCACTACAAGTGCACAGAATCCTGAGTTATAGTCTTAAGCATTATCAGCAGGTGAAAGCTTCTTGTCTAAGTTTCAAGAAAACAGTTGAGAACCATTAATATAGCAACAATCTGAAGATGCTTGTACGGTACCTGGAACTTGACGACAAAGAACTTACCCAGAATACTCCACCATTCCAAGCACAGCACTGGAAAATTCTACTAACGATACGTGGCTCACTGGAAAAGACCATACATATTTAGCTTATAAGGCATATAGGCTATTTCCATACTGTCATTCAGTAGCTCTCCATTTTACATCTTTTGTTGTTACCATATTATTTTTCCAGTACCTATTGTTTCCAAATGTTCTCCTAATATCAGTTAATGAGAAAAAGGTTGAAAATATTTCTAGAGAAGCAGCTTTTCTTAAAGAGAAAAAAAATGTATTTTCTAAAATCCAAGATTGGAGAAGATTAAAAGAGGATGTCTGAGGTTCTTCTATGAATAAATAAATCCATGCAGGGTCTCCTAAAGTACCCATCAATCCAAATGATATTTTTTGGGGTCCTCTATTCACCATTCTGAATTTTTTTTTTTTCTTAACACCATGACATTTTTTTTTTTTGAGGAAGCTTGGCCCTGTGCTAATATCTATTCCCAATCTTCCTCTTTTTTCTTTTTTTCCTCCCCAAAGGCCCAGTACATAGTTGTATATCATAGTTGTTGAGTTATAGCTCTTCCATACAGGATGCTGCCTCACCATGGCTTCATAGGCAGTGAGCAGGTCCGCACCCAGGATCCGAACCGGAGAACCCTGGGCCACCGAAGCAGAATGCGTGGAGCTAACTGCTATGTCACCAGGCTGGCCCCAACACCATGGCATTTTGAGCAAGGATTATTGCTAGACCCTAGTTTAATTCAATGTGGGGGAAAAAAATCACCTATAACATTTTTTTGGGAAAAAATACAAAAAAACAAATGATGGGGTACTGAAACTTCAAGTCACTATGTAGGGCCTTAATTCCATACTGAGGATCAATCACTTCCTGAAGGGCCTTCCAGGAGGGCGCTCAGCCCTTTGCTGACATCAGCCTCCACTGCTTACCTCTCTTGCTTCCTCTCTATGCTCTGGGCTCTCCTCTGTGCCAGGACACTACTTGCCCTTCTTCGACGCTGTTCCTCTCTCTTTTGCTGAATTCGAGCATCTAGTTTTGAGATGGTACAAATTCCCCAGATGGAGTCTTTGATTCCCTACAGACAAGGGTATTATTTTTAAAGAAGGAAGATTACGGATCAGAGAAGACTTTCCAGAGTTACATACAGTGAAGTGAAATTAAAAGGGGAAACCACTGTACTTACTTTGCTACCTGGCTTAATTTTTTTTTTTTTTTAAATTCCCAATATACAGAAAAGTTTCAAGAATGGAGAACTTCCCAGTACCCTTTCTCCAGATTCACCAGATTAGTATTTTGCCACATTTATTATTATTTGTATATTTTTTTTTCTCTGAATCACTTGAGAGTAGGTCATTACATCATGTCCTTTTACTTTTACTTCTTCAGTGTATTTCCTAAGAACAATGATATTCTTTTATAACACAAGATAGTTATCAATTCAAGAAATTTAATACTGAAATACTTTAATCTACACTGCATATTCCAATTTCTCCACTTTTCCCAATAATGCCCTCTACAGCATTTTTACCCTTCAAATATCAGAATTCAGTTAAGAATCACATATTGCATTTAGTTGTCATGTCTTTTTAGTCTCCTTGAGTCAGAAACAGCTCCTTAGCCTGTCTTTCTTTTTGAAGTATACAGGCCAGTTACTCTATGGTATTCCCTCAATGCAGGTTTGTTTCCTCACTATTGGAGCCAGGTTACACATTTGTGGCAAGAACATCACAGAAGTGCTGGTGTGCCATTCCAGGTATTACATCCAGAGGCACATGAAGTGCCTGTCCTTGCTGGTGACCTTAATTTTACATAGTCAGTCGAGGTGTTTTCCTGCTTCTCCACTGTATAGTTGCAAATTTTTCCTCTTGTAACTCATAAGCAATCTGTGGGCAGACACTTCTGAGACCATGCAAATATCCTGTTCAACAAGTTCTCCCCCCTACATTTAGCATACATTGACAATTCTTGCCCAAACCAATCTTGAATAACATGGTTGCAAAATAGTGGTTTTCCAATCCCTCCACACTTATCAATACTATAAAGCCAAGTTACTGCCGTTCCCTATACTCTTTCAATATCAATCAAATGCCTATAGTACGTCCTATATCCTGTATTTAAACTCTAGTGATACAAGGATAAATTAAACACTGGTCTCTAGAAAGGACCAGGGCTGGACTAAGGTTGGAGAGAGACACAAAGAAATAATTACCGTAAAATGTGAAAAGCTGTAGGACAGGAGCATGCCACATAAGGCAGAAACAACCTGGTAGTGTTGCTGGAGGAGAGAATGTCCTTAAAGAGTATATGACCAGGGAGAGGGCCGTTAAGTATATGAAGACAGTGACAGAGGCACTTGCCAACCATATTGGAAGAGCTCCAATAGCAGAAAGGAGCCACAAATACCAGAATTGCCTATCGCCCAGTTCAAAGAACTGCATTCATTCATCTACCCACCTACATATTGAGCATCTTCTATGAGCTAGACATTGGGCATATGGAAATACTCAAGAAACATAACTTAGCAGGAAAAGTACACAAGTAAAGCAAAAAAAAAAAAAAAAAAATTAGTTTAATAAGTACCACAACAGATTTATGTCCAAAGTAGAGTGGTAGTACTGGGATATTCAACTTCATGAAGAACAGGAAGAAGAAGGCATTCTGGAAGCAATGGCCAATCTGGATTTAAGGATGGCATTTTCACCTATTGTTATTAGCTAAAACAAATTTTAGAGATAACTGCCAGGATACAGAGAAATGGGCAAGTTTATGTGCTACCCACTGATAAGAGCATAAACTGGCACAGTGTGTACCTGATCTTTTATCTACAAGTAATTTTTAGTCTTATTTTGCTTTTAACTTCTAAATCTTCCACAAAGTTTAAATATTTAAGATAGTTAAGTTCAAATGGCTGAGAGCCTAGCATGTACGAGGATAAAGACAGGATCTCCACTTGAGATGCTTAGTCTAGTGGGGCAGACAAACATTAAACAGCACACTGTAGAACTGATCCAGGGTTGAAATTTTATAGCACAAGAATGGCAAGATAAGGAGGGAAAGGTATTAAAAGCAGATCCACAGCATGAAGTCTCTTTGGCCCTAAGATACTCCTTCAATTCCCCCTCTTTTACTCAAAGGTAATAAACTTGTAAACACTCCCGTTGAGGGAAGAACCCCCCTCCTACATCCTCCATCAGAACCGGCCTCGCTCCTGCTCCTAGGAATATAGCTACAAGGGCTACAACTAGCGCATTAGACCTCAAACACCCACTATAATGGAATTTTGTGCTATTGGTAATTTAGGTGACTAAGTCCTAAACAGATCTTTATGGGACCTTTTCCTAGATCATCATCATCTGCACCTTGTAGAATGGGGGGGGGGGGGGCGGAGATAGGGTTCGTAATTTAAGTCTGAATGAAGTAGTTTAGGTAATAGCACTGTGCCAACGTTCATTGCTTAGTTTTGACGAACATACCATGGTTAAATAAGATGTTAAACATAGGGGAACCTGGTGAACGATATAGGGGAACTCTCTGTACTATCCTGTGACTTGTCTGTAAACCTAAAATTATTCCAAACTAAAAAGTTATTAAAAAAAAAAAAAAGGCTCTGGAGCCAAGCTGACAAGGGTTCCAATACCAGAGACACTCACTAGACAGGTCTCCCAAGCCTTAGCAAGATGCAGGGTAATACTTATCTCTTGGGTAGTGTGGATTAGAATGAAAATCTGTATGTGAAGGACCCAACAAGTGTGATAAAACTTCCAAAAACATCTAAAGGATTTCTCAGCAAAAAGGTCAAGAGACGAGTTAAGTACTCACCCTGGCAAGGTCCTGGAGAAAGGTTTTGACACTGTCAGCCATCTCTTCACCACCCCAACTACCAACTACACGGGGGAGAGAGAAGCGTCCCAAAATCTTTCATCATGAAGGGCCTGGAAAAAGATGGAGCATAATGGGGGAAAAAATATTTATCTTAAAAATAAGTTACAGACAGTCCCCAACTTATGATGGTTCGACAACGTTATTCAACTTTACGATGGTGCAAAAGCCATACGCATTCAATAGAAACCATACCTCAAATTTTGAATTTTGATCTTTTCTCAGGCTAGCGACATGTGGTACGATACTCTCTCACGATGCTGGAGGGCAGTGGCGGAGAGCCACAGCACCCAGTCATCCACACAATCACCAGGGTAAACAACCGATACACTTACAACCATTCAGTTTTCACTTTCAGTCCAGTATTCATTAAATTACATGAGATATTCAACACTTTATTATAAAATAGGCTTTGTGTTAGATGATTTTTGCGCAACTGTAGGCTAATATTAAGTGCTCTGAGTGCGTTGAAGGCAGGTGAGGAGGCTAAGTTATGATGCTCAGTATGTTAGGTGTGTTAAATGCATTTTTGGCTTAAGATATTTTCAGTTTACGATGGGTTTATCAGGGTGTAACCTCATTGTAAATTGAAGATCCGTATTTCACATACATTTCTACATGATGACATTTTTCCACATACTTACACCTCTAACAGGAGTGCAGTAGGTTCTAGCATTTAGGTAGATATTAGCACAGGGAACTAAGCAAGATTATACCTGTAACTGCTGAAACCTGAAATCCACAAGTTTTTTTTTTAATCACTTACCACCCTTTCCCTTTTACATGAGGTAAATGTGCTCTTGAACCAGTAGTCTCCTCTTAGGGCCTTGATGTCCCTAACTATCCCTCCCATACATTCCAAGTACTTCTGAGGATTTGGAGATGGGTAATAATTACATTTCAATATCCTCTTAAACTACATATATATATATATATATATATGTATATTATTTTTTTTTTTGCTGAGGAAGATTCGCCCTGAGCTAACATCTGTTGCCAATCTTCCTCTATTTTGCATGTGGGTCACCACCACAGCATGGCCACTGACAAGTGGTGTAGGTCCAAGCCCAGGAACCAAACCCAGGCCGCCAAAGCGGAGTGTGCCAAACTTAACCACTAGGCCACCAAGGCTGGCCCCTCTTAAACAATATTTATGTTTGACGTATAACCTCAAACACTTGAATGAAAACACAAGGGCAAGATGAAAGTTCTAACAAAAATTACTAAATATGATGCACTTCACACACAGGACCCTCCAGCACACAGGTAAGTTTAAGGTAGGATGTTAAATTGCCCACCAACACCTCCAAATAGGCCTCTCTATGTTTTCCAACTTTAAATACATACATACATATGTACAATTTTAATAAGTATGCAAGAAACAGATTTTAAACTAGGCCAAAAAAAGTTCATGTGTGTAAATATTCTTTAACACACTCCAGCTTTCCCATTTTATTGATTTCCCAGGTGAATGAGAAATCTAGCTTCAAAAATTAAGAACTTGCAAGTTCATGTGTATAAATATTCTTAAAATACTGTGCTCCCATCTAATGTCTTTAGGGTGAATGGAAAACCCATTTTCAAACATTTTATTAAGAACTTTCAATTCTAAACTTCTCAAACCTGACTAAACCAATCGAGGGTATTCTCAATTTAAAAGATAAACCATAATGACAAAATTTCACAGGCAGCTTGTACAAGCCTCCAATTTCAAAACATAAGCACACTTTACTTGACCTATAACCACTTCACCTAACTGTACCTTAGTGACCTAACTGCACTACTGCCACCCAGAAATGCAAGAGCAGGGAATACAGCAGCAGGAAGGCAACTTGCACAACACCATGTGTATCATCAGTTCCTGAGGTCAAATCCTACACAGACAAACTTGCTTCAGGTAGAGAGTTTCTAAGATAAGAAACCTCTGTTAATACTCCCACTTAACAACAAAAAAAAACACTTCAGAGGGACAGGATAGCTCTGTGCAGGTGAACAGTAAATGCTCAGTGATGTACAAGATACCAGTTTGTAAAGACTATCATGGATTCACTGCTAACCAGCTACTTCCTCATCTATAAATTAGGGGTATTAAAATTCTTCATAGTTTTTTTTTTTAGTATAAAGTGCCATAACATGAAAATCAAAACTTCTATACAAACATAATCCCACTAAAGAATGAGCTAGCTTGGGAGTTTAAGGAAGCCAACTACTGAGTCTGGGTTTCTCACAGGGCACTGACAGGGAGCTTGAGGCAGGTCAGTCCCCGTCCAGGGTAACAGCTGTGATATCAGAACCGTGGCCATTAACACCTGGCTTCTGCACGTACCAAGTGGCAGATCACCTACTGACCAACAACGGCCTTTGAAGGACCAAGTCATTTCAATTTTGTACGGAGAACCTAGCAGCCTTCCTTACAGGAATGTTTGACGAACTGTCCGATTTGACAAAAAGCTGAGGCACGGAGAAAAGTAACTTGCCACAATTAAAGGCCACACAGAGACTGAATAACATAGGGAGAACCCTACAACTGAGCTGGAGGAAATAAGCTGCATCTGGTTCACATCATTTTACAGACGGAAAAACTGAGTCTCCGAAGTTAAATGGCTTGCCCAAGATCACAGCAAGCGAAAGGCTACAGCGAACTTCAAAACCCTGGCGCTCTAACCTTCAGTAGGGACTTCTTTTTACTCAAGCTCTGCAAAGAGGCTTTTTGTTTAACCAGAGCACCCCATGGACAAATAACTTCTCTTAAGCCTGGAAATACAGCCGACCATTAAATTCCTAACAGTCATTAGAACTTATTAGGCACCTACGGAGGCAAAGTCGTGTACTTTCATTTCTAAGCCACTAAACCCAAATCCAGAAAGCAGGAAGCTATCATTTCCTACTCCAGATGCAGAAAAGGTAAGCATCTTCACCTCTCACCGGGGCTCCACGGACTGCCTCCGAACCCATGGGTCCGCTTGGTCTGGTCTCCTCCAATGGCTCCTTGACAATTTCGACTGGAAACTAGTCTCCCTCCGCAACCACAGCTGTGCACGAGGTGCGGCGCAGGCTCACCTCCGGTCGCATGGAGCGCTAAAGATAGCTGCGCCTCACCTGGGGCAGAGTCCTGCCCCCTGACCGCGCCCCGCTTCCGCCAGGGGTCCTTCTCCCGAAGCCCCCGCCCGGAACCACACACACCAGCGCTCGGGCCCTGCCTGCCCTCACACGCCCTCACCGCCCCGGCTGCCCCGGGCCCCTGGCGCGCGCCGGGTGCGCGACGTCAATGCCCTGGCCGCGCCTGCACCTACCCGGCAGCTCTGCCGCCGCAACTCCGGCCCGGCCAGCCCCTCGCCCACCGCGGGGCCGCTCGGCTCCTCCGCGCCCAGCCGCCCACTCCCACCCGGGCGCTCCCAGGGCCGGGGCCGCTGCGCCCGTACTGGGCATGCCCGGGCCGCACGGGGCCGCTGGGAAGTCGGGCGGGCGCCGAGCCGAGTCTCCCGGGGAGAAGGGGGCGGGACCGCAGCGGCAGAGGGGGCGGGGCCACGTGGGCGACGGAGCCTGGGAAATGCAGTCCGTCCGCGGGGTCCCGCACGCCCCGCGCCGCGTCCGGCGACGCCGGGGAGACCGGACGTGCTTCCCTAGTCCCGTCCTTCCTGATCCCATATCCTGTTCTTTGCCCTTTCCCCTTTGCTTCTACAGGGTTGCTTGTCCTTCTAAAATCCTGTGAAGCCTATCAGCGGAACGGTAACATACAGAGGTCCCCTTGGTTTACTTGGAGATTTTCTGTAACCAGAGTACTGAGCAATGATGGGTTTAAGTCAAACTGCACTGAAAATGATTAATAGGTCAAGCCTCAAGCAGTTCGGCTGCATTGGGTGTGTACTCTGACGGCAAAAGTGATAGTTGAGATAAAAACGATAAAGTAAATAGAAATAAAACTTTTCATTTCCATCCCCACAGGTCCATTTTTGCCCCAGGGTTGGCAATTCCTTGGCATCAAACCATCAAGCCTCACCTATAACCTTGTTCTCCCCTATTCCCAATCATATCTCCCCATTTCTTCTTTTTTGCCCACTTCTATTTTTCTTCCTAGCTATGCTTAGAGCTGCTGCTGCTACCTGTAGAATCAGATTTTTACAACTAGAAGCTGTTTAGTGCTATCTCCTATTTGTGAGGATGCCCAGATGTCAAGTGACTTTATTCAAGGTCAGTGGCAGAACAAATACCCAGGCTTCCTGACTCTCCTTCAGTTAAGTGGGCTGGGAGGTTGTTCACCTCTTCTACCCTGGCCCAGCTTCCAGCCTCATTCCAGAATAAACTAGCCCTCTACCCTGAGCCTCCTGAAACCTTACCTTCTCTCTAAGAAAAAGGACTTAGGTTGAATCTGACAAGGTCTGAGAAAGGAGTAAAGCAATCAGAATAGAAGCCCTTAAGTAAAGGGCTGACCTAGGATTTATATGTAATAACTCCTGTTGGGGCAAGGGCAAAGGCGGGGTAGGGGGTGCCGAGGGGGAGTCTTTTTTCTTATTTGTTTCAGCCTGGGCAGTAGTCTCATTTTCAGTGAGAACAGATCTAGGAATATCCACTCAAGTTTCCTTTTCTCATAAATCTATTGCTTTATTTATTCCACCACTAAAGTCATTACAAAAAGGAGACATCCCTAAACTTTCCTTTTGCCCGATATGAGTAAATGAACTCTTCAACTGTTTATTACATAGAAAAGATTTTTATTTCTTTTGGAATTTTATTTTGATTAAAATAAGCAATCCATCTGCTGAGGCTTAGATATCTTGTTATAAAGAGATTTAGGTGGTTTAATGATAAACCGATTATTGCAATGATCAATTACAATAGTAGCAATTCCTCCAAATTCTATCCTTTCTCTAAAGTATGAATTTAGAAAGAATTTAGTAGATATTAGTCTACTCTAACTTGCTTGACGGAAGGAAATCTTACAAACCTCAACACATATAATACAATCTAGAATTAAAAAACAATAATTGTACTTTTAAAGAGCTCTCACGTCCTTATGACAGATTAGATGCCACCTGTGAGACAAATAGGAGAGGATATTATTTTCCTAGTTTCAGAAATGAGGAAGCTGTGTGGCAGAGCAGTGAACTCGGAAGACTTGATCTCCAGTCTAGCTGTGAGCCTTAGTTTCTAGATCTATAACGTAAGGTTGCTAAAATAAATGGTATCTATATGAGTTCCCTTCTAATTATGTGATTCCATGATTTAG
The DNA here is from genome assembly GCF_020826845.1 of Diceros bicornis minor. NCBI lineage: Eukaryota > Metazoa > Chordata > Mammalia > Perissodactyla > Rhinocerotidae > Diceros > Diceros bicornis. Next base: position 10,527,001 of record NC_080746.1, read on the forward strand.
TGAATTGGTGACAATACCAGATCTACAGGCCAGATCTCCTAGTTACCAGCCTTGGAATCTTCCAGGAGAGAGAGATACTATGATTTATTAAACATCTACCGTGTACCAGGCCTTTCATATTCATTATTTCACAACAACCATTTAAGCGTTGTAACTGATAAAAAATTCCAACCGATTTTCTTGGATTCCCAGTGCCATGCCCTTTTCTTTACCATACCTGCCTTCCCTAATGGATCACTACAAGGCCTCCCAGTTAAATTTAGGCTGAGTATTCTCATCACTAAAGTAGTGCTCCTCGAATTTTAATGGGAAAACAAATCACCTGGAGACCTTGCTAAATGCAGATTGATTCATTCTATCTGGGGTGAGGGCCAAGATTCTGCATTTCTAACAAGCTTCCAGGTGATCCATATAAACATTTACCGAGTGCCTGTTATCTATCTATTTTGGCTAGGTGTTTGGAATACGTGATGCCCTCAACTTCCTTGTTCCAGTGGGAAAACAGACAAGGTAATGCAATGTGATAAAGACACAGTCTTGGGGGCCAATGAGGAGTTAGCAAAAAGAAGAAAGGGTGGGGAGGGGATTCTACACAGAGGAAGCAACGCAAGCAAAGCTACTCAGCGTATTTAGAGTATTATGGCTGGAATTAGAATATGAGGAGAAATGGCAAGAGATAAACTTCCTATTTATTGAGTGTTCTCTATTTGCCAGACTTTTTTGAAATAATAGGATTTAGTGGTAAGCAAGACAGACAAGATGTCTGCTTTAATGGGGTTTACATTCAAGCAAATAGACAGGATAGGATAAAATAGAATAAAATAAGATAATAGTGATAAATGATAGAAAAAACCCCATGGAAATGTCATAGAGAACGGCTGGTAGGGTGGCTACCATTGGCTGTTCGGAGGGTAGGAAGGGAAGGCATGTTTGAGGAGCTAATTTTGTGTTGAGATTTGAATGCAGAGAAGAAGCCAGTCATGTAAAGATCCAGGGTTAGCTAAGGGAAGCAAATACATAGCCCTAAGGCAAAAACTTGCTTGGTGTGTTCCAGGAACACATACAAGGACAGTATGGCCGCAAACACGACAAAGTCCTATTTGGCTGCTGCTTCTTTACCTCCCACCTCCAATCAATCACAAAGTAGTTTCGATTCTACCCCCAAAAAGCCCTCAAATCCATCCCCTTGATTCCATGTCTACTGCCACCATCTCTCACCTAAATTATTGCAAAAGTCTTCCTGCTTCCAGTCTGCCACCTCTAATCCATTCCCCACACAATAGACAGAGCTTTAGAAAATAGAAATCTGATTATTATTCTCCCTGCTTAAAAGCCCTTCAGTGGCTCCCATTTCCATCAGAATAAAGCATAAACTCTTTATCTTCATTATAGTTAATAAAGGCTCTGGGGATCTGATAAATAAAGAGGTATGCCTGCATACCTGTTTCACCACATGCTTCTCTATACTCTGTATTTCAGTCATAATTTCTAAAACACTCCAATGTTTCTGTTTCTTCCAGGTCTTCATCTGGCATTCCCTCTGCCTCCCTCTGGCCCCTCCACACATATACGTTTCTCCTGGCGGAGTCCTCCTCATTCATCACATCCTCTGTGAAACCCTTCCCAACCATCTCTCTGTAGCTCCTGGAGCACCCTGAACTCCCCTTATCAAAGAATTCATCCTGCTAAATTGTAATTACTTATTTAATTATCTTTCTCTCCCGTTAGACTAGGGGAAGACTATTACTGCTTTGTTCTTTTTTATATTCCCATTGCCTAGCACGATGTCTAACATTAGAGTAGGTACTCAAAAATTTGGTGGGAGAATAAGTGTATGAATTAGTGAAAGTTGAGATAGGCAGTTATATCATAGCTTTTTATGTCATCGTATAAAGTTTGAACACTGTCTTGGTGGCAGCAAGGAGCCACTGAGGAGCTTTAAGGAAAATGATACGATTATATTTGCATTTATGAAATACCATTCTAGTAGCAACAAGACACATGGATTTGGGGCAGACAACATTGGCAGCAGTGAATAATTGCATTATTCAAGGGAGGAATGATGAAAGCCTGAATCTGCAGAAAACAGTTTAGAGGGATAACAAGAAGGAAGAAACTTAGAACTTGATGATTGGGTGAGGAGGTAGAGAGAAAAAGGGCTCGGGAATGGCTCCTGCGGTTCTAAGTTGGCTAACTTGATGGATAGAAATGTCATTACCTGAAATTGGAAATAAAGGAGAAGTAGGAATTATGGAGGAAGATAAATTCAGGTTTAGACATGTTGAGTTTCGGGTGCCTGCCATATATACAAGTGGATATATTTTAATAGGCAGTTGCATCTGGACTCAGGAAAGAGCTCTGGGTAGCAATACAGATTTGGGAATCGTCGGCATATAGATGATAGTTGAAATGATATAAGTAGAAGATATCACCCAGGGAAAATGCATCGAAATGAAGCAGCATAAACTGAAACCATGAGTGTATCAGCTTCCAGTGAGTTCTGTGAGTCCTAGCAAATTATCAAAACTAAGGGAGGTCTTGGGGACTCCTGAATCTGCAGTTGGTGTCAGAAGTAAGGATGGTCTTGTTGACTGTACTCCCTCTAACTTCAGAGTTCCCCAAAAGGCATGCACAAGAATATTCATAGCAGCACTATTCCTAACTGCCAAATTCTGGATACAACCAAAACATCCATCAACAACAAATGGATAAAAATGTTTTGGCACATTTATAAGGTAGAATACTGTATAAATGAAAATGGATCAATCTCATAAAATTGTTAGGCAAAAGAACCCAAATGTAAGAGTATGTGTACTGTACAGTTCTACTTATATAAAGTAAAACGCAGGCAAAACTAATCTAGGTAATAGAAATCATGTTAATGGTTATATCTGGGAAGGAGGGAGGAACGGAAGTGAGGAGGACATTTAGGTTGCTGGTAATGTTCTATTTATTGATCTGGGTGGGAGTTACATGGATGGTTCACTTAGAAAATTTATTGAGCTGAGCGCTTAAAATTTGTGCTTTTTTCTGTATATATGTTATACTTCAGTGGAAAAGTTTTCGTTGAGGAAAGCTTAAGTGTGAAGGAGAAGAGCTCAGGCATTAGGTAATTGGAACTAAAAGAGCCTTTCTTTAAGTTGGGAGAAAATTGAATATTTTTTGTAAGGGGAAAGAGCCAGATACAAAGGAAAGTTGAAGAAACCAAAAAGAGAAGCTAGAGAAAGATTCCTGAAGAGATTTGAGAGAGGATAAACTCAAATGTTCTGGTGGAGCCTTTTCTATTTCTTAAGGCAAGGTGTGGGGAATTTGTTAGAAATACACATTCCCACCAGAGATTTTGATTCAGTATATCAGGGATGGAACCCAGAAATTTGCACTTTCAACCAGCTGTCCAAGTGTCTGTGATGCGGGTTGGCTTGGACTTAACATTGAGAAACATGGCCCTGAGGTAGTGATAGATGCGGAAAGGGCATAGTGTTGGGAGTCAGAGGATTTTTGTTACTGTTCTCTGTTTGCCATTTTACCTTCTATCAGGAGAGTTTGTGTTTTTTGCTTTTTTGTTTTTGTCTGTTTCATTTTAGTGCCCATAGGTCATATACCATGCCAAGCTCTGAGCAAGGTTATTTCATTTCTCCAAGTTTCAGATGCCTCCTCTATAATAACATTATCTACTGCAGAGTAATTAAGAATCAAATTAAATTACGTAGGAGGGAAATTCCTGTTCTGGCCAAAATGTAGTAACAGGGACTGGACTTACCACAACCCCCCATACGAAACAACTTGCAAAACAGACAACATACATGAAACAATATGTTTTCAGATATTAGACATCAGCTGATACAGGACAGTGATCCCTAAGAGGGGAAAACAAGTGAGATGAGCCTACTATGGCTCTATCTCACTGTGTGGAGGCTGCAGCACAGAAAGTGGAAACCCATGTGGAACCTAGCAGTCTCCCTGAGTTTAGGAGATGGAGTTGGAGTCCCGGGAGGCAAAGGTGGCTAGAGTCCACCAGAGAAGAAAGAGTGCAGAGAGGGGTGGAGGCCCTAGAGATCTGCAGAGAGACCTTCTTGCATGTGCAGCTGAGTACATATCAGAGCTCAAATGTGAGGAAACTACTCAAGTTTGAGGAAGAGTCACCCAAAAGGATTAGAGGAAATAATCCCTGAACCTCACAAAGAGCTAGGAAAGCTTTGTGTCCACCAGTTAGAGTGGAAAAAACTTGGTAATTAAAGGACATAGGGTAGAATAATGCCTGGAAAGATATTGCCTCAGTAGTGGGAAAAACTAGCCCCTACTAAAGGCTGCTCTGGTCCTACCTAACAAAGTTGAAAAGCCGTCCTCATCCTTGGAAGTACCAAAGTGGTTCAACGAGGTTAACTATATCCAGAAAAAAAGGCTCAAGAGTATAAAATATCCAACTCCCAACGAGCAGACATTCATAATGTTTGGCATTCAAAAAATAATAAGCAGGCATGCAAAGATGCAGGAAAATATTATGCACAATGAGGAGAATAACCAATCAATAGAAATAGATTCATGAATAACACAAACAACAGAATAAGTAAAGACATAAAGAGAATTATCGTAACTGTATTACATATGTTTAAGAAGGTAAAGAATAAATTAAGTTGATACATGAAGATACAAAAAAGGTCCAAATCAAACTTTTAGAGATTTAAACTACAATATCTGAGATGAAAAATATGTTTTATGGAATTTAAGCAGATTAGGCACTACAAAAGAAAAGATTTGTGAATTTGAAGATGCACACAGCAATAGAAAATATACAAAATGAAACAGAGATAAAAAGAGAATCAGTGGGCTATGGGACGTGTTCAAGAGACCTAATATACATGCATTTGGAGTGCCTAAAGGAGAGTGAGGTAGGGAAGGTAAGAATAAAATTTTTGGAGAAATAGTGGCTGAAAAATGTTCAAATTTGATGAGAACTATAAACCCACAGATCTAAGACCTCAACCATCAGAAACATGAAGAAAACTACAGCAGGGCACATCATAATCAAATTGCTTAAAATCAATGATAGAGAAAATCTTAAAAGCCATCAGAGAAAAAAGAAACATTATATTTGGAAGAACAAAGATAAGAATGACAGCAAACTTCTCATCAGAAACAATGCAAGTCATAAAAGTATGTAGCAACCTCTTTAAAGTGTTCAAAGCAAAAATTTGCAACCCAGAATTCTATGCCCAGCAAAATATTTTTCAAAATGAAGGTGACGTTAAAGAACTGAAACAGGGACTCAAACAAATACATGCACATGAATGTTCGTAGCAGTGCTGTTCACAAGAGTCAAATGGTGGAAGCAGCCCAAATGTCCCTCAATGGATGAAAAGATAAACAAAATGTGGTATATACATACAATGGAATATTATTCAGCCATAAAAAGGAATGAAGTATTAATACATGCTACAACTGAATGAATTTCAAAAGCATTATGCTAAGTGGAAAAGCCAGTTACAAAAGGCCACATATTATAATGATTCCCTTTATATGAGATATCCGCAGAGACAGAATGCAGATTGGTGGTTGCCAGGGCCTGGAGAGAGACAGGGAATGGGAAGAAACTGCTTCATGGGTACAAGGTTTTATTTTGGAGTGATGAAAATGTTTTGGAACAAAATGTGATAGTTGCAAAACACTGTGAAGGCACTAAGTGCCACTTAATTGTTCACTTTAAAATGGTTAATTTTATGTTATGTGAATTTCAGCTCAATATATTAAAAAAAATAAAGGTGAAATAAAGGCTTTTTCAGATATAGACAAGGTAAAAGTATTCATCACCAGCAGATCTGAACCACGAGAAATGTTAATGGAAGTTTTTCAGGAAGAAGGAATATCAAACCAGATGGAAACCCAGATTTACGCAAAGAAATGAAGAGTTCTAAGAATGGTAAATATGTGAGTAAGTATAAAAGCTTTTTCTTATTTTTTAGATCTCTTTCAAAGATAATGGGCTGTTTAAAGAAATAATATTAATATATTGGAGGTTTATAACATATGTAGAAGTAAAATGTACGACAACAATCGCACAAAGGCCAGGAAAATAGAAATAAAGGTATACTGTTTTAAGATTCTTATATTATACACGAATATAATATTACTTGAATGTAGACTGTAATAAGTTAAAGATGTAAACTGTAAACCCTAAAACAACCAGTAAAATAACAAATCAAAGAGTGATAGTTAATAAGCCAACAGACAAAATAAGATAGAATCATAAAAGATACTCAGTTAATCCAAAAGAAGGCAGAGAAAGAGAAAAAAGGGGGAAAAGATAGGTGGGACAAATAGAAAACAATAAGATGTTAGATTTAAATTCAGTCAATAATCACATTAAATGTAAATAGTCTAAACACTTGCAATTAAATTTATGCATTTAATGAGAAAAATGCATTGTAAACTGTGCATCGGTAAGATTTTGCTAGCTGCCTCTTTGGCCATCACTGGAATCATGTATTCTAGGAGTCTTGGCCACATGGTCTGTAAGTAGGTGGAAGGGGCCAAAATTCAGTTGGCAAAGATCCCATGCACGAATAAACCAGTGAAAATATGTTTCAGCCATTGAAAGATGTTATGAATAATAGATTATAATGTCCTGTCAGGCAGGAATTTGCAAGTGAAAAAGTAGAAGTTTTACTTTATTCACTTGAACTAAAATATCCAAATAAATTATTGATCAGCATAACTACTATTCATTAAGGGCTTCCTATATGGCAGAAACTGGGCTTGTATTTTACATACATTACTTAATTTAAACCTCAAGCCAACTCTATAGGAATGGTGTGTTATCAATCATTTCTCTCAATTAACAGATAAGGAACTGAGATTTAGAGAGGTTAAGTAATTGCCCAAGGACAAACAGATAATAAGTGGCAGAACCAATACAAACACAGATCCATGTCACCTCAAAGTTTATACATTTAACCATTGTTCTATACTGTTTGCTAAAATTGAAGACACAAACTTCTGGTTCATAACTGATCCCAAATTATTTATCAAGCATCTACCTTGGACCCAGTCCTGACACAAGTGCTAAGGATACACAAGTGACTAGTCCATACTTTCAAGGGGTTTGTCAGTATTGTAGCAAACATTTGTATGTAAATAATTACAGCAATGTGAAAGTGCAATTTGAGATTTAATAAGGGAAAACTCAAAAGGAAGCTCTATAGCTTGGCTAGAGATGTCAGGGAAGGCTTTCTGAAGGAAGGGACATTACTGTTAAGTCTTGAAGGACTAGCGAAATCTCTTCGGGTAGACAGGAAGAATAACCATTCCAGCTTAGAATGAGAGAGAGGTAAGGTGAATTCAGGAACTGCAAGCACAGATTCCATGGGAGAGGGAATAGGAAGGAGAGGCTGGTAAGGTGAGCAGGGACCATCATAGAGCTTGATATATGACATGCTAAGGAGTTTTAACTTCTTTTTTTTGTTTTACACTTTTTTGGGTATCAGTTTGTTATGAGGGGTTTGGGGATTCGATAGGAGACGTAAAAGAAACTTTCCACTCCAAACAAATGGACCAAAGGTATATTTTATTATATAGGGGACAGTAAAGGCGATAGTCCGCAAACAGATCTGAATAGGTCAAATATCAAGAGGGAAAAACATCAGCTCAACTGGAACGGGAAGACATCCACATTGACTGAGATACCAGCGGATTTGAATAGATCATATAACGAGAGGGAAAAACATCAGATCAACTGGAAAGGGAAAACATCCACATCGACTGAAGGGAAATGACACAAATCAACTGGAAAGAGAAAAACCAGGTTGACCGAAAAGAGAACACATCAGATCTGTTACTCACAACATCCATGCCCCACTGCCGGGAGAGTCCCTTCAATTGACACGGCTGGGCGAGAATCACACGTCCTGGGCAAGGCGTCCCTTCCACAGGTGAGACTCTCACCAGGCCTCGGTTTCCAGCAGTTTATATAAGCAGTTACAGAGTTTACAGAGAAAGCATTCAGTGTTCCCATGCACAAATGGTTATCAGTGGCATACGTGCACTGAGCCTCCTCCCAGCCGGGCAGTTGTGTACGTGCATTGTTTCCCCTGGTTATCACCCCAGCCCAGCACAGATGGCCTGTCTGCCCCAGGCCATGACGCCCAAAGGACCTTGAAATTCTTACAAATTGCAACTGTCTCTGTGGGAGAAGGGCCAGTTCCCACCACACAGAAAGCAGCTTTATATTTCTTTGTGTGTTGGTGGCTGTAGGTTAATGGAATGGTCAAACATGGCTGTACTCATGTCAAGACACAGTTACAGCTGATTGAGTTCATTGTACTTCTCAGTTCATAATACACTGTCGTCATGGTCTGGGAAAGGCCCTTCCTGTTTATTTTTTTCATTTATACATTCCCCTTTATCACCAATTTTCCACCCCTTTTCCTACACAAATGTTCCAATGTGTTTGATATGTATCATTGTATTTGAATATATTCTTGTAAAATGTGATGTGTGTTATAATATATACACAATTTTTTGACTTTTTTTGTTAAGATATAATTGACATATAACATTATATTAGTTTCAGGTGTACAACATAATGATTCAATATTTGTATGTGTTGTGAAATGATCACCACAATAAGTCTAGTTAACATTCATCACCATACAGAGTTACAAAATTTTTTTTCTCGTAAGGAGAACTTTTAAGATCTACTCTCTTGGCAACTTTCCAATATTCAATACAGTATTATTAATTATAGTCACCATGCTATGTATACATAATTTTAACTTACATAAATGATATGCCATAGATTTGAGCCTGTTTCATACTTTTTTCACTCAGCACTATTTTGAAGATAGTGTTAAGTTGATAAGTAGATATATCTAATCCTTTACTTCCCATTGCTGCTTAAGGTGACAGTTTTGTCTTGACTTTTTCCTGTAGACCCAGAGGAACCATTCAGACATGGCTTGTAAAGTCAGACGTCTGCAGGCCCAGCAAAGCAGGCTGAGCAAGATGGACTGGGTGGAGGAGGCTGTTACTTAGTTTCGGGTAGTTGCTGCCATTTGGCAATGCAGGAAATGTTGCAAGATGATAAAATTCAACAGAGGCCAGAAATCAGGATTTTCATGTGAAATCTCCTGAATTTTTAAATGTCGGAAAAACTGAAGGCCAAATGAAACACTCTTGCAGGGTGGATTTAGCAATGGATTGCCATATCCTGACTTTTACGTGAAAACATTTGAATTAGGGAAGGAATGAGATCAGATTTATGTTTCAGAAATGAAGGAGAGGATGAAATAGAGTAGAAGGTAGGAGACTGAAGGTTATGGATTGAGGGTTGAATGTGGATGAATTGAGGGGCTTATGGAATGAAATTCTCACACATGCTACATGGATGAACCTTGAAAACATTATGCTAAGTGAAAGAAGCGAAACACAAAAGGACAAATATTGTGATTCCACTGATATGACGTACCTAGAATAGAGAGAGAAAGTAGAATAGTGGTTACCAGGGGCTGGGGACAGGGAAGAATGGGGAGTTATTGGTTTAATAGTTATGAAGTTTCAGTTTGGGATAATGAAAAAGTTCTAGAGATGGATAGTGGTGATGGTTGCAACAATAATGTGAATGTGCTTAATGCCACAGAACCGTATACTTAAAAATGGTTGAAATGATAAATTTCATGTTGTATATATTTTAACACACACACACACACACACACACACACACACACACAAAAGCTGACTCCCAAACCAGCCCTTTCTGTCAATAGGAAAAAACTGAGTTTATTGCTTACTGCAGTAAGGGAGAACACCACCTGGACTGAGCTTTGGCAGTATTTCAGAGGGGAAAAGTAAATCCAAATTGAGAATTCAAAGTTTGATTTCAGGCAATTCTTTCAATACTGGAGACTTGATTGAGGATAAGATTGAGTAAGAATCATGATACAGCTGTTTAGGATTGGTGAAATAAGCAACGCAAAGATTTGAGAGGAGGGATTTAAAGAATCATCTTTAGATAAGAACTTTGTTGAGATATAATTCCCATACCATGCAATTTGCCCATTTAAAGTGTACAAATCAACAGTTTTTAGTAATTTCACAGAGTTGTGCAACCATCATCATAATCATTAGAACATTTTCACTACCCCCAAAATAAACCCCGACCGGTTAGCAGTCATTCCCCATCTTCCCCCAATCCACCACCCACCACCACTAGACAGCCACCAATCTGCTTTCTGTCTCTGTAGATTTACCTGTTCTACCTATTGGCCTATGGTGGGAGAAAAACCTTTTCCTCTAGGTTCAATGATGGGGCCCTTCAAATTAGCAACAGACAGATTAACAGGAGAAAAGAAAACAAGTTTTATTCATAGGCATGCGGGACCATTCAGATGAAGAGGCTTTCTGAACAGCTAGAGACAGGGGTTTATATATCAGTTTAATAGGAGGAAGGGAGGGGAGAGAAAGGGCTTCCATGTGAAGAACAAATGATTTGCTGGAGTTTTTTTTTGTTTTGTTTTATTTTTAGGAAAGATAAATGGGCTTTTAGGGAAACAAATACCCAGTGTGGCAGTTTGTGGTGAAGTTTGTGTATGCAGTTTCTCTTCCCGGGTGAGTGTGAGTGCTCAGGCGTCTTGCTGGTTGTGCAGCTCCTTCAGAGGGCTTGTGGCAGCTTCACTCTTGGAAGCCTTTGTCTTCTTGTCAGATCACGTTAGCTCAGAGAAGGCTTCCTTCTTCATCTGCTGTAAGTCAAATGTCTTCCATTTAAAATAATCTCTATGTGAACTCCAGGGGTCCCAGTGGGTCTCCACACCTGTTATGTTTCATATAAATGGATCAGACAATATGAGATCCTTTGTGACTGGCTTTTTTCACTTAGCATAATGTTTTCAGTGTCCATCCATGCTGTAGCATGTATAAGAATTTCATTTCTTTTTATTGCCATATAGTATGATTCAAAGAATTGTAGTGCACAAACTGTCTGTTAACGCCTTCCACCAAAGAGTTGATGGGAAATTCTTATAAGGTGCAATCAAACCATTTGCTTGAGCAAGACAGTCTGGGAAGAGTAAAGCAATGCTAGCAAAGACAGTGAAATAGCAGCCCTGTGATTGCAGGCAGAAAGGAAGGTTTTGGTTGTCAGTGCTCAGGCCGAGTGTGGGAATAGAGGGTTTTGGTTCTCAGTATTACCTCATAGGGATAATGCAAATAAAGTGCTTAAAATGGTGCCCAGAACTTATTAAGTACTCAGTAAATGGAAGCTCTTATTACTATTCCTATCTAATGTTTGAAAGGCAAATTTCCATTGATGTCATTACCAGAGGTATAGTTAAAAAATAAAATAAGCCTATGGTGAAACCTTTAATCAAGTAAATGTTGATCCTCTCAGTTTAACTGGAGAAAGCCTGCAACTAGAAGTGCTCCTTCTTGTTTACCAGAAACAGAAAGGTAAAAAATAGTTTTCAAAAAAGGTAAAACAGGACTCTCATACACATTAAAAAAAAAGAAACACAAGTTAAAATTTTAATTAATTATTAATGAGGGAACCAGTAAGATGTTACAACCAGTTGAAAGGAGAAGTTAAAGAAATACAAATTTATATGGAGTAAAGGAATGTCAAAAAGAATTTACAAATAGATAGTAATCTGACTTCTTCCAAGGTTCAGGGGAAAGAGAATCCAACTGAATCTCCACTTGGCAGGATTAATTTGCATGTCTCTAGGCAAGAATTGTTTTGCATTTTCATATGTTATTTACAATTACAGAATTGTAAAGTAACTCAAGGGCAATGAAGGGGTTCAGAACACGCCACCCCAAGATATGCCTCTCTGGCATGTTGAGTATTTTGAGCTGAAGGCACTTGAGAAACAGCAGAGGTAGGAAGGCCTCTCTGTGCTCCCGCTTTCAACCTAAAAGCAGGTCGTAACATTGCCCTCAGAGAGGTGCCCTCCCTGTACCAGGAAGAGAAGAACATTCATCAATAGAGACTAGGAGCCCCCACCGAAATGGATCTGTACGAACAGACCTAATAAAATAGTCCTGATCTTCCACTAGTTTCCCCACATATTTCCTAGTCACTTTCCCACAATTTACTGCCCCTATCTTAAACCCCTTTGTCTTGTCACTTTTCCAAAAATTTATCATTTTTTTGTTTAAAAACGATATAAACTCTTGGTCCTGACTGCTTCTTCTGGTCTTCATTTTCCTTATGAAGTCTCCCATGGGCACATAAAAATATTAAATAAAATTTGTATGCTTTTTTCCTGTTAATTTCTCTTATGTCAGTTTAATTCTCAGGCCCAGACACATAACCTAATACAGCAGAAGGAAGTTTTTCTTCCCCTACAGCAATGAAGGTCTAGAAACAGATAATTCATAAGGGTGTGCTCTAACCAATGGCTGGTTTTCCACTGGAGACACTCAGTAAATCTCTTTTTCTTATGCAAGCAAACAGTGATACCGGCTCAAGACAAGGTTGACATAAGGGAAGCCATATTGTGGAAAAGAAAAACTCTATTGTAACTTTGAATGACCTTTGACAAACTAACCCAGCTGGATATGCACCCTCCAGAAGAACTAACTGCTCTGTAGATTTTATGACCCCTGCTTGTGCATGTACCTCCCAGCTGCGATAAGATGATAACTGTTTTTTTGAGTTCCTTAGGAATGTGATGACCCCCGAACAGAGAATCTATGCTGATAGACATCATCAGTGAAAACTGAAAGAGCTGGTGTGGCACTCCCAGTCTGTAACACCAGAAGGTCAACATTCCTAACCCCCTCCCCAATAACCCATGGCCTATATAACTACTGTAAGATTTTGTGCCCCCTTAAGATGGTTCTTTTGGATATGAGCTGGCCATCTTCCCTCTTGCTAGCAAGCTGTAATAAAAAAGTCCTTTTTCTCCGACCACCTTGCCTCTTGACTATTGGCATGTCTTGCGGCAAGCAGAAGGCCCCACGTTGGGTGGTAACAACAGGAGTTATACTTGTTATTGTTACCATTTTAGATATGGTGAAGTTGAAGCAAAAGATAAATAAGTTGCCTGGGACAACACAGTACAACAGTACCAATTTCTCCCTCAGTAAATATTTAGGAAAGTAGTCTCCTTTACTCCTCTTCACCTTGACAACACCCAGGAATTAAAGAAACAATACATTCGTGGCAGAGTTAAAAATAAAGGTTCTGGACTGAATTTGCTGAGCCCAGGAATTAGAACAAACTTAAAAGAATTTCTCCTTAATTAACTAGAGATTTAGGCCAAAGGGCCTGCTTTGTTTGACTTTTCACCTTAAACTACTAGAGCTGTTGGAACTCAGTAATTTGCTAAGACCTAAATACTTATTTTTGATTTTTATTCAGTTTTTAAACAGCTTTTTGAGATCTAATTTACATACCATACACTTAAAGTGTATAATTCAATGGTTTATAGTATATTGACAGAGTTGTACAACCATCACTACAATCTAATTTTAGAACATTTTTTTTGCCTCAAAAATGAACTGTACACAGTAGCTGTCACTCCCCATTCCCACCTCTCTCCCCTAGCCCTAGGTTCTCTCTCTATAGATGCCTATTCTGCTGGACATTTCATATAAATGGAATCATACAATATGTAGCTTTTTGTGTCTGGCTTCTTTCCCCTAGCACGGTGTTTTCAAGGTTCATTCATTTATAGCATGTATCAGCACTTCATTCCTGTTATAGCTGAATAATATTCCATTACATGAATGTACCACATTGTGTTGATGAATGTATTAGTTGATGGACTTTTGGCTTGTTTCTATTTTTTTTGGCTATGATGAATAATGCTGCTATGAACATTCTTGCACAAGTTTTTATCTGGATTTATGTTTTTATTTCTCCTGGGTATATAACTAGGAGTGGAATTGCTGAGTCATATGGTAACTCGATGGTTTGTTTGGGTTTTTTAAACTGTGGTAAAACACACATAACAAAATTTGCCATATTAATCATTTTTTAAGTGTACAGTTCAGTAGTGTTAAGTATATTCACATTGCTGTCCAACCAATCTCCAGAACTTTTTCATCTTGTAAACTGAAACTCCATACTGATTAAACAACAGCTCCCCATTTCCTCCTTCCCTCAGCCCCTGGCAAACACCATTCTACTTTCTGTTTCTATAAATTTATTCTAGTTACTTCATATAAGTGGAATCATACAGGATTTGTCTTTTGTGACTGTTTTATTTCACTTAGCATGTCTTCAAGTTTCATCCATGTTATAGTGTGTATCAGAATTTCCTTCCTTTTTAAGATTCAATAATATTCCATTGTATGTATATACCACATTTTGTTCATCCATTCATCCATTGATGAACACTTGGGTTATTTCCACCTGTTGTTTATTGTGAATAGTGCTGCTATGAACATGGGTGTGTCAGGGAGGAAAAACTTTTCCTCTACTCTCAAGTTCAGTGCTTGGAGTCCTGTGAATTAAACTGACAAAAAAAAGTGGTTAACAGGAGAAAAGACATATATATATATTTTTTTTTGGTGAGGAAGATCAGCCCTGAGCTAACATCCATGCTAATCCTCCTCTTTTTGCTGAGGAAGACTGGCTCTGAGCTAACATCTATTGCCAATCCTCCTCCTTTTTTTTTCCCCCCAAAGCCCCAGTAGATAGTTGTATGTCATAGTTGCACATCCTTCTAGTTGCTGTATGTGGGATGCAGCCTCAGCATGGCCGGAGAAGCGGTGCGTCGGTGCGCACCCGGGATCTGAACCCGGGCCGCCAGTAGCACAGCGCATGCACTTAACTGCTAAGCCACGGGGCCAGCCCCACATAATTTTTATTAACATTTATGTGCATGGGAGTTCAAGAAAAGAAGTGAAACTCAAAGAAGTAGTTAGACTTGGGGGCTTATATGCCCTTTTAACAAAAGAAAGAGGGTCTGAGCTTCAAGGGACAATAAATTGTGGGGAATTGACTCGGAAATATATGGGGGGATCTAATGGAATATAAGGGCTATTTTGGTAAGGTCTAGTTATGCAAACTGATCTTGGTGTCAACTTTCCATCTTTGAAGATAAGAGTTGCTTTTCTCTCCCTGGTATGGAGGAAAGAGCACTTTCCTCAGAGAGAAATTTATGCCCTGCTTTCAGGCCCAGAAGGTTACTGGGTTTTTTTTGAGGAATTGCCTTTTCTTTTGACAACTGATAAAAGCTGAGAGAAAATTCACCATAGCAAAATCTAAATAAAGTAAATTGTGTTTCAAAAATGATGTGCTACAGGGCCGGCCCTGTGGCTTAGCGGTTAAGTGCGCGTGCTCTGCTACTGGCGGCCCGGGTTCGGATCCCGGGCGTGCACCGACGCACTGCTTCTCCGGCCATGCTGAGGCCGCGTCCCACATACAGCAACTAGAAGGATGTGCAACTATGACATACAACTATCTACTGGGGCTTTGGGGGAAAAAATAAAGGAGGAGGATTGGCAATAGATGCTAGCACAGAGCCAGTCTTCCTCAGCAAAAAGAGGAGGATTAGCATGGATGTTAGCTCAGGGCTGATCTTCCTCACACACACACAAAAAAATGATGTGCTACAACTATGTAGAACAAACCAGTAACAACAAAAATTGTGTATTTTAAAAAGAAGAAATAAATATTTTGATTTTGGAACTGTGAATTATTTCTTTCTTATTTTCCTTATTTTTGAATTTTATTTTAAAATACATTTCTTTGTATTTGAGAAGAAGCAAACTTTGTTTTTGAAAACTCATGGTGTGGCCTAAGATAGTCGATCCAGGGAGGAACACCAGACAGAGAAAAGCAGATTCTCAGACAAGATATCCAGCTGAGGAGACAGCAGAACATGTGCTGCATTTTGCCATTTTCCTAGCTAGACAAAGAGCCCAGATGTATTCATATATTTACATATTAACATGATCTTCACAATGTGGTGCCTATTTGGACCCCACACTAGGCAAAACAATGGACTTGAACTAGTGCCAGGCACCTCTCTCCCTAGGTTTAGGGAAAGAGAACTTGAATGAAGGCAGCAGGATTTGGTCCAAGGTCCAGCTGGAGACATCAGAGATAAACAAGGTCCGTCCTCCAACATCCCCTGGGCTGAGACCTCTTCCATGCCTCTTTTTGCCCTGTGGGCAACAATGGTCTCCCTTTCTCTTTTGGTGGATAGGTGCTGCCTATGGGAATGCAGCAGCTCTTCTTAGTAACCATGGGAACCTTATTGGCATGGCAACCTGGCAGCCACAGTGAAAAGCAGCAAGGGGCGAGGGGGATGAAAATGGTGGAGGGATGAAAGTGGTGGGAGGTACTCCTGTGAAAGAGGGCGGGGGGAAACAGCCTTCCTTCATGCCGAAGAGAGAAAAGAAGGAGGAAAGATGTCCAGCTGTCTGGATGGCCCCAAGGAGAAGCTCCTCACTTCATAATCCAGTTGGGGGCAGGGCTGTAAGCCACGCTGGGCCCCAAGACATAGACCTATTGATGCTTTTCTGCTTTAAAGTGTGGCTCAGCAGCACCAGGAAAGGAATAGGGGCTGGGACTACATCGTCTCACAACATGTGGGCAAATTCTGACATTAAGTTTTGATCGCAGGCAAAATACCATGCAGAGCCTTTGTTGGGCTCTGAGAGTCCAAGCACCTTTTATTAAAGACATCTAGGGATGAGGAAATTTTCAGGCAGCACCTAGAGCAAGAAATAAATCTATGCAACAAGGTTGAGAAAGGCTGAGAATGCAGCAAAAAGCAAACAAACAAATAAACCAAGATCCGCTAGGGAGAAAGAACTTCTACTGGAGAGGAAGGAGTGAGCAGCAGGGCAGTTGGTGGCACCCCGCCGGTCCTTTTTTTAGGCTTCACTAGGATCCCTGTCATTCCTGGTTTCTCTGATGGACAGGGTGTGAACTGGGGCTATCCTGGGCTTTGGAGTCAGATGGCCTTGGGTCAGAACCCCTGCCCTGCACCTTATTTACCTGTGTGAGCCTCCAACAAATTACTCTGTCTCTCAGACTCTATCTCCTCATCCCCTAAGACAAAGGATAATAATGCCTGCTTTATAGGGTCATTGTGAAAATTAAATGAGATTTTAAAAGTTTAATAAACATCAATCTTACTTAAAGGTCCTTGCATGATAGCCACACAAATAATAGCTACTCTTGTTACTCTGCTGGCTCTTTAGAAATGGCTCTTTGGGTGGTTCTGCAGCATCATCTGAGATCTGACCCAGTTTTTTTTTTTTTTTAATGCATCGACTTTTAAAAAATAACAGCTTTATTGAGATATAATCACAAACCATAAAAGTCACCCTTTTTTTTTTTTGATGATGACATCTCTGGTTTTTTATTGTTATTTTAGGTAACCTTGATTTATAACATTGTATAAATTTCAGGTGTACATCATTATATTTCATCTTCTGTAGAGACTACATCGTATCCCTCACCAAGAGTCTAGTTGCCATTCATCACTGAAAAAATGTGCCCCTTTACCCCCAAAGTCACCCTTTTACAGTGTACAATTCAGGGGATTTTAGTATAGTCACACAGAGTTGTGCAACCACCACCATCTAATTTTATTACATTTTCGTCACCCCAAAGAAACTACACATCCATTAGCAATCATTCTCCATTTACCCCTCCACATAGCTCCTGACAACCACTTATTTACTTTCTCTCTCTTTGGATTTATCTATTCTGTACATTTTGTATAAATGGAACCATGCAATTTGTGGCTTTCTGTGTCTGCCTTCTTTCACTTAGCCTAATGTTTTCAAGGTTTATCCAAGTTATAGCATGTATCAGTACTCTGTTCCTTTTCCTGGCTGAATAATATTCCATTGTATGTATATGCCACAATTTGTTTATCCATTCATCTGTTGATGAACATTTGGGTTGTTTCCACCTTTTTGGCTATTGTGAATAAAGCCACTACGAACATTCAGGTACAAGCTTTTGTGTGTATGTACTGATCAAGTTTTAGTTTATGGTTTACCAGGCCCCATGGCCTACATATGATCAGATAAAGAAATGGAAAATATGAAAGAGAGGCTATGTCAATACTTCTTTTTAAATTTCCTCCTGACTCTACTTTCCTTTACTTCTATTCCCTCCTCTCTCTTACTCTCATCTTTCCCCTGGAGTAGTCTAGTCAGGCTCATGCAAATCTCCAGATGTGGCACTCTGAGATGCTCACAAAAGATATTCTTTTTTCCCCAAAAAAGATATTCTGGAAGTGTGGAAGGGGGAGAGGGAGAGAGGGAACTGAGACATAAGGCCAGACTTATTATTCAAGGGCAATTAAAATATCATTTAGAAACATTGTTTTTAACTTTTTTTAATTGAGATAGCCTATACAAAAAGTGTACAACTCAATTAATTGTCATACACACACACACACACACGCCATTTAGGAATTGCCTTTCTACCAAAGTATGTGTAGTTGTAGGGTGTCCAAATACAGTGTGGAGATACAGAGTACCCAGTTAAACTTGAATTTCAGATAAATAATGAATACTTTTTTTAGTGTAAGTCTATTCTATGCAATATTTGAGACATCCTTATTCCAAAAAATTATTCATTGTTTATCTGAAATTCAAATTTAACTGAGTGTCCCATATTTTTATTTGGTAAATCTGGCAACCCTAGAAAGGGAAATTAAAGAACATCCAATGGATATAAATCATTTTTATGACTGGGTAGCCACTGAGGTTTTGTTCAAGGAAATCCCAGAATAAAGTGGAATTTGGAGTTAATTTGTAGAATTAATTTATTTTGCTGTCTTCCTAGGGTTTTGTGTGACTAAGTGCTGTGTCAGTTTGCTTTCCCACAATATCTCTATGAAATACTTAGAAGTTTAAAAACGGAGAAACAAAGGCAAGAGATATTAAAAGACACTCCAAGATCCCTCAGTGAGTTTGGGGTCAATTTAAACAAAATGTTGTGATTGGTTTTTGAAAGAAAATGTAGAGTGTAGATTCATTAAATTTAAGAGCAGGAAAGGATTTTATTCGAAGCCCTTTTTATTATAGACTAGGAAATTGAGGTTCAGAAAACCTAAGTAATTTTCCCTAAGTCACAAAGCTAGCTAATGGTAAAGTCGACACTGAAATCCAAAATTCCTGACTCCTAGCCTAGGGAGCTTTTTCCAATTTACCTACGCCACATACCCTGACACCTCTCCTCACTTCCCTTTAGTTTTCCTCCCTTTCAATGTGGTTTAGATAACCGGATCAGCCATAATCACACAAGTATGTGAAACACTAAACTGAGAATTCTTCCTAGATCTTGCACGTCGTAGACAGCCGAATTACTTAATATGGATCAAATATTTTTCTATTCCAAAGTTTACAAAAGGATTTAAGAATGATTTCATTTTTTTTAGCTGTAAAGAGTTGCCCTTACCAGATTTGGGGGTAATCTTTTCTTTTCTAATAGGTAATGATTGAGCTTCCTTTGACTTATACATTTTGCATTTCATCCATGTCCAACCGTCATACTCAATGAACAAATCCTTAACCTGGAAAGAATCTGGATTTATTTCAATATGCAAATCTACAAAATCAGCAGATTTTGAATGATCGTAGATTGCCAAGCTTCTCAAGCTTCTGGTTTTACATTCATTCTATGTCTGACTGCTTTGTGTGTTTCTAAGACAGCAGTTAGTAGTTTACCTCATCAACTTCTTTTCACATGTTCCAGGGACCTGATCAACATCCAACAATGAATTTTTCCTTTCACAGCTCTCCAAAACCCAGTCACAGTGCCGTGATGTGTCAAGAATTTTGTAGGATATCATTTGGTCTGTATATTTTAAAGCGAGAAATCTTACTCATCACCACCCCAGCATACGTCTTCTTCGGGGCTTGGTGTTCAATGTTGGTAAGCTCTCACCTTGTATGATGTGACAACTAGAAGAGATGGGCTTATTTAAATTCTGGCTACAACGACTTTGTGAAAAAGACTAACTGATGAAAATGAGACTTTAAGGGAAATGTGGGGTCTTTGCTCATCATTTTCACAGGGTTTAAAATGCTGTCATGATGCAGAATCGAGGCCTTAAAGAGGACAGCTGTGGCCTAGGGCAGCATTTGCAGAGTGTGCTGGGCTCTGAGGGTTTGCTGGTGAAGTGACTTTTATATGGCTAGACTGGTGCAGTGAAATGGCAGTGTTCTTCGGCATTTTCATTTCCTCAAGTTCATTTCTGAATCATCACATCTCTGATTACCAGGATATCCTAAGGATAGTGGAAAATAGAGAAGGTTACCTGAGACTGAGGGAAGTGGGAGTTGGTCCTTAGGGGTTTATACAAATGATGTCCCTCCTTGGCCTGGGGGGGTCTCATGAAGAACCAAAAATTAACCTAAAAGTGAGCTCATGGAGCTGAACCATGTCATGAGCGTCCCCCCATCATGACACTGCTGTCTAGGTCTACTTCCCATTCAGAGTGGGAGACAACAATAAGCCTATGCTGTCCCCATTCACCCAGGGCACATGCTCATCTGTGCTGATAAATCACTTGGTAGCCACAGAGAAGAGAAGATGAAAGACCTTTCTTTTTCGACCACTGTGGATCTAAAAGCTTCACCCACCTTGGGGACCTCATTTTCCTTTTCCTATTAAAATTTGTGGTTCTCCTTTCTTGAAATATCCAATTCTCTTCTTTATGGAAAAAAAAGTTATCATCACATTTACACTTTTGGGAATTTCCAATATCTTGCGGGCTCTCATTCTTTATTTGCCAGCTAGTTCATGTATTTTGTCATTTTTCCTCAGATAACAGAGATGACTATTCTGGAATTTATAATTATTCTTGGGGTTGATTTATTGTCAATTTTTATAATACTGCTTATTCTTTTTGAAAGTAATATGGTCTAGTTCTTGGTGCATGTGCTTTGTGGTAGGGAGTAATTACCTGCTGACTGGATGGCTATGAATAGATTTTGAATCTTGGGGAATATTCAATTTCCCTTGTAGAAACAAATCAGGAAGTTTAATCAAGCCTGGAGATAATGTTGGTGTTTGAGAACTACCAGTGATGGAAAAATCAAGTAGTCTTAAAATGTTATCAGGTATGAGCTCATCTTTATTTGCTGGTTTGTAATTGACGTAAGTTTTCAATAAAGAATCAGCAGATCATTTCCAGAATGTCATGGAAAACTGGCTTCTTCAAGAAGGATCCTCCTAAGGAAGATCAAACAGGATGAGCACAATATATATCATGCTATCACCGAATTTCTGACCTTAACCAGCCATTTCTTGCTCATGGCTTTGAAAGCCATTAAAAAAAAAAAAAAAAGGGAATGGGCTGCCCTGTGAGGTCAAGTTTCACATCACTAGAGGTGTCCAAGTAGAAACTGTGTGTAACATCGTCTAGGAGGGATATTGGTTTCTGACTCAGGTGGGTGGTTAGACTGTGCCTTTTCACATACCCAAGCTTTGGCTCTGCTAGTTCCCTCAGAAGGAAATGCAGCCCCGTCCTAGCAGACTGTTTACTCACCCCTTAAAGACACACATCTAAGGTAGTGGTTCTTAACTGGGGTGATTTTGTGATGTTTTTTCACTTGGTGAAGTCTGGAGATATTTTTGGTTGTTACAACTCGGGGGATGCTACTGGCATCTAGTGGCCAGGGATGCGGCTGAACATCATACAACACAGGATAGTCCCCAACGACAAAGAATCATCCAGCCCAAGATATCAATAATGCCGAGCTTGAGAAATCCTCCTCTAAGTTAGGCGACCTTTTAAGCAAAACCCCTGCTCTCTTCCCCACCATCCCATGGCAATCATAGAGCTTTGCTTAAAACACTTCATATCTTCTTTAAACCACTGATCACTTTGTTCACTGGCAGTGTCATTTGTTTGGAAACTTTTTTAAGCTCTAGAAACTAAGAATAAAATTAGACTTACTCTCATTGGAGAAGTGCAGAGATGGCAATAGCTCTACTTATCAGCCCAAAGGAGGAGTCTTGAAACTCCTAACAACAACAACAACAACACACAAGCAGCACTTACTGAGCACTTACTATATGCTAGGTCCTGTGCCAAAGCTTTACGTGGATTGCATACAGGAGGTATTAATATATGTTGAATGTTGAATTATCTTATTTAATTTTCTAGAGTTCTGTATTAGTTTTTTAAGACTGTCTTACCATTATCACCAAGTCATTGGATTTCAGGCCTACCCTAATCCACTATGATCTAATCATAACTAATTACATCTGCAAAGACCCTATCTCCAAAGAAGGCCACAGTCTGAAGTTTGGGATGGCCATGGTCTGAATGTTTGTGTCCTCCCAACATTCATAGGTTGAAAACCTCATGCCCAATGTATTACATTTGGGGCCTTTGGGAGACCTCAAGAATGAGATGGAGCCCTCATGAATGGGGTTAATGCCTTTATAAAAGCGGCCTGAAAGAGATTCCTAGCCCGCACATAGTCCGACTATGTGCGGACACAGTGAGAGGAGGGCAGTCTGCAGCCCAGAAGAGGCTCTTTATCAGAACCCGACCACGCGGACACCATGATTGGACTTCCGGCCTCCATTGCCATAAGAAATAAATTTCTGTTGTTTATAAGCCACCCAGTCTGTGGCACCTTGTTATAGCAACCTAAACAGACGAAGACATGGGTAGACGTGAATTTTTGGGGGATACTATCCAACCCACTACAGTTTGCCCTCTGGCTTCCCAAAATTCATGTCCACCCCTTGTGCAAAATACATTCATCCCCAACATCCCCAAGTCTTAACCCATTCCAACATTAACTCTAAATCAAAATCTCATCTAAATATCAACTTAAAATGTTCCAAATTGCATCATCTAAATCAGGTATGGGTGAGACTCTGAGTAGGATACATTCTGGAGCAAAATTCCTCTCCATCTGTGGCCCAGGAAACTGGTCTGCTCCCAAAATACAATGGTACTACAGACATAGGATAGACATTCCCACTCTGAAAGGGAGAAAATGGAAGGAAAAAAGGGATCATTGGTCTAAAGCAAGCTTGAAACCCAACAGGGCAAGTTCCATCAGGTTTTAAGGCCTGCAAACAATCCTCAGTGACTTAAAGCTCCATTCTCTAGGCCCGGGGCAGCAGCCCTGCCTTTAGTCATTATTTCTTTTTCCTGAAGGATAACAAGTTTGCAGCCGAGTACTTCTAAAAGCCTGTTTCCTGATTGTGGGATTTCAGAAGTCTAACAGTCATCCTTTTTGTGTGTGTGTGTGAGGAAGATCAGCCCTGAGCTAACATCTGATGCCTATCCTTCTCTTTTTGCTGAGGAAGATTGGCCCTGGGCTAACATCTGTGCCCATCTTCCTCTACTTTATACAGGATGCTGCCACAGCATGTCTTGACAAGCGGTGCATCAGCATGCCGGGGATCTGAACCTGTAAACCCTCGGGCCGCGGAAGCAGAGTGCACGCACTTAACCACTGGGCAACCGGGCCGGCCCCAGTCACCTTTTATTTCATCCAATCTTTGTCCCTTTCAGTCCAGGCTGGCAGTATTTCTGTTGATATAAAATTCTCAGAAACTTTACCTGCAGCTCGATGCTTGGGAGTGAATGGGTTCCAGGCCATCTCATTCCTCATTGCACTTTTACCATAAGCAGCAAGGAGAAACCAGGCTACATCTTCCACACTTTAAAAATCTCCTCAGGGCCGGCCCCGTGGCTTAGTGGTTAAGTGTGCGCGCTCCGCTACTGGCGGCCTGGGTTCAGATCCCGGGCGTGCACTGATGCACCGCTTCTCCAGCCATGCTGAGACCCAGTCCCACGTACAGCAACTAGAAGGATGTGCAACTACCACATACAACTATCTACTGGGGCTTTGGGGAAAAAAAACGAGGAGGATTGGCAATAGATGTTAGCTCAGAGCTGGTCTTCCTCAGCAAAAAGAGGAGGATTAGCATGGATGTTAGCTCAGGGCTGATCTTCCTCACAAAAAAATAAAATAAAATAAAAATCTCCTCAGCTAAATATCTAAGTTCATTGCTTTCAAGTTCTACTTGCCATCCAACAGCAGAACACAGTTCAGCCAAGTTCTCTGCCACTTTATAACCAGATTGCCTTTCATCCAATTTCTAACAACATGCTCCTCGTTTCCATCTGAGACCTTACCAGAAGCACCTTTAACATTAATATTTCTAGCAACGTTCTGTTCATGACAATATTTGTGGTCTCTGTGGTAATAGAAGCTTTCTTTACAACTCTTCTCATTTTTTTCTGGTTCTTCGCCAGAATCACCTTTAACCTCTGTTTCCACCAACAGCCTCTATTGGTTAGGCCTCTATTAGGGCAATCTAGGATTTTCCTGTCATATGCCTCAAAATTCTTCCAGCCCCTATCCATTACCCAATTCCAAAGTCACTGCCACATTTTTAAGTATTTGTACAGTAGCACCCCACTTCCCAGTACTAAAATTTGTGTTAGTTTGCTAGAGCTACCACAAACTGGACGGCTTAACACAAGAAAAATTGACAGTCTCGCAGTTTTGGAGGCTACAGTCCAAAATCAAGGTGTCTGCAGGGCCATGCTCCCTCTGAAGGCCCTCAGGAAGGATCTTCTTGCCTCTCCCAGCTTCCAGTGGCTCCTGGCTGTCCTTGGTGTCCCTTGGCTTGTAGCTGCATCACCCCAATCTCTGCCTCCAGCACCACACAGCCTTCTTTCCTGTGTCTCCACGTGTCCTCTCTTCTTCTTATGAGGACATCAGTCATTGGATGTAGGGCCACCCTAATCCAGTATGACCTCATCTTAACTAATTACATCTGCAAAGACCCCGTTTCCAAAAAAGGTCACATTCTGAGGTTCCAGATGGATATAAATTTGTGGGGAAACACTATTCAACCCACTACAGGTTCCAAGTAGCAGAGTTTGGAGATCAACACACTAAACTCTGAACCTCTTTAAGGCACGCCTTCATTTTTACCTCCCCAGCTTCTAGCACGGGTCAGAATGCAATAAAAAAAATGTTGCCTAGAATTTGTACACCTACGCTCATAGCAGCATTATTCACAATAGCCAAAAGGTAGAAACAACCCAAATGTTCATAGACGGATGAATGGATAAACAGAATGTGGTACATCCATACAATGGAATATCATTCAGCCTTAAAAAAGAATGAAATTCTGACACATGCTACAACATGGATGAACCTGCAAAGCATTATGCTAAGTGAAACAAGCCAGTGCAAAAGGACAGACACTGTATGATTCCACTCATAGGAGGTCTTAGAATACTCAAATTCATAGAGACGGAAAGCAGATTGATGGTTACCAGGGGCTGCAGGAACAGGAATGGGGAATTACTGTTAAATTGGTACAGAGTTTCAGTTTGGGATGATGAAAAGTTCTACAGATGGATAGTGGTAACAGTCGCAATAACAATGCGAACCCCGGGCAGCGCAGCGGAGGGTGCGCACTTAACCGCTTGCGCCACTGGGCAGGCCCAGGGACCTTATTCTCTTGCTTTGCCTTATGGTTGAAATGTTTGTGGAATGAATGCATGAATGAGCAAAGGAAAGCTCCCTGCTGCTTTCAGCTGAAGTTCTCAGCTTAGCCCAGAGGTGCTTCACCATCAGACTCCCACCAGTTCCTCTGACCTCATATCTACCTTGACAAAAGTACTTGGGGTTCCCCAAGCAGACATGCTCTTCCGGGTGCCTTCTGCTGATACTTGCAGTTCTTGCACTTTTAGTTGTCTGCTTTCTTGAATTATTAGACTTTGTATTAACAGCATCTACAAGCACAGGCTTATGCATAGTAGACAAGATAAATGACTGAAATGACTGAGGAGTAAATTTTCATAAGGCCCCAGTGTCCTTCCTTATATGCCTCGTGAATCTTCCTCTACTATCTCAAGTCCTCCTGGGCCAGAAACCTCACTCAGCTTTATCAGCCTGGATCCAGCTCCCACCCTGCATCTTCGGGCGATAAAAGCGTTTATCACTTCTGACTTGAGGTCTGAACCTGCTTTGGCGTGGCCGGCATCCCTCAGCTTGCCCATCTCAGCCACCAGTAGAGTAGAATGGGGAGTCCAGAAAGTCCTAGGGGGTCTTTGAGCGTGTCTGCGGACATCGGCCTGCCCGTCCACTCAGCCACCCGCCTACGTTTTTACGGAGAATCTACAGTGTAAGGCTCTGTGAGGTATCCACATTGGGATTTATTGCACGTACACGTCTTAGAGCTTCTGAATATTCATGAGGGAAGCAGAAAGGCCAATGTTAAAGGAGGGAGAAATAGTAATTCATAAATATTAATCAAGGCAGGCCACATGCTCCAAGGAAGGCTATGAATGTTAACGAGAGGATGACGTCTGGGTCCCGCGCGCGCCAGTTGGGCGGGTGCCCGAGCGCGGGCGCGGCCCCGGGAGCCCGGGCACGAGCGAGGGGAGCTGGGCGGAGGGGCGGGTGGAGGAGGGGAGCAGAGCCGGGCGCCGGCGGAGCTGCGGGGGGAGCGCTCGCTGGCTCGCAGCTGCCATTGCCGCTGCGCTGCGCTCCGGCCACTCGCCGCGACCCGTGGATGGGGGTGTCCAGCTGAGCCCCGTGATCCGCCTCCCTCCACCAGGACTTTGCACAGGTGCCGTCGCGGGGGGCGACCTTAGTCCGGACCGTCCCACTGCCGTGGGTAGGGGTTGGACGGGGGTGGTGAAAGAGGCCCTGCGACTTGGGATGCTCCGCAGGCAGGTCTGGGGGCACCGCAACTCCGGCACCCCCAACCTGTCCCATTCTGGAATCGGAAAGGAAGAGCCCGGAGGCCGTCGCCCTCCTGCCCAGCCCTTCTCGGGAGCGCACCGGGGACGCAGCGTCCGGGGCCGGGAAATGTGGGATGATGGGCACTTCAAGCATCATTAGAGCCTCGGCCCCCCAGGCCTGGCGTGTGTGTGTGTGTGTGTGTGTGTGTGTGTGTGTGTGTGAGATGGGAGGCGGTGCGGTCTGGGGCTGGGGGAGGCAGAGAACGCCACCGGATGGTGCTGGAGCAGTGGGTCGGTACCTCCTCCTAGGACCATTATCTGGTCTGGTCACCCTTAAAAGCCCCAGAATCATTCATGTTCCTAAGAACCTGACCCCGCACCCCGCCCATGCCCCTCCCCAGGACCGTGCATTCCTGCAGTGTCAGAACCGCTGGCAGCTGCTGCAGACGCTGGGAGAGCGATTGGTTTACCACGGAACAGGTCGGAGAAAGGACGTGTGGTGGTGGTGGGGGCTCGCTGCCCTCCTGGGGGCCCGGGGCCTCTGGAACTCGGGGGCGCAACGCTTGGCCGAGCCCCAAAGGGGTATTATCACAGCCCTCTCTTCTTCTTTCTTGCCTATCCCTTCTCTCCTCGCCCCTCGGCACCCCTGAGCCCCCTCCCACTCCCATATCCCGATCTTGTTTCGGCAAAAGGGCTGTGGAGCGTGTGTGCGGCCTGCGGGATGAGCCCAGCTTTCTTGGAGCCCCAGCTATTGTGCTGCTTGGAGGAGCCTTTCTTTACCCCCAACAGTTCGGGGAAAGGGGGTGGGGAGGAGGGGGGTGTGAGATGAGGGTGAATGGAGCAGCAGGAGGAGGGGTAAGGGGGATAAGCAGAATCACAAAGGGGTTGCTGACTTACAGGCGATGAAATACTGTGAAAATGTGATGCTGGCACAAACATGTCCATACAGTGGGTTTTGCTGAGGAGCAGTGAGAAAACTGAAGGTGGATCGGTGGAGGGCAGGTTTTAGGGATGAATATTGAGATAGGAGGCCATAGAATCAATTGATCTATGAGACAAGTAATGGGAAGAAGGGGGACATGGAGTGAGGCCTCTGTGGAGGTACAGAGGCCCAGCAGGGGGAGGCACGGTGAATTCTCTACTGCTCTGCTCCATGCTGCTCAGCTCAGCAAAGCAGGGACTGGTAATTTGTACCGCAGCCCCACGTTGCGGCTAGTGCATCATTGTGCTACAGGAGAGGGTTACGTGTTTCCTACTGGGTCTCTGTTAAGCTCCGAGCCCTCTTTTCTTTCCAAATTACACCATTTATTGGGAACCAAAATAAATGGAATAGATCATAGAACATAATCAAACTATACTCTTGCACTCTGTTCTGTGATAAAGAGAAAAAGACAAGACAACCCTCCTATGATTTCTTCTTTCTGCTATTTTTTGTGTATTTCTAAAAAACTGATTTGGAAGTATAGAGAAAGAGGATAAACTATCACTCGTATTAACCCTGGCTTTTAAGGGGAGGGGGCCTCTGAGATGAGCTGTGAATGAAGACAGGGGCAAGCTTGCCAGGATGCAAGAGTCAGACATTTCAGTTGGGGGGCAAAGGCACCCCACCGAGAGAGAAGATGAAAAGAAAATGAGCTAAAAGAAGGAGAGAAGGGGGTACCATTTCAAGAAGGGCTGCCAGTCCCAACCCAGAGACCCCTCTTTGAGGCCATGGTAGGGCCGGTGAGAATGCTTGGCTCTCATCTCCTCTGCCACAGCCTGGGGTCTTTCTACAGATGCTGGGCTCAGTCTGGGTGCTGAGTAACTTCCGATTCCCTGCACAGGCTTTCAGTTTTAGCTTCATCTCCAGCTAGTCATTCATGCAGAGCTTCTTGCCTCCTGGGTAGTGAGTTGATGAAAAGAAATCAGGCTATATTATGGATTGTTCAAATAATCATGTTTCTGAACTCTAGAGCTGTGATATCCATTTCTTTTTTTATAATCTTCTAGATAAATCCATCTTCTCTAGAGCCTACCTGGGCTGAGGGTAGGTGCTTTCAGCGTAATCTTCCTGTTGCCAACACTCAAAACTCAGTGTAATGGATAGGGGCTGGAAGAATTTTGAGGCATATGACAGGAAAAGCCTAGATTGCCCTAATAGAGGCCTAACCAATAGAGGCTGTTGGTGGAAATAGAGATTAAAGGTGATTCTGGTGAAGAACCAGAAAAAAATGAGAAGAGTTGTAAAGAAAGCTTCTATTACCACAGAGACCACAAATATTGTCATGAACAGAACGTTGCTAGAAATATTAATGTTAAAGGTGCTTCTGGTAAGGTCTCAGATGGAAACGAGGAGCATGTTGTTAGAAATTGGACGAAAGGCAATCTGGTTATAAAGTGGCAGAGAACTTGGCTGAACTGTGTTCTGCTGTTGGATGGCAAGTAGAACTTGAAAGCAATGAACTTAGATATTTAGCTGAGGAGATTTTTATTTTATTTTATTTTTTTGTGAGGAAGATCAGCCCTGAGCTAACATCCCTGCTAATCCTCCTCTTTTTGCTGAGGAAGACCAGCTCTGAGCTAACATCTATTGCCAATCCTCCTCTTTTTTTTCCCCAAAGCCCCAGTAGATAGTTGTATGTGGTAGTTGCACATCCTTCTAGTTGCTGTACGTGGGACTGGGTCTCAGCATGGCTGGAGAAGCGGTGCATCAGTGCACGCCCGGGATCTGAACCCAGGCCGCTAGTAGCGGAGCGCGCACACTTAACCACTAGTCCTAGATTCTGGTTGGATTGCCCTCTTGTTGCTGGTTAATAGTATAGATTGTGCCATTTCAAATAAGTACTTCCGTTGGTATCACCTACTCCTTCCAGCTCCCCCTTCTCTCCTGGAGAAGAGTACAAAGTTAAAGGAAGTGTAAATATGTGAAACATCGGCTGCTTAGCTTTCATGTCTCTCTGAAATGGGCCCAGTGATCCAGGAGGCTCTGACCGAATGAATTGAAAATAGCAGGAGTGCTTTAGTAAAAAAGATGACAAAATTCATTCAGCAATAGTTCTCTCATGTAATAAGCGTGAGAGAACTATTTGAAGCACCCCACATAGGCTGTCATGGCATGGATTGTTTTACTTGAAGCACTCTCACCCCATATTTCCATGGAACTAAATTATCCTTATTTTCCTAAAATCATTGACATTTATTGGACACTATGTATTCTACGTATTGTGCTTATTCTTCTATGTATTGTGCTTAGCGCTTCAAAGATTACCTCATTTATTCCACAAAATAACCTTCAATGTATCTTAAACTTCATTATATGGATGAGGAAACTGAGGCACAAAGGGACTGATAATTTGCCCACAAAGAGTTTCACAGCTAGGAAGTGATAGGACCAGCGTGGGAACCTGGAGTCCAGGCTCTTAACCACCCCAGAGTCCTGCCTCAGTCAACACAAATCCCTGGTCTGTAAGATCTTCCTTACTCTCTAATGTGCTCTGTGATCTTTTCTAAACTCACTTTTTTGGCACTCAGGGATTCCTAATCCTTTTTGTGCTATGAGCCCCTTTGGCAATGTAGAGAAACCTATGGGATCCTTCTCCGAATATGTTAAATGCATAAAATAAAATATAGTTATATTCAAATTATATATTCAGTTATATTCCATAGACCCTAGGTTAGCAACTCTTGACTGGCAATTAGTTGTGTATTGCTTTATAGCTGTGCTGTCCAATATGGTAGTCACATGTGGCTACTGGGCACTTGAAATGCGGCTGGTCTAAATGGAGACGTACTGTGAATGTAAAATACACACTGGATTTCCAAGACTTGGTATGAAAAAAGAATGTAAAGTGTCTCGTTAATATTTTAAAATATGGATTACATTTTGAAATGGTAATATTTTGGATATATTGGATTAAGTAAAATACATTATTAAAATATACTATTACAATTAAAATTATTAATTTAATAAGTTATTAAAATTAACTTCCCAAGGTATTAGCTCTATACCAACACCGTCATTTTAACAAATGAGGAAATCAGCACCCACAATGCTTGTCACTCAGCCAGACATTGGCAGATCCTTTGGCTCCTGTGTTCTTTCCGAGATATCACACTGCTTTTATATCTTTTGTATTCCAAGGTCCTGTCATGTTGCCTTTGCAAACCATAAATACTCAGAATATGTTTTGATGCGATGTGATGGTAACTGACTTAAACCCAGTACAATCCCAGTAAGAACCGTCCAGGTCCTCACCTGGCGTGTCCTTTGTCTCGCTTACTTAAGAGTTTTCGTTTTGTAGGTAGAGATAGAGAATAGCACCCTTAGGTCAACCCCCGTGGTTTTTGCTGTCTGTTTGATTCTCCTCAGGTAGGGGTTCCAATGTAAGCATCTAGCTGGATCAATAATCACACAGACAGGAGAGGAAAGTTTGGTTGCCTTTCTATGTTACAGGGAAGGAAGTTGAGTTTGCAGAGAAGGGTGTGATAGACAATAATGCTTGTGCTGCCTGAAATTGAAAATGAGGAACTGTGTGTGGGGGACAGAAGATCGTTTTTCAGTGAGCACACATTGATTCATCACCTAGCCGCAGGGCCATGTGTGCTAGGAGCCATGGAGGATATCCAGAGGACGTCTGAGCCCTCGAGGAATTTAAATTAAAATTGGGGAAGGGTTTGGATGTACACAGAGATGGATAAATCAGAGTTGAAGGCAGTGTATGAAGAGGGCCTGGAGCTGTTGGGAAACGAGGGGAGGCCTGAGTGTGCAGCCTTCCAGGTTGCAGTGCCCAAGATGGGTATGGAATCTGGCTTTGGAGCACCTAGGTAGTTGGGTCTGTCTCTTAGAGGATCATAGATCACATAATCCATTCCTCTAGTCCCAGACGTAAGCTCTGCGTCTGGGAAAAACTCAGGTGCTTGTTTGAAAGTCTCTATTAGTGTTCTGTTAGTCTATTATTTATTGATGAGGGCAGTAATATCCAGGTCCATGAATCCCTATCCAAAAACCCTTGGGGCCAGGGATGTTTTGGAATTTAGATTATCTCAAAATTTGAAAGGCAGTAAGAGAGTGCATATTCTGCATATCATCCCCTGGGGGCTGGAGTAGCAATCTCTATAATTTAAAAATATAATATTTCTGCAGCAAAACACACTAAATAGGATAAATTAAAACCATTAGAAGCTTTATATTCATGTAGATCAGGTTTAGTTGCAAATGAGTTTAGGTCAGGTCAGGTTTTGCCACCAAATATGTTATGAAAAACTTCCAGTTTTCAGAGCACATGGTTAAGGATGTGGACCTATGGTGGTAATAATAATAATAACAACAGGGAACATATACTGAACAACATTGATGTTTATTATCTGCCAGGCCCTGTTCTAAGCACTTCCTATGTTTACTCCTTTAACTCATATGACAACGCTTTGAAGTAGGTCCTGATATTATTTCTGTCTTGGGAAGAATAAAAGGAATCACAGAAAAGTTAAGTAATTTAATAAGGTCACAGCTGGTAAGGAGCAGAACAGGATGCAAACCCAGGCAGTCTGGTCTAGGGGCTGCATACTTACCCACTACGCTCTGTTTTTGGAGCAGGGAATTGCAAGCAGGTGTGTCTCCAAAGTTTCCTCTGTTTAGGTCAGTATTATTCACACTGACAGTGATATTTGAACTCCTTAAGTGCATAACAGTGAGGAAGTGCAGAAGCCATGAATGCCGTAAAGAGGAATCTTTGTTTTTAGAGGGATACAGACTAATGGAATATGTGACTATGGTTCCTCAGCAGAGCTGACACAAAAGCCCTGTCCAAACTCACATTATCTTGTTCATTTCTTCTAGATAAGCGAATCCTGAAAGTTGCTGTTGTTCTATTGCTGTGCAAGAATGGAGGCCCCATTGGTGAGTTTGGATGAAGAGTTTGAGGACCTTCGGCCCTGTTGCTCAGAGGATACAGAGGAGAAGCCGCAGTGTTTCTATGGCTCATCTCCCCACCATCTGGAGGATCCCTCCCTCTCTGAGCTTGAGAATTTTTCTTCTGAAATAATCAGCTTCAAGTCTATGGAAGACCTCGTGAATGAATTTGATGAGAAGCTCAATGTCTGCTTTCGGAACTACAATGCCAAGACCGAGAACCTAGCTCCCGTGAAGAACCAGTTCCAGATCCAAGAGGAGGAGGAGACCCTGCAGGACGAGGAGTAAGAAGTCTTAATTCCTCTCTCTTGCATCAGACAAGAACCCTGTAGTCTGGGGTTCCTTGACATAGAACTAGTTTTTGTCTATGGGCTCATGGCATATTACTTATATTTTTACGTCAGTGGGCAGTGCCCTGGTAATTGCTGACATTGTTCTATTATGTCGCTTTACAGTCACCTGTAGAGCCTTCTTAAAATTGGAACCTTAAAGGATTTTTAGGAAATAGATCAGTTTTCCTAGATATAAAATAGAATTTCAGGGGCATGGTAAATTTAGGGGTCTATTTTCAGCTTTCTTTATATCAGTGGTAATCCACGCCAGTATTAGAAATAAGGACCAGAAAAAAAGTTAACTGTGATGGAGGAATCTATGTCATTGGAACAATTTGCTTCAAGAAACACCAGAATTATGAAAATCTCCAAATTGTTTACAACCCCTCAGGACTGGAAAATTATCTACAAATGTTAAGCTATGTCCCAATAAGAAAGCATACAAGTTGGATTGAGAGCCCAGGGAATCACCCTGGACAAAATAAAGGTGATAACTTGGTGAAGTGGCTTTTGAGTCTTCAGATTCCCTGTGTCACTTACTAGCTACCTTCTAGGGCTTAACAGTAGTCAAGAAAAGGAATTTGAGAAAAGTGCTGTTCAAGGAGGAAGTAGAAAGAGAAGAAGGGGGTAATTTGTTATATAAATTAAAGAAGGGTGTTTTGGGAATTCAGTAAAAATAGGCATGAATTCCCTAAAGAGATAAAATATGCATCAATTGTTCTTTAGGAATCACACAATAAATGTCAAATAGTTGGCCATGGAAGTTTGGAGCAACTGTGATTTTTGTTTCTCTTTTTATGGACTCTAGTGGGAGAGTTGCACGCAAATTAAGTGGGGTAAAAGGCATGTCGTAGAGGATTGAACCTGACCATATTTGGGAGATAGTTGCTTGCTTGAAGACTACTAAGACTATATCTCTGTGAATACGTGGCTATATATCTGTCTGTCTTACTTTTATATCCCTGCTATCTAAGACAGTGCTTGGTAAGGGATCAAGCAATATTTTTTGAATGAAATATTGAATACTGAACGAATAGTATGAGCAATAATAGCTAACCTCATAAGTACATGTAATGTATTTCGAGACCCACACCGTTTCCTTCTTTCTCTTTAATTAATGCTAGCCTGATAGAGAATATTTCACTCTGCTGACCAGTACGATAACTGTGGGCTGTATGTTTCAATTCACTTTTAAGTTTCAAACTAATTCTTTTCAGATCCTGAGCTTGTTATAATTTGGTTAACTCCTTTAAATCAAAAAAGAATGGCTCTGGGGCTTTATTATACAGAGTATTTTTTCACTCTAGGTCATTGCCTGGTGCAATGAACTAGAAATACAAAGACTATGAATTCTAATTTTCATGCTTTCTCCAGCTTGCTGTGTGACCTTGGGCTAGTCACTTAACTCTAGTTGACTGCGTGGGTCCTCATCTTTGAAACCTCCAGAGCTCAATCTTGATGAAGCAGATCTAAGGACTTGCAAAGAACCTAATTTCTTACCTCACTCAGGCTGTGCACTGAAAATGACATTTTAAGATGTGTCCAATTCCTTTTGTGTCCAACAAATCATTTCTCCCCTATGTATCCCCCCAATCCTCACCTTCTACCTCATTAAGGATGAAGGCCCAGTGAGCAAGTTCTTATTCTCTTTTAGCACATTAGTGGAGACCACTCAATGTTAATTACCGTCAAGCGGGATTATTGGTGTTATCCTGATTTTTCTGACTTGCCCACCTCATTGACTGCCTCAGTTAAAAGACCAAAGTTTGAATAATTCCTTAGAGATAAAGTATGATTTGGAGGAATCTGGGAAGAGAGAAATTGACACTGCACTTTCTAGGCATTCAGCATATATAAAGTTTTACAACTTAAAATAAAGCTTAGAATTAAATTACATACTTTGTTTTATAGACACCTATCCAGATATTTCAACTGTAAAATTATGGTGGGGTAAAGGAAAAAAATAATTTAATATCTACCCTGGTTGTGATTCTCCTGAGCATAGCTTGTAGTAAACTTGCTTAGGTTTATTATTAGAGGGATATTTCATCCACAAATGAATTGAAAGTGTTTTGGGTGGGTTAGAGCTAAGTAATAGAAGCTTAAAACAAAAGCAATGAAATTCTTGGTCAAACTAACCTCCTTAAAGATAGCACAAATCATGAAGCAAGTGCAGTGATTCCCTTTGAAATTTTGATTTCTTTAGTTCTCATTTGGAACTATTTGGCTATTGGGGAACTGGCTGAGATATCAACTTATCTCTGATTTGTCAGGGTGTGGAAGTTCCAGGCATTAAAAGAAAGCCAAATATGAATATACATTTCTTGTTTTTAAATTTAGAAAATATTCCAGAATCTCTTTGCATATGTGTGATCACCTTTTCCTTTGTCATCAGACAATGAGAGATCAGACCTGGAAGCCAGAGCTTCATAGGGGACACTACAAGATGGAAATGAGCAATCCTCACCCCATGTCCTGCCTCACTGGGGCCCCTATCAGCCCTCCTTCCAGTACCCTGGAGACAGAGGGCCAAACATGTGAGAGCAATGACAGTTTCGTGTTCTTCAGATAGAATTATTGGCTTAAAAGTGATGTTAAAAATCAAATCCACGCAATAAAGATATGGTGTGTACTCAGCCATACTTTAAGTTGAAGACAAGTAAGTACCAAATAATCAGACAGGGAAAGCTGACAGATAACTGATTTTTAGGAAAGTTAATTCTCTTCTTAGAGGTTCAGTTTTCCCAGATAGAAGGCAGAGATAGTATTAATAGTATTCTATGTAAGCATTTGAAAGAATCTAGAAGGTTGTTCAAAGTTATTAAGGAATTCATAATTCCAAAGTATTAACTGCAAAAATATACTCATGTTAACACACATCTAAGTGTGGATATTGGCATAACTGGACACAAAACACTGGACAAGGGCAATAACCAGCCTAGAGGGGATTAAGGGAAATGTTACCAAGTTGGAATTCTAATAAACCCTTTAAGCTGTCTACCATATTGTCAGGAATAGGTGTAAAGAGGTGTGTGTGTGTGTATGTGTGTGTCTGTAGCAGGATTAATGTAGCCTTGATGGCTATGTTGCCAGTTCCAGACCCAGATTTTTGTATATGTGTCTTGTCACAATCCATTCTATCTGGTTTGCTCATCCTCTGCCAGCATCCTTTTCCAAATCCTAGCCCTCTGTGGTGAAAGATAGTTTGGTCAATTCTACAGGCATCTAAGCCCAAACTATAAAGTGTGTACATGAAAAGCCTTTTCTGGTATTCTAGGGACTGAGAGAGCTAATTGAATCTCGGGTGCTATGGCAGCATAACAAACAGGAACTGTGGCAACCTGTTTAATCTTAGTTCTTTGATAAAAGATATAGTAGGTAGCTTTCAAAGTCTCCTTTCCCAAGATAAGAGTAAACAGCAGGATGCGTCTCAGGGAAGTGGAATTTTACCTCTTCTACCTCAGGGTATCTATAAAAGGGAATATGTCCATTCCCAAGGCCCCTGCTTATGAGGGGATGGATGGCATCTCTGGGAGAAAAGCCCTTTCCATTCTCTTCCTCACAGAAAGCTTTGTGTTTTCCCTCCCACCACCAGCTCTTCATTCCTGTGGCTGCCTGCCTGCCAGTGTTCTGCCTTTGCCTTCCATTTCCCCTGGTCTGGAGATCTAGACAGAAAGCAGTCATGCACCCCGCTGCCCCTGCCTCTCCTCCTTTTGTATATTAATGAAGCACAATGTCCAGAATAACGTAGTTACAGTGTTTCCACGCAGAGCCAGTTTCTGAACTGCTGTTCTAGGTCGTGATTTGGAACTCGGTATATTGTTTTGATGCCCACGCCAATGGCAATCATAAAATTCATAAAGAATTGGAATAGATAAGTGGTTAGGAATATAGGCTTTGTGGCTGTATTTCATGGATTCAAATCCCACCTCTATCATTACTGGCTGTGTGACATTAGACTAGTTAATTAACTTCTCTATGTTTCTGTTTTTTCTCATTAGTATCTGCCTTATAGAGTTGTTGTGAGAAAGGAATGAATTAATCCACATAAAGGGTTTAGAATAGTACCTCGCTTATAGTGAGTGCTCAGCAAGTGTTGGCTGCTATTGTTATTATTGTTAAATGGGTCCCAAATAAGTATAGGAAGAGGATGCAAGTGATTACAAAGAGATGAGAGTGGCTCTGTCTTAAAGGTTGTTTATGAACCTCAAAGGATAACAAGTATGTCAGAAAGGAGAAAGAAAACTTGGACGAAACATGAAAAAATGAGGATGGCTTGAAATCCCGAGGAGATAAAAGTTTAGGGAATTGTTACTAAAAACTTGAATTAGAAGATGAAATCCCGAGTATGTCAGTGAAGGCTCAGATGAGAAAAGTTGCCACTCTCTAAACGATTTGAGAGAGTCCCCAGTTGTCACTTTACACTGGAAGTAGTCACTTTACACTGGACAACTGGATGTAAACGTTTTCAAGGTCATTGGAAAGTGTGCAGTCCACTAAAGGTCCCAGCTTCCGTTCTGCCTAGGATAGGTAGGCTCCTGCCTATTTTGGGCTTTGCCGAATTTCATTTTTCCAGGTACTTGCTGCAGGGACAAGTCCGAAGGTCAGTGCCTGCATGCTAGTTGTTCGCTCTCGCAGCAGAGAACGGACTGCAGTGATGCAGGGAGAAGTTGTCCGCTGGCTTTTCTAGAGGGTGTGGTGCTTGGAGTTTCTCTTGGAGATAGCAAATCATATTTGCCTCTGGGCTTTAGCATGCTAATGAGACTTGGATTTAGAAGTAGGCTGGATTAATGAAGCTCTAATAGTGCCTGATGGAGATTGGATTATCACCCATGCTTAAGAAGTAGACTCTGAAATCCTGCTGAATAGATGTCTAATGGACACTTGATGAGTTTTCTCAAAGTGCTTTCTTGTAATTGTAGGGAAATAATGAGTAAGTGGATAACCCAAGCACTGCCATTAAATTCTGTTTTCGAGTTCCTTTTATTTGTTTGATCACCAATTGTATGCATTGTGCACTAGGAAAATCTCTTTACTCATATACCTGTTTATCATATATTGTTCCTGATTTTATATATGTTAGGAGCACTCCCCTCCCTCATTTTATGTATCTGATTTCAAGTGTCTGATATCTGTGTGTGTGTATATATATATGTATATGATCTTGTGTGTGTGTATATATATATCATCTTGATATATATATGTAATTTGCACTTATCTTTTCAGCCTCTTACACCATATTTTGTCAAGCTTTGAATTTGACCAATATGTATGCATATTTGCTTATTTTTAAATAGCTATTTCCTTATATTAGTATATCTAAATAAAATTTGCCTTCTTACATCTTGGCTTCATAGATATCACTCATGTTTGATATGCATAGGCACCTGAAGGAGATTGTATAGAGCTTTCATTTCTCCTTATCTAATATAACTCAAGTGCCACTGGCTTCCATGGGTGGTGTTATTTTAGGAGCTTGGTTTACTGATTTACGTTAATCTCTTGGTATTGACTAATTTATTCATTTTCTTGTGTGTAAGAGTTTGTGACTTCAGGATTTTCCCCAACTCCCTCCCCTTTTTTCCCCAAAGAAATCTTTCTGAAATAAGAGAGTTAAGTGACAAGAATTGTAGAAAAACTCTTATAAGGTACATATCTGAATTTTAAAAAGAAATGTAATAAAGGGAGCCTCATTTTCCCCCACTAAAAATTAATTGTGTAGACAGAGAGTATTTATTGGTTCCTTTCATATATTTGCCTTAGAGTGTCCATGATGGAGATACGGTACCCTTAGACTCTACATTGCTAGAGGGCAGGATTGTGTCACCCATGGGCTTGCTAGAACAGTTTGAGTGATAAGTTAGCATTAACATCATTGGCATTATCCCCTTACCTAGAATAGATGTCAAGGAGTTAATTCTTGACCATTTAGATTGCAGGCCTCTGAAACTGAAATGCATATAAAGTAGATGATGACCTTGATGTTAATGAGATTCAGCCAGAGAATCTGCCCAGATCTATCCCTCTCTCTCTAACTCTTCTCTGCCCATAGGAAAGGAAACATGGGCATTTCTTAGGTCCATGAGACATGAGCTATTTGGTTGAGGGGCAGATTTATTTTCAGAGGCAATTTGTTTATTGCCAGAGATGGTTTGATCTTAGACTCTACCGTTTCTGTCTCAATGGTGAGAAATTCCTCTTTTCTTAAACAGACACCTTTCACACGGAAGCTCCTGGCCGGGTTCCATTCTCTAGGTTCTTTCTCTCCTGGTAGTGCCTCTAATTCAGTTTTTAAGCTGCTTTGCTCCTGCATACTAGAAGGCAGATGATCTCAGCCTGGCACACACAGAAGCCTCTCTCCTCCCCTGGCCCAGCTCTTCCTTCCTCCAGCCTGGGCCAGGCCACAGATGTGTGCTAATGAGAGCTTCTCTTTGTTTACAGGGTTTGGGATGCTCTGACAGACAATTACATCCCTTCACTCTCAGAAGACTGGAGGGACCCAAACATCGAGGCTCTGAATGGCAACAGCTCTGACACTGAGGTAACTCTCTGGGGCCCCCTGCTTAATAAGACTTGAGAAGATGTGGATTCCAGTTAGAAAAACATTCAGTGACTCAACAGTCTTCCCCATTATGTAGTGAAGCTCAGCAATAGCTCAAAATCATTGCTAGGAAGGTAGGAGTTGTGGAGGAGGTGAAAAATAAGATGGGGGGTGGGGGACATCCAGTGTATATAAGGTGATTGGAATGATTATCTGTAAAAAATGTAAATGCAGATAACCTCTGTTGCTGATCTGTGTACAACAAGCAAAATAAGGTGGTCTGAAATAAGAGGAGGAGAGTGACTATCACAGGCTTCTTTTGTGTTCAAGTAATGATGGTTAAAAAAATGAAGTTTTCCCATCTAAAATGAACAGTTCAGTCCCATCAAAAACAGTGCTGAGAGCAAGAGCTGACAGTTCTGTGGCAAGTTCAGGGTCTGGCTAATGGCCAGAGATGGGGCCCAGATGTTAGTGCAGTGGCCACACAGCGGGGAGGAATTCTTTATGAAACTCAAAAAACAAGACCTTTACGTGGCTGGACCTGAGTCACATTTTGTGGTTACTGATGCCAAAGAAGAGAGTAGCCTAAGGACATCTGAAAAAATAAAGAGAATACTTAATTCGAGTTGTTTTACATAGTCTATGGGAAGTGACCTTTCAGAAGATCTAAATTGCCCCTCCTCGCTGAATCTACATGTAGCAAGGTGAATCGTTTAATGGCTCTGTCCATGCTAAAAGCCAATTTCTGCCTTGCTTGGTTTTCTAGTTTCAGCTGTAAAGGAAATTTGACAATTTCTTATCAGGAGGGGCTGT
Organism: Diceros bicornis minor; assembly: GCF_020826845.1. Taxonomy (NCBI): domain Eukaryota; kingdom Metazoa; phylum Chordata; class Mammalia; order Perissodactyla; family Rhinocerotidae; genus Diceros; species Diceros bicornis. The sequence goes on from NC_080746.1 coordinate 10,567,228, forward strand.
CACAGCTCTGTGGGCTCAGCAAATGAGGGAAGGGGTGGATCTAATCTCCCCAGGGCTCCAGAATTGAGTCCAAGTAAAAGAGCAAGAGGCAGATTTCCCTTACTGGGTGATACTTCTGCAGATCACTGCCCAAAATAGCAAAGCAAAGACATCAGCAGTTGGCTGATTTGTTGAAAAGGTGGCTGTATATCCTTGTTAACTCTTCTAATAATTAGCAATCAAAAATACTCACAACCTCAAGGCTTCATTGACTGGGGCGGGTAAGGTGGTGACTTTGAGACTAAGAGCTTTGCTACAAGGCTACTTAGCATAGATGTAGGAGACTGTCTCAGGTCCTGTTTTGGACTCCCGACTGCTTATTTTCTCTTGCAATGCTTATAGGTGTGGTGTTTGGTACTTACACAAAATGCAAAGGAGAAGGAGGCAGTAATGTAAGAAATCTGGTTACTGAAATTAAATCAGGTCCATCATGGTACAAAAAGCAGATTTTGCTTTATCTCTTTTGCCACCTTTCCAACTCATTTTGTGGATTAAGTCAAGGGATATATAAGATACCCTGACCTTCAAAAGGACTCTAATTTATCCTCATTTGCAGATTTCCCTCAAGAGGGTTAATATTTCAGGGCAAATTGAATGACCCTGAGAAGGATGATCTTGAGCTCTGTTCCTTGTAGAGTTTCTTCCATCTAACCCATGGGAAAAGGACAGCGTAGCAAAAGTGGATGGATTAAGGCTGCTTTATTTCATCCTCTTTTATTATCTGGATTCATTATAGTAGAAGCTCTTTTAACTGACCTCAGATTCAACGACTTGCTAGATTAATCGGTGCTCAGTATTCCTTCTGTAAAACACACTGACCGAATGCCCTTGGCATGCTGAGTGCACATAGCTGGCAGGCTTCTCTCTCGCAAGCCCTCTCATCTCTTCTACTTAAGTGGTTCATTGCCAAGAATCAGTTGTATTTGTTCCCAAACCTGTTCATGCTTGTCCTTGTGACTGTAACTAACTAATTTAATTAAATATTACAGAAACTATTGAATTATGACCACAAAGAGGGTCATTTTTGCTTTTTTAAACTCAAAGTAACCCATGTACAAAGTTTTAAAAGTCATATAATACTTTAAAAATAATATCACACTTAAAAAAAACCCAGCAGCCCCCTGACTTGTCATTCCCTACTCCATAGAAGCAACCACTTTTATTTCTTTTAGCATTTCTTTTGGCATATATCTCTAATTTTCTAAATAACACATTTATATTGCTATTTCTCTGATTATTTAAAATTAACACTTTTGTTTGTTATCTATTAACTTTGTATTATGGAAGATAAGATTTAATTCTTTTACACCACCTCAAATACACTTAGCCTTCCCCCTTCTAATATAAGGTTGTCACCCCTTTATAGTTAAAACAATATTAAATATATACCCTACTGTAACTACATAAATTCTATAAGAATATTTCCTCTCTTGTACAACTTTTTGTTTAATCTGGAGTGAAAAATTACCTTGTTTTTTCATTTGCTTAGTTTCCCGTATGTTTAACATTAGTTCAACTCCAAACTCCGAGTGAACTGTCAATGTCACAACATGGGTAAAAAAAAAATCAGATATTCTATCAATTCGGTTGTTTTTTTTTCTTGAAAATATCTAAACTAGTACCTCCCTCTTTCTGCTATAGGCTAGTATGGATATACTCTATATCTGGTGCACAGCTTTCCTTCAACTTCGTCCTGGGGACACTTGCCACTTTCTCTTGTCTCTGACGGCCATATTTTTATCTTTCTGGGTATATTCCCTTGTTTTGGTGAGAAAAAAAAATTCGGTATATTCTTGAGAAAGGATACAGAGGAATATGTTTTTTAGAATATGTGGAATGTCTTTATTCCCCTGTCATATACTTAATTGCAAGTTTGACTTGATAGTTATTCTAGGTTGCAAAATTTTTTACTCAGAATTCTGAAGGCATTGTTCTCTCATCTTTTAGCTTTCCGTTGCTGTTGAGAAGCCCCTCTGATTCTGTCTTTTATATGTGACTCTCTTTCAATTCTTTCTAGAAGCTTTTAGGATATTCTCTTTTTATTTTCTCATTTGAAATTTACAGTAATGTACCTTATAGTGAGTTTTTTTTTTCATTCATTATACGTTATACTCAGTGAGCCCTTTCAAACTGGAAGCTCATGACTTTAAATTGTGGCATGTTTTCTTGTGTTATTTCTCTGAAGATTAATTATTTCTGTTTTCTGCCTCTACTGAGATGATTATATAGTTTTCTCTTTTATTATGTTAATATGATGAATCACATGAATTGATTTTCAGATATTAAGTCTACCTTGCATTCTTGAGATAAACCCAACTTGGTCATGATGTATTATCCTTTTATTTCATTTTATTTTTGGTTTTCTTTTTTTCTCACAGCTTTATTGAAGGATAATTGGCATAGGGTAAATGACACATATTAAAGTGTGCAATTCGATAAGTTTTGCCATGTGTATACATCTATGAAACCATCACCACAATCAAGATATTGAACATATCCATCTCTCCTCTTTCTCACTCCTTAATCTCCAGGCAACAACCACCTGCTTTCTGTCACTGTAGATTAGTTTGCTTTTTCTACAATTTTATATAAATGGAAACATGCAGCATGTACTCTTTTTTGTCTGGCTTTTTAAACTCAGTGTAGTTATTTAGATATTCACCCATGTTGTTGCATATATCAACAGTTCCTTCCTTTTTATTACTGAGTAGTGCTCCATTATATAGACAGACTATAATTTGCTTATTTGTTCACTTGTTGATGGACAACAAGTTGATGGATGATGAGTTGTTTCCAGTTTTTGAATATTGCAAATAAAGCTGCTAAGAATATTCTTGTGTAAGTTTTATTGTGGACATATGTCTCCATTTCTCTTGGGTAAAAATTTGTGAGTGGAATGTCTGGGTCATATGGTAAGTGTATGTTTCACTTTTTTTTTTTTTTTAGCTGAGGAAGATTAGCCCTGAACTACTATCTGTGCCAATCTTCCTCTGTTTTGTGTGTGGGTCACCGCCACAGCATGGCTGACGAGTGATGTAGGTCTGCGCCCAGGGTCCAAATCTGCGAACCCAGGCCGCCAAAGCGGAGCACACCGAACTTAACCACTACGCCACAGGGCTGGCTCCTTTCAGTTTTTAAGGAACTGCCAAGCTGTTTTCCAATTTGAGAGTTCCAATTATTCCACATCCTCACCAACACTTGTTATGGACAGTCTTTTTTGTTTTCTTCTCCCTAAAGCTCCAGTGCATGGTTGTAGATCCTAGTTGTAAGTCCTTCTAGTTCTTCTATGTGAGCCACCGCCACAGCATGGCAACTGACAGACAAGTGGTGTGGTTCTGCAACTGGGAAGCAAACCTGGGCCACCGAAGCGGTGAGAGCACTGAGCTTTAATCATTAGGCCATCAGGGCTGGCTCTGGACAGTCTATTTAATTTTAGACCTGCTAGTGGGTGTATAGTAGTATCTTATTTTGGTTTTAATTTACATTTCCCTAATGACATATGATGTTGAGCATCTTTTCACGTGCTTATTTACAACTTATGTATCTTCTTTGGTGAAGTGCCTGTTCAAATCTTTTCCCCATTTTCTTAATGGGTTGTGTGTATTCTTATTATTGAGTTGTAAGAGTTCCTTCTGTTAAAAGATCAAGAGGCATATTAAATTTTTAAGAGTTTATTTGAGCAAAAATCAGTTTGAATTGGGCAGCGCCAAACTGGAAGTGTTAGGATCATTCCACCTACAGGAGCTAGAGGAAAGACTTTTAAGAGAAGAGATGGAAGCAAAGTAAGAAAATTATTTGATTGGCTATAGTTTAAGTGGCTGCATTATTTGGAAGCACTAGTTGGCTGTTTGTGATTGATTGTCCTTTGGTTTGAATTCTTAACCTTGAGGCATGAGAGGCCTAGGTTTTGGTTCCCTTAGTAGGCTACTAAGGCATTAAAGCCACCTCAGTCTAATGGGCTCCTTGTTTAATTAACACATATGTTCTAGATATACGTCCTTTGTCTGACATATGTTTTACGAATATTTTCTTCTTGTCTATGGATTGCCTTTTAACTTTCTTAGCATTATCTTTTGAAGATCAAAGGTTTTTTAAATGTGATGAAGTCCAATTTATTGATTTTTTTTTTCTTTTTATAGTTTGTATTTCTTGTGTTGTATTTAAGAAATCACCAAACGCAGGGTCACTAAGATTTTTTCTTAAGTCTTCTAGAAGTTTTATAGTTTTAGCTTTTATGTGGTTTATGATCCATTTCAAGTTAGTTTCTGTATATGGTGTGAGGTAAGGGTTAAGGTTAGTTTTTTGTGTGTATGGCTATCCAGTTGTTCTAGTGCTATTCATTGGAAATATTATCCTTTCTCTATTATCTTGGCATTGTTATTGAAAATCAATTGACCATATTTGTGTGGATATATTTCTGAATTATCTATTCTGTTCATTGATATATGTGTCCCTCTTTATGCCAGTACCAGGCTGTATTGATTACCGTAGCTTTATAACAAGTTTTGATATAACATAGTATAAGTCTTCCAACTTTGTTCTTTTTTTCAAAGTTGTTTTGGTTATTTTAGGTCCTTTCCATTTCCATATGAATTTTGGAAACAGCTGATCAATTTCTACAAAAAAAGCTTGCTGGAAATTCAACTGTGATTGTGTTAAATCTATAGATTAATTTGTGTATGTGGATCAATTTATTACCTTAAAGTGGTGAATTACACTAATTGATTTTCAAATTATTAAATCAGCCTTTCATTCTTAAGATAAATTCCACTTAGACACAATTTATTATCTTTTTTATATAATGTGGAATTTGATTTGCTAATATTTATTAAGGATTTTTGCATCTATGTTCATGAGGAATCTTTTTCTGTAATTTTCTTTTAAAGTCATAAAATGTATTGGGAATTTTTTCTTCCTCTATTTTCTGAAAGAGTTTGTATTAGATTGGTATTATTTCTTCCTTAAATGTTTGATAGACTATACCAGTCAAACAATCTGGAACATGGTTTTCTCCATGGAAGGTTTTTAATTACAGACTCAATTTCTTTAATAGAACAGGGCTATTCAGATTTTCTATTTCTTCCTGAGTTGGTTTTGGTAAATCATATTTTTCAAGGAATTTGTTCATTTAATCTAAGTCATTGGCTGTATTGACAACAAAGTTGTTTATAATATTCTCTTATTCTTTTTTTTTTTTTGTGAGGAAGATCAGCCCTGAGCTAACATCTGCCAGTCCTCCTTTTTTTCCTGAGGAAGACTGGCCCTGGGCTAACATCCATGCCCATCTTCCTCCACTTTATATGGGATACTGCCACAGCATGGCTTGACAAGGGGTGCCTCGGTGCACACCCGGGATCCGAACCCCGGGCCACCGCAGCGGAGCACGTACACTTAACCGCTATGCCACTGGGCTGGCCCCTCTCTTATTCTTTTGATGTCTGTAAAATCTATAGTGATGTCCCCTTTTTTATTACTGATATTGTTAGTTTTTGTTTTCTCTCTCCCTCACCCTTCTCTCTCATCAGTCTGTGTATGGGTTTGTCACTTTTATTAATCTTTCTGGAGAACTACTTTTGGTTTCTTTTTTTCTCTATTGTTTGTTTATTTTCTAATTTATTGATTTCTTCCCTTAACTTTGTTTTTACCTTTCTTGTTTTTACTAGGGGTTTACTTCACCCTTCATTTTTTAAAACTTCTTAAAGTGGGAGCTTAGATCAGATTTTAAACTTTTTTTAAAATAACTGTCTTAGTCCATTTGGGCTGCTATAACAAAACACCAAAGACTGGGTAGCTTATAAGAAACAGAAATATATTTCTCACATTTATAGAGGCTGGAAGTCTAAAATCAGGGTGCCAGCATGGTGGAGTTCCAAGCTGGAAGAGGGCTTGCAGACTGTCAACTTCTGGCTGTGTCCTCACGTGGTACAAGGGGGCTCAGGAGCTCTGTAGAGTCTCTTTTATAAGATCACTGATCCCATTCATGAGGGCTCCACCCTCGTGACCCAAGCACCTTCAAGGCCACACCTCCTAATATCATCACATTAGGATTTCAACCTATGAATTTTGGGAGGACACAAGCATTTAGACTATAACAATAACATAAGCATCTTAAAACAGTAAAATTTCCTTTAAGCATTGCTTTAACTAAATCTCACAATTTTGATATGGTGTGTTTTCATTATCATTCAGTTCAAAATATTTTTAAATTTTCTCTTGTAATTTCTTCTTTGACTCATGGGTTATTTAGAAGTATGTTGCTTAATTTCAAAGTGTTTGGGGGATTTTACAGCTATCATTTTGTCATTGATTTCTAATTTAATTTTGTCAGAGAACATGATCTGTACAAATTCAGTCTTTTGAAATATATTGAGACTCATATACGGCTCAGCATCTCGTGCATTTTAGTAAATGTACTATGTGCCATTAAAAAGAATGTGTATTCTGCAGTTGTTGATTGTAATGTCCTGTGAAGGTCAACTAGATTAAGTAGGTTTACAATATTGTTAAATTCTTCTGTATCCTAACTGATTTTTTTGTCTATTTATTCTATCAATTACCATGAGAGGAGTATTAAAATCTCTAGTTATTATTGTGGATTTGTCTATTTCTTTCTTTAGTTCTGTTAGCTGTTGTTTTGTATATTTCAAAGCTCTATTATTAAGTTCATACATTTTTAGTATTGTTATATCTTCCTGATTAATTGACCCTTTTATCATTATGAAATATCCCTCTTTATCTCTGGTAATGCTCCTTGTCTTGAAATCTACTTTATCTGATATGAATTTAGCCACAACAGTTTTCTTATGCATACTGTTGGTTAGGTATATATTTTTTCAATCCTTTTAGTTTTCATCTATTTGTGTCTTTATATTTAAAGTGTGTCTTTTACAGGTAGCATATAGTTGGGTCTTTTATATTCAGTCTGACGGTGACTATCTATGCTTTTTTGGTTTATTGTGTTTAGTTCATTTGCTTACTGTTTAGTTCATTAACATTTAATGTAACATTAATAGTTTGTGTTTAGGTGTACCATCTTGCATTTCTATCTGTCCCTGTTTTTATTGTTGTTCTTCTGTTCCATCTTCCCTACCTTCTTTTGAGTTAATCAAATATTTTTTGGTATTCCATTTTATTTCTTCCATTAGATTTTTGGATTTTTAGCTATACCTCTCCTTTTTGTTTTTTTTTTAGTGTCTGCTCTAGGGATTACACTCTGCATTATTAAGTTATCATAGTCCATTTAGACTTGTGCCACTTCACATAAAATGTAAAACACTTTCAACTGTATAAGTCTATTCCCTCCATCCTTCGTGCTATTGTTGTCATATATTTTACTTCAATCCACATTTTATACCCCATAATACAAAGTTATTATTTTCACTTTAGACAGTTAGTTATCTTTTAAAGAAATTAAGAAGAAAAAAAGATACTTTTTTATATTTACCCACGTATTTTCCATTTTTGGTATTCTTTATTCCTTCCTGTAGATCTGATTTTTCCATCAATTCCTTTCAGGCCAAAAAACTTTCTATAGTATTTCTTGTAGTGTAAGTCCACAGGTGACAGATTCTCTCAGCTTTCATTTATTTCATGTTTTCCCGCTCTTTCAAGGATCACAGACTTGCACTGCCTGTGTCCAGTGCCAGAAAACAATTGGCTCACAGATTTTTTTCAGACTTATAGTTGTTCATGGCAGGAGGGTTAAGTCCAGTATTAGTTACTCTGTCATGGCTGAAAGAGGCCATCTCTTCTGTTCTTGCTCTTCAGAATTCCTTTTATTCAAGTGTTGGAGTTAAACCACTCTCCTGATTTTTTCCCCTCCCATTTTCTATCTACTTATTTTGTTTTACTCTCTAGGTGATTTTCTCAAACTTATCTTCAATTCTTCTATTGAAAATATTACTAAATTTTACTATCATATTCTTAATTTCTAAAAACTCTTTCTTGTTTTTTGATTAATTGTAGTACATAGGTCTTGTTTCAAGGAAGCACTGTTTTCTGTTATCCCTCAGAGGGCAGTAATGATAGTCTCTTGGAAGCAGTTTCTTCTGCCCTTGATATTGCTTTTGGTTTCCCTTTTCTGTATATTTGTTTTAGCCCCATCTTTCATGTTGGGGATTGTCCTCAAATGCCTGACAATTCTTGGGTATATTTTCATATTTAAAAATGAGGCTAGAAGGCTGAGCTCTTTCTGTGGGGTCAGGGCTTGTCTCCTGCTGGACCACACTGCAGAGTGATCAGGAAGGACCTAGTCATTTTGTTTGGAGACCCCAAAAATTGGCATGCATCTGTAGGTCTTTTTTCCTAGGCAGTGTCCCAGAAATGTATTGACCACAAAGTGGAGTCTTCCAATGTCTTGCTTGAGGAGAATATGCCTGGCTGCCAGCCTCCTTGGAGCCTCGTCAGGGAAGGAGGCTGGGGGGCTCTGGTAAGTATGTAGATTTTCACTTAATCCCTCTTTTTTTGGTAAGATCCCTCACCCCGACTTTCAGGTGGCCTGGTGTCTCTAAGTCCAGAGCCTCTCTAGCTCAGACTTTCCAGAGTGAAATCTCCAGTTGCCTTTCTACATGGGAAGGGAGAAGAGACTAAGGGTCTAACTGCTCCTGATGAAGAATCCTGACAAATCTTTCTCTTTTCAGCCCCACCTCACACTGCCACCTGAAATCTCTGATTCCTGAGCCTTTCAAGATCTTCATTGTGGATCCACTTACTTTTGGAAGTTCCTCCCACAGGGTTTATCTCTCTCTAGTTTGCTAGGTCAGCGTCTGCTTTCTGGCATCTCTTTTGCTATTGTCTTTTCTCTAGTTCATTTTGTCCCTGTGGAATATTCTTTTTTTGATCCCTTTGCTCTCACTTTAGTAGGATTTCAGGAGAAAGAGGAGATAAATGTGTGTGCTCAATCTCCTATGCACCTTCCTTCTACTATAAAAAAACAGAAACAGGAAATCACTTTAAAAATTGTATTATGATGTGGATGATGCAAGAAAGACTATGTGAAACTCTACTCAGAGGCCCGTCATAGAAGAAAAGGCCTTGGTTTTACATTAGGAGCTTAGTGAATAAATAAATGTACAGTTATATTTTTAGGTCAAAATAATATGCTTGAGCTATGTATTTATATATGTATGTATGTATTATTATTATTATTCACAATTATCTACTTTTATTGGGTTTTTCAATTAATTAAACTATTCTGTTCCTGACTGTGATGTAAAAGACAGACTTTTTTGTCCCTATAACTTTAATTAATAGCACATGGTGGTTGTCTTGGACAAGGGGAAATGGAAGTCCAGGGCACTAAGTTACCTCTTTCTGTTTTCCAGGTGACTTAGCAGGTAAGTGGTCTCTGGAGGTGGGACTGAATATAGGGGGTGATAGTTCTACCTTCAGTCCTCTCTTTTTCATTTGCTCATTAATTCTTTTAACAAATATCTGTTAGCCACTTGCTGTTTGCTGTGCTCTGGTACATCTCACTGTGGGGATACAGAGGCATTGACTTAACCACACAAATGTTTCCTGGTTGTTCACAGGCGTAAAAGGGTATAGTGGCCCTTTCTTGGGCTGGATACACATTGGTGATTTTTTTTTTCTTGTTTCTACTTTTTGACTGGAGGTGAAAATGTATCTTTGTTGTCTTAATTTTGGTCAAGAAAGCAACCACTCATGTAAAACAATCATGGTAAGGGGAGGGAGATGTTGTGCAGTAGATATTCCCTTTCCTTTGAGTGAAATCATCTGGAATGCTTTAACAAAGGACACTGGTTAATAGTCATTATTGTACATAAGGACTCATTGTAGTTTTAATCCTCACTCAGACTACCGTGTAGCAAGATTTACCAGTGTTACAGGCTCCAGGGAAGGTTCTCTGCATTTATTTTCAAGCTTTAGGCTACTGTGTTACAGCCCTAAAGGCACACCCTTCACCAAAAGCAGGAGGAAGAAACAGCTTGCTGAATAGTATGGCCAGACTGGATCTAGGTCTTTGTTTCACAATTCTGGGAAGAGGTGACTCGAAGAATGATTTTTCTTGGAAGAACCATAGTTCACTTCAATAGTATGAAAACAACTTGCAGTTTTAGTCTACAAAGAAATTCAGCCCAAAATGACCTGGCATTGTTTTTGGCTTTAGCCGTCCCATTTTTACAGCCTTCCCACTGCCACACAAGATGCTAATAGAACGCCCTGTGGCAATTTCTGTGCTATGTCATATATTGGGAATAAGAGATCCATATACCTTTCCATATACATAAGTGTATGTGTGTGTGTGTTTATATATATGTAGATATGTACGTGTGTGTATCCATATATATAATCCATATGTAGACATACACATATCTATATGCATATACTCTTATCCATATACATAAGTGCTGTCATTTTTCAAAAATCTTTCTCTTTCTCCCAGTTAGTTCACGTCCAGCTTTCCATTCTCTGCACAAGATATTATCCTGGTAACGAAGTGAAGGTAGGGAGTCTACAAATGACATTTGTAAGGAAAGAGGGCTTGTTGAGAAGTGACAGAAGCTGTTGGAGCAGAACAGAGTCTGGTAGGATTGAGAGAAAATGTGGGACCAGTCTAAAGAGTGAGGAAGGATGAGAGGAGCAGAACCAAAAGCTAGAAAGGGAGGAGAAAAGGCAGAGACAGGGTGGACGTGGTGAAAGCAGAGTAGGGAATAATCCACATGTAGAAGAGGGAATGAGCCAGGACTTTCTGGGAATACTTTGCGTATGCTTCTCCTTTTATTTTATTTTTTAGTGGCAGATTTCTGAGGTCTGAGAAAATATGGGGTAGGTATAGCTCTCACACTGCTAGGAGCTCACGGTAACTTTCACAAGCTTATAATTGACTTTCAAATCTCTTTTTACCCAAGCCTGACAAGTTAGATCTGTAGGCTCTGTGCCAGAGAGGGGGAGAGGAGAGAAAGCTCTAAGAGCCATTCATGCCATTGCCCAAGTTCCCAAATGTTTGAACAGCAAGAAGGATCTTCCCTAAAAGCTCCCTCCCTGCCTTCAACCAGGTGTTCAGAGAGAGGACTTTGGGAAGGGAGACGGTGTAGTTGAAAGACGCAATATTAACAGTCAGTGAGGTAAACCGACTAAAATTGGCTACATTTCAGAAAATGTAAACATTTCATTTTTAAAATAGACCTAACGTCCAAAAAAATTTCTGGTTATAGACTGACACTTGCTGTCAGATGCTTATAAAAAATAATTCAAACAGAAAACAAAAATCTCTGTTTCCCAGTATGAGTCAAACTTCTACCACGGGACTTTCTGGCCCTAAGAAAGTTCTGCCATATGAATGTAGTTGTGAACCAATTGTGGCTCCAAGAGTTTCGTTCTGCACAGTGGGGAGCTGCAGGAACCAGGTGATTACCACAGATGGTAGACTTGGCAGAGACAGGAGCATATGAGTTCGACAGCAGAAAAAGCTGTCACCATCTGGCACATAGGCCCCTCAAATGATCCCATTGCCTCCCTGTCCTACCCCTTATCCAGGGTGAGTGCAGGTGGCCTTTAAGATATATTTGATTAATTTTTTTATAACATAGTCCTGGTTTTAAGCAAACACATGATAGAAGTTCATCATGTGTTTTGTTAGGGGTGTCTGCCAAGGCACAGCTCAAAGAAAAGGGGAGAAGTTTCTGAGGATAGACTACCTCTGACATGATTGCTTGGATTGGAACTGGGGTGTTTCCTGTCAGAATAGGAAAAATGTCATCCCCAGGAAAGAGGCAGATCAGCATGCCAGCTACTGGTGAACAAGTAAAATTGATTCCTGGATGAGAGGTGTCTCTGCAGAAAGATTTCCTGGAGGCACTTCTTGTCAGTCCCTATATGACTTTCAAATCAGACTTCTGGACATAGATAGCTTGTTAGGTGGTTTAGTGTTTTATTTTGTGCAGAATTTGAACATAAATGCCAAACTATGGCTGTTTGGGATATGGTCAATAAAGCCAGATATGCCGTGAATACCTTGCTGGACTTCAACATCTAGAATCTCAATGGTTGTGAATTTTCAGAATCTTACTTGGGATTATGGAAGTTTGGAGACACTGGGCAAATGTTTTGATTTTTGTTGTTGCTGTTTAGCTTGTCTGTTAGTTTATGGTCAGGTTATTCTGTGGCATGTCCCGTGGTAGATTCATTACCTCCTTCATCAGCTATGACGCTACGTCTAGATTCCAATAACAGGATGGCGTTTCATCAAATTCTGAAAGCATAACTATTTGGACTGGAACAATCCTCCCCTTAAAATGCCTAGTAAAGTAAAATCTGGAAACAAACCCCCAGATTGAAACTCCTTATATAAATAAGTGTGCCTTTGTTGCAAGAGTTGGTTGCAGTATCACTCACCTTGAGAAGGTTCCTTGTTCACACAAGGATGACCTGTCTGTGCATTAAAGAACATTGCTGCTCCCTTTGAGTCAGAATGGTGCTGGCCACTCATCCCTCTTTGTCCTTTTCTGACCAAGTTGGACTCAGTGATGCATGCTGTGTGGAAGGGATATGTTTGGAATTGGATGAAACTCTGGACACCACATATGATTCCCTCTTTACACAGTGGATGATTGGAGTGGCCTCTCAGTCAGTGTCATCTATTCTAGAGACTAGAGAGAATCCTAGTTCTGTTGATGGTCAATCAGAATTCCGCCCCCCCACCCCCCTTCAGATCCATGAGAAAGAAGAGGAAGAGTTCAATGAGAAGAGTGAACATGATTCTGGTATCAATGAGGAGCCTCTACTCACAGCAGATCAGGTACGAATATCTCAGTTCTTGGGACTTTTTGTTCTTTTGACAGAGAAAAAGTTTAAGAGTACATACTTGCCACATCCATTTAAGGCAGAAGAAAAATGTATGGTCTTGTGGTGGCTGTGTTGATGACTTATAGTGTCTTTGATTAGGAATTTCATTTCTCCTTATGCCTCATTTTACCTACCTGCAGTAAATAGGAACATAATTCCTGATGCTTGGGTTGCGTGGGGTCTGTGTTTGATAACCATCATGGATCGGCCCAGTGTTTACTGGCTTCACTTCCTGCTAAGCCTCTTATTGCAATTCATTGTACTTGGAGTCAGGACACTTAAACAAGGGTCCCAAATGCCTGTTCTTGCAAAAATAGAAGTGACAGATGAGGCTTTTTTGTGATGGATATTTTCTCATATTTCACAGAACACTAAAAATGTTGATCCTTTCAAAAGGAGTCTTAGAAACACTTGTGTCTTTGGGGGGAAAAAAGAGATATAGTGCTTCACATTTGATTGAGTTAGTTATATTTTGGTTTTAATAGTTTATTAATTAGGGAGAATAATCTTGGGTCTCTGGATTCCTTATTCAATCTTGCAGCTGGCAAATATTTATGAGTGCTTGTTTTGAGCAGGCACCATACAAGTTTTTTCACAAAGTAGTTCTGAAAAAGCTCCACCAGGAGCCTTCAGTGCCAGAAAGTGCTTTTCAGTAAAAGAAACTCTTTCAGGGCCGGCCCATGGCTTAGCGGTTAAGTGCACGCGCTCTGTTGCTGGCGGCCCGGGTTCGGATCCCGGGCACGCACTGACGCACTGCTTCTCCGGCCATGCTGAGGCTGCGTCCCACATACAGCAACTAGAAGGATGTGCAGCTATGACATACAACTATCTACTGGGGCTTTGGGGGAAAAAAATAAATAAATAAAATTATAAAAAAAAAAAAAAAAAGAAACTCTTTCATATCCGTGGTATAAAGGTGGGATATAAGCAGGTAAGGATCAAGAGAGTGAAGGGAGCCAGATAAAAAAGAATAAGGGCTAACAGTTATTCTTGTGAATTTTAGAGGAAATAGAATTCAATGATACAAATTCAACGACAACTACAGTCATGTGCTGCATAATGACGTTTTGGTCAATGACGGATCACCTATGAGACGGTGGCCCCATAAGATTAGTAGCATACAGCCTAGGTGTGTTGTAGGCTATCCCATCTAGGTTTGTGTGAGTATGCTCTATGACGTTCGCACAACGATTAAATCACCTAAAAACGCATTTCTCAGAACGTATCCAGTCACTAAGCTGACTCGTGACAGTACTCTGAGAGAAAGAGAAACGCAGTCATAAAATTCTAAAGGGGGGTGTGTCATTTGGTTGCATTCTATAAATGGACTCAGGCTCCAAGGCACAGCATCGAGAACAGACAGACATATAAATGCGCTGTTGTGACCAGACTCACCTACGGACTCCTTTCAGGAGCAGTCTTGGCTTATTCCAGTTTCTTTATGTGGAGACGATTAACGTACAAGGTAGTTCACCCTCGTTCCTTGCGGCCGTTATCTAATCTGACTCTCTCTTCTAGGAGCTGTCCCCTATCAGGAGTCTAGATTAGAGCTGGGTTTCTGATCGATTTTCTGCTCTCCAGACCCTGCCTATCCTTTTATTATTTTATCATCTTTATTTTCACTTGTTGCTGGGCAGCTTTAGTTCCTGTCTAGGTGAATTCTGGAGAAATAGCTGTTTTCCTCTATGTTAAAAAAGCCTCCTCACTTTCAGTTGTTCTAGGGACACTTGTCTTTTCCAGTCATAAGCATTGTGACAGTTAATGGATTGGGTTTTGTGTTAAAGTTGAGTAGATAAAATATTTTCCCACTAAGAAATAAAGTGCTCAGCAAATTGAAGTAAATGTTCCTTTCTAGGCAGCTCTGCTGCGTTTCCGGAAAGAGTAGTTTATTTCCAATAAAGCACTCATCTAAATGGCGTTTTTGGAAGAGGTTTTGCATTAAAGAGTGCTTTACATTAAAGTGAGAGTGTATGTAAGCCTTTGGTCAGATCTATTCTTATTATTATTCAATATTTATCAAGTAGCAATATTGCTTTAGGAATTTTACAGACAGCAAATTAGAAACGTCCCTAACTCGTGAAAATTCAACAGAGCGGGCACTCTCTTGTGTACCTTCTTCAGGTAATTGAGGAGATTGAGGAAATGATGCAGAACTCTCCAGACGCTGAGGAGGAAGAGGAGGCTCTGGAAGAGGAGGATGGGGGAGAGGCCTCCTCACAGGCAGACTCGGTCCTCCTGCAGGAGATGCAGGCCTGGACCCAGACCTTCAACAACAACTGGTCCCATGAAGGTGAGGGCCCAGGGCGGCGGGCTTGCTGAGGACGGACGTGCACTCTGTGCCAGGCACTAGGCACTTGCTTCTGTAGCTAACAGAACCTCGAAGCCAGGGAGCTGGCAACACCTTTCTTACTGGGCATCGGGAGAGAAGTTAGCATTTTGGGGCAGGGGGGAAAGGCAATCAAACAAAATTAAAATGGTAAAACTAGCCAACGAGCAAGACTAAAGCAGCAGTAGAAGAAATCCGAACCCACTCTTCAAAATGATGCTACCATAGAAACAATGGAAAAAACCTGCAAAAGGTAATGATAATAATAGCTCATATTTTTGGAGAGCTTTCTATGTGCCAGGCCCTGTTCTAAAACTTTACATACGTAATCTTATTTCATCCCCACACCCGCCTCATTAGGAGTGAGCTGACAGAATACTCTGAGAGATTAAGTGACTTGTTCAAGGCCACTGTTGGGAAAATATAGTTAAAAACAAAATCTCCTCCCCACCCAGAAAACCTCTCCACAGAAGTAGAGGAGAAAGAAAACAATTTTATTACAGAATAAGCATTAAGTCAGAATGTGACGCACATCCCAGACAACCTGCTAAATGGATTGCAAAACCAGAAAGAAACCTCACTCTTGTCTATAGCGAAGTGGATACAACCCATTATATTAGTATGTTTTGCAATTTGGAGTCGCATGACAAGGGAGGCCCCTGTTATCTTCTTTAATGATGTTACTTTTCAAAGCAGCGACTCCCTGGTGCTTGAGGAAACATTCCTGAGTCCTGAGACTGGCAAGAGGCTTATTTAGCCGTTAAAATGATTGACATACGTTTGAAAAGGACAGAAAAAAAAATTCTGGAAGAAAAGGGAGGTGAGAGAATGGGAAAGCCTCTTCCCTTATTTTTAACAGGGAGAATCAAGCCTCTTATTTTTAATTTGTATTTGCCCTTATACCACATACAGGTCATAAGGGGTGGATCCAAAATTTGAAGCCAGGTAGGTTAACTCCGAGTCCACACGCTTCGTCTGTGCATCGTCTTAACTCTGTGAGACAGGTTTGTAGTCATGATGATCATGCAAAGAAAGAGGCGGGTAAAGCGTGAAATGAAAAAATGTAACTAACACAGCAAAGGCAAAACTGAGTATAAAATTCATCAATCCATAGGGATAATGATGCCCATGTTGCAGGAGGGGTCACACTCCTGGGAATAGATCCACATGTGGGGTGAAGGGGACTTACAAACAACAGAGAGAGAAGGTGGGCTGGTCAGGGCATAAAGGTCCAAGCACAGGTTAGAATAGTCGTAAAAATAGAGGCACGATCTGAAGAACTGCATCCTGAAAGTAAAACTCTGTTGATCTCAGGAGCAGAGGCAGGGTGACAGCCCACAGAAGGAATCTCTGGAGGGATGGGGCAGATTTGGCCGTGGTGCTGCATTCATAGCCTCCCCAGTCGGGCCATTCTTAGCCACACAAAGGTCCCAAACATAGAAATGTTCAGCAGAAGACTCGTGAAAACAGCTGAAATGCAGAGTGAAATGGCAAAAACAGAGGGAGGAGGACTGCTCCAAAGAGCAAAATAAAGTTGAACCAAGTCAGCAAATATCCGGGCAAAGCAGAAATGAAAAGGAAAAGGAAAATGGATTCTGAAGTAGAAACAAAAGATACCACCAGAAAGGGACAAATTCGAAAAGATGCCCCCGAATCTATTTTAGATGAAGAAGTCTTAGGGGATAAGAATTTAAAATAGGGGGCCGGCCTGGTGGCGTAGCAGTTAAGTTCGCGCGCTCTGCTGTGGCGGCCTTGGGTTCACAGGTACGGATCCCAGGCGCAGACCGCCGCACTGCTTGTCAAGCCATGCTGTGGCGGCATCCCATGTAAAGTAGAGGAAGATGGGCACAAATGTTAGCCCAGGGCCAATCTTCCTCTGCAAAAAAGAGGAGGATTGTCATCGGATGTTAGCTCAGGGCTGATCTTCCTCACAAAAAAAAGAATTTAAAACAAAGTTATATGTATCCATTATCTCAGGTTCCCTTTCCTGTTCTCTGACAGTAGCAGACCACTCTATGCCAACTAGCCAGGGTCATTTTTCAATACACGTTGCCAGTCTTCCACACGTTTCACATATTTTTGAATCCGTGAACTGCCACACGGACCTATAGGTGTAAAGAAGGCCTCGGATCGCTCTGCTTATTTCGCTGTCAGCTGTGTCTTAACCAGTTCTTGGGAATAAACACCACCTCTTTATTGCTCTTCAGCACAGATGCCAAAAACCTCCTCTTAATGTTTGTTTTCCCTCTGATTCTTGACCCATTTCACATGAAGAATATCATAGACATAGGAAAAATAGGAGGACAGAACAAGGATCAAAAAGCACACACATTTTTGTGGACAGAGTCCACAAGCTTCTTTGGGGGCTGTTTCTTCTTACTTCTTTGTTTCCCGAGAGTGATGTTCTCTTCTGCAGGCCATATACTGGCCCCTCCCTTCCCGGCATGCCCCTAAACTGTGAAGGTCTTTCCTGGCCCTTTAAGGAGTTGGAACAGGTCTCTTCTAGAGGGGCAGTCCCATCTCAAGCAGCAGTGGCCCCAGGAGCCTCTCCAGTGGGCTCTGGCTGGGATGCAGGTGTCACCTGTGGATGGTCTTCCTCTGCAGGACTGAGGCACATGTCTGGGTCTGAGCTGACCGAGCTGCTGGACCAGGTGGAGGGTGCCATCCGAGACTTCTCGGAGGAGCTGGTGCAACAGCTGGCTCGCCGGGATGAGCTGGAATTTGAGAAGGAAGTGAAGAACTCCTTCATCACGGTGCTTATTGAGGTTCAGAACAAGCAGAAGGAGCAGCGAGAACTGATGAAAAAGAGGCGGAAAGAGAAAGGGCTGAGCCTGCAGAGCAGCCGAATAGAGAAGGGAAACCAGATGCCTCTTAAGGTATGTGAACAACCCTGCTGGAAGACGAGGTGCGTCCAACCGCAAACCCTCGCCATTCCAGGTCCCAATACCAACCCTGCTGTGGACTCATCAACAGACCTGTACTGAGCAGTGACTGTGAGCAGGATACTATGGCAGTGGGCCATGAAGAGGGAGAAGATACCACCTGTCTCCTCTACTCCCCAGAGGACTCACGGTCTAACTGGGGGAGAGAGGACGTAAACATTAGAAAATAATTGAATGTGGCATGTGTTCTCTTAGACGAGAACTTAGAAAGTGGAGTGAAGGCATTTAGCATTGAGAGGCATTGTTTCTTTGGACTGTGTGTCAGAATTTCTGCTACTGGCATAGAGTCCTGACTTAACTCTTTAGGGTGTGGATAGGGTGTTGCAGGATCGAAAATTATCAGATGCCTTATGGTTATATTGACAGGATTCTTCAAACCTGCCTTAATCAGGGAAGCTCAGCAGAATCATCTAAAGAGCTTTTCCAAAATACCTTTGTCTAGGCCCCATCCCAGACCTACTGAATTGGGCTTAGGCATGTACATTTTGAAAAATAAGATAAGGTCACTTGCTTTACATCTGCCCTTCCCAATGGCTGGACATTTTGTTTTCCATCCTAAGATATCGCATCATCATCTGTCCAAGTTTTACGGTACTGCTGTTTACATAACGGAGGCTGAAATGAGGAATCTTCGGGAGTGTAGGGGGTCTTGTTGCCCTGAGGGACTTACTAAGTCTTTGAGAATCTACTATTTATTCTTCCAAAGCTCAGGCTGAAATTTTGGCCCGTCTCTTAGCCCAGGTCTTACATTTACTTTCCGGTCGCAGAACCGTGACCGTGGGGCAGTTATCTGGGGCAGTTATCTGGGACAGTGCGGTAGCTCATGGGTGTGGGTAGTTTAGGGAGTTCACAGAAGTCCCTGGGGTGATGAATACGGAGCAGGAGGCGTGAGCTCTTCTTGAGTCTCTTTCTTCTCCCCCAGCGCTTCAGCATGGAAGGCATCTCCAACATTCTGCAGAGCGGCATCCGCCAGACTTTTGGCTCCTCAGGAACTGACAAACAGGTACGAGCAGTCTCTCTGCTCTCAGCTTTCCGCCCGGACTCTCTCACAGCTTGGCCTCCGAAAGAGAAATGGGGGATGGTGATTCGCTAGAATTATCCCAGCCCTTGGCAGGCAGGGGAGGGGTCCTAACATTTTCTTCTACTCTTAAGGGAAACAGAAAATGTCTTTTTAAAGGTGAACAGTTTTTTGAGCTCCAGTATTCTAGGATTTATCTAAGGGTAAAACTTAAAACTCAACCCTGCTTGTAGACTTAAGAGTTAAGTTGTTTTAAGAACAAAATGCGTTAAAAGGGGAATCCATTTCATGATTGATCCCCTCCAAGAGGTTAATTAATTCCACATTGGATCTCTGCCTGAGCCAGTCCCACCAAGACTGCCTCTTCACTGGCCCGCTCTGACCATAACCCACGCAGTGGCATCTCCTGGTTGGCTCCATTTAGTCAATTAGTTGCCTGAGAACTAGCTTGTATTTCTGGTTATTAAGACAGTGTTCAAAACTTATATTGAGTGCCTGTTGTGTGCTAAGCTCTGTTGCTAGGCCCTCAGGAACAAAGATGAATAAGTCCTGGTGCATGCCCTCCTCGAGTGCATAATCTGCTAGGGATGGCCGGGGTCTAGATAGACAAGTTTGAGATGGTGGAATAAGTGCACATAAATTGTGTGTGTGTCTTAGACGTATTTGTAGCTGAATCCTAAGTGTTAGAATTCTAGGACTGCAGCTTGGGAAGAGATTTTAGGAACATCTAACCTAGTCCCCTCATTCCACAGCAGTCTGAGCTAAGGCCCAGAGAGATTAGGCATTTTCCCAAGGCCATACTGCAGTTGCAGAGCCAAGACTGAAATACAGGCCTCCTGACTTTCTGTCTAGAACTCTTCTCACTCACAACCCCAGGCGCCATTAGAACCCTTCATGGTCTTTCCGGGTGTTCTTTGATATCCCACTGGGCCCTAAGACGATTTTGTTGTAGAAGCACCTCATATCCAGCAGAGGGAGCAAACCCAACATCCAAGACTCAGGGCGGGGTTGAGGTTCTCTCTCTAGCCTGTCCTTTTTCATAAAAGAGAAACCATCATTCTCGAATTGCACCCCAAAGGATAAGAAAATATAATACCCCCCCCCTTAAAATGCTCTTTGCTCTCAGCCCGAAGGAAAAGCTCACCAAGATTCCTAAATAACAAAAAAGTTTCTAGTGTTGGAGGAGTGTAGAAGTTGGAATGGAGGGAAATTTTTCTTGGCTAATAGGGTGAAGTCTTAGTTTTAAAGAGACATTCCCCAAAGACGAGAAAAGGGTCCTGAAACAGTGGTGTGCACATTATCATGGATCTTGTCAAGAATGTCTGTCGCCGGAGTGCGTTTCTTAGAGAAAAGCATGATGCCATGCAAATTGTCGGCTATGTCTTACACCCGGAGGGACCGTATCTTATGTCTCAAGCCCTGCATGCCGTGTTTGTCTCGTAGTATCTGAACACAGTCATCCCTTACGAGAAGAAGGCCTCCCCTCCGTCCGTGGAAGATCTGCAGATGCTGACCAACAGTGAGTTCCTCTCCTCCTCAGCGACATCAGCTGCTTAGTTTGCTCCCTCGCTCCCTGTGAGTTGCACCCTTGGTGCCTCAGGCCTGAGGTGTCCCGAGAGAAGTTTTAGACGGGTCAAAACGTGCTCCATAGCATTGCATCACGTCCCCCTGCACAGGGGTAAAATTAAAGTACTCTGTAGTGATACACAGAGCTGTCTTGTCTTTTCTCCGCTTCCTGTAAGGGAAGAGACTTGCCAGAAAAAAAACGAGCTGGTGACAGAGCTTGGGGGTGGGTAGGGGGCAGTACTGGTGTGCAGGGACCTTTTGTGGTTCACCCAGCAGTTCTGAGGCTTTACATTCTCTATCTTGCCTGTTCTCTTCTCTGCAATTTGAGGTTGCCTGGTCCAAACGTGTGCCCCGAAGCAGGGAGCTCAGTCTGTGGGACTGGCTGTATTTTTAACAAGAAGCAAGGTTTCTTGGGTGGGGGAGGCTGACTGGAAAGAATAGCGTCTGGTTTTCCTTTCAGGAAATGACTGCCTCCTCTCCTCCACTTTGGCTCTATTGTCAAATAATATTACTAAACATTCTGAGCTATGGGAAAAAACAGTGTGAGATAAAGAGCCTTTTGTAAGCAAAATCTCTTTATATACATCAAACACTACAACCCCCAAAGGGCCAGGGGCGCTTGGTGTTAGCCATCAGTGTCAGCTTGATTTTTTTAGGAAGAGAAAAATCCTAGGCTGAGATGTGGTGACAGGCTCAGTGAATCATGAGAATGTCCATCTCCCTGGCAACCGTGCACTGCATTGAGTGACATATGAACCAGGCTGCACAGCCCACTGCAGCACTGTCTGGGAGGGAATGGGCCAGCCGAAGGGCTATTTGATGCCCCAGGGGATGGGAAGAGGAGCTTCATCTGTTCAGCGGAGGAAGATAGATACCTGCTGGGCCTGGTGCTAAAGGTGACCAAATGTTATCAATTTGGAGAACTAAAGCAGGAGGTTCTGGTAAACGGAAATCCTGCCTACATCAACAGATACTATGTCCTTGAGAATCTGGAATATTAAATTCAAAGTACATTGGCTTCCTCTTAACTCATTTTATACTTCATTTGCATAAATATGCACCGAGACTTTTTAAAGGGAGCAGAGAGAAATGAGCTGACTTTTATAGGTGTTTGTGTTTTCACAAGTAGTGAGCATTTGGAAAATAATTTGGACAAATTAGGAAGGTTGATATATGTAAAGTACTCTATCATGGTCTTAAAAAAAAAGGAAGAGCTATAAATTTACTCCAGATACCCATTCAGGAATTCAGTGTGAAATCCTTTCATTTTACTTAAGAAACAGTGGGTTTGCTTACATTTTTTAAGTTCATTTAAAAAATTATAGCTAGAGTGTATCCATCATTTAGAATACTTTGGAAATATAGAAAAATGAACAAAGGAAGATAAATAATTCATTGTCCCCTCCACTGTGGTTACTGTTTTGCTGTTTTTAAGCCATAATATTTTATGTCTTTTCCATATAGTTGGGATTATACTGGCTATAAAATTTTGTATCATGATTTTAGTCACATCAGTTAACATTTGGTTAACATTCTTTTTATGCCTCTCTCTTCTATCATGTGGATATACAATATTCCAATATTTTATACCCTTTAAAATAAAATGCCATCTTTCCTGAATACCAATTCTCCTGTAGGTTATGAAAACTCTCTTATTTGGCAAATTCTTGTATGGATTTGTGAACAACGTCTGCTCTTTGCCCTACTCCTGAATCAAGGACATAGGCCAAAGACCAGCTCTTGGGACCAGACAGTTCATATAAATTTTGGATTTTGGAGATCCACTTAGACACATATTGACTGAGTACAATTAGTGTGTTTTTACGGCTATCTCCTTGGTGCGGCGTTTAGTCTGCCCATGT
Organism: Diceros bicornis minor; assembly: GCF_020826845.1. NCBI lineage: Eukaryota > Metazoa > Chordata > Mammalia > Perissodactyla > Rhinocerotidae > Diceros > Diceros bicornis. Next base: position 10,589,788 of record NC_080746.1, read on the forward strand.
TCAGTTGCAAAGTATTTCCAGCCTATTAATTTGAAAGGAATGCATGTCTAAAAATACAGAAGAAATAAAACAAAAGAAATCAACACCTGGAGGGCCTCCGGTTCAGGCTTTTTCTTTTTCTGGACCTGGCCACTGACTCATGCCACTGTCGGGCTCTGTTCTTCACCTGCTCCTGAGTTTTGGAATCAAGTTTCCTTACCCTGACTGGAAACTAGGTAAGGTAATCAGTGGAGAGCAAGGATTTGGACATGGATTGGGGGTCACTCTATTGTCGTGGTTGCCTCCTGACCCTAGCTATTAGTGCCGGCTAATTTCTCTTGTTTTCTCTGCTTGCAAAAAGTAGTACATGCTCATTAAAAAAGCCAGACACTGTAGAAATGTAGAAAGGAACCTCCCCTGTGGTCTCACACTCAGAGATAACCACTTTTAAGTTTCACATACATTCTTCCAGATTTTTTTCTATGAATATTAGCGTTTATTTATTCATTTAAAAGTTTATAATACATAATGTTCTGCAGCTTTCTTTCTTCGCTGATAAGTATGTCTTGTACATATAGATCTCTCTCATTTTTCATAAAGCTCTATAAGACTTCATGGAATACATAGACCATAGTATATTTAAGGAATTTGTTGACGAAGAAATTTATTGGCAGACTCCCCCTCCCTCATTTTTTGATATTGTAAACAAAGTCCAGTGACTTTCTTGAAGGATTTTCTACAAAGCTGACTTCCACAATATTAATTATGACTATGAGAAGATGCTACCTAGTTTAATAACAGAACAAGCTATTTTAGAAACTTTTATAAAAACCCTTCAGGGCCAGCCTGGTGGCATAGTGGTTAAGTTTGTGTGCTCTGCTCTGGCAGCCCAGGGTTCTCGGGTTCAGGGGCCCACTGCAGACCTACCTAGGCACCGCTTATCAAGCCATGCTGTGTCAGGCGTCCCACATATAAAGTAGAGGAAGATGGGCTGGGATGTTAGCCCAGGGTCAATCTTCCTCAGCAAAAAGAAGAGTATTCACATCGGATGTTAGCTCAGGGCTAATCTTCCTCACCAAAACAAAACAAAAACAAAAAAAACCCAAAACCCTTTAGGCTTTAATAACTTCCCTATTGTTTGCTTCATGTGTAGATCATGAACTCTTTCGTTGTTCTGTAGTAGTCTGTAAGCTCCTTGAGGGTCCCTAATTCTTTTGCATTTCCACAAATTCTCTCACTGTACTGGGCATAAAATAGAAAATAAATATTTATTAAATTAAGTTCATTTGTTATTAATAAATTAAAGGTGAGAAATTTTTCCAATAATATCTGTTTATATGAATAGAATGTTTTTAAAGACAGTTTATTGGGGATTCAATAATGTGATGACTATTATTCTTATCATTTAGATTGCATCTGAAAGCTGAGTCTTTTTTTAAATTGCTTTATTTGTTTTTATGATTACTAAAGATATATACTTAGGAGATGATGGGGAAATTATAGATGAGAAAAATAAAGTAAAAGATACAAGAAAAAAAGAAAAGAAAGTCATCAATGGGCCACAATGACTTTGATGTATTCTCCTCCATCAGCGTGTTGAATGCTGACTCTTGACAGAGGCTTCTAGACTTTTGCTCAATACTCAATGAATGTATTTTCACTCACTTTGGATTAGTGGGTTGTTTGGCCCTAGAAGTGAGCTTTATGCCCTGATGGCATCTTGCCTCATCTCTCTCTCTCTCCTTCTCCAGTTCTCTTTGCCATGAAGGAGGATAATGACAAGGTGCCCACTTTGCTAACGGACTACATTTTAAAAGGTAAGAGCAGCTCCAGGCCTCTGGAAGCAGGGGGTCCTCTGGGGCCCCCTCTCCCAGGACTCCTATTGAAGGTGTGGAACTGACTCTGCAGCCTTCCCAGGGCCTCCATGCCAGACCAGACCTGGCAGGGCCAGGGAAATCAAGCGGACAATTGTGAGGCCTTGCAGGAATGGGTTTTTGCCTCTAGACGTTGCTAGGAGGCCTGAGGAGATTCCATCACCCCCTAGTCACCAGAGTGACTCCACATGAAGAGCAGCCAAACCAACAAAAGACTTATTGTGTAAGTTCTGTGGAGTTTGGGCTATTTAGTTAGGAAAAACAAAGCTTGAGGATACTTTTAATAGTTTTCAGCTGCTTGAAAGGCAACAAACTACAGTCATGATTAGCTACATCCTTTCATAAGTTTTTTTTTGTTTTATCTTTTATTATGGAAACTTTTAACATATAAAAGTAGAGTGAATGGTATAATGAATACTCATATACTTCCTGCTTCAACAGTTGTTAACTCATGGCCAATCTTGTTTCATTTATACCCCTGCCCAACTTCTCCCCTCCATGTTATTTTGAAGCAAATCCCAATCTTCATTTTTTTAATCCATAAATATTTCAGTATACATGTCTAAAACATAAGGACTCCTACATAGAGACAGAGATTGGATTGGTGGTTACCAGAGGGGAAGGGGGGAGGGGGGAGGGTGAAAGGGATAATTCGGCACATGTGTGTGGTGATGGGTTGTAATTAGTATTTGGGTAGTGAACATGATGTAATCTATGCAAACATAGAAGTATAATGATGTACGCCTGAAATTTATACAATGTTATAAACCAATGTTTCTGCAATAAATAAAAAATTAAAAAAAGAAATCAAAACCATGCCATTAGAATCTCAATAGCTGGAGTGTATCAATGACAAAAACAGTGGAAGAAAGCGTTTTTTGCGGGGGAGGAGGCATTTACATCAGATTTCAGGATGGTTACAATTTATCAGATGTAACAGAAAAATAAACTTCACAAGATCCTAAAAAAAATAATAATAATAAAATAAAACATAAGGACTCCTAAAAAAATCATACCCACAACATCATTATCACAACTAGGAAAATAAAAAATTTCTTGATGTCATTGATTAACCAATCAGTGTTCAGATTTCTCTATAAATTTTTTTTCAGTTTATTTGTTTAAATCAGGATCCAATGGAGGTCTACGCATTACAGTTGGATAATATGTCTCTTTTAATATATATATCCCCTTTCCTTCCTCTCTCTCATTACTTGAAATTTATTTCTTGGAGAAATCAGGTTGTTTGTCCCATAGAATTTCCTCATTCTGGTTTTTGCTGGCTAGTTGTGTTCCCATGATTTAATTAATATGTTCTTCCATCTTTTGTATTTCCTGTTAACTGATAGAGCTAGATGCTTGATCAAATTCAGCCTCAAATTTTTTGATAAGCCTCATATTGTCAGTGGTTGTAAACTTCCATTAAGAGACACATACTATCTGGCTGTCTTTTTGTGATGTTAATATCTGTGTTAGTCTGCTCAGGCTGCTAAAACAAAATATCACTGAGTGGCTTAAATAACAGAAATTCATTTTCTCACAGTTCTGGAGGCTGGGAAGTCCACTATTAAGGTGCTGGCAAATTTGATTTCTAGTGCGGTCTCTCTTGATTTGTAAACAGCCACTTCTCGCTATGTCCTTACATGGCCTTGCTTCTGTGTGTGAGGAGAGAGAGCATGAGAGCTCTCTAGTGTCTCTTCTTAAAAGGACACTAATCCTATCAGATCAGAGCCCCACCCTTATGACCTCATTTAACCTTACTTCCTTAGAGGCCCCATCTCCAAATACAGCTGCACTGGGTGTTAAGGCTTCAACATGTGAATTTGAGGGGAACACAAACATCCAGTCCATAACAATATTCATTGATGATCATTCATTTCTAGATCCTTTATTTTGTTAGGTTTTTTGCTGCACAACAACACACAACTTGGGGTACAGTTTCAGAGGCTTGTGGACCTCAGTTAAGAACCTCTGAGCTGTGTTGTTTCCATAAGGATCAGAGAGATTGATCTTAAATTTCTGCAGGGGGAATTTAGGCTAAACATTGGGAAGAAATTCTGACTCTTAAAGGTTTTAAAAGACCAGCAAATTTCTCAAAGGAGGTTTTCAAAGGAGGTTTGTAGAAATGGGTTCTGTAAGTCTGGAAGCCTGAGGGACTAGCCTTTACCCCTCATGATCCACTGAAATGTCAGGGAATTTATAAAACTAGTTAACATTTACTGAGCACTTTCGACTTGCCTCTGAACAACGTGGGGGGTAGGCAGAGGCACAGTCTGTTGTACATATGAAGAACAAGCACAGATAGGTTGAGTAATTTCTCTAAGGTCGTAGAATTAGTAATGGCTGGATCCAGGATTTGAACCCAGGCAGACGGGCATTGGAAAACGACGCACTCGATTGTTACACCAAACCACCACTTATCACTGGCTCTTCCTTCTTCTGGAAGGAAGACATGTGAGTGCAACTATTCCTTGGTTCTAAGAGGGCAGTTCTCTGCTGAGGACGCTGGCAAGAAGCCAGCATGACCACTCTCGGCCAGGGCCACCCTGGGCTGGCACGTCCTGACCCCCACTGTGCACTGACCTCTCTTTCTCTTCTCTTTTCAGTGCTCTGTCCTACCTAACCTTGCCCTTGGGAGCAGCCTTGCTGCGGAGGTCACTGAGCAAGAGTCATTCCACCACAGGGACTGCATGACACCACGTAACCTCCGACGTGTATTTAAACGTGTATAGCTTAACCTGGATTAAACATGAGCAAATGCTCGAGGTCCTCTGCTGTTGGCTTCTAGTGCTAGTACTCATTGGATGCATGACCGAGGGGCAGGGCTGGTGACGTTGCCTCCTCTCCGCCCATGTCGGAGGAAGGCAGATGCTCTCACCACTCGTTATGTAGTCTGGCTCCAGCCCTCAAAAACAGCTTACATTCTAAGACTAATTTTGAAATAAACCTTCATTTAATTAATATTCTTCATGTGCTTTGGAGCGTGGTGTTCATTGGTCCTCTGTTCCAAATCCTCTAGAGAAAGGATGTGTAGCTGCCTCTACATGATGTTCCGGGCCTCTGGCAGCCAGCCCGGTGTTTAGGGACTGGGAGCATGCCCTGTTGTGGGTCATGGTGGGGCTGCACGTGGTACAGACAGAAGGGGGAGGCCGTCCACAGACTCCTAAGATCTTGCTGCTTGGCACCATTAAAGGGAGCTGCACAATGAGTTGTAGGAACTAGCCAGTCAGAAAAGGGGTCAGCCCAGGGGGGAGATTGTGAAGTTAGAAGATAGAAAGTGAGCCTCAAGGTGGAGCCAGGCAGCTGCAGTGCCTCCTCTTGGTATGGCAGGGCCCCCACAGGGACCTGGAGGTCAGGGCTGGAGGGAGTTGGCTCTGCTGGGCTCTCCCAGCATGGAGATTGCAGCTGCTTTCCTGACCGCCCCCAGCGACCCCTAGGAACAGTACCCTAGGACCGTGCGTGCCCTCCCTGCCCTTCCTGCAGTCCCAGAGGTCCAGCAGCTCTGACACCTACGTGCTGTCTCCAGCATCGGCGGCAGGCAGCTGCAAGCCTTGGTTGACCAGCAGGTGAAATGTTGCCCTTGTATTCGGATGTATTTCGCCACCACCTGAATTCTCCTGGCTTCCATCTTCTGGCTTGAATGATAGCAACCCTGCCATTTCCCCCAGCCCCACCTTAAAAGAAAAACTTATCTAGCGCTTGCTGTGCACCTGCCACTGGCCTTATCACTCTGTACACGTTATCTCATATCACAGCAACCCCGTGCGGTAAATAGGTCCTAGCACCACCCTGATTTTATGGATGAGGAGACCAAGAAGCAGAGATGGTCAGAAGCAGTAGAGTCAGACTGGCACTTCGGTCTCTGATGCAATCAGACTTCCCCTCACTCTGGGGAGGTGAGTGTGTGCTTTAAACTGAGCATGCCATGTGGAAAGCCGTACCTGGTCACATGGGCAACTCCACAGAAGGTCCTAGGTCATGTAGGTGACAAGAGAAGGCATCCTTGGTGCCTCACCTCTCACTTCCTGTGCCTCTGCTTTTCTCAGAGCAGTGCTGCTGAGCAGTAGCCGTCTTACCTGGGGGCTGAGGGGACTTAACCCCCCAGGGAAACTGCCCCAGTGCCTGCAGCTCTCGCTCAGGCATCTACATAGAGCAGAACTGCTCTGTAGATAGAGCCCTGGCTGCTATAGGAAAATAGAAGCAACCATAGGTACCCATGCACATCCTCAGGGGTCAAGAAATTGACATAAGTATCAATGCTTTGACAAGAAGGGATGACTTCAGTTCTGCATTCATTGGTGCTTCGCTGAGGATGTAGAGGGTCACTGGTGGTGTGAGGTCATTAGCAGGTTTAACACTTTGCCAGCTATGGGGTTTTTCACCAGTCTCAGCAAAGGGGAAGCAGTGGATCCTCAAGAGCTTTTCCTCCTGCCTTGGATTTGTCAGATCTGGGTCAGCCACTCCTTTCCCCTAATTTATCCTGCCAGCAGGTGTCTGAAGCAGCAGAGACAAGCTAATCAAAGCTGCTGGCAGTTAAAAATAAATCTCAAGTGTCAAGGCTGCACTCAGTCTAGGAGGAGGTGAGCAGGGAAGGGTGGGAACAGTGGCCCTCTTCTCTCTCCTTTTGTCCACATCAGGAGTGTAGAAGAAATATTAAATAAATTCCTCACGGTTTTGCATTGCTCATCCCTCTATCCCTGGTGCTAAAAGTGTGACCCCCAGACCAGCAGCGTTGACAATATCTGGGAGCTTGTTAGAAATGCCCCACCCCAGAGTCAGAATCTGCATTTTAACAAGTTCTCCAGGCAATTAGTATTTGCATTAAGGTTTGGAGAAGCTTTGCTCTAGGTTTTCAGAGCTGCTGCAGTACTGAATCTTGGAGGCTGAACCTGGGAAAGAGCACATAGTGTGATTAAAAGGTGAAGGCAGTTCTCTTCCTCTTCCTCTCTTCTCATCCTTCAGGATGTAGTAACATCGAGGAAGAGTCCCAAGGGCAGACTGATACTTCAGAGTCCAGTCAGTCTTGATTGCAAAACTCATGTCCAGTGTAGGATGTCCACACTCAGCAGGAACACTGGAGAGCCCAGGCCTGCAGGCCACCCTCCTATGTAGGCAGGAGGTTGGTCTGGCCAGTAGGTTCTTTAACTGGAGTGTGTTCCCGTCGATTAAAGGCCTTGATGTGGATTTTGCTAAATCTAATCTGATCAAGTCCTGGTAAGGAAACTCCACCATAGAGCCAGACGCCAGCCTTTATTTGTGTAGAGTTGAAACAGATGTCATGTGAGGACAAGCCATTTTCCAAATGCAATATCCCCACATTCCCTATCCTTATATCTCTTTTTCAGGATGGGAGACAGATATGATATATCAGAAAGAAAACCCAAAGGGAAGGGTGTGTGGGCCTAAAGTTTTGGGGATAAACTGGATTTTTAAAATTAAACCTTTTTGATGCCCAGGAATAATGTCTGGAGCGTGACTGTCTTCATCTGGTGGTCAGGGAAAAAGGGATGAGACGATCAGTAAGCAGGCATGATCCTCCAGGTGTCTTAGGCTAAATGACAAACCAAGGCCTAACGGACATCAGTGAGTCCATTCCATGAGCATTTTTTGAGCGCCCACTATGTCCACCCCAGCCCAGTCACTGAGAGCACTTTGGGTCTCACCGAAGGCCAGAAGCAGGGAGCACCCCAGGGCGCCCAACTTTCCTTGCAGCGGAAGCATGAAATGGGAGAGGCAGCCTCGTTTCCACGGAAGCCAGAAGAGGTGACTCTCATCACTGAGCCAGCCTCTGTGATTAGTATGCGTGGAGACGAGAGTAATTAAATGCTGCTCTTGGAGAAGAGACACTCGTGTTCTTGATGGTGCCTGATTACTTCCTCGGGAGGATGAGAGAGTAGTCATTAGGATTTCTTTCTGAGCCTGAGCTTTGCTCTCCTGCTCCCCTCACTAGATAGGGAGGCAGAGGCCACTCTGCTGACCAAGAAGTGCTTTGGCTTCATATTGATGCCTTTCTTTTAAAAGAACAATGAGCCACCTTAGCCCACAGCCCAGCAGCTCCACACCCCGCCCAAGCTCTCATGCATATTCATCCTGCTTCAAAGAGCACAGCATGGAATATGCAAATTGACCAGGCAGGAGCTGGTTGGCATTTTGATAGTAGCTTTGTCTGAAAACCCCAGAGACACGTGCACATCTCGTTCCTCTCTCTCTCCCTCTCCTTTTCCCTCTGTCTCTTTCCTCTACCCTGTGTGCCCCTCCTTGTTCTCTCTTCCACCTCCAACCTGCCGGAGAACAGGAAAATGAATCACAGAACCATAAAAGCAAGTTAGTGCAAGAACCAGGCATCTGTATTCCAGTCCAGTGTATTTCCGCTTCATCCTCTCCTCTCCTCCTCGCTGAACAGAGGAATTTTGTTTTTTCCCATTAAAGTGTTGCCCAATCTGGCAATACCCCTGGGCCCTGGACCTCTGCTCTTAGTCCACTCCCCCTACTCGTCTGAGGACGCATGCTATGCTGTCTCTCTCAGAGATAAGCTCCTTTCTCTTTGTCCTTCTCCTTCCACCTTCCAACCTGCTTTTGCCCTTACTCTCTGCAGTCAAGCCTAAAAAATCTAAGAACCTGGACTTGCGCCCTGAACAGGAAGGAAGGAATCACCTACACAGGCCTGAACTAAGGAAGGCTTGAATGTCAGCTGTTGTCACTGACGGATCACTTGGGCTCAACAGTTCCTGACCTCACACGTCAATCTAAACCACATCTGAGTGACCATCAGCAACAGTGCAATTGACCTTGCTGTTGCCCGCTTCTTCATCCCAGTCTGTTCATAGTCAACAGCAGCCTTTCCTCCAAGGCCAGCTCTCCAACCCCCTCCTGTAGCGCAGCTCCCGGAAAAGTATGCAGAGCAATTTCTTAAGCTCAGAGGACCTAGGTCCTGCCCTTTCTCCCCCAAAATGCAAAAAGGCATTGCAGACAGTTCAAGTGAGGAGCTGGTAGGCTCTGCCATGGTAGAAGCAGGCTAAGGTTCGGATCCCACATCTTTGAATGCTGTTTCATCTGGGGACCTTAGAGGAGAAAAGCAAAGCGCAGGGATGCAGGTGCCTCTGAGGATTCAGGGAAGAAAAGGCCCTTGACCTTGAAGGCCAGCCTTGGTCAAGCTGAGGCTTAGGGAGGCAAATTACTTCACAGAAAGAGCATGGGTTTTGGCCTTAGGTTCAAATCTCAGCTCTACTACATATTAGCTAAATCATTTTTGAGAAAATTACTTAATATCTCTGAGCCCCAGTGTCCTCATTTTAGACAGGGGAATACTAATATTAACAATAATACCAGTAATTCTTCCAGCGTTATTTTGAATAATCTACAGTATCTAGCATATTTGCTAAGCGCTCAATAAATTGTGACTTTTATTTTCACTAGTAAACTTCAAGGAACACAGAGAAACGGCTGGGCCCTATAGCCTCTTGAGCCTTGGGGACCTGATCATTTTTTCAATCCAATGGACACAGAAGATCTGAAAACAAAAACAAAACAAGACAGGCCTGTTCCCCTGAAGTCAGCCTTACCCCTACCCTTTATCCTACTACACCCTGCTTAGTGGCCCAGTGAGCCCTGGCACCTGCTGATTCCAGAACCAGTGGCCTCCGGCACTCCTGCTGGACAAAGAGACAAAGCAGAGGCGGGAGTTGGATTAGATTCTGATTTCTCAGCAGGTGCATTCAAGGGGAGTGGTGGAAGAGGGATGGTGAAAAGTCAAACTTATTGTAGAACTTAGAGAAAAGATTCTATTTTCACCGGCAAGGAGACAGGGGGAGTCACAGAAGAGGAAACACCCCAGGAAAGACCACCCCAGACACACTCAGAGAAGCCTCACATGCTTTGTGATTCGGGGGTACAGGTGGGACATGAGGATTAATTCAAGACGTTTGAGAAAGACATCGCAGATCTCCTGAAGTGCTGCTCCCCCGTGTTGAGTAAGCCTCGAAGTTCACAATTAAACAGTCTGGAGGGTTTTTTCTTCTTCCATCTGTCTGCAGAAGGCAGGTCTCAGATCACCAGTGGAAGGTGGAAGGCTCAGGCGGCTCTGTGTAACAGTTTGGCCTTTCTGCTCCGGGAGGAACTGGGCTCCCCGAGGCTGGAGGTGGACGGTAAAGGTGACGACAAGTTGTAGTGTGCTGTGGGTGGGCTTCCGATACAGGGTGGGCAAGTTGGGTTTACCGACCCTTAGTGTACTTTCCAGGACTGAGAAACGATTTGTTCACTAGGGGCTTGGATTCTTGTTAGGCACAAGAGGGGCAGTTCTGAGAGCATCGAGGCGTTTTCAGCTCCAGCAACCGCACTGCAGATCCTTGTCTGAAATCAGGCTTGGGTGAGGCAGCGGTTCAGAACCTCCGGAGGTCTGCTAAAAGTGCACCTAACTTTGCCCCACCCTTGGAGAATCTGATTTAGTAGACTGAGAATGGAACTTGGGCACCTGCAGCTCTGAAAGCCTGTGCAGCAATTCTAAGGTGCACCCCAGCTGAGAACTCCTAGGATGGAGGTTGGGGAGAGACGAAGACGCCATTGCCGTGGAGGTGCTGTGCAGACTCCATCACTAGAGAGCAAAGTTATTTCACCTCCTTCCAAAATGTGACCCCACGTGGATCCCAGTGACATCCAGTCAAAAGGGCAGCAAGAAGTGTGAAGTGGTCTAGCTGTTGGACGCCTGGGCAGTGACATGAACCTCCGCTTCTCTAGCAGGGTGGGGCTGTCCAGAGAGAGAAGCAGCATCCCCAGGAGAAGCCGGGAGCCTGTTGTACTGTCACGCACAGGACTAGAGTTTCACACATTATCACCTGAAGGGGAATGTGACGGCCATCTCCTCTGACCCCTCAATGTGCAAGTGAGGAAGTTAATTTAGATGCTCCCTGTATATAAGGGGAAGTTATTGGCAGAGTCTTGGCCAAATCCTGGGGAACCCAGTATTCTTCCTTTCCCTGAAAAAGAGCATGGGAGGCCCACAGGTGGCCAGAGCTGGCCTTAAATGAGTTTGATATAATAAAAATTTTGCAATACTGGGGGGAACAACCACCCAGAAATTCACAAAATAACAGGTGGATGGGAGATATGCACACCTGAAGTGAGTTCTCTGAATAATGCTTGGGTGTAATAAGATGAAAAAATGTATCTGGAAATGAAAAGGTATAATGAGATATACACAACTGAAGGGAATTGTCTTAAATGGCTGATTGTAATGAGATGTACATAAATTGTAAGGCTTGTAATGAAATGAAAAAAATATTCTTGTCTGATAATGCTGGGTGTAATGTTTCCACCTGAAATAAGTCGTCTCAGTGCACTGAGTGTAATGAGATGCACATAATTTTAAAGAGTGTAATGAGATGAAAAATAAATCAAACACTTGTCTTAAAATGAAAGATGTACTAAGATGCACACACCTGAAGGGCATTGTCCTAAATGGGTTCGCTTTAATGAGATGCATTTAATTTGCAAAGGGGCTAAATGAGATTGGCCCAGAGAGAGGCTGAGAAATATACAAGTAGAGAATACATACACTCGAAAGTGGTGTAATAGAATCTGTGTCCTCTGTGGGATGGAAATAAGATGCCAAAGTGGAATGCACAGAACATGATGTGGTAGGCCGTTTCTCTACTAGTCCTCGGGGATCCCTCAGCCTGTGATGCTCTGCAAAGTTGAATTATCTCTGTCCCCCACATGATTCCAGGCACATAGTGGGCACCTGTGAATGCTCACTGACAGAATAACTGGCTCGGGGGGTGTTGTCTATACAGCAAAAGGAAGTTAAAGGGAACAACTATCAAACAAGGAACTTCTAAAGGGCAACTGAAAACTATTTTCTGGGAACAATATTTCTCAAAGTCTTCAGGCATCTTGCCTTGGAATCTGGGGAAAAGCTGGTTGTGGGACCTAATCTGCATGTATAACAAGCAACTCTGGTGGTTTTTATGCCCCCAAGGCTCATGATGGCCTCTAGAGGCCAGGTAGCCAGGTAACATATGAGTGAATATGTCTGGAGGTATGGCACAGGTACACTTTGCAATTAAAAGTAGGGGTATCTTCACTTTGGGGAAGAAAAATGTCTTCTCCGATTTTAATTTTCAAAGGCAGAGCCCTCTTGGACTATCTAGCGTTCTCACTTTTGATAGAGCAATAGGTATGGAGAAATATTTCCCTTTTTAAATACAGCCACTCAAATATTGGGAGGAAAGGCAAAAAAAGGGACAGAAAAGAAGGGAAGGAGGAAGCATAACTAACCAGTGAGCCAATCAAATAGGGACAGCCAGATAAGCAATGGAATGACCCTCAGTCTCGGCCACTTGGAGACCCAAGTGGCCAATGTCTTGATAACCTGGAGGCCACATCATAAAGGGCAGCAGTGATTCAGCTCCACCCAATTGTGGCCGTGTGGGAATAATAGATCTGAGTTGCCTAACTGCCTGATTTTTTCAAGAGAAACCAGGAATCTGAATTTTTATGTGCAATCTTCTAACTTAAATGTTGTTCCCAAAATTTTAAAAAACAATATATAGTCCAAACAAAACATGTCTGTGAGCTGAATTTGACCTGAACACCCCATTGACCTGAGTGCCTCCTGTTTGTAGCTCTGAGTGGTCGAGTTTGAAGTCACTGTCCCAGGATGAGATTGTATTTTAACCATTATGGGGACGTCATGAGCACATTTTCAGTCTCAGTCTTCTGCTAGAACGTAAACTCCCTGAAGGTGAGAACTTTGTCTTCGTTGATCACAGCTGTCCTTGGTGTCCAAAACTGCCTGGGACAGAGTCAGTGCTCAATAAATACACATTCAATGGATGAATGAGTCTGAGCAGGCTGCAGTGTTATGGAGTCGTTGCCCTCATCTGCAGCAGCCAAGGCAGCAGAGACCTGCCTCAGTCAAGGAAGTTTAGTGCTGGCCCTCAGCTTCTGTGAGCAGGAATCTCCAAACCTGAAAGGTCTTCCCTTGTGGGACAGGGATTGTGAGCAGTCAGTCTCAACAGTTCGCAGGGCCCTGACATCAGAGCTCCATTTGGGGGTAAAGGAAGTCGCCCCCACCCCCACCTGGCATTGTCCCATCTCTCTCATTTCCACAGGGATTGGAGCACAACTTCTTGGGTTGGATAAGATTAGCGTCATGCACAGAGAGAGGTTGCTGCCTCCTCAAAACACAACCACCCACATGGCAAATGATTGAGAAAGCCCCTTTTTAGTTGGCCACATGGTTGAAAAGATGGCAGAATTTGAGAGAAAAACTTAGGAGGGGGTGGGAGAGGCTGGGGCAGGCTACTCTGTAATTTCTTAGTATAGTGTTCCTTAAAGTGTGTTTTGTGGAATACTAGGGTGATTGAATAGATATCACTTGAAAAAAAAAGGCAAGTACGTTTGGGAAACAGGTTAAACAAACAGATTTCTTTCCTGCAGGACTGCAGGGACTTTAATATACTAATATGCCTTATGAAACTCCACTGGCAAAATATAATATGCAGGTCATCCTAGACTAACTTGACCATGAATTTTTTTTTGGTAGCCTATCTTTTAATAGTGTGTTCCCTGGAAAACACTGCTTTGAAAGTCTGCCGTCTTCCTGGCTCTGGGAGATGAGGTTCTAGGTATCATCTTCTTCTTTTTTTCTTTTTATTATTGTGAAATTTTTGTTGTACATTATTGTTTATCAGTCACCATATAAGTGCATCCCTCCACCCCTTGTGCCCACCCACCCCCCCAGCCCCTGGTAACCACCAAACTGTTCTATCTGTGCGTGTGTTGGTTTATCTTCCAGATATGAGTGAAATCATGCACTGTTTGTCTTTCTCTTTCTGGTTTATTTCACTTAACTTAATACCCTCCAGGTCCATCCATGTTGTTGCAAATGGGACTATTTTGTCTTCCTTTACGGTTGAGTAGTATTCCATGGTATATATATATATACCACATCTTCTTTATCCATGCATCAGTCAAGGACACTTGGGTTGCTTCCATGTCTTGGCTATAGTGAATAATGCTGCGATGAACATAGGGTTGCATAAGCCTCTTTGGGTTGTTGATTTCAGGTTCTTTGGGTAGATACCCAGTAGTGGGATAGCTGGATCATAAGGTATTTCTATTTTTAATTTTTTGAGGAATCTCCATACTATTTTCCATAGATGCTGCACCAGTTTGCATTCCCACCAGCAGTGGATTAGGGTTCCCATTTCTCCACAGCCTCTCCAGCATTTGTTGCTTTTTGTCTTGGTGATTATAGCCACTCTAACGGGTGTAAGATGATGTCTTAGAGTGGTTTTGATTTGCATTTCCCTGATGACTAGTGATGTTGAGCATCTTTTCATGTGCCTATCGGCCATCTGTATATCTTCTCTGGAGAAGTGTCTATTCATTTCCTCTGCCCATTTTTTGATTGGATTCTTTGTTCTTTTGTTATTCAGTTGTGTGAGTTCTTTATATATTATGGAGATTAATCCCTTGTCAGATATACAGTTTGCAAATATTTTTTTCCCAGCTGGTGGGTTCCCTATTCATTTTGATCCTGGTTTCATTTGCCTTGTAGAAGCTTTTTAATCTGATGAAGTCCCACTTGTTTATTTTTTCTTTTGTTTCCCTTGTCTGAGTAGACATGAAATTCAAGAAGATCCCTTTATGGCTGATGGCGAGTAGTGTACTACCTATATTTTCCTCCAGGAGTTTTATAGTTTCAGGTCTCACCTTCAGGTCTTTGATCCATTTTGAGTTAATTTTTGTGTACGGTGAAAGAAGGTGGTCTACTTTCATTCTTTTGCAAGTGGCTGTTCAGTTTTCCCAGCACCATTTATTGAAGAGGCTTTCCTTTCTCCACTGTATGTACTTAGCTCCTTTGTCAAAGATGAGCTGCCCATAGATATGAGGTTTTATTTCTGGACTTTCAATTCTGTTCCTTTGATCTGCGTGTCTGTTTATGTACCAGTACCATGCTGTTTTAATTACTATCACTTTGTAGTATGTTTTGAAGTCAGGGATTGTGATGCCTCCAGCCTTGTTCTTCTTTTTCAGGATTGCTTTAGCTATACGGGGTCTTTTGTTGCCCCGTATGAATGTTGGTATTCTTTGTTCTATTTCTGTGAAGAACGTCCATGGGATTCTGATTGGGATTGCATTGAATCTGTAGATTGCTTTAGGTAGTATGGACATTTTAACTATGTTTATTCTTCCAATCCAAGTGCATAGAATATTTTTCCATTTCTTTATGTCATCATTGATTTCGCTCAATAATGTCTTATAGTTTTCATTGTATAGGTCTTTCGCTTCCTTGGTTAAATTTACTCCTAGATATTTTATTCTTTTTGTTGCAATTGTAAATGGCATTGTCTTCTTGAGTTCTCTTTCTGTTAGTTCGTTGTTGGTATATAGAAATGCAACTGATTTCTGTAAGTTGATTTTGTACCTGCCACTTGGCTGTAGTTGCTGATTATTTCTAATAGTTTTCCAATGGATTCTTTAGGGTTTTCTATATATAAGATCATGTCATCTGCAAACAGTGAGAGTTTCACTTCTTTGTTGCCTATTTGTATTCCATTTATTCCTTTTTCTTGCCTAATTTCTCTGGCCAGAACCTCCAGTACTGTGTTGAATAAGAGTAGCGTGAGTGGGCAACCTCGTCTTGTCCCTGTTTTCAGAGGGAAGGCTTTCAGTTTTTCCCCATTGAGTATGATGTTGGCTGTGGGTTTGTCATATATGGTCTTTATTATGTTAAGGTACTTTCCTTCTATACCAATTTTCTTGAGAGTTTTTATCATAAATGGATGTTGGATCTTGTCAAAAGCCTTCTCTGCATCTATTGAGATGATTATATGGTTTTTATTCCTTGTTTTGTTAATGTGCTGTATCACATTGATTGATTTGCGGATGTTGAACCATCCCTGTGTCCCTGGTATAAATCCCACTTGATCATGGTGTATGATCTTTTTAATGTGTTGCTGTATTCGGTTTGCCAATATTTTGTTGAGGATTTTTGCATCTATGTTCATCAAGGATATTGGTCTGTAATTTTCCTTCTTAGTATCGTCTTTGCCTGGCTTTGGTATCAGGGTGATGTTGGCCTCGTAGAATGTGGTGGAAAGTGTTCCATCTTCCTCTATTTTTTGGAATAGTTTGAGAAGGATAGGTATTAAGTCTTCTTTGAATGTTTGGTAAAATTCTCCAGAGAAGCCATCTGGTCCTGGACTTTTATTTTTTGGGTAGGTATCATCTTCTTGTGGATGTTGAGACTGTCTCCACTGCCTAGAGGTAGGGTCTCCACTGTGTTTGCAGGAATCTCCAGGTGTAACAGGAGTGATCCAGGGGACCACCATCAGAGCTGCATGGAGGCCCATTTTGCCCATGTAACCAACCACTTCCTTCCCTTCTTCAGCTCGGCTCCAGGGTGTCCACGGGTAAGTGCAAACTCTGCAGCCTTTGTGAGTGTGAACGAGGAACTCCCCCACCTGCTTCTAAACTGTCGCCCTGGACATCTCACCAACAGTGCCCAGATAAGGAAACCTCTAGGCTGAGAAGAAAGCCTCCTTGTCAGTTACTTAGGGAGATAAGCAGCCCCTAAATTTCTTCTTGCCCCAGGGAATACAGTACTGAACCTCGGGGTTCAAAGGGCAGGCTCTTCTCTGGACACAGCTCCAGGAATTGTCAGCAGTCAAGACTTCCTCTCCTTCCCCATTCCTGGGACCTTTCCCCTGAGGGATGGGGCGAGGGTGGGCATGTGAGGGCTAGGGGAGGAGCAGTGGCCGCACCAGCTTGGGTGATGAAAACCCTCGGAGCCTAGGGTGCAGCTGGGAAAAACAAAGGCCTTTGAGGGAGGTGGAGCATGGTGGAAGAGGGGGCACTAAGTTCAGAGCTCTCCACTGCAATGGGGGGAATTTGTCAGCAGAGGGCAGTAGAGACTTCCTCCTGTCTCGTCTCCCTCATCACATGCGGTGACTGTGCCAGACTTGGCTATCTTCCTCCCCACACAGGGAAACTGAGGTCACCCAGAGAGCCCTTCCAAGGGTAGTCAGGTCAACATGGGGTATGCTGAGGCCTCCAAATTTTCTCTAGTCCAGGGTCCCACTAACCACAGAAAAAGAGAATGGCACACCAGAATTACGGTAGGTAATAATATTTACTGAAAACTCGGCCACATTCAGTACTGGTTTGGTGGATACATCAGAAAGAGGTTGCATAACATTAGGCGGGTGGAGGGGGCTGGGAGGAGGACACGTAGGGGCACGTGTGTGCGGGTGTGCCTGTGCTGGGGTGGGACGCCTGTCCAAAGTGGTAAGTGGAAGGGGGTGTGTGTGTGTGTGTGTGTGTTTTAACAAGACAAAAGAACCAGAAAAGGCAATGTCTTTTATCACACTGCACGTTGCAAAAGTCTCACGCCAAAAAAAGCTAGACTTTCCTCTACCTATATCATCAAAAGGGAGTAAAAAATGATTGGATCACCCAGATTATAAATAAGGTTATTTGTTTCTCAAAAATCCCTATTAAAACATTAAATATCAGCTCTTTTGGGGGAGAAATACATTCATTTCAGGGAGACCTCAGGAAAGCAACCATCCTTTTGCTCCGCCCCAACCAGGTGGGGGAGGGGAAGCCCCACAGGGCCCTGAGGGTCCCCTCAAGTTGAGCCAGGCAGCCACTCACATCCTGCCACTGAAGGAGATGGCTGATGCACAATTTACAAATGAAACTGCAGGTCCATTAAATTAAATCCAATGGAAAACACACGTGTGATCAGTCCTGTCATTCACAGCCATGGGGTGAGAGGGGCCAGAAAGAGGGGGTGCCAATCATGATGGCCTGGAAGTTGGGGTGGGAGTGTGTGTGTTAGGGCAGATGGTGGACAGCCTGCTGCTCACGGGGCCCCAGTTCCTCCTGTGCTGTGTATGGTGGTGGTGTGTAGAACAGTGAGGCAGGCAGGGTGGGGCACCAATTGGCTCCTGGGTCCGTTTCTCTGGGCCCTCCCCCACCTTTGGATATTGAAGGGAGGAGGGATGTAGCACCTTCTCCAGCCCCTGGCTTCCCATTGGGCTGGATGCTTCTTTCCAATGTTTCTTCTGCCTTCTCTGAAGGATAGAATGAAGAAGAGAGGACAGAGGTCGATGGCGCCAGCCTGGGAGCAGAGGGACGGCCATGAGGGACTTGAGGGGTGGACAGATTCCAAGCTAACCTGGCTCCACCCTCTCTGATGGTCTATGAAGGGGGTAGAACATCTGAGGAGCTCCATCTGAGGGCTGGAACATTTGGGATAAGACACCACTGTCCTGTTGTTACAGAAGCTGAGTTCTGCGACCACCCAGGGATGGCTGTGGTCCCCAAAGTCACCTTGATATGGCTCCTAGCCCAGGTTCAGCCATCTCCTTGGGTCCTGGAGCCAACCCAGGTGAAGGGACTCCTCTTAACCTCCTACAATCTGAGCCCACCAGCTCACCGTCTGTTTCTAGGGGAGAGAGGAGGCGGCTCTGCTCACTCCCATCCCTCTCTCCCAAGTCCATGGCTGCCCCTGCCCAGAGTAGGGTCTTGGAGGAATGAGCTGGAGCCTGAAGGAATCCAGGCCCCACTCAGATCTGCAAGATGTGATGTCTCAGGTCCCCCCACTCCTCCAGCCACTGGTTACACTTTTGGGCTCCCTCCCACCCTTGAATGTCTCTCAAAGGAGCTGAGAACCTTCTGAGGGTAAAACCCAAACCCCCTGTGTCTCTCCCTTTCTTCCTAACTCTGTCCCCTGGCAAAGGTTCACTCTGCCAACAGCACCGATCCACCTCACAGTGCAGGGCTTGTAAACAACTCAAGTCCTTCAGTGGGGGGGCCATGGATGCCATTTGTCCTCAGGGATTTGGTGAGTCCAGATCTCACTCCTGCCTTTCCATACAGGCTACGTGACTGGCTCCGCTAGATGGAGTCCTCCGCAGTTCTAGGGAAGTGGGGCTGGGTCCTCATCGAAGCTTGGTGGTTGGGAGGGAGCAGGTGTCTCTTCTGCATTTCTTCAAGCTACTGATTTTGGGAAGCTAAGCCCAACTTCCTTGGTGCTGCCTGCCCATGTCCCCTTCCCCCGCACCCTGAAGCCCTTCTGACGACACTCCTCTCCTGCTCGGTGATCAGTGCCATCTGGGCTGCCCGACTACTCCAGGGAGTCACTGTGTTCCAAGCCCAGGTCGCTGACATTCGTCGTCTGCAGCTCGTCGGCCTCCTCCTCCAGGTCCTCTTCCTCTTCCTCTTCCATCTCATCCTCATCCTCTTCTTCTGTCCCATCCAGTGAGTCATCGTGTGCAGCCATCATAGCCTGCTGCATAGCCATGGTGGCATTGTCTGAGGACAGGGACTGCAGGTTGTCCAAGTTGATGGAACCTACGTGAGAGATGAAGGCAGGGGTCAGGCCCGGGAAACTCAGTGTTGGACCAAGTCGATGGGGTGGTGAGCTCCTAAGCCGGACAATTCCCTGGTATGAAGGCTCCGTCCACTCACTTGTCAGCCATGCCCTGCCCCATCCCAAGCAGCAGCACTCCTAGTTACCATTTCCTGAGAATCTTATATTTATATGTGTTACACACTTTTGACTTTCTAAGAATTCTGTAAGGTAGGTATAATTATCCCCATTCTACAGAGGAGGAAACTAAGTCTCAGACAGTTAAGTCTGTCAAGGTCACACAATCAGTCATGATAGAGTTGGAATTCTATCCCACGCTGGTCTAGCTCAAATCTATTGATTCCCACTACACCTCATATGATGATTGCCTCCCACACAGGAACCCATACACAGCCAGATAAATGCACGTATACATGAAGGTATGCACACACACACGCACACCTCCACTCCACTTCCCACATAGAGCTATCTCCACATGCCAAGCTATAAAATATCTGGCTCATTGAATTATTCATTGTGCACCAGGTGACCGGCAATTGGAAAAGTGTATATGGAGGGTGTGATCGAGAAGCTGGGAAAACAAAGCTCTTCCTGGCCTCCGTTCACAAGCCAGCTGCCTGCTTCAGTATTTATAGGTGGCCCTGGCTCTTAGGGAACTGTGCAGACACTGATTGGCGTTAAGGAACTTGGGGTGGGTGTGGGAGTGAGAGGGGGGCTCTGCAGAGTAGTCATTAACTCAGATGACCATAGACTCCCACTCGTCTCTGAGATTGCTTTCGGCTTGTTAAAACATATGCAAAAACATCCCCTTCTTTCAGGCTTACACACATCCTTTGATGGAGATCAGGTAGGGATAACTATTGTGACAGAGGGCCACTGCCACTCAAGTGAGTGAGTTCAGCCCTTGAATCTTTGCACAGCCTACCCTGAAGGAGCTCCAGGAGGTCCCCCACCAGCCAGCCCCCAGCCTAGAGTACACCCAGCCCCAGTTCTTACCATCGGGGTTTGTCCCTGGGGCACCACCCTGCTGCTGCAGCACCCCCGCAGCAATGGAGTTGGGCCAGAATCTTTGGGTGGGCCGGTGCTGTGACTTGATCTTCTTGGCTTTAGGGGCAGGGTCTGGGTTGCTGGCATCAAGCATGGGCTGCAGGATGCGCCTCCGGGCATTGATGAACCTGCCCAGAGGTAAAGGTGGAGACCTGGTTAGTCACCCCCTGGGTGGTGGTGGGGGTGTGTGTGCGTGTGTGTGATCTATGCGTGTGTGCAGAGAGCGCTAAGCTACTTCCAGCCTCTCAGCAGCTGATCCATTGTAGAGAACAGCCTGGGATCTGCTCTAGGGTATAAAAGCCCAGCTAGGAGAAGAGCCCTGGGCACTGAGAAGCTCCTGAAGTCACCTGGGGCTTGGTAACCATGAAGCAGCTTGGGACAAATGCGTGAGGAAGGTCAGAAATCTCGGCTCAAGACTTGTCAGGACTGAACAGAGGAAGGAAGAGCCCCCTTAGTCAAAGGAACTAACTTCTGACTTCTCTCCAGAGGGCTGTGGGCTCAGATCAGAGGCCCCAGCTCTTGGGTCCACTCCCATCCAGCCAGACCTTGCTCTCTGAGATTTCTATGACAGCCCACTCAAACACAGAGAAGGGGGAAACTGAGATCCTGGTGGGGTCAGAACAGCCTACTCTTCCTCCTCCATCCCACTCCCAGCTTTGCAGAGTGTTTCAGTTTGTGTTCAGCTCACTTGGGTGGAGGTAGACCAGATGACTACAGTGGCCCCTCCAGTTCTCAGAACCAGGTGTTCCTGTGTGTCTCTGCAGTACAGGTGGGGCTGGGTTTTCTACTCAGCCAGAAGCTTCCAGTGATGCTGCTGACACAATTTCCCAGCAGAGGGCGCTGACAAGCCGCAGATGAAGCTATAGACGCCAGTGTTGATTCTGTCTTTCTGCTTCTAGCCCAAATGGGAGGACTGGCATGGCAGCTGGGCTAAGACTGAGGCAGGACTGGGCAGTCTAGCCTCTTTTCCCTGCTATGCATTCTCTGGCTGAGCAAGTGGCTCCTGGATCTGAGAGCCTTTCAGCAGGTGATGCTAACTCACCAGTTATTTACTTGCAGGAGGGTAAGGTTTGTCTGGGCTGCAATCTGCCTCTTCTCATCCTCCGTGGGGTAGGGGTGCTGAAATGAGAGGTGAAGGGGTAATGAGGGGTGGGCACGTGGTGGCCTGGTCCTCCTAGAGACCACACCCATATCACAGGCACTATCCTGGGCCAGGCAGTCGCAGTGGTTTAGAAGCCCAAACTGGGAAAAGTGTACTGTTTGTCCCCCCCAAAAAACGAGCCCAGAGCTTGGAGGGAGGCCACCCCGTGTCTGTGGCTCCACCTTCAGGGCCCCCGGCCCTCAGCCCAGCCCCCCATGATGGGGGCCAAGGTGGTTTCCCAAGAGTCAGTAAAGTTCAATATTGTAGCTTCCCAGGCACTTGCCCATCCTTCTCACTTGGTCCTCACAGCCACCCCCCAGCAGGCAGGCAGGCATTATTAGTGTTAGGATTCACAATGGCATCAAAAGCCCACAGGACGATCACAGGTGATAAATGGGGTGAATGAATCAATTCAATTTAAATTAACTGATATTTACTGAATATCTACTATGTGCCCAGATTTATGCTAGGCATCTTAGGAGACAGAAGTAGGAGACTACTACTTGTATAGTACTTTATAACCTGTAAAATGTTTTCATGCATTTCATTTCATTTAACAACGCATATCATTAAAACTCGTAAGATAAGCAGATTAGGCATTGTTATTCCCACTTTACAGATGAAGAAATTGAATGACTTCTCCAATGTCCCTCAGATGGTGGCACCAGCTTGGAACTCAGTTCAGATTTGGGTCCAGTTTTCCTCCCATTCCTTCATGATGCCACTGAGTCAGTGTCTTTGTGGGATGAGTGAGGAAGTGGTAAGCTACCTGCCAGAGTCCTCAGTGCACTTCAGTCCATGCACCTGTTACGTCTGTCTCCCTCTCTTCGATTGTGCTTCATGAGGGCAGAGACCATGTCTTATTAATGTATCCCCAGTGCCTTCCACGTGCAAATGACGTACAAATGACTGCTGAGTGAAAGAAAGCAGACACCAAGCAATAGGTGCTATGGTTTGGGTAACCAGCATTAGAGAAGATTAGAAGAAGGAGAAACGGGTCTTGGCCAGAGTGCAGGGAAGGCTGAACAGGTCACATTGAAGAATAGGAAGGTCTGGGGTGGCAGTGGGAAGGGGGTCCTTCTGGCTCCCACTGGGTGGTGAGCCACACTATAACTGGGTCTATGCGTCTTCGTGTCTTTCTCAGGCTCCGCACAAGACCTGGCACCCATGCAATAAAGGTGTGATGAGTGTCTGAATGGTTAGGCCTGACCCTGGAAGCTAGGGGAGATTTGGGGGCTCTTCAGGCAGAGGGCCAAACCATCCAGCATGCTCAGGCCAGGATCACTCCTCATGGCTGAGGTGGATACAAAGCGGTACTTGGGCTTTCTGAAGTCCCAGAGACCAGGACTCAAATTCGGGCTCTATCATGACAAGCTGTGAGATCTCAGGCATGTCACTTAACCCTACATCATAAAGTCGTCTAATGATTAAATGAAATTATACTTGTAAAGTGCTCAATAAGAGGCGGCTCTTCATACTATTATTATTGGATGATGTCGGCAAAGTGCTTAAAGCTCTCTAAGAAATGAGTTTGAGATCAACAGCCTTGGTACTCCTCTCAATGTCAGTGAGAAAGGAAAGCAACCTCTTGGCGTGCCCTGACTGAAGCAATCAGGATCATGTGTTGTTTTAATTCACACCTCTGACCCCGACCGCTCTGCTAGGGCAGCTGGGACTTGTGATTCATACAATATTAAGATTCTAACAAGAAGGGAAGCACATCAGTGTCACAGGAGCCAATTTCATCCTAATTGGGAAGGAGCAGATGGAGGCTGGGAGGAGAGACTGCAGGCCCCAAGGGGCAGAGGAGCAGGGGCTCTGTGCGTTCTCACACCTTCTGGGAAGGGGTGGTGCCCAACCCTTACTCCCTGACTCCGTGGAGTTCCAATCTCCCTTGCCATGAGGAGCCAAGCAGCCTCCCTGTCCGTGGCTGGTCTGAGAACACAGCAAAAATATGGCAACTTTCTGGCCTTCTCTGGCCCCACTAGGCTCTTTTATGTCTTCATGCTTTTGCACATACTGTTCCCTCCACTGGAATGCTCTTTCTCCCACTTTTCCACTGCACGCGTTTCTGAGCTTCTGTAAAGACCAGTCACAGATCAAACCCTCTGTGAGGCCTTCCCCAGCTCCCTAGGGCAAAGTCAGTCACCACTGCATTTGAATAATTGCATTTAGCCCACTCTGTGGTAATGTGCATCTCCCCACTATCCTGGGAGTTGCTCTCAGGCAGAGACCTGGTCTTATCAGACATTGTATCTCGTGTCCAGACCAGTAACAGACAGAGTAGATGTTCAATGTCCGTGTATGGAACAGATGAGTGAACCAACACAAGAAGATGGCCGAATTGTTCCCTGAGCAGAGCAAGGCTGGCCTTGCCAACTGTGCTGATTCATCAGCCCACAAATGCTGGGAATCTGCTGCATCCTGGGTACCCGCAAGTGAAAGATACCTGCTTGTAAGAGCTCACAGCGTAGAGAGAAAGGCCACAGACAAAGGAACACACCCGCTATGAAAAGGTGGTGTGTAAGTACCCATTGGGTGGTAATTGAAGGGTGGGCTGCACTGCTCAGAGAAGGCTTCCCCAAGGAGGTGGGACTTCAGGTGGACTTGGAAGAACAGCCAAGCCAGTTTAGTAAAGGAGGGGATGGGCATTCCAGGCTGCAGCCTTGCACTAGGACTTATATTTAAGCCAGTCAGATGCAAATCTCTTCCACTATTAAAGACCTCCAGAGAAGGAAATCCTTCAGCCTCTCACAGAAGGATGATGTTTGCTGTCTCTAAGGAGGCTTCTAATGTGGGCCTCCCTTCTGACTGGATGTCATAAATCCATAGATTAACATACTCCCATTTAATGCAGACAGATAAGAGGCAGTGTCACCAGAAGTTGCAGGTTGTTCTCTTATGGATAAGGATATAAACCTCTTATCCTCCCTCAGTGCAAGTCCCACGACCCACCCCTCCTGGGACCAGTGTCTCAGGAGGCACGGAGTGGAGGCCATGGGGTGAGTAGCAGCATTTGGGCCAGCTTTGGGGACAGGTGTGTCGGCCAGAACATTCCTGGCATCACATCTGGGTGCTTATGAGAGCAGTCCAGCTCACACTTGCCTGAGACCAGATGATTCCTGAGGACAGAGTCAAAATGGTCCTGGCCCCTGGACAGACCTCGATTTGGTCAGTGCTACTTTTAGCACAATTGGAAAGGCTCGGGGCCAAGGACGAGAAGAGGAATCAGAGGAGACGGTGGTAAGCCATCAAGCCATGGTATCTGCTCTCTGATCACTATTTGGAGGAACTTTCTTGGAGTTGGGAGGGAAGGGCACAGGCAGCAGCTCTCTGGAAGTAGACAATTCTTCCTTGAAAAAGAGATACAGAATGGACCAGAAAATGACAGACCCTTCTCAGGGCGAGCGTGGAGCCTCCCATGACTAGGCAGTGCTGCCTGGTGGTTAAGAGCATGGCCTTTTGAGAAGTCAAGTCCTGCACTCACCACTTATCAGCTGTGTGACCTTGGCAATTTGTTGTTTTATGTCTTCCATCCTTAGTTTCCTCAGCTTAACATGGAAATAACAAAATCGTGCCTACTCCTTGGACTTTGGGGATGATTTAATGAGATAATGCCGGTAAAGCATGTATGCTCCATTGACTCACTCTGCCCAAGAATAGTGAGGCCTCCCAGACATCGTATCGTTGACTATTCAAAGTCTCCAGAGAAGGGAATGGCAATATTTATACTGAGTAGGCATTTCATGACACTGCCATCAGGAAGTTCCTCTGAAATCTAACCTAAACTCTCTCCCACCTCTCTCTGACACCTCCCTATATAGCTCCATAACTCAAGTCTCATCTGTGCTAAACTGAAGCTGAAAGCATCTTTCAGTTTGGATGGCGGGTTCCCCCCAGGGTTCTGGGTCTGAAAGAAGCTTGGCCAGAGCTGGTTCATAGGTCCCTGGCCACACCTTTCATTCAAAGCCCACCCTGAGACTGTCCTTGCACCTCCTAGTCCATGCAGACGAGCAGGAGGCCAGCTAGGTCACTGAGGGACACCACACATGGATGCAGCAGATGGTGGAGCAGGGCTTGGAGCCAGCTCTCCTTTCCCACCTTCCCACTGTGACCAGCACCGCGCTGGAGCCAACCACAGCCTCCCTCCCTTCTCACTTGCTCACTCACTCACTCACTCCCTTCTCACTCCTGATCAACTATCGGCCGTGTGGCCTGCTGTGGCCACAACTCTGCTGGCATGGCATTGCTCGAGGAGGGTCAGAGGCAAACCAGAGGGAGGCAGCCAGGACACGGAGGGGCCCTGAAACAACCACATTTCATCACCTCTAAGATGCCATCGACGGCAGGGTGCACCTTGATTTCAGAGATGCTAAAATGGAGAAAACAACCCTTTCAGAATGGAGAGAAGCACAGTAAGTCACCCAAGGAATTTCTCTTTCCTAGTGTAATTGCCCTTGCTCAGGTCTTCCATTCTTTTATTTTCTCTTTCTTTCTCACTCCCCTCCTCACTTACAATTGTGCACACACAGAAAGGTACAAAGAACTGAAATCTACTGCTGCATATACTATTGCAAACACTCATGTGACCACCACCTAGGTCAAAAAATAGGATATCCCCAGCACCCCAGAAGCCCCTCTTCTGGTCCCTCCCAATCACTACCCCCAAAGATATCCTCCCCGAAGATAATCTAGTTTTTACAGTAATTACTTTCTTGCATTTCTTTATAGTTTTACCACCTATGTTACATCTTTAACCATTATGGCTTAGTCTTGCCTAGTTTTGGAACCCTATATAAACGGAATCATACAGCATGGAATATTTCATTCCACAGTACGGTTGTGAGATTCATCTATGGTTGTTCTGTGTAACTAGATATTCATTTTCATTGCTGTATAGTTTCCATTGTAAAAATCTACTGCCTTCCCATTCTTCACCCTCCTGCAATCTCAAAACTATTCTCCTTCCCTTTCGTTTCAATTTCAACCCATCCTTTACACTGCAGCGAGGGTGGTCCTTCCCTCAACCCCTTAAGCCCATTCCGACGCCCCTCCTGTGAGCTCTACCAGGATTCTGCATGCTACAAGGATGATCTGTTTAGTTATCTGTCACCCCAACCAGACGGGATGCGCGTTTTTGAGAAACGGGACCATGCCGTTCTCCCCCTCCCACCGCGTCAGTGCTGAGGAGAATGGCAGGCACATTGTGAGCGTTCACTACGTATTTGCTGAATGAATGATCACAGGAACCCAAGGGGTAACTGGGACTTTTCACCACTTCTTTTGTGTGTGTTTGTGGGTGTGAGGATGGGGGAAGAGGGTGGGAACATCAATGATTTGGACTCCCCAGGAGGTCTTCCTAGAATCAGGTTGCCCTTCTTATTAACAGGGCTGTTCCTGCAATTGACTGTTTTGTGCATATTTGTGGGGGAAGGGGCAGCAGAAGAGGGTAATTAGCAGTTCCTGGAGGTGCGCTGGCCGGCTCTCGAGAGGAGGCTGGGAGGCAGCACTGTGAGGAGTAGGTAAGAACATGGACTCCAGAGACAGGCTGTCTGGCTTTGAATCCTGGTCTCTCACCAGCTCGAGCCCTGGGGCTTGTTAATCAGTTTCCTCTTCTGTAAAATGAGGAAAATAACTCCGCCCACCTCAGGGCTGTAACAAGGATCAAACGAGTTAATATTTGAAAAGTGCTTAGAATAGTGCCTGGCACACTCCATGAGTGTTTGTTTAATAAATAAATAACAGAAAATAAATCTGCTGCTCAGTGCACGTGGCTCCATCTCTGTAAAAGCCACAGGTTGTTTTCCCGACAGATGGCAAGAGCAGCCCCTTCTGCACATGTGTAAATGTGCTCCTTTTTTGCAAATGGGTTTTATTTCCTGGATGCTGGGACTGTGCCAGCCCCTGTGCACATAGGATGGGGGCATTTTCTCCTAACCTGGGTCTCAGGCTTCTTGTGGCGGATGTTGTGAGGTTGTACATCTCCCCTGGCCATTTTTTAGGTGGAATCTTTGAGAGCTGCAGGCTCCCGTGGAGTGTCCTGCGGCTCAGGGCAAGCCAGGGGTCTCCCACTCCCCATCTCTTTTCAGTTCAGCTCTATCCAACCCTGCAGCTGATGAGCCTGTTGCCAACAAGGCCCAGTCTTCGATGGAGGTCACCAATCTCGCCTCCTTCCCTGGCGACTCATTGCTGCTGAAAAGACTTGTTCCAGTGTGGCACACACCCGGGGCTGCCCCAACACACCTCTGACACTCCATCCTTCCTGGGGAGGCAGAGGGCAGCTTCCGGGCGTCTGTTCTCTCTACAGTGAAGGGTGGGTGGGAGAAAAACACTGTCAGGCCACAGGCAGGAACCTGAGACCCAGTGTTTCTCTGGCCAGAGAGATGAATGCAGCTAAGAACCCAGTTGGCCTGACTTCCAGCCTCCTGCTGTGCCTTCCACCGAAGCTCTGTGGGTTCAGATGCCTGAGCTGCATGGGAGGGAAGACAGTCACAGCCGTGACAAGGGGCCACACGGTTCCCCAGCCTCCAAGGGTGAGAGTAAGGGGAGAAGAGGATTTTATGCTCATGACAACCAGGAGGAGAGGTCAGTCCCTGTGGTCAGCAAGAATCACAGGCCAGATGGGCACTGATGATCAGTCGGAAGATAGTTCTCATTCAAATGACTCCTCTGTCTTCTCTTCCTACCCGATCCTAAATCCTAGCCATCCTTCCAGGCCTGGCCCAGATCCCAGCTCCTCCATCAAACTCTGTTAACCAGCACTTCAATACTGCACAGAGCCCTAGAGGTCCCTGAGGCCAGCCTCTCCCACAGGCAGGAGTCCCTTACACCAGTGCTTTCAGCAATGCTCCCCAAATAAGTTATTGGTGTGTAGAGATAGTGCCGTCCTCAGCCCCAGGAGTGGCTTGGTGGGGTCTGGGGCAGCGAGAGTCCCCTGGCTGGTCTCCAGCTGCAAGCAGCCTCATTGGTTTACTATCATTTTTTATGTGTGCCATCCTGAAAAAGGTAGGGAAGCTTGGCTCTGAGGTGCCAACATCACTCAGTGTGGCAGCCCTTTGCTCTGATGGTTGGAAAGGTCTTTCTGTTGAACTCAAGTCTGCCTCCCTACTCATCCAGCCAGAGAGCACAGACGGTCCTCTGAAGTCACACACACGTCTACAGCACCGCTCACTTCAGAACAGGAGTTGCCACCACGTATCTGACGCCTACAGTTTTGGGCTAATTTTGAATACTTACAGTCTTCACAGAGTACTCTGCAAAAGTACTTGACAGGTTTTCTCATTGACTTCTCAAGGCACCTATGAAATAGGCATGATTATTCCCATTTTATGCATGAGGAAACAGCCCAGAGGGGTTAAGGAACAGGCCCAGGTTATACAAGTAGTAAGTGGCAGAGCAGGAACTCATACCCCCGTATTTTTAACCATGTCCTCTCCACCTCTGTGCTAGACCATCTCTCAGGACTGTTCTAACATATTATTGATCATCTTCACCATAGGTGGGTATTGTTATCTCGACGTTATGAAGAGGAAACTAACATCAGAGAAGTTAATTGACCTGTTCAAGGTCATATAGCAAGTGAAAAACAGAGCTGGGCTCACTTGCAGGTCTGTCTGCCTGCACAGCCCCTGTTCCTTACTACGGCACACCGCGCTGAAGGGACAAGCCTTTCTACAGACCAAACAGCCCCACTCCTTCAGCATTCATCACATGACTTGTTTCCTGTTAGCGCCATTTGAACAGACGTTTCTCCATCCTGGCTGCCCTTCTCTGGACACAACTTGTCAAAGGACCTTTTGAAATCTGATGCTCAGTCCTGGACACACTATTCTGGGTGTTTCTGACCAGCACAGATGGTCAAACTCCTCTCATCTGCATTGAAGCCTCCATTTTCGAACCCCTGAGTGTATGTGTTTGTATGGTTACGTCATGGGGTGACTGCCCATGATTTATGTGTATAATTTATTTCCCCAATTAAAATATCAGCCCGTGAGTGCTGAAATCATGTCTCATACCTGAGACGTAGGTGTTAGTGGGTAGATATGCTATTTGGAACTTAGGTCACATTTTTCCATAGAAACAAGTTATTTTAAAAACAGTTTTCCAAACTATCCCCAAGGCTAATTTAGTTAAAGATCTGTGTTCTGGTGGAGGGGAGCCCACTGGATTAGGAAGGACCAACAAGGGACCCTCCTCTATTTCAGGGGACAGAACTAAACCTGAGTGGATCTGAGATGGTGATCACGGACTGTGTCAGCCTCTCCTGTCTTTGTGCCCTGCTGACCCTCCCCAGCACCTCCTCTCACAAGCTTTGTGTTATCCTGCAGTCAGTGTTCTGACTCCAAGGCCTCGAGAACTTCAGGGTCAAATCTCCTGAAACTGTTCACGATGATGTAAGTAAAGCTTTCACCAGATTCTCAAAAGATTGGGAGCCTAGGAGAGGTTATGAATAATTGCTAGAAACCTTTCCCCTAGCACCCCATTCTGGCTTGCCTCCTCAAAATGCAGTGTTAAAAAATATTCTTATCTTCACCTTCTACCACTAACAAGCACTGGCATTCTTCCCATGAAGCTGGTCTTAGCTGAGTGGGAGTAGAAAAGCAAGCTTTTGAACTAATTCATACTAAGCTGTGAATGAATGATGGCCTCACAGCCTCTCCATAGGCATCTGCTTTTGACAGGGATTGGATAATTTTAAGTAGGTGTCTGATGAGCCGAATTTCATTCTGATGAGTGAAGATGGTGTGACGAAGTTAAAGGAAAAAGTGGCAGACAAGATATTCTGGAACAAGAATGGTTCAGTCTCCCTAAGCTATTTTCCTGCTTTTTAAGATTTCTTACTTTCCTCCACAGAAGCGTCAAGATGTCTCTCAGCGTTTTCCAAGGCAGGCCAGATTACGGGGACTCCCGGAGTGCGCCTGGAGGCCTCTGTAGCAGTAGCTGTGTCTGTGGCAGGACAAAGTACTTGCACACCCATCATCTTAGTCTATCCCCACAGCAATGCTATGAGCTGGACATTGTGTTTCTTATTTTACAGCAGATGAAACTGAGACCTAATGAGGTCAAGCAACTCGCCCCAGGGCCCTTACCAGGTAGAAGGGGCAGTGAAACTCAAATCCAGATCCTGCCTCCAGGGATCATGTCCTTCCATTGACCACGCTCTTTCTGCTTGTCAGAGACATCACTGTTTCTCAGACAGCTGCACAGATGATCCTGTAAGCAGGTCTCTGACAGGGACAGATGTATAATTCCTTGGGGCTTCATACAATGCCAGGCACAGGGAAAGTGGCAGGGCACGCAGAGAATGTTTGTTGAGTGATTGAAGGCAACACCAAGGGGCAGAGGCAACCAGCCGGATTTCAGCCCCACGCACCCTCCTTGGCCGGGGGCCTGTGTGCAGGGCACATGCTGTACCCGGGTCTGTGGCAGGCCTGTTTCCCCCAGCGGGGATGAGCCCAATGTGTGAGGCTCTAGCACTTTGGGTGAGAATAGCTAGGAATCTGACAAAGAGTCTCTGAGACAAGGACAGGCTCAGAATCATGTGGAGGACAGGAATGTTCATAGCAGCCTTACTCAGAAGCCAAAGTGGAAACAACCCAAATGTCCATCAACTGATGAACCAATAAACAAAATTCGGTGATCCATACAATGGCATATTGTTCAGCCATAAAACAGAATGAAGCACTGATGCATATTACAATATGGCTGAACTTGAAAATATTGTGTTACATGAAAGAAGCCAGTCACAAAAGATCACACATTTTATGATCCCATTCATGTGATATATCCAAAATAGGGAAATCCATACAGACAGAAAGTAGACTACTGGTTTCTAGGGGCTGGTTTCTAGGGTACAGAATTTCTTGTGCGGGTGATGAAAATATTCTGAAATCAAATAGTGATGATTGTACAACTTTGTAAGTGTAT
Organism: Diceros bicornis minor; assembly: GCF_020826845.1. Classification (NCBI taxonomy): domain Eukaryota; kingdom Metazoa; phylum Chordata; class Mammalia; order Perissodactyla; family Rhinocerotidae; genus Diceros; species Diceros bicornis. The sequence goes on from NC_080746.1 coordinate 10,621,139, forward strand.
GAAAAACCTTTGAATTGTACAGTTTAAAAGGGTGAATTTTATGGTACGTGAATTATATTTCAATTTTTAAAAAACATACCGAGAAGGCCCCTGGTGCTTTTTGTGCACTCAGCTTTTACGGCTACAGTAGGGTTCATACAAGGGCGCTGGAGCCAGGCCCTCAGCTCTGCGTGGCCCGGTGGGGGAGCAGCCACCTCGAACACAGGGTGGGGGCGGGATGGCAGCAAGTGGAGTACAACTGTGAGCCTGGCTGGAGGCCACGCCAGGCCTGTGAGTGTGACGGGTGGAGAAGGGAGAGGAAAGGGGGAGATAGTAAGGTAGCCTCGCTGTATCTGAAAGCTAGGGCTGGGCACATAAAAATCTACCGCCTCTCCCAGGACGAGGCTCTGGGCCTCAGCTGTGAGCGGGGGTTCCTCTTTGCTTCACCTAGACTTTGCATGGGAGCTGAGAGATGCTGTGGTTGCTTGGGTCAATGCAGAGGCAGTACAGCCTAGTGGGTAAGAAATTAGAGCCCTGAGTCACACAGACCTGGGTTCAAAGCCTGTGGGACCTTGGGAAATGCATTACCTTCTTTTTTGGTTTTAAGAATTTTTTTAAATTAATTAATTAATTTTTTTGGTGAGGAAGATTGGCCCTGAGCTAACATCTGTGCCCATCTTCCTCTGTTTTGCATACAGGTTGCCTCCACAGCATGGCTTGATGAGCGGTGCGTAGGTCCGTGCCTGGGATCCGAACCCCAGGCCGCCAAAGTGGAGCGTGTGAACCTAACCACTACTCCATGGGGCCAGCCCCTGCATTACCTTCTTTGAGTGTGGTTTCATTATTGGTAAAATGAAGACAATAGTAGTCCCTACCTCCTGTGCTGGCTGGGTGGATTCAATGAGATGAGGCATGAAGACGCTTAGCAGGAATCTGGCACACTGCCCTGATTAATGAAGGAGTGGCTCCTTTGATACGTGACCGGGTGTTCTGGGGCTTGGTTTCCTCCCTGGGATCTCCCCGCACTCAGAGAATATTCTGTAAAGCTGCTCCTGTGCTTGGGTGGCAGCAGCACAGAGAACAGTCATGTTTTGCATGGAAATGAGCAGAACCACCCACCCGGCAGGGCACAGGGACACTGGGACCTGGGGCAGAGGGGATGCGGGTAGAAGCTGGGGAGGAAGAGCAGCGCCTCTCTCTCCCTCCGCCGTGGAGAGGACCCTCTGCCAGGGGTTCTTACCCGATCTGGGTTTGCTCCGGAATGATTGCTTCCAGCAGGAGCTGAACCTCTTTCAGCCAAAATTCAAGAGCAAGAAAAGATCACTGGGTTCTTCAGGGACCCAGAAGCAAGAAGCTAACGGATGAAACCATCCCAATCGCACTGCAGCCTAATAGCAAAAAGGCTCTGGGGTTTAACCTCCATCTCAGGAGCAGTCTGTCATCTGAATACATTTCTGTAGCTGCTAATGCCACAGAGCAGTGGAGATGACAAGAAGCCTCAGACACAGGGCAAAAGGAATCAAAGAACACTAACTTCTGCCTGTGGGAAAGAAGACAGCAAGGCAACCAGTATTTACTCTAGAAGTTCTAATAACCCATCTCTGTGAACCAAGTTGGCAGATTATACAATGCTCTCTATTTCTTCCATAAATCATCAGAGGTGCTGTCCACACTGTCCTGAATGCTTCAGATGAATGGGCTACTCTGCAGAATGTTCATTAGCCAATTTATCTGTTTATCAGGGAGTCAGCAGTGTTTGTACCCAGACTGGTTTACGCTAGTAAAATGTGCTATTGTAATTATGTAATTTAATTAACTATTCTGTAAACCAATTAAAATATGAGTGCAAAAAGAGTTATTGTTCCTAAGAAAACTAAGTGGAATGCTTGGGAAAGTCCTGAGACTCAAATTTGCTTACAAATGCCGTGTAGTTAGTATCGATGAGACAAATGTAAGAGACTAGAATACACAATAAAAATCTAGAAAGATCCTGCAACCAGACTACTTCTCAAACATCAAAGTTCTTATTCCATTTGAAATAAAGATGGAATTTATAGGTATGATATTATACGAGAGGTTTGTGCAAGTAAAACGACAAACTTTAATCAGAAAAAGATCTCGGGCCTATATCAAAACATTACCAAATAAATATATATGTTTATCTTTTAAATGAAAATAAATGTACATGGGTTAATGGTTGTTCCTTTCTTCAACCAACTTTTCCAATTAACCAATCAACAAATTAGTTGTCCCCCCTATACTGGATTTGAGACCATCTATTGTATATCGAGATCTGCCCTTTTTCATACCTTGTCTACCCTTTTTTCCTAAAACTGAACAGCTACTACATGTCCAATACGGTGTTACTGCAGAGTTGTATTTCCCAAGACCTACAGTCTTGGAGCTGTTGCTCAAAGCAACGTGAAAACGAGAGTGACTTAAAGTGATTCAATATGTTTGGGGAAAGCTTCAAACCATATCCCCTCTTGCAAATTCACAATGTGCCTAGGACACTAGGAATAAAGAAATAAGCTAAATGTTGTGTAATTCAGATTTCCCCAAGCTTATCTCACCATGGAACCCTTTCTCGGGAGCAATACCTATAACATCCTGTGAAGGTACACAATTTGGGAATCAACGCTGTAGGGCGCACAAAAGAGGTATAATGTATGTTCCCTATTCTTGAGCAATTTACAATAGAGTCAGAGGTATAAGACAGGTAGATTTGACACACACATATACACGCAGGACAGGTAAGTAACAGTATTAGTCAGTATATTCTTACGGTCAAATGATGGTAAAATCGGTCGGTCTTACAGATCAGAACATCAGATCAGCCATCTACCTCTAACTAACTTGCACAAATTTTGGGCCTTAGCCTCAAAAACTTGCTCTTGGTCCACTGTTCTAGAAAATTCAAAGGGAACTCACATTTCTTAAGTGTGACTATGTGCCAGGCCTGGCTCTTTACATATGTTATCTCATTTGATTTTCACAACCATGGGAAACGGTACTATCTTTTTTCAAAGAACTAGAGTGATGGCACAGCTAGTGGGAGAGCCTCAATTCACACCTGTCTGTCCAGCTTCAAAGCCTGTCTCCCTTCCACTGAGCCCTGTTACCAAGAGCCTTCATGGCCTCTTTCCTGAGGTGGGCTTTGGGGGGTGTGCCCACCTGTTTCTGGGTAGCCAGGCTGATCCGCGGCCCAGCCCTGGCCTGCAGAGGACAGCTGTGCTATGCTGTGTCCCTGGAGCCTGGACTTCTCCCCATTCTCTTCCTCCCCCTCATCTAGAAGCTCTGAGTTCTGACTTTAAAGGCCCAGGGGTCACTCCGTTGTCCTCTCCCGGTGGTCACTGTGAGGAAGGCATTAGCTGGGGGAGGACTTTGCCAATGTTAAGTGCTTTATTAATCGTATCCGCAGTGCACTTTGAGCTGGAGAAGGTCCAGGGGGTGGGCGAGTGCAGGCAGAGAGTCTTACTCATGCTTTTCAGCAAGTCCTCTCCATTGTTCCAGGTCCCTTTCCAGAGCCATTCTGGGTCCTGCCTTCCCTTCTGCTTTTTGCTCAGCTACTACCCCCTCTCTCTTCTCTACCTCGACCTTCCTCTGCTATCCCAAGTCCGGCTGGAAGTGGCCATGGACTGGAAAGAAAAGACCCTGAGCTAAAGAGGGGGCTCAGCAGCAGGGGGGCGAGAAGGCAAGATGTGAACTGAGGTCCGAGGTCAGAGGTGAGGCATAGCCAGGAGCGACCCATAGGGTGACCCTCCAGTCTCAGACTGAAGACTTAACTCAGGGGTGAGTTGCAAATGGGGAGTGGAAGGTAGCTGAGGAGGGAGCCCAGAGGATGGGTGATGGGAGTCAGTGGGGCAGTGCTGGCCTAGAATCCCGGACTCTTGGGCAAGGGAATTTGTCTTGCAGCCTCCTCTCCCTCCTACCCTTGCCTTTTCTCCTCTCACATGTGAGGTTATAGGTGTGTTCACATAAGTCTTCAAAAATGCACGGAGGCAGGAGGTGGGGGAGGAAGGACAGGGAACTAACATTTATCAAGCACCTCAGGGTGCCAGGGTCTTTTCAATTGTTTCATTGCTTCATCATAATCTTCACAAGAGGGGAGTGTGGCCAAGTCACAGAGTAAGAGGTCACACCTAGGTTTGAACGCAGGTTTGGCTGCCTCAAAAGCCCATGAACTTTCTGTCACACCCATGGCCCTGCAGTTATACATCAGCACAACACAATGCATGCAGCCAGCTCTAGATTTGTGGCTGGAAGAGGGGGTGGGTGTAGCCTGGGCTGCCCCCATCTGGGGTGTGACAGTCAGTGCACAGAGACGGATCATCCCCAGAGAGCCCCTCTTCCCACCGGTGGGGCTGGGAGCTGCAGCATGGACACTGGGCTCGCAGGGCCACTGGGCCCGTTGAAGCCCACAGGCTCTTTGACAATGTGGAAAACCAGAACAGGCAGGAGACTGGGGCATCCCCGCCACAAGCTCCGCTACTAAGTCAGGGCTGCTCCCTGAGGCCTGAGGCTGGCCCTGGCCCTGCCCCTCTGGCTTTATCACTAAGCTCTGGGAGTCTCTCCAACCTCCTCTCCTCACCTTAACCCTCAGCCTTCCAGCCCCTTCTCTCCAAATTAGGTCAACGTTTGTTCCCTAAGTGGTGCTTTCAAAATGTGCTTCCTCAGCAAAGCACTGGGGTGGCCCAAGTCCCTAGAGTCGGGGGTGGATACCTGCGGGGAGATGCAGAGCTCTGGCCCCACATCTATCACCACAGAGCAATCCACAGAGCTGTCTGCTGGGTGGGCAGGCCCAGTGATTCCAGGACAGAGTCCCTAAGATCCCCAAATCTGAGGACACTGCCTAGGCCTAGCCTTCATGGCTTCTGTAGGTACTCCCATTTCAAATACAGGGTTGTTATTGACTGACTGATTAATTCCCATGATCCATTTGATTTCTCTCTTTCTCTCCAAAGAACAAGTTCCCCTGACTCCCGGTCCTTCCCTACACCTTGCAGGCCAATATGTCTATTGCCCTGGGTATTTGTCTTGTATCTGTCTATCTATGTATTGCCAGGCCAGGCCCAGGGCTTGCAGACTGCTGAGAGCCCACCTGTGCTCACAGAATCTACCTCCCTACCCCAACACACACACACACAAACACACATACATAGTCAGCCCGGACACAGAGTCACTGGCTTTTCTTCATCGCTATGGCCCTTGAATGGTGCTAGAGGATTACAGTTTGGAAGTCATTCCTGACATTCAACCGAAGGCCTGTCTGTTGCAACTAACACTACACACAAACATACAACCACCACCATCTTAGGTGCACATAGCAGGCACTTTATAAGCACTACATTTAAATCGAAGCCTTGGTCGCCATTTAACAAAAGTAGCCGTGGAGCCTTATGAGAGCAATTGCTCTGTGTCACAGAGCTGAGCTGGTTACGGGAGGAAGTCAGTCTTCCAGCCCCTCCAGAGTCAACTGCACCTCATCTGGCTGCTCTGATCAGAGGGAAAGGGACACACCTTCTGCTTCCCCCAGCAGGGAGGACTCTGGGAAACAGAAGAGTCCTGGCCGGGAAGCAACATTTTCCTCCCTGGAAGAAGGGCAGGGGTGACCGTGGCTGCCTGCAGGAGGGGGTTTCTAGACCAGGAACCACAACCCCAGCCCCATGGAATCTCACTCTGTCATGAAACTGTACACCTGCCCGGTACTTAACTCTGCAGAATATGTCTGACCCCATTCCCTCATTTGATGTCACACTTTTTTTGAGGGAGCAGCAGCAAGCACTAGAGAGAGTCTCCCAGCTTTAGGTTCCATTTAGGCCTCGCCTCTGACCTGGCCTCTGGAAGATGACATCTCTATCAGACAGACTCTCTCTGAGGCCTTGCCTTCTATACATCTGGGGATGACAGCAGAGGCTGGTGCACAAGGGGTTATTCATACCCCTTGCTGCAACTCCACACCCCCAGTACACACACACTCACCATGAGATGCTGGAAGAGCCAAGAACGCATTATATTGGTGGCATGCTTGGGCAAGACTCCTCGTTTGTTCTTGGACTTCTTATCCTCATTGTCCAGGAGGGAGGTGAGGTCAAGGTTAACCTTCAGGGCACGTGGAGAAAAAATCAGCATCAGCAGCCTGGCGGGCCAGCAACTAGGGACCTGTTGCCATAGTGATGGCAGGCTCCAGGCTGCCAAACCCCATTCCCAACTCACTCTTAGGGCCCTGGGGAAGTCACCTTTCCCGTCACCCTGCACCAGCCTCTCAGAGAATGGGAGAAAGGAAGAAGGAGGTGAGAGAGGAGACAGAGGAAATAGGGTCATGCAGAAGGCATAGGAGAGATAAATTTGCCATAAACCATCCAATAGTTATTAGCATTTATGGGGTACTCTAAAGTTTGCAGAGCACTTTCCGTGGTTAGCCCTCAACAGCTCTGTAGGTGGGTAGGGCTGTGTGCAGTGGCTATTAATCCCCTTCTATGGATAAGAACTCCAAGGCTCAGAGAGGTTAGGTGACTTATCTAAGATGACAGAGTTAATGTCAGATCTCAGGCCTCTGACTTCAGATCTTCTTACTCCCCCCACTGTGTGTGCACTGTGTCCCACTGAGCTCAGAGTAGAAACCAGGAATAGGAAGTGCAGGATCCTTTAATGTAACCTTGGGAGGCAGCAAAATCCCAGGAGTTGATAAAACCTTTCCAACACCCAGCTTCTTATCTGCAAAGGGGGCCGGGTAATGATACCTCTTGGAGGAATAATGAGGATTAAATGGGTTACTTGTGTAAAGTGCCTAGTAGGTTGTAAGCCATTATTGTTGCCCTCCCCCACACCCATGCACATGTGCACACGTCTATACACACACTCACCTGTGTGTTCTGGATCTGGATGGCTCCCTGGGGGATTGCTTGGGTGACCACCTGACCCTGGGAGGTTACCATGGTAACTGGCTGGTATAAGGCTCCACCTGAGGAGACAACCAGTTTTTGGGGCCCTGCCATGGGGGTGGGTAGGAGTGAGGGCTAGCAGGGTTCCCAATTATCTTGGCACTCACATGTAGAAACTCTCTACTCCAGAGAGATTCAGCCCCTGCAAGGGAGGGGTGGGATCGAGGTTGGGGTCCAGAAAGCAGAGCCTCTAGGGGGAGGTGTTTGGGGGAGAGGACAATAGCCTGACTTCATCTTTGAGGGGCTCATAAGACTTTGACCTAAATTTGTTCCAAACCGTCACAATCAGGTGTTGGGGCTAATCATCTATAAACTTACAGAGCACTTTAGTCAAGAAGCTCAGCTGGAAGCCCCTCCCTCGGCAGGAGTGCCCTAACCCATTTCCTAGAACCATTTGTGCAGTGCCCTGCCCCCCAACCCTGGAATCCCCTTGGGGCCACCCTTTCTCCTCCCAGGGGTGTTGCCCACAATCCCTTGCACCGACCTGACACCACTTGTGAGTTGACGGTTGTCATGGCGATGTTGCCCTGCTGGAGCGCTGAGGCTGCGACCACAATCCCCTGGGGGTTATTGGAGACTCCAGACATGGAATTGGGGGAATTCTGCAGGAGGTCCTGGCAGTAAGGGAGGTGTGGTTTGTGACAATGTCACTAAGAGCTTAGATGCCACAGCCCCAAATTCCTCCTCTCCCCTTCCCCCTTCCTGTCTTCCCTCCTTCCTCCTTCCTGCTCCTCCCAGACCAAAATCAGAAAGGCAATTCTCATGGCTTCCTAGAAAGAGTGAATAAGAAGGCTCAATATTAAAAACAAACAATCAACCAACAATAGTCTTCCATTTAGCCGTTCCATTCCCCTGCAAACCTGAGACATAAAATATCCCATAAACCAGTGGTCCCCACCTTGGCCTCACTTTGGAATTTCCAATATTGATGCCTGGGTTCCAACCCCAGAGATTCTAATTTAATTGGTCAGGGGTGTGGCTGGGGCTTTGCGGGGGGGGGGGGGGGGGAAGGTAAAAGCTCCCCAAGTGATTCTAATGTTTGGCCAGGGCTGAGAGCCAGGCTTACCTGCACAGCACCCATTGTCCTTCACACTCAACTGTCTCCAGGTGCTTTCTCCCACACCCACAGCCTCTAATGTTTTATCTTTGTATCCTTAGCACCTAGCTCAGTGCCTGGCCCATAGTGGCTACAAAAATATTTGTTAAATAATAAAAAATAGCCTCCCTAGCTTCTTCATAATCTGTCTTCTAACTTGAGCCTCAACCTTGGCTACACTTTGGCACATTTCATTGATTCCTTCCCTTCCTCAGACTCCAGCGCAGAATCCCACTGCAAACTGTCTCCCTCTGCCCACGCTGTCAACCTGCCAGTGCCCACTTTTCCAGGAGACAATCTTTGCTGTTTGTTTTTCGGAAGCCAAAGCGGCTGAGAAGATGATGTTTTCTGACACCTCGCTGGCCTCATCACCGCCATTTAACAGCTGGGCAGAGAAGCGCTTGGACCTGATGTTGAGGGGCTCCAGCGTGCAGGGTGGGAGGCTTGGCTACGGGCCTCCAAGAAGAGGCAGTGAGCCCTCCCTGCTTGGCGGCTGGGCACTCGGGAGAGCTTGCGAGGGAGGAATGGGGTGTGTGAGAGGTTGGGGTCTCTAGGCTTTATTGGGAGAAAGCACGACAGGTGATGAATGACATGTAGTTGAAGGAGATTTAGGAGACCTGCCTGGGGCTCCTAGCTCCTCTGACCACAGTTCCACATCTGAAAACAGGGTTTGAACAGGTCACCTGTCCAATGGCCATCTAGGGCTGATATTCCTATGCTCAAAGCCTGAAATTATAAGGCATCAGCTAGGATTTAGATACATCAACAGTCAAGGAAATAGACGAAATTGGGGCGAAAAGAAGGCCCCCAGCTTCCTAGCATTTGTTTTAGGATGGGGAGAAGCTTGAGTCTTCAGCCTCCAGGGAAGGTTTAGAGTGTGGAGTGAAGAGAAACATGTGTTTGGAGGAAAGCTTGAGTCAATGACAGCCTACCTGTAGCAACAGACAAAGGAAAAGTATCAAAGCCCCAGAGACAGCCACGCTGAGTCACCTCCCAGACCCTCGCACCCGGGACACTGGCAGAGCCTCTCAGGAAGTGGTAGCACTGATTTATACATCTCACTCAGTTCAGCCAATTAAACCATCATTGGCATCTCCTCCCAAGATGCCTTTTCTACCCTCCTGGACTGTCCCTGGCCCCAGAGCTGAAAGGGAATTATCTATAAACAAGCAGCACTCAGAGAACTGGAGTCCACTCTCCCTTCTCCACCCGCCTGCTGCCTTGGCCTCTCCGTCTGGCTTCTGTGGGTGGGTGTGGCGGGAGGAAGCCTTGCTTCTATTCTTGGCTCACCTCTGCTGCTCTGACCTTGGGGAAGGGAGAGGGCAGCTCTTGCCTTCCCCTTTCTGGGTCTCTGCGAGAGCCTCACAGCCAGTGAGGTTTATTCTCTGAGCAAACTCTTGGCCATCCTGCTCATGCAGTTCAAGTTTACATTGAGTTAGACCTGCAGAAGCCTTGAAACTGGAAGGGCCCTTAAAAGCCATAATTTCAGCTTCCTGAGGTACAAATAAAGATCTGAGGCTTAGAAACCCAAATGACTTGTCCAAGGTCCCCCACTGGTTAGCAGCACCAGGACTAGAACACAGACTTCCTTCCTTCACAAATGGTGAACACCCACCTTGCACCAAGAACTGGGCTGCAAGGTGCTCCTTGAATGCCAGGGGCTCAATAAATAGTTATTAAAGGCAAAGTGAACAGACGCAACAACCAAAACCCAGAAGTACAGAGGCAGCATGGGCCCCGGAGGAAAGATGATCAATTTGAGAATAAGCAGGTCATGGCCCTTCTGTGGCTCTCAGTCTCCTTATTTATAAATGTGTCTGGCCCAGTGCTGACATCCGGAACCCTCAAAGCCTGAGCTTTCAGCTATGAGTCTCCTCCAAGGATGAGCTCCCCTTGTCCCAACCCCTCAGCCAACCATTCTCCCCGGATGTAAACCAGCACTGAGGTTACGTGAAATTGAAGCAAACTTGGAAGGTAAATTAACAGAGGAAGGGGTCCCTCCATGCCACTCAACCTAAAACTAACGGCAATGACTTTTCAATAATCGCTGGTTTGGAATCATCTACGTGCTCCTCATTGGGTAAGGATATTTGGGAATTTCAAACGTAAAAAGTTGTCCCAGATTTTCTTCTCTCCCGAGAAAGTATCCAGCAAGGTTAGGCAAACAGAAGCAAAGTCAGTAAAATAAATACAAGATGTGTGCCTTGGGATTCAACCAACACACATTTTTACTAGCCAGAGGCAAAAGGGGGAGCTATCTCTGGGATACTTCATTTGCTTATTCAAACTCGGGCTGGCTCTCTGCCCTGTGGCTTGGCTAGCCTCCCTGCCAGCTTACCTGGTTAGGGTAACTAAACGCAATTTGTGCATTGGATCAGACCCTTCTCTTTCCACCCTCTCCTCTTGCTCTGGGTCTTTGCTGGGAGGTGCTGAGAGGAAACCACATTATAGCAGCAAAGGAATGGAATGGAGAACTTCAGGGGTAGAAATCATGGGCAGGGCCAGGGCTGGCCACATCCTAGCTGGGGCGAAAAAGAGGAAGCAAAATCTTGGCATTCCTGAGGTCTGGGAAAATGATATTCATCCCTTACAACTGTAATTATGAGCTGTTTCACAAACTTGCCTGAGTACTGGGCTGTTTTTAAAGACACAGATTCCCAGGACCATTGCTTCAGACCCTCAGCAATCTGTATTTTCAAAAACCTCCCCTAGATGGTCCCAAAGATCAGATGGGTCTGAGACGTACCTATTTATCATACACACTGAATATTAGAGAGCATTCTTTGAGCATGGTATTTCATTTTAATCTCACCACTACCTATGGGGTCAGCAGAAGAGAGATTATTCTATTTGCCTGAAGAGGAATTGAGGTCCAGAGAATGGAAGTGACTTCCTTGAGTCAAATAGCTGTGCCTCAAACCCAGTCTTCTGGCTCCTGGTGTGTCACCGACGCTCACAGAGAGAGATGTGCTTTGGAGTCAGACAGCCAGGCTCCAACGTAAGCACCAGGCCTGGCACGTGTAGGCACCCAATAAATCACTTCCCACTTCCTTTGGCTAAAGTCACTCCACTAGAGTGTGGCACAGCCAGGATTTAAAACCTGTCCTAGAAGTCCTAGAGCCTCTGGGTTCTTTACTAAACAACGTAAGAGATGTATTTGGGGCTGCACACCTAGCCGTGGTGGTCAATCCTCGCCACATGCCTCCTTCATTCCTGCCTCCCTGCCCAAGACGTTTCTGGGCCAAGGCCAAGCCCCAGAAGTTGAAGCTGTAGTCTGTGTCTCAGACTAGCTCCGGACTTGACTTTGCAGCTATTTCAGGTCAAGCCTTAGTGTCTAGGTCTCTGCAGCTTTTGTCTCTATGGAGACAATGGGGCTCTGACTCTGTGGGAACAGTCCACAGGTCTTTTCTGAAGAAGGAGCTACTATGGCAGCAGTGGAAGTCCCTTGGGGAGAAAGTGTTGGCTAAGTACACAGTATTATTATCTTCTTGACAGTTTCCTCTTGGGGCTTATCAGACTCCAAATTGGGTGGATGCTGCTCTGTTTGGACCCAAATAGAGCTGTTTCCTTCCAGGCTCCTGAACAGCCAAAAAGGGGTGAGAAGCACATTTGTACTGTTTTAGTGACATTTTTTTAGCATCCAGAGTCTTACATCCCTGCTTGAATTCCAGGAACCAGGGGCTGAGAGCTGGTTATCCAGACCGAGAACTCTTTGCCTTATTCCACCAGGAACATGGCAGCGGTGTCCCCAAGCCTCTAGAAACTGCTGGAAGCCTGGGAATCGTGGGTACTTTCCTTGCTTCGCTGGTGGAGCCATTCCATCAGACTGGGGGTGTGTGTGGTCTCTTACTTTCTAGTAGTAAGAGACTTACTTTCTAGTAGGAAATAGGCCCCAAGCTGAGAGCTTCCATAGAGTTTCCCAGAAATGACACGTCATAGGGCATGGACCAGGTGACCAAGGAATCAGATGGAAACCAGTGAACTGGCCTCCACAGGCCTCCCCGGGAGCCTTTCCCCTCCTGCTCCTTGAGTGCTGTTCCCCTGAGACACAGAGAGGCAAAGAGCCTCTCAGGAGGGGGCAGAGGTGGGGGAGCAGCTTTAGAATGTCTGCGAGACCACGCCTCCTGAACTCCACCCATGGACCAGCTGCAGAGCCCTCACTCCCTGGGGCCATCAGCCATTCTTTCTGGACCACAGTGGTCACTGGGTGAGTTTTACTTCAAATCTCATTTTTGGAACAAAAAAAGGAAGACCTTACTAAGAAAAAGTGAAAGGCTCTGTGATTACTTTTAGAAGCGGAGGGTGGTGGGTGTGGGGAGCACAAACGAACTGACAATGATTATGAACTCTGATGCGATGGTCTGATGTTAGCCTAGGAGGAGCTTTGTCAGTCCCGCAAGCCACCGTTCTTCAGTTAATAGGGAAAGAGCTTATGTTGCCCGGGGAAACTTAATTCCTACTAAAGGAAGAAATTTCTGGGCTAAACCGTGATGGGAGGAAGAAATGAAGGAGTGAAGGAAAGAACTGATAGAGAAGTTTTCCTTTAAGTTATTTTGAAATAGTTGGAATTTTTATCTTACTTGGATGCCTGTGAAACAGGAGGATGAACTGAATGACCTTGCAAAGGTCCTTCCAGCTGAGGATTTTAGAAAAACCAATGCCATTCCCTAGGCTTTATTGTGTGGGTGGGTGTGTGGTGAGTGGATGGAAGGAGTGGGGGGCCAGTGTGGAGCCCGTGGGCACCAGCTGTCTGCCATCCACCCCCAGGCCACTAGGGGTCTCTGATGATCCACCAGCTTGGATCGTGCTGCCAAAAGCCTCCCCAACCTCCCAGGTGGACGGGTTTTCCCTAACTTGCCTGGACTGGGGGGCAGGGAGTTGGTTCTGAGCCCCTCAGTTCCGCTGGAAAGCTTGTCTTGACCTACCCAGAGCATGCCTACAGCTCATCCTCTTGACTCCTTTAGTACTGGACACAGAGCTTGATGGTTCTTTCTTATGCACGTGTCTTCTTTCCAGCTTGGTTGCAGGTTTTTTGAGGGGAAGAGGGGTTTTTCTTGAATTCTCCAAAACTGCCTAGCAGTGTTGGGTGCATGGTAAATGCTCAATAAATGTGTGGCCTGACTAGGCTTTGGCCTGGCATGGTGTGTGTGCGCGTGTGTCCCTTAGGAAGGCGGGGAGATTGCCACTGTCCTCAGACATCCCGTTCTTGGCAGTGTCCCTCCATTCTGGTAGAGGCAGCGTCCTGTCTGAGACCTGGAAAAGCTGGGCTCCCAAAGTCAGGGAAGCCAATCACACATAAACAAGCCACCTAATCCTGTTCCTGTTCCACTCCTGTTGGGGGCTTTAGTCTCAAGGGAAAGGCACCTCTGGTGTGTGGCAACAAGTAGCAGCTGCTGCTCTTAAGGAACATTCCTTTCGGGAGGAGAGAACTGCTCAGGTTTCACTAGCCTGGTGGGAAGGCCACCCTCTTGGTCTCCTGGCTCCTTGAGCTGGGGGGCTGGGGGCTAGGAACTGGGAGAAGGGACAGCTTTAATGCCTATGGCAGGAGTTAGGCAGGATAACTCCAGAACTCAACTTCCTGTCACTTTGGTCTGGGGGTGTCCCCTTTCCATCTCAGTGGTGACTTTGCAGGGTAGATCACCTCCCCCTACTCCCAACGGCTTAAAACTCACTGGTCAAACCTTCAGGATGCTCGGCCACTGGGCAAAACTTCCATGGGCTTGGCTGAGGTGATTGCCCCCCCCAAATCTCTTGGCATCCTGCTAATCTTGAAAATACAAACTCCTTGTAGCTCAGTAGGTAAGTCCACCTTCCCCAGGGAGGGATGTAGCACAGCTGGAGAGTTGTACCTGGTCTGCCAAGCCCAGAATCTCAGAATTATGTTCACTTTGTACCTCTCTTCTCCTGACTTTCAATCTATTAGCAAATCCAAATTCCTGCTTCTCAGCAATTAGTTTCTTCCTCTCTAGTCTCTAAATCCCTGATCTATAGCTAAGTAGGGTCACCCTCCCCACCTAGAGCCCAGGACTCCTGGTTCACTTTCCTATGTGTCACAAAAAATGTAAAAGAACTTATTTTAATAAGTAGAACGTAGACTTGGGAGTAACCCATCCCACACCCTGCTGCTTACTAGGTGTGTGACCTTGAGCCAGTGTCTGAACTTCTCTGAGTCTCCTTTTCCTTGGGTGTAAAATGGAGAAAATAATGTGCCCCTGGCAGCCTTGTGGTGAGGAGTAAATCAGATAAAATATGAAAAGCACCTGGTACGTGCAGTGTTTGAGATGGGTCAATAAATGCTGATGTTCTCCTCTTTTTCTGCCAGTTCTTCTTTGAGCAATACAAGAGGTGGCTACTCAATTAATTTGTCTCCAACCCTTTCCTCATTGCCTACATTCTCCACTACCTTTAAAATCTTGGCAATTGGTCATCATTATCAGCCTCAAAGCATAACCCCCCACCCCCAAATTTGGCTGCAAGATTCTATAGCATTATATTTGGAGGTCAAAGATCATGTTATATCCATTTTTACATCCTTGGGACTCAGCAGGCCTAATAGGTGCTTGAATAGATGCACGGTGCATGAATGAAGGACTGCTCCACCCTCTATGGCTCCCTCTCTCCAGGGAGTCTGAAAGGCTGTCTCTGGTCCTTACCTTCTCCCAGACTTCCCTCTACAGTGGGAACCCTCACCTTTAGAGCTCCCAGACAACCTACTAACCCTCCACCTCCCAAGCCTGCCTGAAATGTCTCCTCACCCAAGAAGTCCCCCCAAAGCCAGTGAATCTGCATTTTCTCCAAACAAAATGGGCAAAATCCTCCTGCTGGCCTATCTAATCTCTACTGAAGTTTGTTCATTCTGTCCCTAGGCAGGAACAGACCCTGGCCGTGAGCCATGCAGGCTGGGGCCTGGGCTTTCGCAGGGGAAGGGGGCAGAGGGTTGGGGAGGGGAGCAGGGTGAGGAAGAAGGATGCTTAGTGGTGACTGGGGCAACCTCAAGCCATGCATGTGGTTTGCTCAATCCAGACCCTTCCTGTGGCTCCTCTTCTGGTCTCTTTGGCTGCTTCTTTCCTGTCCTTCCTCAGTGTTCCTTGCTCTTGAGCCTTCTATGGCTCACATATTTTATCTGGATCCTCACGTGTGACTCATAGCTCCCTCTCACTGAGACTGGGAGCTCCTCCTGAACAATTCACCTGTGTTCTCACAGGACCTAGCACAGTGCATACAGCAAGCGTTCCTCACATGCTTGGTGACAAAATGAGAACTGTGGCTCAGTCGGGTCTGCCCTGAAATGCCCAACGCTCAAATCTCCATGGAGAAAGAGGGACGAATTTCAAGTCAAATTAATACTAGAGCGAGGTGGGAGTAGGTCCTCTCTAGTGAATGGTTTGGTTTGTGCCCTTGAGGAGAAGACAGGAGAACCCTCAGTCTAGAATGAGCCTGCTTCCTGAGGATGCTGCCCCTGTAGAAGCCTGGGCTCTAAGGAGTAAGGATGCCTGCGTGTCATTAGGTACATGCAGTCCAGGAGGGCTTCCTAGGGAGGTAGAAAGGACTAGCTGTGGCCCAAGTCCTTGGAAACTCTGTTTTTTGTTTTTTTAAGATTTTTTTTTTGAGGAAGATTGGCCCTGAGCTAACATCTGTTGCCAATCTTCCTCTTTTTTCTTTTTTCTCCCCAAAGTCCCAGTACATAGTTGTATATCCTAGTTGTAGGTCCTTCTAGTTCCTCTATATGGGACACCAGCTCAACATGGCTTGATGAGCAGTGAGTAGGTCCGCGACCGGGATCCGAACCTGCATACCCCAGGCCACTGAAGTGGAACGCGCGAACTTAACCACTGCGCCATCTGGCTGGCTCCTGGAAACTCTGTTTAAGTGCTCCTGCTTGGTAGCGGCAGTCTCCCCCTCTCCCTACCCCCATTCTGCCTTTAAAGAGAAAACTCACATAGAGAAATAGAAGGCCAAGCAGGGAATTTGCCCAGACCCCATAGAGCTGGATGGGCACACAGTATGGCATCTGAAGGGGGCGACCAATTTGAATAAAAAAATATCTCTCACTTGGCAACACAAGACCAAATGATTAGCGTGCAGGGGAACCATGAGCCAGCAGTTTGCAACAAAGCTGGTGGGGTGTTGATCCAGAGGATCGTGTTCCAGAGGGCAGACACCCCTCCCTGGGCCAGGCTGGCGCTCAGTGTGGCTATTTCAGGCTGGGGGGATTAAGGGTGAACCGTGGCGAATGCGTACACACACACACACACACACACACACACACAGACACGCCCCCGACACTCCTTTTCTCTCTGCTCTCCCATGCTGGCTCCTGTGCCCTGATCCCCGATCCTGTGTCTGCCTCCTGCACGGAAAGTCTCTTGGTCTCTCCTTTGTGGGGAGGCCTATATTAGTCCCCACCTACCTCAGCGAGACAGTGACAGGAACCTGACCTGGGACTGTGATGTGGATAGCACACGGCATGTCCTGCTCACCTTCTCCTCCACACACCGCAGACTTTGCCCTGACCCCACAGCCATCTCGCCCGCCCCTTCTTCACCTCACTAGTGCTGCCATTCCTCTTGCCTGCCTCTGTCTTTCTGCCCTTCCTCTCCCTAGGTCTATGTCTTTTTCTCTCTTTTTCCTTTTGTTGCTTTCTTCCGCCAAATCTTCAGCCTTTCTCTACCTCCCTCTTGAATGGTAAATGCTGACTTTCAACATTTGTCTGTCTTTCCCTTTTTCTTTCTTTTATTTCTCCTTGCCTCCTTTGGCTTCCTCTTGCCTCTCTTGATCTCTCTCTCTCCATCTTTCTCATTGTATTACTTGTTTCAAAAGATATTTACTGGCCGTCTGTCATGCACAAGACACTGTGGTAGCCACCTTTAGGTGTGGGTTATAATAATACATAAAATACTATCTCTACTCAAATAATGTTTGTTATCCAGGAGAGAAAAATGAGGCTTATACAAGTGACTATAATACAAAGTCACATGTGATGTTTACCATATAAATGGCCCGAAGTGCTCTAAGAGTTAGTTGAGAGAAAGAAAAGTCCATTCTGCGGGGGAGGTCAGGGAGGCCTCCATGGGAGAGCTGCCTGTTACTGTCCTTGGGGAAGAGGCGGGGTTTGGTCCCGCAGAGATTTGAGGGTGTCACTCAAACAAAGGGCATGCAAGAATGGTTGCAGCACCTCCAGAAGGAAGGCTGAGGCCAGACCTAGGAGGGCCTTGAATGTCAGGTGAAAGGATATGAAAACCCTGGGGGGCAATCAGAGTTTCTGAGCAGGAGAATGACGTGAACAGAGCTTTAGGAAGATAAAGCCAGCAGCCGAAGCTTAAGAAGTGTTTGTATGCGTATGTGTGTGTGAGTATGTGAGTGTGCGTGTGTGACTGCATGTGTATGTGTGTAGGAGGGCTGAGGGAACGCCAGAGAAGACAGGAGAGCAGGTTAGGAAGCTAGGGCGGTAACGTGTGTGTAATTACCTTATTTACCTGCTGAAGCCGGAACTAAGTAGGTGGCGGCAGTCAGAGGAAATGAAGGGACAAGTTTGAGAAATACCAAATAGGTATACCTGGCTAAGTGTCTTCTCCTCTCTTTCTTGGGGTCTTTGTTTTGCCGGATTGTCTTTGCCTGAGTTCCTCTTTCTAAGTGGATCAGAGGCCTTTCTGCAGTGGCCGCCCCAGGGCTGGCTTCATGGTCAGGCAGAGATCTGATGCTTACAGTGATAGGAATCAAAGTTCTTTCCTCTTTTCTCAAAGCTCAGAGGCGCTGAATACTGGGATTCCCCAGGAGGACTGACTTTTGCAGGCAGCATCTCAGACCCGGTTCACCCAGAGCCCACGTTATCCTTCTCAGCCAACCTCGTGTCTCCAGTGACCCTGCTTCTGCAGACTGACTTCTCAGCTCGGGGACCCCAACCCTGAGGGGGCCGCTGTGGCTGCTAAGCCCTCTGGCCCTCCTTTCTTCTCTCACTACCCCCAACGCCAGAGCTTGAGGTAGACTTGGAGGGCCCAAGAGGGGAAATCCAGTGCCTCTCCAAGGACCTGATTATTTCCAAAGACTTGTGCTAATTTTCTGATATGATCCTCACATCTCTGCGAGGCACTAAATCCTCATTACTTTTCCTGACCGATGCATTCTAATTAGATCAACACTTAAAAAAAAATTCACAATAGCCACAGGATGGCTTTCCATCTCATTAACTCCTCACTTATTATTTTCATGAAAATTACTGATAAAAATGTGCATCTCCATTTGGTAAGGCCTCACAGACTCCTCGGCTCCTATCTTGCATCTCTCCCGTCACCGGGGCTGTGCAGCGTCGCCATGGTAACCCACAATAATAGAAACTAATAAATTACAAACGAGATGCTCGTTGAGCAATTATTGTCCTCTTTTATGCAAGTTTCTTGCTAATTTTGATCATAAGGGAAAGTACAATAAGACTCTGAAGGAATGAGTCTATTTCAAGAGAATATTAGCAAGCAGAAGCCGGGGCGGCTGTTTTTAGATTTGTAATAAAGTGATTTGGTGATTTCAAGCAATGGGAAGAGGAAATAAACTTCTTGCCTCATGTCCCATGCAGTACTCACTGTCAAGTCCCACAGAGGCCCATCCCACCCGGTGGGTTTGATGTGATACTTGTTGTAAAATATGCAAGGCACGGTTGGCCTTCTAGAGGTCACCCTGACCCTTCCCCTGTCTCTGCCAACCTGGAGATAGATTATGTGTGTTGGTCCTTAAAACTTAGGGATCAAAATGGTGCCACCTTTCTTAGAACTTTTTCCCACACCTCTTGCCAATCATCCTTAGAATGTTTACCCATACCCCCAAGCACGACTGTCTCATGCGAAGAGCCTCCTCTAAACCTCCTGGGGGACCCTCCCTGTGTCTGTCCCGGGCTAAGGAACTCAGTGGGAGAGGAAGAAAGTGGTGTGCCTATGGATTACGTAGATGCCAGTGAGTTTGGTGGAAAGGTATGGCCAGGCAGCTTTCTTTGTTTATAGGTTTGGGAAAATATTCTGCCTAGAGAGCAGAGCCCATTCTTGCTAAGAGCACATAGTCACCATTTCCACATGTCCCAGTTCCCAGGATGAAGCTGGCAGGTGAATCTTGAGAGGGGGTGACCTGAGGTGACATTTACAGTGGCCCTGAACCTTAGGGAGACAGATGTGCCAGAGTAGGGTGAGCAACTAGAGAATGCTCAGGGAGAAACCGTCCCATGGGGATCTGTCTTCGTCTATTAGGTGGGCAGGATTCGGGGAAGAACTACTTTCCCCAAACCCTCCCTCCCAGGAACACAGGGAGCTCAGCAGGCAGCAGCCCTCTTGAGACGTCTGTGGGGCTAGGATGTCTGGGTCATCCTCTGTCCGTGCCTCATCCTCCAGAAAAGCTTTCCATCTCCTTAACTCTTGTGCTCATTTCTCGGGATATCTTGGGTCAGGAAGCCAGGAATCATGTTGGATATTGTCCCTCTCAGATCTGGTTATCTGCTAGAGAATACTAATGCCCTGGCATGGTGAGCTCTGGTAAAAAAGGGACTGTGCTGCCTGATGACTAGGAGGAGGAGTAGATCAGAGGAGGGCCCTCGAGGTGAAAGGATCCAGTGAGTCTAATCCACTTTCCTAGGTCACCCAAGGACCTTTAGACATTCCTACACCTGGCTTATGAGCCTGGCTTAGGACCCAGCCCTGCGTGTTACCTGGGAGTGAAGGTTTATGGAGGGCTGGTTGGGGGAGTAGGGCCCCCCGAGGTCATTCCTGAGCAGGTTATCGCTGTGCATCTTGGTTTTGAGGCAGGTGATGTAACGATTACAAAAGTCCTTGCAGAGTTCATTGACTTTCTCCAACTCCAGCAGGTGGATTCTCAGGACCTGGATTGCCTTCACCATCTGGGAAGAGGGAGGAGAGGTGAGCCCAGGTGTTTGTATCACATTCCACTCACCGCCTTGAACCACCAATCCCCCGGAGAGAGGAACCCATCCCCTGCCCTAGGTATATGCTTTCTCATCCACATGATTTAAATTCTAGTTACAGCTATCTGTGGACCGTTTGCCTGCTTTGAGCTCACTGTTATCACAGCTGTTCTGGAGGCCGTTGTGGTATTTTGAGAACAGCACTGGCCTTAGAGATAGAAGGCCAGGTCTCAAGCCCCAGGTCTGCCATTCATGATCTGTGTGACCTTGGGCAATTGCTTAAGCTCTCTATGCCTTATTGTTTGACTAATGGGGATAATTATACCCTAACAACTGTACAGGTTTGTTGAGAGGATCGTATGAGGGAACCGCAAGCTGCAATGTATGAAGCACCAAATAAGCATGAGCAAGACTGAGACCTGAGTTCCTTGCAAGTGTCCTGAGATGTCAGGGACTGTCTATTCTTAAACACATATTCCGAGTGCCTCACGTGATACAAGTCACCTTGCAGATGCCCCATTGACACTTGCTGACTGACTGAATCGTCTAGCATGACTTAGCTGGGCGCTGGACACCTAGCTCTCTGTGGTGGCCTTTTCTGTGCCCTTTGGACTGTTGAACATGTGCCTGTCACCTCTGCAAAGGGACATTCCTAACTTCTCATGGCAAGAAGCTATTTCTCACTTGAAGTGTTTCTCTTTATCATTGTTATTATTATAAAAAGAAAGTGCTATGGGAGGTATGGAAAATAGAGGATGAAAAAAATTGCCCTTGATCCAATCACTCTAAAAGAATGATGATTTTTTTTCTTTTCCATATACATGTATTTTAATGTAGTTTCAATCACCTTGTGCATACAATTTTGTTTCCTGTTTTTTCCCTTAGATTACCAAATGTACTTTTCTAAGTGGCAAAATTGTTTTCTCTATCCTCCCTTCTAGACTGTGAGCTTCTAGAAGGCAGGGATGATATCTAATTTGCTCACCACGTTATCTTTGGCACCAACACTTACGGATACTGAGTAAATATTTACTAATGGGTAATAAAAGTTACTGAATAAATAGATTTTTCATTGTTGCATAATATTCCATGTGTGTGCCACACTTAACGAATCTCTTATTGTTGGGCATTTAGATTACTTCAAATTTTTCAATTTTATAAAAAATGTTACAGTGACTATTTTCCAACCTTATAGATTTCATTCCTGTTTCTGCATTATTTCCTTAGGAAGAATTCCCAGAAGTGACAGGAAAAAACAATGGACATTCTTTTGGCTCATGATAAATATTGCCAAATTGCTTTTCACAAAAGTGTTGTTCAAATGGTACTGGACCAATTGGACATCTACAAGCAAGAAAGCGAACCTTGATTTAAAGCTCACATATCGTAAAAAAAGTAACTCAAATGGATCAAAGACCTAAGTATAAGACAAAAAGTTATAAAACTTTTAGAAAAAAAAAACACAGGAGAAAATTATCAGGACCTGGAATTAGACAAAGAGGTCTTAGACTTGACACCCAAAGCATGACCCAGAAA
Organism: Diceros bicornis minor; assembly: GCF_020826845.1. Taxonomy (NCBI): domain Eukaryota; kingdom Metazoa; phylum Chordata; class Mammalia; order Perissodactyla; family Rhinocerotidae; genus Diceros; species Diceros bicornis. The sequence continues at coordinate 10,642,593 of NC_080746.1, forward strand.
AGGAAAACCTGGTGAGCTGGACCTCATCAAAATTAAAAATATTTGCTCTTCAAAAGACTCTGTGAAGCAGATGAAAAGATAAACTACAGACTGAGGGAAACTTGCAAACCACATATCTCACAAGGACCTTATATCTGGAATATATAAAGAGCTCTCAAAAGGAAACAGTAAAATAACAAGCAATCCAATTAGAACATGGGCAAAGACAACATCTGACATTTCATGGAAGAGGATACACAGAGGCAAATAAGCTCATGAAAAAACGTTCAATGTCATCAGTCATCAGGGAAATGCAAATTAAAACCATAATGAGATATCACTACACACCTATCAGAATAGTTAAAATAAAAAATAGTGATAACACCAAATACTGGTGAGGAATTGGACCCTGGATCAATCATCTTTGCAGGTGGGTATGTAAAATGGTATAGCCACTCTGGAAAACAGTACAACAGTTTCTAACAAAACTAAATATGTGCTCACCATACGACCCAGAAATTGCACTTTTGGGCACTTATCCCAGAGAAATAACAAGGTATGTTTACACAAAACCTGTATGTGAATGTTCAAAGCAGCCTTATTTCCAATAGCCGAAAACTGGAAACAACCAAAACATACTTCAATAGGTGAATGGATAAAGAAATTGTGGTACATCCATATCATGGACTAGTACTCAGCAACAAAAAGAAACAAACTATTGATATACTCAACAACTTGGATGGATTTCAAGGGAAGTATGCTGAGAAAGAAAAGCCAAAAGGTTACATATTGTATGATGCCATATATATAACATTCCCAGAGAATTTTTTTTTACTGAGGTAACATTGGTTTATAACATTATATAGATTTCAGGTGTACATCATTATAATTCAACTTCTATATCCATGATATCATGTTCACCATCAAAAGTCTAGTTTCTATCTGTCACCCTACAAATGTCCCCGTTTCCCCCTTTTGCCCTCTCCCCATCCCCCCTCCCCTCTGGTAATCACCAATCTGTTCTCTTTATCTATATATATATATTTTTTATCTTCCACATATGAATGAAATCATACGGTATTTGTCTTTCTCTATTTGACTTATTTCGCTTAGCATAATATCCTCAAGGTTCATCCATGTTGTCACAAATGGCAAGATTTCATCTTTTTTATGGATGAGTAATATTCCATTGTAGATATATACCACATCTTCTTTATCCATTCATTCGTCAACAGGCACTTAGATTGTTTCCAAGTCTTGGCTATTGTGAATAATGCTGCAATGAACATAGGGGTGCATATATCTTTTCGAATTAGTCTTTTCATATTCTTTGGATAAATACCCAGAAGTAGAATAGCTGGATCATATGGTAGTTCTATTCTTAATCTTTTGAGGACTCTGGATACTGTTTTCTATAGTGGCTGCACCAATTTACATTCCCACCAACAGTGTACAAGGGTCACTGGCTTCCAGCGATGCAGCTCTACTCACACCTGACACTCTGGGGCTCACAGAGAATTTTGACTGTCAGGTGTGAGTACAGCTGCATGGCTGGAGGCCAGCACCACACCCCTTTCTGAGCTTCATTGGCATTTCAAGTGGGAAGTGACTGAGGAGTCCCTGGGCTGACATTTGGATTGTCTGATAGGCAGGGATTGTACTCAACTAATTAAGGGCTCTTCAAGTACTGAATTAGACTAAGTGTCACTCAAAGACAGAAACCAACAATTTTGTGTCCCCACGCAGGGCTCAATCACAGGGTCTTGTCCTAAGGGAATGGTCCCTCCATGGGGCTGAGACTAATGGAGACTGTGCTGTTCCAGGCAAAGAGGAGAATAGTGACTTTAGTACGGATTATTGGGACCAAAAAATGGAATTAGGTACTGAATAAATATTTGCTCTTGCCTAAATTTTCTACTTGACTTTAAACATGGAGATCGTGTTTATGTCTTTAAGAGTAATTAGCACAGTATAAGGTGTTTAATAAACACTCATTGATTGGTTGATAACAATACCCAAACATTTCTTATTCTTATTATGTCTCAGGCACTGTGTTAAATCTACCTCATGCCCTATCTTATTTACTCCACACAATCACCTCTGCAGGTAGGTACCATTATTGCCCGTATTTTACAGTTAAAGAAAATGAAGTGCAGAGAAATTAAGTTTTACTTGCTTCAAGTCACACAGCTGGTAAGTGACAGAACTAGGATGTGAAGCAAGGTTGCCCGTGTTGCTTCACCCTCAATACGGGCTCTCAGGATTTATGCAGATAGAGAAAATGCCAGTTTAAAGGGTACATGGTTTAGGGAGAAAGTGGCTCAGTGACAGGAATTATGGGGTTTTAGAAAAACTAGATAGCTTTGGGGACATTCAAGTTTAGGATTTCCAGAACCCTCTCTGGTAATGTTCCCTCATTCGGCTGCTCTGGTTTCTCATCTCTCACTCCGTCTTTTTCCCTTTCTTCATTCCTTATTCCTTCCTTCCTTTATTTTTAAATCTTTTCATGAAGTAATACACACACAAACATTCAGACACAGAGAAAAATATACACATCTATTCATTTATTTTAAAAACATAGCCAATAAGTACTTATCACAAAAAACGAATCAGAAAATACAAATAGGTAAAACAAAATAAAAAGTAAAATCCACCCTGAATAGCTTTGCTCAAATGAAATACACACTCACTATGCTTAAACCAGATCTGGTTCACAGAGGCCAAGAGGGACCTACCTTTTGGTCTAATAAAGCACAGCTGAAGGATTACGTTTTTATGGGATAATAGACTTGGTTTAAAGATTTAAGAAGGTAGAGTAAATCATAATGGTATTCAGAGGCAACAAATTTGTAGGACCTATTTAATATTAGAGAAAGAAATGGGCAATGCATTAATGTGGGCAGCTGCCTGGCATAGCAGAAAGCCTGTGGGGTTTACTGTCAGACAGCCTAGATCTGCGTCCCGGCCTACTGTTTACAAATTGGGTGATATTGGGCCAGTTTCATGACTTTTCTGAGCCTTAGTTTCCTCACTTGTAAAGTGGGGACAATGATCATCCCTAACTCACAAGATTTGATAAGGGCTAAGGGAGATAATAATGTGAAAGTGCTTTATAAACCACAGGGGACTAAGTGCATATACAATTTTTACATCTTTTAATAATTTCTAATATCTTTTTGGCTTTTTTATTGCTATTCCATATTCTACTATTGGAAAAATAATCATTCCCAGTTTTTTCTTCTATATTTACGTTTAGTAAATTATCCTTTATCATACGTGTTTGCAATTTTGAGTTTTTGCCTCTAAATCAGAATAAAACTCTGATTTATTAAACTATTTTCCTAGGTAATCAATGTCATATAAAATGTTATTCTAGATCTTCTAGAGCAATAACAATTCCATTTAATTTAATATCATCATCAAACGGAGGAATGTATCCTTAATTCCTTTCCCCAAGTTTTGCTCCATCTTTCAGCTTTTCTCCCTCCTTTCTCTTTCAAAATAAATAGCCCTCTTCTTCTAAAAGAAGTACCCTTCAAAAAAGCAAAACAAGATGCAACCTTGCAGTTTAGTCTCATACCACTGTACACCAGCCCCGCAAATCCCAGGAAAGTTCACAGGCCCCGGGCTTCTTATTCTCCATGAAGTCACATGGCGTGAGGTCCCAAATCTATTATTTCCTGCCTGCGTGTTTTGGACAAGTGGTTTAACTTTATCTGTAAAATTTAGGATGATAACAATACCTACACTGTAGAGTTGTTGTGAAAACTGAATAAGATAATGTACACAAATGTTCTGGGCACGTAGTAACTATTCAATAAATGTCCATTCTTTATGCCAATGTGCCCCTCCCACCACCATCAAGTTGCTTTCTAAAAAGAGGTCTCTCTTGTAGGATTGTGGCCTCTTTACTTGAAAGTAATAAATCCTTGCCTTTCAAAACATTTATATACATAGCACTTTACAATTTGCAAAATTGTAAAGTTTCTCTCCATTATCTCATTTGAGTCTCATAACCATGAGGACACACAGGCAATATTATTACTCCCAGAGATGAGGAGATTGAAGCTCAGAGATTAGGTAATCTGCTGAATTCCAAGCAGCAATTAGAGAGGCATCCTTGCCCTGGAGGGCAGATTCCTTTCACCCTCTCCTTCTTCTGCAAATTGGAAGCTGGAACTATTCTCCCTCACTTGCAGATGAAGGAGTTTATAAACACACATTCCTTAAAGTGCTGAGATATTTCCTGTGGGTTATTAAGACAGCCAAAGCCAAAATCTAATCAGGAGTTTTTCCAGACCAGACCAGCTTGGCCTGACCAATTGGAAGTGCAGGGTCACTGGAAGAAAGAACGAGACATGGAAGAAAGGTGAAGACCAGGGACCAGAGAACATCCAGATGATTGGGGGATCGCAAGAACATTCTATGGAAACCATCATACTCGACAAGTTAAATCACTCAAGTCAATAATGTGGCACTTCCCCTCCAATATCCTCAGAATTTGGAGAAGGAGTGCGGTTCAGAGAAAAGAGGGGGGCTTCGGGAGTTAGACCCACTTGGTGCTGCAAATCCCAGCTCTGTAAGTTATTGGCTAGAGAGTATTAGTCCTTGATTTTCTCCTCTGTAAAATGAGGATAATAATAATTACCTCATAGGTCTATCGTAAGAATTAAATAGCAAAGTAGGGTGCTCAAGAACAATGGGTTTTAGAGGCTGAGTCTTGGGTCTTCCACCTTCTGGGAGACCCTGGACTATTTACATAATTTCTGCACTTTACTTTCCTCATCTGTAAAATGGGATAATAATAACAACTCTCTGAGTTGTACTGAGGATTACATGAGATGCAGCTAGAAAAGAACTAAAAACAAGACCGGGTACATAGAAAGTGCTCAGAAAAGAAGAGCTACAGGGCAGCGTAACCGTGAAGAGTGTGGGCACCGGGCTCGAGACCTGTGTGTGACTTGCGCCCCTGCCACGTACTGGCTGTGTGATCTTGGGCTGGTGACTTCACCTCATGTCTCAATCTCCTCATCTTAAATTGAGGATAATAATAATATGTGCCTCATTGGTTTGAAAAGAGGATTAAATAAGAACATATATGTAAAGTGTTTAGAAGGGTGCCTGGTACCTAAGTGCTCTATAAATGTTAATTATTACTAGCTTTGATTATTCTATTTCCCTTCCCTTTCCTGGTGTCTGTAGGATTTTCTGCTCCTATCTAGGTGAAGAGAATTTGGACTGAGGCTGAAGTGAACCACTCTGAGGGGGACCACCCGAGGGCTCTGTGGGCCCCGAGCGCTGGCCGGGCTCCTTCCTGTACCTCCTTAGCCACAGCCTCCGGCCTCCAGCCCTGCCTCTTCAGAGTGAGCCCAGGGGCCTGGGGGCCCCATTTTGGAGCGGGCTTTGCGGTCAGGCAGCCATAATCTGTCCCTCGAGCCACACCAGAGTCTCATTAAAATGTGCCCCATAAATGTTAAAAAATTTACACATAAAAAAATTCCATGCATGAAACTGAAACCGTACGTTTTACAGCCTCAGTTTGAAATCTTGCATAATATATAAAACCTCAGCCCTGCACTGGGGGCCCGTAAATCAGATTTTATAAAAAAAAGCTTTTACCTTTCAAAGGGGTTTGGGGAACTTGCAAATTTTACAGACTTTACCAACTGCCAGTCTGAGGCTGCTAGGCCCAAGCAGGGGACCCAGATGAGCCCTGGGTGGTGTGGGAATTGGAGTGGCAGGTGTCCCCAGGGGAGCTAACCAGGGGGGGTTCCAGCGTAGCCACCATGGGGGTAGAAAGCCACCCCCATAATATAAAGAGTGTGGGCATCAGGAGGAGAGACGCTGGTGGTACTCTGTAAATGAAGGCTCTATTGCCCCAGGAAGTAGAGAGGTGGGGTGACATAGTGGAAGGAGCAGAGACCAGGAGCCAGCAGACCTGGGTTCTGGTTCTGACAAGTCATTTCCCTTCTCTGGGCTTTAGTGTCCCCATCTATAAAATGCCGGAGCAGGGTGCGTTGGGCTTACTTCTTTCAACAGTTGCGTTTTCCCCTAACGTTCTGTGATCCTAAGTTTCTCTTCCCACAGGGGTGCTGTCAGAGCTGCTGGCTACCCAGGGGAGGGAAGTTCCTTCAGAAGCCTACAATCTGGGAACCTCTCTGATCTGTGGGCAGCTCTCAGAGAGCTTACTCAGCCCTTCCCGCGGGAACTTGTCTGGGAGACTGTCGGGAGCAGGGGAAGTTACAACTGGCATGGACGAGATGGGGGCGGCCAGCTGGAGGTGGGAGGATTCATGTCCAAATGGTGGGCCTGGTGGCGCTGGGGACCATGGGCACACTGGGCTTCAGAGAAAGCAGGATGAGAGCGAGGCTCGAAGGCCCAGGGTGGGACAAAGTTTTGGGGGACCCCAATTGCTCCTGACAATCCCATCTGTGAAAGTCAATATTCAAGGGCAAAGGAAAGCCGCCCTGACATACATATATATAAAAAATAAATCTCTCAATTATCTCAGCTCATTTGCTTGGGGTCTCTCATTTTATGTCCCTGCTCTGCTGCGCAGTATATCTGTCCGGATAAAGAGTTACAGTCCGTTGGGCTACGTGTGCGGGGTTGTAAAAAACACAGATGCCAAATTAACTGGCTGTGGCACTCGGCAGCTGATTGAGCTGATAATGACGCGATCTGACCTTTTTCTAATTTCTAATTATGTGCATCTCAGCTGTGCTGGCTACATGATTCTTATCCTAATGATGGCTCCTGTTGTTGGCCTCTTCATCTCCCCCCTCCCATCACAGGACTACAAGTGGGGTGGTAAAGGGCACTGCTTGACTCCCTAAATAAAGTTTCAGGGTCCCAGCCACATAGTCTCTTTGATGGCAGGAGGTGAGGCTGGAAAGCTGGAAAGTCTTGCCTTAGTGATACTGCATTTGAGATTAACCTTCTGGACGCCACACATTTTTAAAGGCCATTTAGTTCCACAAGCCATCTCATTAATTTTTTTATTACAGTCTCATGAGATAGGTGTATTAGATTCACAGATGAGGAGACCGAGTTTCAAAGAAGTTAGGTCATGAAAGGCTCACAGATTGTAAGCAGTGAAGCTAGGTTCTGGTCTTTTATCTCTAAGTGCTCCTTCAAACTGTCTCCATTTAAATAATTGATCAATCAACCAGTCATTGACTGTGGCTAACTCATCTAGGTAAATTAGGTTCACATGGGGGGATGGTATGTCCAAGGATTGCTCCACCAACTGGACCACTCCCAGCCCAGTCACCTGAGATAGAAGACCAGGGAACACCAGAGGTCTGGGGACCCTGGGGCAGTCCTGACAACATCCACATCCCTAGGTCAGGCCTGGCACCTAGCAGACACTTAACCAAGGCTTGTCATATTGAATCAAGAAATCTGATTCTTTGAGTGAACAGAACCCAGAGAGACCCAGGTAGTGTTGGCAAGGGGAAAGCACGGAGCTGGCCACTCTTCAGCTGTACTAGACTAGGAGGCTGTCCTCCATGGGTCTTCCATAGCTCACCTGGCAAGTGGTGGTGGGCAAGTTAAGTGAGGTTTGTCTCCCCAGGGCTCTTACCTCTTGAGAAGGTTTAAATTCACTCATATTACTCAGTCTGATTTTAGGTATTTCCTACCAACTTAGGCCTCAGTTTCTTTTTATGTCAAGTGATAGAAGTGGGTCCTCACACCAGGTCTGTTCCAGTTCCAGGAGAAATGGTGGCTTATCTCCTGGCTCCATGGCTGCTGTGGGTCTAAAGCCTGCTTCATAGCTGCAGCTCTGAGATTCTGATCAGCACACAGCAGGGCAGGGCAGGGCAGACCAACCTGCACTTACTATTCGGCCAGTTGGAGAACCTGCATGGGGAGGCTCTCCCAGGGGACCTGGGAGACAGCAGTCTGGGCTCCTGGGGAGTGGCTGCTGGGTCCCAGCAGGGAAGAAGGAGGGCCAGGGATGAGCAGAGGTGGACCTGGCGATCTTAGATACCTGCGCTAACACTCCTGATGGTGACAAGTGCTTATCCTCTGGCCCAGGCCTGCTCCCTCTCTCTAAATGCTGCCCTCATCTTAACGCTTCACAAATTTCCAGGCCGGGGTGGGCTCTCCTGGTAGCTCTTTTGGACTCTACAGAGTATCATATTCAACTCCTGAGAGAAGTGGTGGGGTGGATAATTTACAACACAGACTAATACCTAAGTCATTTAAATCTGTTCTGCAGATGCACTGTGTCTGTATGTGTGTGTGTGCATGTATGTGTGTATGTGTGTGTGTGCATGTATGTGTATACGTGTGTGTGTTGTTTGTATATATGTGTGTGAGTGTGTGTGTGCGTGTACGCTTTCTTTCTCTCTTTCTGGAGCCACATTTGCTTTTCTAATTCTCTTTCCCTTTTGGGAGCAGGTACCTGCTGAACTCTGGATGCAAGAGGTCAGCACTATCATCAGTTTGTGGAGGAGACTTTTGCAGTTTCCAAATTCACTGTGCATAATCTGGGTAATCCACCCCCAGAAAAATCAAGAATTGTGGTTAATATTTCCGGGATGACCATTTATCAAGATGAACGAACACAGCAGCCTCTCTCCTGCTCTCTCTCAGCAGAATTCCCAGAGCTAGATGAGAATCTCAGATGTCATCCAGCCTGGTGGTTACCAAACGTTATTGATGATTGCAAGTGCCTGGGAAACTTTTAAAAATGTAGTTTCACAGACCCCACCAAACTTACTGAATCACAATTTCCAGGTGGTGGGGCCCGGGGATACGTAATTTTTTAAAAGCTGTAGTGATGATCTAGATGGCAAGCTAGGTATGGGAGCCTGATCTACTGGATCCTCCTAAAGGGCGGGACCTCTGCTGGTCTTCTTCTCAACATGACTGTGTCTCCAGGTCTTTCTAACTATTGATGAGCTTGAATATGCCTGTCCCCCACATCCTCCACACTGCGGCACACCCGCTACCGGCTCCTCTCTGGGCAGCCCAAGACCGATTTACTAACATACCAGGACTCCATCCCTCAGAACAGCTACCCCAGACATTCTGGCTTCTATGACCCTCCTTTCCTCCTGTCCGCTCTGCAAGAAGGTGGGCAGCAAGATGCTGGCGCTACAGTGGGCAGAGAAGGGGAGAGCTTTGGCAGCGAAACCCGTGTATGCGACTCTTGGTTTAAGGGACTTAGAAACGGTTCTCAGCTGCTGAAAGGGTGCATCTAGTGTCTGCCCCATGGTGGAGATGCAAACTTTTTTGTTGAATGAATGAATTAAAGGATCATTTCTAGGGCATTTGGAGGGGATCAGAGGGTAGGAGGACCCTAGCCAGGGTGGAGGTTGGAGGGTCTTTACCAGATTGTCCAGTTCTGGGTCATCGCTGAAGAAGGGTTTGTGCTCCTGCTCCTGCTGGTGGACAAAGTTCTCGATGTCCACATCAAAGCTGGCGGAGGTGATGCACTCAGAGCCCTGGGTGGCCTGTTCACATTTCTCAAACAGCAGCGTCAGGAGCGGGAAAAGAGGGTGCCTGCGGGGACACGAAGAGCTCACACATGTGCACACATGGAGACCTGCGGCTGGTGGGTCCCATTCCCACATTCCCACCACTTCTTCTCCCAAGGTGCCACTCCTTGAGAACGTCCCCATTCCCCAAGGTCAGCCTAGATGGCAGCATTTCCTGCGCTGGCACAGAGGATCCAGTCTCCCAATTCCTGGGGCTGCAGAAGGCTCTGTTCCTCCCCACTTGGTGACTAACTTTTCCCTTTGGTCAGATAAGCTGCAAGGACATTTGATGAGAGATGAAGGGTATAACCCTTCAAAGAGGTAGGTGTCCATTTCTGGCTCAAGGTCAGTCTGGGAAGGAAACATATTAAATGTCCAGAGAAGTTCTGGACATGAACGTTAGTGGTTGGTCACAGATCCACTCTTGTCGGCCTGGAGCCAGCTGAGGGCAGAACCTGTGTGTGGGTGTGTGCAGCGGGATTGTGTGAGAGCAAATCGTCCACACATGGTGGGCAGATGTCTGCACCTGCCCTGCATCTGTTGGCCGACTCAGTCTAAGTCAGACGCCCCAGATACATGAGTAACATCTCCCTGCGCTTTTCCGTCATCGCACACTTAGCACAGCTGTAATTAAATGATTATTTGCATCATTATTTGTTCACTGTTTTCCTCCAAGACTGTCTCTGTCTTAATGATCCTATATCCTTAGGACCCTGCCCTGCATGCTCATAAAAAGGCACTTCATAAATATTCAGTGACTGACAATGAATCAGTGAATGGAGAGTCTGTGAGTGTGTGGGTGTGTCTGGGTGTGGGTCTCTGATGTAGATATGTCAGCTGAAGTACTTACCTGAACGGCTCTGTGGGTCTCAGCTTCGACATCACTGACTCCAAGAAACTTCCTTGACTCTCCCCCCTAACGCCTACCTATGCTGACAGCTTCCTGAGATGTTTGTTTCATCATCTGCCTTCCTCAATGGACTGTGAGCTACATGAGGGCAGGAATCCAGCCACCTTATTCATCCCTGTCTGCCCAGAGTCTAGCAGAGGTATGTAGATCCCAGTAAGTATCTGTTGAATATGTATGGTATGTATGTGCCTATTTGCATATATAAGTGCCTAGCATTCTTGTTTCTCTGCAGCATGTGTGAACAACCATGCCTTAACATCCAGCACATGTGTATGTGTGTGGGTTGTTGACACTGGACTCTGGAGCCCCATGCCCTCCCATTGTGGTTCCAAAAAAGCCTCTGCACATCCCTTTCTGGTCTCTTGCTTCAGTCCCCTGGGACCATGAAATCTAGCTCCTTTCTTTTTGAGTAAGCCATGCCTGCTGGGACAGGAGAAGTACGTGTGCTGGGCCTGGCCCCCAGGCCTCTGCCAAAGGGAATGTTCTAGCCAGCACTGCCCAATAGGACTTGCTGCAACAATGGAAATGGTCTACAATCTCTGCTGTCCAATATGGTAGCCACTAACTACATGAAGCCAATGAACATTTAAAATAAGACTGTTGTGGGGGCCGGCCCAGTGGTGTAGCGCTTAAGTTCGTGTGCTCTGCTTTGGTAGCCCGGGGTTCGCAGGTTCGGATCCCGGGCGCACACCAATGCACTGTTTGTGCAGCCATGCTGTGGCGGCGTCCCATATAAAGTGGAGGAAGATGGGCACGGATGTTAGCTCAGGGCCAGTCTTTCTCAGCAAAAAGAGGAGGATTGGCATGGATGTTAGCTCAGGGCTAATCTTCCTCACACACACAAAAAAGACTGCCGTGTCTAGGACATTGCATTTTAAATTTAATTTAACTAATTTTAAATAGCCACATGTGGCTAGTGGCTTCCATACTGGAAAGCACAATAAGTCATGAAAAGGAAAATAGACCATGCTTTCTCCCTCCAGCACGCCATGATTAAACACACCCAGAGAAGGGCTGAACATGCAGCCTACACAGTGTTTGTAGGTAGATGGGGGAGCCTGCCCCGTTTGCGCATTCTAATAATTCTAGGCAAAAAAACAGAAGGTGCTTAGCCCCATCCACACTCAGACCCACACCTACTGGTCATTCTACTCAGGCCAAGGGGCAGTAGGGGATGGGTGGAGATGAATTCCTGCTTCAGATGAGCTGCCTGGCTTGGCAGAGCCGGCCCCTGGACACTGTCTCCTGACCCCTGTTGTGGAAGTTCATGCATACACTGCTGGGCCCCACGCCTGCAGGCTCAGTTATAGTCTGGAGGGAAACAAGGCTCAGTGTCTGAGGGCGGCCCATCTGCAGCTCCAAACTGCTAGAAGATCTATTCAGCCCCCGCAGGAAGCTGGTAGAGAAAACAATGGGTTCACTTAGCCATTGGGCTGAAGACAAAGAGAAAACCAGGTGAAGGGTTAAACTCCAGTCTAAGTCTTCATTTGCAGCCACTAATACCGCAGCATATTATAGTCTAATCTAACCTGATCCCAGTTTAATGCAAGATTCTCCTGGCCCTGAGTGGAATACCAAAGAAAGCCTCAGTGGCTGTAATTTAAGCAGAGCCCTGCAGTGGTTTAGCTGAGGGACATGAAAGGCAAATTCCAGACGGTGTTATGAATTATTGCGCCTTATGAACCTTCCTACTCTCAACAGATGCCTGCTGCCATTTAAACAGCCACTAGATCAATTAGGAATGAAAGGCACAAATCGACTCTGTACAAGGGCACTAAATTACCAGGAACTAATAATCCGCAGCATCGTGCCAGGTGGTGGGGGTGCGGCCCCCGCCCCAACCCCGCGCAGGCGCCGGTCACTGCGAGTTCCTTTCCCACTAGTTGGAGGGAGGGTGGGCAGCTGCTGCATGGAGAGGGGATGGTCTGTGTGTGTGTGCACCTGGGTGAATGTAGGCTGTCAATGAGAGCAGGTGTGAGTGTTGTGTAAGTGTGCTGTCCGGTGCGTTTTTATTGTGTGCACACACGGTGTTGTATATATGCAGTACATATGCATATATGGGTTGTGTGTACAGAATTGGGGTACAGATTTTGTGTGCTGTGAATACAGAGTGCATATGCCCTATATTGTATGCAGTGTGTGTGCACGTGCTATGTGTTTTGTATGCGATTTGTGTGCGGGGATTGTGTGTTCTGTGTACACAGCATGAGTGGCATGTGGGGTGGGGAAGAGGGATCTGCCTGTGACTGAGTCTCCGAGCTATTAGCACTAGAGTTGGGGTGGCGAGAGGAGGGTAGTCTCCTCTGCCACTGTCCTTGCTTCTGCAGGGAGGAAAGTGGTCAGAGAGGGCCTCTCTGAGGAGGTGATATTTAAGTTAAACCTCCAATGATGAGGAGGCAGTCATGCAAAGATCTGAGGGAAGGGTGTTCCAAGCAGGAGAAAAAGCAAAGCACTTGAGATAGGAATGAGCTTGGCACATTTCTGGAACAAAATGCAGACGAGTGTGGCTGGATTGAGGTAGGCAGGAGGGGAATGGAGGGAGATGAAGTTGAAGAGGTAAGCAGGAGTCAGATCATAGGTCTCAGACAGGGCTGGGCTTTGGGGGGCTGGGGGTGAGGTGGGGTGGAGGCATTGTCACATACATTGGGAAACAATGTGCACCTTCTATGCAGAGCCATAGCGTGGATCCCTTTTATAAACCTCTCATTTCCAAGAGTTAGATCTCTCCAGAATGGGTGTGTGTGTCGGGGAGGCATATCTAGGGGTGTTTTCTGTGGCTTCTGCTATCTCCCAGAAGAAGGAAATATGCTTTCCATCCTCTACCTGAAATTAACCAAGGGCCCTTAGAGCACAGAACAGGTTCATGGCTGCCTCTCTCCAGCCCCTCCCCACCTGAGCTGCACTACCAACTCCCAAATCCTCCCTTCTCACACCCCCCTTCCCCTGGCTCCTGTCTCCAGTTCCACTCACCCCAATCCCTGTATCCCTGAGCCCAGGAGCTTGGACAGCATCTGAGCTTACCCAGGGCTTTTCATATGAACCATCCAGAGTCATTGGGACTGCCTGTGGCTCCCAGGCTGTATCCGTCTGGATCCCTCGATAAACCCAGACTGCTACCTGCTACCTGCTACCTCAAGCGTAGGGATCGCTGAGATGCTCTGCACCCGCCCCCTGAGAAACAGGTTCAGTTTCCCAATGACTTAGCTGGGTTCGTGACTGCAGTCATGTCATGGGCTTCTCTAAGGCTGTTCCCAGCCCATGTCCCAGCCCCTTCCCCAGCTGCCCAGCCTACACCTACTAAGGGTTGACCTATATTTCTATCTACCCTCCAACATCACCTTGTAAGGCTTGGCATGAGGCTGGAAGCCACCCTCAAGGAGTCCTTTCCAGCAACTCCCACTGCAGGCTTGGGGCAGGTGGGGTGAATAGGATAGGGATCATGAGAGCCGGGCATCTTAGCACCTGGGACATGAATTGCCTTGTCTGAGCCAGGCATCAAATGGGAAGAAGGATTTCCAGTTAGGTTGGGATATTGGTTCTTCTACTCTTGGCCTTCCCTGAGCTTCAGTTTGTCCAACTAAAATGGGTTTAAGGTGTTCCTCTTCCCGCTGCCCAGATCTCTCCCATTGTGCATCAATACCCTTCAGAGGCTAGAAGCAGGAATGTTGAAACTTGGTCCCCAGTGCCCAGACAATGATGAACAAGATAAGAAAGATGGCCATTAAACTTTATTTCCAAGGAGCGAGGACATTTAACCTCCATAAGAGCTCACCTTCTCCCTCCCTGGTCTTTCTCTTCTCTTCTTCCCCTATGTCGCCTCCACCTGACCGCGCCCGCCACCCCAATCTCTCTTAAGCTGTTCAAAATTTGGAGGAAATAAATCTCACTGCACTAATTCAGTGAGAGTTTGAGCCTCGTCAGTGCAGAACAAATAAAAGGAGTGAACTGGCATGACATTTTACTGCAGAAGAGAGGTCGTTTCCAGCCACTAATAAAAAGGATTTGACACAGACTAATAAAGAGAAATGAATTTCTCTAATGGCCTAATTTAGCACATTCAGCACTGTGCCTCTGCCTGGGTGCTGGGAGGGCGGGAGCCTTTGCCGCCGTGAGCGCGGACAGACCCAGGAGCTGGGGAGAAATGTGTGGCTCCAGGAGAGGGGAAGGAGAGATGATCTCAAATAACATTTTATGATTATTTTTTTTTTTCTGAGTTTCTACCTCCACCCCCACACTCATCACCTCTCCCCAGGAGCATCTGAACCAAAATCAAGCTCAAGATATGCAGTTCCTGTTAACGATCCAAAGAAATAAAGAGCCCCTCTCCACAGAATTGCAGTCTCGTGCTAGCTTAAGATGGTGATTAAACCGGATGTGTTGATTTCTACAGGGGTTTAAGCCATCGTTTGGTTTAATTACTTCTGACATTTCTGCCTTTGTGTTTTTTACACCACCCAAATTCGCTGGCCTGGAATGCCCAGTTTGGGGTCAGGATATTTGGGGCTGCCCCCGAGAGCAACTGATACACTGTGGCCCAGAACTGGGCAGGATTTCAGCTGAAGCCTTTTGCAGAAGTGAACATCACTCCCTCTCTAGCAGCAGAGAGGCTGAGATCCCTCACTCAAACCCCAGTTTTAAATCAGGGCAAAGCCCCAACCCCCTTCTAATGAGGCTTCTGGGAGCATCCTTGGGTGAGTGAGCTCAAGGATGGTAGGGAGAAATAGGAGGTAATAATAGGAGGGCTCAACACAGCCCATTTTATTTCTCCCTACCTCCAGACTGATATTCTTAAGGTAAATTGGCCCGATAGGCTTCCCTAACATTTCCAAAGCGCTCCTGGCACAGATCACAACTTCCTTGGTAATTCTTATATCTAACTTAAAGTTCCCCTATAAGGCTGAAGCTCATTTCCTTTTGTTAAGAGGACTCAAGAAAAGACAAGTGTACTCTTTTCTGCCTCCCTTCCTTTCTCTTTGGACAACCTGGGTGTATAAAAAATGTTTTTAAACATTTCTTCCTGCTTAAAGGACCAGAAACAGAGACAGGAAAAAGAAAGAATGCAAAAATATAGAGGTTTGGAGAGGCTAAGATGCAAAGAACAAGAGAGACAGAGACAGAGAACAGACATGCAGACAGAACAGAGCACCACAGACTTTGAGGGGGGGCAAGGATGCTCACACGCAGGGGGAGACATTAGTGTTGAGTGCTCTTTCTGGGTGATAAACCTTGTGATTCACAGTCATGCCACTCCGTCACTTCTGAGCCTCTCAGCCATCCCTTCCCTTGTGACCTTGGCCAGGACTGCAGACCTCAATTATGGGTCCAGCCAAGTATGTGGCAGCCTGCCTGGCTGTCCACCTCCTCTCCCTGTGACTGACCTTGGAGCCCCCAAGCGTGTCCTGGACCTCACCTCACAGCCCAGACTCACCCAGCTGGGGGAGGTGGACAGAGGAGGCCCAGTGTCTGCACTCATCCCCTCCCTGGGCCCTGGCTGCTTCTTCCACTGGGGACAGGGGGTTAGAGCCTCCAGGCCCTTCCTAGCTGGGATGAGGATGGTTGGTCCAGGGGTGGAATGTATGATAGGAGAGCAAAATTTCTGGGTAGAGATTCTCAGTGATGAGCTAGTGGGACCAGAGGCCTGGTCGGGGTCAGACTGCTGCAGAAGACATTGGTCTGTTTGCTGGTGAGGTGGGGCGGAGAGGGGGAAGCAGCAACCAGGCTGGTTCTCTGATTTCCCAACCTAGTCTCTACTGACACACACAGTGGAGGCCTCAAGCTGCCAAAGGCCCACCACCCTGGAAACTCTGCCCAAGGGCCGGCATTTTGACATTTGATTTCTAGTACTCCAGGTCAGAGGTCACTGGGATCACAGAATCAGAGACAATACCCAAGAGCTACCTTCCAGGACGGCCCCCTGTCCCTTTCCTGGGCATCTACTCAGGGCCGGAAGGCCCATAACAAGTATTCATTCTGGGCACTATAGTGAAATTTCCCCTGCATGCTGATGAAATAAAGTCAACATCCTCAGATGAACACCCAAGGAGCTCACGGTGTGGCCTCAGCCTTCTTTTTGGTATTTCTCCTCGGTAGATTCCACAGAGAATGTGGTGGTTGGAGGGACAGCAGGTGGACCCTGGTCCCCTTATCTTCACTACCCCCTTTACTAGCTCAGGCAAATCAGACTTCCTGTACTGCTGTTCCTTCCACATGAACTGTCTCTATGTCTCTACCTGTCCCTTCTAGTAACCTTCCAAATCCAGCCAAAATGCCTTCCCTTCTACAAAGGCTCCCTGATGGGTCTCTCCAGCAAGAGAAACCATTGCTTCATCTGAGCCATCATGGGAAATGCTTTCAGGTTTCTACCTTGACCTCACTCACCATTTGGGTGAGAAGCTGTGTGGTCTGAAACAAGCACAGACTTGGGAGTCAGACAGCTGTGTGGCTTTGGGGCAAGTTACTGAGTTTCTCTGAGCCTCAGTTTCCTCGTTTATAGAACAGGGATAACACTGCCTACCACACAGGTTATTGTAAGGATTAAATGAAGAAACATGTAGAGCGTCTGGCAGTTAGTAAGCTATCAATTAATGCTTGTTCCATTTCCCTGGAAGGGTGTGAGGGCACCTTTTTTATTCAGAGCAACATTGACACCATCCACTCCAATACGTTTATATTCCCATCTCCACTGACTCATTTGGCAGGGAAAACAAGCCCACATGCCAATTCAAATAGAGGTGCAGAAAGAGGAGGAGGAGAGTCAACGTACAATTTATCAGAACTTAGAATCTCATTTCTTTAACCAAAAAAGCGCTGCCAGTAAGAATTTATTTTTATTTCCCTTATGACACTTATTAAATTCTACTAACTATAGTTGTTTGTGCAGACTGTCTTCCTTACTCCATGGTGAGCTCCTCTGGTCCATGATCTCATCTTATCTCTTTTTGAATTCCCAAGGGTCAAGCACAGTGCCTGGCACACAGCAGAGGATCAATAAATATTTGGTGAATGAATGAATGGGAACAAATGAATGAATGAAGTAAGCACTGATTATGGGAAGGAAGGTTCTGAGACACAGTCCTGAAGTTCTTTTGGGCTCAGAATCCATTCCTACTGCGGTACTCAGATCTGACATTGCCATCTGGCAGCTTCTAGCCACAGTTGCTACAAAAGGACCTTCTTTGGGCTCTGCTGGGGTGTGGGGGGTGGGGGCTGGCAGGGTCCTGGAGGGAGGGGAGTGAGTGGGGAGGAAGTGCTCACCCAGCTTTCCACTTCTCCTCCCCTTGAAGGCACCAGATGGAGAGAGCAGAGTGGGGTGTGGGAGAACAAGCCAGCAGCTCCTGGTTGGATGTATTTTTACTTCAGGTGTGACGTTGAAACCATGCGGGTGTATTTTTAGTCCTGCCCAGTGGGCGGTGTGTTCGCCTGGGTTGCCTTGGAGAGGACTTCTTCTTGTTGCTAAATTAGAATTACATCTGCTAGGGTTCCTGGGCTCCAACCAGCTCCTCCCCCAGGTGGGTGGACAGGTCCATTCCTGGCAAGTTCTGGCCACAGTCTGCTCTGTCCCTGTCTCTTCACACTCACACACATACACACACACACACACACACACATCTCCCTCCTTGTACATTTTTTAAAAAATAAATATGAAATCTTAACAAAGTGAACGTTAAGGCTAGTCTGCAAGGGCAAGAATACAAAGAACCTAAAACTTGAGACTGGGTAGGATTTCGTGTCCAGCTCCTTCATTTGAAGGAGAGGTAACTCAGGCGCAGAAAAGAGAAGTGTCTTTCCGGAGGTTAGGCAGCAAGTGAGAGGCAATCAGAACTTCTATGTAAGTCACCAGAGATTCAGCCAGTCCCCAGTGAGGAAGCTCTTTGGGGGCAGGGATGGTGTGGGAAGGGGCACTCTATCCATTTTGCCTGGTGACTGGCAGTGACTAAACACATATTCACACACATTTGGTGGCACTTCGTAAGTTACAAAGTGCTTCTCCGTGTGCTTATTGCATTTAAACACCCAATATTCTTATTATTCCCATTTTACTGATTAAATAATTGTATCAAGCCAATAAGTAACTGAGTTGAGACTTAAACCTGGGTATGCAAACTCCAAATTTTGTGCTCTTCTCTCTCTTCCATGTGCTACTTTTGAACCATTATTGGAATCACTTCATCCTCCTCCTTTTTTTCTCTCCTGTCCTTGAGTCATATGTGTTCTGAGGTCACAGAACTGAGCTGCCATATTTATCCTTCCAGCATCAAGACAGTTGCAGCACATGAGAATCTCTGTCTTATCAAATGAGTTTCCAAAAGAACCTTCTCTCATAATAATACTTCTGTGTGTTGGGAGAGAGCTTCAACGTTTTTATAAAGCTTTCATTTTCTCATTTGATGCCTACCCTGTGGGATAGGAAAACTTATCTAAAGAGGTTAAATGATTTGCCCAGTGGTAGAGTCAGAACTTAGGCTGCTTAGTCTTATGTTCTTTCCACTTGGCTACAAAATGGACCAGTTCTTGGGAAAATCTTAAAAGAAGGGCAAGACTGGCTTAGTCCAGCCCTGGTGAGAAACTCTTGGCCATGCGAGCCCTCAAAGCCCAGCTTGCTGGCTCTCCTCCCACTCCACCCCACCCCATTCACACTAGTGGGAGGTCCAATTGCTGATTGTCTTCCCTCTAGTAAGGAGGACAGATCTAGTTTGGTACTTGTCACAGTAACTACTCACAAATGTAGCCACCATTCATTGTGAGCCTTCTATGTGCTAAGCAATGTCAGCTGTTAGCATTGGTTATCTTCTTTAATCCTAACATAACCTTGTGAGGATAAAAGTCATTGGGATTCCAGGCTCCTGGATCTCTTATCAGTGTGCCTTGTCTCGGCGGGGTACCTGGACTATTCAGCTCTGCCTAGGCCAGGCCGTGAGCTGTGGAAGCAGCAGGACCCACCGCCGCTGAACATACCTGCTCCCTGGGCCAGGCAGCTGCAGCCTCTGTGCCTGCCAGCAGCATATGCGGAGGCTGGGCTTGGGGGTGGGGGGGCCTTCAGATGCTGGCAGGAAGGGCAGGGAACAGTGCCGGGGGAGAACTGAGCATGGTTTTACTGTCAGATTATGGCTCCACCAGGATCTCTCCCCTGACTATATTCAACAGCTGAGATGTTCTCTCTGATGCCAGTGAATCCAGCTGCTTCCAAAAGCAGGGAGTGTCTGCTAGAGCTCCCAGCCCCTAAAGCCCAGCCCAGAACGCAGCCTAAAACATCTGCTCCCAGCACCTAGTCCAGAAGCCCTGGCACGGAGCATCTGGTCCTGACTTTTCTGCTTGGAATGGCTGAACTTCTCCCATACCATTCTCAGGCCACCTCACTCAGCACGTTCCAGGAACGACCAAGCACGGTGCCAGGGAAGGCACAGGGTTAAGCCCCAGGGTCAACTTTCTGGAGCCAGCACACCCTTTGGTCACAAGGTGGAAGAGTTCCCTCAAAGACACTTCATTAGGAGGTGCCAGTTCCCAGAGTCCTGGCCAGGCAGCTGCTAAAGAGGACTGTCACCACAGGACCCAGCCCCTCTGTCCAGCCCTAAACCTAGGGGATGCCCCCTCCCCCATCTACCAGCCCAGCCCTAGGAAAGGCAGCTTGGTCATCCTTTCCCTCAGGATTCGCCTCCCTTGGGAGAAGCAGTACAACTTTCCCACACTGCACTGTGGGCCAGAGTCTTGCAGTCAATTCCACAAATACTTTTTTGAGCCTATACTATGTGCCAAGTTTATATTATAGCTGCTTTCTATGTCTTTCTCCCACTCCCTGGACTGATTCTTCTTTATTCAAAACCCCTCTTGGAACTTAACACAATACTTTACACATAGCAGAGCTCAATGAATGTTTAATTGAATTGCAGTGTGAAGACCACTCAATGGGAGCCCTCTCCATCTTGCCTCTGGCTGCATCACCTCTCAGCACTCACCTTCCAGTCTGACCACCCCCAGCTTGCATTCCACCAACATCTAAGAGCAGCTAAGACCTACAGAGTGCTCACCATATGCCAGATTGTTTACCAAGCACTTTATGTATACATGATCTCATTTAATCCTCATGACAATCTTGATGAGGAGATAGCACTATTTTTAGATGCTATTTTACAGATGAGGAAACAGGCCCAGAAAGGTTTAGTGCCCAGTGGTGGAGCCAGAATGTAAACACAGGCAATCTAAGTCTAAAGGTCATGTTCGTGACCCTGAATTCCACCTCCCTGAAGGCACCAGACCACTTCACATCCTGAACTGGCCAACACAACACTTGCTGGTGGCTCTGTTTAAAACCCTCACCCCATGCAGCAAACACTGATCTGTGTGTCAGGTATTATCATACATTATCTAATTTTAGTCCAGCTATTACTATTTTCTTTTTTAAAGTTGAGAAAACAGAGGCTCAGAGAGATTAACTTGCCCAAGGTGACAAAGCTAGCTATCACCAAGTCTATTTCTAGAGCTCATCCCACTGCCCAGCACGGCACTCCACTGCATTTGCACCTCTAGCTACAGGACTATCAGGATCAAGCCCGGAACTTCAGTTACCTTTAGAAGGATGGTCTCAAGGGAGCCATCCGAACACTGCCCATCGCCTGGTCTGATCTTTCCCCGAATGAGTGTGGATTCTAGAGGAACCCAGTCTGAATGAGACAGTAACAAGTGTGATATAAACAGAGCTTTAGAAATGTATATTGCTTTTATGGAAGTACAACTGGACTTCAGCATAAGCTAGCTAAGGGCAGGTAGCACATAGGTAGAAGCTCTGAGTTTGTGGCTTATAGAGAGATGAGAGCGGTGTGAAGAACTAGCAATGCCACATGGAAAGGTCAAGATTCTGACAGCCGAGAAATTAAAGAGGAGGCAGAAGACTGGTTTGAGACAGGGTTTCTGGAGCTGCCAGGAAGGAGTTTGTTAATGGACAAACCAGGAAAGGCTTGGAATCAACTTGGAGAAGGTGGGGAGGTTGAGGTGAGGATGGGCTATGCTCAAGCAGATGGAAAGAGATCGATAGTGCTGGGTATGACCTAGGAAGGAGAAAATTCATTGCTTTGGGGTTAAGGTGAAAATTACAATTGCAACGCTTATAAAGCACTTATCTGTGCCAGGCACTGTTCTAAGCATTAATTCATTAAGAGAGAACATTTCAAATTTAGAACCCAGGAGTAGACCAGATAGGCCAGGGAGGACCAAGGAATGCAGAGTCATGGCTAAAGGTATGAATAAAACCATTCCAAAGAGTCAGTTATAAGATGGGCTGACCTGTTTAAAAACAGAGACTGTGCACCTATAACTTGACTACCTGTGCGGGGGTTGTACTTTAAGCTGGCGACAGCCAATTGTGTTCATCTCTTCCCAACTCAGTTCAGTGACATCACATTGGTAGCTTGAAATGGGCCACGGTAGGAGCATTTACACCACGGAAATCGGCAAATGCTACAGATCGAGGGTCTCCCCTCTCCTCGCCCCTGAGAGCCAGTTTGCTAGCACAGCAGCCTAGAACCATGGTGTATTTATGGGGTACTGCCTAGCCTATTTAATGAGCCCATTGAACAAGCACTGATTTAGTACAGACTTCGTCCAAGCTGCTGACTCTAAGGTATTGTGTAAGGCGCTGGGGATAAAGCAATGAATAAAGCAGACGTGGACCCTGCCCTCATGGAGTTAAGGATCTGTGGGGGAAACAGAAATAATGTTAACACAATCAATTCAATTGTGAGTGACACCACAAAGGGGAAATACAGGCTGCAGCTGCCATCGCACCCTCTCCACCTGATGCGCAGCTCAATTCTCAGCATTTTTAATGGAGAAGCAAAGCACGGCAGCCTCCGCGATGTTCTCACTGCTCGTGCCTCCAGCCCAGCATTTCCTGTCAATAACAGGTAACTTCTTCAGTGCCTGCTGGGCCACTTCCTGGATTCTCAGGGCAGTTTTCAGCCTTAGGGGCGAGAACCAATGCTTTAGCAGAGCAGTCTCCGCAAAGCCGGCTCCTCCCCCACTCGCACCTGGCCAGGCCTAGCTCCCCGCCACTCTTCTGCTCCCCAGGACATCATGGTTTCCATGGGAACCCACTCACTTCAAAGGGGAACGAAGGAGACTGGAGGGGAGGAGGGAGAGTCAAGGCTAGATTAACCTCAACCTCTTGGCCCTGTCTCCGAGCTGCTGGCAACCTAACCCCCAGGTCCCGTACAGTACCTAACGCCGTCCAGTCCTCTGGCATGGACAGGTGGTGGGGAGTGGTCCAAGTTAAATTTCAACTTTTGGGGGGATAAACCCCAGGGCTGAAGTGGGGGCCGAGGAAGGAGAGAACTGAGCTGGATCCAAACCTAGGTCCCCACTCCACGGAGTCTCCTTCCTCAAACCCCCTCTCAGCATTGCTCCTGGGCCACAAACACAATTACCCACGATGTGCATCCAATCATGGGATCTGCTTGGATTAGACAGCAATCATTCATCTGAGCGGGAGCTCCGGCTGCCTTGCTGATTAGCCCAGATGATGCTCTGGTATGATCCAATTAAAGACAGACTCTGCCTCCCCTCGTCCCCCTACACACACCCTACACACACACACACACAGTTTCCACAACAGAAGGAACCAATACATTTCATTAACACATCCTTATACACAAATAAAACCTCAGGGGTACGGGGGCAGGCTCCCTCCGCTTACAGGCACACCCCCTCCCTTTTGTCACACTGACCCTCTGCCACCCTGCAGGGGCCTGGTCAGGGAGGGGCCTCCCGCACTCTTCCTTCATCTGTGGTTTAGGGAGGGGCTGTGGTGGGGGCTCCAAAAAGTCAGTGCCGGGCGCTAATCTGAATCGAAAGGCTCTTGTTACATTTATTGACATGAAACGCCGACCCCCTGATGTGCTTTGGAGCAGCCAGGCTGCCCCAGGCAGGCAAGTCTAATTAAAATTACCCGAACCTACAGGAGGCTGAGCTCCCTCCCTGGTCATCCCATAATGGCTGTAGAGAGGGCAGCTGGTACTAATAGGAGAGGTGTGGTTGTGGGAGACAACCTTGGGGCCCCTGGGGCAGGAGGCAGGGCAGGAAGGCCTACAGAGAAAAGAAGCCGGGCAATGGTGTTGATGTCAGCTCAGGCGTCCTGAGATGCCGGGCAGCCACGTTTGGCTGGGCAGTTGGTGGCATCCAACCTGGGATTCCTTCATGGTCAGATGGCTGCAGAGAGAATCTGGGCAAATGCCAAGGGCTGTGGGGTGGTTAGCCCAGTGGGAGAAGGTAAAGATCAGGTGTGAAGGTGAACAGCAAGAAGTGTTGAAGGAAGATATGAGCCTTCAGTCCTCAAGTGATGTCTTGCTGCACAGCTCCCTGGGGGAGGTGACCCACCTCCCCTGCACTTTGGCCTGGGTGGGATATGAGCCTGGGATCTTGGATCCCATGGAGCACAGTGGTGGGAACAAGTGAACCCATCTGCTTTGTACCAGACACAGGGCCAGGTGCTTAGATGGGTTGTCTCATGAATTCTTACCAAACCTGCTGATTAGGTTGTATTATGAAACTGAAGCTGAGAGAGACAAGTACACAGAGGAGGTGGGAGTCAAGCCTAGGTTGCCAGAAACTTTTTGTTACACCACTAATCTGAGGGTCTTTCTAGACTATGATCTGTGCTCACTACAGGTCCCTGCCCCTTAGGGGTCTGGGAAGGTGCCTAGGACCAGTCTGAATCACCTGGGATCTTGTTAAAGTACAGATCATGAACCCTTAGGTCTGAGTGGGGCCCAAGATTCTGCATTTCTAATCAGCTCCCGGGTGATGTGATGCTTCTAGTCCATGGGCCATACTTTGAGAAGCAGTGATCTAAATGGAGTCTGATGGCCGTACCCCCAAGTCATCAGACCATCAGGCATGGTACTCTCCTCTCCCTTCTTACACTCTCCACAAAAGCACACACCCAACCACACAGGTTAATTTACAGGTGCCTGTGCAGCCTCATCTCCCCACATCCAGCTGCTCTAGCCACTGGCCGTTCCTGGAACACCTCAGGCTCTCCTCTCCCTGGAAGGTCCTACTCCACCCCATCTCTCCTCCTGGTGAACCCTCTTACTAGCCTTTAAGATCCAACTCAAATATTGCCTCCTCTGTGAAGCCTTCTCCGTTAAAGCTCTGACTACACTGTGTTGGTCTCTTGTATGCATATCTGTCCGTTCCTGGAGAGACAGGGAAGAGACCATGCATTTACCTTTATAGGTTGACCCTCTTTCCCCTGGAGTCCAGCACAGTGCCTCCACATAGTAATAGTAAGGGTTCAGTGAAAGAGTGTGAAGGAAGCAGGGAAGGGAGGACAGGAGTGCCCTGACTCTCTGACAGGTGCTGTGACCAGATCCAGGAGTACTTTGCAGCCCAAGGCAGAGCTCTCTACCCGCAGACAGTGGGGCCTGCCCTGTGCATTGGGCAGAGCAGGGCCCAGGCCCTGAGTTTCATCCTTCCATCAGGGCAAGGGAAGGACATTTGCCAGGATCTATGGATCAGGGCTGCCCACTGCTCTGGACTCCCAACCGTTGGCATTAGAGGCATTCAGCTCATCTGAGTAACTAAAAATAATTCCAATGATAGTGATAATAACAGCAATAATTACCACCATTACCATAAAGGCACTGTCATTTGGAGAGTGTGAGGATCAGTCTTCTTCCTATTCATCTCCAGTTGACCATTCCACATGTACTGGCATTAGCACCTGTGGCAATGTATGCCCAGCCAGAGGGAAGCCACGCTTGCTGATCCCTGGGAACGTATGTGCTCACACAAGTGAATATGAGCAAGGTCCAACCTCAGTACTAAGAGCTGATTCAGGCATCTTTTCTTAGTGGTGTGGGCTCCCCATGGATAAATGATGACTAAAATCCCGCTAGAGCCTCGGTCAGGCCTGCTCTGAGATGACTGCATCTTCTCCCCAACCATGTGCACAAGACAGACAGGAATTTCCCTAAGCCCCTCCCCACCCTCTGCAAAGTTCAGGGCCCAGCCCTGGGTGCATGGGCTGACGCAGAGCAAGATGAGACAAGCTGCCTGCTCCCAGCAAACTCCCCATCTGGGGGAGGCTGCTAGAACCTACACAGTTGCACACAACACCTGTTGCTAAAAAACAGACTGTCATGAATCGAAATGTGGTCCAAGGACCAGTTGCATTAGACTCATCTGGAATGCTTTTTAAAAGTTCATATTCTTCTGCCTATAGCTTGACCTACTGATTCAGCATTTCTGAGCATGGAGTCCAGAAATATGTGTCTTAACAAGGTCTCCCAACGATTTGGGGGCATAGTAAAGTGTGTGTAGTACCAAGGCCTGGATGGTGCAATCAGATGTCCAGTGCTCTGGTGGGCTTGTTGGAGTGAAGGCAACAATGTGGGACAGGCAGAGAGAGAGAGTCCCTAGGCAGCTGCCTGTTTGTGAGCTGAGGGTTTCTGATGCTCGTTAGGGCTCATCTCCCCAGAGGCATGAGGAAACGGTTCTCCTGGCAGATACTGCCCAGGCCCTCATATCCCTCACTAGACAATTCCGGGAAGCTCGAGTCAATCCACAGTGGCCAGCTGAGAGATCTCTGGATTGATTTGAGAGAGAAAGCGGTGAAGAGAGCAGCTGCTGGCCATTGTCTTCAATGAGCCCACCCACCAGCCTGCGTTCTCATCTCTCAGGGCTGAGCTGGGCCTGAGGCCGGTTGGGGGTTTCTGAACATGGCTGAAGTGTTTCCTACCTGTACACAGCTCGCTTGTCAGCCTCAAGCTGGGCCTGGGGGTCAATGGGGGCACTGGGCACAGGCGTGTTGGCAGCAGCCGAGGGTGCCGAGATGTGGACAGCCTGGGCCTTGGAGGGTGCCTGAGCAGTTGCCGTCATCTGCAAAGGGAAGAAAGAGGAGGCAGCAGGTTAATGCAGCCAGGACAGCTGGTTCCCCACCTGGAATGGTGAGGTCTACCTTGGCCTGTTGTGTGTGTGTGGATAAGAGAATTGTGAGTGTATAATGAGCGTCCATTTGTATGTTTGCTACAGTGGGAAGAAAGCAGGCCTTTCTTCAAGTAAGAAAGTTCTAGAGAACAATTTAGGACCATCAAAAACAAAGCGGTGCACCAGCAGACAACGCAAATTAAGGTGGTGACCTCTGCCCAGAAGCAGAAAAAAACAAAAGAACTCTTTAAATTGTGCATATCAGTCATTTAGGCTATACTGGGCAGTAATAAGTTTGATTTGATGACTTTGAAGAACAGAAAAAAATAAATAGCAGGGCTGGCCCCGTGGCTTAGCGGTTAAGTGCGCGCGCTCCGCTGCTGGCGGCCAGGGTTCAGATCCCGGGCGCGCACCAACGCACTGCTTCTCCGGCCGTGCTGAGGCCGCGTCCCACATACAGCAGCTAGAAGGCTGTGCACCTATGACGTACAACTATCTACTGGGGCTTTGGGGGGAAAAAATAAATAAATTAATTAAAAGAAAAAAAATAGCTAAATTAGTTCTCATTTGGACAGAGGTTTATTCCATTTAACATGAACCAGAGGTAACTATTTTAAAGGCTTTGATAACTGAACGGTTCTTCAAATTTGGTTTACCTGGGCACTTGAAGATAAGTTTTAGTGGACAATGGACAGATTTCTGTTCTCAGCCATAACAAATATCCAGGGTGGCGGTTTTCATCCTATGATACATGTTTTTGAAGGTGCCCTGAGGGCCCCAATTTTGTGCCAATCAGAGTAACTCTTTTCAATATTATATATTGGACTTTCTGTATAAGATTTCATTTAAAGAAATTATTAAATGTGTTTAAACTTTTTGATAACCGTCATTCCAGAATTTAATGCTGTTATATTTTCTGTGGTCAAATGGATCCCTAAAACGTCATGAATGGTGGCATGTCCCCCTGTTCTCTTCCACCAGCCTGTCCATAGCACCAGGGTAGCTCTTCCTACCTGTGTTGTTGGGCTTGATGTACTTGTCTGCCTCCTGCATGAAAGCCATATTCACACCTTCATCCCCAGCACCCAACTGACACAGAGTAGATGCTTAGTATTTGTTGAGAAAACGAGTGAATAAATGAATGAATACACCTCGAAAGAATCAGATATTTTACAGCTGGAAAATTCATCCATGCTCTAGGTCTCTGCTTTCTAGAAGAAAAAGTATTGTACTTCCATGAACACAAGCACATTCTTGCTGGTGCTGATATCCCCAAGAGATTTGCTGTCTCATTTTCTTCATTCAGATCTCTGCTCAGATGCCACATCTTCAGTGTAAAATAGAACCCCTCTGCCCCTTGTGATCACCTCCTTTGCTTTATTTCATAGCCCTTACCATGACCATATACTGTATACCTACTTGCTTAGTTATTTTCTCTCCCACTCCCAACTAAAATTTAAGCTCCAAGACAGCTTGATTTGTATCATATTCCTAGGGTCCAGAATAGCCTGGCACTAATAGATGCTCAATAAGTATTTGTTGAATCAAAGAATTAATGAATGATGGATGGTGAACGAGATTGAGACTATAAAAGAAATAATATCTGCTTTACTATACTGTATCCCCATCATTTTTTGTTAGGAAGAAATATCCTTGTCACTATTGGCTGAGCTGGGGCAACTTTCCCAAACTCAGTGTATATGAGGCTAGGCATAGCATCACTGTACCTTGAAGCCAGCAGACAATTGCTTGAATCCTATTGTTTCCCACTACCTATTAGCTTTTGACCTTGGACAAATCTCTTAACTTTCCTAAGCTCCTATTTTCTCAACAGTAAGCAAATTGTTTTACGCCTTTTAGGAGTCATGTGTATTAACGAGGTGCTATAAGGAAGAGACGGTCTACTGGTTAAGATTTAGGGTTCTCACCCCTGCGGCCTGGGTTCACATCTCAGTCAGGGAACCACACCACCCATCTGTTGTCATATTGTGTTGGCTGCACGTTGCTGTGATGCTGAAAGCTACGCCACCAGGATTTCAAATACCAGCAGGGTCACCCATGGTAGACAGGTTTCAGCAGAGCTTCCAGACTAGAAAGAAGGACCTGGCCACCCACTTCTGAAAAAAATGGCCATGAAAACCGTGTGAATAGCACTGGAGCATTATCGGATATAGCACCAGAAGGCGAGAGGATGGCACAAAAAGACGGAGCAGGATTCAGCTCTACTCTACACAGAGTCCCCAGGAGTCAGCATTGCCTGGATGGCACTAACAATAAATAAGGAAGAAAGTAGACACACATGTTGTTCCAATTTTCAAAACAGAGGAAGAAGACGGAATCAGGGAAACTAAATATGTACTGCTAATCTTCACATTGATCTGGGCCAGTTTCTTTCATTTACTAATGCAACTGATCATTTCTTCAAATACTTCTCCAGTTCCTGCTGTGTCCTAGGCACTGTGCCAGGCACTGGGGTCACAAGGACAAGTTTCTGGCTTTAACATGATTACTAAACTGGCAGATCAGGAAAATATGGTAGACATGGATGGTGTGAGTGACCTCAGCAAGGTACCTCCCATGATATTCTTGTGGGAAACATGGAGAGATGTGGCCCCGGGGACAATTGCATGGATTAGTAAGATACAGCCAAAGGATGACAATTAAAGGAGAGATGTCAGCTTGAGGGAGGCTCTAGGAGAGTGCCACATGCCTTCCCTTAGCTGTCTGCCTCAATATTTTTTATCAGTGATTTAGAGGGTGTCTGAAGAAATGCTCAACAAATTTATGGGTGACATGAAACTTGGATCCAAAAGATCTTTACAGATTTTGGCAACAGGCTAAGTCTAATAAGATTAATTTTCATCTAATAAGTTGGAATTTAACACTTCTAACACTTGAGCCAAAAAAAAAAATAAGTGCAGAACAGGGTAGACATGGTTTAGCAGTAGTGTTTTAGTTGATAGCAGACTCAATATGTCCAAAGTGTAATGTGTCTGTCAAAAAGCCAAACAAACAAAAATAATCTAAACTAATGCTCTCTGAGTCTGTGTTAACAGAAGCCTAGCTCACACAAATCTCCTAGTCCCATCCACTCCACTGAAACAGGTGCAGGAAAGTGCACGTAGAGGAGAGTGGACCAGCCTGGGGGAGGGATTCTGCACTACATCGTATAAGGACTATTTGAATCTGGAATGTATAAGAAAGACTTGGAGGATGGGGGAGATGGAGAGACATGAGAGTCCTCTTTGAATATCTGAACAAGGGATCGGATTATATCAGTTCTGTTCTGTGTGGCCCAAAGGGTCAAATGACAAACAATGCATTAAATCTATATAACATGGAGACAGATTTGGCTCAACCCAAATAAGTTTCCAAGACGCTGAGCTCTCCAAGGCTGGAATGGGCTGCCTCCAGGAGGTGGTGAGTTTCCATTATTGCAGAGACCAAGCAGAGACTGATTCATCAGGCCCCTGGGGAGGGGATGGACGTTCCCTAGCTGGGTAGCTGGCTTAGGCGACATCTGAAGTCCCTGACGCTGTGAGTGCGTCCGAGTGCTTTAATAATCACTGCCCACTGCACAGGGTTGGCGTGAGGCTCAGATTAGATGATGTATAGTATGTAAAAGTGCTTTGGAAACTCTAAAGTGCTTCCCAGATGGAGGGGTGGTTGTTGTCATTAAACATGAGATTTCCAGAATGTGCTTCTTTCATAAAGCAAGGCACAGCTACGTCTGCACAGCTCGTTTGAGGGTGAAATATAGGGTAGGCTGCTGTCCTCTGCTCTGCTCACTAAGGGTGAATTTCCTATGTCTTTGAAGGAATCCACAAGGGGCTTCCATGAAGATGAGCTTCTGGGGAGAGAGTGGGTTGAGGGGAGATGCTCCTTTTCCTCTCACCTCCTCTTCCTAGGCAGGACTTTGGGGAAAGGTGGGGGGAAAGCCTTGCTGGGTTACAGAGGAAAGCACAGAATGAAAATGTAAATCAAAAGTGGTCACTTGCCAGCATCCCAAGAGGCCCCAGCTGAGAGGCTGTTACTGGGGCTCAGGGGGGTAGATGGGGAGGAAGAGAGACCAGAGTGGTCTGAGGAAGACAATGATTCAAATTTATTTAGCTCCTGGGGGCCAATTCAGCAAACTCTGCATTTCCTCCAGGTTTGGAGAATGAGTATTTATCTCCAAATAGATTTCTTTTTCTAGCCAGAGACCTCCATTTCCCAAGAACTGGAGCTCAAAAGGAGAGGCCCTGCTGCAGGGTCTGGGGGAAAGGGTGATAGAGGTGACGTGTGGTGAGGTTTTGCGTGGAGGTTACTGGGCAGCACAGCCTAAAGAACAGGAGCAGGGGGAGAGGCTGGGTGGACCAGAGGCAGGGCATGACCATTAAATGACACATTGGAGCTCCCTTGTTCCGGGCTATGAAAGCCAACTTACATTTTCAGGAATTTTGCAAGCTGATTGACTTCACATTGGTAGCTTGAAATTGGCCATGGTGGGAGCACTGGCATCATGGAAATTGTCAAATGCTGCATAGCAGGGCCTCTTCCCAACCCGCACCCAGAGAGCTGGTTGTTAAATATTTACCAGCACACCACTAAGGTCAGGGTTTCTCTCCAAATAACTTTCTCCTATTCTCTTCCATCTGGCATGTGAAGAAACTCACCTTACACACTCCATGGGGTCATCTGGTGTGTCCACAGCCGGTCCTAGAACCGGCCACTCCAGACTACCAGCCCTCCTCCAAGGAGACCTTAGGGCACTTTGGAGATCCTGCCTCGGCAGCAAATTGGGGACAGGGTGTGGGTATGGCATCATACAGACAGAGGTCGGGGGGGACTGCCCCCTTTTTCAACGAGGGAAACTGAGGCACAGAGGAGGAGAGGCAAAATTGACCAATATCTTGAGAGCTTTGCGGGCGATCAGAAAAGCCTCAGAGAGTGGAAGGAGCAGGGGATCCGAGGCCCTGGGTTTGATGTTCCTTTGTCAATCACTAGCTATGCATTTTGGGGCAAGTGTCCTGACCTCTTTGACCCTTGGGTTCCTTATCTGTAAAAAGCAGCCGATAATACCTACTGCACAGGCTATGAGGATTAATCAAGAGAACAGGATAATGAAGAATGGACAGGAAGGTGGCAGCATTCCCTAGAAGACCTGCTGGCTATGAGCTGCGGTGCCGTGTCCAGAACCTACACAGGGTTCTATGGTTCTGATCTCTTACCCGAGGGTCCTTTCTTGGGGCAAAGACCCTGTGGGCACCACACCACATTCTTGCCTCCCATAGAGGCTACAACCCCTAGACTTCTCTCTGTCACCTAGCTGGAACCAGCCCTACCTTAAGCTTGGAGTGAAAGGGCCCTGCCCAGATTCCTGGTTTGTGACACCTTGAGATGCAAGTTCCTGACCAACTGCACCCCCATCCTAAATTAGAGTGGGAAAAGTTGGGGGTTGTAAGCTGTGTGTGTAGGAATGCAAAATCTGGAGGGGCTGAGAGATCCAGCCACCGTGACAGTCTAGTCTGACCATGCAAATGAGCAGGAGACGCTCCGTGGTGTGGTGTGATTTAAGAATGCTGGGAAGTACATCTCACCTGCCTACCTCCATTAATGCTGGAATGCCCCATGGATGCTTTTGTTGCTGTTAAGCATCTCCTTTTCCCAATTGGTAGGGGAGAGTGGCATCTTATGTTCTAATGAGCTAATAAAATATCTCGATAGGCTTATTATATGCTGAACAATAATCCTGGGCAATAAGTTATCGTCACCCCCATTTTACATATGAGAAAGCAGAAGCCTACAGAGGTGAAGAAACTACCAGTGATCACAGAGTTTGTGCAAAGGTTGGGGCAAGAACCAAGGGCTTTCTGATTAAATCACACCGTGTGAATTATGGTATTTAATGACTTTTTTTTGAAGAGGAGAATGGGAAGTGAGTGAAAAAGGGCAGAAGAGGAAGGGAGCTAGAATCAGAATGAAGCTTCCCCTCTCAGCACCTGCTCTTGGGTTCTCTATCCAGTTCACCCCGACCTCACTGCCGGCTCAGTTTCCCCCATCCCCCAACAAACCTCTCATACGTGAGTTCAAGTCAATTCCCCAAACACTGGTCTTTCCGTGTGGAACCCAAGTAGGAGGTCCCCATGGTTTATTAATTGACGGTGGCTCAATGCTACTGTGTTCACTTCCCTCAGAGGCTGCGGAGGAGCCTGACCACATGGGGCTTCATCCAGGTTGGCCCATGCCTCCTGCCAGCTTCCATTCAAAGTTCCTCTCTTTTGCTCATGGGAGATGGGAGCACGTGGCTCAGAATAAGGGATGACGCTAGAGTCTTTCTAGCACCGCACAGAGGTGGTTTGCAGGAGACATTGGCATCAGATAGAACGGAATCCCGCCTTTGCCCCTCACTGCTGGGCAACCTTGGATATGGAACTTTCCCTTAGGGGCTTCAGTCTCCTTATCTGTGAAATGGCAGGGATGCTCCCTACCTCCCATCACCATCGTGAGGATTGCTGTCTCCCTCAGTGGACGCTGGCTGAGCAGCGGCAACGGCTCAGGCCCTCTGCTCTGTGCTTCCCTGGCCCTGAGCACACCGTTTAGCCACATCTGCTTCCTCGTCTCTCTCCTCCACTAGACTGTGGGGTCCTGGAGGGCAGGCACCACATCTTCTCTGTTGACTGTTGTAGCCACAGTGTCTGATACAGAGAGTGTCCGAAATAGCTACTGAATGCAAGGATGATTGGCACAGAATGGGTAGGCCTTCCTACCAAATGGTACCTTTTTAGCTACAGATTTACCTTCTTGACTCTGAATATCTCAGGCCGCAACGGAGAAGTTACAGTCCCTGACCACATATTTCTTGGGAGCTAAAGATAACGGGACACAACATGGTGCGCTGGCATGAGCATCTGCTTTGGCTAGACTGTCTGCCTGTGTGACTTGGGCAAGTTACTCAACCTTTCTGATCCATGGTCCTCCTTTATAAAATGGGATAAAATACCTAAGGTACAGAGTTGATAGAATTAAATGAGATAATGTATGCAAAGAATTAAATGAGATAATGTATGCAAAGCAGCTGGCATTAATAGATTCTCAGCATATGGTGGTTATTATTAACAAAACCCACACAACCTGCAGCCCACGCTCAGCTGCTTTTGCTCTGTCCTGGGGCCCTGCCCCCACTGAAGGAACCTGCTCTCTTGGAAGCGCCCAGGGAGTGGGGCAGGCATAGGCTCAGGCGCAGGGAGAGGGGGCTGTGGTGTCGTGAAAGGGACATCACTTATCACCAGCTATGTCACCTTGGGCAAGTGACTGTTCCTCTGAGCCTCAGTTTCCTTATAAGGTAAAAGTGGAGCTAATAATACCTCTTCCCAGAGTCCCGTGAGACCCCATGTGAGGGTGCACTGCACACAGTGGGTGCTCAGTAAATCCTGGTTTCTAAGCATTTTAATGCTTCCTTTTCCTAGCCTTCTCCTCTGAATCCAAACCCTGCCCCCATCCACACCCTGCCCTTGTCCCCCCTCGGCACCCACACCTCCCACGTCCCCCTACATACACCTTTCCCCCCACAGAAGGCCTTGCTCCTTGTGACTCTTACACCCTTGTATCTCTCACAGGGTCCTTTCTGCAAACCCTGGACAACCTAGGCCTGCACCTTCTCAGCATGACTCAGCACAGACACTCCTCCTAGGGGACACCCCCTCTTCTGAGCCCTCCATCTGGCCCCGGGCAGGGTGGGAGCTGCCCACCACACCACTGGGAGCCTTGTGTTCTGGAGAACGTCAGGGGCTGCACAGGTCTGGCCCACTAGGGGCCGCTGAGGCTCCAGCAGGGCTGGGCCGGGCTTGCTGGGGAGCTGGCACTCTGCAGCACCAAGGCACGCCAGTAGGGCGGGATCTGGTTTCCTCACAACCAGGAGAGAGTCCAAGGACCTGGAGGAGGTCAGAGCTTGAAGCCAGTTGGTAAATATCAGGTTTGGCCTGAACAGGTGGAAGGCAGCAAGAGGCATGGCTGGTGTTTTTAGGGGAGAGCACAGCCCACAGGGCGCTCCAGGCCTAGGCCTGCTCACTGACCCTGGCCTTGTCTCAGGTACAGCACCCCTCCCCGGAGCCTGCACCCCAACAGACTCTCCTATGTAGGGTTGCCTGAACACACCCGATGATTTACATCTTTATGCCTTTGCTCCCACAGCCGTCTCAACAGGAAATCTCCACGTCTCCCAGCCCTGCCTCCCTCCCGCCCATGTATAAACCTACCCCTTTTCCAGGACTCAGCTGGAGCACTGACTCTTTCAAGAAGCCTTGCAGAATTCTTCAACCCCCCCGGCCCCCAGCTCCAGGTGGCCTCCAGCCCTGCCTCCTCTGTATGTGTGTCTAACCCTAACGCCTGTAACACTTCAGGGCCCTTACTTGTCTGTCTCCCTGAGTGGACTGGTCTCCCAGCTCCCATCGCCATGCTGGCTCCTGGTTAGCTCTCAACGTGTTTGCTAAGCGACTAAATGACTAACGGAATGAGGGAATAAGAGAGTGATGTGTTAAAAGGCTTAGGGATCTGAAAAGGCGAGGGGTCAATGAAGGCTCCTTCAAATATCCCCCAACCCAGTCAGTTCAGGGAAAGGAAGCGCTGGCAGCAGAGCTGGGGCAGCCCAGTTTAGCTTGAAGAGGTTCCTGCAGGCTAGGTCACCTACATTCTCATCCCAGGGCCTATCCGAGAGAACAAACTACAGAAAAGTTAACTTAGTGGTGTAAAATGGGGGTCTTAATTAATTTTAAAAGGGTTTGTAGGCAATGGCTTACAAAATGAGGCTTGTAAAATGTTCCCTGGCCTAGCCTGCACGTCTGGGGTATTACTGAGGTGTGGCTAATAGGAGGAAGGCTATGGACTTGGATCCAAGTCTTTCACTTCCCAGCTTTGTGTACTTTCCTGGGAACTGTCTGCTCCCCACCCTTCCCATCCATCTCTGGAGGACCCCTCCCTTGTGTAATAGTCCCAAACCAGTGACTTCCAGTAGGCCTTTTTGGGGCCATATCAGAATCTCACTGTGTGTGTATGTCTGTGTGTGTGAAAGGGGTGTGTTTACAGCCAGAAGCTCATATTTGATATGCCTACTGTGTTCCTAATAAAAAGCAGAGTAATTAAAGTTCCATCCAATCTTGGCTCCTGGAGATGTACAGAAGACAGAGTGAAAAATCAATGTCAGGGTCATGGGTGAACAGAGACTGGGAACCACCCGGGGAACTACCCTCTACTTTTCATACCCACGCTCTCAACAATCCTGTGAGACAGGTGGCAGAAGATATTCCCATTTTACCAACTCAGAAACTAAGGCCCAAAATGGACCATCAGCTCCAGGAGGGCAGGAACTATTAGTTTTATACCCAGTACATAGCACAAGGCCTGACGACCCACCGACAGCACTCGGTATATATTGAATGGATGAGTGAATGGGAGAAATGGGACTGAAATTACTTGCTACACAAGTATAATTCATCAGCAGCAGAGCTGGAAGAGGTCTAGAATTCCTAAATTTCCACTGTTGAGTCATCCCACTCTTCCTCCTCCAGACCAAAAACTCCAAAGACAATGAGCACCCTTGGACCCTTACTCACCCATCCCCCCTCCTGCCCCACCACACAGACACGAGAGCTCCTAGAAGATTGCACCGGGAAGGGAGGCAAGGCAAGTCCAAGTCCTCCTCAGGCCCGCTGCTGACTTTGGTCACCTGTTCCCTGATTTATTTTAAGCTTTGCATACTGGGCCATTAACTATTTTTGTAACTGTTTAGGGCACTCATCTTGCTTGGAGGTGAGAGCATAGACAATAAAATCTCTGTGTTTTTGGTGAATATCAGAATCAAAGTAGTAAGTTCATCAAATAAAAAACCTAGACAAGGCCATTTGAGTGTTTCTTCACAAGCTTACAGGTCATGTTGCCAGCCCACTGTCTCCTAAGTTGGGGCATGAAGGCCCCATGGTCGGACCTGGAGGCTGTTTCTGCTTTTTACACGTGAAGAATCCAGGTCTTGAGTGAGCTAGAGTTCAGGGATATGTACAGTTTAAAGACATGGGTGGCCCAAGCAGGCCAGGGAGAGTGGTCATTATGCATAAAGAGAAGAAAAGCCCTGCAGAAAATAAAAAAGCAAGAGGAGTCCATTTGGATGAGGCAAAGCAAGGGAGGGCAGGTCACCCATATGGTCCCTGGGGTGTTACCCCCAGGGGCAGAGGGAGCTGTCAATCACCACCACAGAAAAGGCTTAGGGGGACTTTGAAAGCTGCTGAATTAACTCTATTGCTGCAAAGCGAATGAGTTTCACAGGCAGCTGAGCAGAGGGCCCTGCAAGGCAGGGGGCTCCAGCCCTTAAAGAGATGAGAGGAATGTAAAGTGTGAAAACATCTGAACTCACTTCTGCCTGTCACAGCTGCGTGGCCTGGATGGGGGCCATTCACAGCCAGGGGCCCCAGCCACCCCCTCTGCCTCCAGTTAATGAAACCAGCATGGGGATCCTAATGACTGATCAAAGCCCATCCAACTTCCCCAGGATGTCTGCTCCCCCAGCCCCGCCCAGAGTGAGAATAGCGCTAGGACAGGGAGGGAAAGAAGATCCTCGGAGGACAAGAGAGACAGTCTGGCCTGGTCTGGCCTCCCCTGACTGGCTGGCCCAGCCTTAGCCTTCCTCTTGCAGGATAGGAGAAATAGCATCATCTTGACCCCAGATCTCCAAGCAGTTTCCCGGAGTCCTGAACGCCATTCTCCTGACTCTGAGGGTTGCAGGGAGATGGAGAAGGATGAAGAAACACAGCTTTTGCCAAAGGGTCCCAAGCAAATGCTTGACTTCCTTCCAAAGTGAGCTTCCCATACTGAGTTCTGACTTTGCCTGTCTCGCCTCCCTCTGGTCAATAATGAGGCTGCATCCTTGGTGAATTGCCAAACTCTTTTAATATCACCCATTGTCAAGTCATCCTACGTAAGCACCTCGCTACCTACCTATTAATTTGCTCCTAATCTGAACTGTTAATTGAGTACCCACATTCAGAGGGGGCTGTGTCTAGTGGGTCAGACAAGGACCCACTGGGATTTCTGCTTTCTAGTCAAATGCTTATGCAGCCTGACATGGTGGGGACATGCAGACAGAGGAATACTAAACATTGAATACATGCATAAATAGACCAGATAAAATATTTGTCTCGCCTATAAGCCAAGGGCAAAGACATTTGTGGAACGGTAGGTATGTGTCTAGGTTTGAGGAAGAGTGGCGAGAGGTGGCTGATAGCAGGAGTTCTCGTGCATAGTAAGGTGAGGGTGGAGAAGCTGTGCTTCACTAGAAAATCCAGATGGCGTCCTGAAATTGCTGGTGGAGCTACAGAAGGGAGAACTTTGCTCTGTGGGTGATGTTGCATATGGAATGCTACAGGAAATGGGTGGACTTGAATGACATTTCAGAGGTGAAGAGACTACACAAGTGAAGGGTATCTGCCTAGAAGGAGTGAGAGGGGGCTTGTGTCACCACAAAAATTCTGGGAGGGAGACTGGAGTGACATGTGCTGGGAGAGGGAGCAATAGTGGAGAACATATTCAAGAGTTCCATTAGGATCAGGGGGGTGTTGGGGCAGTGGGAGGAGGGGGGTGTGAAAGTCCACGTGACAGATGGCCAGCTGTGGCAAAGATGCAGAACGGAAGGAGGGTGATGTAGGAATTCACACACTCTGTTGAACGGAGGGACCACACACCTCGTTCACATCCAGGTCTCCCTGGAGACAATGTTTTCATTAAACAACCGTTGTAGAATTCCTCGATCCCGGTGACTTGCCCCTGCCTCTCAGGGCCTAAAGTAGGGGTCTGGATCAAGGGCTCAGCTACAGCATGCAGAATTGAGGTACTGCAGTTAGACAGCAGAGGGTGCTGCGACCTCAACAAAATTTAACAGGAAGCCACCAGAAGGAGGAAGCAGGCCACCAGGAAGGGTTCCAGTGGGTTGTTGCTTTTGCAGTTTCTAAACTTACGGTCTTTCTTTAGTGCACAATAAACACAGAGTGACATCCTTACAAGTAATCACGGAGTTTCCCCAAGATGGGCTGAAACAAAACCAAGGGGCCGGAAGCTGCTTGGCCATCATAACGCTTGGCTTGTGCCAAACAGCATGGGGCCATAACCATTAACACTTCTCTACTGAAATGGGAAGAAAAAAAAGCCTCCCTCATTTTTAATAACTTTATTCCCCAAACTTCAAAAATGAAATTGCCAACTTAAGAACTTGCCTCGAAAAAAAAAATTCTAATTTATTATAAAGAAGGTCCGGGGCTTGGGAATTTTTTAATGCAGGTTCCTAATTTTCCAAAGTGAGATTCTCCTGTGCATTTGAATAGATTATGCTCAGTATTGCTAGCCCTTAGCACAACGGGAACATTATTAAAATGACTGCATGGGTCTCAGAGGAAGGGCTCTGCTGCTTGCTTCCTTTTTCATTTGGGGGACTTCGTATCAGAGACTGTCCATTTTTGCCTGTGGAAGAAACTGGGTTTCTGAGGAGGTGATATAGAGATGTGCTCAGCCGTCCAGGCCTTGAGGAAACAAGTCGTACCAGGTCCAGAAGTAATGAGATTAGACCTAAAGGAACGAGGAGAAAGTGGGGAATCCTTCCAGAGAGCCCCATTTAGGAAGTGATTCCCCTGTGTGCCTGACCCATGTTCCTATTAGATCCGGCGTCCCTGAGGACACCGAGTGTCAGAGAGCAGCTGGCTCTCTAGGATATCGAGCATTACGAGGGCAAT
This sequence comes from Diceros bicornis minor, assembly GCF_020826845.1. Lineage (NCBI taxonomy): Eukaryota > Metazoa > Chordata > Mammalia > Perissodactyla > Rhinocerotidae > Diceros > Diceros bicornis. The sequence continues at coordinate 10,681,637 of NC_080746.1, forward strand.
GGAGCAGGGTGTCCCCTGAGAAGCCGGGCTCAGCCACTTGAAAGCACAAAGAGAAGAAAGCAGGAGGACCACAGCAAGTTCCCCAGCAGAAAACCCACACAGAAGAGTCCTATGTTCCATTCCCATGTGGGAGCCACTCCTAGAAGCCCCAAAGAGTAGAGAAGAGGGCCCCCCCTGAAAGTCACTTGGCCTCAAAGTCTAGCACTCTCTGGAGAGAAGAGCCTCTCCCCAGGAGTAAGAGGTCTTTGTTCTGGGGACCTCCCACACCTCCTCCATCCCACCCATTCCATCCCTGCCCTACTCCTCCCCGTGATCACCATCCTGGTCAGTTTCCCTGGGAACAAGCTCAGCTCAGGGAAGGCCGATGGCAATCTAGCCAGAGCCTAGTGGTCTAGCCAAAGACCCCAGACTTTGGCCTGGTCACTTTTCCAGGGACACTGAGACTTCCTGTCAGACACTTCATTCCTAGACCTCTGAGGGTACACGTGGATGTGTGGCTTTCCCAGGACAAATTATTCCTTTGCTGTAAATGTGAGAATTTTCATTGGTGAAGTCCTGGTGGCTCCTCAGAGAGGAGAGCCTTGAGACAGTCCCCGCATCAGGCTTCTGGTCTGTGGCTCTAGATGCGGAACTGGAGCCTCCGTCCCCCAAAAGGCTAGAGCAGCTCAGTGGTGGCTTCTGGGGGGCTGAGAGCCCGTAGCACTGCAGCCCCACCTCCATCACCTCCCTCAGCAGCTGGGATGTATTAATTCTCAGCTGTATGCTGAGACTTAAATTAGGCTCCTCTGCTTAGCTACACCCGGATCTGCATTCTTGGACGACACAGGCCCTGGCTGCAGCTCTCCTGCTAATCCCCACCAGACCCAAACTTCTCCCAGCTGCCCAGGCAGGCAAAACGGGGTGGGTGGGAGGGAGGGAGGCAGCAGCCGCCAGCTGTGCTCTCTGACCTCTTGGCCCTACCCTAGTCTGTCCCTGAGCCTTGGGTATGGGGGTGTGGGCCTTTGCACGCACCACCTGCTAAATACAGGAAGTGTCCCTGTGTCCATTCCCCATTCCTACTGTGGAGCAGAGCAGTCTCCAGCTACAAAAGAAATGGAGCTCAAGATCCTGCCTCTTAATCAATACCCCAGGGGTCCCCACACTGCCTGAGCAGACCAGGGAATGGGTCAGCATCTACTGAGGAAGGAGGATGCTTGCCCCCGTTATGGCCTCTAGGTTCCTAGGTTTCCACCAGGCCCTGCCTCTATCTGCACTTCAGTCTGGGATCTGGGACTATAGAGGGAAGGGCCCTGACATAATGTTGGACACCTGGAAGTTTTCAAATAGACGACCTGTATACATGCCAAGCCCAACCCCGTGGTCATTCAGGGAGCTGCTGACGCGGGCAGAGGGTTTGCCAAATGTGAGGTTAGGTTGGGGAGAGCCTACGAAGGAGCATGGAGTTGATATGTGGGAGCAGGAGGGGGGAACAAAAGGTCCCGTGCTCAAAGGTCGGTGAATGACGAGTGCTGTTGGACTTTCAAGGGGAGAGGAGTCAGTGGTGGTCCGCATGCCGGACACTGTGAAGGGTTAATTTCACGGAGGGATAATAAGGATGAATAGAACAGCTATGCTCCCACTAGGCTGGGGGTGTCAGGGCCATGAGACCTAATGTGAGCAAAAGTCTGCCCACCCTACATCTGCATCTTAATATCCTTTCCATGCTGCACAGATGTTCTGTGTGGTCCATGAGAAGGGATGTGTTTGAAAGGCTAACGAGTGAGGGATATCTGGGCAGGTCAGAGAAGGCTGTTGGAGAAAGTGAGGATGATTGCCTGGCACACAGTAGGCACTCACTGCACATTGTTAAATGAATGAATATTCTAGCTGGCTGCGTTTTACATTATTGTTGCTCAATAAATAATTTTTGATTTAATATTGACTTGGGAGACCAGGGTAGAGAAAACAGGAGCGTGTGAAGGTAAAGATCAGAGAATGGAGCCTTCCGAGAAACCACAGCCACGTAACTAACTCCAAGTCTCAAAAGATCCAAGTCTGGAGGGGAGGCCCACATGGGGGAAGCAAAGAGCAGAAGTGATCCTCTCAAGGACTGTGGGAGCCCAACCCACAAAAGCTGGGCTAGGCTTCCAGAAGGAGGAAGAGACAATAGGAAGACAGGGTGAAGCCAGTGCCTTCTGCAGAAATTGCAACCAGGTGGGAGTAGCAGGAGAACTTTGGGGGCTGCTGTGTCTGAGCTGGGAACCAGATGGAAAGGGTTGGAGGGTATACAGAAATAGTCCTGGCCTTTTTCTGTAGAGAAGCCGAGCAGACATCTGAAGAGAAGGGAGCTTCCTCCAATAGGCAGATAGAGAAGGACTGGACGTAAGGGTCCAGTGACGAGTGAATAGGGGCGTCAGTACAAAGGACCCTCTAATTAAGAAGTTTCCCAAAACACTCACAGGCAGACACGATTTACCTGTTCCTGGATCTCCCCAAGTGAGGTAGTGGGTGTGTTTGGCTGACGTCTGCTCTGCCCTGAAGCAGGGTGGGGTGGGGACAGGACCACGACTAGGTGCTCTAGGCAACAGTCCTAGGTGCTGGCGACAGAGTGACCCATGTAGGGTCTGAACCTGGTATTGTGTCAAATGCAGTGGCTCCCTCCAGGTGTCTGTGTTTGCTAGGCTTTCCAGACAGGCCCCGCCAGGCCCCATGCGGGAAGAGCCCAGAGACGGCCAGGACATAGCTGAGGGAGGCCTAGCCCTGCCCTCCGCCCCAGGGAAGGCCACCGCACCCCCTTCCCAGTCTGGTCAGTCGACACTCACCTGCGGGCTGTCCTGGTAGGGTGGGGGAGGGACATTCTGCGTGGCCATCATCGTCAGAGCAGGGGCTGGGGAGGCATGTTGCATCATGAGATTGATTCACATCGAGGATCTGTGGCAGGAGAAAGGGGGCCGCACCGTTAATAGCTGAGCGCAGGGAGCCCTGGGGACCAGCCGGCTGGACGTGTTCTCAGGCTGGGCCACCTGGACTGACTGGATACAGAAGGGCTGGAGGCCCTTTAGGGAAACAAATGAGAGCTGAGGGGAGAGGCCTGGCTGGGGAGGGGCATGCTGTGCTATTTTGACTTGAAAGAACAATGTTCAAATCATACGTAAAACAACCTGCACACCCCAGCCATGATTTGTTCAGCATCAGCTCTGGCCTGGTGGGGGCAGGCTGGGAGGGGGCTTGGCTGGTGGCAGCACAGGGGATTGGAGGCCATCTTGTGGATACCCCACAAGACAAGGGTGCTTTCCCTTCCCCAGGACTTCCGGAACAGCCACCTGCACTCTCAGGGGCAGGAGGCCTCAGGCCCATCTAGTTCCTATTTACACATCTCTGGCTCCAGGGTCTCCAAACTCCAGACTAACCCCTCCCAGGTGAGCTCACCACACCCCCTAGTGGTGGAAAGGGAGGTGGGGGCGCTGGTCCCCACCTCAGACTGGAGGGTGTGGAGCAAGCAGCCTACGGTGACCACTTGGAGATCTTCCGGGAAGGGAAAGAAGCAGGGGGAACATCCAAGTGCCCGAGTGAGCACTTTCTAGGTGTGTGCTTGTGACTATGGGCATATGGATGTGCCTGCACATTCTTTGAGGAAGGCTTCCCTTAGCCTTCGTTCAATATAGAGTCACAGTCACGTGGGGCCAGAAGAGCCGTCAGAGCCAAATGGTCCACTCCCTCTTACAGAGGAGGAGGTGGAGGCCAAGAGGAGTGATGTGTGTGTATGGGGTGGGAGTGGTGCTAGTGAAGCAGGGATCGGACCAAAATCTCTTGATTCCCAGTTCCCGGTCTGCTCCACTGTACCACCCCTACCCCATCACCAGTAAGCACGCTGCTCCCACGGGGCATCAAGGTTTCTTCTGAACCAGATCGTGGTGCTGTAAGTGGAGACAGCCTGGCAGTGCCACCCAAGGAAACAGAATGCCCAGAGCTGTTTAGCTACAGTAGGTGCCCTGAAATATTTAGAGCTGGAAACCACAGGCTAGTTGCCAGAGGCAGCCCCATCCCTCAGGGGGCATGGAGACTCCTGTGAACCACTGTGGGGGGCGGGACCTGTCCTGCTCCTGGGTGGAGGGCACTTGGGAGCACAGCACTCAGACCCTCCCTCCCCTCTCCTCTCCTTCCCCCTCCCCAGGGTCCTCCGAAATGTTCACAGCCTTGAATTCTGCGGGAATTTGAGGTTGTTTTGGAGCTGCCTAAGGAAAAGGCCTGGTCTCCAGCTCCCTATGAGGGTGTGTGTGTGAGTCTGTGTATATGTGTGTTGTGTTTCAGTTCTTTTTCAAGAAAAGGAGGAAATAGAAGCACTGGTCTGACCTGAGTCTCCAAAGTCTCAGGTCTGCTTTGACCTTAAGTGCACATGTGGAAGCACTGGAAATTCAGGTGTTCGTTCAACCAATGTTTATCAAGTATCAACTACGTGCAAAGAACTGTGCTAGGGGAGGTGGGAAGATAGATGAAAGGAGGCAAGGTCGTCTCTCCAAGGAGCATTGTTACTAGAGGGAGATGACAGTCCAGCCAGAAAGAAGAAAGTGAGACAGAGGTTCCAGAGGAGACAGCACTGGGAGAGAGGACTTCTCCTGCGCTGAAAACACGGGGACTGCAGGTAATTCCCCTTGGCCTCACTGCTACCTCTCCCTCGCCCTCCCTGGCCTTCCTCAGAAGATGGGCCACCATGATGTCTTTGCAACAAAGTCACTCAGGGTCTCCCCCTCTCACACACACTGGACACCAAGATCCAGGCTTTACTTTCGCAAAGAGGCTCAGAAGGGAGCACTGAGGGGAGCCAATCTTTTCAGGCAGAGGACCAATGCCTACTTCCATGGCTGCGTCTTTGTTTGGGTGGCGTAAACATCAAGGAAGGCAAGAGTAGAGTGAAGAGGGTTCCAGAGGGAAAAAAAAAAGAGGATACAGACTCTTTGAGACATCAGAAAGAACTTTCAAAATTTAGCCTTTCGAGATATTAAATTGGGTGTGGAATCTTTCTTTTGGACTTTTTGGGAATAAAGGAAAAAGAGATATTTCAGGGGTGTTTTAGGTTCAGCTGTTCCTGGAATTGTGGCAAATGAGATAACATTGGTTGGGGCCTAAGGATCTGCCTTCAGGACCCCTTCCCTGGAGCGCCAATCATAGATGATCCTTGGTCCGAGAAAAGTGAGCCGCTGTGGGGCTGCAGTGCCAGCAGCCTCCAGAAGAGGGAGCCTGGGGGCAGAGTCTGGGGTGGGAACTCCCTCCTAGGCAGTTTTTCTCCCATCTTGGGGGCAACCAGTTCCCTTTAACCTCGGGTTTCGGTCTTTTGGTAACCTCATTCCACGGATGAGAAAGTCATAGTGAAGGCAAGGCAAAGGAAGCTCAATGAAGAGGATTTGGGCTAAACAGAGGAGTCTTTAATCTTCATTCTTTTGTTCACTGTCCAATGACTGGAAGGTAGTTATTGTAGAGTCACTGTCCCTAGAAATATTTGTAACAGCATGAGGGCTGCCCTGCCTGGGATAAGGAGGAATGGTTAAGAGTGGTCTGCATCCAGAAACAACCACTGTACAGGCTGAGAGGAGATTTTTCAGTCCAGAGCCCGCCGGGCTCTGGAGCAGGGGCCAGACCTGCCTCCCAGAGGACATAGGAACAATTTTCTGAGGACCAGATGGCCTTTGCCCCTCCCCCTCCCCCTCACTGGGGTCACCACAGGCCACTAGGCCACTGCTCCACTGCCCTCTGGGGGCTTCTCCTGCAAGAGAACAGGAGGCCTTTTCATCAGGGGCTTAAGTTCCCTTCTCTGCTCACTCAGGCACAGAAGCCTCTGGTGACTTGACACTGGGGGAGACAGGGTGCCCATCTCCGGAAGCTGGCTATTTTCTTCACACCACTCCACCCACACATGCACTACCTGCATCCGTGGGGAACCCCATCAGCTAGGCTTGGGGGCTGTGGAACCACCTGGAGAGGAATCTGGGGACCTGACTTCTCTTGTCAGAGACTCTACAGCTGGTGGGGGGAACTCCCTGAGCAATCGCTAGGTGCTGGGCCCTTTGGGAAAACCTGCGCTTTTTGCACTGCCTTTGGGAGCAGGGAGGAGAGTGGCAGGCCTGAGCTCCAGAAACCCAGCCTCGGGCTTCTGAGCATATGTCAGTGGCTTGGGGAGGCTGCTCTGCCCTGGCCAGAGGCGCCAGCACTCTGTTACCAGACACCAGGGCACTGGAGGGAGCACAGCCAAGACTGCAAATGGAGGACACAGGAGGAACAATTTACCAGGGAAATTTCCCACTGAGGAGAGGCTCACCTCGAAGGACTTTTAATGCTGAAAACCTTTATTATATGACAGCTAGGAGGAAAAAAATAAAAAAACCTAATGCAACACTCAACCCCACAATGACATCCAAGAACAAATAATTTGTGTCACTGATATTATCACCAAAAGGAGCTAAAAATGCCGTTTTACAGAGCTCAGGAGCTGAGTGAGGCGGTGTGCGTGGGTTGGGGTGGGTGAGGGGGCATGAAAGGACATCCCTTTAGGAAGGAGGAACAGGCAGCCCAAGAGCACCCACTCCCTCTGTCTCCTCACTCTACCTCCCCAGCCCTGCATGGAGAGGCCCTCAGTCTGGAGCCCAAACTCCAGTGTGTTGATAAACAGGCTTAGAAAAAAATACCAAGCTCATTAGGAAGGAGCTCATTAGGACTTGTTGACATGAAACCCATTAGACCAATTAACATTCCATTAACGGCCTGGGGCACCAAGGGGTTAATGCTGCCCAGCAGTAATTGGGCTGGGGTGCTGGGGTTGGGGGCTCAGGCCCTTAAGAATGGGAAACAAGTGCTAATTGGGAACTCTTTGGCCAGCTTGCCTGACAGACAGCATTTGTTCTTGCCCCCTGACCCTAGCTGAGACTGCACTGTATCTGGTACTGAGGTAGGAGAGGAGAGGACCCTTTGGCTCCTCACTGTCCCACCCCATTGCCCCAGACTGGAGACCGGGCAGGTGGCTGGCACAGGATGGTTTGGGGGGATATTTCCACCCTCTTGGACTCTGATGGTCTTCTTTTCTTCATCCCTCCCTCCTCTCCCCCTTTCTAGTCCAGTTTCTCTCTTAGTCTCCAGGGAAGTAAGTCCCCTCCTCTCTCAGATATACATGACCCACTCTTACAAGAGCTCTTTGGAGAAACCAGACTCCTTGAAGCCCCAGAGCCTAATTCATCTGAAGAGTGTTGTAGGTTAGGGCAGAGGATTGTGGGGAGACCGCACTGGCCCTGAGTCTCCTTTCCTTCCTTCCCTCTCTCCTTCCTTCCCTTGCTCCTTCCTTCCTTCTTCAGCAGGGCAGCTAAGAGGCCCTGCTGAGGCCCCCTGGGAGTCCTTCTCCTCGGTCCTCAGACACACACGAGCAGTATTTTCATTATTTTCCTTCCCTTGCTACAAGTAGAGGCCGTGGAAGTCCCATCCCTTGTCTAGGCCTCAGTTTACTCATCTGTAAACTCCCATGATGGGAGCCTGTGCTTGGGGTCAAAAAGTCTGGATCCCACACCCAGTTCTGCCACTTATCTGTGGCCTATACAAGTCATTTTCCCTCTCAGGCAACAAAATGAGGGCTTTCACCAGAATATTCTGAAAGTCTTTGCCCATGGTTAGCACTCACACAAGCTTTGTTGAATAGAATGGAAATAGCTGGATTGTAGCTTCATTCCAAAGGCCAGCCAGCTCCTGTCTTCTCTTCCTCACTTCTCATTTGAGAGCGAGGGAAGAAGGCCCCTCTGAGACCAGAGAGCCAGGGGTCCTCCGCAGTCCCCCAGCCCAGAAGCCCCCAGGTGGTTACCACTCTCCAACCCCAGGCCGCCCCTCTGAGCAGCTGCCCAGGCCTGGGTTCTGACGTCTAGACAGATTTGCAGGAGGCTAAAATAACACAGTGAACTCAGCAGGAGGGACCAAAGGCTGCATTAGTAACCTGGCTGGCTTCAACTTCTCCCTCCGGAGAGGCGGCCTCAACCCTGGCGCAATCCCGCCATCTCCTTTACTTTCCTTCCTCTGAGAGCTTCGTCCCATACGATTGTCTCTGGCCCAGCTCCCCTCCCAGAAGTGGCCTGTAGGTGGCGTGGTGGAGCCCCCTTTAATTGCATTATGTAATAGAACCTGTTTACTAAATCATGTAATCAGTCGCCTTAGGATTTACAGCTTCTGATGTGTATAGAGAATTGGACTTTGAGTCAAATTTAAAAACAAATAAAAATGAGAGGCAGCTGTTGCTGATAGTGTGATATTCATCTTTTGGAAACAAATTCACCCCACTGCTATAAATTATGCCTGGAAAAAAAGTGTTGTTGGTGGGAAGGAGTTGGCTAGGTCTCCTGTGCTGGCAACTCAGAGCGATGCATCTTGAAATAACGGTGTCAATCTGTCACTGATTTCATGTGACTCTGTGGATTTATCTAAAGAAACACAGGCATGCACGCATGCACACACACACACACACACACCCCAGGTATCTTCGCAAAACCCAGTAAGGGCTAGAAATCCTAAGCTGAAAGCTGAGTGTCTAGAGGAACTCGATGGTCCCTGCACCTCGGTGTGGAGTCAGCACCGGGTGGTGACAAGGGTGAGACCAGTGTGGGGACGGTGGAGAGGATGGAGGCGAGAGAGAGGATGCACCCGTGGGCTGGGAAGCTTTAAAATGTGAGAAGTTCTGGGTGAAATGTTTCAAAGTGAGGGAGCAGTAAAGGGTCTTTGAGGAATGATGGAGGTCCAGCTCCCCAGGCACCCACCCCCTCACAACACACCAAACATGGGGCCTGTGCCTTTTCTCTCCAGGTGTTCCGGAGCCAGGTGGAAGGTCAGAGGCCCGAGGTGACAGGAATGCCATAGCCTAGCAGATGCTGCTTCCTCACATCTTTCTGACCTAGGGGTGCTGGGGGAAAATGGAAGTCACCTATTCCAAGACCAGGCCCAGAGTGGGGCATGGGCACCAGGAGGGTAATTGTGTCCGTGTTACTGATGGAAGGACAGAGGGAGGGCATCTGAGCTGGATTTACACTCAGGATCATACTCCCTGCTCACTACCTGTCCTGAGGCTGGCTGGCTAAAGATCAAATATGAGCTGCCACTCCACTGTTACCCAGGTCCCAGGGGACACTGCACCTGGCACAGAGCCCAAGTCCTTGCAGAATGTCCCAGCCAAGAGGGCCACTTCCCTGGTGCCTCTCGGTTCCTACTTGGAACTCTCAGTGGGAAATAATTCTCTACTGATTTCAGCAAGAGGCAGAGATGACAACCAAGTCAGCAGGCAACTCAGACCTTATCTTGGCCACCCACAGCTCTCTGCACTAATTGTCATTTGCTCCCTTTCTGGGAAGCCTACCCGGGAGGTGGTGCCAGCTTGTGCCCTGTTATCATGACACTGGTCTCCAGGGGACAGAGTGGAGACAGAGCAGAAGCCGCATGAGCTTTGACTAGGACTGCTGGCTTCTGACTCCCTGAGAGATGGGAAAATCTCGGCCTCCCCACCTCTCTCCTCCTTCAGCCCTTACCTGCCACCTGGAGCAAATGGCCTTTAGAAGGAGTAAGAGCCTTCCATGAGACCAGAGAACCTGGAGACCCTCCTGCTCCCCATCCCGGGAGCGTGGCCTCCTCCAAATGGCCTGTGGTCCTCCTTCCAAGGGCCTCCACATCCTCTCCTTTCCCCACTCTCAAAGCCATTTTGCTGTTTGCTCTTTTCCGGAATAACAATATGTTCCCTGTGTGGCTGGGTCAACAGGTCATTTATGCATTCACTGACCCCAGCCTAGAGATGAGAAAACCTTGCTCTAGAGACCCAGTTCTTGGAGGGAGGGGGGTGGGTATTATCCACCCCAGATCCCTCTGTGTCCACAGGTCAGTGAAGGGAGGCTTACACCCTGGGTGTGAGTGGGGCTGCTGGCGATCACACCCCACATCAGCCTCCTCTCCCCGGACCAGGTTTCCCAGAGAGGAGCCCTGTTTCGCCCTAGTGCCGACTGCCCTGCGTCTCAGATTCACGGGGATTCCCAGCACATCAGGGCCCAGAGCGCTGCAGCTTGCCCTCCTTTATTCTCCCAATTTAGCTATTTCTCAATTTGGCTTCAGAAAAATGGACCCAGGTCAGAGTCAGGAGAGCAGCTCGTGCTCGGCCCAGCCCTCTCTCCTGCCTGGCTCCTGCTTCTCCACACCAGGGCCAGAAAGTGGCAGCCCCTGCTCTTCTCCCTGCTTTGGCTGTCACACCTTTTCTGGCTTCAAAAAGCCGCTGATATATTTTACAAACTGAAACAGCAATTTAATTCCCCCTGATAGCAGCAATTGTCCATTAGATCTTCCTACCGAGGAGCTTAACAATAATTCCTTTCATCCAACTGCTTGCTTCTTCTTGATCTGAGAATCAATCCCATAAATAGCAGGCAAGAGTTTTCACATTACTCTCCCCCTCCAGCTTTTAGCATTTTGATGAAGATTCTCATCTCCTCTTTAAGCACTTTACAACTTGGCAATTTTTCCCCCTTTGGTTCTTTTAAACAAAATAAAACAAAAAAACAGAAAGGGGGGAAAGACAGCATTCTAGCTCTCAGGGTAAGCACAGAGCTTGCATTCTTCTCACAGAGAAGTGGTGTGCACCTTCTCCTACCTGGAGGCAGGGGGATGGCAGCAATGACCTCCTGCTGCTGAAAAGTGGGTGCTGCTGTGCCCCAGAGGGGCACCATTAGTCTGGTCCTGAATTTCACACTCAACCACAATTGGGTCCTGCTCTAGCTAGTGATGCTCAACTTAGAACATTTTCCCCTTTCCAGGAAACCCCTCCCCTGTTGCTGCATCCCAGGAATGGAGGCCAGGAGGCCATCGGAGTCCACGGGAAGGTCTGGGTCAATCCCTCTCCCTGGGCCTGTGGCCAGGTTTCCACCCATCACTCAGACAATTCTCGAACTGGAGATGGGATTCTGCCTCTCTTTCTTGTCTCCAGCCCCTTCATCCCTATCCCAACAGCATGAGTGGGAGAGAGAGGGAGGAATAGGTGAAGGAGAGACCTTGAGGCTTTTCGTTCAATCCTTTTTCTTTTCTTTGAAACGTCCAGGCAGCCCCAGTGATCCGGGCAGAGGAGGGCCCTGCAGCTCTTCTAGGGTGCAGCGAGGGTGGACTGCCAGGGCCCCTGGGAGCCCTGGCCTGCTCCCCTAAGACACTGTCACGTGCTCTCTTGTCTGCACACACACAGAGAAACAAATCTAAAAATGAACCCAGGGACTGAAATCCCCCTCGACAAACCTGATTCCCAGGTTTATTATTATTTGTCGAGAGCTGACAGCAGCCGCTGCTCAGGAACCGAGCTGAGAAAACAACCCAGGCCAGGCCCCTGAGGACCACAACTCAACAGAGGCAGACGGACAGCCCAGAGGCTGGGGATCCCAGATGGAAGGAGGGCTTCTGTTCTGCAAGCAGCGAGGCAGCCACCTTCCTGCTGCCCTGCCCGCCTTCTCCCTTCCATAAATCTTTCTCTTCTCGGAGGCAGGCATGTAGGGAGCTGGGAAGACGAAGGAAAGCAGAAGAAATGAGGGACCACGTGAGGGGTGGGCCAGGAGGGGGCCAGAGAAGCAGGACTGGGCTTGGGTGGGGGGAGTCCTCAGAGGTAAGGGACCCTGACGCCTATGCAGTCTGTCACCTGCGACACTCCCAGATTCTCCTGGAAGCAGAGTATCCTAAGAGGGTGAGCCAGGCGCCTTTTCTCTCTGAGAAGGACTGTAGTATATCCTCTGGCTGGAGGATACCTGGTTCTATTTTTTAAAAATTGCCTCCGGAAAAAAATGGTCACGAGTCAGGGCTGTGGAAGCAAGTGGTCCTCTGGGCTCAGTTTATCATTGAAAAGCCACTCATCCCTGATACTTCCTTACCCAGCCAACCCCTGATACTTCCTTACCCAGCCAACAGATGTCCTTCCCCTGGGCCTTTGTGGTGGCTCAGGTGAACTTGCAAGAAAAAGGAGAGGAGACCAGGTAGAGCCCATAGCAATGGGGTCAGCTTGGGGGAGGAAAGGATGCCCAGCCGGGCCCCCTCGGCCCTTGGTCCTCACTGCTGTTTGGAACGAGGGCAGGTACACTGATCTGTCAGGAGAGGCAGCCCTGGGGAAAGGAGGATGGTGGCTGCCACATGAGAGGAAGTGACACTGGGCAGTGAGTCCATCCCTGGGCTTCGCCACCCGGCCTCAAGGCCCAGATGAGCAGACATGCCCTCTAACACCTTATGAGAAACTTTTCCTCCATGTCTTTTGCTGTGCTTCTTGTCTGCCAGCAAGGCCTTCTGGATTATACTACCATGCCCTTTCTTTCATCAAAACTTTGCTCAAAACCCTACTCTTCCATGAAGCCTTCCTTCACTTTCCACTCCAGGGCCATCCTCTTACTCAGAGCCCTTCCATCGGGCAGAAATAGGGCAGAGGAACGGGAATGATTGCCATGTGTGTTTCTATGCTATGGAAAATCCGCTTCCCATCCACATGTCCCATCTTGCCCATTGAACCCGATGAATCTTTTCCTTGCATTTTCCTTATAGGGGAAAAAAAGCCTATGCAATATGATTTCACAGAGTCTACCTCTTCATGGAGCCTGCATACATACACAGTTACAGCTTAATTTCTTTGGCTTACTGTTAAAATATAAGACAAGCAAACAGATCTGGGCAGGAGAACTCTTTAGGCCCCAGCAGTCGTGTACACCTCAGTGAGAATGAGTTTGTTTCTCTGGAGCAAATTTTTACAGGGGCAACATGATAATGTAGAAGTCATAACGACTGCCATTTATCGAGCTCTGACCATGCACCAGGCATGGTGCTAAGCTTCTCATACAGATAACCTTGTTTATTTTTGTCAACAACCATATGGTGTAGGCATGATGGCTGTCCCCATTCATGGATACAAAAACTGAGGCTTAGAGAGGTTAAGAAAATTTCCAAATGTGATGCATGGTCTGATTTCAGAGGCTGAATGTTTAACCTAGAAGTCTGAGGGTGGAGGCAGGAAACACCAGAGGAGGAAGAGACCTCTAGAAATGAGAGAAGAACAGAAAGCCAAGGCTGATCATGAAAACGAGCACCTGACTTTGAGTTGGGCCATCCAGCACAGGCACCCAATACCGACTTTCACATTGCCCGAATTTCCAAGGATTATCTTATATCAACACACCTAAATATCTTCCGCAGCCAATTTGGGCTTTTGTACATCAGCTCATGAACACGTGCTTTGTGCCTTTCAATGGTGGGACTGCTTAACCAGCAACAGTTCACTTCTGTTGTCTCTGTCATCTTTGGACAGCAGTGTGTATACAAATTTTCTTGAATATTTTATTGCATTTTGCTCTTATTATTTCATAAAAATGAGTGGAAGATGGAAAACTGAAAGTGCTGATACCAGCAATAAGAAGTAGGGGTCTCATAAACGTGACACACAGAGACAAAGATGGAAACATTAAGTGTGCCGAAAGAGGCAGATCTTGAGTCTCAATCGTAGACTCACTGGACTGTGGGTTCAATTATGAAGGAAAAGAACAAAATTAAAGAACAAATATGAAATGACAGAAATATAAGGTCGAAGATTGCATCTAAGAGGCGATGTGTAATTGGGAATTTGATCATGTGTTTTTGCTGTCTGGGAGTACAACTCCGGGAATCTGTGCTGCCTGAGAGCACGGGGTGCCTGTACCCTGACCCCACACTCTGCAGCTCAGGCCAGGGCTCTGACTCACATGGACTGGGACTCCGTCAATGTCTCCCTCCTGTCAGCCAGGACCGAGAGGCCCTCTGCAGCCCAGGGGGGGTGCGTTGAAAGGAGCGTGCAGTCAGCCTGCTCTCTGTGACTGTCTCCGCTTGGCCTTCTCTCCCCACCCCACCCGTGGTTTTCCAGGGACCACCCACAGCTGCAAAGAAGTCCCTGTTCTGGAGGGAAATATGCCCATGACTCATAGGCCAAGAGGCACCTGGCTCTATCTTTTGAAATCCTGTCCAGTTAAGCAGTATCGTTTTTTTCAAGTTGGCGTACCCCATCCTTAGGGGGCATCCCATCTCTTGTCATATCTCCCTGAGTCCTAGCTTCATCCCCCTGCAGAAGCCCCATCCTGCTCACCTTCCTTTCAGAGCCTTCTCCTTCCTCTCTCAGCCCAGAGGGACTCCAGGCAGCAGTCTGAAGGGGTGACCAGTGAAGACATCTTTGCAGGCCAGCAGTGGGGTTATTACCCACAGACTCTGAAGCAGGCAGCAATTAAACAGAAGTGCAGAGGACCTGGTTCTACCTCCCACTGACTCCTGGCTGTCCCCTGCCAAGCCCCATCCCCTTCAACCTCCAGGCTTGGAAAGTGGTCTGTAGTTCTCTGGCTTCTAACAAGGAAACCTTTAGTCATATGCTGGCCTTTTCTGCTGCACTCAGGCACCAAGGAGAAGTGTTTCCTATTTGCTGCAGAATCATTGAATACTAGCAGCTTGTCTGAAAATTATAACTCTCATCAAACCTTAATTCTGCCTTTTCCGATGACAACTCATTTCCTATCATTGTGGTCTCAGTGGAAAGAGAGTCCTGCCTTCAGGATAGAATTTTTGTGGACTTGAAGTTCAAGATTGTGTCTTTACTTTCTCCTCTTCTTTCTCCAGTTAGATGGACCCCACTTCTCACGGCAGAGCAAGGACCGGGGAGTGGAGGAAGAGGAGAAGACAATTTTGCACAGTGGACTCTGGCCCTTGGGGACCAATTAGGATGCTCTGACTTAGAACAGTAAATGATCTTCTGGGATCTGCGTACTTGTTAATCTGGATCTTCCAGTGTCTGGCCCACTCAGGGAAAAGGAGCGAAGCATCTTGACTCCCAGATCTAGAGGTTGTGTCCAGAGTGGGTTGGCCTGGGCAGGCAAGGGAGCTGCATGTGTGGTGTCTGCTCCCAGAGCCAGTCTCTGGCGTGGGGAGGGAGAGGAAATTGGAATTCTCATCTAAGATGCCCCCCTAAGAGCACAAGGTGGCCTAAGATTGGGGCCCATTCCTGCTATCGGCAGGCCTCTCTGATTTTTCTTCTCTCCTTAGGACCTGGCTGTCTCAGGTCAGAGCAACTGCTCTGCAGCTTTTGGGAGAGAAGTCTGCTGTCTGTTTGTCCTGGAATTAATAAAAATGAAAAAAGGATCTTACTTAACGAGGCACATGCTGTGGTCAGGATTATTCCACTAACAGGAGTGGTGTGTGCACGTGAGCTGAGAAAGGGTGGGGAGCAGGGGAGATGGGCAGAGGGAGATGAAGAGATTGATTGAGAAGGTTGAGGAGAGAGGTCCCCAAGGCAGACATTCAGGGGGCACTGAAGAAATGGAAGGTGCAGGGAACTGTTCATAGAGGGAGGCTGGCAGGTCCGGCTGCCCAGCAGCTCGACCTCAGCTTTCCCCTCACTTCTTGCTCCTTAGCTTCTTCCCAAACCCAGAGAAGATTGTGAGCAGACTGCAGAGTGGAAGCACCCTGAGTGGTCATGAGGTCTGACTTCTTCCCTGTTCAAATGAGAAAACCTGTCCAAGGCCACACAGCAAGTTGGAGACAGGGACCTAACTAGAATCCAGGTCCCGAGTAACAGATTCAATAATCATTTACTGAGCAGCAACTATGTGCCAGGTCCTGTGCTGGCCGTGGAAGTTCCAGAAGAAGGAAACAGAGACAATTGAGCAGAATAAATAAAGAAATAATGAGAAGGAAATTTCCCAAAGCTGAAGCAAGACAGGTGACTTCAGATTTAAAAGGATCCCACTAGGTGACCACTAGGTCACCAGGGCTAGTGGTTAAGTTTGGCATGCTCCACTTTGGCAGCCTGGGTTCTGTTCCCGGGCATGGACCTACACCGCTCATCTGTCAGTGGCCATGCTGTGGTGGCGGCACACATACAGAAAGAGGAAGACTGGCAACAGATGTTAGCTCAGGCGAATCTTCCTCAGCAAAAAAATAAAATAAAATAAAGGGATCCCAAGGGCTGAATACGAGTAACAAAGGAAAAAGGGAGCAAACCAAACCTCAAGCCTCAAGACATGGTGGTAAAATTTCAGAACTTAAAAAGAAAACTACGAGTTTCCATAAATTCTCATTGCAAGATTGGAAATAAGAGGATGGTGGAGCAACATCTTCGAGATGTAAGAGAAAAAGATTTTGAACTGGGATTCTGAGCTCGATCAGATTCTCAATCAAGTTTGAAGACAAGATAAAGTCTGTTTTGAACATGGAAGAACTCATTTATTTCCCTCCCATCAATATAAAAATAACTAGAGGTAGTATTCCAGCAAAACAACGAAGTCAGAGGAAGAGAACAACATAGTCACAAGACAAACGAACAGCCCAGTGTGACTCAAAGGGAGGGAAGACAGCTGGAGGGAAGGAGGGGCAGCCCATTACCCCCAGAGCTCTGGAAGATTCTAGGCAGCAGCCAAGTTGTAATGACATGGCCAAATCATACTGTTTAGTTCTGTGGTTGAATAACATTTTATCGTATAATCAACCTATAGTCAGAATGCAGAGGTAACTACAGATATATAACAGAATATAAATCTTCTAAATCTTAACATAAAGATAGTAAATATACTACTAGTATACTCAGTAATATGTAATATATAGTATAATATATTATATAATATAATGTATTAAATTTTTATTTTATAAAATTTTATTTTATAAAATAAAAAATATATAATATATAATACTATGTACTATATAATATATTATATATAATACTATGTACTATATAATATATACCATACCATATATACATTATATACAATACTATATATTAGAATAGATAATATCAAACATAGTTTGATAAAAATTGTCAAACTAATACAAATTGGAAGGGGAGGATGTGTGCTAATTTCCCCAGCTTTCATAGCAGGGAGTTGATAGATAAATACATAAATTAAGAAAGAGGAACTTAAGTATATTATGTAAGATAATAAATATTGGCTACCAAACAACTAAAATCAGAGAGTGTTCAATGTGGTTGACTTTGGATCATGAACCTTGTGGGCAGAGGTGGGGGAGAGAAGGGACACTTTTTATTTTATATCTTGTACACTATGTACTTTTTCCTCAGGTACATTCTTTACTTCTAATTTAAAAAGTAACTAAAATAAATAATGAAATATCTATATAAGAGAATACTATGTGGCAGTTAAAAATAATGGAGTAGATCTATTTATTTTGACCTGGAAAGCTGTCCATTATATAACCTAGGTTAACAAAGTAAGTTTTTAGCACAGTATTGAAAACATAGTATTTAACTGTGTTCAACAAAACACTCAAACCAATAAAATGCAGTCCCTGCCTGTGTTCTCTGCCCTATGCCAAGTGTCCTGCTCCTGGAACATCTTCCCTGTCTCAGACTTTTGTAAGATCAGTATCTCTTTTTGCAGTAGGAGAGACCTGTTTTGTGTATGTTTCAAGTAACAAATGCTAAGTTCTTGACTGTGAGTGATCAGCCCAAAGACTGGCCTGCGTGAAGCTGCTCAGGGGATGAAAGCTTTACACATAAATACCTGGTGGAGAGAAGCCAAGTGGGGAGACAACGTGAGAATTACAGGTGTCGAGGCTGAAAGGCACCTCAGAGAGCTCTTGGTCCAGCCCCCTGATTTCATAGGTAAAGAACATATGTGAGGCTGGATAAAAGGTCACTCCATTGAATTAGTGTCCAGAAAAGAGAGAAATGGCCTTGTTAAAAGCCAGAGTCAGGATAGGAGCCCACGAGAAGTTGAAGGCTGGAACGGAGGCCTGATGCCAAGGCCCCACAGAGAATCCCATGGGGAAGTAGTGGGGGTGTGTGTGAGGCAGGTGGGGGCCCATTTCAGGGGCTGCTGTTGGTGCAGATGTCTTGACTTTGAGGGGAGACCTGGAGAAATCAGACTAGATCACGCTTCCTTAGTGTCCGCGGTAGCTGGAAGGAAGCAGCTTTAACATGGGAGGAGGAAGCATGTCGGGGCCACCGCGGAGGGGCTTGGAGAGGCACTGATGTTTACTGAGCATTTACCATGTGTCAGACATTGTGTGAGATGCTTTCTAGTATGTTATCTTACTTAATCCTCACAGAAGCCTTATAAGGTAAATGTGATTATCCTAATTGCATAAAGACAATGATGGTTAAAAAACTTAAGTTACTTAACCTGCCCCAAATCCCACAGCCAGCAAATAGCAGAGCTAGAATCTGAGTTTGGGTTGGTCTGGTTCCAGAGTCCCTGCCCAAGGAATCGGAGGGCTTCAATAAATGTGTTAACTAGTTACAGGAGGAGTAACGTCTTTCCCAAATTGGGACACAACAATCTTGTTTCCCTTCCTGAACCCTGCATATGGAATCAGCCCCTCTCCCCAGTCCACAAACATCCAGGCACACTGGCTGGCTCTTGGGGACTAGGATTTACGTTTGCCCAACAGGACTCTGAAAATTCCCATCTAGGAGGATATCAGCAGCTGAGGCTCCCTTCTTCACAGCTCTAGCACTGACACTGCCGCCTGAGGACACAGAGCCATACTGTGTCAGGGCTGGAAGGAGACAGGCTAGGATGGAACACAAACGCAGGGAGGAGGAGAGGAGCTAGAGGCCCGAATTCTTGGTTTCTAGGTGCTCAGCTTCATACCTGTCCTCCACCAAACTCAAGGGCACCCTGACTGCTCTTGCTGCCCCTCAGATGCTGCCCCGGCCTCCCTCGTGTCTCCCTAGGTGCCTCTGCCTCTGCGGAGCCTCTGACTTCAGGCAGAGGCAGGCAGGCCCAGGAGAGTATGTATGTCAGTTAGGGTTTGTCGTTGACACGTGGAGATCATTAAGGAGGCTTATTTTTAAATTGTAATTGCAAAATGTAAATGCTCCCCAAACTGATGTGTAATTGCTACCCCCTCCACCCCAGCCCTTCCCCTCTGGTGCCAGCTTTGCAAGGAGAGAATTAGAAAATAAAAAGGGGGTGGATTATGTAAGCAAAACGATTTAAAAAAAAAAGAGAGCGAGAGAGCTAAGAATTTAAGTGAGACAGCTGGCGGCTTCTCTGATTGCCACACTTCCAGCATTAGCTGCAAAAATTGTCCTTGCCAATTGCACCCATCTAGGCAACAGTGTCAACTGTATTTAGTCCCCAGAACAGACCAGACTGGCACTCACTTGGCAAGATAGTTCGGTGGTCAGTGGGTGTGTGTATGTCTGTGTTTTGGGGGAGTGAGGGGGAAGGTTGGGGTGATATTTGAGGTGAACTCTATCTCATCCATGGAAGCCTTCTGTTCTACAGAAAGACACAGCCCACAGCAGGAGTTAGCAGTCCGTCAACCCATTTTCTTCCTTCCCCATAATCTACTACATAGGGAGGGCAGGGGCACCTCCATTCTCCCAGGCACTGTCTGGGAGACAGTGCTTGGACTCCAGCACCCGCATCCTCGGCCTGGAGAGAAAGAGGCACTCTGCTGGCTAGGTCACCTGAAAAAGCTCAGTTCAAGTGCCAGTCCCGGAGCAGGCCACTGGACTTGGGCAACAACACCCGTCCACACTGTTCACCAGGAGACTCTGCCCCTTGGCCTTTTTCACACTTTTTTACCACTCCCATCTTCTTCAAGCCCTCACCGCAGGCCTTGACTGCAGTGAACTCCCTTCGATATCAGTGCGTGCTCAGGCTCCAAAGGTTGTTGAAAAGATTGTCAACCTGTCCCGGAATGGGCATCACCCAACCCACAGTTGGGGTGAAGACTTGACCCCCCCTAGTTATGCCCTTTTCTCTGGCTTACACCTCTAGGAGCCACAGCATGCTCTAACATGCTCCCCACCCCTTAATGCACCTAAAACACAGAGCTCCCCAAGCGGCCAGATGGCAGAGGTAGCAGGACAGCATGGCTGGCCAGTTCGGCCACTCCCAGGCACGTGGTCCCCTTGAACATCCGTGGCTTTACTAACTACATACTTGGGAGCTGGCCCAGGAACAGTCACCTTTCTGGTTAACTCTCCCTCTCTCCAGAGAAACCAGCTATTTTGAGGAATCTGGCAATGATTAGGAATTTGGCAATGATTACCGCCCCTAAAATGAAGGCCGATGAATTGTAAGGTCAAGGTGGCCCTAAGACATCAGGGAAACTTACAAAATCCTGGGCAGGGTCCTTTGGAGTTGGGGCCCAATCTCACCACAACAGATCCAGCCCTTATCATGGCATACTGCAAAGAAAAAAGGGTTGTTCTGGATAACTGGATTTCTAAATCCCTGCCTATACTGGTACTTAGGTCTTCAAGATCATGAAGTTACTTAGAGGGATTTTAAAAACTCTATCTGATAAGAGGATTAAATGAGATTCTCTATTCAAAGTGCTGTACACATTCTAAAGAACAATTTCTCAGAGTTCGTCAGAAACACCTGGGATGCAGTTTCTTCTGTGTTCATCGAAACACTTGGGGTGCAGATTCCTGGTCTTAACCCGGACTCACAGAGTCAGACTCTGGTGGGAGGTCCAGGAACTGCATTTTTAACAAATACCCCTTGGTAATCCTTAGGCGATAAGCTTGTTTCAGAGGGTTGTACAAATGTTCTCGTCACCGTGGATGTAAGCAACAGCCTACCCATCTGTATCAACAACAATTCATTGTTCACAGAGTAAGTAGAAGAAAAGAGAGCTATCCAGGGACAAGGCATAGCCCTCATCCTGTCCTCAAGGAGCTAAGGAGGAAAGACATGAAAAAATAATGCAGTGATGTGTTTCCTAAGGTTGGATATGCTAAGTGTCGGCTAAGTTATGGGCTGCTTCTCAAGGTTTTCAGAAGAAAGATAATCTGCCTGGAGGGTTTAACTATGTGTTAAGGCAGGAAGAAGCATTTCTTACTGTTCGGGTGATCCTGGCAGCCTCTAGGATGGCCCTCAGGAGACTCACTCCCTCTTCTCACTTCCAGCTGGGCCAGAAATTCTTCCTGTCAGCTAGAGCCAAATCACCTGCGAAAAAGGGCAGAGCAGCTCTCAGAAGGGAAGGCTAAGGCACAGGGTGATCCAGAACAAGGGGACGCGGGCTCTGTGCACCGGCCCCTCCTCCCTAGGCTGCGGATCAGGGATCTATTTCATTTGCTCTACAGACCTGGCCCCCATGTTTACCTTTCACCTCTCTGTCCTTGGTGTGGCCACTCAGGCCCACCGAGCCATTTTAGAGCCCACACCCTTGTCATAGTTGGAAGTGCCCTGTTGTCACCTTGACAACAGGCATACATGCGGCCCTCTCTCCCCTCCAGTGTGGGCAGGTCTCAGTGATTTCCGGGCCCTGTGTAGGCCACAGCTGGCTTCTTCTTTTAAACTGTATGGAACTCAGAGGAAGGGTAGCAGTTGCAACCTTGTCAGGTGGGCGAATGAGTTCCAGATCCTTTCCCAGTGGCAGGCTTTAGCTGGGGGTCTGGGGAGACACAGATGGGGTGGAAAGGAGGGTGCCTACAGGCAGCGGGGAGCAAGAGTCAAGAAAGCAACAAACCCAAAGCAGAAATTAGTAGGGAAGGACAGCCTTGGCCTAAAGGCGGCTTTGGCTGCACCACTTCTCTATTTACTTTTAGATTAAAGTGAATTAATTTTGTTTCTCAATATTTGAGATGGACCAAGGTGTCTAGAAATTGAGCTTGGTGGTCAGTGCTATTATAAGGCCTGGCCTGACACTTCCAGACATTCATATTAATTTCTCCGTGTGGGTCAGGTTCTCGGGGCCAGGATGGAAGGGTCATGGGATGGGGGTGGAGGCGGCTGCTCCAAGCCTGGGCTACATTTTCAGGGCAGCATTGGGGATCATCTCCAGTCAAAAGCTGCAGCCCTACACAAGAGGGAAATGCATCCTTAACATTCACAGTTCCTTCCTAGTTAACACCATCTTAGTCTCCCTGTAAAAACACATTTGCACCTCAGTAAAGAATGTAATTAACTGGTGACATGACAACAGGAGGAGCTAAACAGTGGCCCGGCTGGGAGCTGCAATGGGGAAATGGAAATGTAGACATTTGCCTGAACGAGACTTTCCTGCCTTCCTTTGGGTATGAGTGTGTGTGTGTGTGCGCACGTGCACACTGCTGGGAGGTGAGGGTGGCAGAGATACAGCATCCGGGATCCTGAAGGGGCATAAATTCCCAGCTGCAGGAGAAAGCTGGAGCTGCAGGAGATAGGATGGGATGAGCTGAGAGAAGCTCCAAGAGTGGGCAGGCTGATAAATGAATTTCCATTAACAAAAGCTCTCTGGGTTGAAAAAAACCCTCCTCCCTACATTCCAGACTCCTCCCAAGAGGAACTGAGGGATAGAGACCCATTGAAAGCAGCAAGAGGCTCAGGGCCCTCTGGCTGTTGCCTGCCCTGGGGCAGCCACACAGAGGGGCCCAAGGGATGGGACCCAACCAAGAGAGAACGTGTGGTGAGCACCACATTACTTGTCCCACTCCCCCAACACCTGCTCCAGCCTGCTCCTCCTCCACATGGCCCTGTCTGAATTCTGCGAATGACTCCCAGTTCTCGGGCCCCTCAGGCAGCAAACCTGGGAGACACGTCTGATTCCTCCCTCCCCGAACCCCAGCTCAGTTTCACTCTCCCATCACTCCTCACTTCCCATCCCTTTCCAGTCAGGGAGAAGATGGTCTTCCCTCCTTTCCATCCCCAGTGACACAACCTAGAGAGGGCGCTCATCCCTGGCCATGCCCGCCAAGACCCTCCTCATCCCTGCTGTTAGCCCCTCCAGCCTGTTAGCTGCCTCCAGACTGAGCTTCCCAGCAGACAGCTTCATTCTGCATCTACCCGGGGCCTCGTACAAGGCAGACACTGCCAACGCAGCATTGAGCACCCACTGCCCCTGATGGGCTTACAGCCGTGTCACCTCCTAGTCCAGAATTTTCCATGACTCTTTCCATGACTCATAGAAGGCACCAACAAGCGCTCACTGATTGCATTATACCAGGTGGAGTCTGGCCGCTAACTGCCTTTCTAGACTCATCTTTAACCCATCACCCACAGGCTGTCTACCCTCCATCCAAACACAACCACTTTCCATTCCCCAAACCTGTCCCACAACTTTCCACTTCTCTCACTGCCCCAGTTCTATATTTCTACCTGACCAGACACTAACCATCCTTCAATGTTCAACTCAGACATTCTGGATCTTTCCTCTAGAGCCAGAAGTAATTTCACCTCCTCTGTGTTTCCACGTAATGTGCTGTTTGTCATTCTCTGAAAGCTCAGCCACATTCCGTTTCACTCTACAGTTATCTGTCACATCTTTCATCTCTTTCTAAACCGTGAGCTCCTCATGGGCAGAGGCCCTGTCTTATGTCTGCATAACTTTTCAGTTTACAAAGTACTTTCATATGTAATATCTTCTTTAACACTTAAAACAATGTTTAGAAGTTGATATTTTAATAACTCAATTTTTATTACCTTTACAAAATAATATATGCTTATTGTACAAGATAGATAAATAAGAGGGAGAAAGGTTGTTAGTTATAATCCTACAATACAAAGACAACCACACTTAATATGTAGAGAAAAACTCTTCTTTCTTGAAAACAGTATCATACTATATACACTGTTCTGTAACCAGCCTTTTATATTTAGCAGCATATCATAAATGCCTTTGCATATAAGGGAAATATATACAATAATCTTAGTGGCTATATGGCATTCCATTTATGGATGTACTATAATCACTCAGCCAAATTTCTATCATTTGTTGTTTAGATTATTTCGTTTTTGCTATTATAAATAAATAATGGCCATTGTTATAGGAAAATTTTGATCCAGACTTGATCATTGTCTCAGGATAGGTTTCTAGATGTGGAGCTGCCAAATCCAAAGGTATGTTCATTGTAAAGAAGTTTTGCAAATGACTTGCAGGAGGGCCGCACCCATTTACATGCTCTCTGCAGTATGAGAGAGGCCGTTTTCTTTGCCAGGTGGGTGTTCCTGTTTCATAGATGTGGATAATGAGGCTTAGGAAAGTCAAGCACTGGGCTTGCCCAAGGAAACAGCCAGCAAGTGGCATGTCTCCCGGCCCTAGACATTTTGCTCTTCCAACCTCCCCACTTCTCTTTGCTCTTGTGTTTCTTACCATCCCACTAATAAGTGCTGGGATCCCCACAGGAGAAGGCAGAGGAGAGTGTGTCCTGAACTGTGGGGTGGGCCATTCCTGCGAGCTCTGCTGACGTCAGCGCCACACCCCACCCCCTCATTTCTCAGGTGTCTCAGGCCTGCTTGGCAGATGAGAGCTCTGTTCTTGGGTAGCTTTTTACTATTCCCTCCCCCCCTCTTCTGGGCAGGTGCAAATTGGTTCAATTTAGTCTCCATGTATTAGGAACCTCTCATGTGCTGGGGCCTGGGCATACAAAGGTGAAATGTGCGCAGGCGCGCGCACACACACTCACACACGCTCTCCCTGTCTTTGAGGTGCTCACAGTCCACATGGTAAGGAAATAACTGTACCCCACAGTGTGTGGATGATGCTGCTCCTGGCTGGTGGCCTCACCACCTGCTTTTCTGCCAGACCCCACAGGGCAGGGTGGGGGACAGAGTCCAGTCAGGGCTGTGGAAGGAGGAAGCCCTGCCTGCCTGGCGTGTCCTTCAGCCTCAGCTGCTTTTTATTTGTGAGGAGATCAGCCCTGTGCTAACATCTGCCAATCCTCCTCTTTTTTTTTGCTGAGGAAGACTGGCCCTGGGCTAACATACATGCCCATCCTCCACTTTATATGGGACACCACCACAGCATGGCTTGCCAAGCAGTGCGTCTGTACGCGCCCAGGATCCGAACCAGCGAACCCCGGGCCGCCACAGCGGAGCGCGTGCACTTAACCGCTTGCGCCACCAGGCCGGCCCAAGCCTCAACTTCTAATTGTGTTCTTTCTGGCACTGAGGGGCCGGAGCTCCCTCCTGATGTCCCGCTGCAGCCACATGCTTTTTTGTCTTTCTGCTCTAGCTGTACCTCTGTCCCCTCCCTCCACCCCTAGGACGGCAGTGAAGAGCTGGAGCCCCTCAGAGAGGAACCGCACCAGTATTAGGAGAAGCCAACCACGCTCCCCGGTCAGGGACTGATAAAATACACACTTGAGAGAGGACAGACTGTCTGAGGTGACACCAGC
This sequence comes from Diceros bicornis minor, assembly GCF_020826845.1. Lineage (NCBI taxonomy): Eukaryota > Metazoa > Chordata > Mammalia > Perissodactyla > Rhinocerotidae > Diceros > Diceros bicornis. The sequence goes on from NC_080746.1 coordinate 10,706,712, forward strand.
TTGCCCCAACACGGGGCGCCACTTCAGGGCTACAAAATACATAGATTTCTCCTTTCCCAGCACTGACGACTACGTAGTTCCCAACAGCCTGGAGAAAGCTTCAAGGCAGAAATATAGCCTGTAATCTCCTTTCCGTCACTGCCAGCTATTCCTCTGAGCATAAGGAGGGCGACTCTGACTTTTTTGACAGAAAGTGCTGAGGAGAATGTGCTGGAGTTGGGGGCAGGAGACTACCCAGGGTGGCAGCCACCCTTCCCATCCCAGTGCAGCTCTGTGAGCTGCACTGCCCTCCACACTCGCGCCTGCCTTGCCCTGAAGGAAGAGCCTGAGTGCGCCTTTTTAGATCTTGGCCAGAGAGCACCCACCACCCTCCCTTTTGTCGTCTACAAAGTCCTTCTTCTCTAGAGGCTAACACTGCTGCCCTGACCCTGAGGCTGGGCTTGGGCCCAATGGACAGACAGCGTGACACGCCGGGAGGCAGACAGAAAGATGGAGAGAGGAGAGATGGATGGAAGACACAGGCTCTGTGTGACCTGAGGGCCCAGCTGTTTCAGGGGACAAAGAAGGAAGCAGGAGCTTCATCTTGAAGAGTAAGTTCCTTCTGTCCCCACAAAATCCGCAGAAAATGCAGTGGCCCCACCCCCAGCTTTTTAGTTCTGATCAGGCCCCTCCCTGCCTCTCCACATTCATTTCACCAGGGCACCCTCTGAGCACACCTTTGGCTGTTTTGCCAACACTTTTTGCAAATGAATAGGACAGGAAAGAAGACTGAGCCTCCGGAATCTCTGGCCAGAAGCTCAAACCAAAGGCCTGTCCCCTGTCCGCTCTGGGGAAGCTCCCACCATGGTATCTATCTCAGGAGCAAAAAACACCCAAGTCTTTGTTCCCACTGACCTAAGAGCCTTGAAGGAGTCGGTTCTCACTCGAGCCCACCCCAGGCCCTCTTCTTGCACAAGTGCAGCGAGGGAAGTGTGGTTTGCCTGCCAGGACCCTCAGGCATTTCCCCAACGGCGGACACTCATGACAATCTATATGCTCCTCCCACCTCCCTGCTGGGATGAGCCAGCTAAGGAAGCCCGCAGCTGGTTCCAGCTCTGCCACAAGCTTGCTGTGTGATGTTGGACAACATCTCTAAATTCTGTTTTGTCATCATCATCATCAATCTTCATTGTTGTCATCTGTAAACAAGAGGCTGGACCTGACAGTGTGATATTCTCTGACTGTTCTTGATCAGTTATTGAACTCAATTGTCCCAGCAAAAGTCTCAAATTTCACTGGAGCAACAAGGCCAATCTCAAAGAGACTAGATTCCAATCCTCTGCGAAGAGAGGGCCTCCTTGGAAGCTAATATCATTTACAGACTTGTTTATACTGTTTCTCCCCTGCTCAAAAATCTATAATGGTTTGTCAGGGCCTAAGAAGACAAAAATCCAAATTTCTTAGCCTCCATTCTTGTCCTCTGCAATCCACCTAAACCTACCTCTCTTCCCTAATCCCCTGGTCCTTTCAAACCTGAGCCTTTTCTCCGGCCACGCTAGGTGCCACAGTCTCACAGCCAAGCACTCACCAGGTCTGAGCCCTCTGCCCCCTTGCTCAGGCTGTCATGCCATTCTGGAGGGCCCTGTGCACCCCTTTCCTCTCTGCTACCCAGGTCCTGTCAACCCTCGAAGACAAGCTCGCGTCCTACCTTTCTCTGAACTTCTGCAGCAGAATGAAGGCAGCCTCTTGCACCCCCACCCTGTCACTGGCCCTTAATCTTACTTTATTTTGTGAACTTCTGCTTTCTGTGTTGATCTAAATCTCCTCAATGGCATCATAAGTTTTTGAGGAAAAGACGTGTGTCTTCTATTTCTCTGATGCCCTCCATACAAACCTGAGTTAGCACCTTGCCCATGTAGATCATCAGTAGTGTCATTCTTGTCACATGAAGAGGGACCACTACTGGCGAATACTAATTCAGACCAATGCTTAGTCAGTTCAGTTGAGAGTGTGCCAATTTGGTTAATATTACTCATTGCCAAAGGCATTACAAATCTCTATATTTCAATGTGTTTCTGAATTGAGAGCTTTTGACCAAACTGTGGATTATTTCATATGCCTCCCGCACGAATATCAATAAGTGAATGTGGGAAAGACAACATAGGGAAAAAGGCTTTGAAGTCAGACGAACTTGGATTCAAATCCTTCATCTCCCTCTGCCCGGCTATGGGACCTCTCTAAGTCTCGGTTTTCCTATTTCTGTCAAATGGGAACACTAAGCTAACTCACAGGATGTTTATTAAGATTTTGTAGTATTACATCAGACATGTGATGTGTTTAGCGGATAGTAAAGTACTCAGCACTGATACAGACTAAGCCTGTAATAAATGGTGACTATTGTCATTAATGACAGTGATAGTAATAATAGTTTGTTTAGGTCTTGTTTGGCAAAATCCTACTCATCCTTCAAGATTCAGCTCTGTAAAGTTTTCTCTCAATGCCACCCTACCCCACACAAGGTAAGTCGTTCCCTCCTTTCTGCTTCCCTAATAACTGAGATCATATCTCTTATAAGATAAAGTCCCAAGTTCTTAGCCATGAACTCCAGGCTGTATCTCACTAAATTATTACTATGTGTTCCTATAGGTGTCGCTCCCTTTAAGCTCTGAGCTTCCTGAGCAAGGTGTTCCTCACCTATGTGCTTCCAGCTCTGGACTAGCATCAGGCTCAATGTGTGTTTATTAAATGAGGGAATGAATGGACGAACAGGAATGCCAAAAGCAGTCAAGAAACGTGAGGCAGAATTTGACCAGACACAAATTAGAGACTGGTGATTGGGAATCCATCATGGAAAGCAAATGTCCCTCAACTCAACTAAGCCCAGCCCTAAACTTAGAGAAGTCACTTAACTTTCCCATCAGGATTACCTTTCTTGGGGCAACCTTCAGCCCCATCAGAAGCCCTTTGAAAATCTCTGCAAAGCCCTGCCTGTATCCCTCCCTCCTTTCCCCTCAGCTGGGCTCAGTCCCTTCTCCTCCTCCTCCCCTACCATTCCTTGCCCCAGTCGGCAGACCTGCCAGCCTTGGAGCCCCTGTTCCCTCCCCCAACCAGGCTGCTGAGTGACCCTGGGTTCTGAGACAGTCTTCCCAGCCCCAGAGCTCCCTCCAGAAGCAAAAGAAGGTCAACGCATGTTGTACAAGCTCATCATTCATTCTTGCCCCCGGGTGGGGTGAGCTACATTCCTGCTCTGCATCTCCTTTTCCACACCTCAGCTCAGCGATAGCCTCCTAATTGGTCTCCCTGCTGCCTACTCCATCCTCCACTCGGCTGCCACAAGCATGGTCTGGCAGCTTAGAGCATCCTATGTACAATTCTCTTAGCACTTATCCCACCAAATTGTGATTGTCTGTTTGCCAGTGTGTCTACCCCACTAGGATTATGTAATCCTAACCCGACTCTCAAGCCTATATATCTCTGCAGAGCCAAATATGTATTTTGAACATATTAGGTGTTCAATAAATATTGATTGAATAAAGGAGTAAATAAATGATATGTTCAGCAGAGGATATGTAGAATGTATGACACACAACATGCCAATCTCTTGTACAAAGAATGATATTATCCAATTTATTATTTAATCCTTGCAACAACCCTATAAAGTAGGTGTTATTAGTCCTGTTTTTAAAAGAGGGTACTGAGCTTAGAAAAGTGACTTGCCAAAAGTCACAAAGCCGGTTAAGAGGCAAAGTGAAAGAGCAGAATCCAAGCTTTTATGGTGGCCTCCTCAGTGCCCCTGCCCCCACCCACCTACCTGTCCGCCTGCCTGCCCAGCCACGGGGAGGACCCAGAGGCTGAGCTGCTTCTGCTCTGCCTCGCTTGGGAAATAAACAAGAAGAATTCTTCTTTTCATCATTTGGTGAGCTGGTGACATTTCATTTGACAAAGAATCTAGGAAAAGCTTCTCCTGGGACTAGTTTTGGGAGTAGGCTGCGATAATATTGCTTTTTTGAAAAAGGATGCTAGGAACTGAGCTCCGGAGGGCCTTTTACGTGGAGTGATTTATGCAGGAAATGAGAAATAATTTTTTTTTAAAGAAACACACATTGATCTACATATGGTCACAAAGATAGAAGTGACGACAACACACACTCACACACAGGCATGTACGCACACACGAATAATCCCGGATACATGGTCACAGACAAGCAAAGGCACAAATTCCAGTTCAGGGTCACTATGTTGGCCACACACCCTGTAAGAAGCCAAAGGATTCCTGGTCGGATCAATACAGTGCCCACTTGCAAAACAGTCTGATGGCTCTGAGTTTTCCCTTCCATGCCTTCCAGGGAAAATTGAGATTTTCCCCATACATGTAAACTTCAGTCATTAAGGAACACACAGGAAGCAGGACATTGAAGAAATTAATCTCTCTGTGCCTCCCTGCCCTTCTCAGGGCCCTGTTTCCCTGCAATGATCACACTGCATATGGAGATGCTGCCAACAAATGACCTGCGCCCAAGGCACAAGGCCCCCCTAGAGGAGATTTACACCCTGTGCCTCAGAGGTTTCAGTCATAACCTGCTCCTGGAGGACAGCAAAGGAGTGACAACAAGAACGGAAATGAAATGTCTATAAATTTCTCATTCAGATGCCACTCAGAAATGAATCTCATAAATGGAAGGGATGGTAAAAGGATTTTATTTAAAATGCCTCCCTCCCTAGGCTGTGTGTGAAGGGTTGGGATTCACAAGGATGTCTGAAAGTCAGGAATTCCCCTCCAGCTGTGGTAATTCTGACCTGGGCTCAGAGTAGAGCCCAGGATACCTGTTCTGGTGGAATCACCTGAGAAACGCAGAGAGGCCAGAGACTGTACTGGGAGCCAGAACACCTGGCTTATGTTCATAACTCTCCTGTGTCTGCTCGGGCTGTGACCCTGTGCACATCACCACCTGGGCCTCAGTTTCTCCATCTGTAAAGTGGGAAGGTTAGAAGTGGATGGTCACTTCCACCATGGTCTCATTAGGAGACCCCTTGCTCTGCCTTGGGCAAGTGTTAATGAGACTGCCATACCTCTGTATCTGCAAGATGATTTATACATTTCAAAGCACTCCAACCACATCAATTAGCTTTTTGCTTGAGCTTCACAGTAACTTTGTGAGGTTAGTAGTGCTTGGATCAATATACCCATTTTACAGATAGAATAATCAAAACTGAGACTTAAAGTGTCTCGGCCAAGGTCACAAAAAGAGTCAGTATTGATTCAAGTTCCGTGGAATTCAAACCTTCCCTTGGACATCAGTCCCTATTTTAAAGGGAAAAAAAATATGCAACAAACCTTGAAAACCCTGGAGTTTGTTCTGGAAAATATTTTTTCTATTGCCTAGGTTGGACTTGTTAAATAATAAACGTGATTTCAAAGCTCTGCTGCGTTTTTGCATGGCTTAGGACGGAGGCCCAGGGCAGATGTTCCTTCATTTAGGAAAAAGACTTAACCATCTTTTGGCTATTGAAGGAGAGGCCAGGCCTAGTCTGGGAGGGTCAAGATTAAAGAAAAGAGAACTCAGTTGTTACTCACTCATTCAACAAATGTTTACTGAGTGCCTGCTCTGTGCCAGGAGTGTTCACAATTGTTAACAAAAACAATAAAATCTCAACATTCTTGGGGCTCACATTCTGGTCGGGGGTGGAGATGGGAGCGGTGGACAGACTATAACAAGATACATAAATAAAACATACAGTGTCAGATAACAAGGGCAAAGGAGAAAAGGTAAATGAAAGGGAGCAGAGTATTAGGAATTTAAAGTTCTCCCACTAACTTCCCGGGGAAACCCTGCCAGGTCTTGAAGATGCAGGAACATAAAGAAGAGCAGGAGGGAGAGAAAAGGTGTGAGTTGGGGAAACAGGTCCCAGCAGAGAGGTGGCAGGCCAGACTGTGCAGGAGGAACTGGACAGTGAGAAATTCCCTCTGCAGGCGTGGGAGAGGGATTTGGGGAAGTTGTCTTGTGTACAAAAGCTCACCTGTTCCTGCTCTGTGCCATGCCATAGCCCCCTCTGGCATCTCCTGGGGCTGGGACCGGGGTGAAGTGTGAGAGGCACTTGCCTCCCTCACAAAGTTAAAGGGGTCGCCAAAAACCTCAGTAATGGAGACAAAAACAGGATCAGTCTCAGTGCCCTGCCTGGCCACATTAGAATGTGACGCGACGGGGAGGATCAGTAATACCGACTGTGGCATCATTTAAAATTTTGATGTTTTGTTTATTGTGCATTTTTGTCATTAATTTTGATTTTCAAAAAATTTTGCATTAAAATAGTATTTCTCTTGATTACTGAGTTTTTGGGTGCCCCCTTAAATTTTATGCCTGGGGGGAGTGAGCTGGCAGGCCCAGCTCCTGTATCTTCAGTAAAAATGTACACATGTGACAGTTTTGTGTTGGCAAGAGAGAGGGGTAGTGCCCTCGAATGGGGAGCAAGACGGAGGGAGAAAGGGGGCAGGACTTACTCCTGGAGCAGGACCTTGCAGCAAGACATGACCATGAGGTCTAAAGGGTATTTCTCTTGGACTCTGGGAAGGGGGACTTTCCACAGGGTGGAAGGAAATCTCAAGTTGTTTGATTGGTATATTCACAGGAAAGGTGACTCTCGCACTCTGGAGCGCGTGAGGGACACACGAGGATGGCAGATGGCTAACTGCTCCCCTTCCAGCTCTGCAGCCAAGGGTCCACTGCAATAATTAACCCGTGAAGGCACTAGAGTCCATCGGGAGTTCTGGGAGGGAAGAAGCTGTGGGGCCCTGTCGTGGGCCCTGTCAGGATTACACCACTACCAGCAGCCCTGCCCTGGTGCAGGAGGGGAGGGGCAGGTGGTGGTTAATTGCCTTCACTCCCTGGGAAAGGAGAGGGTAGCACCTTGTCACTGTGTCTGCCCAAGAAAGCGTGAGCTCCTGAGGACAGGGACTGAGGGGAGTACAGAACAACAGGGCGGATTCTGCGGGACAAGGACGAGTTCTCCTGCATACTAGCACTCCATCTCCACAGGTCAGCCTCCAGGGGAAGCCCTGGGCCCCAAGCCAGCCTGCTCACCTCACTGTTGCTCCCTGCCTCCCTCCAGTACCCTCCAAAGCCCAACAATAAACCCTAGGACCTTAGATGGTCCATTCTTATGTTAAAAAACATTATTATTATTTAAAAAAATAAGTCCGGTATTTGAGGCCTTTCATGATATGGCTCCCACTTAACTTTCCAGGTTTATCTCATAACTCTCCTCTAAGACCTCTAGGTCAGGGGCTGGCAGACTACACCCATGGGCCAAATCCTGAGGCTGCCTATTTTTCTAAATAAAGTTTTATTGGAACACAGCCATGCCCATTGGTTCACTATCGTCTGTGGCTGTTTCCCACTACAACAGCAGAGTGCAGTAGTTGTAACACAAAACCTGAACTATTTACTGTCTGAAACTTTCCATAAAGAGTTCTCAGAGCCTGGTCTCAGTTAGAGGTAAACTACTCATCCTCTCCTACACAGACTCTACGCAAGGATGCCCCCAGGCCTCTGCTCACTCCCCTCTCCAAGGCTGGGCTGCGCCATTTCCCTTCTCTAGCAGCTGAAATATAGCTCATTCTTCAAGGACTTGGCTTAAATGAATATGATTTACTCTGTGATGTCTATCTTGAATTCCTACAAAGAATTGCTCACACCGCTTTACATCCATGGCACATTGTTAGGGTGACCACATAATTTATCACCCAAACTGGAACAATTCTGAGAGTGAAGGAGAACACGATTAATAATTCCACAGAAACTACAGGCTTCAACTGAGACTGTCCCAGGCAAACCGGGTCATTCGGTGGCCCTACACTTAGTGCTTAGTTCATTCTGCCTTCTATCAGTTCATTGTTTATATATCTAGCTCCCCCAGTAGGCGTCATGCTCCAAGGCAAGGACAGTGTGGGGTTTTTCTGACCCTCAGAGTACCCTTACACGTAGGAAATGATCAATGCATGTTTGCTGAAATGAAAGAAGGAAGAGCTCCGGTTCTAAATGAAAACAAGTTTCTTTGAGAGCTGCAAGCTGGAATAACCCAGGACCAAGGAGCCATTAGCCAAATGGAGAGGAGCTGCTTGCAGCCCACGGAGGTTGCGGCTTGTGTTTGTGTCATTGTGCCTGCACACCCAGCACAATAGGCATGATAGTGCCTGGTACCCCCACAGTCCTGCCTTTCTGCTTACCTGGCTCCCCTGCAGCCCCCGTCTTGTTCCCCCCAGCTCTGCCTATCCATCCTCTCAGCTGCTGTCTCTCCTGACATCTCTCAGGGAGGCTGGGGTATGCGGCCCCACAGACACCAAATGCCGGGCTTCCACAGGTCAGAGTGGTGATGACCACCCAAGTCTCTGCCAAGTTGGGAAAGGAGCGGTGCCACTTCAAGGGTGGTAGTTTATTTTTGTGGGTTCTGAGCTGAGGCTGAATACTGGGTGATTGGAATTTAGACATACATCTCCCTTCATAAAGCGCCAGCACGTTCTATAGACTTCAGCTCACCAAAGTGGGAGATAGGAAACAGCAAGGGACGAAGATGACCCATTTAACATATTGATACTCTCCATCTGTTCTCTACAGGGAGAGGCCAGGGAGAGATTTTTGAAGTGCAAATTTTATTCTACCCCCTCGCCCCCCTTCTCCCTAGTTTCAAACATGTTACTGGCTTCCCATTCCTCTTGAGATCAAGACCAAAATCCTTATGGTGGCCTAGAAGATCAGGTGCAGTCTGGCCCTGCTCACTTCTGCTTCATCTCGTTTGCTCTTGGCCTTGCAGTGGCCCAGGCCTTTGGTCCCTCAAACAGGACATGCTTCTTCCCACCACAGGGCCTTTGCATAAGCCATCCCATCTTCATGGAAGATGCTCTTTCCTCATCCACTTTCAGCTAGTAACAGCCTGCTTCACTTCCTCATCTCAGCTCCAGCCGCTTCCTCAGGGGAAATACACTGACCTCTCAGGCCAGCTAAGACTCCTTTGAATACTGCATTTCTTAATTCAGTTTGAGCACTTAATTCAGTATGTAATTATACATTCATTTGTGATGATTTGAATAAGGCCTCTTTTCTCCACTAGGCTGTAAGATCCATGTGGACCGGGACTCGGGCTTCTTTTGCTCACCTTGAATCCCTAGTACCTAGTAGCACTCAAAATTATTAGTCGAATGATCATCCTCACCAATGTGAGTCAAAGATCAGGAAGGTGACCTCTGACCACTTCTCAGTGTAGTACATTAAAGTGATTGGAAGTAAGAGTTAGAGATTAGATTCCTCTTGCTTCTCATCCTCCACTTTCAGCTCTCTCTTTTTCTCTTCCTTATCCTCGCAAAGCTGTCCAGAGGGACCTATTGCACAGAAGCCACATAATGGTGGCACACAGACCCAGGCACCGGCTGTGAATTCACAGGTCAAGACAGGTGACAGATGTGGACAGACCCATAGCAGGGCAGATCCACACCAATGAAGAGGGCTGAGCCAGTAACCAGATGGGAATGAGGGAGTCACAGTAGGTCTTGTTTCCTCCATGCTGCCTTCCCACATCATCTTAGGCTCAAAGAGAACCCAGAGGAGCCTTTTCCACTCCTTAGGTTTCTTCCTTCCTTCCTTCCTTCCTTCCTTCCTTGCTTCCTCCCTCCCTCCCTCCCTCCCTCTCTGTCTCCCTCCTTTCCTCTCTCCCTCCCTCCCTCCCTTGTATAGTATTCTTTGTGTGTATGGACACCTTCACCCCACCACAATGCAATCTCCTAGAGGATAGGGACTGTGTCTTAAATGTCTTTGAATCCCCCACAGCTCCTAGTACAAGGTCCAGCACGTGATGTATATTTGTAGATTCCTGTTCTCACGTGGAGGGTGTGCAGTGTGGGGGTGGAGATCCAGAGAACAGCTTTGAAGCCTGGGGTGAGGAGTAGTGCCAGGGAGGCCGTGGGGGCACTGTGGCCCTGAGTGTGCAGAAAAGAGTCAGTTCCTGGGCCAGACAAACTCTAAGGCCTTCAAAGCCCAGCCCACCTCTGGACTACGAAGCTGCCCACTCCGCAGGCCTTCTCATCTGAAGGGTAGAGCAGGTCACCAGGCCCTCTCAGGTCTGGAGAGACACATCCATCCACACTGCCATTCACTCAACCCACCCCACCCCAGCGGGCTCCCACCAGCCTGGCAGCTGTGCTCTGGGGTGGGGCTAAGCAGAGGGGCCCCAGCTCCAGCCAGAGAGAAAACAAAGTAGCTGCCTTCATGCTGGCACCAAGCCTGCTCCCTGTGAAGAAAGACGTCTCTGCGCTGGGCCAATAAAAAACAGAAAGCACAAGTGGTCCGAGGTGCTGGGCCTCAGGCAGGACAGGGCAGTGGCCCACCAGGTCGGGAGCACCAGGATTAATAATGCAGCAATTTTAATGCAAGGAGAGATTTTTTTTCTGCTTCACAAACAGCAAAGTGAATGTTTGAGCATCCCGGCAGGGGGTTAATGAGGACTCTGATTAGTTATTCGGATTTCTCCACACTGCCTCAATCCATCCTACTAGGGAGGAGAGAAAGAAGAAGGTGGGGAGAGGGAGGGCTGCAGAGAGCCGCTGGGATGAGACGAACCTCCATCTCTGAGCAGGTTTCAGCCAGAGGAAAACTACAGCCCACCTCCACCCCTCCCTGCCACTCTCCAGACCCTATGGTAGAACAGAGGGCTGGACAGGACTTTGAGATGACCTGAGGGAAGACCAGAGGGATGTGGCCACACCGAGGATAGGTGAGAGGGCTCTAGCCCAGGTGCAAACCCAGCTGGCCTGGGGCTTTCCCACTACACCAAAATTCCCTTCCCCCACTCCCTCTTCCCAGCCCAAAGTGAATAGTCTCCTTTTCCCTTAGGGGAGGCTGCTGATCAGGGATAATCCAGTGTCCATCCCAGGCCCTCAGCCAGGGGCCATCTGCTGGGCTGGGGGATCAGGGGGCATCCTCATCAGAAATCTCTGCCTCCTGGCCCAGGTTGGTTCCCCGGCTCAGGGAGGGAAGGTGAGGCTTTCTAGGATGGCCCCTGAGAAGGGGGAGCCTGTCAGCAGCACTGCCTCCTTCTTCCCAGCTGCGGGCACCTAGCGCAGCTCTGGGGGAGCTGAAGTGCAAAGCCATCAGCCCCCCTCTGGCCAGCCTCCTGCCACAAGCGCTGCCCTCCCTGCTGACTCCAGATCAGTGATGGACCCTGCTCATTCGGCTCCCCACACACAGGGCACAAAAGAGTGGCAAAAGCCTATAGAGACGCAGCATGCTCCCAGGAAGAGAAATCGTCGGGCCATCTGCACGCGAGCTCCACGCCTTTCCCGCTATGACGACACAGATGGACTTCTGAGGGAGGGTCCCCACTCCCCTCCCCACCCCCAGCTCCCAGCCCATCTGCTGCAGCCCAGGAACCGGGGCCAGATCCAAACCCAGACCCACAAGTAAGTGATGTCACAGTGGGGCACCACCCTGCAGTTTGTCTGAGACCATCTTAGTGTTGCTGAAGTCCCCAAAATGCCTCTCTCTGGAGGTTCCTGAGGAACTACCCCTCACATCAACCCCAAATTCTCAAACTGCATGTTGAGGCCCCTTCAATGCTCCCCAATGTGAATCCGTTTATTCTCCTCAAGGTCAGGGGCTCATCTTCTTGGCACCCACAAGAGAATTCTCTAAGGATGCTGCTGTGGTCCAGGGCCTCAGCTATCTCTCCAAGTTCATTCAGAATATCACAGCTGATGTGTGTAGAAGGTTTCCTGTGTGCCAGCCATTGTGCCCAGTGCCTACACACATGGTCTCGCTGATCCTCACCGACCCTGTGAGATAGGTGCTCAGAGCTGCCTTTTCCCAGCACTGTCCAACAGACCTTTCTGCAGTGAAGTGTTCTCTGTCCCCACTTTCAAATACTGTAGACACCATATGGCTATTAAGTACTTGAATTGTGGCTGGTGCAACTGAATAACTGAATTATTAATTTTAATAGACACCTGTGGCTGGTGGCTACGAAATTAGAGGGGTCAGGCAGCATGCTCAATATCACACAATGAGTAGGGTCATGGCCAGGATTCAGACCAGGTACGTCTGCCTCAAGGGCACATGTGCTTTTCCATGATTCTGTCTTTGAGGCATTATCATCAAGTGCATGAAGAAACTCAGGCCAGAGAAGGTAAAGAAACGGTACATAATCCATAAGCTATGGCGCACTCACACTGCATTCCAGCAGCAAGTCTATGAGGATGCCGGGGACTCCTTGAGAGGTACCAAGATGAGTAAGACAAGTCTCTCCCTCAAGGTGCTACTGATGCAGTTGACAGACAAGATAAATTCTACTTGGGACAGGGGAATTTAGATGCAGAACTGAATGAGGTAGGATGTTGCCTAAATATCCCACAGCAACACCCCCAAACTCAACCATGTGCAGCCATGAGCCCTGTTATCTCCATTCTGCCCGTTCCTCCGCGTTTGTTTCCCCTGCGTTCCTTATTTTGGATGAATGGCACCGTCATCGTTGCAAGCACTCGAGAACGAAATCTGGAGACTTCTCTTTCTCTTCCTCCCCCTTCTCTCATCTTCTACTTTCCTTGACATGCTGATATTTCTTCCTAAACGTACTTTAAATACCCTCTCTTTCCCACTCCCATCCCCGTTGTCTCTGCTCCCCATTGCCCTGCACGCTGCAGCCTCTCCCCGTCTCACATTCACCACACGTTCCAGCCACACAGCGTTAACAGGCATTTTCGGGAACTCAAGACGCTTTCTCATGCCTCCCTGCTTTTGCATCTGCTGTTCTCTCTTCCCGGAATGCCCTTTCCTGCCTTAGCTATGTGGACAACTACACATTCCTGAAGGTTCGGCTCAGGGCTATCTCCCCCTGGAAGCTTTGTTGAGCATCCTTACCTCCCTGGCAGTTAGTGACTTCCACCTCTGTGCTCTTGTGACCCTGAGCACATCTCTTTTATGCCGCTTACCATATTGGGTTGTAAGTACTGGCATATCCCGTGGCCTTCTCTGAGATAGTGGCTTTGTAGTGTATGTGTTCAGAGGGCCTGCAGTGTGTGACCCATGGCAGGAGGTCGGGAGGGAGGGTACAGGTGTGTCTGTACCAGCAGTTATCTGAGACCTGAAGCACCTTCTGCCCCTGCCTTCCCTGCCTCCCACACACCACCTTTCTGCAGAAAGGATTACTGGGAAGGAGCCGCGAAACATTCCTGACGCACCTCACAGTATGATCTCCAGAGGTACGGCAGCCAGCGTGACTTCCCACGGAACCTGGCACTAAGGGTGAACTCCGACAGCTTTGAAGAATCTCAAAAACTGCCTGCTTCAGCCCCAACCAAAATGGTCTTGGGTTTGCAACCTCCAAATGGCCTTCCCAACATATTTCCCTTTGCCTCTGGCCTCCCCATCCTGCTCTGCTCATCTTCCCAGTTCCTACCACGTGGCACTTCATTAACAGAAGCATCAGGCACTGCCCACAAGAAACCTCAGTTTCATCCAAGAGAACTTACTGCATGGTGCACCACTGAGGGGCCAGAGTCACCATATTGACATCATTCTTTCCTGTAGCTTCATCATTTACACAGTAGTTCGTTCCATGCATTCTCATTTGATCCTCACAACTCTCCTGGTGTGAGGAGGGAAGTTAGGCAATATTTCCTCATTTTACAGATGAAGAAATAGAGGCTCAGAGAAATTAAGGGGCCTGTCCAGTCCCAAGTGCTGGATCCTAAATTCAAATTCAGATCTTTTGATTCTAAGTTCAGTGTTCAATTTACTGGGATGATGGTGATGTCAAAAAGATAAAAATAAAAAAAAAAAAGGATTACAGAGGAAGAATAGGTTTAGAGGCAGTGGCAATGTCTGTCTTGGAGGATACGTTGTGCTCAGCATTTTGATGGGACACTGGGGTAGAGCAGAAAGCTTGGAATGAGTGTCTGGGGCTGTATTCTACCTTGAGTCCACCCTATGGTCTAGCCACACAAAGTCATCTGCTTTTCTCCAAACTCTGTCTTACTTCTTTACCTTTGTGCCTTCCTGAGGCATTTATAGCCTTCTCTGCATCTCTGACTTCTGATATTCTACCCAGCCTTCCACGACCACTTCAAATGGCACCTCCTACATGAATCTTCCCTTGATCTCCCCAGGCAGAAATGGTCTCTCTTCCCTTTGGGCGCTCACGACACTTTGTATATCCCAGCATTGTCATCTTTGTCTCATCCTGTCTAGGGCAGTGGTAATTTGTGTGTCTGCCTCCACCATCGTGTCTAAGGCAGGGACAATTCTTGTTCACCTCTGTATCACCCATAGGATCTGGAACTGTGCCTTGGGCATAAGAGGTGATCGAAAATTATTGGTTGGGTTGAATTTCATTGCTAATTATATTTCTAAGGAGGGCTGGTAAAAGAGGGTAGAGTTAACCTAGGTCTTTCTAATGGTGAATGTGAAATGTAATGGACATCACATCTTTTGTCTGCATTTTCAAATCTGAGCTCTGTGATGATTTAAAAGCATGTGTGCAAAAGATGAAAGGAAGGGCTTGTAAACAAGAAGCAATACAGAAGAGGAGCCTGAACCTGTTAGAAGTGCAGTAGGATGGCCAAAGACCAGAAGGAACTGGAGTCTGAAAACACCTCCCCCTCCCCAGAGCCCCTTATCCACGCCCCCCCCCCCCCACACACATCCTCCCTCTTCTCTCTCCCTTAAAAAGCAACACTTGAAGCAAAATGGAAAGAGAAAAAAATAAGGGATTGAGGCAGCTACAGCCTGGGGCAGACATATGAGGTTATCAGAGGACAGAAGGAAAGCAAACAATTTAACTCCCACTTTGCTTTGTTTTCCTCAAGGACAATGATCAGCAAACCAGAAAAATGATTTAAAAAAGGTTCAAGTTTGAGACAGGTGAGGAGATGGTAAATGAGTATCTTGTAGCTTTAAATAAAATCGAGTCTGCGGACACCAGCAAATTCCATCTTAGTGTATGGAGAGAACTTAGAGATAGGATTGTAGAACCACTGCCAGCTGTTTGGGAACTGATGAAAAGAAACGGTGTTTAGAGATTGAAATGTGTAAAAGTTGTATTTTAATAAAGTAGTAAACATCAGATTCTGGAAGCTACATAACACTAAGTTGGATATTAATTGCTAACAAAAATTCTAAATTGTATTATTTATAAAAGAAAGAAGTGATGACCAAGAACCAGAAATTTGAAAAACAGTCATGTCAAACTAACTTCATGGCCCTTTTTTTAAAAACAAATAGAATTCCTAGGTTGGTAAATAAGGAAAATTCTGAAAAGCATCTTAATTCCAGCAAGATACATGACAAGGTCCTCCATGGTATCCTTCTGGATAGGATGGAGAAGGGTCAGTTGCATGGGAGGACAGGTAGGTGAACTGATAGCCAGATTGTGATTGTCCCAGTCAGTACTGACGAGCAGATTTCAGTGTGGAAGGAGGGCTTTCATGGTGAGGTAACCAGCATTGTGCTGTTAAGCATTTTTACCAACGATTTGCATGATGTTGTAGGTGTGCTTACCATTCCACACACTGGAAGGTAGTGTTACTGTGCTTCAAGACAGAATGAAGATTGAGAAAGAGCTTGTGAGGCAGGAAACACAGGCTGAAAGCAAGCAGATGATGCTTAAGAGAGAGAAATATAAATTTATACTGTTAGAGTGAAATGCAAACTGTACTAGTGAGGGAGATGGAGCTTAAAAGCATTTCATGTGGGAAAAAAAGGAAAGTTTGACTGAAAACTCAATAGGTACCAGTGTTGTGATGTGGCTGCCAAAAGAAAAAGAAAAAAAAGGTAATTGCAGTCTTAGGCTGCATTCATACAAGTCCAGGTGAAGGAGGCAATGGTTCAGACCACACTGGAGGACCATGTTCCATGTTTCCTTCGTAAAAGGAACACATGGAGTGCATCTGGGAGGAAGGCAGGGATGCTGCAGAAGGGTGTATACCTGCAGAACAGAAGACCAAGGGAGAGGCATGAGTGCTGTCTTCAATGTCTAAAGAACTATTATGCAGAGGAGGTACTGCTCTAACACTGTGCTGCCCAGAAAGCAGAACTAGGGCAGAAAGGTGGACGTGACAGTCAAATTTCCCCTTGCCGTGAGGGAGTTCTACCAGTGACAGTGGCTCCAGAATGGAAGCGCTGCCTTCACCACCAGGAGCCATTAGGAAGAGACGAGAGCCTGCCTATTGGAGATGCCTTCACAACATGGCAGGTTAAACCAGTTGACCTCCAAGGCCCCTTTCAGCTCGAGGACGTTATGAGACCCCTGAGTGAGAAAGATGTTTCTGATTGGGGCAAAGCCTCTCCAGGGTCCTTTGAATACATTGCAGAGGTCGCCATCTCCTTCGCCGGTGTAATAAATCTGGTCCTGCATTCTGGGGAACTGCTCTTGAGAGAGATCATAGTGGTCGTGACAGGTGGCATTTGGATAAGAGCCAACATTTTCCCTTGTGCTTCTCACAGACTTTTCCCCTCCTAACATTTCTGGGAGGAATGTGGCTCCTGGTTAATCTTCCCCTGGGGCATGAGCAGGACTGGGCAGAGGTGGGAAAGGACAGCAAAGGTGTGGCTGCCATCCCTGGGAGGGTTCCTTCTGGAGCTCAGAGGGCAGTGGAGCTGGCAAGGCCCAGCTCAGGCACAAGCCAGAGAACTGATCATTGTGGCCAAAGGCATGATCTACAAACAGATAACTTGTCAGGAGGGAGTAACAAGAAGCAGTAAAGGGCCACATTCTAAGGAAGCCCAACCCAATAGCCAAATGGTCTCCCAGGACCATACACTCAACACCCACTGATAGAAATTAAGTATCTGAGGGATTCCTGTTTCCAACCGTGTCTGTGCCTTTGCTCACACTGCTCCCCCTTCTCAAATGTTCTCCCTCTCCTCCATGTTTGCCTTTTCAGGTCTTGCTCATCCTCCAAGGCCCATATCCTTTATGGTCCCTTTGTAGTCTTCCAATTGAAGATATTTCCCACTGCAGCACTCATCATGTTCTGCCTTGAATTATAGTGAGTTCATGTGTCATCTCTACTGGGAAGCAAGCTCCTTGAGGGTAGAAAAGGGTTCTTTTTCGTATTGTTAGCCTTGCATATTAATGGCAAGATGGCAGCTGGAAGACCATTGAACTGGAGGTCCAGAGTTCTAGTCTTGGCGTGGACACCAACTCCTCTAGGCCTCGTGTTCCTAAAGAGTAAAATGAGTACCACGGCAGATCTCTAAGTTCCTAAGGTTCACACGCCTATGATTTTTTTCAATAAATGTTGTTTTAGGGTATTTTCCTCTTCATCACTAATGTTAAATCCTATTCATCTATGGTCTTCTTTCATTTCTGGATCTTTTTCTGTTGTTGTCATTGATCCAACCATCCATCCATCCATCCATTCATCCATCCATCCATCCTCATTTTTAACCAACATTTATTGAATATCTGCTTTGTGCTAGGTCACCAAAAAGACTAAGATATGTACACTGCTTATAAGGAGGGCATGGTTATAGCAGGGGACACAGCCATGTAAATAAATAATAAAAATACGAGGTGATAAGTGCTGTACCAGAGGTGAGTGTAAAGTGTTCTGGGACCACAGTGGGAGTGATGGGGAGAAGGATGCTGGTTAAATTACCAATGCCACTCATCACCCTCTCAGCCCTGCCTATGACCCTGATGCCTTGAATCCTTTTTCTTGGCCAATACTCCCAAAATAGTTCTGGGAAGAAAGATGGGGTTTGTGTGAAACAGAAACAGGGAGCAGAGGGGCCTGGCTTCATCGTCCACAGAGAGTCTGTGGTCAGACATGGAATGAGCCCCAGACCGCTCCACAGCTGTGCTGGGGTCTCTGAGGTCCAGAGTCTGCATTTTCAAGCTGTTCACCTCTCCCCACCCCCACTGCAGCAGCACACTAGGCAAGTCATTTATTCCTCCATAACATTTGCTCGGAGGAACGTTACCGCTGAATTATAGCTGGGACCATTATCTCACAATAACTGTCTGGGAAATGTTAATGTTAATGCATGGATCATGCAGAATGCCACATTAGGGGTTTTATGGTGGACATAACATTTTTATGAACTTTTTCTCTGGTAGCATCAGCCTTTGAGGGAAAGAAAAGAAAAAAGAAAGAAAGACTGGGTGGGAAGGAAGAAAGAAAGCCGGCACAGGGAGAAGTGGCCCTGGGAGCAGAAGCGCCATTTGAGAGCACCTCGGGCCGAGCCACTGAGCGCCGCTTGCCTGGGGAGGGCCTGCCTGGCAGCGTTCCAGGGGTTGAATAGCTTCAGCGTTATTTGTGAGTGGGGAGCAACGGGCCAGATTGGCAACTGGTGGTAGACAGGGTCTACCAGGGCAGACCCATAAAACTTTTCAGCCTGTTCAGCCACCTGCTGCCAGGCGGGCATTCGGTGCCAATGGGGGCCGAGGGAGGGTTGGGAAGGGGCATGCAAGGCTTAGTGGGGTGGCCACCATACCTCCTGGGGGAGGGGAGGGGTCCTTGGCAGAACTGCTTTGGGGGGGCTCACCTTGGGAAGGGACGGCTAATGGCTTAAGGAGATTTTAATTTCTGCCATTAAAAGGAAAAAAAAAAGGAAAAACACAATCTTGGGAATGGCAGTATTTTACACTTGGCTTTTAGAAAGGGCTAATAAAGGCAGTATTTAGCATTTTATATCCTTACTCAAAAATAACGATCTTTGGTTCTTATCTCAGACATATTTTAAGTAAGCTTGTGTCTCCTACCTCCAGAATATTCTTTCAGGAGGCTGGATTTATAGCTCTGTTCTTTATCTGCCCTGGGCTCCAATTTAAGTCTCATAACCACTGCATTACGGTCAGTTCGCCTCTTCTCTGCCCTCCCCTCCACCTTTGCAGTCGCCCCCGATGCTGTTACTGCAATTTTTCTTCCAGACAGAGTGCTGTTTAGCTCCTGACCCTGTGAGACACCTAACACCTGTTTACAGCCAGTCCTTTGAGCACGTTAAAACGTGGGCTGGGGGCAGGGTGGCAACGCTGTCTGGAGGCCCCCTCTTCAGTTGTGCCAAATCACAGCCAGGGAGGGGCTCCAAGAGTCAGCCCCTGTCCAGACCATGAGTGCCTCTGCCTTGGGACAGGTGGTGTGGGGGGAGCCTAGGGGGGAGCATGGTCTCTGAAGCAGGAAGGGGCACAGGGAGGTGGCAGGAGGCTGGCTCTCCTTGAGAATACAGTGGTGGGCTTGCTGAGAAGACCTGACAAGTTAGCGTAGTTCGGTAGAAAAAAATACACACCCGCAGGTCAGGAGCTCCAGGTTCCAATTCTACAACAGTGTGACTAGCCACACTACCTTGGACAAGTCACTAAATCTCCAGAGGCCATTTTTCTTCTGTAAAGGGCTGAGGCCAGAACGGGAATTTCTGTCTTCCCACTTGGGGAGTCTATGATTCTGTCGCCCATCCAGACGATCTGGAGGGCGTTCAGGTGGGCTTAGGTGTCTTGTCCATCTTTGTGGCAAGGTGAGTGTCACAGGCCGGATGGGTTTAAATCCAGACTTCACCACTTCCTAGCTCAGAGAACTCAAACAGGCTTTTTATAAACCCTTTCAATCTCCCTTTCCTTGCATGTAAAAATGCTTCCTATGCTTACCTTGTAGGTTACTTTCATGAGGTTAACCTGCCTTCTAACACACTGCACATATATACTTATATATCATGTTTGACTTCTGCATCATGTCTTACGTTTCACATGAGAATGGAAACTCCATGAGGGCAGAGATCTTGGTTTGTTTCCTTCCTTCCTTCCTTCCTTTTCTTTCTTTCTTTCTTTCTTTTTGAGGAAGATTAGCCCTGAGCTAACATCGATTGCCAATCCTCCTGTTTTTTTTTGCTGAGGAAGATCGGCCCTGGGCTAACATCTGTGCCCATCTTCCTCTACTTTATATGGGATGCCGCCACAGCATGGCTTGACAAGCAGTGTGTCAGTCTGCGCCCGGGATTCGATCTGCAAACCCCAGGCCGCTGAAGCAGAGTGCACGAACTTAACTGCTACACCACCTGGCTGGCCCCTTGGTTTCTTTTCTTTACAGATGTTCTCAAATGCCTAGGACAGCACTTGGCACATAGTAGGGCATTAGTCAATATTTAGGGAATGAATGCACGTCAAAGAGTGTCTGGGTAAATATTATTTCTCAGAATCCCCACCCTCACCCCAGGACAAACCCCTGGGTATTGGCCCTAAAGATCTCCAGAGAAGGACATTCCCCAGGCTTATGGGGCTTTTCAAGTCTCTTGACATAAAATGCCAGTTTAAGGGATGTTTAATGCATTCACCACCTGAGATGCAAAAGGAATTTGCACAAGTCCTCATTCCTGCTCCCTCCAATGCTACAAGCAGGTGTACCTGGACCAGGCAGCAGGCTTGGAGCCCTCCCCTTTCCAAACACCCCCCTCCCAGCTCTCCCCAGGCCACTTCCCTCCTTCTTGGGCTGCCACTGGGTCGCTCCTGGGGACCCCCGCCATATGTTCATTCCAGCTCTAAACTGCGTGCTAATTGTTCTGAATGAACAGCTCCAGCTGGAAAAGCAGGCAGGCCGTTTACAGACCTTAAGATAAGACCCAGCTTCCCGTAAGTGAGGGGGTTTCCAGGGAAGGGGAACGGAAAGTTTTCCTTTCGAGGCCAGAGTGGGGTGAGACGGGTCCCTGGGGCTGGGGCTGCAGTCCAGGGCATCAGCTCTTCTTGGTCTCTACCCAAGCAAACCCATTTCAAAGCAGTCCCACCTGAGCAGACTTCTCCATGGAGGCCTGGAGCCATTTCCTGGATCCATCAAGGTGCTGAGGCTCCCCTATGCAGCCATGCTACCTGCACATGTGGAGATGGAGAAGGCATGGAGGAGGGAATAATAAGCCTCCCTTTGAGGGAGGGTCCAGCCAGAAGGGAGAAGCCATGAGGACCACGTCCCTTGACTCTAGAAGTGGCAACATTCCTGCGTTCTCTAAGAAGCCTTTTGGGATTGGCCTGTATTCAGCCTCTTGTTCAGACCAGGACCACTCGTCTATCTGAGGGAAGCAGGGAGAGGGTCTTGCAATGAACTTGTAAACATAAACAGCCCTCTATGTGCTCTGCCATGGAGGACTGCCTTGACAGCATGTCTCTCCCATTAGACTCCACGTCCTCCAGTGGCAAGGGGGATGGCTGGTGTCTTTTTCTGTATCATCTTTCTAGTGCCTGTTCCTACATGGAAACACAATTCCCTCCACAGTTCTGTCATGCTGATTCAGCTTTGTCCTCCATTTCTGTCAATGTTTCCCAAAAACAGAAGGAGAAATGTTTAAAAGGCAGTTTTCTGGTGAAGGAGGAATCTTGAGGTTGGAAGGGATCTTAAAGCCGTGACACTGCACTCCCTGAATCACCGCAGGGAAGGCCGAGGCAGGGCATGGGGTATCACTGCCCACAGCTCCAGACTAGCACTGGGTCTGGGCATGGAAGGGCTCATCACTGCACCCTGCTCCCTTTCCTGTGCCTGGGGCCTGCCTGGGGATGTGGCAGGGAGGCCGAGGATATGACCAGAAACTTGGATGCTGGGGCCCAGTGCCAGCTCTGCCGCAAATTAGCTGTATTACCTCAGGCATGTGACTCAGTCTGCGCCCCTATTTGCTCATCTATAAAAGTGAGGGTGATGCAACGCTTGCTCTGCTTACCCCTCAGGGTGGTTTGAGGGCTATCAGAGAAATAATTGCAAAAAGGTTATGAAAAGCAAAAAGCAGAATTCAAAAGGAAGGGAGTTAGGTCATGCTCATTTCCAGGGCCTGGGGTCTCTCTTACCCATCTGGGGGTTAAGGTTTTGGAAGAAGGGGAGACAGAGCCATCTGTGTGAAAGGAATCTCTTCTGCCTGGTTCTCTGCATCCAGAGTGGGAGCAACAAGAAGGGCTGCAGGGGAAACCAGACGAGGCTGGGCTGCTCTGCCTGTGTCCCCTCTAGAGCTGAGCTGACAGGCCTGACCTCTGAGCAAGTGGACTCTCACAAGTCTGCCTGTCTGGGGGGGAAGCCACAAGGAGGAAGGTTTCAGCTTAAAATGAAGAGCAGATGAGCCATGAAATGGGCCACCTTGTGGATTGCCGAGCCAGGGCTCGAGCTGGGGGTCTACACTAGATGATCACACTACTCCAGAGGGTTCTGCTCTCTCCAGGTTTGTCACAACTCAGACATTCCCTGCCTTCTGAGGCCCTCCTATGAAAAGAGAGATGGAGAAGCCATGGAGGAGAGAATCTTGAGCCTCCCTTTGAGGGCGTGTCCAGCCAGAAGAGGAAAAGCCGCAGGGGCTCCCAGTCTATCTGCTCATGAAGGCTGGGGGCTGGCAGCTCCGGGCTATACAGCCCCATCAGGCACCGGGATATACATGAGACTGACAGCTCCTCAACGTGGCTGAGTGGGAGATGGCCTTGACCCTGGAGGGCCTGACCCAAGCCCCTTGGCCCCATGGCCTCAACAATTCATGCGGTAGCCAAGAGCTCCCCAACAGTCGGCCTCTCTCCAGCAAAAGGAAGGCATCAGGGGAGCCAGAGGCTAGCTTCCTCCCTGGAGGGCTCAGCCCAGACTGCTGGGGGCAGTGAGAGGTGGCGGGTAGGAGCTTCACAGGTGGAGAATTACACCCATATCAGCATCGGAAGAGAGCTGAAAAGAAGATCTCCAGTTAGACATGGCCTCAGTCACTCAACGGATTGCCAGAGTCTAGATCAGCTCAGGGCCAGAGTTGGCTCAGGTACTCCCTGCCTCTCCAGGCCCAACTTCTAGGTCTGATGGCTGATGTGGCATTTCAATTTGTGCCATCCATGTTGTTCTTCTTTTTGCCTGCTGTGCCTTTGCTCCCCCCTCTGCCAGTAGAAAGTCTACTTACCTTTCAAGGTCCAACTCAGATGTCACCTTCTCTGTGAAGCCCTCCTGGATCTCCTCCAGGCAGCATAGCCACCCCCTGCTCTGGATTCTTCAGGCAGGCAGAGTTTGCTCTGTCTGAGATGCCATGGCTTCCCTTAGCACACAGTCAGACAGCACCAGGCCCTGAGCTCCTTCAACAGTGAGCTTGCTAACACAGTCTGGGATCTCCATCAGCACCACACAGAACCCTGCACACAGTAGGAACTTACACATTTGCAAGCATATAACTGTACAATTACATGCTTGCCTTAGCCTAAATTACATATGTGAAACTAACACCCAGAAGAATTAGCAAGTGGGCTGGGCCTTCTGAAAGTCGCCCTGGGAAAACACTTCTGTCTTCCTCTCCCACTGCCTGCCTCATGCCCAAGCCCAGAGCCCACCAAACCCAAACTGTATTTTATCAACGATGAAACAATAGGTGATCTTTTGACATTTCCAGGGCTGTTTGGAAGGAGGAAAGATAATATGTAATAAATTCATATACTTCTGTGTGTTTCTTGGCTCCAGCAGCTATATTTCCATCTCTTTATGCAGGAGTCCTGGGGAGCTGAAATCCTTGATAATGCCAAACAATTCAACACTTTATTCTCTCTTTACTCTGTCTGCACTACAAAAAAATATCAACTTTATGCTGCCAGCTGTGGGAAGTGAAATCAGATGCCACGTTCCTTCTTGGAGGCAGAAGTCAGGCCTGCTTTGGGGGCCCTGTCCTTACCCGAGGGTCTTTGGGAATGAGTTTAGGACCTTGTGTTTGATCAATCCAAGGTGAAGGAGAACCCAGCCCCACTCCCCCCAGGGGATATGGGCTGGAAGATCTTGTACCCTTCAGGTGTCCAGGAGGGACTGAGACATCTTCTCTCTGCCCTTCTGTCCCCATTGCCCACAGTCCTTTCCCAGACGGTCCCAGCCGCAGATTGGCAACGTCTGATCTGACTCCAAACAAACGCTTCCTGAATCAGAGCCAGCCCAGGGCTCTGGAGGTTAGCAGAGCAGGCTGACGCCTCTGAGCTCAGATTCCCAACTTGTGCAGCACATGTCAGCCCGGGGCTGAAATAAGCCTCTATTACCAGCACCTTCATTTCCTGGAGAAAGGCACTGGGGACTGGAGAGAGGATAAGACTTGCCCAAGGCCACACACTGCAATCGGCTAGAGCTTGAAACCTGTTCTTCCAACCCCTAGGTCAGACATTTATCTGTCTGTCCAGCCATCCTTTGAGTCATCTAACAAATATTAAACGCCTGCCATGTGCCAGGCACTTTGTTCCCTGAGTCTGGGGAGCTTTGCTTTCAGGTTTCTCCACAGAGACAAAACGATGGGCTCTGCCTGTTTGGATCTGTAGGTTCTGTCAGGACAAACAATATCTGGTGTCAGCAGGCATTTACAACCCCCCTCCCTACACTCCCCAGCACCACCTCTCTCTCTGTTTCTCCCTGCCTCCCATTCTCTCTCTCTCTCTCTCACACACACACACACACACACACACACACTCACCCGCACTCCAGCCACCCTAAAGCACACTGAGCATGGGAGGTGCCATTACATTATGTACCACCCCCTCCCTTTTATGTAAGAGTGGTTAAGAGTGTGGGCTTGGGGGTCTAAATGCCAGGGACTGAATCTCTACTATTTGCCAGCTGGGTGACTGAGGCAAGTTACCCCTCTGTGCCTCAATAGCCTCATGTGTAAAATGGGGATAATAATAACAAAAATACCCCTAGATATAGTAACTGGGATAATACTTGCAAAGTGTCTAGCACAGTGAATAGTGTTCAAAAACTGCTAGCTGCTAATGCTATTATTATTATTATTGGTCTGATAGGAAGTGGTCAAAAGAGGGTAAACAGGGGTGAGGTGAGGGGGTGGTAGGAAGAGAGAAGCCGCCAGCCTTTGCCTCGCCAGCTTTGTGCCTTCCAAAGCAGAGTTTTCAAAGATGACATTCCAAAATCAGGGTGGGACCCACTCCTTTCAGCCCCTTCTTGTGCCCGCACCCACGCATCCACTCGAGAACTGAAAAGCACAGTTGCAAGCCTTCCCCCTCTCCCTGCCTTGGAGAGAGTCCAGGGCAAGGAGCAGAGGACAGTGACCCCGGCCCTGGACAGTCAGCCCACGGCTGACTGAGCGTCAGCTGCTTATGGAGAAGGAGAGTCATCAGTCTCCCAGGCCAAGGCCCCCTCTCTCAACCCCAGCACGGCCATGAGGGGAGGGCACGGGGAGGGAGTCTCAGAAACAAATGGAGAAACGGGGAAGAGATCAAGCTGCTTTGGGTCCCTCTGGGTTTGCTCTGCAGCTTTTGGGGAGCATCACGGTCCCTTCTGGCCCAGAACCAGAGCGCAGGAAAGCAGGCTGGAGGATGTGGGGGGATCCAGCCCTGCCACGACCCCAAGATTCCTCACTCTTACCCTCTCCAGACGGGGGACTAAGGAGGCCCTCAGGACAATAGCTTCAGACTTCTGCCAGTGCTGTTTGTGAAACACTTACACATCCTTTCATTTCTCCCAACCATCCTTTGAGACAAATATGCAGATATAATTAACCCCATTTAATAGGTTACTATGTTGAGGCTCAGAGATGCTAAACAGCTTGCCCAAGGTCACGAGTAAGTGGTATCACCAGGAATCAAATCCACCTATCCTGATCCCTCGCCAAGCACACTTTTCCTCCACCACCCTGCCCTTCACCCTGAGCAGAGTGGTCAGTTCTCTATTTCCCAGGGAGGTAGCTGATGGGCTCCTTTACCTGGGTCCTTTATCCTGTGCCCAAGGAGGGGAGGTAAGCAACCAGAGTTACCTACTCAGTCTGTAGCGGGGTCTAGAACTTGACCTGGGGAAATCTGACAGGTGTTTCTTGGACTTCTCACGTGATAATCAATGGTCAGGTGAGGACTGAGGAAGGGAAGAAGAGGACCGAGGAAGGGAAGAAGAGGGCCTGGCCCACAGGCGTGTCACATGGGTTGTGGAGACCCTGGGAATAAGTTGAAGGTCAGGAGCCCCGATCTGAACCCCGGGTTTGACCACTTCTGACTTAGCCCTGCAGCTTAGCTTGCATGCATTCATTCCTTCCAAGTATTTATTTGGTACCTGACACGGTGCTAATGTCTACTCTTTCAGCAGCCCAGAGTTTGGTACCTTCCTGCACAGACCCATGGCTAAATGCTCTGTGGGAGCACAGGAAGAAGACATTGATTCTGCTTTTATCCACCCCAGAGTCTGGGACAACCCCTCCAGCTATTGTTTCTGTACTTCAATTCAGTTTTAGAAAGAGCCCTCCACTCAGGTGGCCATGCTGAGAGATAAGAAGCCCAGGTGTGCAGGAAGCAGGCAGTAATGTTCCTGCGACCCTGTGACCAATCTACTGGCTCCAATGTGCCCCATGCGGGTCTCCAGCCAGGACACTCATGTGCACAGAGGGCCCCCAAGGCTTATGTCCCTCTGCAGAAGGCTTGGCTGCTCTGGACCTCCCCAAGCCCAGCTGTAAGGGTGCCCTGTATAGGGCCCTTCATCTGCCCCATCTACATGTCCACAGCCCAACAGCTCCTCTGTTTCCTTGACGTCACCTTCTGAAGGACACTGGGCCCCCACTCTCTCCAGCTCATTCAGACCTGCTCAATCACTGCACCCCCATTGCCCTCACTATGCGGGGGTCTTCTCAAGCCTTGAAAGCCCTCTCCTCTCTAGCACAGGCTCAGTTCAGTCCAACAATCACACGTTGAGTGCCCACCCTGTGATAGGTCCCATGATGTCACACAGCAGCAAGAACAACTGCCATTTGTCCTCAGAGGGGTTATGGTTAGGAGGGAGTTACAGAAATGTGACAATGAGCTAGTCTACGGGGAGGATAATATAGGGTTCAAAGAAGGGCACAGGTCCATCCTGGGGAGGAGATGATGCTGCGCTGAGCCACAACAAAAAAAAGGGTGGGGAGGAGAGCATACCGGACAGAGGAAATAGCATTTGCAAGGGTAGGAAATTGCATTGTGATGCAGGAAATAATGAGAAGTTTGTGCTTATGATGAAGGGGCAGCAGGAGACGAGGCCAGTGAGGCAGGTGGAAGTCAGGTCATGGTCCTTCCAGGAACAGCCAATTTTCTTGAATGCATAGCACTCCTTCACAGAGATTCACCTCAAATATCACCTCCTCCAGGGAGCCTTCTCTGATTCTCCAGAATTAAGACCTTGCCTACCCTTCTGAATGACGTGCTCCTACCTCTCTTACAGTACTTATCACATTGCTCTAAGTTTTTGTTTAACTGGCTGTTTCCACCACCAGGCTGGAGATCAACAATAGTTTTCCATTCAATTTTAGACCTGCAGAAACTAGCAGAGGGCCTGACCTACTCAGGTGCTTACTAAATATTTTATAGATGAATGAATGAGAGCAAATTGAAGTCAAATGATCTACTCACTCCCTGCTCTCCGCCTCCAACCTGAACCCTCAGTTTAAATAATAAATATTGATTTATATCTCTATTTATGTGTTTCCTCATCTATATAATGGGAATAAATCCCTAAGGATTGTTGTGAGGAGTAAATGACATAAGTGAAAGTTCTTAAGACACAACTTAGCACAGACTAAGCACCCTGTAAATGTTAGTTTCCCTTTGCTTTCAGTCAACCCATATTTATTTATCACCTGCCATGTGCCAGGGACTGTTCTAGGCACTGGGTTCATAGCAATAAACAAAACACATTCCCTGTCTTCATAGGACGTGCTCTTAATTGAGTGAGATGGATAATAAATAAACAAGCAAATGTATGGTATGCCAGACGGAGATAAGAGCAGTGGAGAAAAATAAGCCAGAATGAAAGAGATAGAGAGTACCAGAAGTCAGGGTGGGGGTTACTCTACTATATAAGGTGGTCGAGAAACCTCATTGGTTAGATGACAGGTGAGCAGAGACTTGAAGTGCCTGAGAGTGTTCAAGGCAGGAGGGCGTGCCGGAGGAACAGCAAGGAGGCCAGTGCGGCTGGAGCACAGCAGGACAGGAGACGGGCAGAGCTGGCAAGGAGCTGGACCAGGTTGGGTGTGGGGGGGCCACTGTGAGTTTTCACTCTGAATGAAATGGGAGCTTCTGGGCAGAGGAGTGGTGTGCTCTGATTCTCATTTTAGATGGAGACTCTGGCTGCGGGTTGAGAACAGACTGGAAAGGAAAGGGTGGGGCAGGCCCACAGGTGAGGAGGGTTTTGCAATAATCCAGGCAAGAGACAATGCAGACTTGGCTGGGTGGGAACCAGGGTGAGAAGTCCCATCTGACAAGGTTTCTGAATTCACAGCTGCTGAGTGTGAGAGAAAGAGAGGAGCCCAGATGACGCCGAGGTATCTGACCTGAGCACTGGAAGCACGGATTTGTCCTTTACTGAGATTGAGAAGGTTGCCTCCCACATGCTGGGTGATGCAGAGGGGGAGAGAACAAAAGAACATTCTCACACATATTGGGCAGAGAGGGAATTGCACATGGTACGTATGAGGGAAGAATCAGAGATAGCCATCTATGAAAGAATAAACCAAATAGAAGCCAAGTGCCAAAATGGTACAGACAAGAAAGGCTATGGCTGGTCAGGAAGGGGAGCAATCATGTTGGCTCAGGCTCTGAACCGCCCTCTTTGAAAGCCATCTTCTTGCCAAATCCAGTGACCTTGTCTCAGACCTCATTTCCCTTTAACTCATTATCACATCTGACACCAGGATCTACCCTATTCTGTGTGACCCGCCCCCTGCAGCTTCCTTGTGCTGCCCTCCTTGCCCACCGCTCCAGTTCACTGTGAACTCTTCCTCCAAACACAGGCGTCCACCAAAGGCCACCCCAATCCTTCACAATGCTCTCTGGCTCTGAGAGTGGCACATGCGTGCACATGCATGCAGGCACGCACGCACAAGGCATGTATGCACACATGAAGTGTGCGCACACATGCACGTGCATACATGCACACACATACACATGCCCACACATGTGCACGTGCACGCACACGCACACGCACACACGGATTTGATCCATGAGAGCACTTGACTCTCAAATCTTTATCTCTAGAGCCTACCACTCTCCCAAGGACTTTCCTCTCAACCGGACATTTCCTTTGGATGTCCAGTTGTCACCTCATGTTCAAGCTGTACTCAGTACCTCCCTCCTCCTTCAGGTTTTCATGCTGCCTTGCTCGCTTCTGTCAGTGGCATCATTGTCGTCCCAACACTCTGGTTGCAAGCCCTAGATTCATCTTTGGCTTGTTCCTTCTCCCTATCCTTTCATCCATAAGTTATCAAACCCCATCTCTACTTTCTAGGAAATGCTCCCTTATATCTCAGGACTGAATTCCTGCAGCACTGTGGCCCTGCTGCTAGCATCCCTGTCTGGTCAGTCCTCCCAAAGGCCACTACCAGACTGATCCGACTAAAGCATGACCTTGAACATGCTACTACTATGTTAAAGATCTCCAATGGGTTCTTATGCCTAGCAAGACAGAGCTCCAATTCCTCAGCCTGGTTTACTTCTTTCTATAATCATGTCTCACTCTTAACTCTTTCTGGACCCCAGTACTCCACCTGAGGCAGCTGGTGGACTGTTGGGCACCTGGTAGTGCCACTCATTGTCTCATGTAACCCCCATGACAGACTTGCTGGGGACACATTACCATATTCATTTTGCAGACGAAGAAATGGACTCAGAAAGAGTGACATCCTGGAGATCACAGACCCAGTGAGCAGCAGACCCGGGACTGATGCTCAGGCCTTTCTTCTTTAAAGCCCACACCCTTTCCATCACGCCACACTGTGTTCTGCACACACACTAATTTGTCTACCATGGAGAGTCGGCTTGTATGTTTCTCCTCATTCACAATGCCCTGCCATGCTGCCTTTCTACCCACCCTTCCTTCTGACCCCCCACCTCCCTGTGTCCTATATGGCCCAGCTCCCAGGTCTCTATTTCCACCTAACCCCACTTCTCCCAGCTTCTCCACTGGGCACTGATTTCTCCTTTCTTTTCATGCACAAGTCGGTTCTTTTCTGTCCGTCTCCTCTGGTCACCTAGCCAGAGATGGTCTCCCATGGTGACTGCAAGCTCTGTGAGAGCAGGGGCTTGTTACAGCCTCCTGGATATCCCACAGTTCCGTTAGGCCCTCAAGGAGACAATCCAGAAATACTTGTGAAAATGAAAATAAAGAAATATGATAACACCTAGTTCCTTAACAGGGAGATTCAAAACAACTTCAAGCAAGAATCGTTTGTATTTCATTTGTTTCATGAGTTAATTTCCTCTAGTTAACATGGAAATAATTGTCTGAAATGACAAGTTAAGTAGGATAGTAACGTTAGGAAGCTTTGTTATTTAAGAAAAATATTATTACAACGTTAGTGGCAGTGAACTAGAGAGTTCAGCCTAGGAGACAACTTCCTTCCTTGACACGCAGTTTTCCATTGCTCAAAATATTCTGTAACACTCTGATTTTTTTCCTCCCTCCATCAATGTCTGGGGAAATAAGATTAAAGGTAATTTCCACAGCCATTTTGAAGACATTTGAGTAAGAGGTAAGAGGAATAAGGGAGAAGATGTATTTCCCCAGGGATAGTGTGTCAGTGTGTGTGTGCGTGCGTGTGTGTGTGTGTGTGTGTGTTATTATAACCTCATATGCAGCTGGTCATTGATGAAGACTGATTCTTCCCAAAGTTTAAAGAGAAAAGATTTGCAAAAGACACTCCAGAGGGTAAGAGGGGGGATCTTCCAGGTACAAGACCAGAGGTATTTGTCCAGGAGGCCAGACAAAGAATAAGCAGAGGAACTACTGAAAAAAGAAGATCTCTTCCCAAGAAAGAAATTCAGGTAACACCTAACACTTGGGTGTGCTCCCCAGGGACAGAGAGGCCCTCTCCATTTCTCCAATCTCCCTCTGAAAAACACTCTCCAAGAGCAATCAGAGGCAGAGAGAGCCACATTTCCCTCACTTGCCCCGTTAGTCAGCCACCTGCCCACTTACAACACATGATATTGGCCTAAAAAAATTAAATTTTGTTTTTGTGATTATAGGCAATTGAAAGAATACGGGAAATGGGGCCAGCCCAGTGGTGTAGCGGTTAAGTGCGTGCTCCGCTTCGCAGGCCCCGGCTTCGCAGGCTTGGATCCTGGGCGCTGACGGAGGCACCGCTTATCAAGCCATGCTGTGGCGGTGTCCCATGTAAAATAGAGGAAGATGGGCATGGATGTTAGCCCAGGGCCAAACTCCCTCAGCAAAAAGAGGAGGATTGGCATTGGATGTTAGCTCAGGGCTAATCTTCCTCACAAAAAAAAAAAAAAAAGAAGAAGAATACGGCAAAGAAGGTACAGAATTTACGCAGCACAAAATGATATATATGAAAAGCTAAGTATTTCTCCTACTTCTGACCCTGAATCCCCATTCCTCCACTCCACCCCCAGAGGCAATTACTGTTACAATTTTTACATGTACCTCCCAAGGATACTGTATGCGCATACAAGCATGTATGTTTTTACATAAGTGGCAGCGTGCTCTACAACGCTGTTCCGCATCTTGCTTTTTCCCTTTGGTGTTGGCCTGTGCATAAGCTTAGGTAGTCCACAGTGACTGCCCTCCTCTCCCCACAACAAGCCCAGTAACACCCAGAGTCTGCCCCCCTCTCTAGGTTCTGCTTCACCTTGGACCTCTTCCCCCACTTCCACATTTCACATGCACATCAAGAGTTGATAAATGTCCCCAGTCTTGAACTGATGTATTTCCTCTCTTCTAGGGCAAGCACCTCTCAGGTATAAGGTAACGTGGACTTAGGTCTGAGAGAACCCCTAGTCTGCTCCCTAGGACCGCAAAGTTACTGGTAGATAGCAAAGGGTAGAGGGAAAGGGAGGGGTCGCTGTTGCCAACTTTATGGATGAAAGCTGCCCTCCCACGCACGACTAGACCAGCTAAGCTCCAACAGTCCTAAACTGAATGCCCACTATGTGCCAGCCTTGCAGTAGGAGCTGGAGATTCAAAAATGAATCCTGCCTTTAAAAGACACAAAGGCAGTGCCCCCCGAATCCAGCAACAACGTTACTACCAGAAAGAGTTCCTTGAACCTGAACCAGCGAGGGTCAGCCCCTCACGCCCACCCCACCTCTGAGCACGCTCCAAAGGGAACTCAGTGGGGCTGGAACTAGCTCATCTCACGGGCTGCCACCGCCGCTGCCAAAGAGACTGTCATTAAAGCTTTGTCCCAGGCACTTTGATTTACATGTACAAATAATCGCTGTCAGGGGCACGAGCCCCAGAGAGCAATAATAGATTCTAGTGGTAGCAGATGCAGATGCAGGAAATAAAAACAAAAATGAAACATGCCAGCCTGGCAGAACTCAGTGCTGAGAGAAATCCCGGAGAGAGAAAAGCCTGCTGGGAGGTGGCCTGGGGAGGGTCTATCAGAGCAAGTATTGCCTGCTTGGTCTGCAAAAGCTAGCCTAGGATTTTTTTTTAATTGTGGTCACATATATAACATAAAATATGCCATTTTAACCATTTTTAAGTGTACAATACAGGGGTATTAATTACATTCACACTATTGTGCAACCATCAGCACTATCTGTTTCCAAAATGTTTCCATCATCCCAAACAGAAACTCTGTCCGCTTTAAGCAATAACTCCCCATCCCCACCACCCCCTAGCCCCTGGTGACCTCTAATATGCTTTCCATCTTTATGAATTTACCTATTCTAGACATTTCATATAAGTGGAATCGTATATTTGTCCTTTTGTGTCTAGCTTTTTTCACTTAGCATGATGTTTTCAAGGTTCACCCATGTCGTAGCAGGCATCAGAACTTCCTTCCTTTTTATGGCTGAATACTATTCCACTGTATGTATATACTACATCTTGTTTATCCATCTATCTGTTGATGAACGTGGGTTGTTTCTACCTTTTGGCTATTGTGAATAATGCTGCTGTGAATATGGATGTACAAATATCTGTTAGAGTCTCTGTATTCAGTTCTTTTGGGTGTATATCTAGGAGTGGAATTGCTGGGTCATATGGTAATTCCATGTTTAGCTTTTGGAGGAAATGTTTCCCGCAGCAGCTAGCCTAAGACTGGAGAGGACGACTCGATCCCTGCTGTAGGAGATGGGGTTCTGGGCACCTTGGTCCTGGGAGACCACATGGCACACTCAGGCCCAGCCAGCCTGGCCCAGAGGGGGAAGCAGGAGAAAGAGTCCAAGTTGAGAGGCATCAGATTAGGGTCTAATCAGCCTCCACGTCGCCCCTCAGGTGCCCAGCCAGCTCCTGGGATAGAGCCCACTGTGAACCCACAGACGGGGGCAGGGAATCTTACGGTCCCCCCACCTGCCTCTTGTTTTACATTTGAGAAAGCGAGGCCCAGGGTGTGGATGACACTTGACCTACGTCTCCTGTTCCTTGTTCTTTCTGCCGTACCATCCTGGCAGAGCTGGGTCTGGGCAAAATGGGGCTGCTCATGGTGGAAAGCAGGTAGAGACGACCTTAATTGTCTAGCTCTGCCACTGTCAGGATACTGCTGTTGAGGCTTAGTCCTGTGTCTGGCTCAGCTCCCTCTGCCAGAAACTCCCCTCTCCCATCAGCTTCACCTGGTTGACTTGTATCTGCCCTTCTAGGCTCAGGTCAGGTGTCACCTCCTCACCCCCCACCCCCACTGAAAACCCCTCCATTTCTTCAGTGGAGTTGGATGCCCTCATCTGGGCTCTCTCAGCACCTCAGGAACTCACTTTCAAGGCTATTGCACACTTCTTGCTGTTATTAGCTTACTGCTCTGTTTCGCCTACCACATGGTGAGCATCTTGGGGGCAGAGAATGAGCATATTATCTGTGCATCCCTAGGACAAGGCCTTGTACCTAGTGCCTGTTGAATGAATGAACAAACTTATGCTCTTTATAACCATGCTGCTTAATGAATGTTTACTGACTGACTGAATCAGTGAGTGAATGGATGAGTGGTATCCCAAGGACTGAGTGCGCCTATGGAGTAGACTCCTGGCACATGGTCAACCCCTCACTCACTCACTCACTCACTCATTTATTCATTCATTACAATCACTGCTGTGTCAGACTCTATTAGGTACTGGGGTTCAGATGCAAATAGGAGTAAGCCTCTGTCATGAGGAAGTCCATAGTCAATGGGCTGGAAGTCAATGGAGGCTGAAATAAACAAAAGTGCGCTTCAAGCTCCTCCATTTCCCCGAAAGCACACAGGGACTTGCATCTCATCAGAACCCGACCAGGGCCTTCTCAGCTCCACCAGTTGCTGGGCACGGCTGGCTGCGGGAAGAGTGGCCGTTAGCATGCTGCACACATACGTCCACACTGCTCCAAGGGTCCAGGGGCTGGAGAATTAACGACCAGGAGGATTTTTGGAGCTCCCAGAACCCAGCCCAGCTCACATCAGAGACCTCATTCCCCTTTAGGGAGTCATTCACTCTGCACAGCTGGTTAATTTTTCATCAAGGGTTGGGGGTGGGGGTGGGGGTTGGGAGAGAGATCTGATCTTCACTCTTTCATGCCAGGGGTCGGGGAAAAACACAAAATCTTATCCATTTTATTTTTTAGATGAAATAGGAACAGATTGTGGTTGCCAGGCAGGACCCAGCCCTCGCAGGGCCTGTGCTGCTGCTGCGGGCTGAATAACGGTTATTGGGCAAAGGATAAAGCATCCAGACTGCACAGGTCTCCGGTGAAGGTGCTTACACATTTAATGAGCACCGGGTGACATGCTAGTGAGGAGCAGCAATTTTTTTTAAAGTGATTTAAGGTTCTAGTTTTCCATCCCACCTTCATCTCCTCTCCCATTAGGACCTGGTCAGGCCAGCTCCACATTCTGGCCTGGGTAACGTTTGTTCCTTCTTTTATGAGCACCCCCTTCTTCCATGGAGCCTCCAACTGCAGCCCCAGAGGCAATTGTTTCTGCTCAACTCTGACCCAGAACCCAAAAGTGCGGGGCTGAGAATGAAGTCTCAGTTTGCTCATCCAGAAAATGGGAGAGGGAAGAACAGAAAAATGGCCTTATATATGAATAAGACTGGAGGTATCAAAGTGCATTCACATCCATTATCTCACTTGTCATTCAAAGCATTTACTGGCTGCCAGTAGGTGCCCCAAATTCAAGGTGCCCCCAGAAGGTCTGCTCAGCAGATATGATCATTCTCATTTCAGAGAAAAGGAAGCTGAAGGACAAAACTACATTATGTGCCCAGATCACATGGTGGGTCAGTGGCCGAGGTGGGAAGAGAGTGTGGCACAGAGCCAGCGATGAGGAGGCGCCCGTTTCCTTCCCTGTCTCTGGGCTCCCTGCCCCGTGGGAGTCTCCCACCCATGTCCATCCTCCTGAGATGTGGGAGTCCATACCCTGGACAGCTGGGAGAGAGTGTTTCAGGTCAATAAAAAGGCAAAGATCACCTACTGTGTGCTTAGCGCTGTGCTATGCTGTTACGTGTTCTGTGTGAGACACATAAGACATGGTCCCCCTTCTCAAGAAGAAGGCAATTTTATTGTTGAGACAAAATCTCAGAAATGAATCTGATAGAGCATGTGTGTTAAACAACAAACATCAGTGCTTCTCCACCTTTAATATGCTTGTGAATATTAAGTCTGGGGATCTTGCTAAAATGCAGATTCAGTAGGTCTGGGTCGGGAGCTGAGACATGCTGAGCCATTTCTAACAATCTCCCAGATGATGCTGGTGCTACTGGTCCTCAGATCACACTTTGTGTAGCAAGCCTGTATGGTCCATATTATGGCAAACCAGAGGAGCTAGGGTGGTCAGGTGGAGTTTCCTAGAGGAGACGCTTTTATGCACGGTTCAGAGGAGGAGAGGGACAGAAATAGGAAAGCAGAAGAATAAAGGCTATCACAATCTTCAGTAGAAACTCGGCAGGCCGATGAATCATGGGGACACAGAAAAGGCCTGGCAGAATGAACTCTGGCTGGGAGTTGGAGCCACAGTAACCGGTCCTGACTGTGTGGCCCTGGGCTGCTCACTTCCTCACTCTGGGCCTCATTTTCCTCCTCCATGAAGGAAGAGTTCAGTGGTTCCCAGCCTGGGCAGCACATTAGAACATCTGGGGAAATTTTAAAATAAAACAACACCTGGAATCCTTCCCGAGAGATTTTTACGTAGTGGTCTGGAGTAGGGCTCAGGCCCAGGTAGTTTTAAAAAGCCCCCAGTGATTCTAACGAGAAGCCTGGGTTGAGAACCATTGCACTGGGTGACCTCAAAGGTCCTTCCCGGCTTCCTCATCTTTACATCTGGACAGAAAGCACCAGTATTCCTGGCTTCTGTTCCTGGGCATGTGGCCTGGAGCAAAAAAAAAAAAAAAAAACCAGCATTAGAGAAATCCTAAGAAAAGCTCCCCTACAATGCCAGAAATCTGAGCATTTCTCTGGTGGAGGCCAGGTGGAGGGGCTGTCCTGCCCATCTGGTTCCCATTGATCCCAGGGCATGTTTCACATCCCCGGCAGGTACTTGGGGCTGGGAGCAGCCCCCTGGGTGGCCCTCCACAGGAGCCTTTCAAGCCAAGCCCTGCTGACAGGCTGCTGGGCTCTGTGGGGCCCTCCTGGCTTCCAAGTCACTTGCCCCCTCTTGGGGGTAGAATCCTGGGCAAATTAGAAACCAAAGAAGGCAGATGCAGAAGCCCTGGCCTCCCTTTCATTAGCAGTCTGTCACAAAGCATGAAGGGCTTCGATAAATTCTGCAGCTCAGCAGCTGCCGAGGAGACCCAGGAGGAAGAAGATTCATTTGTTCCCCGGAAGACTGAGTCTTCAGGAATTTCCAGCCCCTTCCTCCCTCACCCAGTCGGCTGGGAACTAGCCCAAAGCCACATGTTGCTGTCTGCCTGTAGATTCCAAGGCTTTGGAGGGAGTGTTGAGGGAGGGACTACCCCATCTGGTGAGGCCCCGAGGACCCCTTCCTCCCTGCCAACATGGAGTGGAGAAGTCAGGCTTTGTTTCCGTAAGAGCCCCAGAGCATTTGGCTGCTAATGCCTCCTTTCCCCAGGCTACAGCCTGGCGGCTCTGTGTGGGACTGGCCTCTGCTGTGAGTCCCCCCACCAGCCCCACAGTTGCTAAGTCAGGTTGGTGGAGTTGGGGGTGAGAGGGTAGCCTGGATGGAGAGTGCCTAGGCTGAGCCCCCACCAAATCCTTCCCAAAGGGATGCTGCTTCTCCTCCTCCCACTGGCTGCTCCCTAAATGGCACAGTTATGGTTTGGCCTGGGCTCTGGGGTCAGACAGCCCTGGAGCAGAGTCCCAGTGCCACCACTTACAAGCTACATGACCTTGGGCAAGCTAACGAGCCTCTTTGGGCCTCAGTTTTCTCATCTACAAAATGGGATCATAAAATATGTACCTCGTAGAGTGATGGTGAGGATTAATGTGGTAAGATGATTAATAGTAAATGCCTGAGGGAGAGAAAGGTCAGAGACAAAGAGGGGCTCCCCAGCTGGCAAGTTTCCAGGCAGCAGGAGACTCAGAACTGCTTGCTCAAGTGAGCTGGAGGGGAGGATCCTCATGCAGCACATGCTTTCCAGGATGAAAAGACACCCTCCCTCTCAGGAGGGACAAGAAGAACCTACGGGCCATCCTCTGCCTGATACTTACATGTGCTATCTTTCCCTGTGCATTCTGGCCAAATCGTCCCTGGGAGACTCTGGCCAAGCAGCAACACCAGCCCTTGGAACAGGAAAGGGCCAAGGGCCACGTCTGCAGATGTCCCTCCCAGAGGGAACCCAAAGACAGATTCATAAAGAACTTTGGGGGAGGGAGGAGGGCGGGGCGTACTGCAAAGCACTGCCCTGGCCATTGCTCAGGCAGCAGCCAGCTCGGTACACAGCTGGGAGGCCCAGCAGTGGGCATTGGGGAGGAGGGGCTCCCAGAACCTCAGCGGATGACAGGGGTGGTCAGTACCCACCAGTACATCAGACAAAATATTTTTATGAAGTCTAGTGAAACTTACTTTGAAGAAATTGAGTAAAATTCCATTTTTACACAGAATTTCATTGTGGGGAGGAATTATTTATATTTCAAATGGATTCGTTCCTCTACAAAATTATTTACCATGGGACTTTTCAGTGACAGCTTCCTAATACCTTTAGGATATGACCTGATTTTTTGAAACTCAATTGACATGCAAGTTTTCAGGAATTCAAATTTGTGAAGCACTAAAATTTCTTTTAGGCACCAACTCTGCATTTTGAACCCACCTGTAAGCGTTGGTACCCTGTCCCCAGCTCTGCTCTTCGCCATTCCTTTCTTCCTCTCACATCTCCCCAGTTACAGCCACCATTGGGTGAGCGTGGACGATGTGCCCAGCACTGGGCTGGGGGCTTGTCTTATGGTCCCTCATTAATCCTCACAACAAGAGCCTCACCGGGCCCCATCCCTCACTGGTGGCACTCCTAGGACTAGTGGTGTGCTGGTAAAAATTTAACAACCTGCTCTCTGGAGTAATACTCCCACCACAGCCAATTTCAAGCTACAATACAGGAAGAGACGCAGAGTAGCACACCATTACACAGTATTTCCACCATGCAGATACAGTAGGCATAAATAACCTCGAGGGCACAGATAACAGTAAAATGTAGTAAACTGCTTAGGAACCCATGAGTTTTGATTTTTTATTATCTTTGTTTTTTTTTTAATTTTAGTGAAATAGACATAATAAAATCTACCACTTTAAACATTTTTAGGGGATGCAGTGTACAGCATTGTGACTATAGTTAACAATAATATATTGTATATTTGAAAGTTGCTAAGAGAATAAATCTTAAAAGTTCTCATCACAAGAAAAAAAATTGTAACTGTGTATGGTGATAGACGTTAACTAGACTTATTGCAGCGATCATTTTGCAATATATACAAATAGCAAATCATTACGTTGTACACCTGAAACTAATATTATATGTCATTTACATCTCAATTAAAAAAACATTTTTAAGTGTACAATTCAGTGGTGTTAAGTACATTCACACTGTTGTGCAACCATAACCACTATCGATTTCTAGAATTTTTTATCATCCCAAACAAAACTCTGCATCCATTAAACAAGAACTCCCAATACCTTTGTTTTTAAATACAGTGTATAAATTTTAAGTCTATATAATTTCATTTTAATCATGGCTCTGTTTAACCATTGGCTTGCAAAATTCCTGAAAATTTAACCATCAGCTTTTGCAAACTGGTATGAGCTGGCTCCAGCACAGCACTGCCTGGAAACTATCTAACATTACGCTGCTGCTGCGTTTACTCCCGGTGACAGCAATGACGTCAAGGACAGCATTTTAAGTGCAGCCTTTCATGTAAGCCTCACAGCAAACCTACAGGTTAGGTCTTTTGTTATCCCCATTTCAAAAATGAAGACCCAGGTGAGGCTACACTGAAGCTTAAGAGAAGGTAAACGATTTACGGACCAATATTAGATCAAATCCAAACTCCTCAGCCTAACTGTCAAGTCTCTGAAGTGGGCCTTCTTTATTTATTCAATTTCATTTCTCAACACCATTTGATGCCCTTATCCCCAGTGAGGCATCAGGATAGAACTGGGAATCTGGGGTAGGTTTTCTGAAAGGTCTTCTCAGTCTAGCGTGAGAGCCCTTTCCAAGGTGGCGGGGCTGAACAGGAGCACCAGCCTGAGCTCTGGCTTCGGCTCTGTCTCTGAGATGTTGGACGACAAATCACCCGCCCTAGGCCTTGGGGTCCCCAGCCCCAGAAGAATCAGGGGAGCAACAGTCTCTATGGTCATGATTCTCTGGACTCTAGGCTGCTATGGGACAGCATTTCTGCCCAACTGCCCATGGAAAATGGAAGGGGAAGCCTGGATTCCATTCTCTGCTGTGTGGCCAGCTCACTCCCAGACGGGGCTCCTTCTATTGCTCTCAAACTAGAGCAGATGCCCCCACACACTCAGTCCCCAAGCAGAAGTGTATCGGGTACCTAAAAAGCTGGACCAAGAAGTGTCCTCACAGAAGCTGGGGGACCTCAGTAGTGAGACAGCCATAAATGAAGAATGGTTTGGGGGAGCCTGCTCAGATCTGGAGGTGGGTGTGGGCAGAGGGTCAAATGACCTCCAGAAATCCCTGGTGTCCTCTCCCCGAGGAGGGTGGTCGTGTGGGTTCCCTGAGCTAGATTGATTCCAGGCCTGGAATCCATCATTCCCTTCATAATACAAATAATCACCAAATGCGCTCAGGCACTCAGTAGCCTGGATATTCACTCTAGCAATTCTCTGTGTGGACGGTGATTAGACCATCATTATCTTAATGCTTCTTAATTTATCTTTCTGATTAGCAACTTACCATTTTATTTGCAAAAAATAGCCTTCTGCTGGGTGGAAGCCAGCCGAGCACAGCAGCTGTCATTTTCTCTGTACTAAATCAGGCCAGGCTTAAGTTGGTTCTGGTGATGCTATTTCTTGTGTCTTGGCGCTCACACACCACAATCCATCATGGTTGTTGTCGTAGAGTAAAGGCTCACCCCCTGGGGGCTGCAGGCTGAGAGGTCACCTCTATCCAGGGAAGGGGTCCAGGATAAGACAGCCCCTCCCCTATCGACTCAGTCAGGGAAGGGCTCCCAGGGTCTGACCCTCACACTGCCCCTATTGGACAGCCCATGGGGCAACTGGCTGCCGAGACTAGGAGTGAAGTCAGTGGTGTGTGTAACATAATAATTGCCATCTCAAAAGCACTTGCCATGTGCCAGGCATTGTGTGAAGCACTTGAGATCCATGATCTCATTTAATTCTCAAAACAACCCTTTGCGTGTGTACCATTATTATTTCGATTTATAGATGGAGACACCAAGGCTTAGAGAGGTTATGTAATGGGCCTAAGGTCCTATAGCTCATAAGTGGCAGAGCTAGTTTTGAACCAGATCTTTGAGACCCTCAGGACCAACGGTCTTAACTGCCATGTTATACCACCTTCCCAAGCAGAGTAGACACAGCGTGAGATGAGAAACTTTAGGGTAAACACCATCAGGCGACTCTTGAATAATAACATTTTACTGGTTTCTCACTCATAGAAATGTCCCAAATTAATCTCTTTCCATCCTAGCCACAAATGTCATGCTCTTTTTTCCCACTCTCCACTACCGTGAGGAATTAGTTCCCATCTTTCAAGTTGCTGCCAGCTGTCTTGCCTTGGGTCACATAATGTTTTCTTTTTAAACTGACCTTTCTGTTCTTCCGTCTTCTAATCCTGAACAAATCATATTGCTTTCTGATTCCTATTTCCTTCCAGAAAATGTCTTTATTGTTTTCTATCCCTGAAACATACAGGTCATGGCCCTGGCACATTGTTGTTTTCCCATTGTCCCTAAGAGGTCCATCATATTTACTCTACTTGGATGTTCAAAACCTACACTTCATATATTTCATTTGTTCCTACCTCCTCCAGAGAGCAATATACCTAGACATTCAGGTATATGAGGGAGTGGGGAAGCTTCACTACTTGAATCCTCAAGTCTTCACAGAAGGTCTTAGGTAGAGGGAACTCACTGAAGGAGCAGGTGGCTGTAATGTTGTGTCTTAGCCCTAGTCTTGGTTCTTGAGGTGTCATCCACTTAACCATCTATTTTCCTGGTTAACAGATATGCTTTCACTAAGCTATATCTATGAGAATCTAGTCTTTGCTGTTCAATATGGTAGTCATTAACCACATGTCGTTATTTTAATTTAAATGTATAATTCAGTTCCTCAGTTTTACTAGCCACATTTCAAGTGTTCAATTACTACCTGTGGCAG
Source organism: Diceros bicornis minor (assembly GCF_020826845.1). Taxonomy (NCBI): domain Eukaryota; kingdom Metazoa; phylum Chordata; class Mammalia; order Perissodactyla; family Rhinocerotidae; genus Diceros; species Diceros bicornis. The sequence goes on from NC_080746.1 coordinate 10,748,327, forward strand.
GTGGCTATCAAATTGGCCAGCACAGATACAGAACATTTCCATCACTGCAGAAAGTTCTACTGGACAGCACTAGTCTAGATAATTCAGTCCTCTAAACCCACATGGAAGGCTTTGTAAAGTAGGTTGGATACCTATAAGGCATAAAATTAGGATTATGGTCAAATATTTCCCTCACTTTGGATTATATAGACCAGTGGGAACTGGTCAGAAATGGAAATCCTCAGGCCCCATCTCAGACCTACTGAATCAGAGACTCTGGAGGTTGGGCCCAGCAATCTGTGCTTTAACAAGCCCTCCAGGGGATTCTAACGCTCGCCATACACTTGGATAGTTAACTGATGATGCCACACGTTGAGGCTGCTGTGTGTCTGCATAGTAGTGAGCACTTTACAACTATTATCTCATGTAAACCTGGCAACAACACTGTGACATAAACAGTCTATGCCCATTTTATAGATAAGGAACCGAGGTTCTGAGTAGGAAGTAACTAGCCCAAGGTCACACAGCTTAAAAATTGGCAGAGGCAGTTTTCAAACCCAATGTGGTCTGACTCCAAAGCCCACGCACTAACAGCCCCTGGTTTGGAACTGGCAGAGAGCTCCTCCTTGTCAACTGTCTCTGAAGGTACTTGGGAGTTTCTCCCCAATTGACAAGCCGAATAGTGGGACCCAAGACAGGAAAAGGAACGAGGCCAAACCTCCCACAGAGCAGCCATGACAACAGCTCTCTCCCAGCAGCCGCAGCTCCACCTTGTCCTAAATGGGGAAATGAGGTGGCTTTGGGTAACTCAAGGGCCAGGCCCTCACCTCTCAGGACAGTGGTCTTTTACTGGGTCTTTCTAGTTTGACCAAAAACTCAAGGATCTTGTTTTAAGGGTACCTGTGAGTCCAGAGGGCTGAATTACTTTAAAAATAAAATTCTTCCCTGGATAACTGTAGATTTGCTTTTCTTAAGAGTTCAAGAAAATCTCCAGTGATTGTATTAGGGGATTAGAGCTAGAAATTGCTGTTCCTTTTTTAATCTCTACAGTAGTCCCTAGGCTGGCAGGTTGGATTTCACAGAAAAGGAAACACATGGTTTGTTTTGTACAAAAGTCATGTTCCTGAAACATTCAGCAAACATCCAGTGAGCACCTCTGTTATCCAGACACTTTCCCTCAGGTCATCTCATGTAATCTTCAGAATAACCCTACAAAGACCTATTATTTAAGACAGTGGCTACTATTATCCCCATTTCACAGATGAGGAAAGAGAGGCATTCAACCGCTAAGTGGTCAGAATACAAATCCAGACCTGCCTATTTTGCAAGTGCCCACTCTTTACCACCGAAGCCGAGCCTTCTGTGTTTGGTGCTGAGATAAACTAAGGGAAGCACTAGACTCTGTGGATCTGGGGACAAATACAAGAAGACCTCAGGCACAGCAGCCTGATAAATACAGAAAGGGAAAGAAGTGCTACATGACGGCAGATCAGCCACTGGGAAGGCTTCGAAGGAACATTGCTAAGAGGATTTGTATAAATTGGACCTGTTCTACACACTGCTAGAAATCATATTTGACCATATCCCATGTGTATACCCCGGGCTCTCAATCCCTCTTCTCCCGAGGTAGTTCTGAGCTGGTGCTGGCCACCAGCTCTTACAGGCCCAGAGGGGAGGCATAGTCCCAGCAAGCAGCCTGAGCTCCCGAGGAGACTGCTCCCCTTGTGACCTTGACCTGAGAGCTGGGATTGTCAGCCCCGACCAGCAAGTTCTGAGCTTTCTCTAAAGTGTGCGCAATGCCTGGTTCCAGAAAAGCTGTCTGTCTGGCCGGTGCCCAGGAAGGAAGTGCAGTCCCTCAGATCCCCAGTTTCCTGTTAACCCTCTGCTTGGTGACCCTCAGCCTCCTGGCCTAAGACAGAGGACCCACACTCGGCCATCCTGGAAAGCGAGCAGGACTGAGTGGGCGGGAGGGAAGCAGTTAAGCATAATCCTTGCACAACTCAGCTGCAGATGTCCCTGACCCTGGTACCAGGCACAGCCAGAACAAGGCTTGTCAGGCCTGTGCTGTCGATGGATGGGCTGGTGTGGCACCATGGGGCTGTGTGAATGTGTGAAATTTGGAGCCCTATCCTTGGGAGGACCCCACCCTGGCCCTTTACAGAGAGCACTGAGGAGAAACACGTATTGCCCCTCATGTTTCCTGTGACACTCACAAAGGACCCTGCACTAGGCAGCCCGTTTTTAACTCAAATCCAGTATTTCCTCAAGACAGTCCAGTTACTCTCTAAATTACGGAACAAAGCTAGAGAAGACCCATCCTCTTCTCTCTCTAAGTTAGACTGGCTCGTGCTTGTCCTTTCCCAGCATTTTGGATACTGAACTCCGACAGAGAACTGAATGCCGGAGAGGAACTTTTCAGGGGAGACATGGCCTTTCCTTACTTCTATGCAGAGGGTCTGGGCCCCTCCCCCAGCCCTAATTTCCCATTCAAGACCCAGAATGTGGCTCCCTGGAGGCCTGCAGGTGAAGAGGGTGGTTAGAAGCCAAGCTTCAAGCAGGTCCAGGAGTCTGGGTGCAGGTTCAGGCTGTCACGAGGTGCATATCAAAGCCGGAGTTTAAAAACTGTACTGGGAATAGAGCAATTATCTCGCTTCACCACATTTCTCAGCCCCGACTGAGGTTTAATTAAAGCCAAGTAAAAACACAGAGTCGCCATTTCAGATATCACCCCCACTGCATGCTGGTTAAAAAAAAAAATCCTTTATCAGGGACTTAAAATTTTTTCTGTGAGTATCTTCCAGCTCAGTTGGGTATTATTCCTTCATAACAGCCCTTTAAAGAAAATATATATATATTTAATATATATGTATAAAATGAGTTAATCCTCCATAATCTCCTTGAGTTATACCTAAAATACAGTTTCTTGCAGGTGACCTTTTCAGAAGAGGCTGTTCCTATGGCAACCTTATTGTTTAATTCAGTCAAGAGAAAAATGCAGCATGGAAATGTATTTAATTTTGCTTAATTTGATGCTGTATTTAACACTTGCGCAGGCTGAAAGGAGAGAGGGGCTGAAAGGCAGGAGCCAGCTCATCGGGGCCACGTTCACTAGTGTCCTATCCTGAGGGCAAAAAGGCTCCCCAGACACCATGATCCCCTTAGTACCTGCCCCTGGCTTAGGGATGGTGGACAGGACCCTGAGGTGTTCTGCAGGAAGGAGATGGACAGGGCCCACCAGGCAGCCCCTCAGATGCCAGGCCACAGGGCAGACATTGCAGGTTGAATAAAAACGTAGCACGCGTTGGTGACATAGCTTTGGACCAAGAGTTAAGAGGCCTGGAGAGAGTCCTTGTTCTGCTTCTCCCACGGCCTTTCCTCGTCTGAAATGTGAGGCAATTGAATTCAAAGACCTCTCAGGCATCTTTTAGTACTAAGCCTACGAGTCCCTGTGTGCAAGTCTGGCCTCCTCCAGTAGACTCTGAGCTTCATGGAAGCAGTGCTGGGCGCAGGGTAGACACTCAGTAAATGGCTCATTCATTTGGTCAGACAGGAGCCCACTCCAGGGCATGCCACAGCCCAGTCCTGAGAGGTTTGGGTACAGCCTTGCCCACCTCAGCTCATGGGCCACTACACCTACTTCTTGCCACACATGTATGCCCACAATCACAGATGGAGACCCTAAAGAGGATACATTAGGGCACTTGACCAAGGTGCCACAGAGGGTGACAGGAATGGAATCCCTAGTCCAAGCTCTCAGGTTTCCAGTGGTCCCTCCAAGCCAGGTCTCTGTTTGGAAACATGGTGACCAGAAGGTGAGAATAGACACAGTGAGACACAGTGTCCACCCAGCAGCAGACAGGTTGGGAGGACTGATCTCCGTTATGCTCTCACTCCTTCTGCCTCAGCCGTAGACAAGCAGCACACACAAACTGTACACACACCTCTGTTTTGAATAAGTTCGAATCTCACTTATTAGCTGGATAACCTTGGACAAATTGCACAACCTCCCTGGGCCTAAGTTTCCTCATCTGAAAAATAAAAGAGTTGATTGGGGATATCGCAAATGCTTTTCCTACTTTGACATTCTCTGTGACATGACTGATCTTCCATTCCCATATGTGAACAGCTACCACATCTCCGGTGGCGGGCTAGATTATCCACCTAGATCTTCATTCACCACATTGTACCAACTCCAGTGTCAGCCACTCTCCCCAGGTCTTCACTTGAAGCCCCTACATCTCCATCACGAGATCCAGTCCAGTCATGCCCATAGCCTCAGTCGCAGACTGCTATGGCTCTCAGGACTAATCTCATGGTGCCTCAGTTTCCCATTCACCTGGGTCGCCGTCAGGGGCCTCAGCCTACCTAATTATGCATCACTGTGTAGACACTCAGCTCCATGCTGCTGGGTACATCCCCCTGACCTCCCTCGCCACTTCCTTTGACTATGCCCTCTGGAAATCTTGGTCCTCTGACTGTCTCCTTCACTTTCCTGCTTTCAGTGAAACCTTGCTTCCCCCTGAGGACATGTCTACTTAGAAGTGCTTTCCAGCAGAGGCAGTTTGTCTCCCACATCCCATGACTTCAGCATGGGGAGGTGGGTGTGTGCCTTCCTTGCTCCCCATCTAAACTGTCTCTTCTGTCAAAAACCCAAACTTATTTGAAGAGCTTATTATCAGACCTCACGACCCCTCCTACATATATAATGCTATCATTCTACCAACTTCTTGGTCATTCCCCCTCATTTGTGGATGACTTCAGTACCTGGATCGCTGACTCCTTCTCCACTGGTATTCCTGTCATCATCATTGGAGACTTCAACATCCAAGAGGACGATCCATCCAATACCCTGGCCTCTTAGTTCCTTGACCTTCCCAGATCCAATGAGCTTTTGCTCCACTCACATGGTCATTCTCCAGACTTTGTCACACCAATAACTGAATCGCCCACTAAATGTAAATTTCCAATGTCCCACTCTCTGACCATCGCCACCCTCCTTAGAGCTAGCTTACTCTGACACTCCCACTCCAGCAATTCTCCAACCTCATCAAGACCTTCATTGAATTAAAAAAACACTTTTTTTGTTTTCATTGCTACCACTTTCTGTATACGTCCACTTTCCATACGATGGAAGCTCTGCTTCCACTATCCGACACTTGAACTATTCCCTTGCCAACAACCTGAACCTTCTTGCAGCTCTCCTTCCATTGTATAGTCCAGCAGAACTCCAGCCCTGGAATCTTATCCACTTCCTCGGGTCCTGCATCAGAGCAGCTGAACATGCTGGAGAAAAATGACATGAATTTGCTGACTAGACCCGCTACAAACAGGACCACAAATCTCACTCAACACTGTCAGGAAAACCTACTACATTTCCCTAGAAAATTCAATTTCCCAGTCTCTGGGGAGACTATCATACTTCCTTCTCTCTCAAGTCTCCAACACTCCCTCCCTTACCCCATTCTTAGCTGATGACCTTGCCATATATTTCACAGAGAAAATAGATTTCTATAAGATGAAAACTACCTCATCTTCCCATCAACAAGTCCTTTTTTATATGCGCATCAGAACCAAAATACTCTGCCTACTCCACCCTCAATTCCAATGGAAAAAGAGTCCTGGCTGCCATCCAAGGTCAACACCTTCACTGGGCTCTGAACCCGTTCTCCTGTGCCATTTCAAGAAGTTTTTTTTTTTGCAACCCTTCTATTTCTTCTTGCGTTATCATTTTCTCCCTCTTTACTGGGTCATTTCCACTGGCATACAAACGTACCTCAAAATTGGCATACAAACAAACTTCCTTTAAATAGACACTCCCTTCACCCCACTCTCTCCTCCATTTTCCACCTCTTTTTGAGCTCCTCTTCACAGTAAATCTATTCAAAGGAGTCATCTATCCACTTTCTCACTTTTGATTCTCTTCTCACTAGATAAAGCCCACTCCAATCACCATTCTACTCATGACCAATTACCAAGATTACTAATGACTATATCTTGCCAAAGTAAATGGTCAATTCTCTGTCCTCACCTTAATCTCCCGGCAGCATTTGGCACAGTCAGCCCATTGCTCCTTCTCAAAAAACTTTCTTCTCCAGGTTCTGTGACATTTCACTCACTGGTTTTTCTCATGGTTCACTGGCAGTCCTTCTCAGTGTCCTTTGCTGGCGTTCCCTAAAACACTGGCATGTCTTCAGCACTCTTCCTTTCTGCATTCAATTTCTCTATGTGATCCCACCTAGTCTTGTATCTCTAAATATCTTCTCACACACTCAGGTCTCTCAGATTCACTTCTCCAGCTGTATCTTTTCCCAGATCCCCAGAAATCTGTGTTCAACTGTCTACTCAACATCTCTATTTTGGTGTCTAAAAGGCATCCTAGACTTAGCATATTCAAAACAGATCTTTTAATTTCCCTCCCCAAATTCACAAACCCCCTCCTGCCAAGCCTTCCCATCTAAGCAGAAAGTGCACTCTCTACCCACTTGCTAAATATCTGTGAGTCAGTCTTGATTCTTCCCTTTCCCTCACCCACATCCAATTCATCAGGAAGTCTTCTTGGCTCTACTCCCAAAGTAAATGGGAGTAGAACCACCTGAATCCAGCCACTAACCTCTATCTTCTGTCTCCATGGCCAGGACCAAGTCAACAGAGCCTGCCATCAGGTCTTCCTGACTCTACACAGCAGCCAGAGATCCTTCTACAGCACAACCAGCTCTCCTCACTCTCCCACTCACAGCCTTCCAATGGGTCCCCACTGCAAGTGGAGTAAGATCCGAACACCTGTGCATGGCCTCCTAAGACCCTTTCAATGGCCCCTGTCTTCTCTGATCTCATTTCTCTTCATTCTCCCTCTTGTCTACTAATTCCCAGGCTTGCGGGTTTGGGCCCATCCCGGTGACTTTGTTCTTCCTTTTCCTTCTGCTGGAGATGCTCTTCCCTCCTATCCATACATGGCTGCCACCAGCTTATCCATTAGGTTTCAATAAAAATATCCCATCTTCAGAGAGCCTTCCTCAACACCAGCCAAGGCACTCTCCCATAGTACCCTACTTTATCTTTGTCACAGCATCCGTCATGACCTAACAGTTTCTTATTTCTGTCCTTGCTTCCTTGTTTATTCACTCTCTCTTTCCCCATTTAGAATAGGAACTCCCTCATGGCAGGGACTCTGTCTTGTTCAGCACTATTCCCTGTACCTATAGCAAGGTCTTACACACAGTAGGCACTTAATATTTGTTGACTGCCTGCCTGAAGGGAGCAATTTGTGGCTAGATGTGGGGACAGAGGTGGTGAGGACACAGGAAGGAGGTGTGAGCTCTGTGAGCACAGGCCCTGCTGTCTCACTTACCTCTGTGCCCAGGACTGGACCTGCAGCCATGCCTGGCTCATAGTCACTGCATAATAAATAGGTGGGATGGGTAGAATCTTGGTGCTGGGCATTTCTTAGCAACCTTGATTAGCCTTCCACCTAAAGCAAGATTTTCCATGTATCCTAACATCCCTGTCAGGAGATCATTCAGCCTTCCCAGATCCTAGAATATTTGCGGAGGAAGCTCAGCAACTGAGAGAGCAGCCCAGGGCCACTGCCCATAAAGCCTGGCCTGGAGCACCCAGCCTCAGCCCAGGTCTGTCCTCCTCGCTGCAGACCGCTCTTTTTACCCCACTGTGCACTTTGTTTGCACTTCCTTGCCTATGTTCTCGGTGTCTACTTGGTGCCGCACAGTTTGTTGTCTAGTTATTAAAAGGTAAAAAATAAAAGTTAAAAATGGCCATGGTTTCATGAAGAGCTCTCCTATATGAACTGGCAGAGTTCCAGTGCACCAGGACAGCCCTGCGGAGGTGATGGAGCCCCACACGGCATGACTCCTTTCTGTGCTCCCATGAGGGAATAGACCCTCTCTGGGAGCTAGGATACCTAGTCTACTGCTGCTAAACATCCCTCACCCTTCTGGGGTCAATCCTTCCCCAGGGCCCTAAGGTCACGGAAGGCCATGTGGTGCAGTGGTTAGGAACTCAGACCTCTGCATCATTCAGACCTGGATAAGATCTGGATTATGTGACCATGGGCAAGTTACCTGAGCTTTCTGAGTCTCATCTGTAAAGTGGGGACAATAACGCTTAGCTCAAATGATTAGTATAAAAGTAAATGGAACCATAAATGCCAAGTGCTTAGCACAGCTCTGGACACAGAGTAAATGCTCAATAAATGAGAACGGTCATATATAAAAGATCTTCCAGTTCTACCCTCCGGCCCTGGAGCCAGCGTAATGCTACCTTCACCATTGTTAGGAAGAAACTTTTCATTTGGCTTCACTCTGGTCTTACTCAGAATATCCAAGAAGATTCTTACTCTGCTGGTTCCAGCCCATATGACTGTCCCTGTCACATGTGTGTCTTAGAGGACAAGCTCCCACAGGGAGGTAGTCATCCCTACACCCTCCTGAATCACACAGCTCAACAAGGAGTTAAGTACCCATCCAAGTCTTTGTTGATTACGGGGAAAAAAAACCCCAAAACTACAGAATGTTAGAGCTGAAAGGACCTCCCCCACCTCCACCAGAAATCTTCTAGTCCCAGCTCATCATTTTGCTAATAAGGAAACTGTAGCCCACAAAAGCCCACCAGCTGTCACATAATGACAGCTGGAACTCAGGCCTCCTAACTGAGGAGGGCACACTGACTCCCATCCTCATTCCAAAATTCCCTTCCACTCTAGAAAAATACTGTGTAAGACACCAGACCATGAGGCATTTTACACCAAAAAGTCTCTCCATCTAGCCCCAAACTGAGAAACTTTTTGTTTGCCCCGTTTCCCTCACCCCTTAGGGAGGAGGGTGTCAGGAGGGATGTCCCTGGGACAGAGGGCAGCTCAGTGCCAAGAAAACTGGTGGCTGAGACCCTGAACTGGCCTCCTCCTGCCCCCGCCTCCTCCTCCTAGCCACTCCCTCTCCTCCTGCATTCTCCCCTCTTCTCATTTTGCTGGGCTGCCTGCCTGCCTGCCTTTTCGGCTGTTTGCTCAGAAGCTGGGCTCTGTTTGCTGAGCCGTTATTCATTTTCATATTACCTGGGATATTTTCAGCGGCTCCTCTGGGTTTTTAGGAGAATTTCAAGTGGTGAGAAGCAATGTGGGCTGCAAAGGCAAACATGCGTCCGTGACCTCTGAGCCCTGCCTGGGGAATCTGCTCATCTTACCGGCTGCCTTCCTGACGAGCACAGCCACTGTCGCCCGGCCTGACACTCTGCCTCTCAGCCTGGGCTTCTGGGGAACGGGACATGCTTTTAGGCAAATAGGCTGCAAGTTTTCCAAATCCAAGACTGATACAGCAGGCTGGCTTGCTTGGGCTCCTGAGTGATGGGCCAGTGACATGTAGCATCTTCGGCCCTGCCGCCCCTTGCAGGACATCCTCCCTGCACTGCAGCCAGACCAGAGAGAGAGCGTCTCATAGGTGGCCTCATCACCCCCAGAAACAATCAGCAGCGAGGCAGACAGAGAAGTCATTTTCCTCACCCCTGCAAACAGCTTCAGGAAAGCACCGATTCACTGCTGCCCGTCTACACACACCCAGTGCTGAGGCACCAGGAGTAAATGAGAACGACAAGGAAAGAGAAGCACCATAAAGAAGAGGGCTGCTCCTCTGGGAGGAAGCTAGAGAGTTGTCCCCGTGCCCTATATACTTGACAATATCAAAGCATGAAGAGCATCTCTTTAATCCTCACCCCAGGTCCAAGGTAGAAAAAGGCTTGAATTATGGAGGGGAGGGAGATGGAGGACACTGAAGGACAGGGCAGTCAAAGGAACAAGGCATATAAAATCTGGAGATCTTGATTGAGTCTTTGTTATCCCATATATTGGCCACATGACCTTGGCAGGTCACTTAAACTTTCTGTGGCTCAGTCATCTCAGCTGGAGTCTGTTGTTTCAGTAAAACTGGGACAACAGACTCCATCTCAGGGTTGACATGAGCATTAAATGAGATAATATGTGTGCAGGTGCTCAGTAAGCAGTGAAGGGCTTCATAAATGTCAGTTATTATTCAACCAGAGTCAGACATTCCATCAGTGGTTCGATCACCTACGGATCCAGAATCAGCCACGTTGAGACAGACTACAGAAAAACACCTGGACTGCTTTCCTTACATTCTTATGCTCTCTGAGACCCAGAAGCACCACCTCTCCCAGCACTTATCCCCCTTGTGCTCCAAGCCTCCCTGCAGTTTGTTCCAAATGTTCTAGGAGACTAGGCAGGAGGCCTGGGTTGTTGGATATTTGTCAGTTTTAATAAAAGGCACTGAGTGGCTCTGGGCTTGTCATGTTCTCTAGGTTTGTCACTGTAGCGCTTACGGCCCATGGCCCTGCCACTTCAGGCACTAGACATCAGGAAAACAAGAGCAGGTTTTATTAACATGGCCAAGGGACCTGGTTGTGCATCTGTCACAGAGGGTGGGCAGTGGTGGCTTCCCCATCAGCATGCCAGGCCCCACAATGGCTGCAGTCAGAGTGACCTCATTTCTGGGCTCCGTGGGCTGAGTGGAGCCAGGAACAGGCACTGGGCTGGAGCAGCATACACAGAGGAGATGCTTCTTTATGGGCCTTGCAGGATTTTTTTCTTGAAAAAGTCATCAAGTTGCTGCAATCTTTCCCTTAACTCTGCTATTTTCATGACAGAACAGACATTGAAGGACTAAGTAGAACTGAAACCAGAGCCTTCTGGAGGGCAGAGGGCGAGTCTCCTCTGAAAACCAAGTGCCCAGCAGAGTGCTCTGCGATAGTATCTATTGAATGAATGAGTGCCCAGTAGAGTGCTCTGAGATAAAGTGTCTACTGAATGAATGAATGCCCAGCAGAGTGCTCTGAGATACAATACCTACTGAACGACTGAATGCCCAGCAGAGTGCTCTGAGATATGGTGTCTACTGAATGAATGAATGCCCAGTAGAGTGCTCTGAGATACAGTATCTACAGAACGAATGAATGCCCAGCAAAGTGCTCTGAGATGCAGTGTCTGCATGGTAAATATTGAATGAATGAACGAAGACAGGAGTGAGGCTGAGAGCTGAACCCTGTATTCACTCTGACTTGGGATGGAGGTAGGGGCTGGGAAGCAATGCAGGTGCAAATGATGGGAGGAGGTCCATTCAAGAAAGAAGAGCATAGAACACACATCTAGGCAGCATTCAGCATTGGAGAGAAGTCTGGAAAGAGATTACGAGTCTCTTCACAGATTAGACAGAGTGGTAAAGACCTATTTTCTAAAAGCAGGGCAAAATGGCCAAGCTGGACCAGAGCCCCTTAAAATCTTCCCGAGAAAGAAAGCCAGAATGTATCCTAGAGCCTGGGTAGCGCCCAGGTAGGGCATGGAACAGCGAAGTCATTCAAACCTCCTGCGTTCAAATCCCTAGACAGGCTCATCAGCCCCCTGTGAAGTTCACAGAAATCGAGTCACCCGGGGGGGCATCCCTGTAGAAGCTCCTGTTTCATCTCCAAGGCAGCCAAGGCTCAGCCTCATGATCCCAGCCAAGCGAGAGCCCCTGACAGGCCTGCAAAATCCCTCCCACAGAGCCTCTCAAGTCAGATGTCGCCCACCCTAACTAGCCTGGGCCTGTCATAGACCCAGATCCAGGGGCTCAAGTGTGGGGAGGAGAGCGGGGTACCGGTTATGATTTCCGTGTGTCTTCCCGCCATCCTATTTTGGGAGACATGAAATGCAGAGAGCATCAGAAGAGCTCGTCTGGGAAGGTGGGCTGGGAGCTGGGTGCCACTTGTTTTACTTTCTTCCTCAGTGGAATTCCAGGCTAGGAGGCCACAATGGCCTTCCAGACAAAGAGTAGCAAAAGGTTAACTACAAATAAAGCTTTTTTCCAGGGCATTAGTTGTCCCCTCGTGATTCTCTACCCCATGAACCAATTAATGACAGTCTGGGCCACAAGTGAATGGAAATTTTTAGCTTGGGAACACAGACTGAATGAGGCTGGGCATGCGGACAATTAGAAAAGATATTCAATAGGGGAAAAGACTAACAAATGCCACATTAAAATCGAAATTAAGGGGCCGGCCCATGGCATAGTGGTTAAGTTTGCGCGCTCCACTTAGGTGGCCCAGGGTTCGTGGGTTCAGATCCCAGGCACGGACCTACGCACCGCTTATTAAGCCATGCTGTGGCACGTCCCATATAAAGTAGAGGAAGATGGGCACAGATGTTAGCCCAGAGCCAGTCTTCCTCAGCAAAAAGAGGAGGATTGGCAACAGATGTTAGCTCAGAGCTAAGCTTCCTCACACACACACATACAAAAAACGAAATTAAAACCCTTAAGTCTTCAGTCCAAAGTCTGGGCCCTTGAGATGACTCATGGAAAGCTCTGTCATGGCAGGACCAGCAGCCTCCAAAAAGAGCCACTCACCAGCTGCAGAGGGAGAACCACCACTGGAGGCCAGAAGGAAAGGATGTTGATGTCATTTGCTTGGCTTTCAGGATCCCTGTCAGGCGAGAGCAGACTGAGCTAGTCGCAGTCTTATCTGCAAGTGACAAGCCCATAGGAATCAATAAATCCAGGAACACTGAGTTACTCAAATACTAGCTATGAATCCTTAAAACCTGGGAGAGGAGCTGCTCTGGCAGACAGATTCCATAATAGAGCCAGAAAGATTGTTTAATGGGGAAAGGGAATGAGCAGAGGCAATGGCAGAATCTTCAGGAACCCAGGATATTCTCATCTTCATCACCTGTCTTGTTTATGCTTATACTTCTAAGGCCAACAACAATGCCCAGCACATATGAGGCACTCAATAAATTTTGAAATGAATGCATACATGACCCCCAATCTCTAGGAAACCATTTGTTACTATTCCCCAAGCCAATCCTTTATGGGAACTCACCAAAACTCCAAAGGCCACCATCACGCCCGCCACCCAAAATGTAAAAATCGGCCTGCATCTAAATGTCCCTTCCGGCATCCTTTTGAATGCATGCTACCAAATGCACTTGAAGAGACCTAGACAACTCCCACCCTCCATTCTGCTGAAGAGAGAAGTGAGTTTCCTGTCTCATTTCCAGACTCACTCTCAGCCCCACCCTGCACAGTGGACACCACCTGCCTCCATCAACCAAACGCACACAAGTAACAAACAGCAGAGGAGCCGAGCAGGCTTTGGCCTGGGACTATGTCGCACCTCTGCCAGCGTTAGCAGGCAGGCTGGATTCCCCAGCCCTGGCGTTAATTGTAGCCCATGTGCTATGATTACAAAATGGAATTAAATGACGTGCCAAATTAAAGAGTTATTTTTTCTAATAAATATTTTGCATAGGATGTGTTTATAATGGCATTAATTATTTACGCTGCCATATAGAGAAAGAATAAATATAAAGAGAGAGATCAGACGGTTCCTGTAGGAGAAATAAAATGAAAATTTCCGTCAGGATGATGAATACCTGTGGTCTAACTTTGGGCTGTGGGGAGGTGGAGAGAGAGGGACATCTCGAGAACAAATCTGACAAGAGCTATCGAGGCTTTTGAGCGAGGAACATGTTAAAAATGAAAGTGAGTACAGAAAGTTTAAATATTTAATACCTGTATTAATTCTAATTCACACTTTCTTTATTTTTCAGATTAAAAATTTACAAGAATTCCCATCTCTTTCATCCTTCTCCTCCCAGGGGGCACTTTGTGGTCACCGTTCCAGGGACCACCTTTAGCGGTACCTGGTGAAAAAAAGACACAGGGAGAGTAGTACCCCTCCCCCCACTGCCGTGGCACCCGCCCCCCATCAGGCATCTCCCCAGCTCCCCTCTGGGAAGCTAGTGCTGTTGGGCTTCTGATGCCAGAATGACTGATGGGGCCAAAGCCACTTCCTGGCCTCCTCAGCGGGCCCCAGAGAGGCCCCAGAATTCTGAGAGATGATGCAGAAAGCTGCGGGTTTAAAGTGCTTGCCCAAGCCTAGATCTTGTGGGTATAGAAGAAACATCACCACTGAACTGATTTCTCCTTGAAACAAGATATTTCTGTCATACACAGCCCTAGTTCCCCCTGCCCTCCACGAGCTTGTATTTGAAGGCCTACCACATCAGCTTCATATGCTTTACATAATGCTACTGCTAGCCAGAATTCATGTGGGTGCAAGGAAGAAATAACTTCCTGAGAGCCACAGCTGGGAGAGTAAGTAATACTAGGGTATTCCTTCCGCATCCAGACCAGCTCCCAGCTTCAGCCAGGGTCCAAACCCAGCATTAAGCTGGTGAGCAAACTTCCCTCATCATCATAACAAACATACGTCTGTATTCCTTTAAAAAGCACTTTCCCACGTCACATTGGACCCCACAGTTCCATGAAGTGGTCCAGTGCTATTATCAGCCCTCATTTTACACACAGGAGACCCAGGTTCTGGAAGGTCACGTGACAGGCCCAAGATCTCCCTATTCCGAATCAAAATTCTCCCCACTGTTACTGTGCAGCCTTTCCAGCACATGTCCCCAAATATGGGACAGAGAAGGAAGAGGGAATACTGGGTCAAGACATGCTTTTTAATCCCGCTCCCTGATTTCTGAGTGGCCAGCCTGCATTTCCAGAGGTGAGAGCAACGTGGGGCAGAGTGACGGCTCTGCTCACCTGGAGGGTCCACTGTGTCCTTCCTCCTGTTTTCCTTCTGAGACTCTCAGTGACCCTCAGGCCAGAGGCCCTCAGAGGAGAGTTGTTGACAAAGTTGTTTCGAAGTCCCAGCATTTCTCCGACCCTCTGGGCTTTAAACTGTCAGGCACTGATGAGGTGTTTTTTCCCTTCTCTCTCTCACAGCACTCCACCCCCCCACCACTGGACCACAAATTCCTGCACAAAACACCTTCATAAACAGAGCTGATGAGCTCCTTCTTCTAATCAGGCTCTGCTCAGAGACAATTCCCTGCCCCCAGCCCCACTCCTCCTCTTGTGTCTACTGATCCACAAAGTGCCTGTAAATCAGCAGAGAAAACACACACACACGCACACACACACACACACACACAAACACAGGGCCTCCCTCCATTAGAAAGCTGAGCAGGAAATCGCGCCTGTGGTGGGGATCAGAGCTTATCGATCTGGCGCTGGGAGATGTTTGGGGTTGTTTACTGTTTTACTCCCAGATACCTGCTGGAGCAGGGCCAGCCCTTTAAATGAGAGGAGCAGGGCTAGAAATCATCGCAGCTTAATGTCTGGAGAGCAGAATTCCTCTAAGCGGCTCCTTCTTCCTCTCTCTCCCATAATTCAAACGGCCTCCTCTGGAAAGGGCAAAGAAAGAGAGGGAACAACTGGACGAACTCAAAAGGACTGGCTTCACAGACAGCTCCTCTCCCACCAAGCCTCAAGGACAAGCACATCCTTCCATTCGCTCCAGAAGAGACCGCAATCCAGGGCCAGGAGCTGGATCTGCGTGGGTACAGGAGTGTGAACACAAGCATGCGGAGATAAGTTTGGTAGATCAGTTGTTCCAGCTTCACCAAGTCCACCCTCCCAACTTCACTCGTTGTGAAATTTTCAGAAGATGGAGGGGGGAATGCAGATAACAGAAAAGAAGGTAATTTAGCCAAAGGAATATGCTGATCAGGGTCCAACCTGTGGCTGACGACAGTAACAGACACAGTGAGAGCAATCACAGTGCTGACACCTTGCAGGAATAAAACCCCTTTCTCCCAAGAGCTCTAAACAGCCTCTCTCTCACCTACATAAAAAGCAAAAGAGAGATACGATGTTTGCAGAAGGTACACTCCTAAGATGCCAGTGAAGTGCATAGCACATTATAGGCATTCTTGTTTTTCTCATTTCCCCCTATTCTATCCTCATTTCCTTGTGCTAAATAAAATAATTTAAAACCTGGGTCGAGAGTAGGAAGAAGGCACTGAGGCCTCTCCTGACCCCCAGACCTGTGTGTGGATTGATTTTGCTGATGTAAGGAAGGAGGCTCAGGGATGGAAACTCGGCAAGAAATTCTGTGGCTACACACGCGAATGAGAGGTACCTGATGGCGGGGTCTAGGGTCTGGGCAGCCAGGAGAGAGGAAGTAAGAGAACACACTCTCCCTTCTTAGAGGGAGGAGCTCTTGGTAAAGTGAAAAGGGATCATCTTAATTCATAAACCTACTTTTATTTTTAAAAAGCTGTTTTCAAAAGAACTCATACCCTTTTCCACCTCCACACTCCCCACCCCACCCCTCCTAAAAAGCAGGCCTATCTTGCAGTCTCTCTCTTGCAAGCATTTTACTTGCTCGAGGAGAGTGAAAGGTTCAAGAATAAAGGCAACACAATTGATAAATGTCCTCAAAAAACAATGAGACACACATCTACCTCGGAGGCATTTTCCTGGAAACGGGTAGAGCGGGAAAGCAAAGGATTGGGGGCCAGGGGACTGATCAGCTGTTTGATCTTAGACAAGTCACTTAACAAGTCTGAGCCTTAGATTTCTCCCTGCCAAAATAAGAGAAATCTTATCCCATGGGGGGTTAATTCTCCTAAGCTAATGCTTACTGTGTTCCTCTTGCATGCTGGCCCATTATCACATTTATTGTATCATCCAGTTCTCATGAGAACCCTGTGAGAAAGGAAGTCTTCTTCCCTTCAGAGAGATGAGACAACTGTGCAGAGGGCCGAAGTGACCTGCCTACGGGCAGAGAAGGTAGTTATGCTGGGATGGAGCCCAGGTGTTCTGCTCCACAGCCTACACGCTCTCCAGCACACCACAGCTGTCTCCTGACTGGCAGATGAGGTCACGTACATGCAAAGCCTTTGGAAAGTTTGGAGGCTGGAGAATGTGAGGTATTATTTCTGGGAGTTTGGACAGCGGGGAGGAGAGGGGCGCTTTTCCTTTTTTAGGCTTCCCCATTCAGGGTCCTCTTTCTAGGCACTTGGCGGCCTGAATTTTCTCCTCCCCTTGTTCTAGAAGTATTGCCTCACTTTTTAAAGCAGTAATACCACAGATAACCCACAAAACTTTGGGGGCAATTGGGGTTGAGGGGTGGAACTGTGAGGGCTTCACTCCCTCTGGGAACCTGAGACGGCCCTGCACTGCTCTCCACCTCTGCCCTCGCTCTCCGAAGGTCTAGGGCAAGGCCTCCCCGCACCAGACATCAGGGTCACCATGGGGAATGGAGATCGTCTGAGCAAAGCTGAGCAGCCAGCCAGGGCGAGGTGGTGGAGGAGGGCAGGGGGGCAGGGGGGCAGAGACCAGTGTTGGGGGTGCCTCCACCCAAGAGTGAGAAACAAAGGGAGGCTTGTCACAGAGCCATCTGGGTGCTGGGAACCAGCACGAGCATCTCAGATGTTGATGAGGAACTTGGACAGAGACAGGCCTGGAACTTCTTGTTGAGGCTGGTGTTTGCCAGGACGGGTTTGTTCATAGGATTTGCAGTAGGGGTGCCACGGTCATATATATTTAGGAAGCCCTCAGTTAAGCTGGGTTTTCTTTAGTGCTGGACTTCTTAAAATCTTTAAGATTGTAATGAGCCCTGTAACTCTTCAAAAAGGAGTGTTCATGCAACAAGCGTTTCCCAAGCTTGCTTGGCTGTTGAACTCTTTTTTTCCCCCTACAGAGCCCTCTGCGCTACAGAGCCCACTTTGGGAAGCACTAATCTACGGCACTCTCCCATTTCACAGATGGGGCCAGAGGAGGGTGGGAACCCAGGCAGCTTCTCAAATTGGCCACCTTCCTGAATGCCCCTGTCCCTTGGGGGGGGCAGTGAGAAACACTCCACACCTGTTTACAGGGATTAGGGAAAATGTGTCTGGCTGCAGCTGTGGTGCATAAAGAAAGGACATTTGTCCTCTCCTTTTAAGGGGGTAGGGGTGGTAAATGGAGTGAGGGGAGGGGAAGGAAGAACTAGGCCCCTTGAAAGTGAGGAACCATTTAGCAGACTAGAGGAGCAAGACAGCAGGACAGGTCACCCCAAGAACACTCCCCAGGTTTCAGCAGGGACCAGCCAGGTCACTTATCAGAATGCCAAGTCCCAATGTCCAACCCTGAGTTATTAGGCCTACTCACAGACATTATCCCTGATCTCAGTTTCTCCATTTGCTAATGGCTCCTTTCTGGAAATGAACTCATGGCTGGTGAGAAGGTCCCCAGGGCTCCCAAGTCCACAGTAGCGCAAGCTGCATTCCAGGGGACCTGGGGAAGGAGCCCTGGCCTCCGCCACAGTTTCTGGAGCCAGACAGCGAGCTCAACCAGGGAGTGGAGAGAGGCTGAGAAGTGATGCCCTCTGCCCAGGAATGGAGGCATGATGCCTCCATCCCACTCCCACTCCCAGGCAATCCATGTTCCTTAGGTCTTGCTCGGTTCTTCCTCCAGAAAACGGATCAAGGTCCCTGGTAGTTCCTAGTCTGTATTTTCTCCTCTAATGAGTCTCCCTTTCTGAAAGCGTCAGGTGTGACACCAACCTGCTCAGGTTTAGCGAGTTTATTCCTTAGGGGCTTGAGAAAGGTGATCTTTCCCATCCTCTAAAAATGGAGAGAGGACTGATTATAACCCCACCTTCCCCTGAGGTCACTGGGGGTGGGGTGAATGGGATTCTGATGGTCCTGGAAGAGCTGGATGGAAGGGTGCAGAGATGGAGGCTGTAAAGCCCCCTCTACTGCCCATTATACACCACTCCGGACTTTCTCCTCCCAGCTTCGAGCCCAGCCAAGGCAGCTGTTGTCCAGATCCAGACAAAGACCTGATACTTGTTCCAACCAGGCCAAGCGGGGCAGTCTGTGTTGGGTGGGGGTGGGGGGGGGTCGGGGCGGAGGGTTGGTAAAGAGAGGGGACAAGGGAGAGCCAGGACCGGAAGAGAGTCTGCATGTCTTGTCCTCTGGTCCCCGCCCTTTGTGCTAGGACAAGACTCGAGATAGCCACTTTCTGTGGGGCCCAGTCTGGCCTCGGGCAGCCTCTCCCCCTCCTGCTTTGCTCCTCAGCCACATGCCCTTGGGCTGAGCTAAGTCCAGAACCCGGCTGAGTAGGGGAATTGTTCTGAGAAAGTGGCCCGTTGGCTGGTTGCTATGGAAACCGACATACCACAGTGCTGACCCCGGAGAGGTTTAGCACGCTCCCCCAGCAGGGATGCCAGCAGCTGGACTGCAGCTGTTACAGCGTAAGTGGGGGCTAGAGCCGCCGCCAGCAGTCCCTGCTGTTTGCCTAAACTAGTACCGGCAGCAGATCCCCTCCATTTGCTCTCACCCCCAATCCTCATACAGCCTTCCCCTTCTACTGCCAGGAAGGGAGCTGCTGAGTCTTCCCAGGCAGGAGGGGGTGGGGTGGGGAGCAGAGCTTCACTCTAGAGAGAGGAAGTCTCCTTTACGAAGCATGGGGCATCCCCTCCATTGCATTTCTGGGGAAACTGAGGCCCAGAGGAAAGATGGGATTGGCACCAAGTCACACCACCACGGCATGGCCCTCCCCGCAGCAACGGAGCACTCACTGTGGAGTCATCCGCTCTGTGCAGACAGGAAGTATTTAACCCAGCATTACTCCCCAACAGCACCATGGCGGGTGAGGGGGCATCACTGACTGAACAAAAGGAGCATCCAAAAATTGATCATAGAAATAGAAAGGGGGACACAAAGAAGAAAAGAAGACTTGGGGAACAGTGGGAGATGGGTGGGAGAGGGAGACAGAGAGGTACAGGAGGCAGAGAAAGTTAGAGGAAGAGAGAAGAGAGAGGTGATGCGATGCCTGGAATGAGCTGAGAAGAGACTAGGTTCCAGCTAGGTTCTGAGCCCCTCCCTCCCCCAACCGAGCATGTGGCCTGGTGGGGATTGCATCAGAAAGGAGATGGAGGGGAGAATGGGCAAAGGTGGAGGGGGTATTAAAATCCTTTTCAGGGAGGTATCTCTTGCCATCCCATAATTCCTTGAGCTCCCCAAGTGGCCTAGAGCAAACACACCAACCTGCCTCCCCTCCATCGTGTGAAGCTTCAGGACTCAGGCCAGGCTAATCTGCGAGGGACGCTAAACAAACACCCCCAGCCGGAGAGGTGAGATGGCTCTCCCGGGCAGAGGGCGGCCCTATCAGCCAGCCATCCTTGCACAGAGGCCAGAACACAAGCTTCTTTTCATTCCCCGTGTACAGACGCCTCACACCCGGTTGTTCTGTCCCCTGGCCCCACTCCTCACAGGTCACTTGGGCCCACTCGCAAGTGGAGGTGCAGCCCTACTCCCTCCTCCACTTCCCTTCTTCATCTAGAACTGGGTCCCAAGTCAAATGGTGCCTTGTGACCAGGTGGCCCCCCTTCTCTCCTCCAGAACCCTCTCTCATGCTCCTAATGAATTAACACCCTTTTTAATACTCTTCCTCCAGCCACCCTAAAACAGTTGGTTGCAGGCAACTGGAGGGCTGCTCTGCATGCCCTCACCCTTTTGAGCTGTTGGGAAGTTGTTCTCTTTATGCAGGCTTCACTCTACAGACTTGGGACTCCAGGAACAGCTCGGGAATGTGCCAGCATCATTATGCTCCATAATTGAAGACCTGGCTCTGGGATGGGCCAACAGCTTGCTTTTGCACTTACCACCTTTTTAATAAAAATCTGGTATCTCACGTGAGCGATTTCTATTGTGTTTGCAGACCTGACAAGGACGGCATCAGAGCTGATGTCCTGCTCCTCTGGCCCACCTCTCTGCCCCCTGAGCAAGACCAGCTGGTCAGTTACAGACACTTAGCCTTAACTTGGGGGTGAAATGCACTCGCCAAAAGGAGCCTGGAGCTCCTGCTCCTGGCCAGCGAGGTAATCAAAAGGGATTTATTGAGCAGTTCACCCTCTGCCTAGCACTGTGGGTGGGTTGGTAAGGAGATGGCATGTAGAAGTCTTGGGCCAGGACCCCTGTCCAGATGTTTGCAGTCTTAACGGAAGACAAGACTGACCTACCATGTGAAACAGAGATGAATCAGTGCTCAGCAGCAGAGCACCCTGTGTGCCGATGCAATGGAAATTGAGACATTGTGTTGTCTGGGAGAAGAGATGCCCACAGGAGAGTCCCTACCCATTACTCGAGGCCAAGTGCAGGCACTCTTGGTGGCGACAGGTCTTCAAGCAAACTGTGGTGGTAAGGGCAAAACTAGATCTATGAAACCATCCCGATGGTGAAACTCCAGCCAGAGCTTCCCTCTGTCTCTCCTCTTTGGAAAAGACAGATACATAACTATCAAACTCCAGAAAGAAGCAACATCCCACCCTGACAGCAAGCATCTCCCTGTCACTGCCCTTCCAAGATGAGAAATGGGCCATGACCCAGGGCTCATGGTCTGAATCACTCTGGGACTTGGTCACATTCCACCTGAACAATGACCAGCATTTACACTTTCCACAATCGCTATCTCATTTAAATCCCTACCACCTCCTATGACATGGGTGGGGATTATTATTCTCATGTTACAGATGAGGATAAAAAGCCCAGGAAGGTGAGATGCTAACCTGAGGTCACGTGGTTGAAAGCAGCAAAGCCAGAATTCAACCAAGGCCTTCCATTGTGGGCCAAGCTCCTTTCCACTCCACCACAAGGCCTCTCTGGTAGTTTTCTGTTTCTCACAGAATCTAGCACACAATAGTTGTTCAGTAAATACCTCTTGTACAGCAGGAAAACATGAAGTCACCCTGAAGGCCACAGCAAGACGTGTCCAGCTGTGTTCGTGTCTTTGGTAGTAGGGGTGTCAGAGGACGCAGCAAAAGCCTGCGTGAGTGCTCAGCTTCCAGCGGAAAGGAAACCATGAAGCACTGAGGTGCCATTTTGAAGAGATGGTGGCAAAGGAAACTGAACTAGTTTTAAGTCGAATTAATTTCTGAAACATCCTCAAAATTCCCAACCTATGTGAGAAACAAACATCCTTCTGATTAAAAAACCAAACATTGGAGGGGAGGGTAGTGGGAGAATGAGGAGTGGGTTGGGACAGTCAACAGAGAGCAGGTTGTGTGGTGAGGAGCAGAAGGTCAGCGGGTAGATGACACACGAGGCCAGACAGGCCCCCAGCCGGGTTCGCACAGTGGGGTCCGCACCAAGTGTTGGTCAATCCTTTGGAGCAAGGGAAGGTGGGCCCCCCCCAGGGTCTGAGAGCAGGAACTGCCAACCACGCCCTTCAGTTGGATGGAGCAGAGGGCAAAGGGTCAAGCAAGATAATCCACAGGGCCAAGCTCAGCATGCAGGAGCAGGGACAAAAGGCCTGATCCATCAGATGCCTGGGATCACTGATGCTCTGGGGCAAGGGGGCCGGGGCAGGACAGGAGGCACTTAGGGTGCCCAATGGAAAGAGACCAAACTCCTGGTGCACATGGAGAGATTTAGAACCAGAGCCACAAACTGGAAAAAAAAAGGGTACTTTACTGGTCACTTGCTACAGAATTTTTAAAAATGTTGGCGCCAGTAGAGATTTTAGGACCCACCTTGTATGTGTCCCAGCTCAGCGCCTACAACACAGTAGGTGCCTCCCAAATGTTATTGAATGAATGAATGGAGAAAGATGCAGAACTCTGAAACCTATAACTGATACTCGTAATGATGTGCTGAGACCCTTAGATATGAACCTTTCAAATCATCCAGGAGAAAATCGTGCTCTGTACACTTGCTAACTGCCTTTGAGAGTCATGTTTGAAAACGAGTGCTATGATTACAGTAATTCCTTGTGAATCAGAATTCAATCGATTCTGTTTGATCAACCTGCATGGAGTTCCTAGAATGTGCCTGACACTGTGCAGAAGTACTTCACCGACACTTCCATTCCAGAACGTGATGAATTAGGGCTCCCTGCCTTCATAGCTCTGCTGCTGCTGCTGCAGCTGAGGCTGCAGAGGGAGGCCAGGCCGCAGCAGGAGCTCCTCTGGCCCCAGGGCAAGAGACATGTTCTCTGCATCCCCTGGGGCCCCAAGCAACTTCTGGTTTGGGATAAAAAGGACCCGGATGACCCGCTCCTGCCCAGCCTTCCCGCGTCAGCCGGAGTCCTCCGCCCGCTGGCAGCCTGGGGAGGCAGAAGGGAGGGCGCGAGGCTGCCACAGAGCTTCTCTCCCCTGCCATTTCCTCTGTGGCTCCCTCACTGGCCCTGTTTTTCAGACCTCTAGTAATAAAAACAAGCCAATAAAAGGAACATGAAAATATATTCATTAGGATTTATAATGCTCATTAAAACTGCCTGTGTACGAAAGCATGACTTAGCTTCATATAAGTGGGAAAAAAATGCAAATTATACTGCATGCAAAGAAGATATTTCCCTAATCGTCCAATCAAATGCCAGCCCAATTATCTGTGGCCAACCCAATGGGTTAAAATTATACTCTCTCTCCTTGGACACAGTGAGGCGCCTGAAAGTGTTTCATTTTAATAAAAATGAAATCTGGACCCTGCAGAAAACCAGCTTCACTAATGACGTGTTTACACAGAGAAAGACAATTTCTAGTTAATGGTGATTACTACCGAGAACAAATTAAACTTCCCGGAGTATATGGGTTAGAGATAATGGGAAAGGGGGAAAAAAGTTATGGTTTTAGTGTGTGTGTGTGGCGGCATGGGGGGACAGGGTGACAGAGGAAGAAAGAAGCTGAGGAAACTCCAGGAGGAATTTGAGATTGCAGGGACGCTGGGGTGGGGAGAGCTGGAAAGACCAGCTGCATAGCTTCTGCTGGGGCTCAGCATCCAGCTCGGACAGTGGGCGCTGGTGGCTGCCTCTGGGCCCTCAAAACCCCAGGGCCAGCCACCTCAGCTGGGGCAGGGCCCATTCTCTCTGCAACCTCAGGCCCTCAGGAGTCTGCCACTCTTTCCTTCCTGGGAAGGCAGGTAACTAATTCCTACTGTTCCCCTGTCACTGGGAGCATATGGAAAGGGCCTCCTATTCCACTCCAGTGGCTTAGTGATGCCAGAAGCTGGAGGCAGGCCTGGGCCTCAGAGCCCTCACGCCAAGCCAAGTGAGCAAGCAAGCTTCAGATGGGTGACAGAGGAAGAAAATGGACAGGAGACAGAATGAAAAAATAATAGTTATGATGATGACATAACTTGACCTACCCTTTCCTAAATCCTTACCATCTGGAGGGCAACATTCTTTTTATCTTTACCTGTGGGGCAGCATTGTCATCATCTTCTTCCTCATTTTTAAAGCCAAGAAACTGAAGCCTAGAGATGTTACCTAACTTCCCAATGTCACATGCCTAGTAAGAGAAGAAGTTTGGGTTTCTAACCTAGATCTGTCTGATTCCAATGATTAGCCTAACTAAAGCCTAACCATTAGCCTACACTGTCTTGCTGGAATAAATATGGATCCCTTTACTATTGGGGTCCTGCACGCTATGAAAACGAAGTCTCCAGCTCCCTGCCCGGCCCATACACTCAACTTCCTGTCCACTCCTTTGGCCATTAGAGGCCATGAAGATGCTCTTGCAACAGCAAAAATCTCAGGAATTGCTAGATCCCTTCTGCTCCCTATCTCCTCTCTTCCCCACCTCCTACAACCAGGTGAGCCAGGGGCAGGGAGGAGGGAAGGGAGCCAGGATTCCTCCAGTGCTGTGTTTTAATGTATGTTCTTTTGTAAACAAGAACAATCATTTGCGAACAGGCCCAGATGCAAACAGTCCCCAAATCAGGAATTCCAGCTCAGAGGTGCAGAATAATACAGCTTTGGGGAAGATTTAATAATAGTAAAATTAAAATTGTAACTGAAGCATAATGAAGAATGTGGTACAAACAAGCACTGCAAAGGAAAAAAAAACCCTACCCAGATGAGCCCCTCTGGAATAGCGATTGGTTGAGAGCAACAGTAAACAATGCACAGAAATGCAACTTAATTATCTCGCAATTCTTAACATTCTACCAAAGCCACGCGGAAAGCTTTGATGTTGGCAGCAGCCGAGGCAGCAGCGGCAGCGGCAGCAGCTCCTCTGTCTCCCCTGCTCCTGGAGGAAGATCATTACTAAGAAATCTGCAGCCACTCCAGCAGCTGAGCTGGAGAACAGTGGGGGTTTATCTGCTGAGAAACTAGGCAGTGGCCAACAACCTGGGAAGAAAATATCTCTCGGGGGCTACCAAGTCATAGGATTAGTGCACAAAAAGGGAGCTCGAGGATTGGGCCACAAGGATCAGGATGCTGGTAGGGGAGACTCAGCGGACCACCAATCCCCAGAGCTAAGTGGATAGGCCTCCTTGGGGATCCCAGGGTCTCTCAGACCCAGGACTGGCTTAGCATGCACCGGGGTACTTGCTGGATGGAATCTGGCCTGCCTGTCTCTCCCACCCTAAACACACACACAGTGAGTACCACCTGGTCAAAAAAGTCTCTGTTGTTTCTGGGTTTGTCCCTGAGGTACCCAGTCAGGGTCAGGGCAGTGGGGAAAGAGACCCAGAGGAAGAACACTTGATTCTGAGTAAAATGTCTCTTTTAAGGATGTTTTTGATGGACATCTGAAGGGATGAATTCAGTGGACTCCCACATCCAGAAACCCAGCCCCAAGACTCCAAAGCCTGGCTTTCTTTCTTCTGAACTTGCCACAGAACATGGTACCCCAGCCACTAATCCATTTCCTTTCTCTCTGGAGCCCTTCTTTATTCTTTGTGAATGAGTAGTCTTAGGAATGGGGAAGATTTTCATCTATTTGTTTGGTTGGTGAAGTGCAGTCCTGCCTGGAGACAAGGAGATGGGCAAGATGACCTCTCATGGTCCCGGGCATACACAAGGAATGTAAGAAACCAGAATTGTGGACCACGAAATCTCAACATCCAGGTTTGCTCGGATCTTCACCTTCTTACCTATGCTTGTCCAATCTCTAGGAAGGCTCACAACTTTGTTTAGTTGAGTCCTGAAGTGCAGTCAAGACTGAATCCACCTGATCCCTAATCATGAGATGCCCTGGGGGATCCCAGCCCCTTGGTGATGGGGTCCTAGAGTGCCAGTCCTGGGGCCACCCACTCAGGGCTCACCTGATGACTAGAGGCAGGGTCACACAAGTCCAAAGAAAGTCTTTGATTCCTGGACAAAATGACCACTACAAACATATGCCCAGATTGCTTGAGGAGGTGAGCCAGAGTGAAGGAAGAGATGGCTTTTCCCTGCACATGCAATGGAGATGATGTTAGAATTCCCCAGCAGTTGCACTGCTCTGGAATGGAACATTTTCTGTGGTCCCTCAGGACTGGAGGTTTCCCTCCCGTCATCTGGAAATCAGCTCTGGAGGCCATCTCCTCCATCTTCCGAGGCAGGCTAAGTTCTCCCATTTCAGAGATTGGAAAACTCAGACCCAAGGAGCATCAGAGGAATAGTCCTGTTCTTTCTGCATTTATTTTACTCCTGATTTCAAATTGCAATTGTCACTGAGACCTCCAAGGGGATAGTGGTGAAACTGAGGAGGCATTACCTCCTGCTGTGGGTTGGGGCTGGGCAGGGTAGAGACAATCTCAGTAATGATACATTTATTCAAGATGCTGAGCTTTGGAGACTGGTGTGTTAGAGCTGAGCAGAAGCTCCCCCAAATCCTGCTTCATCTGGCAGGGCAATTTCCAGAGGTGAACAAAACCTGCCCCCCAAATCACAACCCCACCTTCACCACCTCCTAACCCACCATCCCGTTAATCTCTTGTCTATCACCCTGTATATGACTTTCCTAATCCTTATCTCATGCTGAAAATATCTGGTTTATTATAGTTGATTGTCCAACCCCCTTCTCCACTGAAATATAAACTCCTTGAGGGTAGGGGGCTTGTTGGTGTTGTTCAGCAATGCAGCCCAGTGCCTGGCGCGTGTCAAGCTCTCCATAAGTGATGGTTGAATAAAAGAATAAAATGCTCAGGGCCAAGAGCCTCAGGCCCACTGTCATTCTCACTCTCCCTTTGTCACTCTCACCTGAGGGTGGCCCAGGCTCATCTCAAACGCCTGGCCTCAAGATATGAGTGAGGCTGGAGCTCCGGGCCAGTGAGGGGCTGTGTGGGACAGAGGGACATGCTCCTAGAGTCTGGAAGCCTAGTGGAAACACGTAGAGAGTAGTCACTAGGTAGGTACCGGGCTTGCCTCTAGCCCTTGGCATGTATTAGCTCATTTCATGCTCACAATGCAGCCTTTTGATCCTGCCAAGTCTACCAAGGGGCTATGTGACCTCATGATAGTCACCTCCTCTCCTGGGCCTCAGTTTCTCTCTCATCTATGAAGTGGAGGAGAGTGGGCAGTAATGTGCCAGACCATAAGCTCTGAAAGGACAGGGCCCGTGTATGGGTCACCTTTACAATCTCAATTTCTACCACAGTGCCTGGCATATGGTAGGTTCTCAACACATGTTTATTACACGAGCAAAGTAATGTTCTGTCTAGCTCTGTTCTAGGATCCTAAGACTTCTTACCCTAAATTTCCCATTGTTCTGCAGCACACAGGTTAGTTTCTCACTTCTCTTGGGCACTGGAAGCCTTGTCTGTTGTTTCCAAGAGCCCCAGGGGACCTCAGACTTAGACTTCACCTGGATCCTTGTCCTCGGCGTTATGGAAAGTGCGGTGGGGACACCTGACTCAGCTCTAGAGCTGGCAGAAGAGAGAGCTGGCTAGAGCAGGCAGAGGATTCTGTGTTACCCACCTTGGATGAGAGGCAGCACGGCAAGGTGGCATGATCCCACAGATTGCCACAGGGTACAGATACTCAAACAAGCCTGCCGGTTGAGCAGGGCAGAGTTAATGGTTCTCTCCTCTTACAGATACAGAAACTGACGCTCAGAAGGGGTAAGCCACTTGCCCAAAGTCACACGGCTATTTAGTGACCAGGACCCCTGGCTCTAGCTTGTATTTCCTTCCTCCCATTTTCTCCTCTCGCTGCCCTCAGGCTGTGACCAGAGCCCTGTTTCCCTTGGCTGAGGAGGGACCTGCTGAAGAGGTGACCCCCACCCCCCGCCCCTCCTGAGAGAAGAATCTCACAGCACCCCATGGCAGCCTTGAAGGAATGGCAATCAGAAGGAGATTCGGGAGATGGAAAATGGTTGGTGACTTTTTGCGCTTGAATATTTAAAGACACAGTTTATTCTTTATAAAAAACCTGCTTGGCAATTGCCTTGATGCTAAATTTTTGCAGATGTCAGATGCGCACACTCTTCACCTCAGTTGTCTAGTAGCATGGGTGGTTTGCCATCTCTGTTGTTTGTTTCCTTGGTGTGCACTCTCTTCAGCCCCCTGGGAGCCCAAGGAAGCCTGGTGTTACATAAGCACTTCATCAGAATAAACATCCAGCTAGCCGCTGCTTCCTCAGTCCTCTGGCCCTGGAGGAGCACTTACCTCAACCGCACATCTCCCCGAGTGCAGAGAGACTTGTTCCTGGCAGCTTCCCCCTATTACCAGGCAGTCGCCTTGGGGGGTTGAGCCCAATCTGGAGCACATCTGGGCCACTCTCTCCTCCTGTAAGGGACAGGGGATGGGGGTCTCCCTGACTCTGACCTCCAGGGCCCCTCCTGAGCATCCTGGCATCCCTAATAGCATTTATTAAATCACAGAAAACCCACCGGGTGTCAGGCTGTGTGCTGGGTACCAAGGATATAAAGAGGAGTAAGTCAAGATCCCTTCCTAGGGAAAACTCAAAGTAGAGCTGAGGTGAGAAACATGCAAAACAATAATTACAAATCAGCAGCTAGAATTGAGAAATGTACGTATTCTGGGAACCAGAGAGGAAGGAAGTTCCAGCTCTGCCCGGGAGTCAGTGGCATTTGCACAGTCTTGAAGGACATGAATGAATGAATGAATGAATGAATCAATGGAGTGAGGATATATAAACTGAAAAAAGTAATACATAACAGGAGATGTGAGGAGCAGGAGAGGAAACAGTGTGGAGGACTGAACCAAGCCACTTCTCCTGGCCCTCGGATACTCCCAACCTGGCTCTGGTCTGGCCGGACTCCCTCCTTCCCGGACTCTGAGAGGAAACTGCAGGCTGGGGAGTCCTGGTAGCCTGCTTACTTAACCTCTTTGTGCCAATAATAATAGAGCCAATAATAATATCTACATGATAGGACTGTTGTGAGGACTAAATGAGATACTACATGCAAGTGCTTAAAAGGGGGCCTAGGACATAGTGGCCCTCGATAAACATACAAATCACTACTATCACTTTTTTCACTATTACCACCACTGTTGCTGGCAAGCTTCCAGGGACCCTAAAAAAAGTGCCTCTGAGGCATAAAAACACTTCTGGATGTACTTGACTCACAACACGGTGTAAGCTTAAATTCTTCTCTTCCACCAAAAACGTATCAGGAAGAGCCTTCCCACTCTTTCTGGACTATGAAATGAAAAACCCTTTAGAAGAGTCAGCCTTGGTATAGGTTAGGGTGCCTGGGACAGAAGTCAGAGCCACTACGTGACCTGCTCAGCTCAGAGCTCTGCACATACAGGCGCGTTAAAGAGCTCCACAGCTGTAAACATGAACAACCCTTTAAAGGAGTGAGCTGATGCCCGCATGCCACCCACAGGCCCTGCTGGTGAAGGCCCTGGGAGTCCTGAAGGCCCTGGTCCAAGCTGCCCAGCATTGCTGGGATTTGAACCTTATGGTCCCACATCCTGGGGAGCTACATGACCTCTCATGGAGTGTAATGCCTTGTCACGGTTTTTAGGATCCCACTGCACACATTCACCCAGCTGCTCAAGCCAGAAAAGTGGATCTCATCCCTGATGCCCCCTCTCCTCACCGCCATCCCCATTCCAAGCCTGTTGTTTCTCCACCTGTAACACCTCACAATGAAGGAAGCTCTGTCTTCCTTCATTGCCCCCTCTTCAGGCAGGGCATCACCATCTCTTGCAACAGCTTCCTAAAAGGTCTCCTTGCCCTTTTTTTTCCCTTCCTCCAATTACATACTGAAGCAGGAGAGGTCTTTCCAAAACACAGATCTGGCCGAATCAATCCCCTGCTCAAAACTCTTCTATGTCCCACCGATCCCTCAGTAGCCCAACACTGAAGACCCTCCATGATCCCAGCCCCACCTCTCAGTGCAGCCTCTCTCCCACACGACCCTCCTGTTTGATGGAGGATCTTGCATTTCACCTCGGCTACCAAGCCCTCTCTAGCTACTGGAGCTCCCTCAGCCTGTAGGCCTTCCACCCCCTCCCTTGTGACTTGTTTAATTCTTCACCCTTCAGGTATCAACCCAGACCCCCCCTCCCTTTAGGAGCCTTCCCGGACCCCACAAGATTTTATGAGGTGCTCTCAGAGTGGTCCACCCTTGTCTGATTACAGCACTTAACATAGTGCACTAGAAGCGCCTGCTTACCTGTTATCTGTCTCTATTCCCTCACTGTTCTCTACGCTCCAAAGGACATAACCCCATCCTGAATAATGCCTGAACATAGCGGCAATAAACATTTGTTGAATGAATAACAAATGATCAAATAAATGAATAAACAATGAATAAATGAATGAGTTGGGTATATAAGCTGAAAAAAATAGTACATAACAGGAGGTCATCACCACAGTGGAAACTGAGCACACAATGCGGGAGGCAGAGACACAGGATGGAGGCATGAAGAGGTCCGAGGGCTGATCCAGCAGGCGAGGAGCAAGAGAGGAAGGGAGGGGAGCTAGCAGAAAGGCAGGGTGGACATCTGAATCAACTGCCCCTTCCCACCCTGCTCCAGAGCCCCGCACCCCACTGCATAAATTTCAGCTACCTGAGAACAAGTTTCATCAATAAGGAGACTTACACTATTTCATAAACTTTCTTTAAATTAAAATCAGGCAACGCACGCACATACACATATACCCCACAGACATCTTCGTCGCTGAAAAGTTGCTCCCTATAAAATAAAAGAAGCTGTTTAAATGTCTT
This sequence comes from Diceros bicornis minor, assembly GCF_020826845.1. Classification (NCBI taxonomy): domain Eukaryota; kingdom Metazoa; phylum Chordata; class Mammalia; order Perissodactyla; family Rhinocerotidae; genus Diceros; species Diceros bicornis. The sequence goes on from NC_080746.1 coordinate 10,779,044, forward strand.
CCTTCCAAGCTAGCCCCACAGAGCTGGAGCTGAGAATACATTAGCCTTTAATGAAGTGAGACTCTCATCTTCCAGGAGACACCTCATTTAGCGCAATTGTTTCAGAGCCATTACAGAAAGACAATTACAAGGAAGCGGGGAGAGTAATTGGAAATGCTGGCAGGAGTTGGGCGAAATGATAATAAATAAAAATATTCAACCTAATAAGCTTCCAGGAGGGGGTGGGATGAAGAAAATCAACATAATTAGAACTGAACCTTAGCAAGGAAAAACAGACAGCAGGGTGGCAAGTGCTCAACTTGTACAGGAAGAAAGAAGAAGTCACATGCAGCCCAGGATGATTCTGGGGCTGCAAGCCGCTGGCCCCCTCTGGAAGCTGCTAGAAGGCAGAGGGGGCGCCCACAGCCCAGAGCTGCTGGGGGCTCCATGTGTGCTATTCCTGGTCACAGAAACGTGGGTGTGTGAAAGAGGCAGGCCCAGCCCGGCGCGGCCGGGGGTCCTCCATGTGCGGAGGGAGTCCGAGGGAGGAGCCCGCCTGAGCCCGGATTCTGCCGCTGTCAATCTCTAGTTGTGCAACCGTGGGCAAGAGGCCTCGGCTTTCTGGGCCTCGCTTGTCTCATCCTAAGATGAGGGAGGCGAACGCTAAGATCCGTGAGTGTTCTGTCTTCTGTGAAGGCCGTCTCCCTCTATGGGAGTGTCTTCCTCTCACGTTCACTCGTTATCTGATAGGTCCCCTCTTTGGTTCTGAAATTTCAACACCGAGCCTAGAAGGTAACTTAGAGACTCAGCCTAAGCATCATTTACATAAAAATCATTCCTGACCCCACTCCACTTCCCCCAGGGAGTGTGACCACTCCCTGATTGTTCTGGGCCCTGGCCATGCCCACTGGGGTCTAGCACTGCTCCCAGAACACAACTGCATTTGTTGATAGGTCTGTCTCTCCCGAAAAGGCTGCAAGTACTGACTGGAGCATTTGCAGAGGAAACAGTATGAGGTCGGCGATTTGTTTCAGAATAACCCCAGTGAAGAGGGGAGTGCTGATTTACATTATGATTTCTTGTTTGGTTGTTTTTGAAAAAAAGGAATGTTAGTAATTTGAGGTCAGGGACCTCAAATTTGCCCCCTAGGAGCTGGCTCAGAACCTGGCACATAGTAGGCACATATTTTTTTTTGTTGCATGATGGATCTCTAGTAAATACAGCGAGTATACTGTCTGGGAGTGGACAGTTGAGAATTAAATTGAAGTCAAATTTTCAAACTTTAAAAGATTCTCAGGGGCCGGCCCAGTGGCTTAGCGGTTAAGTGCACACGCTCAGCTACTGGCGGCCCAGGTTCAGATCCCGGGCACGCACCGACGCACCGCTTCTCCAGCCATGCTGAGGCTGCGTCCCACATACAGCAACTAGAAGGATGTGCAACTATGACATACAACTATCTACTGGGGCTTTGGGGGGAAAAAAAAAAAGGAGGAGGATTGGCAATAGATGTTAGCTCAGAGCTGGTCTTCCTCAGCAAAAAGAGGAGGATTAGCACGGATGTTAGCTCAGGGCTGATCTTCCTCACACACACAAAAAAAATTAATTAAAAAAATAAATAAATAAAAGATTCTCAGATAATCTCAATCAATTCAAATAAATATAATTCAAGCTACGCTTAATTTATTGGGTATCTGCAGTGTGCCAGGCCTTGGAAATTCACAGGGGAGTAGGATCCCAGGGTTCCTTTCTTTAAGGAATTTGCTATCTAGTGAGATGCAGGTTGTAAAGCTTTAGGCCTGAGGGGAGGCCACACTCGCGAGTGAGACACTTGTCTGGAGACACTAGCAAATATGACTAGTCTCACCTCCTGGACGTGGGCCAGTGGCCTAAGTCCATGGTCCTCAGATGAGTTTTCAACTCTATCAGTAAAAATCTTTAACACACTCTCAATATACACATATATAAACCTGCATGTGTGTGTATATATTAAACATACTACTATACCAGTATGTGATGTTTCTTATGGAACATATGCCAAAATAGAAATCTAAACAGGATGAGATTAAAAAAAATACAAATAAATAAAGTTGTAATATTTTCTTCTCTTATTCCAATGGCCCATCTTCCTTGGGCTCTCCCATGGGCTCTCCAGATGGAGCGGAGGATAGGCAGAGAAAAATGACCCCTTAATTTATCAGTATCAGTGTTCTGGGACTTGACAGGCCTGCCATACAGAAGTAGTTCCAGTCTGCTCAGTATACCAAGTAGAATTGAACACCTGTTTTTCTTTTGCTGTCCATAGCATCCAGTTTCCAGTGACAAATGTGCTTCCAGGTCCATTAGAACTCTGGGGCAGAAAAGTCAAAGCAGAGAATGGGAGAAGAACCCAGACACCTCCCTCTGAGAGAGATTAGGAGTAGTCTTGTTCATTCCTTCCTTTGGCAAATACGTATCATAAATTCAGAATGTGTAGGCACCGTGCCAGGTGGAGTGCGGGCTGCAGAGGCACCAGCCATGGACCCTGTGCTGACACAGCTTTGTGTTCAAGGACACATGCAGACATACTTGGGATGCAGGTGGACACTGGTCAGTGTCGGGAGATTCAGGCAAGGTGCTCTGGGAGGGAGAAACTGCTTTCCCCTGAGAGTTCTAAGACTTGTGGAAGAGGCAGCACAGGACTAGGGAGGATGGGCAGAGTTTGGCCACATAGAGAGACAAGAGAGATTTTATAGGAAAAGAAATGTCCACAGCAAAGCCACAGGGGCAAAAAATTAAGGAGGTCATTTTTCTCTGCCTATTCTCACCTCCATCTGGAGAGCCCATATCCTGTCCCTAGGTGGGAGAGAGAATACTTAGTAGAATTGCAAATAAAAGAGACAGGGACATGCTCTCAGACTGGACACTCTGGAAATTAGTGAGGTCTGCTGCCATGACAGCCTCCCTTCAAACACGCCAGAGGTTCGTCCACAAAACCAACATTTATCGAGTGCCAAAGGCTAATGGGAGAGGAAGGCATTCTAGTAATGGGCATTCTCTTCTGCTAGGGATGAACTGAGCATGATCCGGCCTACAGGACAGACAGAACAGGTGCCCTAGGGCCCATGCTAGTTATAGGACAGTACACTCTGGACTCTTTATCCTTGGAGAGCAAGGTATGTCTGGTAAAGACATAAGTGAAATACAGTGTGATAAATAGTCACAGAAAGATGCCGAATGTGCACCGAGAGCTCAAGGAAGATAAACCCTAGCTAAGATGTGGTCACAGACTTACTCATCACTGAGAAACTGAGCTCTAAGCAGGTAAACAAGGGGCTGGAGGGCATTCTAAGCAAAGAGAACCCCATGTGTAGAAGCAGAGAGGCACAAAACGGTACAGAAACCCAAAATCCTGCTGGTAAAGGCAGATGGTCCTGGGATCCAGCAAATCCAGAGAAAGCAGGAGCCATTGTGGCCCTGGAGGGAGACAAGAGGCCCTTAGGTCGCTCTCAGGCTGACCCTGCTGGGCCTAGAGCTGGGTACTACATACAGGCAGTGCTTAATAAATGTGTGTTGATTGTCGATTGTCATTTCTAGGAAGTAAGGGCTGAATAAGCAAGTCATTCTTATAAAGCACCAGGCAGGGCCACATGCTGAGATGCATTTATTAAAGTCTTATGATGAGAGAGGGAAGGAAGAAAAAACAAAAAGGAGGAGATAGGACTGAGTCAGGGGCTGCCCATCATCATCCCCACAGCGCCTCTCGCCCTCAATATCCAGGAGCAGGCACAGAGTCTAAGAGAGGAAGGTAGATAGACCCATGCAAAAGAAAGGGAACCAGCAACAATGTTCTGAGTTCCAAAGCAGGGCCAAGGCTTCCCATTATTTCCTTTCATTTTCCCAACAAGCCTGTAAGAGGAGGTTATTATCACTCTTTAACAGATGGGGAAACTAAGGCTGGGACACAGTCCTATCTCGTCAGGGGAGGAAAGGGAAGAGTAGGGATTGAGCTCAAGTGTGTTGCTCTGCCACTGCACTCCATTTCTCAGATGCTTCCCAGACCCCAGGGCAGACGGGGCAAGGGGGAGGTAGAGATGGGCACAGGTGGTGCTCAGCCCAGGTCCCGGGTCTCCTCCTGTCACCCCGGTTCTGCCACCCCCTGGATGTCCTTAGGTGAAACCCCAGGAGTTGGTGAGGACCTGCCCCAAGGCCCAGGCCAGAGATAGCCAGCAGCCCTCTAGACCTGGAAGGTTCTCTGTTAACGGCAGCTCAGAAGGATCCCTAGATGAGTCCACAGCAACCTCCCAGCCCCTCTCTCCCTGGTTCCTTGATCCAGCCTTGATTTACATTTTGCATCTAGAAAGCCAACACCCACCCTACAAAACCCCTGGGACCTCCCCAGGCCCTGATATCACCCCTCTCCCAGGAAGTGGGAGCCCTGAGTTCCAGTCCAGCCTCTATCACCAAACCCTCGGTGGCCTTAAAGTAAGCATTGCCTCCTTTGAGTCTCAGTTTTTCCACTCAGTACTGAGGAGTTCAGTGATCTCTAAGGTCCTTCAGCATCCTGTGAGCCTCTTCCTCACTCCCCAGACTTATCCTTTTCCTCCCTGCCCCCCCCCCCCCCGCCAAAAGCCAGGGGTCCCTCCCCTCAGACGAGCCAACTGCAGGCTGAGCAACCACCATAGGCCCCTGGGTATCCCAGGCTACAGCATCTTAACCCGAGGCTCGCAACCTGAGGCAGGCAGGCTAAGACCAGGGCCTCTGTACAGCTCAGCCAGGAGGTGCTACTCAGGAGGTTCGAGGAGGTGACAAGGTCCCTGATTCAAAGCCAACGCCAACTGCTTCATCTCAGAGAGCTGTCCGAGTGCAGTGGGAAGCACACAGTCTTTGGAGTCATCAGACCTGAATTCAATCCTGTCTGCTCCTCTTAGTAGCTGTGGAACCTTGAGCACACAGCTTAACCTCTCTGATTAAGCCCAGCTCCCTGACTTGTTCTATTATTAGAGGACCTGCCTCAGAGGGTGGGCGGGAGGGTTACAACAGATAATGCATGAGAAGCACTGAGCGCCCTGCCTGTCACACAGTAGAAACTATTCTTCTTTGATCCCTGCTAGATTAGTATAATAGTAGGACTCCCAGAGTACTTGACAGTCGTGGGAACCACGTGGTACAGGGGAGAGCGCTGCCACTCACGCTCAGCCAGTCACCAAGGCTGAGCAGTTTCATGATGAAAAAACCCATCTTCCAGCAGGAAAGGGCTCCCCCGGGGAGAAACCCAGGGGGGTCACTTGAATGTGATACACTTTTTTTTCAATTGGGTTTAAAGTTATAAAACAACAGCAGTGAACTCCTCCTGCCTCTGCAGGCACTTGGGCCCAGGTGGGGATCAGGGTTATTAATTAAACTCACCCAACCTCTCCCACAAGAACAGGTGATCCCGAGCCTGGACACTTCCCACCGTGTTGTCTCCTGCACCAGAAAGTGGCTCCTCCACTAGTCCCTGCCTGGAGATGGAACTGCCTCGTGGATCAACTTCACAGGCACCCTCAGACGCCCACCCCCAGACGCCCACCCCAACCTAGCCTAATTCAGTCCTAAGTATTCCTAAGGTGCCTTCCAATTTCCCGCTGTAATAAATGGCACAGAATGCAAATGGAGGTGGATGTGGGACACAGATGTTTGCACTAATTTAATTGAGGGAACACCTTGGATTAAACACTTTGCAAAACACTCACAAATAGGTTCAGTGCATTCGGTAATGAAAAGCCTCCCAGCCCCCTGGCACTTTGCTGAGGCTGCCTGGGGCTCCAGGAGAGCTGCTGGGGGTGGGAGGGCATGGGGGAGAGGCCCTGAGCAGGGTGGAGACAAGATGCCTCCAAATCCAGGGAGAAGGTGAGGGAGCCGGGTTCCTGGAAGGGCTTCCAGCAGATTCTCTGCCAGCTGGGGCCGACTCCACCATGAGACAGAATCTGGACAGGCTAGAGATGTAGGAAGGCAGCATCTGCCTCCCCAGGTTGGTAATTACTTACCTGTAGGGGTCAGCAACAGGCAGGTACCTCCCCATCCTCAGGATTCAGTGCCAACTTGGAAGCCTCACTGCTCACCTGGCTGACGGCCAGTCACCCACCTTTACGGGATTGGGGTCCCCGGACATAGTGACCCCAGGGAAGATCAGCCTATTTGATCTTCTGTGGGTGAGGGTGGGTGGGAAATATCTCTTAGAAATTTGGGAGTTATTTGCAAGGCACTGCTAATTTCTCTGAAGCTTCTTCTTCACCTTTCCCTATAGCTTAGGGTGCTTCAAAAGTTCAAATCCTGTGCATTTACCAAGCCCCAACCTTCCTTTCACCTCTCACCCATCCATCCATTCATCCACTCAGCTCTGGAGCTCCAGAGCTGAATGATGCTCAGAACCTGCCCTGGATGGAGGTGCATCATGTGGTGAGAGAGATAGACATTTACAGTCCCAGGTACACTGTAGTAAATGCCCTCAGGGAGACAGAGCTGGTAACTTGGGAGTCCAGAGGGTGACAGTGCAGCAACTTGGGATGAAAGGGTCAAAAGACCTTTTTTTGAAAGAGAGGAAAAGAGGAGAAGAGGAGAAAAACATTCCTGGCAGAGGGAACAGCATAGATAACGAGGTTTAAAAGTCCAGGCAATTGTAGAGATTCAGGAGAGACCATTTACATGGGACTACTTGGGGGACAGGTGGCACAAATGAAGATGGGACCACTTTCACCAGACCCCTCCTCTCACTCCAGCCCCTAAAATTTCCCATAGTTCGGCAAATCTGGAATTAGTTCCCATAATGATTGCTCTGTAAGTCTCAGAGTTCAAATCAGGCCTGGATGATTTTATATTCCTGAAAACAGAATCCCTCATTTTCAAACACAATGACACTTCAAGTATAATAACCATTATAATAATAACCTCTTACACTTGCATAGTGCTTTATAGTTTATAAAACACTCTCACATATCTCTTATAACCCTCTACCAACAACCCTTCGAGAAAGATAGAATAGGTAGCAGTAGTATTCTTGCTTTCTGGATAAGAAAATTAAATCTCAAGGTCCCAGCTACGTAAATAACAGAACTAGGGCTCAAACTCAAGTCTGACACCAAAGTGCATGCTTGTTCAATCATTCAGTCATTCACTCAATTCACTCATCCAATCATTCAGTGCATCACAGAGTATTTGTTGAGCACCTACTATATACCAAGAAACACTTCAGACTCAGTGCATAGCATGATGGGAATATTAAGATGACTAAAGGGCTAGAGGAAGAGACAGAACATGACAGACATACCTGTACCAAATGGAAAAGGCCACATAGACAGAAATCAGTCCTACATAGACATACATAGATAGAAATCCTACATAGACAGAACATACATAGACAGTCCTACATAGACAGAAATCAGTCTCCTGACCCCCACCACCATTGTCCATCTGTGAGTTTGGGGGCCCTACTAGAGAGCCCCTCTCCATCACTCCACCCTCTTCTCCTTGGTTCATTCATTCATCTTTTCATTCAACCAAATTTGTAGGGTGCCTGTTATGGCCAGGCATGATCTCAGGTCCTGGAATTAGGAGAAGAATAAGATTGAGTCCTTAACTTGGAGAGATGGACAAATAACCGTGTTTGAGGTCCTGTGATGACATACAGGACAAAGCAGGAATGCAGCAGTGTTTCACGAAAGGCAGGGAAGCTCTGTGAGGAGGTAGTCACAGAGGAGATATGTGAGCTGGGTCTTGTGATAACAGCGGTTATCCAGGCCGAGGACATTCCAGACAGAGGGAAGAGCAAGTGCAGGGGCTCTGAGGTGTGAGGTTATACAGGTATTTGGGGGGGAAACTGAGCAACCTGGTATATTTGGGATATGAGGAGTAGGAGTGTGCCTGTGTGTTTGAGTGTCTGTAAGTAACAGGGAGGAGGGAGCAGCACGGAGGTGGGAGATGAAACTGGAAAAGTAGACAGGGCTGAGCTGTGAAGCCCACAGTCAGCCAGGCCAAGGAAGCCGTAGACAGTCAAGAACCACGGGGTGGTGGAGCACCGTGTGACGTGGTCACATACTCACAACAGCACTACGCAGGCGCCAGCTGTTGCAGGCACAGTGCTAGGCTCCTCCGCCTACAAGAGGCTATCCTCGGCACACTGCTGATAAATGAATTTCACAAGCTAGTCTCCTCTTTGATTCATGCAATTATCCTTGGAGAAATGGCCAATTTTGGAGCAATTTTTCCTCTCAGAAGAGCCAGATTGGCTGGCTAACAGCAAAGGCAAGGGGAGGGGTTCCCACAGGACCACTTTCTGCCCCCTCCCACACCACCACCAGCAGCACCCACAGCCAGAGCTGCTTGGAACAGTGCTTGGAAATCCTGAGAACCTCCCGGGGATTTGGGAAGAACTTGAGAACAGACAATGGTGTAGGTGACAACAGCCATAGGGGAAGAAATAAAAAGGGGGGGAAATCTCGGGGTCGGCCCTGTGGCACCGCGGTTAAGCACTGGCGCTCCGCTTAGGCAGCCCGGGGTTCGGATCCCCGGCGCGCACTGACACACCGCTTGTCAAGCCATGCTGTGGCAGCGTACCATATAAAGTGGAGGAAGATGAGCACGGATGTTAGCCTAGGGCCAGTCTTCCTCAGCAAAAAGAGGAGGATTGGCAGATGTTAGCCCAGGGCTGATCTTCCTCACAAAAAAAAAAAGGTGGGGGGCAATCTCTCAGACTGGACAAAGATTTATGAGTGTCTGCATTTCCAGTGAGCAGGAGAGAGAGGCAAGGTGGGTGGTGGCAGCCACCTTGCAGTTTCCAAACCCTGCTGAAGCCTCTCCAGTCCTGCTCACAGCAGGGAAGTTTCTCACTCCCCTTCTTTCTCTTCTCTCCCCCTCCCTCCCTTGCCTCCTTCCCAGCTCCTCTCTAGAAAGGTTTATGGGGAAGACTCCAAATAGCCCCCTCTCCTGCAGGCATAGTCACACCAACTGAAAGGAGATTTAATTAGCAAAATCTCGTTAGGCAGACGAAATTATCCGTAAGACAATACTCCTCTGGACAGGGGGTACGATTAAACAAAGCCATTAATTGAGAGAGTCGCTTTGGCAGCTCCCCGGATGCATTCATCTCTGGGCAGGCTCCACTTTGCCTCCTTGGGCCAGCGGAACAGACTCTGCCTCCTCTCCACCTGCCCCACCCCCTCCCCACTTCCTCCCCACTCTTCCAGAGCCCCTCCAGTCGGGGCTGCAGACCTCGGCATCTCATCAGCGGCCTCTCTGCCGCCAGATTCCTGCTAAAGTGCCTTGATTGCATAATGTCTATTTGCATCATGTAAATTGCAATCTCCTAGCTTGGGAGAAAGGAATCACAGAACAGCCATTATTTTTTACCACTCCACAAAAATTCTACATTTAGAAAGCAGATTTGCAGCTCAGAAAGCCGTATAAATCTGAATCTGCCAGAAATGCCATTAAATCACACCAATTAAGCTGGACCAACGAAGAGCCCCTGTCACTGTTCCCTGCACACTCAAGGACTCCCAGCCCAGATGGAGGCCGCAAGAAACTGGTGGCTGTGGCAGCAGGGCTGGAGCCAGGAGATACAAGAGGCAGGAAATTCTGTTTTATAAACGTTAACTCACACCCTAAGCATAGGCACCCATCGAGACCTGGTGGAGAAAGGAGAGAAAGGGGCTAGAACCAGTCTGAGTCATTTCCAAGCTCACTGCCTGACTTCTAGGGGCACACTGTCTGTCTGCAGACTTTTAATTTGCAGAGCAGGAGAGAGTATGTGAGGAGGAAGCCTGCACCTGTAGCCAAGGTAGTGGGGTGGGCCAAGGCGTTTCACTTGGGGGTGAAACATCGTGCCTGTAGCAGCCCTTTAACGACCTTTACTCTATTCTCCCAAATCCCCTCCAGCCAAGTGAAAGAAAACCTAGGACAAATCCTGCTCAGACTGGGCTGGACCGGGCTGGAATCTGAGCTCCTTTTAAGAGCTGTTTCCTAGGGGTCAATGGGGAGAGAGGTGAGTCACAGGTCCCTGGGAAAGGGGCACTCCCTCTGACAGCTACTCATGATTCCAGCTTCCCTGAAGCTGTATACCTGGTTACTCTTTTGCCTCTTTATTGCTCATTCAAGATTCATTTGTCAAAGGGCAAGATGCTAATGTGTATTATTAAAATATCAATAGTTTATGAGTGAACTTTTATGGAGGGTACAGTTAAAGGGAAGATTCCTGACCATCTCTGTCAGGAGCAATGAAAAGGAACAATCTTTCTTTCCAACTCCACTTTTTATTTATTTACTGGGTGAGTGAATGACTGAAGCCTTATTGAATCCCTATTGTGTGCCAGGAATGGCGCTAGGGCTTTCACATGCTGGATTTCATTTCGTCCCCACAGCAGTCCTGGAAGGGATACAATCCCATTTCCATTCTAGAGATGAGGAATCTGAAGACCAAAGAGATGAGCCCGGGACCACAGAGGTGCAAGGCTGGGATTCAAGCCCCAGCTTTGGACTTTAAACCCAACATTTTTCCCCGAAGTTGGAGCCTTGAAAATACAAATGATCTTTCTGTTTTTATCTGTTTCCTTCACCTGCCCAAATTAAACATTAGTTTCCTGAGGTAAGTTTCACAAATGGGGAAAAGAGAGAACAGGAAATCATTCCAAACTTTCATATAAACCCATTTCCATAAGTGGGCCTCCATTTTAGACACATCTAACAAGTTCCCAGAACCTTTTCTGCACAATTAGAATCTTAGAACCAAGGGGGACATTAGAGATGATGTCATCAGGCTTCCCCATTTTACAGGAGAGGAAACTGAGGTTCTTGGGCCACACAAAAGTGATTACGTCTCTAGAACAGAGTCTTAAATTTGATTTCACCTCTGTTACTAACTTACTCTGTCACTCGTTAGGGTATTTCTCCTGTTCTCTGAGCCTCCACTCCTTTTCTGTAGCACAGAGATGATAGTAGAATCTCAGAAAGCAGTGTAAGGAGGGTTCAATGAGAAAACGCACATCGAGGGCTTAGCACAGGATCTAGCAGGCAGAAAGTGCTCAGTCAATGTTGGTTATTAATAGTAAGCTGACTTGTGGAAGACTCCAGGACTCTCTCTCCAAACCCCAGCACCTTTCCTCAAACCAAGCCCAATTACCCCTCTCTTCCCTGCTTCCTCCCTTTTGGTATTAGCCATTCTCAGATCTTGGCCCTTTGGGAAAATGAACTCATTCTATTTCCACTCTTTGGTTGCTTGAATTTTCCTTCTACCCTCGTAAGTTGTAACAAGGCATCCAGTGCACTCAGATTCTCTTCCAAAATTTAGCTGCATCTGGGTCAGGAAAATGGTAAAGGGAAGGGAACCTGGTCCTTAAGGGCACAGCCTCCTGCACGTTATAGTGTGTGGCAGAGGGAAAGGAAGGAGAGGAGAGGATGTGGGGGTACAGAGAGGAAGGGCTCCCTGGACCTCCTCAGTCCCCAGCACAGCCCCGATAGCCTCTTAAGTCCTGATCTTTGTCTGAAACCTGCCCCAGCTTGGAAGTCCGTGCAGTTGGGGATGTGCGGAGCCCTGGATAAGAATGAAAGACTCAAGGCTTGTGGAGTCCTTGGTCACAAATCAAAGCCATCCCTAGACCTGGCACTTAAGCTGTGGGTTGCAAACTGGAACCACTCTTGCTGAGATGGACTATAAGGTAGAGGTTTCTCAGCATGTCCTCAGGGAGTCCCACCCCAGAAGGAAGCCCATCCTGGCCTCAGGGAAGGCCCTTTAAATATAGACATTCTGTGAGTTAAGGGACAGTTTGGTTATCTAAGGCAGGGGTTTCTTTAACCTGTCTTTGGAAATAGATGAGGCTGTGCTGTGCCCGACTTAAATGCTGGTTGTGGTAAATTGTACTTTCCAAAGATGGCTGCAACAACATATATCCCATCCCTCATGCTCCTCTTTCAATGTGATATTGATACTCCTTCTTCAAGAGGTGGTGGTGGGAGGGTGTCTGTGTTCCCTTCTTTAAACCTAGGTGGGCCTTTGTAACTGCCCCCATCAAGAGAACGTCGTGGAAGTGACTGGACTTCAGCAATGCAGCTTCCTCCTGGCTCTTGTTCTCTCAGGATGAACCCCCTTGACATCCAACCACTATATTGTGAGGAAGTCCAAGCCACATGGAGAGGTCACAGGGGACTAGACAACAGCCTCAGCTAACATCTCAGCCAACTGCTAGTATCAATCCCCAGAATTACGAGTGAATGAGCCTTCAGATGATTCCACACCCAGCTTTTGAGTTACCCCAGCTGAACTCACAGACCTGGTGGAACAGAGATAAGCTGAACCCACTGTGCCCTGTTTGAATTCCTGACTCACAGAATATGACCATAATAAATGTTGTTAAGTCACTATGTTTTGGGATGGTTTGCTACACAGCTGTAGTAACTGGAACACAACTGGAATTAAATTAGAATGTTTGCTGTTTCCGTCTCAAAGCTAGCCCTCACTGGTCTTCTCTCTGACATTTCAGGCTTTCAGACTATTCCTTCCTCAATGGGCCCCAGTCCCTTGGAGCCTGCCTCCCTCTTCCTTCTCTTCCTACCCCTCCAAAAGGTAAGATCCTCTTGCCTGAGGTGGCCTTAGCAAACCACTCGCTGAAAGATCATTTGAATCTTCCCATTTCAGAGTCCTGGGACCTGAAGAAACCTGCTGTCCCTCCTTCCTCAGTGCAGGTCTAAGAGGGTGTCCTGGTAAGGGAGCTTTCCCTGGCTGTGGGTGGCCCAGTGCAAGGTGCCTGGCTGTCCGCAGAGACAGGGAGGGAATGAGCAGACCTATTTCCCCCACACTCTCCACTCATTAAGGTTCACGCTCAGCTTGCTCCTCTCATACTTGACTTGACTTATGAGGTCCCTCTAACCTCCGGTGCGAGGAGACATCGATTCTCACAAAGGTCATTATCTTTCTACTCTGGCTCCTCCCAGCCCCCAGCCCCATCTCCTAGGTACGTTTTCCTGGAACAGGATGGAGGGAGGAACCCTTCCCCACCCCCTGGGCCTGGGGATCTGACCACTCCAGAGCCCAGGATGAAGAGGAGGTGCCCTGGGGGCCACGGCCCGTCAATCACAGAGGCGACCAGCACTGAATCTCAGGCCATTAGGCGGGAGGGCCGGCGCCCTGCTCACTCACCGGGCAGCCATCGGCAGGATGTTAGACGATCGCAGGGCGACCATTCTTATGATTTATTCAAATAGTCATTACAGTCAATCTATTTTTACACAGAGGTGAAGATGTGCATTGATAACGGTTAATCATTTATAATTCCATGGACTGGTTGGAAGCCAATGTACTATCAAAGTCGCAGCAGCAACTCAGCCTCCAGCAGTCCCAGAAGCAGGGTGGAGAAGCTAAGCAGCCCAGGGCAACCCAGTCTTCCAACTAACATTTGCCACTAGGTTGAGGGTGCAGTGGGGACACAAAGATGTGGGAATCCCAGACCGCCTGCAGGAGCTCACAGCCTCGCTGAGGGCACACAGTAAAGTGCAGGCAGAGGGGTGCCCAGAAGACAAAGGGTACGGCAGAATTTCAGAGGAAGGAGAAATCAATTCCAGCTGGAGTTACCAAAGAAGTCTCCACGGAGGATACTGGACTTAGGCTGGGTCCTACAGGTGGGTAGACATTTGCTAAGTGGCAGAACCAATATGAGCAAATACGCATATGCATAAGGTGGAGCTATTACTGCATTGATAGAAGAGAAGTGATCTTCAGTATTTCCTTTTAGCTCTCTCACGCCTTGCTGGAAATAACCAGATGTAAAAGCAAGCGCGGGCTATGCACTTGACCCAGTTCCTCCTCTCACTGCCTCCCAAGCTTAGTCCACAGACAACAGTGGCTGGGGTCTGGGTTGGCCTTGCAAACTCAGGAGCTTCCCTTTCCGACACTCATGACACACATTACACATCAAGTCCACCTTAATGCACAATCAATAAAGTCTAATTAAAAAGGATGTCATATTACAGGGCTTCTTTGTCACATTCAGACCTAATCTAATTAGAGGTCCACTGTATTTTACATTCTGACTAGCTTATTGTCGAGTGTTTCTCTTGCACAATGCATGGCTGTTAAAGATCAGGTTCAGGGCTGGTCTTTAACCCATAACCTTATTGAGTCAGCATGGAAAACACCAATCACAGTTACTTACAGTTCGCAGTTCCTTTTCTGGTGAGCCGCATGGAGGATGGAAAGCCTCAGAGTCCTGCTCCAGACTTCACCTGTCAATAAAAGAAAACATTTTTATAAACTGTGCATGATTCTGCTAGGAGTGAGAGTCAAGGTGGGGATGAGGGTAAACTCAGAAGTGGGTCTGGCTCAAGAGCAAAGCTGGGACTGGCAGCCCTGTGTCCATAGTGCTGGCTGGGAAAGTTTCTGAGAGAAGTATTCCAGCTGCAAAAGGATTATTGTTTAGACAGCTAACCAGGCCAGAGAGCCGGAATCATTCCCTCCTTACCTATTTGGTGCCTCAATTTCTTGTGAGTTGCATCCCTTTCCCTACAGGAATCCCAGAGAAAAAGAGGCTCATGACTGTTGAGAGCCCTAAGCTGACCAAGGCAATAATCATTTACTGATGCCTCCTTTCTGAAGTAAGACCCCATGCAGGGGGACAGAGCTGAGGAGCCCCTGTGAAAGCTTGCAATCTATATGCAGAAGGCTGCCAAAACCAGCATACAAACAACACTGATGCTGTTGTTTAGGCAGGTTTATGGAAAGTCCTGATATAGGAGAGAACTTTCAAGTCAAGGTGAAGAGTCCACTTGGGCTGGAAGGAAAAGAGTGTGCATGAAGAATGATGGGGGCAAGACTGGAAATATCAAAAAACATGACATCTTTTAATTCTCTTTCTGGGATAAAGAAACAAAACAACAAGAAGAAAAACCCAGCATGTATTTATCAGGTGTCCACTCCATGATCTATATTCGCCAGGAATAAAATCCAGGGGTCCTTTTAGTAAAAGTGCTGCCACATCTTAGAGAATAAGAATATCCATATGAAACATCATCAGATAAGACAAGACTATGTTATAAAGTAGTGCTGAATTCTGTGGTAGGGACTATGCTTCTCTCTCCACAGAGAAACAAAGTCAGTGAGAGCTGAAGCACTTGAGGAAGTTTTCAGCGGTGGTAGAACTTGAATGGGGTCTTGGAGGACTGGACAGGTGAGATTTGGCTGGTGGAAGGGAGTGAGAGGGCATTCCAAGAAAGGGACAAATCTGAACAAAGATGAGAGGGGGAAAGCATGAGTGCCCTGGGACACGCAGAGGCTGGTTAGCCTGAGAGAGACTATAGGAGAGACTAACACTGAGTAAGCCAGATGGGGACAGAGCATCCAGGGCTTTGAGCGTCAGGCAGAAAGGCCAGGCTTGGGCTATGTGCTCATGGAGCCATTGAAGGTTTTTTCAACAGGAAATAACATGAAGAAGAGGAGCCTCTCACCACACCTCGTCTTTAGTATTCTCCTTTTAATTAAGCCAGAGAGGCTCCTTGGAAGAGGTAGAATGTCAAATAGAAGATTCCAGCATGTAGTGCGATGTGCTCATGGAAAGAAAATGTCCCTGTTGCTCATGATGATGTCCACCAGGATGAGGCATTTCCTCTGGGGCTGTCTACTAACACCGGCATGACCAAGATTAGTCGCTTATGGAGGTACCTCAGAGACAAGACCAAACCACTGGACTGCAAGTCCTTGAGGACAAGGACTACATCTTATGTATCTTTATAGCCCCAGAACCCAGCAGAGTGCTCAGCATGTAACGGGGTCTCAGTATATGTTGAAATGTTCAATGGTGGACCCTGTTCATTCCAACCAGAATCCACAACCAGCACCTAAGAACCAGCCCCTCGTTGGCAACGGGCTCCAACCTGTATTCTTTTAAGCAATTGACACATTGCTACTGAGCATACATAAACTCAGTACAAGTCTCTAGATTGAACTGCATGGACAAGTGATTTATCCATGTCCTCTGGGATTGTCCGTTGAGACACAACTTGGAAGAAGATACAGCAGACTTGCCATTTGCACATGCTGCAAAGCTGGGAAGGATAGCTGCTATGCTGGAGAGAGGGAGTCAAGAGTATTATAAAGCTTTTAACAAGCTGAAAGGATGGGCCATAACTAAATAGTCAATTTTTTCCTCTACCAGTTTTTATTTCTTGCACCTTAACATCATGACAACCACATACAAAATAATTTTGAAAATAAAGAAAAATTGCTCACAATCTCATGACTCTAAACCATCAAATTATTATATCCTACATCCACACGCAAATCCATTTTTATTTTTTACAGAATTGTAGAAAAAGATTTGACAAGAATATATATATATACATGTATATATATACCTACATATATATATATATATATATATATATACACACACACACACACACAAAATCCTACTCTTACATTCAAAAATCAGTTGCAAAAACACAGAATGGAGTAACCCGGTTTAAAAAAAAAAAAAAGACGTGGGCTATTTGAATTGAATGCAAACTCAGGATGAGCACAGTGTATGGCATTGCTGCCAAACCCATTAAACGTGGTCTCAGGTGGCATTAATAGCCATATGGTGTCCAACCGAGGGGTGAATGGTCCCCTCACTTTGGACTTATCAATCCATATTAGTTTTAGATGCAGTTCTGGCATCATATTCTAATAACTTTGACAGTGAAGAGTAGAAGAGAGAGGTAAGTGAAGATGTCGAGTGGTTAAAGTACTGGTTAAAATTTTAGTAGTTAAAAGGGAAGGCTCTGGAATCAGACTGCACAGGCTTCAATCCCTTCTCCACCATTTACTAGCAGTACAACCATGGGCATTACTTAACTTCTCTGTGCCTCAGTTTTTCATCCGTAAAACAGAGCTAACAAGGGTTCTACCTGAGGTTGGTTGTGAGGACTGAATGATTTCATATACTATAAAGTGCTTAGAACTTGCCTCACACAAAATAAGCACTCACTGAAGGTTAACTATCGTTGTTATTTTCATTATTAGGAGGCTGTGAGGTAGAAGCTACGGGAGAAGAAACTAGAGATGTACCTTCATTTGTCCCTCTCTAATATGACCCATTGGTCCTGGTTCTATTGAATAAGCAATGATCCTTCTCCCACATCATGGTCCTCCAAATCTTTGAAGAAGCTATATGAAAGAGGGACTGCGTTACTCTAGACAGTAGGATTAGGACTAATTGATAGAGGTTAGAGGAAGCCAATCTTCAGTTCAATATAAAAAAGAAGTCTCTAGCAAAGAGAACCATCCAAAAATGAGTTAGGCTTCCTCAGAAGGTGGTGAGATCCCCAACATTGGAAGGAGAATCCTGCACTGGGTGAGAAGCTGCTCCAGAGCATGGTCTCCCAGACATGGTTTCACCCATCCGTAAAATGCTAAAAAACATTAGGAGACTGACAGGGGTGACAAACATATAGGATCTATGGCAAACATATTGAGAAAACCTTAATAATGTCTCTTTCACCATCATTTCATAAATAATTCAACCCCCAAAAGTAAGGAGAGCAAGAAGGGCCATCCTTTGAACTGCATAATTAGAGCATCACGAAAAGCATTTCTCTCTCTGTCTCTCTCTCTCTCTGCCTCCCTCACACACACACACGCACATGCATGCACATGTATGTGCACATGCAAGCTCTCAATATTGTCCTTGTTTTTCACTCATCACCAGGCACCAGGGGAAAGTCTTCCTGGACTGGCACTGACCATGGACACATTCTGGGAACCTTCCATGGGCGTGATATTTTAGGGCTTTCCAAAGTCAGCAGTTTGTGGCCTTGGCAGGCAAGTGATCATGTCAAAGGCCTTCAGACAAGCAGCCAAGCAATAATGCAACCAGAATTCAAACTCAGGCCTGTCTTATTCACCATGAAAATAAAATGGAACCATAAATGAGATTGACCATTCACATTTATAAATATGAGGAAAGTTGTGAAATGGTAAATGAGGAGGGAGTTGTTGAATGCTCATGTTTGTTTGGAAAAGAGGCAGGGAGAGGGACAGAAGAAAGCTTCCCACAGGAGGTAGCACATGCTTAAGGATAGCTGAGCGAGCACCCCTGAAGCACCCATACATAAGTCAGAAGGATGGAGGGAGATGAGCTTGGGGCTTAGCAAGGCCATGGATTTACACAGAGAGCAGTAGACCAGAGGCATCACTAGACGTGGGCTCATGCTCTGACTCCATCATTAACTTACTGTGTGATCTTGGACAAGGAACTTTAACCACTCTCTGCCTCAGTTTCCCCATCTGCAAAATGATAGGGTTAGACTACTAGATGATCCTCAAACCAAAAATTCTATCTGACATCTATACATCTCTGAGGTGGCCCAGACTAATCCCCTAGGGAGGGCTCTAAGTCTCATGCTAAGGTAGTTCAATACATCATCATGGTTAAGAGTAAAGAAGCGGGAGTCAGATAGTCCTGGGTTCAAGGCTGGGTCCATCACTTCCCTAACCTTAACCTCTATAACCTCGATTTTCCCATCTTTAAAAGGGGGATACAGAGCACCTTTAAATGAAATGTTGCATCTACAGCATTTTGTGCAATGCCTGGAACAGATTGATAACAATAAATGGGGGCTATTCTTGTTGCTGTTCAGTACCATCAAGCAAGGACTGGCAGCAACTGAAAGGGAAAAGAGAAGTAAATCAAGAAGACTGAGGACTTCTGCATTCATCCCACCACCCATAACAAGCTTTTCTGCTCCTGACCCAGCCAGACCTCTAGGATGAGCACAAATTTTGACAACCCATTCTTGGGCACCAAGACTCTCCCTGGATGCTCCTCTTCTCTGAAAAGCCCTCTGTAGGCAGATGAGCAAAACTTCCAAAAGGGAAACAAAACTTGAATAGACCGTTCCAGGAGGGAACACCTAAAGGACCACCCATCCCTCCAGACAGTATGTCCTGTGTCTCCCCACCTCATTGCCCTAAGTCTCCTCTCTGCTCCACCTGTGCTCCCCTCATCACCTGATGACAGCTTGCAGTTGCTTGCATTGTTGAACAAGGTTGTCAGTTACAGCATCTTAGGCCCTGACCACCAGGCCCTAAATTACACTATAACTGGGTAATTGAATACCGATAAAATTACCTGGCACTAAATACTTGGCTCCGAGACACTTACCCACCCAGCACTGAGGGTACTGCACAGATTTCCTCAAAGCCTGGTAAAAACCGATGCTAATTCCACACTCGTCCTCAGCCCCCTGGGTCATAGGCAGTGCCGGGCGCCCAGTTGCAGAGGACCTGGAAAATGTTCCTCAGTCACACTCCCCAGGCCCTGCCCAGGCCCAAGCATCTCTTGGGCCTGTACCTATAAGTACAGGTATGCATATGAAACCCTGTAAATGATGTTGGCACCGGTGGGCTGATTTTCCTACGTGGGAAAAGGAATTGGAGACATTCCTGAAGTGTCTACACCAGGTGGGAGTGAGAAGACTTACATACACTGAGAGGTGTGGCCCCCCAGGACCGCAGGGCCCTCTGCAGAGGCAAACTCTGAGTAGTCGAGGACCTGCTCACAGGGCAACCTCCCTGGCCCTGTAGACATCCTTTGAGGTGTGGACACACCAAGACCCAAGACTTGCTGATTCTCCATCAGGAATATCACTGCTTTTCTTCCCATCCCATCTTCATTGTTCTGCCTCAGGCTTTCTTTCTCTTCTTGGGCCCCTATTTGGTCTCCTGGTCCCCATCTTGCCCCATTTTGGCCCACCCACCAACTCCCAGCCTGAGATCTTTCTGAAACATAAATTCATCATGTCTACTCCTCCTTAAAACCCTTCAGTGACTCCTCATTGCCTGGCAGAGGTCACCTGCCAGCCCCTAGGTTGACTCTTGCCTGACTGGTGTTTTTATAAATTCTGCCAACATCTCAAAAGTGGGAAACTTCACACTTAAAAATCCAGATTTCTAACTTTTCTCAAAAAATTGGATGACCTAACAATGCCAATCTTGCATTTCCAACATGGCAATCATTGGATGATGCCGAACGTCAGTCGCCCCTTTTCAGTCAGGCACGGGTCCTCCTGTTTGCCCCATAGAGAGAAGGCAGGTGTCGCCCCAGAAGTCTCTCCAGGCACAGGGTCAGGCACCTAGAGGCTGACTCAGGCTGCTTGCCGAGGACTTACAGGTTCAAGGTGACAGTGTGGAGGGGGGGTGGGGTGGCTCATGTTCTCAGCTGGGCTGTGCCCAGCTGGAGGCTGAAGGAGGGAATCTGGGGAAACACCAGCACCACCACGCAGGCCCACCCAGCATCCTTCCCTCTCACCTGGGCAACTTCTCCACTCCCAGCCAGGAGAGAGCTGGGGAAGGGTCTTAGGGCAGTTTTCCAAGGATGCCAGTGGCTACGAGGCCCACCACCCTTTATTCCTGAGGCCCCACCCCTGGGTCCAGCCTCTCACCACCCCCAACTCAGTGGTGGCCGCACCTCCTTCCTTTATTTCCATCCCACTGTTCCTATCAAAGCCCTAACAGCACATATTTTGTTAATTGTACAAACCTAATGGGGGAATGCATTGGCAAAAAAGGGTAATGGCCATCAGACCAGCAATAAAACAAAATTAATGGCCCATAGGAAGAAATCATGTCCACTTAATCCTGGCTCTGAAACTCTAATAGAATAATGGAATACCAACGGAGGGTTTTTTCTCTCTATGCAGATTGCTTACACCATGTTAATCACTCGCAAAGCAGGCCACATACCACTCTGGCTCACATGACCCTCCAGGGAAAGTAGCAGACCAGAAACAGTTAGTGTAAAGCTCATTACGGACATGCACCACACAGCAACACCTTCTCTCTCTCCCTCCCTCCCCGAGGTGACTCTGGGACAGCCAGTGTGGGGTGTCATTGAGAGCCATCAGGTGTGGTGGGCTGGAAAGCAAGACACATCATTACTAACAACAGCAAACACTTCCTGAGCGCTTACTATGTGCCAGATACTGGGCTAGCTAAGCACTTTCTATGGACTGCGTTACTGTATCCCACCGTCATCTTCTATAGCCGCACAGTCCTATAAGGTAGACACTACCCACATGTGGCTTTTCAAATTCTAATTCTAATTAATTAAAATTACATAAAATTTAAAATTCAGTCTTCAGCCTCACCAGCCACATTTCAAGTGCTCGATAGCCATATGTGTCTAGTGACTGTTGTACTGGAAAGCTCAGATGGAGGACATTTCCATCATCACAGAAAGTTGTATGGCACAGTGCTACTCTAGAATATTGAGGCCATTTTATCTTGCTCATTTAACAGATTCAGAAATCAAGGCGCAGAGAGGTGAGGCAAGTTGCCCTAGGACGTGCAGCCGATGCATGGCTGAGCTGGGTTCTAACACAGGTCTAACTCAGTCTGGCTCCAGAATGCCCACCCTATCCACTCCTTCCTGGTGGAACCAGCAGTCAAGGCAGCAGGGAGGACTTTCGAGGGAAGTTGGCTGTAGTAAGCCTCTTATATCCTCTACAGCACCCCCTCCCCCGCAGAGCAGTCAGAGCCCAGGGCTCCACTTGGGAGCCAGCTGTGTGAATTTCTCAGACCTGGGAAGGTCGGCTGGAGAGGGAGGGCTTTACAGATCATCCAGCCCAATCTCCTCTGATTTATGGATGAAGAAACCAATGCATGGAAAAGCTAAGTGGCTCGCCCAAGGTCAAACAGCTGGTTAGTGAGAGAGCTAGGACTACAATCCAGGTTTCGTGACCGCCGGTCCTCACTGGCTGAGGGAGAAGACAGAGCGATGCCCAGGGTCCACATGTGGTCACAGGGCGAGAGAAGGAGGAGGTGTCCCTCCAGCCTTCCTGGAGAGTTCTGGGCCAGGTCAGAAGAGCTGGGATGAGCCTGAGGGCACTGGGCTCCAAGGAAAAGCGGGAGGGGAAGAACGAGGGGCCATCGTCGTGGGGCCTAGAAATTGCAGTGATGAAAGCCTGACATGGGAGGGCTGCTATCTTTGGGGAAAATAGTAGAGCAGTATCCACTACAATTAAAAACATACATACACATGGGGCCGGCCCCATGCCCAAGTGGTTAAAGTTCTGTGCTCTCCGCTTCATCGGCCCAGGTTCACAGGTTTGGATCCCCGGTGTGGACCTGCTCTCCTCGTCAGGCCATGCTGTGGAGGCATCCCATGTACAAAGTAGAGGAAGACTGGCACAGATGTTAGGTCAGGACTAACCTACCTCAAACTAACAAAAAAAAAAGAGGAAGATTGCCAACAGAAGTTAGCTCAGGGCAGATCTTCCTCACCAAGAAAAAAAACACACACTTTGAGCAGCCCCCGTTTGAGAATGTATCCCATAGAAAGACAAATAGCAGTGCATGAGGATAATGCAGCAGCATCTACAGTGGGAAAGAGTGAAAGACAAATTAGGTGTCCACCAGGAGGGGAATGGTTGGTAACTGTGGTACCACTACACTGTAAATAAATGTGGCTGTTGACAGGAACCAGCGACAGGCTGGCCTCATGGCCTAGTGGTTAAGTTCAGTGTGCTCCACTTTGGCGGCCCAAGTTCACAGGTTCAGATCCCAGTCATGGACCCACACCACTCGTCTGCCATGCTGCAGTGGCAACCCACATATAAAATAGAGAAGATGGGCACAGATGTTAGCTCAGGGCTAATCTTCCTCAGCAAAAAAAGAAAAGAAAAGAACTAGCGAGATTGACACCTATTGCCATGCAGGATGGCCATAATGTTCAAAGTAAGAAAAGGAAGTAGAAGAGTGATGTGTGAGGTGTGATTCCATTTTTGTAAAAACATAAAACTCTAGAATGACTTGATCCATTTGCATGTGTTTGTGTGAGCATGGAGATGGGGTGGAAGCAACAGCCTGGAGCATTCCCACTGGTGCTGATGGGAGGATGGGAGCAGAGGGATGAGGCTCAGCATTTTAGCACATTTTCGCCTTGTTTCTGGTTGCAGTGAGCACTGCCACTTTTGTAATTTTTGAAAAGAAAATAAGGAAAAGAAAAATAATTGATAAAAGAAAGAAAAAGAGTTTAGACTTGAGAGGCAGGTGGACCCAACTTCAGACCTGTCTGGCCTACTAGCTGCATGGCCTTGGGCAAGATCCTTAGCCTCTCTCCCTCTGGGTTCTCTCACCTGGAAACTGATGATAATAATATCATTTTCATGAGGCTATGTGGGTGGTTGATGAGAAAACAAATTTAAAGCTACTCACTAACATGGACCTTTTTATCAGTGTTAGGGAACAACCTGCCCACATGCAGAGGTACTTCCTGGATCAACCGTCCTGGGCACTGTCATAGCACTTTATTATACACCTCTCAGGGCCCCTATATTCTGCCTTATATGACAGTTTTAATGTGTCTATCTCCCTACCAGACTGTAAGCTCCCTGCAAGTAGGAACAGTACCTTGTTTGTTTATTCATTCATTCAATCATCCATTTATTCACTTAATAATTATGTCCTAGGCATGTGCACCAGGCACTGTGTCTGACATCAGAGCCACAGCAATGAACAAAACCGAAAAGCCACTGCTTTCATGTAGCTCACATTCTAATGGAGGAAACAAACTATTAAAAAAACTATATATATATATAGTATGTCAAGAGGTGATAAGCACTAAGAAGAAAAATGCAGAAGGCTAAGGAGCAGAAGTGATGGGGAAGAGGAGGGGGCCAATTCAGAGAGCAGGGTCAGGAAAAGCCTCCGGAGATCTCTGAGAAGCTGCACTTTGTGACATGTGCCTCAGACCCAGTAAGGTCAGTAGTTGCTCAAAAGATATTAATTTAAGAATAAAATACAAATAGACTTGAGGGAGAGCACAGAATAATTAAAACACCTTTAAAAACCCCCACTTTTAACCTCTACTTAAAAAGCCTCCGCTTCTGAGTATATACTCAAAATAACTAAAAGAAGAGACTGGAGGAGATAATTTCTACACCCACGTTTGTAGCAGCATTATTTGTAATAGCCAAAAGGTGGAAGCAACCCAAGTGTCTGTGGATGGATGAATGGATAAACAAAACTCTGATATATACATATAATGGAATACTGTTCAGCCTTAAAAAGGAAGGAAATTCTGACACATGCTACAACGTGGATGAACCTGGAGGACATTGTGCTAAGTGAAATAAGCCAGTCACAAAAGGACAAATACTGTATGATTCCACTTACATGTGGTATCTAGAGTAGTCAGATTTATAGAGACAGAAAGTAGAACGGCGGTTGCCAGGGGGTGGGGAGAGGGAAGATGGGCAGTTATGGTTTAACAGGTACAGAGTTTCAGTTTTGCAAGATAAAAAGAGTTCTGTAGATAGATGGTGATGGTAGCACAACAATATGAGTGTATGTAATGCCACTGAACTGTACACTTAAAAATGGTTACAATGATAAATTTTATGTTATGCGTACTTTACACAATTACAAAAATATATAAGCCACCACAAACTTCTCCCAATTTCTATCAGGAAAAAAAAAAAAAAAGAACCTGAGATCTTAAAGAGCAGGAAGAGGAGCAGCTGACAGCCGAGGGGGAGAATAAGGGAGCCCAGGGCAGACAGACAGAGCAGGGGACCCTGAGTCTCTGAAGCCACAGTGGGGAGAGCACAGAGAGAGGCTGCCAGGAAGAAAAGGACCAGGTCTCAGGGCCAGTCTGCTGACAGGAGAGACAACTTTCCTGTGGGAGCATCTGAGCCAAGGTGATTCCAGAGCACTAATGCTGGGCAAATGACACACGATTTAGGTAAAAAATATATATATATATGTATATATAACTGGTCGAGGCCACCTCTCTCGTCTGAAATGAAAGACAGTCAAGGAATGTGTCCACGGCAATCAAACGATGCAGAGGAAATCCAAAAGGAGAAGGAAATAAGAGGCTGAGAGCAAGAGGGAGGATCTGGGCTCCTAATCCGACGCGGCAGTGAGCAGACTGGTGTGCTAGCCAGGACCTAAGAGACAGTCCCGGTCTTCATGGCCCTTTGACCTTTTGCGTGCATGTCACCTTAACTCTCTGGGCCTCAATTTCTTACCTATCAAACTGAGTGGCTGGACCAGAGCAAGAGGAATCTTAAGGTTTTAGAAGTCTATCAGCCCCTTGAAATTTTATCCAGAATGGTATTGGTGTGTACGTTTTCCTGTGGAGAGATTTACCAATTTTACTGAGATTTCAAGACTGTCCACGTCCCCAGAGAGGTTAATAATCAGTAGAGGAGATATTCACTAGGATCACATTCAGCTAGAAAGTTCTAAGATTTTAAGAACTCTCGGACTAGATGCCAATAAATCTTTGGGCCTCAAATCAAGATTATTCCTGCTCTGCCTGTAACACGGAGATGTTGTAAAAATGAAATGAAATAATTATATACTTTGAAAGTTAAAATTATTTCTCTCACACAAGTAAATGTGATTATTGTTGTTGCTGTTGTTGTTGTTTCACAGAAAGCACAAGCAGTTCTGTACCATGCATAAAGGTGGAGGAAAGAAGCTAGCCCTTCCTGCTTTCTTGAAAAACAGTGGCATAATAAGGGATGGGATGTGCTACAGGTTGACCCTCCTTGGGTTGGACACGAAGAGGCCCTTAATGCCTCTCATGGAGAGGGGCCTGGGCCAGAAAGAAAAGTAAATACAGCCTATCCAGAAGGTGCAGCCCAGGGCAGAACAAATGCATCTCTTTGTGCCAACAAGTCCTCATTTTGCATCTGGCTTTACTTGGGAAGAAATTTTCAACTGTGTGACTGAGAAAAGTGACAGACTGAGGATGTGTCAAGGGAAAATAGCACAGACAGAGGACAGTATGTGGCCACCAGAGAGCAAGACCCAGACTGGAGACCTGGGTGATGACTAAGCCAAGGGTCACCAGGGCGGAGGGGACCTCAGCCATAATGGGCAGTGCCCATCCAGAAGGAGCCAGCCTAGAGACAGTGGAGAGCTGATGTGTCAGAATTGTACCAGTTGGACCTGGATGGAAACTTAGAGGTCATCTATTCCAACCTCCTCAATTCACATTCGCACATCAGGTTGAGAGAGAGGTGGAGACTTATCCAGGGAAGCCCAGGATTGGAAGCCAGGCCAGTAGCTCCCTTCATTCATTTACAAAATGTGTTTTGAGTGTCAGACCCTTTGCTAGGTTGGAAATCAATGATGAACAATGAATCTAGCTCCCTGCTCTCAAGGAGCCCACAGTCAAATGGGAGAGAATGATGCCAGTTGATTGAGGGTTTAAGTGTCATCCAGCAGGTTCGTAGGGACCTCAGAGGAGGGTCTCCCCACTTCAGGCAAGTGCATCCAGATAGGGGTGAGGTGGGGGTCAGCCACTTCCCCTCAGACTAGTGCTGGAGGCAGTGGAAATATCCACTCTGAAGTGCAAGCCACGCCAACAGCACTCACATCTCAGAGAAGGGTGCCCACCATGACAGCCGTCAAAAGGAGCCTCTGAGCTCCAGCAGGCCAGCCACAGGCCTTAGTGAGCAAGCCTCTTCAAATAGCACTTCCCATTCATTATTTCCTAACTCGCCTCCGGGGGCCGGTCCTGAATATTGTTTCATAAATAACTTAACAGGGCTCCAGCTTGTTTAACTGAGGTTAGGCAGATGTGCACAGCGCAGGCTGATTATGAGGGGATTTGGCTGTGCTGAATGGTTCTGGGATGCTGATTCTCTGCGGAGGGTGGCTCAGCGGAGAAGGCAACCATTAGGCTGGTGTCCCCTACCTGGATCCCCGGATCACAGCGGGATGCTGAAAGAGCATTTGTTTCCAATTGTTCTTAGCCACTAATTTGGCTCCAGGGTATAACACCAATCTGAGAACAAACGGAGTAGGAAAACGGTGCCTTTCCTAAAGGAGGCCCAATTTCACCATAGACAGGGGAAGGGCCAGGGAGGTTTCCTGAGTTCAGTGCACAGCACATGCCTGGGCCCCGGAGCAGGGCAGGCCGCTTCCCTTTCCAACCTGGCGTCACCTGGCTGCACTGCCATCTGCTGTGCTTCACCTGCTCATTGCTCCTCCGAGGTGCCTCCAGCAGAGGACAGATTACTCTGATGGCAGGTAGATAAAATGGGATCCCTTGCTAGCAGTAACTACCCAGAACAATCTCTCTCCTGAGCAGCTGACTGTCTCTACCTGGCACCTGCCAGCAAAGGAGCTGGCAGGTGTCATAGGCTGGCATAGGCAATTCTCCCCATGCAGGGAGGGACAGTGAAGGCCCTGGAGAGGCAGGACTTGCACAGAGGGCCCTCTGTCGGGCTGCATTGAGGTCAGCCAGGGCCACCCCTCAGGAGAAGACACAGAAGCAGCTCTGTTTCTGGCAGAAAGAAGAGCTAGCAGCCTCCAGGGGCAAAGGGGAAGGAAGATCTGGTGAGCCAGGCCCTACAGCAGATGCTCTCTCAAGACTGATGTGCAAAATCCCCAGTAAACAAGAGGCCCTTCTCATGGTTAAATCGCTGTCTTGTGGCTTAAAATAACTGTGAGAACTTTCCCTGTGACCGTCTTGAAAGCAAACTGGTACATCAAATGCCTTTACCAACCCTACCAGTTTACTCACAGCCTCTGAGCAGACAGGCCACGGTTTCTATGAGGAAAATGCTGTCCTCACCAGCAAATGATTGAGCTGTTCAATAACCTCATAAATCCAACATAGTATAAAAATACTGGAAAGAAAACAATTTGTAAAAATCTCTGAGCAGTCAAAGTACATGTCAAAAAATCTTCGCACTAAAGTTTATCAAGCTTACTCAGAAGGGAAAGTCCCAGGTTCTTACCTAGGGCTTTTTACTCTGATTTTATACACATTTCTAAGGGGCTCTAGTATCTTGGGCCTCAGCTGATTAGAAGCAATAAAAGTGGAACAGGCTTGGGCTGCCCAGAAGGCGCACTGAGGGCATGGAGGGTTGACCAAGGAGAGCTAAGGGGCCACCTAGTGAATCACCACATAAGGTTCGGTCATGTTCAGGATCATTTACTCAGGAAGACAGGAAGGCTGTCCATTGCTGACGTTTAAAACATCCTTGGAGGACTTTAAGAAGTAAACCTTTAGCTGTCTGGAAAATCCCAAATGAGTCTCCTTCTTGATGCTTCCAGACTGCTGGATTCTTCCTGTGGGTTGTCTCGGGCTTGTTCAGAAGCTCCTTGTGTTCAGTCCTGGTTCACTCACTCATTCACTCAACAGGCATCGATTCCCACGGGAGCTAGAGCAGCCCAGCGATGCATAAAGCAAGATGAAGGCAGGGAGGTCTTTTGATTCACAACACACACACACACACACGTGCACATGCACAACAGCAGCACCTATTACGCATTAGGTGCTCAATAGATGCGGGTTGTACAGATGTTAGAAAAGGCATCTGGAAAGAGCAGGAACAAGCCAGTCAGACTGTCCTTTGACCCAGTCCCTAGCCACTCATGAGAGAGGGGCTGTAATAATTCAGGAGTCAACTAAAAGTGTCATCTTACCAAAACTTTAAATTGCTCCACCAAGAAAAACAAAAAGACAACACAGCATCAGGCCTGAAAAAACATGGACAAGATTCTCCAGTTCATCTTAGAGAAAGTTGTCACCCCTCTGTGGGCCTGGCCTCCCCGACGATAAAATGAACAGTTTGGAGCCATCAGTGTCTGAAATGTTTCCAGCTCCCTAGTCAACAGGATCCTAGTTTTATTTAAGGGTTGACCCACCCTGCAAGCCTGCTTTCTTTTATTTTCACCAAAACTTTGGAATGAAGGATTTTGATCAACAGTTTCTCTCTAGCCTCCAGCCAATCATCCTAAAACACGTGTTTTCTTCACAACCTCTTTAGGTCTCTGCCCCAGGTGCCCAACCCAAGGAGACAGCAAGCAACTCTTCATCACCCCCGCTGCCCCTCAGATGGCAGGCTGTGGGACATGGCACCATCATCAGTTTGGGAACAGGCAGTCTTTATGAGACTCATAAGGGATGGTGGGGGAGGGGTTGGGATTTTGGCAATCTGTCCTGAAGAATTCGGGTTAATAATTTATATATGCATTTTTTTAAAAAAAACGGTCTGAAACAAATTGCATACAAATTGTATGACATTTGAAGGAAATTTGCCAATGTTGCTCAGTGAAGCATAATAAATATATGCAGCCCATAATAATAAGTTACTTAAACTCAGGGCACTAAATGATTTATTAATTGTCTTCTAATCCTTTCCAGTCCCAACTAAAACCAAGAGTGTGGCCATATTTCACATGCCAGTTCATAATGCCTCCAACACCAAACAGCACAGCTGCCATTCGCCATCAAGACCATTTTTCATTCTGACCCCCAACTCTGCAGATGGGCCCTGGAGCAGGGCCCAGAGCTGAGGGGACTGCTGTTGTCAGCAAAGGAGCAGATGTACCCCAAACACATCCCACCCCACTGTACTTCTCACATCAATAATGCATAAAACATGTTCATTTTGCCTAGGGTTTCCCTCTTCTGGGTTCCCCTTCCTGTCCACCTCTCCCACTGCCATCAGTACCACAGTGCCCCAAGGTAGACATTAATCCTGCGGGAACACAGGCCATTGTCTCCTGGGATGCCCCAGCACCAGGCTCATAGCCCCCGAATCCTCTCCAGCAGCCGATGGTGAGTCAAAGAGAGTCAGAGCAGGGGTGGGAATGGAACACAGAGACCTACCCTTTCTCTAGGACACGCTGATCCAGAGGGAAATGTGGGATTTCTGCCGCCACGTCCACTTATTGGGCTGCCTCCCAGTCCTTAGTGCTCCAGACGTGAGCCTCTGCTCCCTGGGAGACTCCACGCTCAGGCTGCTGCCTAGAGCTGCCTGCAGACCCAACCCTATCTTGGGATTCATGCTCAAGGGGCTGTGTTGACTATGTGTGCTGGTAGGCGGAATGTCACCAGCAAACCAGAAATCTGTAGCCAGAAATACTGCCTGTGGATGGATGGAGAAATAGGACAAGGTAGCGTCCCAGGAACTGAGTGACTGGAGAATTGCAGAGACTGAGTTCAGGAAGTGAAATGATTCTCCAGGCCTCCTTGCTTCCCCCAACATGCTTGTCTCCAGTATTCCCATCACAGAATGGTGCCATCTTCCACCAGTTACAACATCTGGGAACCATCGTTGATTCTGCCTCTGCCCTCTCTCTCACTCCCACATCCAACCCAGGGGGGTTTCATTCCTAAAAAACATTTCTCAAATCTATCCTTTTCCATCCCCACTACCACGCTATAATTCAGAGCTCAGCAGTGAAAATCAGCAGCTCTTCTGAGAAGTTTTGTGGGATTTGCACAGCGTTTCTGGTTTTGCTTTGTTTTTTAAAAAGTAATATGTAACACATTTCAAAAATCAAAAAGTATACACTGAAATATCTCCTTCCCATTCCTGTCCAAGCAAACACAAGTATAGATTCTTATTTCCCCCGTTTTATGCACACTTTTCTGTACCTTGGTAGATTTTTTTCTTTTTACACTTTATTTTTGGAGATCTTTCCATATCAGTACAGAGAGCTTCCTCATTCCTCTTTTTAAATGCATAGTATTCCACTGTCAGGATATTCCATAATTTAACTAATTGGTCCCCAATTGATGAGCATTTGGGTTCTTTCCAATCTTTTGCTATTACAAATAATGTTGCAAAGAATAAACTTATACATACGTCATTTCACATATGTGCAAGTATATCTTTAGGATCAATTCTCCAATATGAAATTGCTGGGTTAAAAGGCATATGATTTATAATTATGATAGATATTGCCAAATTGTCCTCCAAAGGGGTTGTACTTGCTTACACTATAAGACAGCCTGTTTCCCCAGAGCCTTGCCAATATAGTGTGATAACACACTTTTTGGATTTTTGCCCATTTAAAAGATGAATGAATAATGCTATCTCAGGACAGTTTTAATTTGCATTTCCCTTATTATGTGTAAGATTGAACATCCTTTCGTATGTTACGAGCTGTTTGTATTTTTTTTCTCTGGGAATAGTCTGTTCAAATTCTTTGCCCATTTTTTTCTATTGAGTTGTATTTGGTTGTTGATTTTTAGGAACTCATTGTATATTAGGGAGAACAGCCCTGTGATGTGAGTTGCAAAATTTTTTTCGCAGTTTGTCATTTATCTCTTGACTTTGCTTAAAACGTTTTGCCAGTGCTTTTTAAAATTTTTAATTTGAATTCCCGCAGGCCAGGAGCATTCACCCTCCCCTTTGTTGCAGCCTCCCTTACTCCTCACAGTTTTACAGTTGACTTGCTTTACTGTTTCTAATTGCTAGCCTGGACATGGGTGTGATGCCTGGAACTGCTGCCACCATTGTATGACCCAGAGGAAAGCTAGTCTGAAAACAGAGCTGATATCCAGAGGATGACAGAGAAAGAAACTGGGTGCTTAATGATGTCACTGAGTCACTGAATTTATCCAACTCTAGAGCAGTCCTGGTTCTGAACATCATAGTATGTAAGTAAATGAATTCCTTACTGTTTAAGCCACCTTGGGTTGGATTTGCTGCCACTGGCAGCCAAAGGCATTCGAACTGATACACACCTTGAACATTCTTCTTGCAATGATCTGATCCCTTCCAATCCATCCCCACTGCTGCTGAGGCCAATGTTCTAGAATATAAACCTGACAAGCCACTCCCCTATTTCAGTACATTCCATAGCTGCCCATCATCTGCAAAATATAACCTAAGTGCCTTAGCACTCAGTCTGTCCCTGCCCACGCCTCCTTCCCTGCTCTTGCTGTTTCACACCTTCATGTTGTTGCTCACCCTGCCCCCCCACCTGGAGGGTCCTTTCCCTCCTTCCCCTGTCTAATTCCCAGGATAGTCTGTTCTGCCATCACCTCCTTCAAGCAAAGTCCCCGTCCACCCCCATCACCACGGTACAGCACCCAGCGTTGTCTTCTATGGTTGCACTAACCTCACTGCCTATACATCTTTTTACATGCCTGAGCCCCCATTCTGCTCACTGCCCTATGAGTTCCTTGAAGGCAGGGACAATGTCTTATCCATTTCTGCATCCCCAGTACTAAGCTTGGGACCCAGCACGTGGTAGGCATTCAGGCAGTGTTTGCAAACCTGCACAGAGCTCCCCACTCTCATCTCATTTGCTCCCACAGATGCCCCTCAGTCCTCCCTAAGCCCAGGCCCTCAGAACCAATGCCTTCCCACCCAAGGCCACGTCACTATAGAGAGAAGCTAGAAGAAAGGTCCACTCCGAATGGGCTTACTCTAAGAAGGGAAGCAGATGACCTATTAAATCACCAGAGTAAATAGCACCATTTGCCTTAGACGTGAGCTCCATGCCAGTGTCCCTGATGCTGTGGCAAATCACCTACCACAGCAGAAAGTCGGGGTTAGGAGCTGGGTTCCTAGCCACTTACTAGCTGTGTGAACTCAGACAAATTACTTATGACCTCTGGGCCCCAGCTGCCTTATTTGGGAAGAAGGGATGAGCAGGCTGTGGTGAAGATGATAAAGTAAAATGCATGGTAAATGACTGCTGTTATTTCCCCCTTAGAGCTGAAACCAGCTCCTCGATAAACAAGGCAGAGTGCCCTATGCAGCAGACCCCAACCACTCACTAAGGCCGGCCGCTTTTCTAGCTCAAACACCAATATGGTGAGCATCCAGCAAAAAAGATATTTATGGGGGCAACTGGGGAGAGGAGAGAGCCGACATCCACTGAGCACTTCCTGTGCGCCAGCCGGTGCCACGTGGTGTGTGCCCGTCACCATGCACGTGCATCACAGCAACTCTGCAAGGTGGCGCTTTCAGTCTGATTCCATAGAGGAGAAAAGTAAGGCTCAGCAACCCAGTGTGTCCACGTCATGAACCCAGTGAAGCAGGGGAGTTGGGATCAGAACACACCTCTGTCTGGCTCTCACTCCTGAGTTCTTTTTACTGTCTCGTGTTGCCTCCAAACCACATGCAATGAGGCTGGCCTGACAAATCCAGGACTTGTGTTTATGCTGATAAAACTGGAGGAGGTGACCAGGGAGGGGAGAGGAAAGAGGGAGATCCAGAGAAAGGGGGAAATGAGAGAGTGAAGAGAGAAGCTCTTAGAAAAGATTTCTCTCATATCACGAGCA
This sequence comes from Diceros bicornis minor, assembly GCF_020826845.1. Taxonomy (NCBI): domain Eukaryota; kingdom Metazoa; phylum Chordata; class Mammalia; order Perissodactyla; family Rhinocerotidae; genus Diceros; species Diceros bicornis. Next base: position 10,812,052 of record NC_080746.1, read on the forward strand.
TGCCTGTGTGTGTGTGAGACTACGTGTGACTGTGTGTGCATTACATGTGTGTATGACTCCGTGTGTGCGTGTGCATGCACATGCATGGGTACCTATGTGCGTGTGTTGAGGAGGGGAGCTTGCACAGACTGCCTATTTCCATGCACATTCATACCTTGGCCCCGTCGAGCCTAAACATGCCCCACGCGAACTCTGCATGTGGTCAGCAGTGGGAGACTTCACCTATTAACTCATGTCTAACAATGTCCCCCTGTTGCAGGCAGCTCCGACCAGCCATGTGACGTCAGCATTACCAGCTCTGTCATCAGCCCCTGACTGACCACAAGTCTGCCTAAGGGACAGAGGAGGGAAGAAAGGAAGCAGGAGGCAGCTTCTCTAATTCAGTCAGGCTGCCCTCCACAGGCCCTCCTAAACCCAGACACCTCATGGCCCCTCTGGTCAACAAGAGAACTCTGGGGGAAGATCTGCTGCCCATGTGTCTCTCAGTTTTCAAAGACATTCAGAACACAGGGGGAGACAAACACATCTTCTTAGACCAGCCATCGGCAGCAGTAGCCCTGGCCTCTAGCTAGGAGAGGAGGGAGGAAGGGCTGCAGGAGAGGGAGCAGCCTTGGTTCCCAGCTGACAATCCTGGACCCCTCAGCACTCACCAGGATTCACCCCCCACCAGGACCGGCCTTGAGTTTCTCTCTCCTTCCCCCTCTTATTCCATCTCACGCTGTCTATGGTAAGAGAAACGGGGCCCAAGGTCACACAGCCTGTCAGGAGCAGGCAGATTCGAAACCACAGCTCGGCTCCCAGTCCCTGCCTAATCCTCCTGGCTACTGGCCCTGCAAAGTCCTCTGAGCTCTGCCGGATGACAGCCACAGCAAAGGATTTTCTCCCTGAGCGGGGCAAAAGAAGACAATCTTATGGAGCCTGGACCCAACACAAATTCTTACCCTTTCCCTGGACTCCAGAAAGAAAAAACATGTCCTTGTATTTACTTAACATAAAAACATCTCGGCAGCTGGGGAAAGTCTCATTCTCTGCATTCTCCAGAACTTGTGAGGACCCAGGGTCCCCAAATCAATCTGGAGGGAGGTAACACAGTTGACCAATTCAAGTTAGCAGCACAGACTAACTGGAAAGGTCCTTCTCTAACCATTCTCTAGCTTCTTTGCAAAACAAGATGCAAAAACTAAACAACTGAGCATGGTATGTGACTGCCTAGGACTGGGAGAAAGAACAGTAATCATCCAACCCTCTTGTGGCCTTGTGATGCCTTCCAAGATCCTTCCACCTCTATCTTCTGGTTTTCATGAACTACAGGGTAATGGAAAATAGAAGTTTACACCCTGGCTTGGATCCCGCTTTTCTAGCTGAAAGAGCTGGGGCAAGTTATGTCCATTTTACAGGTGAGATAAGCGAGCCTGGAGGATGGCAGGGTCCACCCGAGTCACAGAACTGGATCCCACACGGTGCTGTGTTCACCAAGATCCTAACTCTCAGTCCACAGCTCTGTGCACGGCCACCAGCCTTTCTATTACTCATTCCAGCCTTGATTAGAAATCCAATTATTACTGCACCGACTCCCAGGCCCTGTCTTCCTGGTGGAGAAAAACAGGCCCCGAGCAGCAAGCCGCTATTTGGACAATCTGAGAGCCTCCCAAGTGCTCCGGAAGCTGCGGCCTTCCCCTTCCAGGACTTAGCAACGCTGCCAAAACAAGAAGAGAAAGCTTCCAACAAAAGTTTGTTTTCATGGAGATTTTATTTCCTTCGCGGAGTCTCTCCCACCACAGATTTCTCTTTGTTGGAGCTTGCATTCAGGAGTCACCAGATACACAGCCCCTGACCCTTCGAGCCCTAGGGGATCTCAAGCCTTTATCTCTGCTTCCAGGCCCACAGGCTGCCTGCTCCCCCACTCTCCCACTCAAAAGGCCCTTTGAGCCACTCTGGAGAGAGCGGGGGCTCTCAGAGTGGACAGAGGCTTCAGCGGGGCTGAGCCCTTCACATCAAGGTGTGGGGGGAGAGATGGGAAGAGAGAGCTGGGGAGGGGAGTGCTGCGTGTGTGGGTCTCTGAGTGTTGGCAAGGGCGTGAGGAGGCCTAACCACATCCCCTGTCCCCCTCAGGCAGAGGCTGTCTTCCCCAGTGGTGAGGCAGCTAACTGGGGCTCAGAGAGCAGGATGCAGATCTCCAAGGCTGCCCCCAGGGCTTGGCTCAACTTGCACAGAGGCAGGGCCAGCCCAGGCAAAACTCGGAAGGGGATAAAATTTGTCTTAGATGGACAAACCTTTCCTTTCTGCCCTTTTCAGGATCAGCTGCCCTCCCAGGTACACAATTTAGAGATTTTACTCTGGCTGTCTCTCTCAGCCAGGAAGAAGAGGGCCAACAACATTAATCCATGCTTCACGAGCAACCCCTCCCCAGTGTGTGCATTAAAGAGAGAGGAAGAGAAAGGGAGTGAGAGGGAGAGCAAGAGAGAATCAGAAGAGTAAATGCTTAGCTCTGAGGGATAAATTGCTAGAGGTAGAATTACAGGTTCAAGAGGCAGGTGAGATTTGGAGGTGGCAGCGAGCCAAGGCCACTGATGGAAGCCCAGTTGTCCTCAAAGGTGACCTTGGAGGTGGGTCCTGACATGTAATGTCATGGGCAAGGACATTAGGATCAGGGAGAGCTGGGTCTGATTCTCGGCCCTACAACCTGCCAACTTTGTGATCTTGGGAAAGTTACTTAATCTCTTTGGGTTTCATTTCCATCGTCTGCTCAAATGGGGATAACACCACCTCAAGGTTGGTGTAAGGAACAGACAACAGACCCAAAAAGCCACGCAGGGTATCTGGCACATAGTAGGAAGTTGACTCCCCGCCCCCTCCCTCCTCTGCTGGGAGGACTGAGGTCGAGTTGGCACAATCAGTACTTCTCCCCAGGTTTCCACCCAAATGGTTTGGGTCTTTGCCTCTGTGCACACCATCTCACCCTTGTGCCAGATTGCATGTAGACAGACGATAGAATCTTAAATGTTTACATTTTTAAGTGTCTATTTTAATTTGTCGTGAGGAGACAATAAACACAATTACAAAGCATTTTTCAAAACTAGCATCTCATTTGTTCCCCTAATGGTCTTACTCCCATTTAATAAATGAGGGCATCAAGTGTCAGAAATACGAAGTGACTTTTCCAACGTCAGCCAGTAGGTAAGCCACATGGCAAGCCGAGGTTGAGTCTAGTCAGTGTCTAATGCAGACACGACTAGAGAAATGCCACCCTGAAAAGGGCGAGAAGGGTGACAGATGTGAAGAAACTTGGGGCTTATACACAAAGGGAAGCCACAAAAGATGAAACTTTTTGAAGATGGGAGATTCTAAATAAACCTTTAGAGCCTGGGTTTGAAAAACCAGAAGCTGAAGACAGCTCAGAGGGACTCTGTGGGGCAAGGAGTTAGAGAAGAGGGGACAACTTCACACAATTTCTGTGGCCAGACCAGGAGTTCAGGAAAAATTATCCTACTTCATCTTTGACATGAAGACCTGCGGAAGGGAACCCTGGTCCAGACTAGGGTTCAAGAGACTGAATATATAGCAGAAACGGAATCTATCGAATTCTACTTTCTCGATTAACTTAGGCCAGGACAAAGTGAGTTCTGAGACTGGACCCTTAATTATCTACCTAGCTACAAAATGCATGCCCAAGATGTCCATCACACAGTAATGAATGAGGGATTGACGGGGAACTAGGGGAGATCACTGGTCCTCTCATAACTATAGATCCAGCCAAGATGACCTACATCTTGGGGGCTGGCTCCACAGGTCCTGTTTCCTCTCCATGTGCACCTTCCATGGCCTGGGGATATGTGAAGATGGGCTGTGACATTCTTCTGTCCCCACTTTATTTGGTGGGGTCCCCTGACAACACTGAGCTCTGACAGGCCCTTTAAGAACACCCTTCTATCCTCTTGACCAGTGCTGACCTGCCAGCGTCAAGCCAGGTGGAGTCACACCTGGGCTAGAGGGTTGACTGCCGGAGGACATTCCATGAGAAATTCTAGGATATCAAATCCATAATTTCCAGCTCCATAAAACTATCCCTCTGCCTCCTTCGGCACATGCAAGACTAGCTACATGTTTCTGGACTGATCTCCTGCTTAACCAGCTGCAAAGAAACTCTTTCAAAGGGAAGATGAGGAATCCCTCCTGGGTCCAGGGAAGCTGCTAGTCTATATCGTGAAGCAATTTCAGACAGTCTTCTTTTGCTTTCAAATGTGCTTAATCAACATGAAAAGGATTGTGAGGGCTGGAGCTCCTACAGGTAGAACTAACGGAGAATAATGTTCATAAATCATTTAGCATGCAATCCAAACAAGGGCGTATTTTTTTCTTAAAGGAAAAGGCAATGCCAAAGCGGAGTATAGGAAACCAAATACATTGTAACTTGTCCCCAAATGTAGAGTGTCCCCAAGTGGAGCAAGGCAGCCCGTTTATATCATTTTCATCTACAATCTGACCCTCAATACTGATTTTCCAACTTGGTCTCTTCCCCATCCTGAAAGCTCAGACCAGCAAAGGGGTCAGTGCCTCGGTAAGACAGCTGATCAAAACAGCTGTACTCCCACCTACCCCTGCAGCCCAAATCAGGACTGACTGTCTCTCCTCAGCAGCTGACTCCATCCTGGGGCAGCTGGGCTGAGCTAGGAGCTTCAGGAGGAGGGGAAGTCAGGCCCACAAGACCCAGTCTGCATTCTTTCAGGCCTCAGCTCAGCTGTCACCTCTTCAGAGAGGCCTTCCCTAGCCACCCCACATAGAATAATGCCTATGACCCAGCCACTCTCTACCATCTTAACCTGCTTTGTTCTCCCTTCAGAGCAGTTATTTCTACTTTCCATTGCATTAGAGAGATGTTTATTACGCATCTCCTGAAGCAGGATATAAGCTTCATGAGGGCAGAAAATGTATGTTTTGTTGACAAACAATGTGTAGAACTAGAACAGTATCTGACACACAGTACGTACTCAATAAATATTTGTTGAATGAATAGGTGGATGAATGAATGAATGAATGAATGAATGAATGAATAAACAAAATGGTGCCTTCCCCCTCATCCAGGGAACATTGCAGGTAGAGAAACCCTTGTCTACTCCAAAGTAGGAAGATGGAAGTGAAGAGCTAGAAATCTGTTGCTGATTTCTGATTCTGACTGTCATTTTTGACCCAGAACAAACTATTTCTGCTTGTCAGCCTCACCTTCTCCATCTGCAGAATGGGTATCACTCCAATGCGAGGAAGAAGGAGAGGGAGAGATCAGGGAGAACTAACATTTATTGACTATTTTCCACAAACGTTCTCACCATGCTAGGCACCTGATTGACAAACATCGCCTCATTTAATCCTCACAACAACCTGTGAGATTGGTATGATTATCACCATTTTACAGATAAGGAAACTGAGGCTCAGAAATACATATTAACTCACCCAAATTTGCACACCAAGGAAGTGACTGAAAGGAGATTTCAACCCAGGCCTGCAAATCCCAAAGCTGTTCTACACACCGTTGTGGTGCCACATTGCAGAGTTTACCCTTTCACCAGTGTGTAGGGCGCATCATCCCAGAGGAAATCCAGGCTGTGCCCAGCGGAATTTGGAGATCCTGAACTCTCTACACTTTTCCAGAAGTACAAGTGGTACAATTAGGGTGACCAACTCATCCCAATTTCCCTGAGACTTTCCTGGTTTCCACACTGTAGATTCCATGTCCCAGGAAACCCCTCAGTCCCAGGCAAACCAGAATGATCAGTCACCCTCAGTGGGATGCAGCCACAGCTAGAGACCCTGAAAACTCTGAGCCAAAGAGCATGGGGTTTCCTCGGAAGGAGCACATCCTCAATGCCCCAGCGGCAGTGACAGGAGGGCCCGGCTGTGTCTGAGCCTCACAGCCCTGTGCCCGCCAACCCCACACCTGGGTCTCACAGGCAACGCACAGGTTCGAGCCCACACTGGTGTGGAGGGAGAAGCAGGAAGCTGTGCAGCGTCACGGCCCTTCTCTGCCCTGAACGCGGACTTTGGCCTCAGAGCAAGAACAGTGTGGGCTCCTTCCCTAAAGGGCTGCAACCACCAGGACGAGATGACCTCCTACAAGCAAGGAGGGCAGATTCCTGGAATTCCAGTCGGTGAGGCTGGACAGGAAGAGCAGAATTCAGGACTGCCAATAAATGACCAAGAAATACCATAGGGCCCACGGGAGGGACCCTCCCGGATTCCCAGATCAAAGGCATAGGTTCGGAGGGAAAGGTCACCTCTGTGGGGTTCTCTTTCCGTACAAGAGGCCGGCCCTCTCTTCTCCAGCCAGGCTTTGGCAGAACCTTCTCTGCTTATCTTCATTCTCCCACCTCCAGAGGGAAGACCCATCCAGGGTCCAGTCCCCCAGCCCCCCACCACCACCTTGCTTCACCTCCGGTGATGGCCACCCTCCGTCCTGGACCACCTGGACACTGGGTAGGGGCTGATCTGTTCTTCTCCAGTCCAGGGCTAGAATAAGCTCAGTAGGACCCAGAAGGTCAGTGGAGGCCAAGTGGAGGTGAGGGGGTGGTGAAGAAAGATGGAGGGGCGGGCTGCACAGGTGGTATAGGAGACACTACCCCTGCCTTCCAGATTTCTATGTTCAGGGCTTGGGGAGAGAGACCCTTTGCCCTGCTGTTCATTTGTTCATTCACAACAAAGGTGGCTCCGCCCTGCATCTCGTAGCCCAGAGCTATGGGGCCCACAGCCCACTTGTCCTCTTCCACCCTCCAGCCCAGACCCATTCACTCCTGTGCCTGTGGGCATGGTGCTGCATCAATGTCTTTGACTTTGGCACCTGGGTGTTTTCAGGGTCCACTGGCTCTGTCTTCTGAGTTTTCCTAATGTCCTTCCTTCTTCCTCAACACACTGATCTGTAAATTCCCTCTCCCTTCCTCCCCGCTCAAAAGCAAATCCCCCTCAACCTTCCCTAGGCTAACCTCACCTGGCCCTGACCCTCCATCCCACGGCGCCCATCAACTGAGTGTGCATTCACATATCTTCAGTCTCTCCCTCTGCTCAGGCTACCCACCTTGACCTACAAACACACAAAGTCTCCCCAGACCCTTACATATGACAGTGCAGTGGAAAGAGCACTGGCCCAGAGGCAGAATTCCATGCGTGACACTTATTGGGCCTGTGTCCTTCAGACTCAGTTTCTTCATCTGGAAAGTGGGTGGAATAGCCCCTGCTTGACTTCCTTCTCTATTGTGAAGATTACGTAAGATGATGGACTTGAGGTATTTTGTAAATTGTAACGTGAATGGAAAGAATTATTTAATTTTTAAATTATTTTCTTAACCTTCTGAAATCATATCCCTCCCATCTCTCTCTTTCCTTTCACCGCCAAACTTTTGAAAGAGGAATTTGTGCTCACAACTGCCACTTCCTCACTTCCCATTCTCTCCTGATCCCCTGAAAACTGGCTGCTGCCCCCACAACTCCAGGGACACTGCTCCTGAGGTGCTCAAGTGCTCCTAGTCACCTCTGCTGTGGCCGTTTCTCAGTCACAGCCCTTCTTAACTCAAAGAGTGCACACTTGTCCCCTCTCCCTCCCTCAAACCTGCTCATGTTCTTGTCTTGACTTTTTCTGTTAATGGTACCACTTCCCTTCCAATCATCCAAGCTATAGAAATCTTGGAATCCCTGTTGATTTCTCTCTCAACACCCCCAACTTTTACCTCGCCCGCTCAACTAACCCAGACCCAACGCATTCCCATATAGGCACATTTTAAGTCCTGACTGGTCCACCTCCCATATACATCTACTGTATTCACGTTCTCCTTTCCCATGACCAACATGCTTGTTAATTCCTTCGTCACTTTTCACTCCCAGACAGTCACAGTAATCTCCTGGCTCACTCCTCTCTGCTCTGATCCACTCTACACATTAGTGTCAGCAAGACCTTTCAATAAGGCAAAGTCTCCTCTTGTTATTTCTTATGTCAAAAATCTGCAATGGCTCCTTGTGGCCTATAGAATAAAGTGCAAATTCCTAAGTCTGGCAATGGAAGGCCTTCATGACATGGTTCCAACCTAACTCTCCAGTCTTAACTTACAATCTACCTCTGTGCCAATCCTACACTCTAAATAAATTAGAGTATTTCTTGTTCCCCGACTCTGCCCCATACTTACCTGCCTCGGTGCCTTGGCACATCCCATCCTTCTGTTGGAATGCCTGTCTTCCACTACTGCCTATTAGAACCCAATTCCTCCTTCAAGCTCAGCTCAAAAGCCATCTCATCGATTAAGTATTCCCTGGTAACCCCAGGGAAAAGTACGTTTCCTCATCCAACTCATAGCATGTCATCTATGATATTTATCATCTTTGTGTTACACCTACTTATGTCTTCACCCTACCTCCTCTTAGACTTGTTCCTTACTGAGTTACATTTAGCATACTTTTAAATTCATAGTAGTTAAGCAATAAATATTTGCTGAATAATAAATTGAATGACTAAATTAAGTCTCTCCAGTTGTTTCCAATCCAAGTGCCACATGTAGGATTTGCTCCCCGATTTTGGCAATCAGCTCATCTCCTCCCTCATCCCAGAGTCCTTCAGCAAAGCCAGGTTGACAACCAGCCATGCCCCACACACACCTGCTCCCACCACTTCCTCACCTCCCATTCATTCCTCAGACCTCTCCAGTCTCTTCCACCCTGACCTGCCACTAAAACCAAGCTCCCCAGGGTACCAATGGCTTTCATACAAACAAAGTCAATGAATAGTTTTTCAGATCCCAAAGCTGCTTCTACATAACGTGGTCGCGTCACATTGCACATTACAGTTTACCCTTTCACGAGTGTGTAGGGTGCATCATGCTTAGACAAATCTGTCCAAAGCACTCACGAGCCTAAAATCCCTTCGTACTAACAATGGCTACAATTTACTGAGCACTTTCTTTGCTCTAAGACTGCTCTTAGCTGATTAACAACTCAGTCAGTCCTCACAACAGCTCAATGAGGTAAGTACTACATTTACACCCTTTTACAGATTTTTGCAAATCTTAGTGGATTTGCTGCTGCTGCTGTTGTTGTTTCATCTGACTCTGTGGTCTCGTTTTCCATCACAAAGCTTTCTACTCCTTTGGTTCAGTGATGCCAGCCTCTCCAGATTCTCCTCCTAACTCTCTTGCCCTCTGTGTCTCTTTTGCAGTTTCTGTATCGTCATCTCTTAAATGTTGTTTTCCTCAGGATTCTGTCTTTGCCCACAGCTCTTCTCCCTCCGCGCATTCTCCCTGGGTGAGCTCATTCACCTTCATGGCTTTGACTACTATCCATGGGCTAATGGCTCCCACATCTTATCTCCAGCTACATCTCTAGTGTGTACATTCAATTTCCTGATAGACCTCTCCAACTAAACACCCCGTAGATATTGGAAGTCAGTATGTTTAAAAAAAAAAAAAAGGAGGGAGACAGACGGAAGCAAGGAAGGAAGCAAGGAAGGAAGGAAGGAGAGAAGACGAAGAAGGGGGCCAGCCCCGTGGCTTAGCGGTTAAGTGCGCGCGCTCCGCTACTGGCGGCCCGGGTTCGGATCCCGGGCGTGCACCAACGCACTGCTTCTCCGGCCACGCTGAGGCCGCGTCCCACATACAGCAACTAGAAGGATGTGCAGCTACGACATACAACTATCTACTGGGGCTTTGGGGAAAAAAAAGGAGGAGGATTGGCAATAGATGTTAGCTCAGAGCCGGTCTTCCTCAGCAAAAAGAGGAGGATTAGCACAGATGTTAGCTCAGGGCTGATCTTCCTCACAAAAAAAAAAAAAAAAAAAGACGAAGAAGGAAGAAAGGAAGGACCCATCCCCTAGAAGACCTATTCCTCTTCCTGGTCTTCCTGGCACCGTCCTGGATTGTTGCTGGAAGCACAATCCACCCAGTTCACAAAGTGAAAACTGAGAGGTCTCCTTGGAGTCCTTTCTTTCCCTTACCCTCTCAAATTCTAGAATCCGGCCCCTCCCCTCCATCCACAGCACCACTGCCTCAGTCCAGGTCTCATCATTGCTTGCCTAGAGTACTGCAGTAGGTTTCTAACTGGCCTTATCCACGTTAATCCAGCCTTCTCAGTACCTCCAACATGATCTTCCTAAAACACGAATCTGTCCAAGACACTCGCCAGCCTAAAATCCCTTAGTACTAACAACGGCTACAATTTATTGAGCACTCTCTCTGCTCCAAGACTGCTCTTAGCACTTTATGCTGGTTAACTCATTCAGTCTTCACAACAGCTCAATGAGGTAAGTACTGTATTTACACCCTTTTTACAGATTAGGAAATTAAGGTACCAAGAGATTAAGTCATTCACCCAAGAGCACACAGCTAGCAAGTGTCAGAGCAGGGCACCTGACTCCAGAGCCTGCTCCTTAACCGCTATTTCATTGCCTCTTCCAGAACTCCCCATTGGCTGTGTGAAAACTCTAAGCTCCTTACATAGCATACAAGGCTCTCTGACCCAGCCATGCCTGCTTCTCCACTCACTTCCCGCTTCTCTGTGGACCATACCTTGTGCTCCAGAAATCCTGAACTGCTTACTTTGCACGTACACGCCATACTGGTTCATGCATGCATGCCTTTGTGCAGGATGATCTCTTTGCTTAACGCTCCCCTCCCCCACATTTGGCCACAGTTTGGACTACCTTCTACTCAAGTCAGCTTAGATGTCACAAGAGACAATTCCTTCCAACCTCCCTGACAGCCATCAGCCATAGCTAAGTGACCCCCCTGGTGCTTCCACAGCTCCCTGCCCTTGAGTTTCCTTCATGGTTCCCCCTCTAGATTGCAGACTCCTCAAGGGTGGGGACCATGTCTTAGCTGTGTCTGTGTCTGCAGAGTACAGCACAGCGCCTGGAACATGGTCGGTGTCCCATAAGCATCGCTGAGCTAAACTGAGAACTCCTTCCTCAGCTTCCTCCATCCCAGCCAACCGAGGCCCTGGCCCCAGTCATTCCAGATCGCCCCAGCGCACAGCCACCTCTTCCTTCCCGGAATTCCCTCGGTACAGAGAATCTGTGCCACTCATTTAGTAATTAATTAATCCCGTTCCATCTTGTGACATCCCCTCCATTGTAATCTTCATTATTATTTAACTCTTGGATTGTTACTTTTCTTTTCATGAACCACCTCCCCAGTTAGAGGATAAACTACTCGAAGATGGAATTTTGGGGCTGGTTTCACTTGCATTTTTATCTTCCTAAATACCTTGTACCTCTTAAGCACCCAATAAATGTGTGAGGATTTAGTTTAATGCAATCTGGGAAAGCTAAGGCAGGGCTGTAGGGTACGTGTTTGGGGCAGGGTCACAATGAGAGAAGGGGGAAGAGACCCTGACTTTAAAGTAGGGACTGCTCAGAGGGGCAAAATATTTGGGGCTCAAAGGGGCATAACCCAACTCTGCCTATCATCTCAGCAAGAAAGTCACTTGCTGGCTTTGAAATGAATTTTTACTTAGATATAATAAAATGTAGAATTAAAATTCTGGATTCAGAATCAGGAGTCACAGAGTATGCATAAAAGCCTAAAATGTCATGCTCTGCCCTCAGTCAAGAAGCTGGTAGCCTGGCCTGCTGGACACCTAAGCCCATATTGCATTAATTCTCCCTCAGCCGATCTAAGAACCATCAGGAGCTCCTGCAGGCCAAGTGGTAGGAGGAGAGAGAGCCTAGCGCCTGGGGTCCAGGCAGGCCTTTCACAAGAGCTCATCCCTCAGTCTTCTCTGGAAGCTCATGCCCAACAGCCCAGCAACAGGCTTTCATTAAAATAAAAAGTATTCAGCCCTGCTACATGCCAGGCAGATGGATACAAAAATAAATGCCAAGAACACAGACCTCAAAAAGTATCCGTGATTAAAATATGTATTGAGCATCTTTTAATCCACTCCTTCTAGGAGCGACACATAACGAACACGTAATGAACACATAACAAGTACGGACTCTGTGCCAGGCCCTGTGCTGAGTTCTGGGATTGGGGTAGCACACAGGACAAGCCCTGACTTACAAGAATTAACCACCACTGTGTGCAAGGCACCACAGGGACACAAAGAAAGATCAGACATGGTCCCTGTCCTCCAGGAGTTTATAGTCTAGTTTTGGAGACAGATCCTTTATGTACAAGGTGTGCAGTATTCTCATGGCTGCCATTCTACACCACAGTCAATGGCACTAGACAGCCCATGCTAAGCACAGGCGGACCCCAGAGCTCAAAGCAGGGAGGGTCCCTGGAGAAGAGGAAGCTTCAGCCAGGCCTGGAGGATGGGAGAGTGTCACAAGTGGAGAAAAGGTGTTAGCAGAGCGGGGAGAAGGACAATAGGCGACCCCAAGGATGTTTCCTGGAAGGCAAACCTCACAGTGTTGCAGAGGGCTGTCTCTGGCCAGGAGTGGGGCCAATTCACATTCTAAATGAGAGTGATGTGACAGGGCCACGGCTCAAGAAAAGACAGGTGAGAGCCTTAAAGGCATATATGCTTGGAGGAGCGCCCGTCTTTTGGGAGAAGGTCTGGAACTAGGGTGGGCAACCATCCCGGGAACTTCATTGATAAAACTGGGAAATTCCCAGCCAAACTGGGATGAGCTGGTCACCCTGTGACTGGAATAAAGCAGTTGCTCGAGCCACAGGCCAGCAATGTTTTACTCAGCAAGCAGAGCACTGATTAATCCATTAGCTCCTTGCTACTCACAGTGTGGTCCACAGACCAGCAGCATCAATACCACCTGGGAGCCTGTAAAAAACGCAGACTCTCAGCCCCACTCATACCTGCTGATTTAGAATCTGCATCTTTAACAAGATGCCTAGGTGACTCATTTGTACTTTAACGTTTGAGAAATACAGCTTTAGTGGCCTCTTCTACCCTGGACATCCAACTCTCAGCCATCCTGGCTGCAAACCGGGGACCAAAATCAGGGCCCACCGACCCCACCACCATCATGCCCTGAACGAAACTTCCTCTTCTTGGAAAGCAGTAGGGCTTTGCTTCTCCCCCTGTGCAGCAGATCACTGGGATTCTTTACAGCACAAGTCACTGTGATTCAAACAACTTTGAAAATGAGATTTACTCTCTAGGGTCTGACCTCTCTCCCTGCCAACCCCCAACCCATGGATCTCTGGTAGAAAGCAGTTCCAGGAGCCCCAAGCAAAGGACAACATGGATTCTTTTTTCCTGAACTTATGACCCACCCTCTGGGCAGAGGAACCCAAGAGGGCCATACTTCTCAGACAGTGAAGGTGAAGCATTGGTTTGGGGATATGAAGCTTGGGAAGAAAAGGGCTGATACAAGATTACCCTGGAGATGACACAGAAATTCTGGAATCCTGAGTTTTATTCATTGCTTCAGGGGACATGAGCACACAGGGACACACACTCTAGTCAGCCACACAATAAGTTAAACGGTTTGCTGACCCAAGTCACACGTGACTCCAGGCATTTTGCTGGTTAGCTGGCGAAAGACCCCTCCACCCAGGGCTCAGTCTAGCTTGATTGTGCTCTAGAAAAACCCTAGAGTGAGGATATTTGGGTTTGTGGATATTTGAAACTGTAGGCCTCTCTCAAGGGTTGAGGGGAAGAACGTCCTCAGCGGGAGAGAGGAAGCCGAGGCCTTGCTGTTCTGTCCCCACCAAACATTTTACAAGCTCTGCCCTTCTGGCCTCTCCATCTCCTTGTTTCACTGAAGGGCTAAGGAAGCCAGGGGCTCAGGGGAGCAGGGCCCTCAGGCCACCTGCGATGGTGCACCCAGGCTGCATATTGTTCTGATGGCCTGACGAGACAAGTTAAATATTTAGCGGCCAGATGCGAGGTCCGAGCCCTGAACCCTCTACCTTTGGGCTAGATCTGGGGATTTTCTGGGCAGAAGGCCTAGAGTCATGGTTACCAGATACCAGAGCATTTCAGCTACGACTTGAGATGAAGGGCACGTAAGGAAAAATTTACCGCAGTGAAATTCCATTACGAGGGCCATATATTTAGGGACTGCAAATATTTTACCTCATAATGAAAGGTTTTTTTAAACTCTAAAAACACCTGGCAGCTCGGGGGGCTGGGGGGCCGGGGGGGGAGGCAGTGAGAGAACAGTGGTGAATTTGCCCATCTTTAAAAAGAAAAAATAGTTTAAATAGTATCATCAAAGGCAGCTTTAAAAAAACAACCCCTTGTGGAGAAGGAAGGACTCACTCCCCCCACTCCAGCCCCTCTCCAGAGCCCCAGGAGCCCTATTTCGTTTCCCTTCCCCCTGCACTTCAGAAGGCTCCGACTGAAGGGTAGGGATGGAGGGCAGTGGACAGCCTCGGGCGTCCCTGGGAGCGGCTGAGTGCTTTGTGGGCCTGGGCAGTTTGCGAGTACCAGCCCAGTCCCACCCGTGGAGTGGGGGGACTAAGCGGGGAGGAGCATCAGGACCACTCTGCACCTAAGCAAAGACGGTGCACCTGCAGAGATCCCAGGCTTCTTTGGGAACAGATGCTTCTCCATGTGGCAGTGTAGGTACCTCACCCTTGGGGGGTGTAGGAGGGTGCAGGATTTGAGGGGAGAGGTAAGGAGGGGGGATAAGAGGTCCAGAGCCTAGTGGCCACCCCCCTCAACTGCCCCCACCCCCATCAGCATTTAACGTTTCCCCAGGACCCAGAGAGATCAAGGCTAATGCTCCTTGACGGAGGGGCGGGTCACAGCTGCAGCCTGGCAGGCCCCTGGCCCCCAGCATGTCTGGGGTGAGATAGGGGGCTCTCTCGAGGATGCCATTCAGGCTCTGTCTTTTGGGGGGAAAAAAGCCAAAGAAAAACATGTATTTATAACATGAACTTCCCTTCTCTCCTTCCCTTCAGCTAACTGATTAATTAAATGAATACAAAGGCCGTCTTGTTGGAAGCCCCAGCCGCACGGACCCTCTGTGTTTTCTTTAAGCCGGCCTAGCAAACAGGAAACAAAAGGCTTAATTCTGTCTGGTTTCATGAAGGGGGCTGTATGTCACAGCCAGAGGCTGGGGCTGCGCCAGACCCCGCGGAGCAACCACAAGGCAGCTCGAGACCCCCAGCCTCCCAGGCGAACCCACTGCCCCCCAAATACACACTCTTCCCCAACCCTGAGCTAAAGCCAAGTTTTCCTGGCTCTTGGGGGAAATGCCTACACAGCGGGAGAGAAACTAAAAGGGAGCCGGGAGTGCCCAAGAGAAGGCTCTGGAAGAAAACCTTCAAGGGAGTGAGGGGGAGGAATTTGATCCACTGGGCCATTAACAACGGGAGAGAGGGAAAGGGGCTAAGTCTGGGCTTTCTTGATGGGTAAGATGAAAAATCACCGTTTTTTAGCTGTGATACTTCTTATTCCAGTGAATCTCTCAGATGGTCTAGCTTGGCAGCTACACAAGTGTTAACAATCTCCCTCTCACAGGTGGAAACAATCGCTCAGAAAGGGACCGAGATGGGCAAGTCACACAGCACCACATGCCTTCTCCAGCCACTGTTGTACTGTCTCTCTCTTCAAAGCTTTGCCCTGTCCTCTTGGCCAGGCCTTATGCGCATTTTCCTTATTTCCGGGGAGTCCCCAGAACTTTGAAGGAGGAGGGGGGAGGGCTGCTTTTTTTCTACCAAGGAAGAAAGCAATATCTGGGAAGGATTTTGGCTGCACTGGGTGTAGCTCCAAAGGGGGTACAAAGATTTGTTCCCAAGAGTTCACTGGACCAAAGGAAGTGCCCCCAGCACGCCTTCCCCATCTCTCAAACCCAACTAGGAAGTGATGAAGAAGACCGCCTTCCTCCTCAGGGGAGCAGAGACATAACGCAACAGCAATCTGGGGTTGGCCCCAACCTAAGCTCTCAGCTCAGAAAGGATTCATGGAAACCAGGGCCCTGGGTGGCCAGTGAGAAGTAGACAGAATGAGGAATGAAGTCACAGAGAAGATGACTCAGTAGTCTGAATTAAGTGAACCCAGTCAACCGTCTACTTCAGAGAATCTCAGTTCACTCAACTCAGAGAATCTCAGTTCACTCAACGAAGCTTCACTGAGTCCCCAGAAGAGACAGTGTTCTAGGCTCCAGGGACATCAGCAAACAAGAGACAGATCCCCTGCCCATGTGGAGTGCACATCCTTTTGGAAGAGAGAGCAAGAACACTAGTGCCCACCTGGTCATCCATTCATTCATTTGCTCAGCAGTTACCTACCAAGAGCACTGGGGACACAGAGATGATCAACCCAGATGCTGTCCTTGACCTCCTGGAGCAGTCCAGTGGGCAAGTCAGATATTAAACTCCAGATCACCCAAATAAACATGCAACTGCAAACTGTGATGGCCTCGATGAAGAAGAAACACAGGGTATGAAAGATGGCTCTGGCTTCAGTGTAGGGACGGAAGGCAGGAGGGCAAGCAGGAAACCAACTGGAGGTGTTGCAGTGGGCCAGGCAAGTGATGACAGAGATGTGAGCCAAGGGCATGGCACAGGGAATGGAGAGAAGTGGTCAGGGCCAAGACCTACCTCATATAATAGGTCGAATTGACAGTTCATACGATTGGGCTACGCGGAAATGAAGGAAAGGTCAAAGTCAAGGATGATGCCCAGATTTTCAGTTCAAGCAACTTGGTGAATCCTGCTGCTATTCAGTGAGATGGTGCAGACAGGCAAAGCACAGACTAACGAGGTTGAGGGTGGAAGAGACCAAGTTGGTCTGGCCCTTTCTGTTCCCTCCCCTGCCTCTAACCCTTGGAAGAGAATCTCTGCTCATCCCTTTGCCTTATTTCCTCACTTGACTAGTGACTGTGACAGTGGAGAGTAAAATGCCTTGGCAGTGGGACCCTCTGGCCCTTGCCTCATTTACCGTCTGGGAGACAGTGAGGCCAGCAGCCAGGGTCTGATGTTGTGCACTGAATGGCAACACAAGGTGCACTCCTCATATACAACCCTAAGAGGTCATTAGTGTCACCGCCTTGTAGATGGGAAGATTGAGCCACAGAGAGTTGCGCTCCTGCCCAAGCTCTCACAGCCATGGGTGCTAGAACTGGGGCTGTATCTCAGGTGGTCTGGATCCCAGCCCAGGGTGCCCTCTATGAGTGGCTGTTGCTTCTGTCTTCGTGCATAAGAGTAGCGAGGAGAGACTCGGGAAATCTTAAACAGCCAAGGAGCCTCACATCACTTGATCTGGGACAGTGAAATGCAACACACTGTTTTCTTTTGCAACAACTGATTTAACTTCCTGATTTGGTTTTCTCGGATGGATAACAAATTCAATTTGTACTGAATGAGTGGGTGGGGGCGGCAGGGGCACCTGGACCTGAGTGAAGGTGAGAACAAAGGAATATTTTGCACGAGGAGAAGGGGGCACCCAGACAAAGGTGAGCAGCCTGCATCGCACTCGAACCAAAGCTCTTTAGCCTCTTTAGAGTGGACTAGAAGCCTGGGAGAGCTGCTTCGGAAATGCACATGTGAGTCTCCTAGGCCAGAGGAGCCGGACTGGTCAGCTGAGCAGAAGTCCAATCCAGTGCCACCTGGGGGTGGACTGAGGGCTGACGGTGCGGATGTTGACAACCACCAATGAGGAGAAAGAAAAGAAAGAAGAGGGAGGAGGAGGAAGAGACAGGTGAGGGAGTAGGATCTGCAAAGAAACAAAGAAGAGCAGAAAGGAGAGGGGAGGAGAGGAATGGGTGGCAATGGGGGAAGTGTCTGTGTCTGAGGAGCCCAGAGGTCAGATCTACAGGGCAGAACTAGAGGTGATCTGAGAGCAGGACCCTGTCCCAGGTCAAAGGGACTCAAAGGAAGTGGTGACAAAAACAAACCTGCACCGATGAATCTGCTCAACAGTGTCCCCCAAATTCACCTGTGCTCAAGTAAAATTTACCTAGCACTCAAATTACCAGACGACTGTGGACAGGAGTGAGTATATTGAAGGAGAACCCAAAAGCAGGTTTTGAAGCAGGGAATGGTTCCTCCCCCACCATGCCCCCATCCTTCCTACCCCTAGAGGAATGCTGCCAAACCAAGAGGGGACCCAAGGTTGGAAAGGTTGGTTGATGGGGTGTGCTGTTATATGCTCCCCATCCCCACCTTTGCCTTTCTGGCCTTTCTATCCAGAAAGCTGACGGGAGCAGATAGGATTCCAGACACTGAATAATTCTTCGTAGAAAGAACCCTGCTATAGACATGATGGTGGAACATCTGACCTCCTCCATATTAAGACTCCACTCTGGGCCCCTGACACAACTCATTTCTCTGCCCATCTCTTTTATGGTCAGTAGACTTGAGAGATCCCAAGAAGTCCCAAGAAGATGTACATCCAGGCCTAAGCCCGACCATAGGGCTGGCAGACACAGACAGGGAAGCCAATCCATCACCAAACTCCTCTCCACCAAAGGGCCTGCCTTTGAGGTCTAGACAAAGAACCAGCTGCTTCCCTGGAGGGCCTTCCACTGGCCCTGCAAAGCCAAGGATTATGCTGCTAATGTGGTTTGTAGTGAGGTAACAGTCAGGTTTCCCAGGGGCCCCCAAGCTGCAACCCACAGCTGTGGTGTGGCCCACAGAGACGGCTGCAGCGTGTCTGTGTCAAGGGCAGGGTAGAGCGAGAGTGGAGATGACCCACCCTGAGATTATCGTGACCCCCTTCCAGGGGTCCCACCAATTCTGTGCACAGGCAGCTGCTGCCTGCACAACTCTAGCTCCCCCACTGACCTCAACTTTACAGCAACTCGAACCTCTGGGGATGTGCACTCTCCTGTGATGACCATCCAACTCACACCTACTGATGCCCCATTGGAGCCTTGGCCTGGGTTCCTTTCATCTCTGCTTTGGGGCAGGCAAGGGCTCTGAGACAGACTTACGTATTACTATGACGTCCCCAGCCAGAGGCCTGAGTAGAGCTTTGAGGGAAGCTGAGGACTCCCAGGAAGGCCAGGGCAGGGCCTCTTTCTCAGGCAGGTATGGAGCAGAAGTTCCTCTGGAGCTCCAGTCAAATGGGAGTTCAGAAAGAGAGATCTCCACTCAGGGATCCGGGTGGCTTCTATGACCTGGCGGAGAGGCTGAGAGGACCCGTGTGGGCAGTCACAGGGCACCAGGAGCAACCTCTGGGCTTGATGCTCACCAACCCCCAAAGCCCAGGCAGCAATTAAATGAGTCTAAAGTTCAGAGTGACTGTAATTAATTGAGAAATTTCATCTTCCTCCCATCTCAGACATAATGAATTACACAAGGACCAGGGTCTCCCCTCGTCACTACTCAACTACTCCAAATACCCGCCTTCCCCAGCTAAGCAAGATCCCTCTCCCCTCAGAGAAATGAGGGGCCTGGCTGGGGCTGACTTCTCCAGAAGCACTGTCCACTAGAACTTTCTGCAGTGATGGACATGTAGCTACTGAACACTTGAAACATGGCTGGTGAGACTGAGAAACTGAGTTTTTAATGTAATCTAATATAATTAGTTTAAATTTAAATAGCCAAGTAGTGGCTACCATATTCTTAACCAACAGGGTAAAAGCCAATGATCTCAGGGAAGCACCTTTTTCAAACCTTCACAGCGCTAATACAAAGGCCTTTTCTCTAAGTAACAAAGCACAGGAGCCCCTGCTCGGGAGGAGGGGCATATTTTCATCCTCGCTATCTCGTGATCAGGGCTACTTCATTCCAGTAGCCATTATAGGCAAGTGGTGGCTCTATACCAAGACTTAGAATCATGGAAAATTAACAGGGATGGGACGTTGGATATGATCAGATCCAACTCTGTTGATGAGGGAATTCATGCCCGGAGAGTTGAGGCAGCTTTCCCAAGGTGTAGCAGGGCCATCAGAACCCAGGCTTGATGTCACTGCTCTAAGACCTTCCTCCTTCCCCGCACTACCTCTGAACACCAGTACTCGCCCTGACAGCTACCCTTCCACCCTCGTCCCCCACGGCGGCCTGGTTAGAAACGCACAGACTGGAGCTTCTCCGTGAGGGAAACATGCCACACTCTGTGAGGGTGTGGGGAGAGTATGGGGACAGAAGGAAGGCTCAACAGAAGAGGGTCTCCTCAGCGCAGGCCCTGCTTCAGGCCCTGTCCTGAGCAGCATCCTCAGTGCCCAGCCCAGCCCCTGACACACAGTCAGCACTCAGCAGAGCACGTGGATGAGAGGAAAAGTGAACAAACCTCAGGGCCAAGTTTGGGGCGCACACCGGGGTCCACAAGCCCAGGGAAAATGACCTGGCCCCCTCATGCTGGCTCAGAGTCTGAGAGGAAATCCCACCTGCACTATTTCTGGGTACACGCTTTGAAATGGAAAAGTCACCCCCTCCAGGGATTCTGGACAGATACACACTCCCAACACCCAGAGACAGAGCCGTGCCACTCTTAACGCCCGTTCTCCAGCTTCCTAACCAGACCCAGTGGTCCTCCACGTGGTGGTAGAGCCTGGATGCTCTCAGCCAGGATGAAGGCCCTAAACTGAGAGTTCTTAACCTGGAGTCTAGTCTGCAACACTATCAACAGATTTTCCATGCGTGCACGCATGTGTGTGTGTGCGCGCGTGCGCACATTTTCCTTGGGAGAAAATCCATCATTCTATCAGATTCTCAAAGAGGCCATGAGCCAAATACTTTAAGAACCCTGACACCCCAAATCAACTTTGGAAGTTGCAGAAATTGTCAGGCATTGCTCACAGGACTCCTCCACTGTATGTTTCCATGGCATCACAAAGTCGGCATTTTAAAAATGAGACCCTTGTCCCACAAGAACTTCGCTCTCATTTTCATGAACAGTATGGCAGTCCACTGCGTCTTCAGGCTGAGATTCCACCCAAAGTCGGATGTCCAACACCTAGTCAATCACAGGTTCTATTGATTCTTCAGAACGGCTCTTAAACCCTTCCTCTTCTTCATTCCCTCTCCCTGCCCTGGATCTCACCTCTCTCCATCACTGCCCAACTACTGCAAAGTCCTTCCCTTCCTCCCTTCCCAGCTCTCCCAGCTCCAAACCAGCCTTATCTTCTTAAAAAACTTCAGGTTTATGATATCATTCATTTGCTTACGACATTATGAATTGAGGGTAGGAAAAACATGCGTCTTGAGCCTGTGTCTTAAACCAATCAGCAAGAGGGTAGAGGGTAGAACAGAAAACCCCATAGGCTTTGGAGCCAGACCAACCAACATTGAAATTCTGGTGCTGCCTCTTCCTAGCCATGTGTTACTGAGCAAGTTATTCAAACTCTCTGAATATCAGTTTTTACACCTATAAAATGGAGTAATAATAAACACCTTCCTTGAAGAACCAATATTTCTTGTGTGGTGCTTAAGAGTTCAGGCTCAGAACCAGACTTCCTGGATAATAATCCTATCTTCCCAAATTACTAGCTTAGGCAAGTTCCTTAACTTCTCTGTGCCTCAGTTTTATTATGTATAATATAAAAGAAGATAATAATACCTACCTCATAGAAGTGTTGTAAAGACTGAATTCACTAAAAGAGCTCAGAATAGTGCCTGGCACGTAGGAAGTGCTGACTACATTTTAATTATTACTAAAGAATTCAATTATCTGGAGCACACAAAGCACCTTGCCCACAGCCTGGCATACAGTAGATGCTCAATAGGCGACAGACAGCATCTTTTCTGTCACTAAAAATGTGTTGAATTAGCCTGTCTTAAACATGCAGAGTTTGTATTAGTGGCAAAATATCCAAGTGGGAGCATTCCAGCAGAAGCTGTTAGGAGGAGGAATGAGGCCTGGGGAGACACTGAAGGAAGAATGGGATTTGGGGGTCCTCTGATTGAGGGGCTCACCCAAACCCCAAGGAAGGTTGAACGTCCTCCTCTATCAGTTTGTATAATCCCAACCCCAGGGGGCCAGAGGGCCGAGTTCCTCTGCTGTGTGGTAAGGACCCTCCTGTGGGGACACGGGGGACTGGGAGCTACAAACCTTCCTGCCTGTGGAACCCCACAACCTACTGAACAACAGTTTTCCAGGAGACTGCTGGAAAAACCCACCTGTGTTATC
Organism: Diceros bicornis minor; assembly: GCF_020826845.1. NCBI lineage: Eukaryota > Metazoa > Chordata > Mammalia > Perissodactyla > Rhinocerotidae > Diceros > Diceros bicornis. The sequence goes on from NC_080746.1 coordinate 10,834,003, forward strand.
TCCTGATGAGAAGCATCAGCAAAGACCAGGAGAGGATTATTGCTCCCAGAAAGGAAAGGGGTGGGAGCTGGCCTGGAGGCCAGGAGCGGGTGGGAGCTGGCCTGGAGTTGAGGGGGTGGTGCCAAGGTGCTCTTAGGAAGGGATCAGAGCTCCACCTCCGACCCTGCATTACACAGCGGCTCTCCACTCCGATCTCAGTGGAGCCCAGGGAGGCTCAGCCAGAGGCATGTGGTCACTTTGGAAAGCCCTGAGACATCACATTGCTCTTGGCCGTTCCCCTCCTAGGGGACCCTGCCAGCAGTTTAGAGCTTGGAATAGCTACCAACCAGCCCTCGGATATTGCCTCAGCTTATGAAGGGCCTTCACAGTCATTAGCATACTTGATACTCACAACACCCCAGTGAGAAACGTATAATCCTACCTCCATCCAGCAAATGAGGAAACTGATGCCCAGAAAGGTGACTGGCTTGCCCAAGGTAGCACATCTGGATGGGGCTCTGTTTGGGCCTTAAATCCTAGTCCCCTGCTCTGAACTTCCTGCTCTTTGCACCCCTCGGTGCTGCCTCTCATTAAGCCCCTCATCTTACCGGGCCAGGTTTGCACGGTGAATTCCTGCCAGCTCATGTTCCCAGGCCAATGTCCCTCTCTGCACTGGGGCTTCCTCCCAGGTTTGAGGAGGGGCAGCGGGGGGGTCCGGGTTAGCGCAGCCACAGGACACAGCAGCCAAGCCTCTTGGTGATGAGGAGGAACTGGCTGTGCATTATGTCCACATTTGTAAGTTATGAGCATCACAGAGCAAGAGGCACATAAATTAAAGAGGCCAACTTGTATGCACACATGCACACTGGCACAGGCAGAAGGCCAGCTTTAAATGGTAAAAATTAGCAGCTTGAAACAGTAAAAAACCTCAACTTTGCCTCAGAAAGATGCAGGGCAACTTCACAGAGTTTTATGTGGCCCATAAATTAGAGCTGAGAAAGGGCCTCGGCAGCATTCCTCGGCACAGACGGGGGGCTTTCCGCCGGGCGGCTACGCTGTGTGGCAGCATTACAAATGTCCCGAGCAGTTTATATACAACAGCACAGCGTGAGTTTGCTGGGGGATATTGGAGCTGGTAATTGCTATTCTAAAACTGGCCTTGTAAGCTTGAAGAAATGTTTTGAGGGGGGAAAAGAGCCAATTTAAGAGCTTTATAAAGCCATAAATGCCTTCTGAACAAACCAAATGTAATCTATCTAGAGAGACAGGTCGTCCCTCAAACCCAGCGGCAGACCCCACAATGCTGCACAGTCCAGAGAAGTTTCCATGAAGGCCCCACTGCAGCAAGTGGGTCACCTGTATGGAGACAGGGGACTGTTCCAGACGATGCCAGTGCCTCTAAGGCTCCCTGGGGCAGGGCTGCCATCAGGTTACCTCAGGACAATCTTCCCCTCAGAAACAACACAGCCCACTGACAGCTCACGGCTACTTTCCCTGCCAGCCCATGCTGATCCTTTACCCAAACAAACAAGACCAGCTGGCCCTGGCTTCCTATGGGCTTCCCAGGTGTCCTACCCTCCTGGTGGCCCTGGGAAACAGGGAGGTGCTGGAGACTTGGGGGTACGGCAGAGAGTTCTCCAACTTGGCCTCAGTTCCATCCAGAAAGTGGGGCTGTTGTAAGAATTAAGTAAGGAAGTGTATATAAAGCACCTGCCACGTAGCACTCCATAAAGAGTAGCTATTATTATTTTATGACTGTTGTTACTCGTGGAAGGAGCAAGCGTGCCCTAGGCAGAGGGCACCTTTGCAAGTCTCCCCCTTCTCCAGATCCAGCTCCTGCCAGCTCCTGGCATCAGGTGGAAGGACAGCATCTAAGAAGCCCCACCAGCCGCAGGTCGTGGACACCGGCCAGGCTCTCCCCAGGAAACAATTCCAGCGCCTGTTTCCTGACTTAATTCGCCCTTATCTCCCCAGGCTGCCTTCAGACACATTCTTTAGCCAGAGCCCCTGCCCTCACCTCACACATGATGCCAGGACCCCAGAGTCCTCTGCTAACCCTGATTATCAGCTCAGAGCCTCTTCAGCCGTTGAGATGTGTGAATTTCCCCAGGTTTATGGCCTGAAAAGCCAAGACTGGGAGAGACTCGCTGGAATAGAAGCGGCCCGATTCCTGCTCCCCTTCTCTCTGTCCTCATCCCCGGCCTCCCTCTCACGTCTTTTCCACAGTGCCTTCCACCACGATAATCCTACTCTCTTTTCATATGTCAATATTTCATAACAGAAAACAAAAGCCATATAATGCACAATTACCCACTTTCCATTGTGTTTTAACAGCTCTATTGACAGCGCAAAGCACCACACAGGAGCAGTAGAAAGGGATTCAAGTGCAAGCTTCCAGTGAAATGTGTTTTTAGTTATATGTATTTTCATAGTTTTTGCAACACCTTATTAAAGTTGAAAGCTATATATAACAGCATTACTGGTGGCGCTTTTCAATACCACTGAAAGCAGGTTTCGTTTCAGCCCAAGGCAAACGTGACCCAGCCGCCTCCAAGCAGGTACTTCCCCATGTCCTCTCCTAGCCCTCTTGAGCTGTCCCCACTCCCACACCCCACCACAACTTCTGTACAGTGTAGGGGAGAGGTGAGACACTCGTCTAAGGCTCTGGCAGGCGGCTCAGCTGTGACAAACATCTTACAACCCCAAAACAGGAGAACGAAGCGCTTCCCTGACCCACCCCTCCCCCACAACTCTCTCCCATAGGAACTATCTTGGCCTTGCTGTTCCCCCAAAATCATGTCAAGCAAGTTTCTATCTCTGGGAATTTGCTGAGGCATATCGTCTTCCTGGTTTGCTTGTTTTCTTTCCCTCTGCTTTCTAAATCCCTACTCGCCCTTGAAAATGGATACAACCCATTCACAAAATCAAATCAACACACAGGAGGTAGCCTGGTGCTGGGGAAGGTACCCTGGACGAGATCTACATTTGAATCCTGGCTCTGCCATCTGCATGAGCTAGGTGCCTTTGAGCAAGTCTCTGACTTCTCCTGTCTTCATTTTTGTGTTCATCTACAAAATAAGAGTTTGAACTACATGATTGTAATGGTCTTTCCAATCCTGGGATTCTTAAATGAATACCTATTAAGGTTTTCTGGGAAGTATTTCTTTTATACCTGTCAGGCACTTGATGCCATAAGGAATAAATACATGAATAAGACACACCTCCTGTCCTCAAAGAACCTGCAGTTTCATTGAGTAAAAAGGCCTATGAGAATGAAAAGTAAAATTACAGCAAATACTTTCAGCCCTAGTTCAAGATAGCAATATATGAAGAGTCATGAGGCAGTACATGATTAGATGCCAAATGAATTGTGCAGGCAATAATTGCTCTAGGCCAAGGAGTTCAGAGGAGAGAGTGCTAAGGGGTGGGCTGGTAACAGAACACTGTACTTAGATGGCAAATGGTGCTGGGCTTGAAGGACGTACGCATGCATGGGATTTGCATCTGTGGGAACAACCGGAGTGTGAGCCCAGGCAAGTGGACCTTATGAGCAATGGTGGTCATCAAAGGGCAGGGCCAGGGGACAGTGCATCAACTAGTTAGAGTGAAAATGAGATTCATGCTGAGAAACTCAAAGAGAGAAGACTGTAGACAAAAGCAGAGGCTGGGCTGCAAAGGGTTTTTTAAGTGCCAGACTAAGGTGTTTAAATGGTATCCTGTAGGCAGCAAGGCATCGATGAAGTGAGCTCAGAGTACTGCATTTTGAGAGAATTAATCAGGCAATGATTTGTAGAACGGATTGGAAGTGAGAGGCACAGGAAGTCAGGAAACCAGAGGGAAGGTGATTGCAGCAGTCCAGGCAGGAGGGGACAGCGTCTGAACCAGGGAGGTGGCAATGAGAATGCAGTGACATGCCAGGCACGGAGGGATGGGAGGACAGCGTTGGCCTCTGAAAGGTTATAGACTGGTTGATCATTTAATTTATTAGCAAAACTTGGACACTTTCGAGAGTGAAAAGGGATCCATGACAATTACACTGGGACAAGAGACTTAAAACAGGACTGTCCTGGGCAAACTGGGATGTATGGTTACTCTACAGACCAGAGAACGAGAAAGAAGAGGAGGAAAGGTGGACTCTAAGGCTTCAAGCCTGCAAGACAGGAAAAATATGAGAGTTGACGGGGACAGATGGGAGAATGGTGGAAGGGAGTAGCACAGAGCAGCAGAGAAATAAAGGCTGAAAGGAGTTTGTTGCAATTGAGTGGTCAAGCAGATTTTGAATTCTTTGAAGACAAGAACTGCATCTTATCTAAGTTATCACACAGACATTTGCTAAATTGAACTGAGACAACCAAGACCTGTTAAATTTAATCTAAAGAAGACTGATTGCTAGGGGAACAGGAGGCAGGATTACCCCTCTTCCCTTGGTTTTGTTTGTTTATACGTATGTTTTTAGAATTTCAATAGATGTACCTCTTGGTGGGCTTGTCCCCATGGCCATCTGCAGCCCAGGGAGGTCTCGCCATGAACTGATGATTCTAATGTGCACTGAAAACATACACGGAGCATGGAAATGGCCAGCGGTGGCAGGGGACTCAGCAAATCCTGCTCCAAGTAGGATAGAAAAAGCAGGGAATTAAATTCACCCATGCTCCTCTTCCCAACTAAAATGCAGAAAATGAGGCCAAAAGAAAGAGAAAATTCAATGTCAAAAGTCAAGAGAGCAAAAATGCAGCCTTCCCCTGTCCTGGGCTGATTTGGACTTTTGCGTGCAGGAGTCTCCAGTCAGAACAACAACAGCAACCTCTGCTCTGTCTCATCCAAGCTGACAATGGGCACCCAGGACCAGGACTCAGAAAACCTACGACTTTTCCACAGATTGCCACCTTCTCCAATCGGGACTCTCTATCCCAGGATTGTGCCCACACTTCTTCTGTAGCAGACATACAGGTGCACTAGTTGGGTCTCATAACATTGTCCAGAATAGGTTCTTACAGAGCTCCAGTGACCCAGAAATTTGAGGCAGAAACTAAACATTGGCTATGAATTATCCAGGTACCTGTGGCTGCAGTTACTTGATAAAGCTAATCTTGCTCAGAGTCTTGATTGCTACTGAGTTAACAGTACAGGGGTTTGGGGTAGGACAAAGTTGCCCAGCCCAGCATCTCTCCTTGAGCCGCAAAGAATTTGCTCGCAATCCCCAGAAAGAGTTCCCTCTTGGAACCTTCTGATAGAACCAACTCCACAAGTCTCTCTAGCTGATTTGGCAACACCAACATCACGAAGAAAGAAGATGCTGTGGTTTGCAGTGGCTCTCAAACTTTTTTCCACCACGCACACCTGTGGGTTGCAGCAAGCTCTTGTTGGCCATGGTGGATCCTTGCAACAATGATTCCCTACTGGGAGCAGGGCCTCCCTGAATAAGGGGCAGTGTCTTTGAGAAAGCCTTCCCCACTCGTACAACCCCCAGCTTGGTCCTGATACACTCCACAAAGAAGGGCAGTCCTTACTCTTTCCCCTTGAGAATTACTGGACAGAAAACAAGAAGTCGACTTACAAATCAGGAAACTTACCACATACACTAACTTCCTCTGAACACCTACCAGCTCTACGAATCACCTCACCCCCTTACCCTTCATTTCCTCACCTCTAAAATGGGAGTGGTGATAATAAAAATCCTGTCTCTCAGGCCTGTTGTAGGATCAAATAAGGTAATAAAAGTGCCTGTGACATACTAGGAACTTAACAAATGTTTGGGGTTTAGTTCAACTGACATTGTAACAGTGTGATTAGTGCTGTGGTGAAATTGATATTTTCTGATGAGTGGATATTTTCTCTGAACAAGACTTCAAATATGATCCTCTGCTATACAATGAATGCTTATGTCCCCCAAAATTTACATGTTGAAATCCTAATCCCCAATCTGGTGGTATTAGGAGGTGGGGCCTTTGGGAAGTGATTAGGTTATGAGAGTGGAGCCTTCATGAGTAGGATTAGTGCCCTTGTAAAAGAGACCCCAGAGAGCTTCCTTGCCGTTCTGCCATGTGAGGTTACAGCAAGAAGAAGGACATCTATGAACTAGAAAGTGGGACCTCAACAGACATCGAATCTGCCAGCACCTTACTCTTGGACTTCCCAGGCTTCATAACTGTGAGAAATAAATTTATGTTGTTTATATGCTACCCAGTATACAGTAATTTGTTATAGCAGCCCAAATGGACTAAGACATTCTCCTTTAGGAGAAATCCACTTGTTGGGTAATAAAGCAGATGGTTGCCTCCATGCCCACCCGACCCAGGGCCCTAGGAGTGGCCCATCATCAAAAGGACTGTAAACAGTTAACATCATACTCAATAGTGAAAGACTGAAAGTTTTCCCCTAAGATCAGGAATAAGACAAGATGCCCACTTTCACCACTGCTAGTCAAAATTGCTTAGAAGTTCTAGCCTGAGAAATTAGGCAAGAGAAAGAAATAAAAGACATACGAATTGGAAAGGAAAAAGTAAAACAATTTCTACTTTTAGAAGACATGATCCTATATATAGAAAATCCCAAAGAATCCACAAGAAAGCTACTAGAGCTAATAAACAAGCAAAGTTGTAGAATACAAGATCACATGCAAAAATCAGTTGTGTTTCTATACACCAGCAATGAACAACCTGAAAAGGAAATTTAGCAAGCTATTCTGTTTGCAATAGCATCTAAAAGAATAAAATACCTAGGAATATATGTAATCAAGAAGGTGAAAGACTTGTACACTGAAAACTAAAAAAACATTGCTGAAAGAAATTAAAGACCTAAATCAATGGAAAGACATTCCATGTTCGTGGATAGGATGACTGAACATGGTTAAGATGCCAGTACCACCAAACGCGATCTACAGATTTATACCAAAACCCCAACAGCCTTTTCTGCAGAAATAGAGAAGCTGGTCCCTCAAATTCATATGAAATTGCAAAAGCCCTTGAATATCTAAAATAATCCTGAAAAAGAAGACACAGTTGGAAAGCTTACACTTCCCAACTTCAAAACTTACCACAAAGCTAAAGTAATCAAAACAGCGTGCTACTGGCATAAGGATTAACATACAGACCAATGGAATAGAACCAAGAGTTCAGAAATAACCCCATACATCTGTGGTTGACTGACTTTGACAAGGGTGCCAAGTCCACTCAAAGGGAGAAAGAACAATCTCTTCAACAAATGATGCTGGAACAACTAAATTTTCACATGCAAAAGAATGAAGTTAGACCTCTACCTCATACTGCATGCAAAAATTAACTCAAAATGGATCAACAGCCTAAATATAGGAACTAAAATCACAAAACTCTTAAAAAAAATAGGGATAAGTCTTCATGACCTTGGATTTGGCAATGATGCTTAGATATATCAACAAAAGTATAAGCAACAAAAGAAAAATATATAAATTGGATTTCATTAAAATTAAAAACTTTAGTCCATCAAAAGACATTATCAAGAAAGAGAAAAGACAACCTACAGAATCAGAGAAAATATTTGCAAATCATGGATCTGATAAGGGTTTAATATCCAGAATATATAAAGAACTTCTACAATTCAACAACAAAAAGACAAACAACTCATTTTAAAAATGGGCAATGGGGACCAGCTCGGTGGCGCAAGTGGTTAAGTGCGCGCGCTCTGCTGTGGCGGCCCAGGGTTTGCCGGTTCGGATTCCAGCCACGCACCGACACACTGCTTGGCAAGCTATGCTGTGGGGGCGTCCCATATAAAGTGGAGGAATATGGGCATGGATGTTAGCCCAGGGCCAGTTTTTCTCAGCAAAAAAAAGAGGAGGATTGGCAGATGTTAGCATAGGGCTGATATCCTCACAAAAAAATAAATAAATAAAAATGGGCACTGTACTTGAATAGACATTTCTCCAAAGGAAATACATAAATGGCCTATAAGCACATGAAAAGATGGTCAACATCATTAGTCATTAGGGAAACGCAAAACAAAACCACAATGAGATACCTCTTCATACCTACTAGAATGGCTATAAACAACAACAACAACAGAAAATAACAAGTGTTGGTGAGGATGTGGGAGAAATTGGAACCCTTGTGCTTTGCTGGTAGGAACTTAAAATGGTGCAGCTTCTGTGGAAAATAGTTTGGTGATTCCTCAAAAAGTCAAATGTACTATTACTATATGACTCAGAAATTGCACTCCTAGGTACATACCCAAAAGAACTGAAAATAGGGACTCAGATACTTGTACACCAATATCCAATGCAGCATTATTCACAATAGCCAAAAAGGGGAAACAACCCAAGCGTCCATCAACAGGTGAATGGATAAACAAAATATGATGTATACATACAATGGAATATTATTCAGCCATAAAAAGGAATGAAATTCCTATACATGCTACAACAAAGATGAATCTTGAAAACATTATCCTAAGTGAAACAGCCAGACACAAAAGGACAGATACATTATAATTCCACCTATATGAAATATCTAGAATAGGAAAATTCACAGAGACAGAAAGCTGGCTAGAGGTTACCAGGGCTAAAGGGAGGACAGAACAGGGTGTTATTGCTTAATGGGTACAGAGTTTCTATTTGGGGTGATGAAAACGTTTTGGAAATAGATATGGTGATGTTTGCACAACGTTGTGAATATAATTAATGCCACTGAATTGTACACTTAAAAATGATCAAAATGGCAAATTTTATGTTATATATACATTTTACCACAAAAAAAGAGGGTAATAGAAAAGGTAGGGTATAACTGATTATTTAATTTCTCATGTAAAACTAAATTGAACCCAGAGAGTATAATCAAAGAGAAAACCCAGATTTCTTGTAACTTTGAACTCAATAGCTATAAATGCACACAGGTTTCACAACAGCCTCTACTCAGACTGAGGCATGGGGCCACTGGGCATGGAGGACACTGAATAAACTCCAGTGGGGAAGGACCAGGGGTGCTGGAATCAGGTACCCACAAATGGGACTCCTCCAAAATGCACTCACTCAACAAATGTTCACTGGGCACCTATTATGTGCCAGGTACTGCACACACAATGGTAAACAGTCAGTAACCTGCCTGAGGAACTTGTACTTGGCCTGTCCTCTGAGGTCTGAGTAGAAGTGGCTTGGAGACCTGGACTGTGCTCAACCATCATGATGTCTTTCTTCATGGTTTGTTTCAGGTTTCACATGAAAGGACTGTGTAGATAGAAAAGCTGTATACAGGTGTGAGCTGCTGGTGTTATCATTACTATTATCACTAGTCACGTATTATATCTTCTTGGAAGATGCCAACCTAGCCAGTCTCCAACTCAAGGCCAAGGAAAGCAATCAGATGCTCCTGAGTGTGGGGAGAAGAGGTTCCAAGAAGAGAGCAGGGAACAGCGGTCAGCCTGTGCAAAGATGCAGAGGCTCAGGTCTCCACCCACAAGGAGCCCAAGGCTGTGGGCTCTTCTCCCCTGGAGCAGGCTGGCTTTCCTCCCTCCATGCTCGTTGGCTCCATGCCCCACCACGCGGTAGGGTCTTTGCTCATTATCTTCCTACGCACGTGCGCTTGTTTATGGCTCCTCTCTCTCTGCCTCATCAACCCACCCAAGCTCCAAGGCCTGGCTCACGGGAGGGAGACAGGAATTCTAACGGAAAAAGTTTAGATGGGCCTGGGTTCTGATCCAAATGCACCAGCTGTGGGTTTGAGCCTTTGCCATGTATAAAAATAGGGCTAGTCATACCCACATTCCAAGCCTGCTATACGGTAATAAGTGTCAAGGATTTGGCACACCACCCACCTCTTCCATAAAGTCTCCCCTGATCTCTGCAGCCCACTTGATCTCTCCTTCCTCTGAGAGCCTCACTCTTATTAGTGCCTCTCACTTGGTAATGAATCTTCTCTGTCCTGTAACGTCTCTTGTGATGAACCACTCCCACGTATTGTTATGGAACTCCTCCAAAATAACTTAACTTTCCATGTTTTCATGCTTATCTGCCCACTCCAACTGTAAGCCTCTTCACGTAGAGGCCAAATCTTATCCTCTTTTGTCTCCCTCCATGGTGACTAGCACTCAGTGGGTGCTAAATTGAAAATATATTTGAGGCAAATGGAGGGTCCACAGGCAACAGAGGAAAACCCCACAGGAAACAGAAAACATTCGGCTGAGAGTAATAGCCCATTCGCATTCTCTGCTCTGGATGAAACCATTCCCTGCCCATACTGGCACTTAATGAACACTCCATTCGTGAGTGAATGAAATCTGCTGATGCTCCCAGCTCATTAAGGTCAATTGTAGTGTGGCTAATCCAGGAAAATAGTTGATCTGAAGAAAATCCTCTCTTTCTGTGAATTTTAGAATGTCTTTGGAAACGGTGTTTATTTTCTTAGTTTTGTTTGACCATTAAAGTCAATGTAAAACAGTTAATTTAAAAAAAAAAGAGTCAATGTCCCATGAGCACAGCTCACCCTGCATTAGGGAAAGGTGGCCCAGGAGTAGGCTACAGGAGCAGAGGGCAGCTGGCCAGGAATGAAGATGTGTCACCAATAATCCACAAAGCAGACAATCCACTGTCAGAAACTAGACTTGTCACATGCTGTAGCCATCGTGTACCACGTCCCTTGGAGCTTAAAGGATTCCCCAGCCCCTTGGGCCAGGAGGCCCTCTGGGCCTGGGCACTAACCATCGGTCAAGACTCAGATGAGTCACAACATCCCTGGCCTCCAGCTCCTCATCTGAGAGAAGGCCAATTAGACCTGAGGCTCCCTGTCTTCCCTCCTACAAGCTTCATTGATTCCAATGAGCCTTCCTATCTTCCAGAAAGTCAAATGAGTCAGGGAAAAGGGAAAGAGATGCATTGAAAGCCCCTGGATTCTGGCCATCAGCCAAGCCTCAAGGGCAGGGACAGGGACAACAGCAGGTCACCTGTCTCCATCTCTCTCCTCGCAAAAAAACCCAAGGGTCCTTTACAGGCCCCTCTCCGGAGCTGCTGCCAGGCCAGGACACTGCCATAGAGCAGACCAGGTGCAGCTGACTTGGAGAAGCTGGGGAGGCCTCATCCCAGCTCAGCCCCTCTGAGGGAAAGCAAGCAGCTACTTCTTCCCATCCCATCCTCAACACTGGAATAAAAGTAATGGCTCAGATGCCTTAGCCCATTATATGTAACCCCTATCATGTGCCAGGTGTTCTATAGGCATTAGGCTATCTGAGTCCCAACACAACACCATGATGAAGTCATTATTGTCCCCATTTTTACAAATGAGGACCCTGACACTCTGGTTAAGATGCCTGGCCAAAGTCAAGCTGATAGTACACAGCAGATGTGGGATTTGAACTTTGGTCTGTCTGAAGCCAAAGCCTTTTACTTCTCAACTAGGCCCTCCACTGACTTCTGTCTATCACCAGGAGATTCAGAAGTCAAATAGAGGGAGCAATGGGACAGCCTTTAGTGGGTGCATGAGCCCCACACCCAAGACACCTCTCCCTCCTGACTGATTTATAGGGTGATCAACTGCCCCAGGTTGCCTGGGACTGAGGGGTTCCCCTGGACATGGGACTTGCAGCACTAAAACCAGTACATCTCGCGCAAACCGAGATGGTTGGCCATCCTATAACTAAGGCTTCTTTGTGCTTTGTGGCTCCAAAAGAAAGCAAACATATTTTCAGAATGCAAACATAATTGAGGGACATTATCAATGACTCCCACTCTGAGTAGGAGAATAGCTTTAGACCTGTCCTCCAGCACAGCCTCAAAGGCCCAGGTCACACAAAGACACCTTCTCTCTGTGTCCCAGCTCTGGGCCAAGACCATGAATGGCCAGTCTGGGTTGAGCCGGAGCTTGAGGGAGGTGGACGGAAGAGAAGAGATGCTTGGTAACTGAGGCCCATTGGGCCAGATTCTTTAGAGACGTTGCCCCCACCCAATGCTCACTACAACACCATAAGAGGCAATCACTAGCCCATTTTACAGATAGAATGGCCACAATCTTGGAGACCACTTAGAGGATCTTCTCAGAAGTCCCCCAAACATTTAAGAAGCCTGGATCCTGAAGGTCTTGCCCAGGAGGCTCCTTACCTAGGAATGTAGGCAGAATCTCCATGACACAAGCCCATGGGGAATCGTTTCTATGGGGAGGAAGATCAGGCTGTGCCACGCGCTCCTCCAGCCCTCACTGGGCAGCTGGTAGAGGATCTCACTCATGTCTGCCATCGCCAAATATGTGCATCCAGAGAGGAAGAGACCCATCCCCACCACAAGACCCTCACCAGGCACCACTAACCACTGTTGCCCGCCACATGAGAATGGAAAACCAAGAGGGCAAAGCCTCTCTCCAGCTATCCAAACACTCTCCTTCTAAGTCAGGCAGCACCTCCTCCAGGAAGCCGTAGTGTCAAGGACTACTCCAGCCTGCTATGAGACCTCCTCCCTTGACCTCACACCACCTCTCCACTATGTATCTTGCATTCTTGTCTTGTGATATTTACTATTTAACTTAATAAATAAGAGGATGAGCACGGGCGAGAGACCACCTCGGTTCAAATCCTGGTTCTCCCATATACTAGCTGTGTGACTTTGAACAGGTGGCTTAACCTCTCTGTGCCTCAAGTTACTCAAATGTGAAAGAGGTAGGGCATCCACCTCAAAGAGTGGTTGTGAGAATTAAATGAGTTAATAGGCATAAAGTGTTTAGAATAGTGCTTGGTACATAGTAAGCACTCAATAAATGCTTGCTATTATTATTATTTTAATACTAATATCAATGTTAGAAAAGCATTGTCTCCCTAGCTAGACTAGAAGTTCCTGGGATGCAGGACCAGAAACTGATACTTCCTTGATTATTCCCCATGTCAGGCAGCCTCCCACCAAGGTAGAGCTGTATAATCACTCCCTGTGGATCGACCTTTACAGAAGGCTGACAGTTCATTCATCTTACTTCCTAGAGCTGAGAGAGAAGTATGTTTGCCTGTCAGCGGCCAATGGCCACCTTTACCAACACCCCCAAGGATGGCCCCAAAATGTCTCATACTGAGATGAGCAGCAACAGAGACCTTGGAATGAGGCCCCAGGAGCAGAATTCAAGGAAGCCAGAGCCCTCTGGCTATCTCCCTCACTCCCTGGAAGTTGAGGGCCCACAGAGCGAACCCCTCCTCCCCCAGAAAAGCCAAAACTTTGTAGAAGAGTCCTGGAGTGAATCCCAGAGGCCTCAGTTCTCATCCTAGCTCTGTGCTGTGTGACCTTTCACAAGCCCCTTAACCTCTCTGGGTGTCTGTTTACTCAGTTGTTAAATGAGAGGGTTGTTCAAAAACCAATTACTTAGCTCCTTCCAATTCTGACATTTCAGGAGTCGATTTCAGAGGAAGAGAAAAGCAAGAATGAACATTACCAATCATTTCACAAGGAACTAACCCTCCTCAATCATTCATTCATTCATTCCACAAACATTGACTGGGCTTTTACTATATGCAAGCACTGTTCTGGATTCTAGCAGTGAAAAAAAAGAGACAAAATCTGATAATTACTGGAGATAAAGAGGGGTAGGGAGAGGCAGGGATGGGAGAAAAGGGATTGCATTTTAGATAGGGCCTTCAGGGAAGACCTCACTGAGAGGACGACATGGGAGCAGATCCCTGGAAAAACCGAGGGAGCAAGCGGGGCAGGTATCTGGGGAAAGCGTGCTCCAGGCAGAGGGAGCAGCAAGTGCCAAGCCTTGCGGAGGAAGTAACATGCACAACATCTTCCAGTTACCGCGGCGAGGTCTGGGAGGTCGTGGGCTGGGGTAGAGTGAGAGAGGAGGACAGAGACGGGAGCTGACTGGGGAGGTGGAGATTCGGCCACATAAGGACTCTGGCTTTTATTCAGTTAGGAGTCCAAATCATTAAGGCTTTAACATAAATGAACTTGACACTGCTCACTCATATGATTGTTCATTTTTAACATCTTCTTCTCCACCATGGACCTGCAGCCTATTTATGATTTTTATTATTACTTTCATTTGGGGGCAGAAAAACTGAAGCTTGGAGATATCTGTTTCTCTCTCAGGCCTACAGCCAAACTTGAGCCTGGTCTCCATTTCAGAATCTCAGAGTCTCCCACCTCCCGAAGGTGCAGCCTGGTCTAGAGTCAGACTCCTTGTGTTCTTTCCCGACCTCGTCCAAGGTGTCGCTCTGGGATCACACCTGATCCTGTCACCCTGCCCCAGCCCCCTGCTACCTGTCAACCCCTCTCCTCTCCCCTGGGCCTTCATATCCGCTGTTCTCCCTGCTGAAACACCCTTCCCTGCTGTGCCCATTCACTGTGTCCTACTATCCCTGCAGGTCTCAGCTCGGACGCCCCTTCCTGAGACTCTTCCCCACTCGCTCTAAAGAAAATCTTCCCGTTCAATGTTTTCATGGCTTCACGTTCTTCCCTTCAAAGCTCTTATTACACTTGTATTCTCATATTTATTTGTATCATTATTATTTTTTAATTAATGCCTCTCTCCTCCATCTGACTGTGAACTCGATCAGGACAGAGGCTACATCTGTTTCTGCTCACCTTTCTATCCCAGGCACTGGGACAACGCCCAGCACACACTCGAGGTCCCCAGTAAATACCTGCACAATAATTGAATGAAAGGATGAATGTGTGCCCCAAGCCTCCTGTTTATTGAGCACCCTGGTGGCACACAAAACAGGACCAGCTCAGGGCTCTGTGGAGGGCCCTGTGGGGGTGGCCAGAGCCGGCAACTAAGTGGGGAGGGGGCAGGGCTGGAAGGGGAAAGGCCTGAGCCTACAGAGCCCCTGATATCACACTAGACACTTCCCATGGGTTACCTCAGTGGCCACCACTAGTGTTGAGAGTTGCTTTCCCATCTTATAGCTAAGAGAACCGAGGCTCAGGAGGTAAGTTTCCCAGGTCACACTGCAGGCGTGTCTGTTGTCAAACCCAGTCGTTCTGATTCTGAAGTCTGTGCTCTTTCTGCTCTGCCCCAACTGCCCTGGCCTGGGCAGTTTCTAACCCAGCTCTGTCACTGATTTCCTCTGTGACCTTAGGCAAGTTACTGCCCCTCTCTGAGCTTCGTTTTCTCCATATATAAAATACAGAGGTTGGAATAGATGTCCCATGTCCTTTCCAGTTCTGAGATTTCATGACTTTAAGATTCTATGCTTCTAAATCCACAAAATCAAATCATGGGTGCTAAAGGAGCTAGCTCAACGTCAAGCACATAGTAGCGACTTTGTAAATGTTCGTTTCCTCCCTCCCTCCCTCTCTTCCTCCCTTTCCTCCTCCCAATTCCCTTTCCAAAGATTCTCTGCTTCACATCCCTCCTTGAGGCGCCTACGCTGTCCTGGTTCTTCTGGAAGACCCAGAGCACGGCCTGCCCCACTTCCCAGGAGACCCCGCCGGCTCTGACACCACACGGGGGTCTCCAGCCTCTCGTTCTCAGGCAGCCGTTCCAGCCGAGCTCCCCAGAGAGGCCCAGGGCCTTCCTGCACCCCATTCCTGCCTGCCTCCTGAAGGGGTGATTAGGTCTGCGTCCAGCACTGTGGGAAGAGAAGGAAGTGACAGGAAAAAACTCACACATATGGAGTACCTTCTACCAGGGACCAGGCCAGTCTCTTTGCTGTGTTATTTCATTTAATCCCCTGCAAAGAACCATTTTATCCCCATTTCACAAAAGGAAGAAACTAAGGCTCAAAGAGGTTAAGAAATTGCCCAGGATCACACATTCAGCAAGTGGCAGGAGCTGGGCTCTAACCCCCACCTGCTGACCCTGAGGCAGAGTCCATTTGCTGGCCCAGGGAATGGGCAAGGATCCACTCTGCACCAGCGACTATTCCCTTGAAAGCACCTTTTCTCTTCATATCTCTGTAACACTGGATGTACAGCCCTAGTGACTTAAGCCCATCAATCTCTCTGGCCACCCCCTTCCCACCTCTCCTTACTGCCTCCTCCAGAGTACCAGACTATAAAATGTTTACAAATTGTCCCTAGTGCTTGTCAGCTGCAGAAGACTTGTGCTTCTCAAAGACCCACATAGGGGGTTTGCCCCACCTTCCAAAGCCTGAAATAATTGGGTGCTCCCGTGCCTGAGGCCAGCCCCACCCAGCTGCAATCCTCAGAGAGCTGACAAGAGACCTAAAGGCTGGAGGCTTATAGCAATTGTAAGCCCCTGAGCCTAATAACCTGCCATGCTGGGGTCCTACTCACTTACAAGAAATACTGCAACACAAATGTGATTAGAACTTGCAGCCAACTGTGCTGGGGCTCCCCAGACCACAACAACTACAAGCAGCTGAGCATTACAACAGCTGGCCAGGAGCATAACTCAGCCTCCCTGGGCACCTACAGGGAGATCAAACAGGCCACAACAGAAGGACACACGTAGCCCACATAGGGGTCACTCCTGGAACATTGAGAACTGAGGGAAGCCCACTGAAGGCCTCCTAAGGCATCACTTATATAAGGTCACCTATCCAAGAGCAGGAGACGTAGCTGACCTACCTAATACATAGACACAAGCACAGGGAAAGAGGCAAAATGAGGAGGCAAAGGAATACATTCCAAGTAAGGGAACAGGACAAAACCCCAGAAAAGGAACTAAGTGAAACAGAAATGAGCAACCTACCCAACAGAGAGTTCAAACAAAGAGTGTTAAGGATGCTCACTGATCTGGGGAGAAGAATAGATGAACTCAGTGAGAATGTCAACAAAGAAATGGAAGATATAAAAAAGAACCAATCAGAAATGAAGAATACAATACTGGAAATGAAAAATTCACTAGAGGGACTCGAAAGCAGAGTAGAGGATACAGAAGAACGGATCTGCAAACTGGACAAAAGACTAGAAGAAAATACCCAAGCTGAACAGGTAAAAGAGAAAAGAATTAAAAAGAGTGAGGACAGTCTAAGGGACTTCTGGGACAACATCAAGCACACTAACATCCATGTTATAGGTGTCCCGGAAGGAGAAGAGTGAGACAAAGGGGCAGAGAATCTATTTGAAGAAATAATAGATGAAAACTTCCCTAACCTAAGGAAGGAAACAGACATCTAGGTACAGGAATCACAGAGAGCCCCAAACAAGATAAACCCAAAGAGGCCCACACCAAGACACATCATAATCAAAATGTCCAGAATTAAAGATAAAGAGAGAATCCTAAAAGCCACAAGAGAGAGACAAGTTACATACAAAGGAAACCCCATAAGGCTATCAGCTGACTTCTCAGTGGAAACCTTACAGGCTAGAAGAGAGTGGCACAATATATTTAAAGTGCTAAAAGCAAAAAAACTTACAGCCAAGAATACTCTATCCCCCAAGGTTATCATTCAAAATGGAAAGAGAGATCAAAAATTTCCCAGACAAGCAAAAATTAAAGGAGTTTGTCAACAAGAAACCAGTGCTACAAGAAATGTTAAAGGGACTGATTTAAGGGGAAAAAAGAAGACCGCAAATAGGAAAAATTATCTATTTCCATGATAAGAGGATAATGGATACAAATGCACAAAAAAGAGGTTAGATATGATATCAAAAACATAAAATGAGGGAGGAGGGGAGTTAAAGAGTAGAGCTTTCAGACAGAGGTCAAACTAAAGAGACCATCAATTCTGTATAGAAGGAGAAAGGAACAGAGAAGGACTACTAAAAGACTGAGGGAAAAAAAAAGTTAAATAATGGCGGTAAATACTTATCAATAGATACTTTAAATGTCAATGGACTAAATGCTCCAATTAAAAGCCATAGGGTGGCTGATTGGATAAAACAACAAGACCCATATATATGCTGCATACAAGAGACACACTTCAGACCTAAAGACACTCACAAACTGAAAGTGAAGGGATGGAAAAAGATACTCCACGCAAATGGCAATGAAAAGAAAGCTGGGGTAGCAATACTCATATCAGACAAAATAGACTTTAAAACAAAAACTGTGAAAAGAGACAAAGAAGGGCATTACATAATGATCAAGGGAACAATCCAACAAGAGGATATAACACTTGGAAATATCTACACCCAATGTAGGTGCACCTAAATATATAAAGCAATTATTAACAGACATAAAAACAGAAATAGACAGTAACACAATAATAGTAGGGGACTTTAACACTCCACTTACACCAATGGATAGATCACCCAAACAGAAAATCAATAAGGAAACATTGGCCTTAAATGACACACTAGAACAGATGGACCTAGTAGATATATACAGAGCATTCCATCCAAAAACTGAGGAATACACGTTCTTTTCAAATGCACGTGGAACATTCCACAAAACAAGTCTCCATTTGTGGATTTAAGAAGATTGAAATAATACCAAGCATCTTTTCTGACCACAACGGTATGAAACTAGAAATCCACTATAGGAAGAAAATCAGAAAAGACACAAATATATGGAGATTAAACAAAATGCTACTGAACAACGATTGGGTCAACAAAGAAATCAAAGGAGAAATCAAAAAATACCTAGAGACAAATGAAAATGAAAATACGACATGCCAGAATTTATGGGATACAGCAAAAGCGGTTCTAAGAGGAAAGTTTATAGCAATACAGGCCTATCTCAACAAACAAGAAAAATCTCAAATAAACAATCTAACAATGCACCTAAAGGAACTGGAAAAAGAAGACGAAACAAAGCCCAAAATCAGTAGAAGAAGGGAAATAATAAAAATCAGAGCAGAAATAAATGAAATAGAGACTAAAAAAAAATAGAAAAAATTAATAAAACCAAGAGCTGGTTCTTTGAAAAGATAAACAAAATTGACAAACCTTGAGCTAGACTCACCAAGAACAAAAGAGGGAAGGCACATATAAGTAAAATCAAAAATGAAAGAAGGGAAATTACAACAGACACCTCAGAAATACAAAAGATTAAAAGAGAATACTATGAAAAGCTATATGCCAACCAATTAGACAATCTGGAAGAAATGGATAAATTCTTAGAATCATACAACCTTCCAGAACTGGATCAAGAAGAAATAGATAATTTGAATAGACCAATCACCAGTAAGGAGATCGAAACAGTAATAAAAAAACTCCCCAAAAATGAAAGTCCAGGACCAGATGGCTTCCCTGGTGAATTCTACCAAACATTCAAAGAAGACTTAATACCTATCCTTCTCAAAATCTTCCAAAAAATTGAGGAGGGGGGGAATCTCCCTAACTCATTCTATGAAGCCGACATTACCCTGATACCAAAACCAGACAAGGACAACACAAAAAAAAAGAAAATTACAGGCCAATATCACTGATGAACATGGATGCAAAAATCCTCAACAAAATACTAGCAAACCACATACAACAATACGTTAAAAAGATTATACACCATGATCAAGTGGGATTTATTCCAGGTATGCAGGGATGGTTCAACATTCACAAATCAATCAACGTAATACACCACATTAATAAAATGAAGAATAAAAATCACATGATCATTTCAATAGATGCAGAGAAAGCATTTCACAAGATACAGCATCCATTTATGATAAAAACTCTGAATAAAATGGGTATAGAAGGAAAGTACCTCAATATAATAAAGGCCATATATGACAAACCCACAGCTAATACCATCCTCAATGGTGAAAGACTGAAAGCTATCCCTCTAAGAACAGGAAGCAGATAAGGATGCCCACTGTCACCACTCCTATTTAACATAGTACTGGAAGTCCTAGCCAGAGCAATCAGGCAAGAAAAAGAAATAAAAGGGATCCGAATTGGAAAGGAAGAACTGAAACTGTAACTATTTGCAGATGACATGATTTTATATATAGAAAACCCTAAAGAATCCACCAAAAAACTTTTAGAAGTAATAAACGAATACGGTAAAGTTGCAGGATACAAAATCAACATACAAAAATCAGTTGCATTTCTATACACTAACAACGAAGCAGCAGAAAGAGAAATTAAGAATACAATCCCATTTACAATTGCAACAAAAAGAATAAAATGCCTAGGAATAAACTTAACCAAAGAGGTCAAAGATCTGTACACTGAAAATTATAAAACATTGCTGAAAGAAATTGAAGAAGACACAAAGAAATGGAAAGATACTCCGTATTCTTGGATTGGAAGAATTAACATAGTTAAGATGTCCATACTTCCTAAAGCAATCTATAGATTCAATGCAATCCCTATCAAAGTTCCAACAACATTTTTCACAGAAATAGACAAAGAATCCTAAAATGTATATGGAACAACAAAAGACCCCGAATAGCTAAAGGAATCCTGAGAAAAAAGAACGAAGCTGAAAGTATCAAACTCCCTGATTTCAAAATATACTACAAAGCCATAGTAACCAAAACAGCATAGTACTGGCACAAAAACAGACACACAGATCAATGGAATAGAATCGAAAGCCCAGAAATAAACCCACACATCTATGGACAGCTAATCTTCGACAAAGGAGCCAAGAACATACAATGGAGAAAAGAAAGTCTCTTCAACAAATGGTGTTGGGAAAACTGGACAGCCACATGCAAAAAAATGAAAGTAGACCCTTACCTTACACCATACACAAAAATTAACTCAAAACGGATTAAAGACTTGAACGTAAGACCTGAAACTATGAAACTTCTAGAAGAAAACATAGGCAGTACGCTCTTCGACATCGGTCTTAGCAACATATTTTCAAGCACCATGTCTGACCAGGCAAGAGAAACAATAGAAAAAATAAACAAATGGGACTACATCAAACTAAAAAGCTTCTGCACAGCAAAGGAAACCATCAACAAAACAAAAAGACAACCTAACAATTGGGAGAAGATATTTCCAAACCATACATCTGATAAGGGGTTAATCTCCAAAATATATAAAGAACTCATGCATCTCAACAACAAAAAAACTAACAAGCCAATTAAAAAATGGGTAAAAGACCTGAACACACATTTCTCCAAAGAAGATATACCGATGGTCAACAGACACATGAAAAGATGTTCAAAATCATTAACTATCAGGGAAATGCAAATCAAAACTACAATGAGATATCACCTCATGCCCGTCAGAATGGCTATAATTAACAAGACAGGAAACAACATGTGTTGGAGAGGATGTGGAGAGAAGGGAACTCTCATACACTGCTGGTGGGAGTGCAAACTGGTGCAGCCACTACGGAAAACAGTATGGAGATTCCTCAAAAAATTAAGGATAGAACTACCATATGACCCAGCTATTCCACTGCTGGGTATTTATGCAAAGAACTTGAAAACACCAATGCATAAAGATACATGCACCCCTGTGTTCACTGCAGCGTTATTCACAATAGCCAAGACGTGGAAGCAACCTAAGTGCCCACCAAGGGACAAATGGATAAAGAAGATGTGGTATATATACACGATGGAATACTACTCAGCCATAAGAAATGATGAAATCCAGCCATTTGTGACAACATGGATGAACATTGAGGGTATCATGCAAAGTGAAATAAGTCAGAAGGAGAAGGTCAAATACCGTATGATCTCCCTCATTAAGTAGTAGATAATAACAACAACATACAAACACATAGAGACATAGATTGGATTGGTGGTTACCAGAGGGGACTGTGGGAGGGAGGAGGGCGAAAGGGATAATTCGGCACAAGTGTGTGGTGATGGGTTGTAGTTAGTATTTGGGTGGTAAACATGATATAATCTATGCAGAAATAGAAGTATAATGATGTACACCTGAAATTTATACAATGTTATAAACCAATGTTACTGCAATAAACAAAAAATTAAAAAAATTGTCCCTAGTGTTTCCAGAAGGATGGCATGGCCTCAGCCACTGCACCAAGGAAATAACGTCCAGAAGTTGACTCAATTCCATCTGGGGGCCAGATCTTCCAATAAATACAGTCCTCTGGCTGGTACCGAGAAAGAAGGGTGAACCCCTCCTCCCCAGCTCACAGCTGCTGTCCATGAGGGCTTTCTAGAAATAGACTCAGGTAAGACATGAATGTGAACACCACCAGGTACCCTAGATATGATCAGGGCCCTGGCTGGGGCTATAGGAAGAATGGGGAAGGGATGCCTGCATTTTCTAAAGGCTCCTCCTGAAAGCTCTGCTCTCAAGGAGTATGGTGGGTTGGGGGAAAGGGGGTGAGTGGGAACATATCAGCGATGCTCTGTGAGGCAGCCTGAGCAGGAGACTCAGGTGAGAGCAAAATCCCCGGCAGGATGTTTCTGGTGCCTGCTGTCTTCTCTCACTTGTTCTGCCCTTGCCTGGGATGGAAGAGGAGCCCTCAGAGATGGAGGGGTTGGCCTCATCTGAGGAGCAAAATTCCACAGGTCAGGCAAAGCCAGCCCAAGGTGACTAGACCCCTCACCTAGCTCACTGAAAATCTCAGCTGGAACCTTTTGTCCTCGAGGAGGCCCTCCAAGACCCCCAGAAGAGGGCACACCTCCTGTCTATGCTCTCATGGCTTCCTGGACGTCTCCTCCATGGCTCTTATCAGCATTTCACTAATTACCTACAGAACTTCAATGCCCAACTCCCCCAAGCACTGTGAACTCTACTGGCAGGGAACCTGTCTGTCTAGTTCACAGTCACATCCCCAGTACCTCCACAGGGTCTGACACGTAGAAGCTGCTTGATAAAAATCTATAGAATGAGTGTTACCAGCAAGGTGGAATCCAAGGCCTGGTTCAGGCTGACTGGACCTGGCAGAGGCCAATCCCCTACACCAGGTCCCAGACAGACCCTACACTGGATTAGATGGGAAAACGTACGTGAGAACAACCAGTGGCACATAGTAGGCAAGCAATTCAGGTTTGCTGACTCTGCCAGAATCTGGAAAACCACCCCCAGGGAACCATTCATGTCTCAGCCATCCTGCCAGCTTTTAATCCCGTAAACATGGTTGTCATCACTCTGAGTGAGTAGGAGAGGGGGTGTGTATTTACGTCTACGCTCTACTTTAAACTAATAAGAAACATAGAGTCTGTGCCAACCGATTTTCTCCCCCACACATTACATACAAAGCATTATGTAGACGCTTTCATTTATGTTGATACAACGTGCAGAACACATCCACATATATTAACGCAGCCCCGAGGCATCGTAGACATCACCACCGCCATTTTACTGATGAGGAAAGTGGGGCCAGCTTTTAAAGTCACTCAGTGAGCATACGGCTGAGTCAAGGCTCAAAGCCAAGCCCTGTCTTATTCTACACTGGCCCGCCTCAACCATTCTTCCTGTCACACCACAGTCTCATTACCCGTGACCTACCCAGGCCAGAGGCCCCTGTCTTAGACGAAGCTGCGTGTGCACTGAAGCATGGGGTCTGGGTTGGGAGGGAGATGGAGAAAGAAGGAAGCCAGGAATCCAGCAACTTTCCCCCAAACATACAGCTCCCTGACCAGGCAGCAAGCTGGGCTGGAAAGATCACTGGACCCAGAATCACGCAGAACCAGCTGTGTGACCTTGGACAAATTCGCTTACCCCTCTGAGCCTGACTTTCCATCTAGGGTTCATAGTGATGACTGGATAAAATAAAGAGGTGAGAGCTCCCAGCATAGGGCCCAGCATGTAGTGAAGGAGGCTCCACTACTCTGTGGCCTTGCCCAGCTACCCAGAAATCACAGAGCTCAGGAAAAACCCTTCCCCTCCCTTGAATTAGGAGCTAGCTGTTGCAGCACATCTCTTTCCTACCCAGAAGAGTCTTCCCAGAAGAACTGTGGTCAGGCAGGGATCCCAGCACCAGGACTCCGCAAAAAGAATGCCAGGGAAGTTCCCCACTTCCCTGCCAGCAGCTAATGGTACCCCCAAGAGTACAGCCTGGGAACGAAGTTCTCCTTCCATCCCTCCCTTCCAAATCCAATGGAAATGACTGAAAAGTATTCCAGGAGAGCAGATGTCCATCTTGGAAAGGGGCTTTCCCGACAATCTGGAAGTCAGCAGGAGGTAGCGGTCCCCATCTCATTGCCACTAAGAGGCTCTAATGGATGGGGGTGCCTGCCCAAGGAGAGCTATGTCAGTGCAAGGAACACGTCACCTTCCCTGGGAATGGCCTCCAGGGAAGGTTGGGGGAATCCCTTCGGGCTCCTGCTTTCCTCTAGAATCATACTCACAAGTGGGGAGCACCCCAGCGCACTGCTGCCCCACTGTGAGTCTAGCTCTCTCCTCCAGAGCTGGGAGGCATGGTGGGAGAGGGGCCAGGAAAGGGGCAGCAAGGCAAGACCACCACTTCTACACAGGCCACAGGAGAGCAGTGGTCCTAAGCTCCCATACCATCTGGCTCTCCTGCTTGATTTCTGTCCCCATGGTCCTCCTGGAGACTGGAGGACTCGGAAGGGCCCCTCTCAGCAGGAGCTCTCCCAGCCCCTGCATCTAAGTAAGCGAGGCCCAGCTGCCACTACATCTTCCAACTCCCTCACCTAATCAGAGTTAGACAGGCCCTAGCACCAATAGGTTAAATGTCCCTTGACGTCCCACCACCTTCTGCAGACTCATGGTGTCCTGTGGTCTGGACACACTTTAGCATGTACAGCCCATAGAGTCATAGAATAGTGGACCTGGAAAGCGCCTGGATGAAAATCTCATCTAACCTCTTCACTGTATAAAATGAGGATGCTAAGACCCAAAGAAGTTAAGAGATGTGTCAAAGGTCACCCAGCTTGTTCTCAGGTTGACGTGTGTTTGTTTGGGCTCCCAAAAAGATTGTGTAGCTCCTAGAGGAAAAGGCCCTGAGTCCCACACAGCACATGGGCATTCATGAAATAGTGAGCTCAGGCCACACTTGTTGACAGATGGATGGATCACCAGGGAGGGCTCGGGAGTGAGAACAAGCGCCTGTCACCACGGGGCCCTGGGCACGCACCCAGAGTCTCTCTGGACTTCTCTCTGCTTCTGACCTGGAACTAGAACTCCCAATCCACATAGAGCATGGCCTCACCTAAAAAAGGCAGGAACAGCCCTGTACTCCCAAGGCTTAGCACAGGCCTAGGAATAGAGCAGGACTCAATGACAACAGACTGTGGGAGTGGGGACAGGGAGAGGGAACTCTGCAGTGGGGCTCGCTGCCCCTACTCTACCACATTCCCACTGTGCTAGCCTGGAGTCAGAGTTAGCAAGCTCTACCACTAATGGGCTAACAGTCCCTTGGTGTCTGACAGGACTGTGAGTCCGAGGACATGGGTGTGTGACCCAAGGACATTCTCTTCACCCAGGGTTCCCGGGAGGCTTACAGCCAGGGCGGGCAGATGGAGGCAGGAAGGCTGCACTGCAGCTCCGCCACCACCTCCCACTGCCATCACTATACCTCCCTGCCCCTAAATCTACCTCCACCTCTTTGTGCTGGCCAGCCCAGCCCCACCCTTAACTGAAGGCTTGGTGGAAGTAAAAAAACAGATCTTCTTCTAGGTTTTGGTTTCCATAACAGCAGGTAGCTCTCCCCAGCGTTTGTCAAACAAAGGGATGGGTGATGAGGGAGGGGGTTCAGCTGGTTCCGTTAAAGAGCTTCTCAGGAGGCGAATAGGTGGGGCTCAGGGCAGAGCTCTCAGAGCTCAGCAAGGCACTCGCTTTGTCTTCAAAAAGCTAAAGAAAAAAGATCATCGTTGTCAAAGGTAGACCCGGGCTACCCTAATCAACGTGCTTCCCCATGAACAGGCAGACACATCTGCATTCCCTTCCTGGGCCAGCCACTCAAGCCACTCCCTGAGCCCAGGGTCCTCTCATTTGTAAGATAATGTAACAGTACCCATTTCACCTGCTGCACAAAGTTGAGAGGCTCAAATGAGAGAGCACGTGAGAGTGTGCTTTATTAAGAAAGAAAATTAATATTCACCATGAACTTACCATGTGCCAAGCACTTTTAGATATTTTCTTCTAGAGTTTTCACAACACTCCTATGTGCTCCATATTATTATTATCCTGACTATAAAGCTAAGAAAACTGATGCTCAGAGAGGTTAAGTGATGTGCCCCAGGACACATAGCTTAGTAGTAGTAAAACCAAGGTCAGAACCCAGAATCTGACTCCAAAGCCTGTGTTCCTTCTCCCAACACCACACTGTCTCAACAAAAGAAGCAAGCATTGCTTTTTATGAAGAGGCCAGTGAGTCTTCAAACTGAAAATGCTGCCCTCATGAAGCCAACCTCTATTGCTAGGACACATCCATTTGCCCCAGGAAGGCCATTGGGCAAATCAAAGCCAACCCGCCCCTACTATCTTGAGACAATACAACACGAGGTCAACCCAGGGGCCAACCTCTCACCGTCCCTGCCTTTGTGGCCATCCGTTGTCATGATGCTTGCTTGGTGGTGGTGGTGGTGGTGGTTTCAACAATTGCCTAGTCATGAAGCAATTAGTTGGGAGGAAACAGAATCATGGAACTTTGAGCTGAAGGGGACCTCTAAGAGCCAGTTCAAGCTCCTCATTGGATAGTTGAGAGAACTGACATCCAGAGAAGGTCAGTCACTTGTTGAAGGTCACACAGCCAGTCAGTGGCCAAGGCTAGAGCAGAATCTACCATCCTCTGACTCCCAGTCCAAATCCCTGTTTTCTCCACATCCCAACCACTCTGACATCTGTCAGCTTCTGGTCCTCAAGGGGGCCAGGTGTGGGCCTATAGTATCTGCTCTCCTGACTTAGGAAAAACAGGGACACTAGGTAAGAGAGTTATGTTGCAGCCAGGAATGACATTAATTCGTTGGCATCATGCACTAAGTCACTAGCCTAAGTTCTACCCATTGAGATGTCAACATGAAAAGTCCTCTCAGAAATCCCTCAAGGTTGGAAGAAGCCAATCTCCAACAGGGAGGCATAGGCGGCACTCTTGAGGCAGTGGTGGCCCACTTGTCCCCTGGCAGGGTCAGAGGAGGCCAAACTCTTCACTTCAGTTCAGGCTGCCCCCAGCAATCCCCATGATAGCACCTGGGCACCTTGACCTGGAGAGTCTCACGTGTCACTCCTCCCCCTGCAGCCCCACCCACCAGTCCTCACCCCCCATCCCTCCACCAACACTGCTGAGAGCTCACCTCCTCTCTGAAGTCCACCCTGGCCACCTCCACTCTGTCCTGGTTACTTGGCAGCATCCCATCCCACTTTTTCCTCCTTTGGCTCACAATTGATTTGTGCCTTTTTTTCGTGTCACCTCAGTGTCTGCATGTCATCTCTTATGTGTTTGTGTGTTGTGTTTGTCCACCCCTAAACTGCACAGTCCCTGAGGACAGGGTCTGCGTATCTATTTTTAACACAGCCCCTGACGGGGTCTACACACAGTGGGCTGCACCAGGCCAGTGTGACCAGCTCTTTTGCTCAACACTTCTTGATGGTGCCAGCGACCTGTGAAAGGTCCAGGCCATGACCAAGAGAAGTGAAAAGGAAGGGGAAGGGGGAGGCTGGGTAATGCACCAATCAGATCTTCAGTCCAAAATAATGCAGGGAGGAGAGGAAACCTGACCGAGTCGCTCCTGTGCGCCAGACACTGTCCGGGTACTTTACAAATGCTCTCGCTACAATCCTTTGAGCTATATACTTCTATTTCCCACTTCACAGATGGGGAAACCAGATCAAAGACGTTAAACAACTTGTGTAAATTCATACGATTGATTAGTAACCAGTAGAGCTAGGCTCTCAGTGCTGTTTTCCGACGCTGACCCCATGCTCTGCACTCTCCCCACGGCGAACAAGTTCCTTGAGGACAAGGACGTCATGGTTACATGTGTTTATTCCATTTGTTTTCGCTGCTGTATCCTCAATGCCTAGGACTGTGCCAGGCACTCAGAAGACACTTCATAAATAGTTGCTGAATGAAGGAGCAAAGGAATGAATGAATACCGCGCTGCCTCTCCCCAGCAGGGCAGAACAAGGGCTCATGATGGCAGGTTACTGGGCTCTATGGCCAGGAATCTTGGACAGCTGTTTGTTCCTTTTCTCCACCCAGAACAGCATCAATATACTAAGCTTCCTCCAAAGGCCACATGGAGGATGGCTGGGTTTACCAGGTGTGGGATGCAGGTGGGCATGGAAGCATAAGCTGAACACAAAAGACTAGATCCTAAAAAGGTGGGGATTTAAAAACCTTCTCAGTGCTCTGCGCCTGCTGAGTCTGTGGCCCCTCTCCGGCCCATCCGGATCTGGCGCTTCCCCCACCCCAGGGCTCCCTCATCCCCATGGGGCATCCCCAACTGCCTTGACTGAGCTGGGCTGAAATTGGCCACGTTCCTTTTAAGCAGAGAAACTAACAGTTACGCCACCCACTCCGGCCCCATTCAAACCCTCAAGAGTCTGCTCCGGGCCCCAGGGCCAGCTGCTTTTCTCCACATTCCAGCCAAAAATAATACAAGAATGAAGCTGTTTGGTGGAGACTTAATCTAATCTTCATTGCTTCAGTTTTAAAATATCCTGCCTGGTTTAGGGTTTCTTATTACACACAGGGATGTGTTTTTAGTGAGACAGGTCTTAGCAGAAATGTCCTTGTTGTAATTAGAAACCCAGGCAGGCAGGGCCTGCGGTGAGGCATCGAAGCCAAACAGCAGATGCCCCTGCAGCAAGCTCTTCCCGAGCTGCCCAGGAGCTTGGTTCTCCCTCACTCCTGGGGATCTGGAAGGAGGAAAAGCCAGAGCTCTGGTAGAAGGACTGTGCTTTCCAACTCCCATGCATTCTCTTAGCAAAACTGTTGCTCCTTTAACATCCATCCCGTGTCTCCCCTCTCTCATCCCCAATCAGAATGGAGACTAAGATGTTGCCCGAGACTGCTGGAGAAGGATATATGGAGGAAAAAATTACCCCAAGAATTCCCCATGGACAGGGGAGAATTAAAGGCAAGCATTCCACTGGAGCCATGTCTCCAGAATCAGGGCTGGCTTTGAAAAATCAGGCACCAGAACAGGAGTCTCCAAGTGCGTATACACTTTTGTGTAAGTGCCGGGTGTAACTTCTTGGGCTTTTTGGCCCAGAATCTTCTTTGATCTGCCAGCATGGAGACTGCTAATCGAGGTTCAGGCTGCAGCTAGCTCCGGACCAGTGCCCATCCCCCGATCCCCACCAGATGTCACACGCTAGTCGGGGCTCAGGCCTCCTCTTCCCAGTGGCAAAGAGAAGGGGCTGAATGTCTGAGTTAGACTCTGTGTTCATGTGATGCTTGAAAGTATTCTAGGTAGCACCATGGGAATAAGCATGCTAGTTCCCCCAGCTCAGCCTTAATGGTCCCTCTTGATTAAGTGCAGGTGGTTTTCGGAATCACAGCAGGGGTTTCGGATTCGAGGATGTAAGGAAAGGCAGGAGTTCGGCCCCTTCACCCAATGCTAAGAACTCCTGCGAGTTGTGGGGAAAGGCTCTGGAGCCACGCAGGGAAAGAAAACACAGTGAAGATGTGACTCTGCTGCTGACAAGCCTTCTGTCTCCCACGTCCTGTATTATTTAGCGTGCACTCAGTGCGGGGTTCATGGAGGATTCAGTCCTCACAGCCTAATGAGGAATTCGTGTCATACATTCCACTTTACAGATGAACAAACCGAGGTCTGGAAGCTAAATGACCCACTGGAGTCACGAAGACAGACAGTGACAGGGTATAAAACTGCCAGGCCCCCAAATTTCAGCCTCAACACTGGCTCAGCATGCTGACCTGCCAACCTTAATTATCTCCTTCCTCCCTTTCCCACCAGGTATTAGATTTAATTAAATTAGCAGATCTCCATCGCAACAAGCCTGGCCATGCAGCCTGGACAGAACCCAGCCAGTGCAGCTCCTTCCTCTAAATTCTGCTTCTCAATATAATTCAATCTTCAATAAGTCACAGATGTGAAGTGTTTTATACAAAGCGTGGTGTATTGGCTAGAATCAAGGCTAACGGTCGTTCATGATGATTTCATTTTCCACATAACTTGCTCTGCTTTTCCTCTGTGGCATCATTTTCACCCTCTCCATACTCTGATCTGCATTTTGTTTGATCCAGACACTTTGCTCACATGCCGTCACCTCTAGCAATTGCATCACACATTTATATATATCTCACAGCATCACAGTCCTTGTGTGGCACAGCATAGGAAAAGGAAAACTTACAACAGCGTTTCTCACCTTCCTCGAACTAATTTAGAAAATGTGCTCCAAATTAAATAAATCAGGAACAAAAGTCTGAAACTGGAGATAGAATTTCAGAAGGGGGGGTGTTAAATAAATAGCAAAGAAATCTTGCAACATGATGGAAGCCTGTAAATTTTATAGGTTGTTTCTTTAATAAAAACAAACTCAATTGCTAACAACACAGTATTATTAAGCCGCCAACATTTAAAAATCTAATTTGGGCTGTTCTGCTGCTGTTTATGTTGCACATTGCCTTCATCTAGGGTAAGGAAGTCAGGTTGATAGGTTTGGTTTGGTTTCTAAACCAGGCTAATAGAGACTCCTTTAAAACCCAGCCCTTTTGCTTTCTAGCCATGCCTTGGTCACTAATGAGTTACAGCCCCAGGTTGAAGATGGACATGGCAGAAAGAAATTTAACACACATTCTGGAGCACCCATAAACCTCAAGGCCAAGGGAGAGGAGGCATGTTTCCAGTTAAGCTAGAACTCCATGAATTCAGGATTCTCCACTCACAAGACAGTAATTCTCCTTATTTCATCACTAACTTACTTCAAATGTGTTTATACAATTTATTGCTACTGAACTTCCAGGCAACTGGTGTAGAGTTAATGAAACCCAGCTTGGAGAAGCTTTGAGCTTTGAACAACTAACCACAGTTTAAATGGTTATGACATGCGGTCAAAGCCACAGCCCAGCCCCACTGCAGTTTCTGTGTTAGGACCTAGTCAAAAACCTTGTCATCTCACCTTTTGTGCCAAATAGATTGAAAAAAGGAAAAGTGCTGAAAAACAGCCTTCCATGTTTCTTCTCAAGGTTCCCAGCGTCTCTCCCTGACATTTTAACGTATCTATCTTACTAAATGCAAGGCAAAGCCCCTCCCCCAGCCCCCAAGTAAATATTTTAGTTGCAGTTTGAATTGGCAGCCAGTTGAAATCCTGAAATCCAGTTTGAATTTAACTGAACAGGGTCAGGCCTACAGAAAGCAATGTTGAGAGAGGGTATAATGGGGAGGCAACAAGCAACATTTAAAGTCAGACTCAGTGAAAGTCCAAAAGGCAATATAGAAATGTACAGCTGACACTGGACAGGAAAAGAAGTAAACTAGTCTTTTCTGAATTACTTGGACATCGATTTTTATTAATCCTTATTGTCACACGGCATTGCCCCCACCCAAGCTCTGTCCTGTGGGAAGTCCAGGAGGCTCCCTCTTTTTAAACAGTCCCATTTTGGAAGAGTAAAGGGAGGTACTGGACGTTCCACTGCCGCACAATAAAAGCCCCTTTTGAAAGCAGCACTTTCATTAACTTAAAGCAATCTATAGACTTAAAAGCAGAGAGCAGTAAACTCCCAGAAAGGATCATAAAACAGCCAGTCTCAAGTTGGGTACACTTCAGTGCAATTTGCACGAGGCATTTTACTGTGAGCGGTGGCCGGGCCCATCTCCCTCCAGTAACCCCTGCCCATTCTTCTCAGCAGCTTCTCTTTCTCTGGGCTTTCCTGCCTTTCGAGCTCACAAAGGGGAGGCGGTGACCGGGGAGTCTCCGTGGGGTCACGGCTCTCTCCCGCCCTCAGGCTCTCGGCGGGAGAGAGAGCGCACGAATTCCTAGCCTGCAAAACAACAGCCTTGGAGCTCCGCCGCCGGGCGGTTGCCGCGCCCCGGGCCGCCGCGGCCACTCGTGGCTCGCGCGTCTTCTGCGTCCTGGAAGCGCCGTCTGGCTGCTCCAGCGAGGGGTGCGAGGGTTGCGGAGGGCTGGGAGGGTGGGCTCATGATTGCAAGGAGGAAATTTCAAATCTTACTCCGGTAAACCCCCAACACCCTCTGCTTCCCTAGTTAGCCAGAGGGATAACCTCCCTCCCGGGTCGGGACTTCTCTCCCATCCCCCGAACTAGGCCTGAGCCCTGCACCTCGAGCGGGAGAACACGAGTCCAGAAACAGGAGACCCCCTCGCTTTCCCCAAAGTCCTGAAGCCTTGGGAAAGCCAGAATGGCAGGATAAGCGGGAGACCTAGGTCTCTGCGTAATATATCTTCTTGTGTTTGAATACCATCATTTTCTCAGATTTGGGGACGGGGGTCGCCTAAATCAGCCTACAATGCGAAGCTTTTGACTTTCACTAGTTGGAGAGCATTTGAAATCCGAAAAGTCAACACGATGGAGAAGTCCTGGGACGAGTGAGGTGAGGGTAGGGGACCCCGAGCTCCCCCTTTCCCGGCGGAACATAGCACAGGCGGCCGGGCATGTGGGCTTCCGGGCCGGGCCCGGGGGAAGCGCAGGCAGCGCCTGCGGGTCAAGAGCTGACGGCTGCGGTCAGGGCGCCGGAGTTCGAGCCAGCCCTGCCCTGGACCGCAGCCCCGACTCCCCAGGCCCGATGCGCCATCTCGCTGCTGGCGCCCCTCGCACAGGCCGCGGCCCCTGCGGGCCACTCTCAGCCACCCCGCTGTGCTGCGTCCGCAGACCCCCAAGTGGCTTTCAGAGCCCGCCGAGCCGCCAGGGTCGGGTCCTCGGATCCACTCCGAGCCCTGTGAGGCTGCCCTGTCGCTTCACCCAAAACGTCCCTTGGATTTGTCCGCTTCCCGGAATCGTTCTCCTAGGATCGGGTCCTGCGCGCAAGTCCTCTCCACCAGATCTGCTTTCGGGGAGAAGCAGCAGAAATTCGGGGCTCGCCTGCCATGGCTAGGATCAACTACTTTTATCGCCTACCTAAACGCTTTTCCACTCACAGAGCGTGGGGATCCGCGCGCGATCCTCCTTAAATTCCAATAGCCTCAACCCCAATAAAAAGCCGTGATCCCGTGGCTAAATCCTAAAAACGCCACCCATTCCCCCGATTCCAGCCTCCGACGTAATCTCAGGCCCCCAACTCCTATCTCCAGACCCCTGCTCTGGCCGGAGTGTAGATCCATCCCTAGCTACTCAATGGCCCTTCAATCCCGCTTCTGAAAACAGCCTGCATCCTATAACCCAAACTCTAGCCTGGCTCCGAAGCCCAGCCTTAATTCGGGGCTGATGCACAACCACCGCTCACCCCCCGCCCCACTCCCATTCGTAGCCCTGGTCTCCCCACCGCGCAGGAACCTCGGGCTCTCCGGCTAAAAGCCCCCGGAAAGGGCGGCCCGCTTCGCTCGTTTCTTCCTCAGGTTCGGGAGTCGGGAGAGCCCCGCATGCCAAACCTGCAAGAAACGCAAACTTTGCGCGGCAGACTCGGGACCCTGCCCCACTCCCCTCAGCTCCCTGCTCTTGGGCGCTTTCCGTCCTCGCCTCCCCCCCCCTTCTACGAACTCATGCCCTAGTTCTCCAGCCAGGAGGACTCCCGATTCCCAAGCCTCGCCATGGGCCCCTACGCCTCCCTCCACCTCACCAAAGACTCCCAAGAATCCGCGGAAAGCCAGTAACCCAACAAATTATCGCTCCTCCCGGGCTAGGGTCCGTGAGCATGGCCCCTGGGATCCTGGCTTCCCTGACCCACAGCTCGGGTTCCGCTGTCCCCACTGATCCCCCTGCAAACGCCCACTCGCCCTGGCTCCCCAGGCCCGGCCGGACGCGGCTGCGGCTCCTGACTCCAGTCACCCGGCCCAAGTCTGGGGCTGCTCCCGCTTCCAGCGGCTCGAAGGCAGCTTCAGGCTGGTGGCGCCGAGGAAGCGCCCGAAGCCGGGGAGAAAGCGAACCTGGCGCCGGCCTGCGGTTCCCAGCCTCGCCCGCGAAGCGCCCAGCCCCAAGCCGCCGGCACCCGGGCTCCGACCCGCGCGCTGGTCCCTACTCTCGGGTCCCCCGGCGCTCCTGGCGCACAGCTCCCCGCCCGCCCGCTACGGGGTCTTGGGCCCGCGGCGGTCCGAGTCCGCAGCCCCGCTCCTCGCACCCGCGGACAATGCGCGCCCGGCCACGGGCCCTAGCCGGGCGAGGCGGAGGCGGCGGAGGGCTGCGCTCTGGCCCGGCCGGAGCGCGGGCGGGCCGCGCGGCTCTGGCCGCCTCCTTCCCCGGCCTCGCCGCCACTCGCGCTGCTTCGCTCCGCGCTCTCCCGGCGCTTCCCCAGCTTCTCTCTGCACGCTCCCGCCGTCCCTCTCTGCTCCCTGCCTCCCTCCTCCCTGCTGCCTCCCTCTCTCTCCTCCCTGCTGCCTCCCTCTCTCCCTCTCTCCTCCTTGCCCTGTCGCAATGAATAATACTCTGGCTTGGGGACTGGAATAAAACACACGCGCTCTGAGGCAGCCGCCCGCAGCAGCAGCCGCCGCCGCCGCGCCGCCGCCGCCGCCTGCAAAAGCGTCTCTGACATGGAAATGAATGACAGCTTACCTGATGCCAATCTTCATCAGACTGACACCGGCGTGACAACACAGCCTATACTTCCCAGCACTGCTCGGGACGTCAGCGGCACAGGGACCCGCCCCCCGGAGCCCCCCCTTCACACACCTCCCCTCTCCCCACTCCCCCTTTCTCCCCACCCCCCCCATCACCCCCACCCACTCCAGGCCCCGGCCGCTTCCAAGTCGGAGGAGCCGCTGGAGTGTCTCCCTCTACTGGAGGCTTTTCTAAGACGTCAGGCGCGGGCCTTCTGCTGGCGGGGAGGCAGAACAGCGCAGGAGAGGCCTCAGACCTGGAGGTTGCCACTAATGGAGGAAGGCAGCGGACCCCCAAGGAACTCCGGAATACTGCCCCCCGCCCCCACGCCAAGTCCTCTTCAGCAAGCAATCGAGGCAGAGTTTTTCAAGACATCCTGTGCTGAGGAGATGGAGATGAGCGAAATTTTCTGTGCACCCCAAGAGAATTCGCCAGAAATTATAAAACTTAAAACTGGCAAGAAATCCGTCCTTCCACCCTCACTCCTCCCCCCACCCCCACCCGGTTCCTGCCTGGCTGGCCTCGTTTTTATGATTGCATTTGAATAATTCTCATTACCCTGGCCCCAGAAAAGGTGCTCAGATGTCACTCTGGTTACTTATTCCTATTCTCAAGAGCTTTTTCTACTGTGGACTTCCTGGGGCGTTTGGTTCACAGAAGGGAAGACTGTGTAATGGGGTGGGGCAGAGGGAGAGAGAAAAGGGTGTAGAGGCTTTGTCAGTAAATCGATTCTTTGCAAATGCCAGGCAAGCCTGTTCTAAGCCACTGCTACTTTCATTCCAAAACGTCCCCGAGTTCTGGGGGTCAGCAGGGTGTAATATAAAGAGAGAGACCAGCTGGGCTGTTTTGGCCTGGGCCTGCTGGGGTGGCTGTATATACTTCAGAGAGGAAACTCACCTAAATGCCTTCAGAGAGGAAGACCAGTGCAAGTGTGTGTGGTGGTACATGTGCCTTCTTTCATTCTACACGGATTACAATCCTACTAAGTGCCAGGTGTGGGCACCCAGCCCCCTATAGATGCAGGCTTGCTTCCACAACTTAGCACATGGCCCTCTGCATAAAGGGACAAGAGAATGCCTTCTTCTCCTTGAAATTTGCTCCCTGCTCCCTGTAGAGGAGTCGTTTCAGCCACAGTCAGGCAGCGATTGATCTTCTGACCCCAGGCCAGGCAGGGGGCCTGGATAAAGCCTAGACAAAGACTCTGGTGTAAGCCGGGAAAGCAGAAAGTGAAACCCAAGCAGGCCAGGTTTTCAGTAAAGAATCTGACCCAAGAAG
Source organism: Diceros bicornis minor (assembly GCF_020826845.1). Lineage (NCBI taxonomy): Eukaryota > Metazoa > Chordata > Mammalia > Perissodactyla > Rhinocerotidae > Diceros > Diceros bicornis. The sequence continues at coordinate 10,869,555 of NC_080746.1, forward strand.
TTGAAGGCTGCCCCTTGGCTCTTTCCAGGCCTCCAAGTTACTCCTCATCTCCCTCCATTATGGGCAAGGATGAGAGCGAATAGCATTCCATGGCTCAGAGGAGGCAACTGAGACCTTTTGTGCACCACATCCCAGATACACTAAAGACTGTCCAGATCCTCCCAGTCCCCCCAAATTCAACCTCCAAAGTTGCTTGTGGAAGAAACTTCTTTGAGAGCCCCCATCATAGAGGGAGTTGAATCCTCTCACCTTCACATAGAACCTCTGAAGACTTCACTAGGTGGATTTATGTCACCCCAGCCTCTGATCTGTGGTCAGAGACTCTGGCTGCTGACAGCATAATCACTATTATATATTATACATTGTATAATAATATAATAATAAGGAATGCACTTGCCCTTTCTATGTAGTACAGAAGCGGCCAGATTCTCCAACCCAGAGGCTGGAGGTCAGGCTGCCATAAACTCTCAGAGGGAAGCCCTCTTCAGATACAGGAGGGGGAGGGGAGCTCCATGTGCCCCTGCCTGGACCCCTGGAGGGAGGGTTTTCTCTCTTTCCCAGGGCTCGTAGTGCATTGCTGTAGCCTGCAGAGTCAGAGGGGAGAATCGGGCTGAATGTAAATACTTAACCCCATCAGAGAGGTGTCAGTGAGCCGTAAATAGTACTGTAGGCAAGAGCCATGCATCGCTGATTCACACTTGTCACGCCCTTGTTTCCTGAAATCCAGTTCGATACCCAACTCTTTCTTGACAGGGAGATCCATGGCCATGAGCCATTAGTTTTTGGAGACTTTTAAAGTACCATGATTTCCGCTAATACCCTTTTGATGCTTTAAAATGCACATTGTAATTTTAAGTAAATTTTTTTTAATTTTGTAATTTGCAAAAGCGTAAAAAATGATTATCTAAAATGTAACCATCCTTCTGATAATCATTCAAAGTAAATATTTGTCCTGGACCCACCAGAAGCTCAGCTAGAGCTAAGGATAAAGAGCAGAAACAAAGAAGTTCAAGTTACAGCTTGTGTCCTCAAAGAGCTTTCATTCTAGTTGAAGAAGACAAAGCACCAATATATAAAACATTAACAGTCATAAAAGAACTCAACAAATGACACAAGCTAGTAAATAATGAATGAAAAAACGAATCGACAATATGTCGAGTTCCATGAGTTCCATATCTAAATGTTGTCTCTGTTGGTGAGTAGAGAAGGGATAGACTGGAAATTAAGCCTGTAGAATTCACTTCACATACTCCACAGTCTCTCCCCCATTCTTCTTCTGAGGAGGAAGAAGAGGAGGAAGAGGGGCCCACATGTCATGTAAGTCACCAACACATCAACATTATAACCAAACAGGAGCTCCTCCCAATCCCAGTCATCACTTTTAAATGTTGGAGTTCCTCAGGCTGGAGTTCTGGGCCCTTGTGTCACTCTATTGGCGCTTGATTTGTCTTTAGTATAAGCAGCCAGCCCGGGCTGTCTCCTCTGAGCTCCAAACATGTGTAATCAAAGGCCTACGTGAATCCTGCCCCTATCACCCTATAAATAAAAATTTAAGACTTGTTTGTATTAGTCTACTTGGGCTGCCATAACAAAATACTACAGACTAGGTGGCCTATACAAGAGACACTTATTTTCTCCCGGTCCTGGAGGCTGCAAGTCCAAGACCAAGGTGTCACCAGGGTTGGTTCCTGGTGAGACTCTCTTCCTGGCTTGCAGATGGCACCTTCATGCTGTGCCCTCACGTGGCCTTTCCTCTCTGCGCACCACAGAGGAAAGAGCGCTATCGCTGGCAACTCTGCCTCTTTTTATAAGGACATCAGTCCTATTGGATTAGGGCCCCACCCTTATGACCTCATTTAACTTTACCTCCTTAAAGCCGGAGTCTCCAAATACAGTCACATTGGGAGTTAGGTCTTCAACATGTGAATTTAGCGGGGGGTACACAATTCAGTCCATAACACTGTCCATGTACCAATTCCCTGTATTCTCAACTTTATTATTTTTGATAAATCTTGATAGATTGTGAGTTCCTTGAGGATGGAGACAATATCTTATTTCATCTTAGAATCCTTAGAACCTGGTACAATGCTCAGTCCAGTCCATACTAAAGAAACACTTGTTGAGTTCAATTAAATGGAACTTATTTCTCCATCATGGCCCCAGTAGTTGAGGAACTTATCACCAGTCACCTGGAATATTTTGATGATTTCTTCAGTAATTTAATGCCTCCAATATCCCAATACTTCCTATACACTATCACCAGAATCTTCTTCCTAAAACAAAGGTTGGATCACACCTTGATTTCCCCTCAAAATCTTCATTTCCATTTCCATTTGAAAGCTCAAAATCCAGTTTTCCATTGCCTATAAGATTTAGCCTAAAATGTTTATTGAGCCCTATAATAAAAAGAAGAGCCTTGAATGCCGCATTCCTTAGCATGGCATTCTAGCTCCTCCTCCTCATGTGGCCCTGATCTACCTGGCAGGCTAATCTCCTGTATTCCTGCCTACACCTCCCCAACTCCACCTTCAGTGGTTCCTCGTGTTGTCCCAGGGCCTTCCTGCATGAGAATCCCATGGGAAACTTCTTGGTTTCTAATTCTACCCCTGCAGAAAGTTGGTCTGGAGAAGGGCCTGGGAACTCATATTTTAAAATCTGCTGCATGAAAAGAATGAGAAGATGAGCCACAGAATGGGAGAAAATATTTGCAAAAGACACCTGATAAAGGACTGTTACCCAAAATATATAAAGAACTCTTAAAATTCAACAATAAGAAGGGGCCAGCCCAGTGGCATAGCTGTTAAGTTCGTGCGCTCTGCTTCAGTGACCAGGGGTTCACAGGTTCGGATCCCAGGCGTGGACCAACGCACCGCCTGTCAAGCCATGTTGTGGGGGTGTCCCATATAAAGTAGAGGAAGATGGGCACGGATGTTAGCCCAGGCCCAATCTGCCTCAGCAAAAAGGGGAAGATTGGCAACGGATGTTAGCTCAGGGCTAATCTTCCTCACACACACAAAAAATTCAACAATAAGAAGACAAATAACCTAGTTAAAAAATGAGCAGAAGATCTGAACAGACACCTCACTAAAGCAGATATACAGATGGCAAGTAAGCATATGAAAAGATGTTCAACATCACAGGTCATTAGGGAATTGCAAATTAAAACAACGAGATACCACTACATACCTATTAGAACACAGACAAGACCAAATGCTGGCAAAGATGTGAAGCAACAGGAACTCTCATTCATTGCTGATGGAGACGCAAAATGATACAGGCACTGTGGAAGACAGTTTGACAGTTTCTCACAAAACTAAATATACTCTTACCATATGATCCAGCAATTGTACTCCCTGGTATTTACTCAAATGGATTGAAAACTTATGTCTACACAAAAACTTGCACACAGATGTTTATAGCAATTTTATTCATAATTACCAAATCTTGGAAGCAACCAAGATGTCCTTCAGTAGGTGAGTGGGTAAATATACTATGGTACATCCAGACAATGGAATATTGTTCAGCACTAAAAAGAAATGAGCTACCAAGCATGAGAAGACATGGAGGAAACTTAAATGCATATTACTAAGTGAAAGAAGCCAATCTGAAAAGGCTACACACTGTATGATTCCAACTATAAGACATTCTGAAAAAGGCAAAACGATGGAGACAGTAAAAGGATCAGTGGTTGCCACTGATGGGAGGGTGGGGATGAATAGGCAGAGCACAGAGGATTTTGGGGGCAGTGAAACTACTCTGTATGATACCATAATGATGGATACTGTCATTATACATTTGTCCAAACCCATAGAATGTACAACACCAAGAGTGAACCCTATGTAGGTTCATCAGTTATAACAAATGTTCCATTCTGGTGGGGGATGTTGATAATGGAGGATGCTGTGTGCGTGGTGCGGGGGCAATCTCCATACTTTCTGTTCAATTTTTCTGTGAACCAAAAATTGCTCTAAAAAATAAAGTTTATTAATTTAAAAAAAAAAACCACTGCACTGGAGAGGTTTAGGCACTTCCCCCAGCGCTCACTGAAGCCTGCACACCCCACGTGCTCTCAACCCTTCCTGCACTTGCTCACTCTGTTCCTTCAGCCTCGACTTTTCATTCCCCCTTTCCCTACCTTCCAAAATTCTATCTGCTGTTAAGACTCAGCTGAAATATCACCTCTTTTCAAAACTTCCTTGGCTCCCCTGGGAGACTGCGCCAGCTTTGGAGTCACACGGACCTGGCTCACATCTTCACCCTGAGACAAGATACTATAGCCATGTGTCTGGGAGGTTCCTGACACTCTTCAAGTTTCAGTTTCTACTTTTGTGAAATGAGGATGATCATAGTATCCAACTCGTGAGCCCACGGGAATTAGATAAAACAATGCAAGCAAGAGCTCAGCACAGTCCCTGGCACACGAGAGGCTCTCTAGTAGACAGAGCCATTAGATTTAAGAGCCCTAACCCAGGGCTTCTGCGGCACCTGCCTGCACCTTTATTACAGCGCCTGTTTAATTGGCCTGAGGAGGGGAGACGACGTTTACTGAGAATGCTGACGGGCTCTGAGGGATGTAAACACAGACACTGCCGGGCAAGGAGGAGGAAAGGGGTGCTTACTCTCTGCCTAAGGCCTCCTTCCTGACCCTGGAACCAGAGGGACTCAGGCGCCAGGGCCAAGCGAGGAAGATTCCATTCTTTTTGTTTGTTTGTTTGTTTGTTTGTTTGGTGAATTCAGCTTCCTTAATTAATGTAATTGTTTGAACTGAATAACTGAAATGCCCAAGTTTTTCTTTGCTTTGCATCCATTAATCCAACTGACAAGTTAAATGTTAAATTCTTATAATCTACATTTTTCCATAATATTTTAAAAACATTTTAGTTCTGCATAAAAATCTTTCCTCTCTTAAAAGGTTTATATCTACACTAATGAAATTCTTATTCTTTTAATTTAATCTTTAATTCCTTTCTCTCCCATCATGCTTTAAGATTATTATTTATTTTTTTATTTTTTTGGTGAGGAAGATTTGCCCTGAGCTAACATCTGTTGCCAATCCTCCTCTTTTTTTGCTTGAGGAAGATTAGCCCTGAGCTAACATCCATGCCCATCCTCTTCTATTTTGTATGTGAGTTGCCACCTCAGCATGGCTGAGGAGTGGTCTAGGTCCATGCCCGGGATCCAAACCTGTACCACCAAAGCAGAGTGTGCCGAAATTAACCACTATGCCACGGGCCATTCTTGATTAAATGCATAACGGCGCACCCCTTGGAGATGGCGTGGGACCTACACAGTGTGAAAACTCAGGTATTATAAATCCTCCAAAAGGTGGGGTTCCAGTACTCTGCTCTGAGCTGGAAGTTGGGGTGTCTAGGCCTCGTGGCCATCTCTGATTCATTTTTTTGACCCTGAGCAAGTCTCGCTGCTCCCCCATTCCACTCCCGCCCTCTGAAGTATGGAGGATGAAGCCTGTCCTCTGGGCACACGATAGGCAATTAATTGGGTCATGTCTCTAACTGGCTTCTTTAATATAGGAGCAATATAGTCCCCAAAGCCTTTCAAAAAACCCATCTTTCATATGGTACTGATGTACATATGGGAAGTTTCTTCAAGCACTGTCTCCTCCCCATGCCTTACTTCTCTCAACTCCCCCAACACACACACACACACACACACACACACACACACACACACACACACTAAATATATATATATATATATATATATATAAACTCTCAAGGGAGCTGCCCAGCCCTAGCTCCAAAAGAGAGGCTCTGTGGAAGGAAGGAAAGGAAAGAGAAGAGTTTTGAGTGATTCTGCAGTTCTTTCCAGGTTCTAGCAAGGGCTGGGCAGTATCACAGCCAGTCTGAAAGAACTAAGAAAGAGAATATTGAGAGAGAGAAGATTTAGACTGTAAAGTGCTATGATGATTTCCAAAAAGAGCCACTTCCGGAAAATGGCATCCCAACAGTTTGGCCACAAAAACTTGAGAAAGGAAGATATAAACCTGTGCCGTCCAACACAGTAGCCACAGCCACAAGTAGCTACTGAGCACTTGAAATGTAGCTGGTCCAAACTGAGGTTGCTGTAAGTGTGCCATCCATAATGGATTTAGAAAACTTAGTATAAAGAAAAATGTAAAATATTTCATTAATAATTATTTTATATTTATTAGATATTGAAATGATAATCTTTGGGATACATTGAATTAAATAAAAATAGGCTATTAAAATATTTTCACTTGTTTCTTTTACCTTTTTAATGTGGCTACTAGAAAATTTAAACTTACTATGTGACTTACATTCTATTTTTATTGAAGCCTCTCTTCTGGGATTCATTTTTGTCCTGCTGTAAACTATATTTGGGTGCTGAAGCCTTTATCATTTATCGTGTATGACTCTGGCTCACCAGCTCTTAATCTACTCCACTTCCCGCCAACACCACACAGGACCGGCTGAGGGGTGACGGGGTGGGAGTGCCAGCAGGACAGTCAGTCCCTTCTCCCTCAAACTGCAGAGGTTGCTAAGATCTGCCCTCCTCCACCCCATGCTTTCACGGAGTTTTGAAATGTCTACTATCTCCAAAACAAAGCCTTCTTCTCCTCCCTGTACTAGAGGACCCATCCCTGAACCCCTTGTCCCCCATCTCCTTTTCAATCACCTCCTCATGATCACAACCATCACTGCTGTTATCGCCATCATCTCCCTTGGCCCTATCTCCATTCTTACCACCCTCATCATCACCGCCTCTCACACAACTGCCCTGCATCCTTCTGCCCGTCCAATGGACCATGTCCTCCCTGTCTCCAAGGATGAACCATATCAGCATTGGTTGCCTTTGATGCTGCATCCAACCTCTAAGCTCTCCTGAGCTGAGGATTTTGCATGGCTGGGCTCCCAACTTCATTCTGACAGCCAAGACCTGCAGCAGCCAGATTGCAGGGCTCAGACAACCAAGCAAAAACTTTGCGAAGGGGCGAGACCACATTCCTCGCAGAAGCTGATCCTTTATATTGTAGAGGTGTGATAAAGAAGAGTGACCAAATGAGGGCACAAGATACACAACCTATTCAGCACGGGGAGCATGAGTTGCTTAGCAAGGAAGAACAAAACGAAGCACCACCAAATATAATGGCTAATGTGTAATGGTGATTTGCTCAGTGCCAGATCCGTGCTAAGTGATCAACATGCACTGCCTCATCAGATCCCCACGGCATCCCCATGAGGCTTAGATAAGGGGAGTAACTTGTCCCCCGATGTGGACTCAGGCAGGCTGCCCCCAGAATTCACACTCCAAATCACTATTCTGCATTCACTCATTCATTCACTGGTTCACTCATTCAGCACTCATGCACAGATAGCCTCTAAGAAACGCACCAGCTTATTGGCTCTCATTCAGCATCTAGGCTGGCCAGGCACATGCTAGGCCCTTGGGCTATAAAGATGAATAAATCACAATCCCTGAACCCTGAACTCACAGAGATATTACAGGTTTTCAAGGACTAAGAGAGATGTGGAAAAGCTTAACTCTATCCTCAGACCCCACTCCCATCCTACAGGTGGAGAAAGTGAGACCGGTTGGAGATGCAAGGAAGGAGTGAGCTTCAAATCTCTCCTGACTTAATGGGGCAAGTAAGAGTCAGCCTGGATTCTCTAACCAGACCAGGTTTGTCAGCCAGCCCACCTTTCCCTGGAGATTTTGCAGACATACTGTATCACTGCTTGGCTGCAGTTCCTCTTGACAGACTCAGCATGTCTTCTTCTGCGTTCATCCCCACTGGCTGCTATCATAGTGCACAGTGGGAATGTCCGCACTCAAGTCAAAACTCACCCTCTCCAGAAACTCCACTTAATCCAGGACACCCACCTCCTGTATCCTTCTGAATTTGTGTGCTCCCATTTCCCCTATAGTAGGATGCACTTGAATGCTGCTTTGTACATGTTCTTAAATTTCAAATATGTATGCATTAGCTCCCCAAGCAGATTTTGAACTTCATAAAGGCAAGGACTAAGTGTTTCTTTTTTGTGTGTGTGAGGAAGATCAACCCTGAGCTAACATCCAATGCAATCCTCCTCTTTTTGCTGAGGAAGATTGGCCCTGGGCCAACATCCGTGCCCATCTTCCTCTATTTTATGTGGGACGCCACCACAGCATGGCTTGACAAGCAGTGCATCAGTGCACACCGGGGATCCGAACCTGCGAACCCCGGGCCACCGATGCTGAGTGCACGCACTTAACCACTGCGCCACCAGGCCGGCCCCACTGTTTCTTTTATCTTACCTTGCCCTTCCCAATCTCTCAGCATTTAGTAGCAACCTCAGCCTATTTGAATTGTCTAAAATGCTGATGGCTTGATCTATTGTGCACAGACATGTGTGTGTGTGTGTGTGTGTGTGTGTATCTGAGTAGTATCCTGAATCAGTGTGTATAGCAGGGGTGTTTGTGCATACAAGTATCAGTGTAAGCACATGCATGCATGTGTGGATGAATTCTCCAGCTGTTACAGTTATGGAAGCTTAGACACACGTCAGCACAAACCATCAATTTCCAGACGTTATCTCTCATGATAATTTCCTGCCAAATCTTTGAGTTGCAATTAAGAAAGTAGATAATTTGAAACATTTTCATCTGCATGTTGAGATGGATTATAATCCTAATTTGATAAAGACTCTTAATGACTCATTAGCCACCCTTGGCTTCTCCTCAGGTCAGCCAACTTCCCAGGCGCTGGGAGGCAGCAGTGCTCAGGCCGTTAGATGTTATTGCTTCCACAGCACTAACACAAAAAGACACAACAAAGCCTCAACCGCACCGCAGCCCTTGAATTCTCTCTTCTTCAGCTCCTAGATTTGGGCATCGATTTTCTTTTCCTGGCTTTGAACAAAGCCTCTAATCTCCCGACAACCAAAATGCTCTCCCCAGGGTCTTTGCACGCTGCCAGAGTGGCAGCACAGTGTCCTGTAGCCTTCCCTCTGCATAGGCAGTGGTGGAGGGAGTCACTGTTCTCAAGCCTCTGGGCCCCATCCCCACCACAACTGGTTTCCTAGGAAGTGCTCCTCAAGTCCAAAGGGTGGGGTTCCTGGGAGCAATGACTATTTCAAGTTGTTTACAGACAATAACCACGTAATAGCCCCCTTTCTGCGTTAGCTGACCAGGCGTCAGAAAGTACAGAAGGCCATTCAGAGGTTACCCCATCCCTTTCCTTCCCTCCTGGCAGAGTGGTACCTCTTCCAGCCCCAGGCTTAGATAATTAAATTCTTCACAGAAGCCAAAATCATGATTTCCCCTGAGTCACCCACTCTAGAATTTAAGAACTCTGACTCTCACATAGTAAGACTCCTGTGGACATGTGTGCAGCGGACAGGCACGCACAAGCACCCATCACAGATTAACAAGTAGGACCCACATTCACACAAGCACAGAGGCAGAATGCGTACACATGCACGGACTTCTCTGAATGACTATTGACCTGGACATCAGGTGAGGGAGTAAAGAGGAAAGGGAGGCTTAGTCAACCAGCAAACATATATCTTTGTTACATGCCCATTGTGTGCCAGGCACTGTGCTAGGTGCTGGGGGACACTGATGCACGAATAGGATGGATAAACTGGTGTTAATCAAACATGGTTGGACCTGCGGTTGCTGCATTCTGAGTTGGAGCAGGCAGCGGTGGCATCTGCAGTCAGGATCAGCCTTCTGAGCTCTGATTCCCTTCACATCCCTCCCCCACGTGTGCTCTCACCCCGCCCCTGCTCTGTGCTATCCCCGCTGTCACAGGGTAGGCCTGGGGTGAGATAAAAAGCCTCCCCTCTCTCCACCCCACTCCTGCCCTGCGCATTCGATCAATGTGACAAATGCTCTCTGGACAGGACCCCTGAGGCTGTCTTCTCTGCCACCTACCCCTCTTTCCTTCCCAATGAGTCCAGGGAGATCTGAGCAGAGGGGTGATGGATAGCCCTGTCTCATTGTTCCAGACTCCGAATCCAACAGGGGCCTGGGAGAGCTGTATAAATCAGAGCCCGGGCTGGGCTCTCACCAGCACGATGACTCAACAAGAGGAATGGAAGGCGAGGGACCATAAAACTGTCTGTGGGCTAAGTTGTTTCATTTCAAGTCAGGGCCAGGGAGAGAAAATGTTTGGTTCTTGGGAGACAGACTCATTTGAAGAGGATGGATAAGCTGGTGGAGGTCTGCATGTCTAGATGCTCACAGAGAGGGAGGCCAAGATAGGCCAGTCCCGCAGGAGGACACTGGATGAGTCATCCCTCATCTCTGGTGTCCACTCATTCCCAACAACCAAGAGGTGTGGGGGACGCTCACGTCCCGCTCATTTGATAATGTTTGGAAAAATTAGCATCTGGTAAGGAGAGAAGATTCTCACCCCAAATAGCTGATAAACCATAATTTTCTCTTCTCTGAGGTAGGAACAGCTGGAGAAAAAAAAAAGGCAGTGCTGGGCATGGCTGTAACCAACAAACCGTGACCAGGTAGAGGCAGGAGTCATTCCCATGTCATTTACTCAAACATTTATTGAGCAGCTACTGTGTACCAGGCACTGTGCTCGGTGGCAGGATGCAGTGCCAAAAGGACGGAATCATTTGGTTGTGCTCTCATGGAGCACACAATCTAATGGGAGAGACAGGGAGGCCGACTCATAAACCAATGGCATGTGGTTCATTATCCTTCATCACAGCACCTCTGACAAATAGCTGCATTTATTGATTTGCTTGTCATTCTCTCCTCGTTAGACTGGAAGCTCCTTAAAAGGAGAAAGGAAAAGGAACCAATGTTTGAGTGCCAAGTCTATGCTTCCATTAGGCATTTTACAGTCATTTCATCTCCACCACAACGCTTCATTGTAGATTTTATTATCCTCATTTTACAGATGAGAAGATTGCCGCTCCCAGGGGTTAATTCACTTGCCCATGACCAAAGCTACTCTGTGGGAGAGCTGGGACTCAACCCGAGTCCCCCACACCCTGCTCAGAGGTCTCACTCATATTGTGCCTTCAGCACCTGCAGCAGCGCCTAACTCGGGCGCTGTTGATTATAGAAGGAGGGAGGGGTATAGAGGAGTGTGTGGTTAATGCAGGTGGGTGGGTCAGGGAAGACTTTGCAGGGGAAGGGCTTACTGAATAGTTTTAAAGAACAAATGGAATTTGCCAAAATGACAGGGGATGGAAAGTCAGTGTAGGTGGAAATGACTTGTGCAAAATGATGTGAAGGCATGTAATAGCGTCGTGTGTATGGGCCACCTACTGAAAAGCTCCCTGCTCCACCCATGACCCCCGCAACTCCTCCCATTCCAGGCCTAAGAAGCAGGAGCTCAGTAGCTGGTTAAGAGGCAAATGGACGGCAGTGACACAACGGGGCCTCTGTACTGTCGGTGGACTGTTTTTGTTTTGTTGTTATTGTTGTTATCTTTCCTGGGACTACATTACAAGATCCAGGTAGGATCCAGTCTGCCTTGCTCACAAGTATAATTCCAACACCTAGAGGGGTGCCTGACTAATTTTGGGATGAGTGACAGAACTGGACCACGAAAAGGGGGTGTTCTCTACATCTCTGCCCTCCTGTGAGGCTGGTAGAATTGGGCCAATCTGTGAGCCCCTCCTGTTCTGGGTCAGAGAAAACCATTTTAAAGTCAGATAAGCACCAAGGTAGGACCAGAGTCGGTGAAGTCCAGGGTCCACGAGCAGTTGGTGAAGGCCAGTACTGCCTTCTCAGTCTTCTCTGCTTCTTCCTCTCCAGTTCAGACACCAAAATCAGGATGTGAGCTCAGAGACAGGGGTCCACAGAGCAGACCTTTGGCCTGCCCCTATTCTTCAGCTTGTGCTAAAGGGACAGCAAGAGTCCTTGCGAGGCAGAAGCCTGAGGAACACCAATATTTAAGGGACAACATGAAGAAAAGGAGCCTACAAGGGAAACTGAGGAGCTGTGTGACCCAGAATGACACCCAGTCACCCAGCCACCTTCTCCTCTGGCTTAGTGGCCATCACCCCAGGGAAGCCTGTGGATCACCAGCCCAATCTCTAGAAACTACAAAGGTATTAACCAAGGACAAGAATAGGAGAGGAAAAAATGGTGGATTAGAGAGTTTCACAATTATTTTTTTATAGAATGAAGAGGGAAGAGTGGTAACCGGCTCAACAGAGAGAAGAAATCACAAGCCAAGGGCCTGCGATGGTGGATAATCCACTCTGCAGAGCCCTGAGAGATTCAGCCCTCAGAGGCGCCAAGCACTGTGGCACCAGGGCCAGCTACCTGGCTAGACCGAGGGCACTGGTGGAAAGTGTGTTTATAGAAGGGGTCCCCACCCTCTCCACACAGCCAGTGATCCATGCCCCTCTGTCCTCCAGGAAAGTAGAGTTTTTCTTTGGAGAAACTGAATCAGAACAATATTAGACTTGGTAGAAGGTGAAGAGAATTAAGGAGAGATGTGCATGCTGAGCTGTGTGACCATTAGCCCTTTCTCTGGCCTTGGTAGCAACTCTTCCACACCACCAGCTAGTAGATTGGAAGATACTTCTTTGAAGAACTGAACAGCCCCAGAGAGAACTCCAGTTACTGATATCCAAAGTTCCCTCAACAAAAAGATTCACTTTCCAGCTGATCACCCTCCACCCACCAGTCAACAAACTCGGCCACTTACATAACAAGCTTCAACTTTTAGTGCCTCTTTCTTAAATCTGAATAAGCAGTCGAGAATCATCAGATATTTAAAGAAAGCCTCAACCATGAAAAAGGGAGCAAATAAATAGGAAAAAGGGAGATCTAAGTTGACATTTTGCAAGGAGCAAAAGTAAAGTTCAAAAAAAGCAATAACACTAATTCAACAAGATAAAAGGAAAGGTTGCATTCATAAAACAAGAAGAAATTACAATGAAAAAGGAAAGAATTAAATTTAAAAAGCCTCTTTTAAGCTCAAAATATAATTAAAATTTTTTCAAAAACTCATGAGGTTTAGAAGGCAAAGCTGAGGAAATCTTCCAAAGGTGAAGCAAAAGGAAAAAGAGATGAATAAGAGAGAAATGAGGGACATTAGTCTCCAGATTAGCCCCCACAAAGAATGAAAAAAGATATATACCATGTATATCAATGCCCACCACCATCACCATTAGACATTTTAAATCATGAGCGATAAATAATATTTAAAGTTCCTAAATCTTCTAAAGAGAAAAAACAGGAAAAAGAAACAAGAATAAGAACATCAAACTTCTTCAAAAGCCACATCAGATGTTAAAAGATAGCAGGGAAATACCTTCTAAATTCTAAAAGTAAAGATTTGTAATCTAGGATTCTATACCCAAATAAATTATCAGTCACATAACAGAGTAATATAGAGATATTTTCAGATAGTCCATGACTCAAGAAAATTACTTCCCCAGTACTCATTCTTTATTTTTTTTTAATTTTTATTTATTTATTTTATTTTTTTCCGCCAAAGCCCCAGTAGATAGTTGTATGTCATAGCTGCGCATCCTTCTAGTTGTTGTATGTGGGACGCGGCCTCAGCATGGCCAGAGAAGCGGTGCGTCGGTGCGCGCCCAGGATCCGAAGCCGAGCCACCAGCAGCAGAGCGCAAGCACTTAACCACTAAGCCACCGGGCCGGCCCATCCCAGTACTCATTCTTAAGAAGTTATTGGAGGATGGGATTTAGTAAAGTTAGATGATAGTCCAATAAAGAAGACAGGGAATTCAGGAAACTGGGGATCCAACATAGGAAGGCAGTAAAGGAAATATTCAAAATGTTGGTAAAGGGAAGCCTCAGGATATCAGCTATGCAGTATTCCAATTCCAAGAGCAGCCAATCCAGATTGGAGCAGGAAAAAAGAAGATTCTTAGAGAGATAACTGTAGGGAAAAAAAAGGAACAAATGGGCTTGAATGCATGGAACACAGTATTCACAGGTATGTAGCAGAGTAGTTGAACCATTTGAAAAAAAATAATTATAAGTATATTTGGATATCAGGTCAATAAAAAAGGAGGCAATTATTAACTCGAGGAAAAACAAAGGATTGTACAAAAGAGGACACATGATCACAGTGGACTACCTGATTTGGGAGTAAATAATATTTGCATAGTCATTGGTATATAAACACTAAGTACCTATTTAACGAAAAAGAAAGTTTATGTTAGAGAGATAGGAGGAGGGGAAGTGCAGGGATGGAGTTAGAAGAGAATGGTATGGGAGAACTAAGTTCTCATCTACCATGGTAGAAAGTCAACATATAATTTCTAAAACTAGTAAATCAAAAAATAGCAGTATATTACTTAAAAACAAGGCAATATATACAAAAGAGAAATGAACTACAAGAGTTGAGGGTGATTGCCTTGGAAAATGGGACTTGGGAGTGTAAGGAAGTAAGGCAAGGCAATTGTTGATTTCCAAACTATGTATATGTATATGTATTCTTTGATTAAAATAAAATTTAAACTTTTGAAAAAGGGTCCCTATGGCTCACATACAGTCCAGCTTAGCTTCTCAAGATATGAGATCAGACAATGATTTGCGGCCAAAGCTCTGACTGAAATAAATGATGCATTTTTATCTGAGCATCTGCATATACCCCTTGGGATCTGACACAGTGTTTGGTGGCCATCAGGCTTCAAAGATTAAGAAATCTGATCCTGGCCCATAGTTGTGGACATTACAGGCAATTCTCAAACATATGATATTTCATGTTGGTCTTTCTGATTAGAATGCCTCAATAAACAAACCTCCCAAGCCCCTAACATGGTGAACTTGTCTTCAACCTTTAAAACTCTTCTATGCTATTGCCCCTTCTAGAAAGTCTTTCCTGATCCCTCCTCCCCAGAGGTTTCTTTTTCCCTCTCTTGGCCTACTTCTGAATCTTCTATGTGTACAGCTAGCAAAGCATCCATCACTCTGTCTTTCAGATGGAAATAAGCCATCACTTCAACCAATCTGTGATCCTATCTGTAGTCATCAGCTTGTGCTGTCACGCTGCAGCATAAACAACCACAGAATCTCACACGCTCACCGCACAGAGGTTTATCTCTCATCATGTTGCACATCAGCTGTGGCTCTGGTTCCACTCCACACCTTGTCTTCATGTGGGACACACCAGAGGTGCAGCCCTATTCTGGACATGCCACTCTCCTGGCAGATAGAAACGAGAAAATGTGGGTGAGACCACAAAATGTCCCCAAAATCCTCTGCTCAGAAATGACTTATATCACTTCTGCTCAAATTTCATTGGTCAAAGCAAGTCACATGATCAAGTCTGATGTCAATGACACAGATAAGTATAATCCTTTCACAGCGAGAGGCAGCAAATCATTAAGTACAGTAATACCATCCACTACAGTCTCCTTGGTGGGGTTCACTTCTTATTTTTGTATCCTGGGCCTACCACAATGCTTGGTACTGAGTAGGTATTCAGTGCATCTTCATTGACTTGAACTGAATTATCAAATAACTTAGCCTAATATACAAATCTGAGAACAGAAGGAGATTTGAAAAAGGGAAAGAGCTGATATAGAGCTGGGCGGGCACCGACAACAAGCTCATGGTGTGGGGAATAGCACTGGGCTTGGAATCAAAAGACTGTAAGTGAGCATAAGTGAGTCCATCTTGTTACACTAAATGGCCCCAGCCCCTCCTCTGTGTGACTACTCGCTGCTCTGCATGTACTCCAAAAAATTCACACGCCCTCCTGATTTATGGCCTCCACTTACCTGTGTACTCCCCAATAGCTTGATAAATTAAAATTTTGTTCTATGAGTTTCTCTCCAGGAACAGGCTGACCACAGGCGGGAAACACATCTATGAGGTATCCATCACAGTTGACAGAAGAATGGAACAATATAATGCCTGGAACCTGTCATGCCTGGAGACCAACAACCCTGGACCCCCTCCTTACTGCCATTTTCCCTATATAACTGCCTCAAGATTCTGCAATCTTCAAAGATGCGTCTTTGAGATGTTACTCACCTGTCTTCCGATTTTCCAGCTAATCTAATTAAACTTCATTTCTTGATCTCTAACCCGTTCTGATTAATTGGCTCAGATCGAAGCGAGCAGAGTGAGTCCATTGCTCGGTACCAAGACCTGGGTTCTAGTTCAGGCTTTGAACATCATTACACCTCTCTGGGCTCCCCTTTAAAACGAAGGAGATGAACTACAGGATCTCCAGGGTCCCTTCCAGTTCTAACCTTTTGGAAGTCAGGACTGGAACCTCCCAACTGGGTTCCTTGGTACCTGCTTGCCAATCTGCCAACTTCTACTGGTCAGTGTATCAGGGCCTACAATTAGAAAGCAATTAAGTCCCAAAGTCACTTCATGTGCTAAAATGAATTTCTAAAAACTGAAAATTCACCCATGTCAGTAAAAGAAAATAAAACTATACTTCAAAAATGAGTAAGTTTTCAACAAAAATGTTAAGTAGCAGTTTTTTTAATAAACAAACCATTGTCTATTTTGAGCACATTGTTCTAGACAGAGGATCTCCAGTCACAGGAAAGCTACTTACCATGACATTGCAGAGGGCTGATTACATATCTGAATGTATCAACAATGAGTTTAGGCTCACCTATGGAAATTGTCAGATCAGTAGAAACTGTCTCGCACATAGTGGGAGTTTGGTGTTTGTTGAACGAATAAATAACCTGTCTTGGTTGGACTTCTTGGGCACTGAAGCTGTCATTCCCAATCCAATTTATCCTTACTCCTCTGTATGTGGACCTGGTCTTTGTTTTTTTAAAGCTTTTAGGAAAAAAATTAATCTAAAAAGGGTTGAGAAATCCTGTAGCTAATGGGCTGATGTACTAAGAGAATTATTTAACAGATGCTGGGTCCTGAGCCCTGTGTTCTCATCAGCAGATGGCAAATGCTGTGATGACCCTGTTTGATTAGAGAAACTTGTACCCTTAAGTTTCCACCCATAAATCATCGATGCCAGTCCCGGTAGCCACCACAGCCAGATAATAATAACAACATGTATATAGCATTTATTATATGCCAGGACTGTTCCAAGTTCTTTACATATATTAACCTTCACAATTATCATACCAACCCTAGAAAATAGATGCTGTTATCATCTCCATTTTATTGATGGGGGAATCAAGGTACAGAAGGTTAATGAACCTGTCCAAGGTCACACACTGAGTGGCAGGGCTGGACTTTGAACCCAGGCATCTGGCTCCAGAGTCTGTGCTAAAGTCACCTCTCCATTATACTGCCTGAGTGTGCAGCATGCTGCCAAGTGAGTTGGATTCATTCCTGGATATAGACATACCCTGGAACCATAAGCATCTCATCACCCCCTCACCTTTAAAGACCCTTCTCACTCTGTCCCTGCAGCAGCCCAGGAGACTGTGGTTTCCACCCTCCAATTGTGGGTGTGATGAGGAAGGTGAGTGTGACCGGCTCCCTCAAATACCAGACAGGGTAATTTTTTAGGTGGATGCCATCTATCCTCATCCATCTCCATGTTTCTGGACTCTATGTCCCTTTGCCTGGATGGGTCTAAGGAAAGGCAACCGCTCCCTGGGACAGCGAGGTCCAGTTTTTAGTGGCCACAGCACTGCAATCACCAGGCAAGGCTCTTTCCTGTAAAGACCAATCAATACTACCCCATCCCACATCCCCAGCCTTTTCTGCTCCTCGGTCTATAACTGCTATTGATTACAGCAGAGCTGGGAAGCAAATGCCAAAATATATCAATCAATCACTAGGTGGCAAAGAGACTTTATTAAAACCATTACACCTTCTTCTATTTTCCTGCCCACCCCAGCTTCCTCAGCCCAGTGGCCATTTCTTTTGGAAGGTTTCCAAGAAGTTTGCAGACATGATCTGATGGCTGGTGGAATTTCCTCTTTTGGGGGAAAATTTAGACCCAGAGAAGGAGTAAGAACAAGTCCCATGGTGAGAAGATGGAAACCAGGTGTGTGAAAATATGTGCATGTGTCTGTGCAGCATGTATATGAAAACATGCACATACATATGTTTGTTTAAAGAAGAACCTAGAACTTAGTCACATTCAGAAACATTTCGTAATTATCGCCAAAATTTTTACAAATCAATTCCTTCTGGTCGTTTAATGTCCTTCACTAAGTGGTTTAATTTTGAAATTTCACTTTATAATTGGGCTCATTTTAATGCAGAAAGAGGTAGATTTGCATAAGCAAATGACAAACAGTTAACAAAATCCATTAGCAGAGAAGCAGGAATCCGAAGAGCCACACACCTGGGTAGTTGGCTTGGAATCAAAACCTGCGGTAAAGAAGTCCCTGCCCAAATCCA
Organism: Diceros bicornis minor; assembly: GCF_020826845.1. Classification (NCBI taxonomy): domain Eukaryota; kingdom Metazoa; phylum Chordata; class Mammalia; order Perissodactyla; family Rhinocerotidae; genus Diceros; species Diceros bicornis. Next base: position 10,887,821 of record NC_080746.1, read on the forward strand.
GACCAAGTCCTGCTGCCCCTGGCCAGACGGAGAGGAAGGAGGAAAACATTTCAAGTGCTTTAACAGATTACTAGGACGAAAGGAAACCTGCCAGTGTGGCAGGACAGACAAAGTGAGGGAGAATTTTTGAGGGTTAATTAAAGACTGAAGACTTTTTTGCAAGGACGCCCTCGACAAGGAGTTTAAAAAGAATCACCAGTTTTATACAGGTCTTTGACAACTCTTTTTCCAGGTGAAAAGAGTACTGGACTCAGAGGAGAAGGGAAGATGCTGAATCTGACTTCCAGTCCTCATTCTGTCACTAACTAGCAAGGATCCTCCTGCCAGGAGCCTAAACTCAGTCATATTTGAATGTTTATGTGTCTAAAGCTCCTACTGTCATCACAAGTAATTGACAAATGCATTCATTCATTCAACATATATTTATTGAGCCCTTGCTATGGGCAGGAATTGTAGAATTACAGAGAAAAACATGGAGATGGGGTGAGGGCTGAGCTGAGGAACAAACAAATAAGCAGTAGACAAGGCCCTGCTCCCAGGGAACCGAAGGTCTGATGGAGTCCTGTGGACTGAATTTTGTCCCCCCCAAATTCATGAGCTGAAGCCCTAACTCCCAATGTGACTGTATTTGGAGATGGGGCCTTTAGAGAAGTAACTAAGGTTAAATGAGGTCCTGAGGGTGGGGCTCTAATCCAAAGGCCTCCTTATAAGAAGAGGAAGAGACACCTCTCTCCTCTCTCCATGCACACACAGAGAAGAGGCCATGTGAGGACACAGCAAGCAGGTGGCTAGCTGCAAGCCAGGAAGAGAATCCTCACCAGAAACCAACACTGCTGTCACCTGGAACTTACATCCTCCAGAACTGGGAGAAAATAAAGTTCTGTTGTTTAAGCCACCCAGTTTGTGGTGTTTTGTAATGGCAGCTGAAGCAGACTAATACACGGGGGGAGAAGGGAAGGGCACAGCGTTATACAGCACAAATTAGGGGGTGCCTCGCCCAGTCTAGGGGATGAGGGGAGGTTCCCAGAGGGCCTCACATCTAAAGGGTCAAGAGGATTATGAGGCGAAGAAGGCGGGGGAGAGGGGGAGGGAGGGTGGGGGCGGGGTACCCAGGGCAGGATACCTGCTTGTGTGAAGATCCAGAGGTAAGAGGAGCAGGTTCTGTCAGAGGAGTTGAACACATTTCCTTGCAGATGGAGCCTGGAGTGTCAGAGGAAGAGTAGCAAGAATGAGGCTCAGGAGGTAGGGGAGCCAGCTGGGGGAGGTTTCATAAGCAAACCTGCCCCCCAAGATCTTGAACGCCAAGAAGCTGCTACACTTTTTGAAACTTTGGACTTACTCTATTGATGCTTCTGATTCTGCTGAAAAAATGCCAACTTGGCTTCTGCAGGCACAGAGAAGTAGTCGGCTTTTCTTGCCATCCTAGCCAGTGAAATCTTTCTTCGGCATGTCTGCATATGTTCCTGGTGGAAATGCTTTGCTTTTTCATCCATAAACTCCCTCCTGGCCTTTCAAAGCATCTTCTGGGACAGGCTCTTCTTCAGGTGCTTGCCTTCAGTTCTGCAAAATTCCTTTGCTTTTTGTTAATAATTGCTAGTGCTGATTGAGTTAGCTAATGCTAACTGTGTACCAGGCACTGTTTTAAGGGCTTTATGTTTATTAGCTTTTTTAATCCCCACAACATCCCTATGAAGTAGATTCTATTAACTCCAGTTTACAGATGAGGAATTGGAGCACAGAGATTAAGCCACTTGCCTGGAACCACTAGGCTAAGTGGAAAAGTCAGGGTTAAAACCAGGGCATTGGGTGTCCATGCTCTTAACCACTATGCTGTATTGTCTTTGAAAAAAGAAAAAGAGACAGAGAAACTGGAGCTCAGTTGGGTTCTCACGGCTAGTTTAAGAGCTGGGGGTCCTTCTGACTCCAGAGTCTATGCTCTTAACCTCTTGAGGGAATAGAGAAGAGGCAGAATGGCTTCAAGCGTTCCTCAGGAAGTGGACTAGATAGAGTTATCACGGAGTAGCTGAAGAGGAAGGGCGAGGGAGATGGAAAGAAAGAGGAAGTCGAGGTGACACCTAGGTCTCGGGGTAAACTGTACAACCAAACCTTCATTACTTTGTGCCACTGTATTCACTTATTCATTCATTTAACAAATGCTTATTCAGAACCTACTATGTCTCAGGCACTGGGCTGGGAAAAGAGGAGCAGGTGAATACTGAGAAGGACCATGACCCTCACCAGCCCCTTCCCCTTGCCCTCATCTAAGGGGCTCAAGGATTTTACATTCTAGGGTATGGGGTTTATACATAAATAAATACAACAAATTATTACAGTGTGATTATATATATACAATATTTCTGTCTATAAAGTATTAAAAGGAGGACAGCCTATCTCTGTCTCCAGGAGTTGAAGGAGGCATTGCTTTGAAGAAGGTGTCATCTGAGCCAGTCATGGAAGATGATGGGAATATTCTCAGGGAGTAGCTGGGCTCCTTGGAGCTTTCGTGGAAAGTACGTCATAGATCTCCGAATTCCTAGACACAGAATCATAGAATTAGAAAATATTAGCACGGAAAAGGTCATCTCGTTCCACCCCTGTATCCACAGATGTGTGAAATGAGCAGGACCAGGCCTGGGGTGAGGCCTCTCAGGGCCCTGCGAGTGCCAGCCCTGCATGCACAGCCCTGGGAGTATGGCCCAGCCCTAGTCCCAGGCCTGAACTGAGCCACAGCTTTACAGGGCTCACACAGATGAACAACAGCCAACAGTGCCATGCAAGAATCCCCGCCATCTCCACCCCAGTTTTCTGGGCTTTGTGATTCACAGGCTGTGGAGAGCAAGGGAGAAGAAAGAAGAGGGAGAGGAATCAAGAAAGTCACCCTGGTTTCTGGTTTGCACAACGGAAAAGACAACTCTAAGTCTCCTCTCCACCTCCCTCAAGTCCTCTCAAGTACTCTGCTTCCCTACCCACAAGTCTTAGGTTTAGAAGTAAGGGTCTCTTCTCCACAGTGTCCTTCCCACTTCTCTCTCTGCTACCTGCTCTTCCAGTGCGACACTTTCCCAACATTTATTTCAGCTGCAGATTCTCTTTTCAGCTGCCCCCAGGGAGCCCCTGTCACTGTCCACCACAAAAGTCAAAGGGTTGCAGTTCAACAATATGCCAGCAGGGGGAAACCCTGCCACGAGTCTGGATCCTGGCCCGAACCTCCCAGCCCCCAGACCAGTCACAACTCCTTAGAGATGCAAATTGAGAGGCAGCCTTCCTAACCAGAGAGGGCTGCTAATTCTCTGACGAGTATGCAGATTTCCATCCTGCCTTTGCCTGGGTTTATTTGTTTTACTTTGCAATAAATTTAATACAGACTCCCTGAAGCAGAGAGGCAGATGGACTATAAACTCTGCATTTTGAGCAGCCGTACTTACTAGGTTGGTGTGGATTTTGATCCCTGCTTAAATTATATCTGTGAAATTTGACATGGATTTGGGTCTGGGGTTTGCTGGCTCCTTGGTGCTCTGAAGCTGCTTCTGAGGAATTTACAAGGGTTGATTTGATTATTGAGACTTTAACTTCTCACAGAGGCTAACAAGGAGTCTGGGGAGCCTGGCCGAGGTATAACAGCAAGATGCGAAAGAGGTGAGTAAGTCGAGTTGCTACCTGCCCCAGTGTGGGCAGTGTCAGTATTGTTTTCCTATGCCCCTGCAGGGCCCTGAGTGAGACCACCAGGGACCGCGTGCGGAAGCCTGTGCTGACCCGGGCGGAGTCGTGCAGAGGAAAGTGCCCACAAGAAGCTCAGAGTGCAAGAAAAAAAATCAGACGCACATATGGGGCAGACATAACTAAAACATCTATAAAGATCCATTAACAAGAACGGTAAAAATTAGCATTGTATAACAATGTAAATTGGGCATGAGGGTACGAGGCAGAAGGGGGAAAATTGCTACCCCTCCTATTAACACCATTGCCCTGCGCCACAAGGCAGCCTTCTCCCCTTCCCTACCCCCTTTCACAGACCACCAAAGAAAAGAAGGCCTAATGAACTAGGAGTAGGACAGGCTGGGTTCTTGGCCCAGTTCTACCAGTTACTTCTTGGTTCAAATATTGGGTAATATGTTTAACTTCTCTGAGCCTCAGTTTCCTTATCTGCAGAGTCAGAATCACATGATCATCATGAGGCCCACATAAGATAACTCGCGTAAGAATGCTGGTACGCTGTAAGGGATGGGCCATGAAAGGTATGTAATGAACAGGCGCCTGTCTCCAGTTGCAAAATGATGGAAATGATCACAGATTGGAGTAGGAAGGCCTGGGGCAGAGGGAGCTATGGAGGGAATTTTGACAACCTATCAGTCAGACCTATACTCATGGAATGAGTTGGGTCCCCAGTCCAGGCACAGTGTGGTAGCTGGCTCTCTAACTTGGTTTTTCTGCTCACCTGTACGCAAAACCTGCCTGCGAGCAGAGAAGGACTAGCTGGAGCACCTGGGAAGGTTCCAGCAGCAGCAGAATCTAGGGACTCTTCTGCAGAATGCTAAGGGCCTTGGCCACCCAGGCTGAGATGGGCAGGGAGGTAGTGCCACAGACTCATCTTCCCCCCAAGGGAAATCCCAGAGTCCAGGCAGAGCAGGTGACAGAGGAGAAGAGAGGGCCCCTTCCTCTGCCTCCCTTCTCTGCACTTCCACATCCTTTAGCCAGAGGCTGGAGCAGCAAAGGGAGCTCGAGGGGGCACTGAAAGGAATGTGTTTGAAGAACTTAGAGAAGCAAAGAGTCACCCAAGCAAAGTGGCAAAGAGAAGGAAGAGGGCAGATAAAGGAGAAAGGAAGGATCTGGTTACATGTTGACGTCTGTTCCTCCCTAGTTGAGAGAATCACCAGGAGCAGGGAGAGGATGAGAGAAGAGCAAAGTGGACAAGAGAAAGGAAAGAGCCAGGCTTCTCAGGGAGCAGGGCCCGGTGCAGGGGAGGCGGAGGCTGAGATTAAATGGAAATGAGGGCCTTGGTCACCATGGAGAAGGAAGCTGGAAGCTTTGGCAGCAGTTTGTCTATTAGAAGGAAAGGAGGGGATCAAAGAAGCTGTGAGTGGGTCTATACACACAAGCGGATTGGAAAATAACTAGCTGAATTCAGCCCGAAGCAGGGGGCAGCGGGGGAAGGGGATGAAAACAACAATGGCTCTCCCCCTCTTGCTTCTCCATCCTACCTGTTCCTCCCAGCCCCAGTAACACACTAAATTAAAACTATTAGTTGTCAAGAATTTGTTAAATTAAATTTGGCGACTCCTCTCCCACACGCACACACACGTGCACACACACACACACTCGAATGATCTGTGTGTGCAAGGAAAAGGAACCCCGAAATCCTGCAGCAGTAGTAGCGGAAGGGAGCTGGTGGCTGAGGCCGGAGAGGAGGAGGAAGGGATGAAGGCAGAAGCAAGGACACCCAGTCAGAGGCCTAGGTCTTCATGAGCCTCCTGAGAGAGGGTGAAGAAATCCAGCAAGTACAGGCCACAGTCCACGAGGGTGACCACACAGCTCCCCAGAATTGTGGCAGGGGCAGTACCACCCGTGGACCACCACCAGGTCTCTGCCTGACCCTGCACTTTAGAAGGGCCCACGTTGGCTCTCCTCCAGGCTCACTCCTCCTTAGGAGCAAGCAGCAGGAGCCAGGGTCCCCCTTCTAGGTCACATTCCAGGTACCCAGGCCAGCCAAGGGATGGCTGTTTGGGCCAGAGTCAGGGGTGGAGTGGGGTGGGGGGCGGAGCGAGGGAGTATGCCCACACACAGAGGGTGTGGACAGATCTTGGGACCGAGGCGGAGGGCCACAAGGCTCCTGCAGTGCAGAACAGTGCTGGCGACAGGAATGGGGGATGGGGTGCTGGGGCCAGGGCCTCCACTTGCAGCCTCGCCCTGACCTGCGACTGTCAACCGGTGCCCCCAGCAGAGGAGAGCCTGGCTTCAACGATGGAGGGGAGGAGACTGAAAAAAAATACGGAATCTGAGATTGCTGAAGGTTAGAAGTTTAAAGGGCAAAGGGAGCAGGAGCAGAGACAATCAAACTCAGGGCATGTGTGGCAGAGGAGCGTGGAGGAGAGCCATAAGTACATCTGCTGTAATGTTTGGTACATACTCATACTAAAAATCATTCATTGTTTATCTGAAATTCAAATTTGACTGGTTGTCCTGTATTTTATCTGGCAACCCATCCTTGGGGCCGGAGGGGTTGGAGTGGTGGCTGCGAGGCTGTGTCACGAGTTGGATGAGGACAGGAGACCTGCACACACCTAAGAGGTCAAAATCTTCCCAGAGTTAAAACAAGCCAGAGAGCCTTAATCATACCAGGGTCAGACCAGTATGTTCTAGCTGTGGATGGGGTTGAGAAAAGCAGGGTCACTTTCAAAGGCCCTGGGCTATGCAGAGAGTATGGCCAAATCCTCTTATCTCTTCCAATGACTTTTAAGATGGAACCAGAATCCCAGTAGGATACAAGCAAGTCCCCCAGGGAAAAACATCTCTTTTTGTACCCACTGGAATCCCAGAGGCCAAGTGGGTCTAAACATAAGAAAGAGTTTCCTCCGCAGGGAGAGTATCTTGCCCCAGTCCTTCATGTTGAGAAAAGGGATACTGTCAGCAAAAAAAGAGTATAACTAACACTTTTCTTAAGTACTTTACAGTTTACACGATTCTATACTCTTTTTCTTCTCTAAACTGAAACTCTCCTACTACAACTGATGCTCTTAAAATTCTTTTCAGAATCTAACCTCTCAGATGCTACATTCCAGGAAGAAAGTAAATAAAGAAATACATAAATCAATAATAATCCTACATTAATTTTGAACTCAGTTATGAAAACAAAAGCAAAAAAAATCAATGGTTGCCAAATGAAAAAGGATAGACTCAAAGGAGGGTTTTTTTTAATCCAAAAAAGTTTTACTATGGTATGACGAACAATAGAGAGTAGAACAAAATTAAAGCAATAATAATAAAAAAGCATACCCCGCAGTGTCCTGTTAAATAATTGGATGAGATTCATCAGGGCAGCAACTGGTGCTGGGCATTTTTTAATTTTCTCCCTGCTGGAGATTCTCCTCTCACAGTACGTATCAACAAAGAGATTAAGTACTTGTCAGAGAGGAGGACTTCACAGAGCAAAATTGAATTCTTCAGTATTTATTTTCCTCTTCATCTTTCCTCCCCAAAGAGGAAAATCTGATCATTTTTAAAAGACCCAAAATCTAGAAATGATTAATTCTGTTCACGACGATCCCTTGATTACATCATGCAAAGAGTTAGTTCCACCATGGTTCACGCTGGAAAGCCACGTTTATTAAGAACTACTAATTGCCTTTCTTATGAAGGAATCAACTTTGAAAGGGCAAAAGACAGAGCAGACACAATACTTAAATGATGCGTCTGTGGCAAGTAAAGGCCAGATAGCGCCATGGTGCTTTCAACCGACGGAAGTTTTGCAGAAATTCAAACCCAGAAGAATGGTGGAGCCCACAGCACTAGGTGAAACTCATAAAAAGGAAGCTGGAACCGAGCACTGGGGCTACATGCTCTTACACAGCAGCAATGCAGTTACAGGAGAATGACATTATCGTTCACATTGGACTAATATTGTTAACTTAAATTTTTTTTTATTTCAGAACTTTTTTAGCACTTTAATTCTTAGTTGCAAAAAAAGCTATAATTTTTTGGGACATCATACCTATTTTTTGTTTGTACCTTTTAGGTTACATTATGAAATAAGAAATTTTGATCCATATAGATGTCTGAGAGAATATTTTTCCTCTTTGAAAAGGGGTCTAAACACTAATGGGATATGAGTAACAACAGGAGAGTGGAAGAACTTTGGCCTAGAAAGTCAGATCGCTCTGGGGCCTGATTCTAACCTAATTCACTGGGCAACTTGGGCAAGTCTGTTACTCAGTTTCAGCTCTCAAATAGGAGTCACATATGTGCCTTTTCGCTTTCTCTGGGGTGCTATGAGGATCAAATGAGATCATGGATGTGGAATAATTACTAAAAAAAAGTGTTACTCAAAGCATTGTGAAAAGTGTTTTTCCATAGCATCATAATAAAGCGTAAGCCATCTAATTTGAGATGAACAGTTCTTGGATTTGCCTGCTTGAACTCAATGAGATTTAAAAAGAGTTGTTGCCTCTGTTACAGTTAACATAGAAGACTCCATGGAAGAGAAGAACGGGGATGAAAGAGGGAGCATGCATTGAGCCTGCTGGTACCTTGCTTAGCTCAGAGGCGCTGCAGGGCTGCCTGTCCACCCATGTCCACGAGGGTGCTGATGGGCCCTGTTGCTGGATTCATGCCCAGCTCAGCTTTCTTTGTGCTCTGCATCCAGGATTCCCTTCTGAGTTAAGTCTGGGAAATGAGACAGAAACTATATGACTTAGTGTCTGGGGAAGAGAGCTGTCAATTTTTCCTGCTCCGGTCCTCAACCAACTTTCCAATTAGCAGTATTGCAAACAAGGTTGGATCCATGTAAGTAAAGCCCAGGTAGGTCCATTCACTTGGGTAGTCCAGGCAGCGTCTCTGAAGGAGAGGAAGCAGCAGGAAGTAGAGAGGACCGACGTGCATGCTGGTGCCAACTAAGCTTTTACATTTTTTGGAAAATAGCATGCAAATATAAATTAGAGACATCTTAGTAGAGAATTTAGACACTAGTAGTTCCCAGCCTGCAGCAGCATTTTCAGAGTGGTTATTTGACACCAAAAGGTAAGAGTCTGCTCAAATATTGCTTTCTTTTGGTATTTTACCCCCTAGTGCATGAATTATCAATCTGTCTTACCAATAGAGAATAAAACACAATTCCTTTTTATAAGTAAAAACAAATTAAAAATTTAATGTATAATGGGACACCATTTACAATAGCAACAAAAGTGTAAAGTATCTGAGAATTAGTCTAGAAAATAATATATAAGACTTGGAGAAAAATTTTAAACCCTATTAAAGAACATAAAAGAAGACTGGAATAAATGAAGGAATCTATCAGACTCATGGAAGGGACAACTTAACTCTAGACAATGTCAATTTTCCCTAAATTAACCTATAAATTTAATTCATTCCAGTCAAAATCATGGTAGACTTGCCTGGGGGAGAGGGCAGAAGAACACCTGACAAACATTCTAAAATTTACGAGGAAGAGCAAAGGTCCACTAATGCTAAAATGGTTTAAAAAAAAAGAGCAAAAGAAGGAACACACCATCCAGACATTGAGAAATATTACAAAGCCAGACTTACTGAAACAGTGTGATCCTGGCACAGGAAGAGAGAAACAGGCCAGGCGAATGGAAGAGTGAGTTCAGAAGCAGGCTTACATGTGCGTGAAAACTTGGCATATGATAAATCTGGCATCATAAATCAAAGGGCAAAAAGATGAATTATTTCACAAATGGTGAAATAAATTTGCATCTTTATCTCGTTACTGAACAAGAAAATAAACTCTATGGATTCAATACCTAAATGTGAAAGGTAAAGCCATAAACTAATAGAAGAAAATACGTGATAATATATTGTGACCTTGAAGTGGGAAAAGGTTTTTTAAACAAGATCCAAAAGCAAAACCATAAGGAGAAAAATGGATGGATTTTACATCAAAATTAAAGATTTCTGTTCAGTAAAGTACACCATCCACCATCAACAGAATTAACAGATGGGTAATGCCTGGATGGTTGCATTAACAAATGTTCAGGGAATCCCAACAAATTAGTAAGAAAAAGAGAGGAAACAACAGAAAAATGGGCAAAGTATATAAATAAGTAGTTCTTAGATGGGGAAATCCCAATGGATTTCCTAACAAGTCTTCAAAGTGATGCTTAATTTCACAAATAATACAAAACACACAAAAGAAAAATAAGATACCACTTTACATCTAACAAATTAGCAAAAATTAGAAAGTCTGATAATGCCAAGCGGTGACAAGGATGTGGAGAAACAGGCAAGCTGATGACTGTGAAAATTGGTACAGCTATTTCATTTTTTATTATTTATTTATTTTTGTGTGTGTGTGAGGAAGATTGGCCCTGGGCTAACATCCATGCCCATCTTCCTCTACTTTATATGGGATGCTGCCACAGCATGGCTTGACAAGTGGTGCATCAGTGTGTGCCTGGGATCCGAACCTGAGAACCCCGGGCCGCCAAAGTGGAATGCACAAACTTAATCGCTACACCACCGGGCTGGCCCCTGGTACAGCTATTTTAGAGAGCAATTTTGTAGGGCTTAATGAAACCAAGAATGAATGGAGCCTATGACCCAGCATTGCCTCTTTGCAGGTATACACACCCTGGAGAAACTCGCACACAGAAGCACAGCATGTCCACCTTGCTGATGGTAGTGGCAAAGTACTGGAGGCAACCTGGGTATCCGTCACCAAGGGAACAAAAGGGTAAATTGTGGTAACCACAAACAATGAAACACTGTGCAGTGATAAGAAGGAATGAAATCCACTTAAAGCAACATGGATAGGGCTCTAAAATGGAGCTGGAATGAGTGGGGTGAGGAGGGAGGAGAGATTTATAACACAATGTCATTTATATAAATTTCTAAAAAGACAAAAAGCAACACCACATGTGAAGGGTATATATATGTGAGTGAATAAACTCAGGGAAGGTGGATTAGAAGGACACACATTATAGTGGAAGGTGGATTAGTGGGGGTCCACTCATAGCCCCTCTTCAGGGCGAATGAACCCACTCGCCACCTGCTGGGGATGTTAGTGCTGAGGCTCAAGGCTGCGTCCCTCAGGGGAACTGCCTCACCTAAGGTTATGCCCCTTCTAGGGGAAGTGGTCAATGGCTGGCTGATGCGGGGCTATAAAAGGCTCCGTCCCCGTGCTTCAGTTTGGGAAAACTCTAAAGGCTCATGCCAGGTCCAGAGCCTCCATGGGCTCAGCTGAGTCCTCAGTTGCAACCACAGTGGGGGTCAGCTTCATCTTCAGCCCATCATCCTACCATTCTCACTTCCTTACCTGTGTATCTCCTGAGAGCACTTCTAAATAAACCTGCAGGCAACTCTCATCTCAGAACTTATTTCCAGAGTGCTCTATCTAAGGAATACATTAAATAATCAAGAATGGAAGCCCTGAGCATGGAAAGGGAACAGAAATGCAGACGGGGAACAGAAAGGGAAAATAAGAATTCAGTAAATCAATAAGAGGTCTCACTGGACCATTGATGATAGCATACCATGAAATTAGGAGTAAGATGAACCCAATTGTGTGCACCCAAAGTCCAAAATGTAGAAGAAGAAAATCAAGAACTTAACATCTACCTGTGGGCAGTATGCAAGCTGTCCCCTCCCCTGTTCTCTTTTCTCTGTAATTAAATACCAGTTAATCTTCTGGCTGCGGGCCAGCGATGAGCAGGGAATGGACTCAGAAAAAGCAGAGGGAGATAAATGGGCAAGAACTTATGTTTTCTTACCCTTGTAACCAGTGGCATCCTCAAGAATCAGGAAGCCAGGGACCCTCTTTGGCTCAAGCCTATCCTTGCTGCAAGGAGCTGCAAGAGATAGTTACATTCCTCCCAGCACAGGAAGGTGGAGAGTGTGGTATATGTGTGGTGTAAGAGAGTGTGGTCTATGTGTGGTGGGGTGGGGTAGTGTAGTGTGTGTGTGTGTGTGTGTGTGTGTGTGTGTGTGAGAGAGAGAGAGAGAAACAGACAAAGACAGAGAATGTACTTCCACCTCAAGCATGGGACAGTGCAAGATTCAACAGAGATCTAGATCCCGTTCTTTCCATTCACTCCAACACCAGATGGAGTAAGAGATTCTCACGGCATTTGTGAGGAGGGGATTACTTACATCTAGGGGAGCAGCTTTGTCTGCCTGTGAGCCGATGCCACACTGACTTGGGCACCTTGCTCTGCCTTCTACTCCCCATCTTTCCTGCCTCTCCCCGCCTCTGATTCTCCTGCTTGATATTCTTCTCTAACAGCAGCTTGTTCACTTCCTTGGGCCCTGACCCAGCCCATCCTCTCTCCACTCCCCCCTTCCCCAATCTCCAGAGTCCTTTGCCCTTTTCAGGGTCTACATGGGCCTCCAGATTAGCTTCATACACCCAGACACTGAGCAGATAAGGCTGAAGAGAGAGAAAAACTGATGCTTCTCTGTGCCTTGGGAAGAGGCTGTGTGATTTTTGGGAATGACACTCAGTGGCTGACCAGAGGCTGAAGTACCCAGAGTTATCTCTCTCTCCATTCAAGGAAGAATAGAGGAACCATGTTTGAAGGAGCATAAACAAATTATAATGTGAATTCACCCACCCACTCTTTCAATAAAAGCTCCTGCTATGTAGTATGTAAGTATGTTTGGAAGGCAGGGGCCTTGCAAGAGTAAGACACAATCCTTGGTCTCTAGGAGCTTACAGTCTGGTGAAAAGGTAAGACTTGTGCACGGACATCTACGATATCAAAAGTAACATGGTCAGGGCAATAAGAAGCCTACCCCCATACGCTTTGGGTGTTCAGAACACGGAAGCTCACATTAGAAGAAAGAATCCGAGGTTTCCTGGGCCCTATAACTTTTGAGATGGACTGCAATTGATGGATAGAATTTGTTGTTAATATATTTTTTAAATTAATTTTAACGTACTTGAAAAATACATTGGATAACGTAAAAAGAAATGATGATTAATAATCCTATAGCTTTTAAAAAAACTGTAGGAAGTAAGAAATCAATATTCCCCTTTCATCCGTCCCATTCCATCCCCCAAAAGTAACTACTTTAACAGTTTGGTGTGTGTTAGCCCCAATCTTTGGACAGAAATGAGTTTAACAGAAAGAGAAGAAGATGGGGATCACAGGTAAAGAGCAGGATGTGAGAAGAGAAAAAGCCAGGTGTGTGCCTGGAGCATATGGCAAAAGTAGAAGATGACAAGAGATGACATTGTAAGAGGAGTGTCACAGAAGGTCCTAAACGTAGGACTTGAGTATATTGGATATTATTCAATAGGTAATGTCACATAAGAAATGGTTGAAAGAATTCGGGATTTTTAATCAGAAGAAGAGCAGATCTAGGAGGCATAGGGTAGTGATAATTCAATTATATAAAATGCTATCATGTGGAAGAGAGATTAGGCTTTTAATTTGAGGATCCATAGGTCAGAATCCAGGTCAACAATGAAGTTTCAGGAGAGGTACTTGAGTTCTACACAGGAAAGGACTTTCTAACTAACAGACCTGTGCAGTAATGGAATGGATGACTTGGTAAGGAAGTAGGCTCCTCTTCACTGGAGATGCTCAGGCAGAAGCTCAGTGACCAAGGGTCCAGTGGTCAGAGAATTCATGCATCAAGCAGGCAGCTGGTCCAAAGAACCGTCAAGTCTTCTTTAATGTTAAGATTCTACAGTATAAAGGAAGCAGTGAAGGATTTTTGACTGAGGAGTTATATAATGAGAGCTGTGCCTCAGAAAGATTAACCTGGCAGAAATATATAGATTGGGTCAAAGTAAAAACAACCTTAACACAGATGAGCATGAGGCTGATGGAGCAGCTCAATCAAAAGCAATGAGGACTCTGGTTAAATATGGTGGATTAGACATGCTCGTTTATCTGTACTCCCTCATAACATCCAACTAAAATGATAGTAAATGAATAAAAAGAACAGGAAATCACAAAGACAAAGACTGTGGAAGAGGAGATAACATTTGGGGAATTCTTTTCATTCCTCTCCTGTGTGAGCCTCTTCTTTCCTGGATCCCATGTCTTCCTCTTTCTTAGTTTACTGCCTATTTTGATGATATTCAAATCTTTGATAAGCCGTCATGGAAAGGATTCACAGGAGTAAATAGTTTTTAGTACTTGCATTTTTCAAAATGTCTTTGTTCAGCTTCATAGTTGATTTGTGAGGGTGTAGAAATATTTGTGAAAAGCCATTTTCACTCAAAATTTTGAAGACCTTGTTCCACCATCTTTTTTGTATCTAGGCCTGTTTTCAAAAAGTCCAATGCTGTTCTGATTCCTATTCCTTTGTATGCAAACATTTTTCCTCTAAAGAAAGAAAGAAAGAACAAAAGAGAGAAAATTCTAAAAACTTCCAGAGAGGAAAAATGTTGACCTAAAGAAGTGCCACAGGCCTAGAGACCGACCAGTCCGGACTGGAGCAGGAAGGAGATGATCTAGGTGGCCAGGTGGCGTGTCCTCAGGAAAAACAAAACAAAACTGAACCGATGTGGAACTGATAAATTATCTGATAACCATGGCCAAATTGGAGGGAATTTACAGTTCTCCTAGAAAGGTTGGAGTTGAGTTGGTGACAGGGACTATAAAACTAGGCAAATTTAAAAAGCACCCATATTAACTAGAAAAATCAAACATACAAGAAAGAAAATGTAATCATAGCTCACGATTACATGGCTTAGCTACAAACAATATTTCCATAGTCATAACACCATAAATACTGATAACCAATTTAACCAAAAATTATATAATAACTAAATTAGGAGGCTTGAGGGGGGAGAAGTACATATATGTATGTGTGGAATGTGTGCTAGAGAGTTAAATTACCATCTTCCAGAGGAAAAGGCAATAATGATGCCAAAGTTGGGGGGGGGGGTGGAATCAAGCATTAGAAGTATAATGTTGTTTAAAAAATACGGACTAAATACTGTAAGAGAAATTTAATTTAAAAAGGTAATGAGGCCCTGAGTTAAGAGTAGTGGCCGGTGGAGATGATAGGGAGATGGATTTGAGAGATGTGGAAGCTGGACTTGGGGATGGATTAAATGTGATCAAAATAAAGGAACTTTGAAGAAACAGACAAGGCAGAAAGAAAACAAAACTTAAAAAATAGAATACTAAAACTTATGAGAATCAAGAGATGATGTTGTACTCATAAAAAGAACAGGATGCTATAAAAAAGAACAGAGAACAAGAAAGAGCTTTTTAATATTAAAATAAAATACCAAGTAGGAAAGCTGGAAAAGAGTTGAGAAGCTCTCACAGAAAATAGAACAAAAAAGAAAACAAAATGGCAAATAGAAGAAAGGGGATAGGAACATTTGAGGATCAATCTAGAATGTCCAAAATCCAACTACTAAGAACTCCAGAGAGAAAGAGAAGCGAGAGAATTGCTAGGAAGAAATTATCAAAGAAATAATACAAGAACGTTTCCCAGACCTAGGCAGTAGCTGGCGGAGGCAAGGCTGCTGCAATGGGAAATGGAGAAGCAAACAGCTTACCTGAAGGACACTGAGATGAGAAGCAGCTAGGAGCGGGCCATGGGACCAGGATACCCAGCAGAGAAAGACTGTACCTTGCTCTGACCCCATCATTCCTCCACCCAGCCTCTGTCAGCCCTGCCTCTAGTGTCAAGGGGCTCACAGAGGACTTCAGGGTTCCCATCAGCCAGCTCCCTCCTTAATCTCCAGTTGTCCACGTAATTCCTTTATCTGGCTCCTGGTGTTTTCTGCTCCCCCAGTGGCCTTGTGCTATGCTCCATCCTAGCTGCCCTAACAACATTTAGTCCCCATCCTCCAAGTCACCTGTTTTCCTTGTACTCCCAGAAAGTCTTTCTTGATAACATATTGACATACAGAAAGACAGGACAGGATTGGAGAATGTTTTTATTTCTATTTTAATTACTAAATTATTTAGTTTTTTTCCCCCTGATCTTGAATCTGGTTCTTGCTTAAGTACTTAACTGGTAGAGCTTATTCTTCAAATCACTTTTTATTTTTCCCCAACAATTCACATCTGGTAATTGCCATCGCTCTATAGCTAGGATAAATCATCAAGGTTTAAACACTACGAACTTCAGTTGACCCTCACTGAATAATGAATATTTGGGATTTTGAGACTAGAGCATGATGGGGGTGGGGAGGTCACATATGTCACTCAGGGCAAGTGGTTCCACTTCATCTGGTCTTAAGCCCTTACCCTTAGAAAAGCCTCACTTTGTCTGACTTAAATGTATCATTGCTGGTGTGCTCTCCATCCCAGGAGGAACCGAGGGTTTTCATCATAGTACCCCTCTGGTGAGTCTCTCACAGTCCTTTAAAATAATCACCATCCCACTTTTCTCATGCTGTAGTAAGGGCATCTGGGAGAGGGAGTAAAAAATTCATCTGTTCTGACAGGTGAGGAAACTGATGTCAAAGGGAGTAAGGAGGCTTTATCAGAGTCACGTACCTGAGAGAAAGGGCTGAGAACAGACCCAGATGCTCTGATCCTCAAACCTCTGTACCTCCTGCTGCTATATACAGAGCAGGGAGGTTCTCCCCTTCTGAGCCTCCGTGTTGATCTCTGGGCCACCGCCGAGTGCCATTCCTCATGTCATTCCCTTTCTCCAGTCTACCCCCTCCAGTATCTCCAACAGCGAAGTCAGTGTTAGTTTGTCTTTGATTTTTAACTCTCAGTTATCAGCCCTGCCCAGACCCCTCTCTTGACCAAGAGGTCTGCTTTCACTGGCATCTCTTGTTGGCTGATTTCTGAGAAGGATGTAGTTGCGCATGTCTGAAGCTGCCTGACATCTTGTCTGTCAGGATGATCCAAATTGATTTCTACCAGGATCTGAGGAAAGCTGATCCAGCCAGGGCTCCTCTGGGGTGCAGACAGAGTCCCCAGGGTGCCACCACAATCTGTCTTTACATTATTTGGACTTTGAAACAAGTGATCTGTTTAGACTCTTAGACCAATTAAGTGCTGAGAGAATCTCTTCTGCTCTTTGTTCCTTCTCTGAGCTTTGTTCCTTCTATAAAGAAAAGAAGAAGATGCAGGAGTCTACCTGACCCACTATTTCAGTGACCTGGAGGTGATGTATCATCTGCCAGGTCAGCCTCTCACCCAGCTAACATGCTAGGCTCCTTGGAACACTTCTGATCCAAAGAAAGACCTAGAACCGTGAATGCATATGGTAGCTGCTCAACAAGTATTTGTTGAGTAAATTTTTTAAAAGTTTCAATGTCCTACAACATCTCTTCAGTATTTAGATTACTCTCACTCTGGAGTAGATAGAGGCTAAAAGAGACAGAAAAGAAATTAAAATGAGTTTGGCAAGAAGACAGAGTAAAGCCGTGCCTAAACGTGAGATAGAAATCGGGTCCTCTCTTAGCGCCGCAGATTCTCCACGTGCAACGACTCACAAGATAATACTGGCAGGCAGAAGAGAAGGAAAACTTATTTCCAAGACCCCCAAACCAGTGAAAGTGTTCCATCTCCATGATCCAAAGAACATCTAGGCCTATTTCTGACCAAAAGAAAGAGATAAAAATTCCTTCTCAGGAAACTCAAATTTTTGCAGAACTGAAGAACTTGCTGTTTCACAGCTTTAGCTAAACAACGCTAGCTTGATTATCAAATATCAGAATTGGGAGAATGCAGCATTGATGCAAGTAAAAGAATATTCTGTTGCTGATTTAAAGACAAGTGAATCGCTAAATATTTTTATTAGCAGCAAATTTGCTGCTTGCTGGAACTAATTTCACGCCCTGTAGATATGGTGCTTAAGTTGGAAATGGCGTTAAATTGCTCTCTCCTTGAGGCGGGTAAGGCTTCGGGCGGCAATAACCGCTAGATGGCCCAGAGGGTGTAGCCCCTCTGAGATAGGCAGCTTTGGAGCCAATCATAGGGAAGTCCAGAGGAAGTCCCGCCTTACATTTCCCCTCCCCCTTCCAAAGAAATGTTTGTGTCTCGAATATCCACACCTTTTAAAAAGGGAGTTGCCTAGAAAAGACCTAACATTCTTGAATTTCCCAATTCAATCTTTTCTCTAAACTCATGTCACACTTTTAGTTAGTACATCCAATTTGTCAATCAATTGTAACATACAGTTTCTGTGCATTTGTCCTATCTTCAACTACACCATACAGGTCCTAGAAAGGAAAGATTACATTTTATCGCCAGAATTGGAACCAAAGTGAGCAAACAGGTACAACTTGCAGGTCAGGAAGCTAGAATAGAAGAACTCAGGGAAAGATGGTAGCACAAAGTCAAAGGTCTAACAAAGGTTACACCAAGAGGGAACAGAAAATGCAGAGGTCCTGGCAGACCCGGGGAAATGAAACCATGTGAGCAATCCAAAGTGGAGGCCAGGTTGGCTCTGAGGGTCAGGGAACTGCTGTGGCTCAGAAGTGAGAGCCAGAGGACACATTAAATAGAAAAGGTCAGAGCAAGCTGTGGGTGAACTAATAGACCAAAAGAATGCAGAACACAATGCCTAAGGGAAAAAAAGGCAAGAGGCCAAAAGGTCAGGAAATACGTAGAGGCTGAAGAAGTAGGAGCAAAACACACACCAAAAGATTGAGGTGCTCATTAAAACAGATGCTTCATGGTCGGTTAATACTAGAGCCAACGCGGGTTCACTAAGAATAAGTTTTGACAAATTGAACTTCCTGTACAGTAGAGTTATGATGTTGATAGCTCGGATTGTGTTATTACTCTCTTGCTTAAAGACTTCTGATTTAGCTAAACTCTTCGCCTACAGGATAAAGCCCGAATTCCTTAACGTGGCATTCGAGACCCTTCACATGCTGTCTCATTTCTTACTGCTCATTTCCCTGAACCTGGCACTCCACCCACATTAGAATATTTGCTGTTCCTGAACCATTCGGAAGACATTCACCCTTCCACAGTGGGCTTACCCTGTTTCTTCCCTCTGGGATATCTTTCCATTTCTGTTCTCCACTTATCTCACAAAAATCCTACATATCTTTCAAGGCCCTGTTAAAAGGTCACTTCTTTTGTAAAGTCCTCCTATCTCTTTTTTTCCCATAAAGAAGTAATCTCCACTTTTTGTGGGTTCTCTATATACTTTGTTTATACTGCTAATGTATGATATGATATAATATATACAGTATATTATCTATTATATTTTATATTGAAAAATATATATACTCCATACAAATTAGAGGCAATGCATATTTAATTATACACGTATTGATTTGTAGCTGCTGTATATATGTCTGTCACCTTTGCTAAATTGTGAGCTCTTTAAGACAAGAATGATAGATACCTTGATCATTTTTGTATCCTCAGCACCTAACACAGAGCCTAGCAGGTAGGAGGTCGACAATAAACATTTATTGATTTGAACGGGAGCAAATGCCAAACACAATGTATCTTCAAACTTATCATTATGAATAATGTTGTAAAATGGGTCATTAGGCAGAATTGAAGCTGTCTGAACATATACCCAGACTGGAAGGAGGTCTCCAATGCTACCAGGTTCTATCCTAGACAACATTTTTATTAGTGACTCGGATTAAATCATACAAAGAGTGTTTGTCAAGTGTGCAAGGAGATCCACTAATATCATAGGAGAGAGAATCAAGACTTTAAAAATGAATCTAATAGGCTGGAATCTGGTACTCTAGAAAACTAACAGAGTAAAATTTAAATAAACGTAAAGTCCTATATTTAGATTTCAAAAATTAATTGCACGGGGCCGGCCCCATGGCTTAGCAGTTAAGTGCCCGCACTCCGCTGCTGGCGGCCTGGGTTCGGATCCGGGCGCGCACCGTCGCACGGCTTCTCCGGCCATGCTGAGGCCGCGTCCCACATACAGCAACTAGAAGGATGTGCAACTATGACATACAGCTATCTACTGGGGCTTTGGGGAAAAAATAAATAAATAAAAATTAAAAAAAACATTTTAAAAAAAATTAATTGCACGTACTGAGTATGGTGAAGATTTTACTTGGCAGTAATTAATGTGCAGAAGAGTTAGAAGCTTCAGTTAATCAAAAGCTTTAAAAGCAAACAGTGAGATGTGGCTAGTTACAAACTAAGGACACGGGAGCCCCTGATGGTCATAGAGCGTTCAGCTCAAAAGAAGCAGTAATAGCAGCACTGTACTCCATGGCTTTTGAGCTTTTTTGAAGTATGATGAGCAATTCTAGTGCCAGATTCTAAAAGATGCTTTAATAAACCACAGTTCATCCAGACAGCTGTGACCGGGATGGTAAAGGAGTCTAGAAACGATGAAATAAACAAACAATGAGAGAACTCTGTGTGTGCTTAACTTGGAAAACTGCAAACTAAGAGAAGGTTTCATTGGTATCTACAAATGTTTTTAAAGCGGCCTTTTATGTGTTGGTACAAATGGCAAAGCTAGACACAATGAGTAGGAATTATGAGGAGACAGAGTTTAGCTCCATATAAGAAAGAACTTTCTAAGATTTATAGCCATCCAACAACGAAGTGGACAGCTTTGGGAGGTTGAAAGCTCACCAACCTCGAACATATTCAAGCAGAGGCCAGATAACTAGATACATATCTATAAGAGATTTATGGAAGAGATTTTTTATACGTACACAAAGTATAAATACCTTCCCTTGTTAAATCTTTGAGTGGCCCATCAGAATCTGCAGGATAATGTCTAAATTCCTTATCATGTCACGCAAGTCCTTCATGACACAGATCCCAGTGACCCCCTCGCTTATCTTGCCCTTACCTGCCTCCCACGCTTCCAGCCCCAGCACACTGCACACCACAGACACTCTGAACTCCTCATCGGTCACCTATTCTGCTATTCTCTCTCATACTGCTAGATATTTGCCTGTGCTGTTCCTTGTGCCTGGAACCCCTTCCCTCTTACTCTCTCTGGCTAATTTCCAGTCATCCATAAAGGCCCTGCTCAGGTGTCACCTTGCAAACCTTCCCTGGCTCCTCTCATTCCTCCCCTGTACTTAGGAAGCACCCTAGATTTGCCTCTGAAGTAGCCTTTATTACACAGGATGTTTTTCTTGTGTGTCTCAAATATGAGTAATTTGAAGAAAGGAACTGTATCTTATCTCCATAGCCCCCATTTCTAGATCACTGCCTGACAGATGTCAGATGCTCAGTTTTTGAAGTGAATTGCATCAGGCCTTTATTCTGTAGGTCAAAACATGACCAAATGATCAAGGGGTCAGGCAGAATCTAAAGTTTACTAAGTGGGCAATCATCTCCAGAAACAAAGGGTTTGGGGAAATGACCAATTCAGGAATGGCCATCCTTCTCAACCGTGGACTACCTAAACGATTACATACTGGGCTTCCTTTTTCTTTAAGGAATCTGGCTTCATTCTCTTCACTCCTCAAGCCCCCTGCTCTTTGTCACTCCCCTCCTTTCTTCTCCTCATCCCCTGCTTGCATGCTCCCTGACTCCCTTGTCTCAACCAGGGGAATGTGTTGGCAAAGCAATCAAAGAAGCAATTCTATTTATCATTGTTTATTTACTAAATTAACTTAAATCACATCTAAGGGCCTCTGAGTTTGTGTAGCAAACTCATATGTTATTATTTTCTATTTTCTATTAAGGATAGTTTGGCCTGGTACCCCCAAAGGTTAGCAAAACAGGGTTCTAGGGCAGAAAGTACCAGAACTGAAATCTTCAAGGCTTCTTTTCCTCCTTATGGACAGGGGTCCTCACCAATAAAAAATGGGGGATATTTGTGAGACTGCATTCTCTATCTGGGCCATATCTAGGTATTTATGTGCTTCTGAGAGAATTATATTCCTAATCCTGATTTAGTTCTTAGATCTTTCAATCCCAGAACACAGCACCGATCTATAAAAAGCCTTTCAATTTGAGCAGCTGAGAGCTTAAATAAGATTTGTACCCGTATTTAAAAATCCCTCAGTTCTGGGTCTGATCATCTCCTCTCACTCACTCAGAGCTCCAGGATGTGGCTACACCACCCACAGCTTCAGATTGACCCTGTTCTGAAATACCCTCATAGAACAGACTGCAAGCGCTCATCGGTGTGACCCCAGCTGAACTGGAGCGTTTTTCAGCTGCTTTCTGGGCACAGTGAGCTTTACATCTTGTAAGTAGGCGTGAGGCTCAGGCCTGTCAGGGGCTGTAACAATGCCTCAAGACATCTGCTAATCCAGAAACCCCGCGGTTCTTCTAATACTCTCACACTTTTCCACAAAGCGTCGTGAGTTTCCTTCCCCCCACCTACCAAATGTTCCTGTATGGGCTCCAGCTGAGTCTTGCCACATATATCCTCCCAGCAGCTGCCTGGTGTTGTGCCTCTCGGGCTGCTGTCCTCTCCTGCTTCACCAGAGTTGAGAAAATCAGAATTCACGGAATCCTTCTCTTGCCAGCCGTTTTATATCAGCTCCCCAGAAAGGATGGCTGGATTGCAAACTCGGCGCTGGGCAGGGCCAGTGGTGACAGATTCTCTTGCTGCTGGATGCGATATATCCTCCTCCTGGTCTGAGGACAAAGGGTTATGAAACTCCACCTTATCATCACCCTTGGTACTCTCCAGGGGAGGATGACACTTTCCAAAAACAAAGAAATCCCACCCACCTGACAGATGAGGAGAAATGAAATGAGCCTTCTCATTCCACATACCGGGGAGGAATAACTGGTATTTGGCACACTCATTCTATTTTTTTTTTTTTTTTTTTGGCAAGTCAGATCATGTCACTGTGCAAAAATCCTCCAATGGCTTCCCATGGCACTCAGAAGAAAGCTCAAGCCCTACAAGGCCCCCCGTGGACTCCCTTCCCAGCTCCAGCCACACTGGGCTCCTTTGCTCTTCTTGGAGTATGCCCACTGTCTCCCCTCTCAGGTCCTTGGTGCTTGCTTGGCCCTTGGCTCTTCACTCTCTCACTTCCTTCAGCTCACTGCTAAGATGTCACCTCATCAGAGAGGTCTTCCTCCATCACCCTATATAAAATAATACCTGCCACCCTACATGCCCCTTCATCATTCTTTATTCCTTTACCCCACTTTTCTTCTTCATAGCACTTGAAATCAGTAGATATTTTACATATTTATTTGTTGATTATCTGGCTCCTTCAACTAGAATGTAAGTTCCGTGAGAGCAGGGATTGTTTTGTTCATTCATTAGCCCCACTTTCCAGAACAGTGTAAAGCACACAGTAACACTCAGTATAAATATTGTCAAATGAATGAACAAATACGATGAATGCATGGTTCTACTCTTGGGCTTCCATACTAAGGACATGTGATTACTTGCCCTGAGCACATTAGGAGGCGGCGTCTGCCCAGGAAGTGAAGCTGCCTGCCTTCTATTCTGCTGTTCAGAAAACGGAGGGCTGAAAGTTGAACCTAAGATTCACAGAAACCAGCTACTCCCTCATTTACCAGAACTCCAGCTTTTCAAATGACGACGAGCATAATCAGAGTTCGACTCCCTCTCTGCCAACCAGCCTTTTCCTATTCTTCAGGTAAGACATAGCTGAAAGACCTTCCGGCTATCAAATAAGCCAAAAGAACCCAATCTTCTGGCGGCTGAGTACCCTAAAACATTTAAATGGTAAGTTAATTTACCTTAACTTGTTCCTTCTTAATGTTAAAGCAGACCAAGTTCTTCCTTGTTTGGGCCGCACAGCCCTTTCAGAGAATAGACGAAAAACCTGGCTCCCAGTTGTTGAGCCAACAGGTTGAATTTTCTCTGAAGGACATTCTGATTTGTAAGAACTGGCAAATAATTCAGAAATCAAAAGCATGTTACTTGTCTTGTCCATTTCTGAGTCCCATCAAAGAAGAGACTCTCCCCCTTCTCCAAACCAGGGAAGGCAGAGGCTTTCACAAGACACAATGCCACAATAATACTGAAGGAAGCTGTCCAGGTTTGCTTTCCGTTCTATTGTCTTACTCTGTCAGCTCCCTATCTCCCAGAATTCAGGCTTAATAATTTACAGCAGAAGGACATCTAATAAATAAACGGCCAGATTGGAGCTGTCAGCTCCACACAATGGGGCTGTTTGCGTCTTTTGCTCAGCATCAGCACCCGCTCTCCTGGCTTGCTTCAGCTAAAACAATCCCATTTGCTATTTTCATAAAATTAGTTCCTCTGCAGTTTCTATTAATCAGAGCGTTCTTTGGAGAGAATTATACTGGGATTTCATCACCATCTGAGTTCAACCATCATGTGAATCTGATGAATTTTTATCACCTCTATGAGAGTCAGAGAAGGTAAAAAACTTGGGTGGGCTGATGTGAGTGGGCAAAGAGCTCTCCTTTCATATCAGCTGAGGTCTTACTGATCTGAAAACCTATATCAGTCTCCCCCATACACATCTGAGCAGCTTTTCCCCCAAAACACACCTCTTTTGATATATCTATAATTCCGAGTCTTCTTGGGGTCATGGACTCTTGAAAATGGTATGAAAGCTATGGATACTCTCCCCAGAAAAGCCCACATATACACTAAACCTTACCATTCAGTGGGTTTGTGGACAGCCCCCCTCTCCTCTTCACATGTAAGACCCATCCATAGACTCCAGAGTAAAAACTGTGTTCTGTACCTTTCCAATCATCCTCACCTCCCTCAAGAAACTTAGACTGGAATAGAAAGTCAGCCACCTCTGAATTCCTTTGTTGAAGGACAAAGAGATTTTTCAAAAGAGAGAAAGAGCATAAAAGTGAGGAAGTTTTTCATGATGGCCATACACCTTTTGAGAAATGATAAAAATGGAAAACAGAAGACAACTCATATTGGCTGAAATCATGAAAGTCCGAGTATCCATAAATTGATTATAGTGCACTGATTTGTCTGGATGAGACATGAGATCAAAATTAGGACAGTTTTTGGTGAATTCTCCTTGCCTTTGGACTGTATAACACCTATCCCATCTTAAGTAAGATAAGCTCTACACAAGAAAAGACACAGCATGGATGAAGAAACCTTGGACCAGTGGAACCAGAGTTCTAGTACCAGTTCTGCCCACTGACTATGGGATTTTAGGCAAGAAGTAACTTATCTCTATCAATGTGAGATATTTTTTTATTAAAACTACATGATTTCCAAAGCCTGTTTCACTTCCAACACTGCATGGGACCTGATTCATCAGAGACCTCTAAGACAGTAATGATCAGAACTTTTCCTTACACACCCACTAGTAACTTTAGGCTTATGGGCCATACAGTTTCTGTATTAACTCAATTCTGCTGTTGTAAAGTAAAAACAGCTATAGACAACCATAAACAAATGAGTGGGCCTGTGCTCCAGTAAAACTTTACTTACAGACACTGAGAATTTCATACAATTTTCACATTTTTCTTCTTTTGACTGTCTTCAACCCTTTAAAAATATAAAAATCATTCTTAGCTTGCAGGTCATACAAAAAATAGATGGCAGGCCAGATTAGGCCCACAGGCCATAGTTGGCTGACCCCTGGTCTATAGCATCAGGTAAATATTATAATCTGAAAAATCATGGTGGTAATTCTGGGTGACCTTGGAAGACTGTCAACTACTGACAATAGTACTGGGGGGAAATTTTTGTTTACTCAGTTTCCCAATTAAATGGATTCATCAAATTACCAGAACAGAGCAATGGTAGCTTTTGAGTCTCAGCTAACAGCCAACAATTACTTAAGTTTTTGGTACATTTTCAGACCTGCAGAAATGCTAAAATAATCACACATGAGAACATGTATACAAAAAATTCAAGGTTCTCTGGCAGAAAAAGTTTTGACAACTATAAAATGAAGAAGAACACTTTGTCTTCTCTTGAAATCGTTCCTTGCACTCCATAACCCTACTGGCGTCTTTTTGCCTCCCTACCTCTATCAGGCAGCAAAACAAATGATTTTACACATTTGAGAAGGAGGAAATTAAACATTGGTTTTTATTGTTGTTGTTGATTTGACTTTGTTGTCTGTTTAGGAGAAAAGAAAACTGTAATTAAACAAAGTGATATGCGTACATATATGGCACCCTATGTACATTCTACAAGCACAATATGAGTGATACGTATATAGCAGAGATGTGGAGCAATGTGGAGAGGCACTGTAGAACACTTGGTGTACAGAAGACAATTTTTAAAAAGAGAAAGACTGGATAGTCAAGTAACCAATCTTCTCTAGAGTGAACTTTGATTAAGAGATGGCAAAAGATGAGCACTGGTAACAGCACTTCTCCCAATTTCAGTGAGAAGGTATAACATCATTATTTAATCACAAGACTAATACCTCCTCCCAGTTAACGGATGAGATAGAGTTAGGCTTGAGGGGAGGGTCCCTTCTTATGAGAGAGAAAATCTAAAATGTTATATCCATTCAGGAAGATGTAAGAAATTTGGAGTGCCTCCTCAGTCATGCCCTATTCTTAATTTATAATTTAACTAAAGTCAGTTTAATCATTAAAAGTGTAAGAAGATTAATTTTCCCAATCTCAAATTTTGGAACACTTTGCCCCCAAACATTTAGGGCTCAGAACTGGTCCTGACCAGTTGGTCTACACAGTGTTATTTTCCATTATTTGTCTCCATTCTGGCTTAGACCAGTCTCCACATTATTCCCCAGATAGTCAGTGCTCATTCTTGTCTGAGCCTCTTTGTTCAAACTATTTTCTTTCCCGGGATTTCCTTCCATCTCTGTTTCACCTTTCCCATTCCTCTCCATATGCCAGGGCCCACCATTAGCTCTAGCTATACCATGAAGACTCACATTAACTCCAGCCAAAACAATATATCCCTCAGATAATACAAGTGAAGAAGTGCTACGAAAACTACAAAATGCTCTGCAAATATGAATTATTATTATTATATTTTGGGGCAATAAACTATAAATTAAGCTTGGCACATTATGTCTTGCTTTAAACTGTTTCCTTATTGTTTCATATGCTGTTGACATTAACAAACCACAAGCTATTAAGGCAGGAGTCACATCATATTTCTTTTGTATCCTCACGGTCCCTACCAGCATTTAGCTACAGTTAACATTCAATTCCAATGAAATGAATTCATCAAAATAATAGCTTTCTTAACCACAGAGCTCCTCACTGGGCCAAGTAAGGTTAAGACGTTAATCACATAAGAAATCATTGGCTAGTACATATGACTGCAAATGAAACCTTGAAAGCGAATAAATTTGAGACATACATTCAACGGAATTCGACCATCTTCTTCCGTTTCACTCACAAAGCTATGATTCAGGAGCTGAATTCCCTAAATCAGAGATTCAGTGTTCCAGGATTGAATAGTTTGCTTTATGATGTTTTAGAATTTTGTCTAAAGTCAAAGGTTCAGATACTGCAATACCAGAATCTGGTATTGTTTATTTTGATTTTTGTCTGTTTTCCCTTGCTGATTCAGCAATGGAGCATGCATCCTCTGCCCTATTTCCTTTGGTTGGCCTGATTTTTGGATCTTTTGGTCTAACAGGCCATAGCCTCAGAACAAAATCATGGCAAGTTTTAGCTTGCAGTTAGGTAACAGCAGTCTGCTAAAAGTATGGACCAGATGGAGTTCCAGCTGCCTGGAGGTGTAGCTACACCAGATTTACTTGCTTGACCCTGGCCTCTCTTCCCCTGTCTGTCCCGTGAGTAGAATGATCCTTGCCACCGTCTACTTCGTAAGGCTAACGGAAGAATAACGCCAAATAAAATAAGACGAAGTAAGGATAAATGAAAACGTGATGTCATTACAACTAGTGCGTCGGTCTCGCTTCTCTCCAGGAGGGTTGTTAGGGACCCTTGATGACTGGGCCTGACCCCCCCTCCGAGGCCTAATCTGATTTGCGCCCAAAATCCCGCGGCCCACCAGAGCCAGTGGGTCCGGGACTGAGCCGCTCATCAGACTCCGGAACAGGCACTAATGTCTAGCGTGCTGTACAGATATCCGGACTTCGAGAAGGGCGAAGGGGTTGCCTGGACCCTCCGAGTCAAGGCTGGGCTGTGCAGTCTCCATGGTAACAGCAAGGGAGGGCGGGAAAGCAGCTCTCTCCCGCCCAACAACCCGCCCTCAGGCTAGACTGACCAACGGTCCGATGGGTTACCGAAGGGATGGTGTGATTGACAATGGGGTGGGGCGAGGGGGGGAAGCCAAGACAACCTCTATCCAATCGAACTTGAGGCTGCTCCTAGGACCGACTGGCACTGACCAATCGGAGGACGTAACAGAGTGCGACGTGCCCACCCCCCACGCCCCGCGCTGCCTGGAGCCGCGGCGGCGGTAAGCAAATAAGGGGGAAGCTGGGCGTTGAAAGAGCGGTGCTGATTAGCGACTCCGGAATCGCCTGGATGAAAGCCCACTTGTGATTCGTCCTAAGTAGACCAAAGCCCCTTTGCGCTGGAACAGGCCGCGCTGTGAGGTGAGAGTAGGGGATTCCGGAGAGCTGGAGCCAGGTGAGGGGGGTGGAGGGGAGGAAAGTAGGGGCGGCTGCAGAGAAGAGAGAATGGCGGAGGCTGGGGTGAGGAGGCTGGAAGAAGGCGTGGGCGGATGGCGGGGCACGGACCTCTTAGACACTCTTGCCGCCGACCTGTCCCAAGGCCCGGCGGCCGGTAATACTTCATTGCGGGCAGAGAAGGAAGGAATGTTATATTTTTCATGCTCCTCAGAAAGTGAAATGTCAGTGCCTGATTCAAATACCTTATGACCCAAATCTTAATCGCTCCAACTACTGGGACGTAGCCGGGCGAACGTTCTGGAGACCTGGGGGGCAATGTTTTCCTGTCGCTAGTTTGAATCAGCAACAAGGCTGGGAAGAGAAGCTAGAGTTCTCATTACTGGAGTGTTCACACCCCTGCACGGGAGTGCTGCTGTTTTGGGAGCCCCTGGGTGATGTAGCTAACACAATCACTTTCAGATCGCTACACCGCCCAGGAAAAAGGGTGGAAGGACGTGACCTGGACACATTGAGCTCCCTTTTCGTGCGTTAAGAGATGATGCCACATCGGTGGCATTTAGGTAGCTTGGCAATTGATTTTTCCCAGACTTGCATTTTACTTAATCAAAGGTAGAGGCATTATCCTAATATTTTAAAATTCAAATAGTGAAGTGTTTACAGTAGAAAAATAAAAATGTGAAAGCCCTCCCAATTGTTTTTGAAGGTTTGGAACAGCTATAAAGGAAAGTGAAAAGGAATCTTCCAAAAGGGCAGTTTACTTCTGTAACCTGCTGTTTTCTGCTGCTTTCAAAGCCTTGAGTCTGTGAAAATATGGGAATGGGTGAGGTACCTGTCTCCCACCACCAGCAGCACTAGGGCCGAAGTACGCTCCATGGAATCCACATTTGTACTGGACAGTAAGACATCTGGTAATGGCCATTAGTATTCTCACACATGATCGGTTTGTGAGCAGTGTATTTTTAATCAAATAGGCTACATATGCAGGCGTCAGTCACCCTAATGCCTCTATCAGTGTTCTCTGAGAGCTGGGTGAAAGGGTGTGTAGAACCAGCTGTTAAATGAATGAGGAATGAGCTACACATATTTCTGAAAAGTTCTGGACAAA
Source organism: Diceros bicornis minor (assembly GCF_020826845.1). Classification (NCBI taxonomy): domain Eukaryota; kingdom Metazoa; phylum Chordata; class Mammalia; order Perissodactyla; family Rhinocerotidae; genus Diceros; species Diceros bicornis. Next base: position 10,916,968 of record NC_080746.1, read on the forward strand.
CTCTTTCCAAAGAAAGACCTCACAGCATGAGCACCAAGGGAAGAAATTGGCCCTGTCGTTGCTCTTGTTGTCAGCTACTAAACAGGATGTTCAAATTTAGACAAATTTTGTAATTCTGACTCAGGTCTACCTGCTTTAAATGCCACAGGCATTGAGTAACTGGGCTTACTCTGGAAACCAGGTTGGCTAAACCATCTGATCTCAGAGAAAGTTTGAAAAAGCCCTGGACATTAAATAAAACCACCATTGCTTTAATTTTTTTAATCACGTGTTACTCAATACTTTAGCTCTTTCAATATGGGAAATAATCACAAGTATTACTCCCACACTGAATTAACAAGATAAAATGACTAGATACTCATTCCTTCCCCACAGCAGCACTCTATACTATATCCAGCCCTTCCTTTCCACGCTTAGTAAGAAAATGTACAGTTTGGTTATAAAGTGATAAACCTCATTCTTATAAGAGCTTGGGATATTTCTCTCATTGCTTTAGCGGAGCGCGCGCACTTAAGCGCTAAGCCACGGGGCGGCCCCTCTCATTACTTTAAAGCCGTACCATATGTGGAACCCAATGCCTCAGGAACTTTTAAGCTTGTATGGGGGATTGAAGGGCAGTGTTTCTAATGATACCAGCTTCAACTACCATTTGCCCTGTATTCTAGGTGTTAGAATTGGTCCAAGTTTTACAGGTTATTTGTGTAATATCCAAAACAGCAGCAATTAAACTTAACTAATTATCTTGTTAAGGGCAGTACCATCAGCTCAGTCAACCAAGCAGGAAACCTGAGTCATCTCTAACACCTTCTCCCTTGACTCCTTTCCGTTTTCACAGCTAAGTTCAGACCATCATCTCTTATCTGGAGAATTGCGATAGTCTCCTAATTGGTCGCCAATCTCTGTTCTCTGATCTCAATTCATATGCACCCTGCCACCAGTTACCTTTTTAAAAATTAAGAATTATTTCAAAAATAGTGAATATTTCACTGGACAGTATGACAAATACCTATTCCCTACCAACTAGATTAACAAACATTAACATTGTGGCACATCTGCTTAAGTTTTTTTATTTTAAAGAGAGAAAACATCACAGATTTAGTTCAGATCCCTTTTGTTCTCTTTCCTGGCCCCATTCCCCTTCCTTCCTCCCTCCGCAGAGACAAACACTCTTCTGAAATTGTGCATCATCCATGCCCGTGTGTTTATATGTTTACTGTTTATATGTATACATCATAAACAATATATATTACCATTTAGGTTTTTTAAATTTTAAAAATACAAGTAGTGTAGTACTGCGGGCTTCAATTTGGCAACTTGCTTTTATCACTCAATATTGTTTTTGAGATACATAGAGTATAGAAAATAGTATATCCACACAGATCAAGTTCATTGATTTTAAGTGTTCATTATGAGTGAACGATATTGTATCCATTCCCTTACTGATGGACAGTTAGGTTTTTCCAGGTGTTTCGCTATGACAAACATCTTTGTACATGTCTCTTGATGCAAGAGTTTTTCTAGAACAGTGGTTCTCCAAGGGGAGGCTACTGCCCCTTTGGTCATTTTGGAATTTGGTTATTATTGTGATTTTGGAGGCTCTGCTGGGGTTTACAAAGCAGGGCTGGGGGTGCTAGATGTTCTGCAATGCATGGGACAGTCCCTCACAGTGAAGAATTGCCCTGCATCTTGCACAATTTTTGAGTGTCCCACAGGATACTCATTTATGATATGAGCCTAGAACCTAACTCTATTTTTCGTATAAACATAATGTATTTTTTGGCACAGTTTAATGTAGTAAAATTTCCAGGAATGCAACTCTAATGTAAATCAAGGGGAAATTATACTTATTTTTGGTTTGGAACTTTAACAAGAGTTTTTCATCACTCTAGAAAATCACATAACTGAAGGCAGCCCAGCTCGTGGTATTTGAGTTGCCATCCAGCACACCTGCATCAGCCTGCGTTTGTAGCTTTTGCAATCGTGGTGATTCTAAGTTTAGGTGCAAGCATCTGACTGCTGTACTTCATTATGTATTCTAGTGCAGTCAGCCTGAACATTTGTATATTTAAACATATGTTTTATTATGAATTACTTTCCATTTAAAATTGGCTTCTGTGTATGATATAGAGATCTATTTTTATTATTTTCTTTTTTTTTAAATAATTTTATTTATTTATTTTTCCCCCCAAAGCCCCAGTAGACAGTTGTACATCACAGTTTCACATCCTTCTAGTTGCTGTATGTGGGACGCGGCCTCAGCATGGCCGGAGAAGCGGTGCGTTGGGGTGCGCCCGGGATCCGAACCTGGGCCACCAGCAGCGGAGTGCGAGCACTTAACCGCTAAGCCACGGGGCCGGCCCTAGTTTTATTATTTTCTGATTGGGTAATCATTTGTCCCAACACCATCTATGAAATCCTTTACCCAGTGAACCGTAAAGCCAGCTCTGTCCCAGACAGAGTTCTCATAAATGCACGCATCTGTGTCTGGGATCTTTTATTCCGCTGATGCACGTGTCTTAATGCCGCTGTCACACTGTTTTAATTACCTTGGTTTCATAGCGTGTCTTGTGGTAGTTGGTAACAAGAGAGGCAAGTTTCCATCCTAGTTCTCAAAATTGCTTTCGCTGTTCTTGGACCTTTGCTCTTCCATATGAATTGAGGGTCAGTTTTCAGGTTCCACAAAACATTATTTTGAGATTTTGGTTAGAATTGCATTGAATTGATAGATTAAGGAAAATTGAAATCTTTCAATATTGAACCATCCCATCCAGGAACATGGGTTATTTCTCTATTCATTAGTTGTCTATTCGGGTCTCTTTAAAAAAAAATCTTCAAATAAAGTTTTATAATTTTTTCTATAAAAATCTTACACATCTTTTGTTGGATTTATTCCTACTTATACATATATACATATTCATACACACACATCTTTTTATTGTAAAAATTTCAGATATATTCAAAAGTATAGAAAAAAGTACGGCAGGGGCCGGCCCGGTGGCACAGTGGTTAAGTGTGCACGCTCTGCTGCTGGTGGCCTGGGGTTCGGATCCTGGGCGTGCACCGACGCACCGCTTGTCAAGCCATGCTGTGGCGGCATCCCATATAAAGTGGAGGAAGATGGGCACGAATCTTAGCCCAGGGCCAGTCTTCCTCAGCGAAAAGAGGAGGATTGGCAGGGATGTTAGCTCAGGGCTGATCTGCCTCACAAAAAAAAAAAAAGAAAAAAGTATGGCAAACACTCATGTACTCATCACCCAGCTTCAACAACTGACTCATGACCAGTCTTGTTTCATGTCAGCACCCTTCCCCGCTTTCCCCCTGGATAATTAGGGAGTTCCTAGACATTTTCTATCTGTGTGTGTGTATATGTCTTAAATAATCTTTTAGCAATATAACCACAATACCATCACATTTTTTTTAAAAAACAGTATTTTTCACTTAAAAAAATAAACAATAATTCCCTAATATCATCAAATATTCAGATACTGTTCAGATTTCCTCAGTCATCTCATAAAAGGTTTTTTACAGTTTTTTTTTGAATCAGGACCCAGGCAAGGTCCATATATTACATTTGGCTGAAATGTCAGTTCAGACTCTTTCTTTAAAGTAAACTTTTTAGTGAAGTGTGATACACATACAGGAAAGTATACAAACCAGAAGCGTAGAGCTAGATACAATATAACAAAATTAACGAAGCCATTTTACCAACACCCAGATCAAGAAACAAAATTTCCTAAGCATCGGAGAACCCCCTTCATGCCGCCTCCAGTCACTACTTTCTACAAAGTAGCCATACTCCTGACTTCTAACCCCAAAATTAGTTTGACCTGTTTTTGAACATCATATACATGGAATTATACAGGATGAACTCTTTTGCCTCCAGACTTTTTCACTCAGTGCTTGTGAAACTCATCCATCTTGCTGGGGGTAGTTGTTTGTTCCTTCTCGCTGCTATTAGTCCATCATACGAATGAATAGATTGTATGTATAATACCACACTCGATCCTTTTGATTGGTGGATATTTGGGTTGTTTCCGTTTTTAGCTATTTCAAATAGGGCTGCAATGAACTTTTGTACATGTCTTTTAGTGAACGTATGTGTACGTGTGTGTTGGGAATACCCCGAGGAATAGAAGAGCTGGATCTAGGGTACATGTATTTCAGCTTAATTAGATACTGCCAAATCGTCTCCAAAGTGATTGTAACGGTTTACACTCTCACCAGCAGTGTATGAGGGTTCAGTCACTCCACGTCTTTGCAAACACTTGGTGGTGTCTGTCATTTTCATTTCAGCCATTCTAGTGGATCTCTAGAAGTACTGCATTTTGGTTTTCATTTGCAGTTTCCTGATGACTAATGAAGTTGGGCACCTTTTCATACATTTACTGGCCATTCATATATCCTCTTTGTCAAGTGTTTATTCTTATGTTTTATCTGCTTGATCTATTGGTTTCTGAGAGAAGTATATTAAAATCTCCCACTAGGGCCCTGCCGGGTGGCGTAGCATTTAAGTGTGCATGCTCCACTGCTGTGGCCCGGGGTTTGCAGGTTCAGATCCCGGTGCACACCAGTGCACCGCTTGTCAAGCCATGCTGTGGTGGTGTCCCATATAAAGTACAGGAAGATGGGCACAGATGTTAGCCCAGGGCCAATCTTCCTCAGCAAAAAGAGGAGGATTGGCAACAGATGTTACCTCAGGGCTGATCTTCCTCACCAAAAAAAAAAAAAAAAAACCTCCCACTAAATGTGTGGGAGTCCACACATGACAATAAATGTACATTTATTGCAGTGATTCTGTCAATTTTTGGCTTTATATATTTGGAGGCTTTGTTTTAAGCTCATTTGTTTTGAGTTGGATGTTTTTGCTAAATTATTCCTTTTGTCACTGTCCTTATTGACATTTTTCAAAGCTTTACATTCTATTTTGCTTGATACGACTGTTGCTTCACCAGCTTATATTTTATTTCATCTTGCTTGTTTTTCTTTTGTTTTGTTTTGTTTTTTTTTACTGAGGAAGATTTGCCCTGAGCTAACATCTGTGCCAGTCTTCCTCTATGTTTTAGTATGTGGGCCGCCAGCACAGCACAGCCGCTAACAGAGCAGTGTAGGTCGCGCCTGGGAACTGAACTCCGGGCCGCTGAAGCGGAGTGCGCTGAACTTAACCACTAGGCCACCGGGGCTGGCCCTTGCTTGTTTTTTTTAATTGTGGTAAAAAACACATAGCATAAAATTTACCATCTTAAGCATTTTCAAGTGTACAGTTCAGAAGTGTAAAATATATTCACATTGTTGTGCAACAGATCTCCAGAACTTTTTCATCTTGCAAATCTGAAACTCTATACCCATTAAACAACAGCTCCCCATTTCCCTTCTCCCCTTGTTTTTGTTATGTTAGTATGTGCTTTGTATGTCTTTTTCAATCTCTATATTTTCAGGCTCTCTCTCATTATGCTTTCTCTGCAGTTTTTGTAAAGAGCTGGTTTTTTTTTTAATTTCAATATGAGAATCTCTTTTTTTTTTTTTCTGAGGAGGACTACCTCTGAGCTAACATCCAATGCCAATCCTCCCCTTTATTCTTGAGGAAGAGTAGCCCTGAGCTAACATCCGTGCCCATCTTCCTCTACTTTATATGTGACGCCGCCACAGCATGGCTTACCAAGCGGTGCATCGGTGTACGCCTGGGACCTGAACCTGCAAACCCCGGGCCACCAAATCGGAGCGCGCGCACTTAACCTCTTGAGCCACCAGGCCAGCCCCAAGAGTCTCTTTTAATAGTCAAGTATAATCTGTTTGTGTTTACTATGATTACTGCTATATTTGGGTTTATTTTTGCAATCTTATTTGGTATTTTGTATTTTCTTTGCTTTTTCTTTGTTTCTTTCCCCTTCAGCTTTCTGCTTTCTTCCTTTATTTATTTTTTTACTCTACTAGTGTGGAAATTATTCAATCTCTTTCTGTTATGTGGTGTTTACCTATATGTTTTTTTTAAAACATGCATATTTAGCTTAACAAAGCCTACAGGTAATCATTAACTCTCACTTCTTCCAGAGCAAAATGATAAGCATAGAATCATTTAACTTTGAACTGTCCTTCCTCATCTTCCATATAACTGTTGACAACTATTTTAGTTCTTCTTTGTTTTTATTTATTTGGTTGTTTTTTGTTTTATTTTGTTTTTTGCTGAGGAAGACTCGCCCTGAGCTAACATCTGTGCCAATCCTCTTATTTTGTATGTGGGATAGTGCCACAGCATGGCTGGTGAGTGGAGTAGGTCTGAGCCCGGAATCAGAACCCGCGAACCCGGGCTGCCAAAGCAGAGCGTGCCAAACTTAACCACTACACCATGGGGCCAGCCCCAGTTCTTCCTTGTTTTTAACTCCTCAAAAAATTAGTTCTTATTATCATCATTACAGAAAGCTTTACTGTCAGTATTTCCCAGTATTTGTCTCACTATTCCTCCTTAAATCTCATGCCTTCTTTCTTGGTTCATTTTCCTTCTTGCTGAAGTATATTTATGAAAGGTCTACTCCATTTCAGTCTTTGTGTGTCTGAAAACATCTTTATTTTACACTCACTCTTATGGGAGCCATATATGCTGACCAGTGGTAGCATTTCTCTAGAGAGGTTTCAGTTTGTCTGTGCTGGGATCCGATGAGTTGCTCACCTTTACTCTAGTTTTCATGTCACTCTCACTACCTGGGATTCCCATCCCACATTGGTACTGTGATTTGAGCCCCACACCTGTGTGTGATGTAGGATTGGGATTCAGATTTCTCTTGGATTATTTTCTTTTTTACCCATGGCATGAGGTACTTGGCCAGCTTTCTTCCAGCTAAGTCAGCAGCAAATATTTTAGTCTCTATTTCAAAGACAGGTGAGCCCCTTCAGGGCCTGTCTTTATGCCTTGCTCTCAGTTCTAGCTCTGTGTATCATGGGTCTGAGACCTCATCTGTCCAGGAGAGGACACTCCTAAAGTCCTGCATCTGGTTCCAGTCCCCTGCAGACCTTTGGGCTCGGCTCCTGCTTCCCACTCAGGCTTTGAGTCACATTTTTGTTTATAGCAGTTAAGGATTTTCCTTTATTGCTTTTGAGCTCTGCTGTGTATTAAATTCTTTTTGTTCTATTTTGTCAGGCATTTCTGTGTTCGCTGTTGTGGAGGTACCCCCCTTGTTAACTCTGTCCAGCATATTGACGAGAAGCTACAGTCATCTTTCTAAAACTAGATATCATCCTGTCACTCCTTCACTTGATTTTTGTGGACTTGTTAGCACTGCTTCATTTATTTATCCAATAAATATTTGTTGATTATAATCTCTGGTAAGAACTGGGGAGAGTGTGGTAAGATATAAAGTCTCTGACCTCATGGAGTTTACTATTTAGTTGGGGAGACAGAAAATAAACCTGTGAACAATAATAAAAATGTGAGCTGCAGTTTGTGAAGTGTGCCCTGAAGGAAATAGAGTGAATGGAGAGCAATAGTTTCAGGGGTTACTTTAGCTAGGACAGTCAGAGAAGACCTCTTTGAGGAGATTACATTTAATCTTTTTTTTTTTTTTTGTGAGGAAGATCAGCCCTGAGCTAACATCCATGCTAATCCTCCTCTTTTTACTGAGGAAGACCGGCTCTGAGCTAACATCTATTGCCAATCCTCCTCCCTTTTTTTCCCAAAGCCCCAGTAGATAGTTATATGTCATAGTTGCACATCTTTCTAGTTGCTGTATGTGGGACGTGGCCTCAGCATGGCCGGGGAAGCGGTGCGTCGGTGCGCGCCCGGGATCCGAACCTGGGCCGCCAGTAGCGGAGTGCACGCACTTAACCGCTAAGCCACGGGGCCTGCCCGAGGAAGCTACATTTAAAGCTGAGATCAGAAGGATGAGATAAGGCCAGCCCTGCAAGTGGTGGAGGGCTTGTTTGGGGTTGAGGGTTAATTCCAGGCGGTGGAGACAGCAAGTACAAGGACCCAGAGGTGGGGAAACACTTGGCCTGTTAGTTACCGAGGCGACACACATGTGCTCTAACAAGGGGAGAATGCGCCCAGTTAGGTTAGAAAGGCAAGTGGGAGCCAGGCCTCACCTGTGGCCTCCCCTCTCTCCTTGCCCCTTGCCTTTATTCGGTCCTCTTGCCACACGGATTCTTTCCCAAATGGGCCCATGCAAAGTCACTTCCTTTGTAAAGCCCTCCCCACTATCTCAATTCCCATTGCATTTCGTTTCTTCTACTTATCTGAATGGAATGTGGATAGCCGTTTACAAGACGGTGTTCTCCAATTGGCCTTAAGCTTCTGTCAGAAGATATGTCCTACTTACCTTTGTGATCCCCAGCTTGTAGCACAGTGCTTTACATGGTAGGCACAAATCAATGTTGATTGAATAAATATGTTGGGTTTTTTTTAGCAGTTCATGCTAGGTCTTCTTTTCCAATACCTTTATAATAGAACTTCCCATAGATAATAATTTTTGTAGCATTTAAACCATCAGGGTAAAGAAAACTGTCAACCTGAGGTGGGATTTGTTTGCTGAAGACTTGTCTCTGATGCTGAAAGGGACAATTAGGGAGGTACTATAGAATGGTGTTACCCTAAAAGTGGGTCGAGTGGTGGCCCCAAAGAAGATATGTCCACATCCTAATCCCTGGAGCCTGTGAATGTGACCTTAACTAGAAAAAGGGTCTTTGTGGGTGTAATTAAGTTAAGGATGTCAAGATGGATTTTACCAGATTATTTGGGTGGACCCTGAATCTAATGACAAGTGTCCTTATACCAGACAGAAGAGGAGAAGGCAGAGAAACAGAGGAGAAGGCCATGTGAAGAGGGAGGCAGAGACTGGAGGGATGCAGCCACAAGCCGAGGAACACCTGCAGCCACCAGAAGCTGGAAGAGGCAAGGAAGGATTCTCCCCTAGAGCCTTCGGAGGGAGCGCGGCCTGGCTGACACCTTGATTTCAGACTTCTGGCCTTCAGAACTGTGAGAGAACTGTGGCTTTCTGTTGTTGTAGGCCACCTAGCTTGTTAATACGTACTCTTTCCCATTATACTTCAGCTACCTCTTCTGTGACACGGATATAATACCTACCTCAGAAGGTTACTGCCATGATTAAATGAGATATATTTATAAGGTACTTAGCATACAGTGAATGTTCAAAAATAGTGATGGCTCTTCTTCTTCTTTTTCAAGGACTTAGGAGTTTGCTTCCTTTTGTGAATAAAAACTCGGTGATAGAGTGGGACATTTCTGTCTTGTGATTGCTTGGTAAGTCAAAGCTCATACCACAGACTTAACCTACCACAGACTTAACCTGAGAGCGTCAACTTCTGTATTGGCCATGGAGCTCTCGGGTCTGCTGCCTTTTACAGTCCTCAGAGAGTTCAGCTTTCTACTGTGGGTTGGGGGAAGACAAACTAGAACTCAGATACCAAATTTGAAATGACCCACATGGAGCAGAAAGCAACCTCTCAGTCTTCACCCAAAAGAAAGTTTTTGGGTTCTAAATTCCTAATTCCTCTTAAGGGACTGGACATTCCCGAAGACCTATATTGATTAATCCTCCTACTACACCAATCATCAAAAATTCCCCATAATGAATTCAGCCTTTCTGTATTTGAATGCCTTCATAAAACCTGGGAGTGTGCAGAAGGCTGGCAGTACCCAGAGTGTAGAGGACTCCTCATCCTGCTTGGGCGGGCCCTGGGCCGAGCTGGAGTCCAGGGCTCATGCATCCTTTCTCCCACAGATGGCTGGCACTGTGCTCGGAGTAGGGGCTGGCGTATTCATCCTAGCCCTGCTCTGGGTGTTAGTGCTGCTGCTGTGTGTGCTGTTGTCCAGAGCCTCCAGTATAGCTAGGTAAGGCATTCTCTCCAGCTGGGAGTCCGAGGTAAAAGCAGTTAGAAGCAAAATCACTGATGCTCATTGAACATTTAGAATTCAGAAGATCATTTTTGTAATTACTGGCAGTTTGAATGAGTCGCATTTTAACCTCTTATCAAAAGCACTGTCTTATTTATGCTCTGAAGCAGAGGTGGGAGGAGAAGGGAAGTGGTATTTTTCAGTTCACACTGTAGAGGAGATGTGGGGACATGAGAGATGAAAAGAAAATCTGCTTTCGCTGCCTGTTGAATTTCTTGGGGTTGTAAATGTGTGTGTTTCTTAACTGTTCAGATTTATGGAAGATGCTTGGTCCAGTCCCTAAGGCTCTAGACCTGGGCCTGGGGAAACTGAGGAAGTGCTGGATGACTGGGGCTGGCTGTATGTCAGGCGTTGACTTCAGAGCACAGTCAGGCCATAAACTGACGCTAAGAACACGATAGAGTTGTGCTCTCTGGCCAGAGTGTCACTATGAAGCAGCAAGTGATATAATTTACTGAAGTATTCTGGTCTAAAAACCAGCACAGAAGTGGGGGCAAGGGAGGGCTGCTTTGATTTTTCATGACTATGACTGCATAGAGGCAAAAATAAAAGCCACCCATTCCCATTCTTAGGAATTTGGAATTACCAGGAATAAACAGGAATGCATCCAGCTGGTACCTGTCTAGGAAGAAGGGCTTTGGGATGAAGGGAAAAACATTTCTGAATTCACTGGGCAGTGTGGACAGCAGGTGTCTGGGAATTTTTAATAGCCTGGAACATAGAATATTGGCCCCAGGGAAGAGCCAGCCCAGGCCTAACTGATTAGAGAGGACACTGTGAACAGTGCTGCTAAGGCTCTGTGCTTCTACCCACCGCAGGTTCTCTGTCATGTTTGTGTTCCTTGGCGCTCTGATCATCACAGCAGTTCTGTTGCTCTTCCCCCGGGCCAGTGACGTCCCAGCCCCAGAGGTCGAAATCAAGGTATATTGGTTTTATTTTGCCTCCTGTGTTGTAACTCTTGTTTCTCCTGGTCTAGACCTCTGTCCTGCCCTGCAGTGTTCCCTGGTACCAGGTTGGCTGAAATGTGTTGGAAGAATTGTGAAGTGAAAATAAAGATGGGGAAAGCCCCAAGGGAATGTAAATTTCCCGACCCTTCCCGAGAAGAGAGTCTTATTCTGATTCCCACTTGCAACACCACTGGGCCGTCATTTGCCCGATTTGATCTCCTCTCCAGTTTGCATCAAGTTGAATGAGCCAAAAGCCACCTCGTACTATAGGGCCAGAGAAAAAGAAAATGAGTTAGGAACAGGAATAGGCCTGGTCCTGAAATGAAAGTGTTCCCATTCCTAGTGGCCTTGGCTCAGAAACTCAGATCCTGGGCTGAAATTTATGCAGTGCCCTCAGGGTGCTGAGTGACATGCTTTTTCACCTCCGTGTGTGGGAATTTTTCCACTTGTGATATGGAGAGGATGCTTTCCATAAGAAGAGCAGTGAGGAAAGAGGCATATTCCTGTGGGAAGCAGAAGGTGCAGAGATAGATGAATTCTATACTAACAGTCTTCTGGGAGTTCGTTGGTCCTCGTTCCTGGAACCACATCTGCCAGCACCCACCTCTCTAAATGGATTTTTATCATCTTTCTCATAGTTCTTCTCTGGAGACCGCACCCGTTCTGGTTCATTCTTGATTTGGGGCTCTGGCTTTACCACACACAGCTGGTCTCAGGTCCCTATGATCTTGATAATGGTATTGACTCCTATGTCCCATTACTCCTAGCAGCTTCTTTCCTCTCAACCTCCATTTTAATTTTTTAAGTAGTAATGATGATAACAGCTAACATTTTTTTAAGGGATTACTGTGTTCAAGGTTCTGTGCTAAGCACATTTTTTCATTATCTCATCTAAAACTCAGGACAACCCTAAGTAATATGAAGTAGGTACTATAATTATCCCCATTTTATAGGTAAGGACACTGAGGCTGGAAGAGGTTAAACTTGCCCAAGGTCATACATATATAGGAAGAGGCAAAGGAAGGATTCAAGCTGAGGTCTTTCAGTAAAACCTTCATTGCTGGGGACTCAAAAGAATATTAGGGGCCATCACAGAGTTCATGGGTGACTATTTTGACACTAGACAACAGTACACAAAGTTATATAACTTGAACTAAAATTGGCACACATTTCCAACTCTATCTAGGACTAGCCATGGCAGAAGGGAGGAAATTTGTTCTGAATGCTCCAAGGGAAATAATACACCCAAATTTAAGGAATTATTTCCATTTATGCCAGATTTTTTTGTCAGCATTTGAAAACCACTCTAACGGTGTAAGAACCATGTGTGAGCTGGGGGTAAACTCCCACCTCAGTTTCCCTGTCTTAAAAGGGGAGAGCGGTGCCATATTTCTGGGTTGCTGCAGATGTGAATGTTGGAAGAAGGGCACAGAGCAAACACTGTTTTGAAATCAATCCCTCTACCCTCTAAGAGTTTCAGACCCAGGAGAGAAGAATGGAGTTGAGCAAAATATGTTGGTCAGCATGACCAGCAGACTGGAGTTCTCATTTTCAGGTTTTGAGAACCGGCCCCTGCAGCAGCCTGGCTCAATACTGTATCAATAATACATGACCTGGGCCTTCTGTACCCAAGGCCTGCTAATTGGCTAATTAAAAAGTGAAACGTGTCAAACGCGCCAACATGTAGCCCACGAGAGACTTGTTCAGTACTGGAGCCAAGGTCAAAGTTATGTTAAAGCTATTTTATCAAACTGACCTTTGTTGTAAGTTGGCTGTTAGGGTATTCTCTGGAGCAGCCCTTGCCTTTTGGTGTCTTGGAGCTCAGTGATCACAGCAGTGCTTGGACTGGACAGGTGCTTTGTGTTCGCCACCGTGTCAGTTCCCTGCTACTGCTGTAACATAGCACCACGGACTTAGTGCCTTACAACACAAATTTATTATCTTACAATTCTGTAAGCTAGAAGTCCAAAATCAGTCTCACCGGCCAAAATCAAGGGGTTGGCAGGGCTGTATTCCTTTCTTAAGGTTCTAGGGAAGAATCTGTTTCCTTGCCCTTTGCTGCTCCTAGAGGCCATCCACGTTCCTTGGTCCATGGCCCCCTCGCTCCATCTTCAGAGCCAGCAACGTAACATCCTCTGACTCTGTTTCCATCCTCACATCTCTTTCTCTGACCCTCTCTTCTGTCTCCCTCTATCACTTTTATGGACCGTTCTGATTACATCGTGCCCACCTGGATTGGATAATCCACGCTAATCTCCCTATTTTAAGGTCAGTTGATTAGCAAGCTTAATTCCATCTATAATCTTAATTCTCCTTTGCCATGTAATCTAACAGAGTCACAATTTCTGGAAATAAAAATGTGGACATTTTGGGGCCATTATTCTGTCTACACAATCCCCTTTCAGGTATTTTGGATTCTCTTTAGGTACTAGCTTTGCAAAGCTTCTGGAAGCTGTGAAGTCGCCCAGACACTTGGTTTGTGTTGCTGCTCCATTAGGTCTGTAGATTAAATTGCTTTTCCTCCTCAAATTTAAGCACTACTATTTGGATCTGGGGAGAATAGAGCCCTGGCAGGGGACAGTAGACAAGTGGGTAGAGCCAACACCAATTATAGGTTTTTGTCAGCAAAGACCAACGACTTTGGGGCCTCAAGTATGACTGGCTGCCAGGCAGCCAACTATATTGGCCATCCTCTTAGTTACCTATCCTCTTAGTGTTTTAGTGTCTCAGGTAAATGGCCATTTTCTGCAAACCTTAGAATGCTGGGTTACAAATGTTTCATCAGAACTCTTCTGATGAAAGGTTTAGAGTCACCTTTTCATTTTGAAAATGAACCCTCCTGAATTGGCAATGAGTTGATGATTTTGGGGTTTGGATCTTGGGTACATGGGGGTTTATTGTATTATTATGTGTTTACATATATGTTTAAAATTTTCCATAATAAAAAACAACAACAAAAATGAGCCTTTCTAAGACCAACCATGCAAGCTTCTCATGAACTCTTTCAGATAACTGATTGCAGAACATAAAGGAACTCATCCAGGGTCTTCAGAGTGTTTATAAACATCCTAAATCAAACCATTTGTTCCCTATACTTCATTAATCCTTTCTTATTGTGTTTCCAGCTCAGGGAGTTGAGAAAAGGTTCTTTCTTATCCATTTACAGAAGAGACTCAGGGCAGGATGTTACTGCTGGAAGTTACAAATATAAAGACCCTGGCCCGTTCACCAAAGATTTCAGGTGAGCACAGCCAGGTGCTGAAGTGATAGTAATATAATTTTTGATGTTTCTTTCTCCAGATTGTGGATGACTTTTTCATTGGCCGCTATGTCCTGCTGACTTTCCTCACTGCTGTCTTCCTTGGAGGCCTTTTCTTGGTTCTAATTCATTATATCCTGGAGCCAATCTATGCCAAACCACTGCGGTCCTACTGAGCACTATTTGGGAAAACCAAGACCCTGTTCTCTCCTTCACTTTGATGTCACTGATGAGCAGAAAGGAACGGTGTGGAGCCTTGTGTTGACAGCCTTCATGCCTTAAGATCAGAGGAACATCCATTCATCACTAAGACAGATCCCTTGAGTCCTGGCTTCTGGAAATGGGACTGCACAATTGTCCCTGTGGAGATAGAGTCTCCCAGCTTAAGAGGAATATTGCTGTCTTCTCAGCACTTGTACCTCCGGGTTTACATCAGTTTTGAAAGGGAAGTAGTAGCAGTGATCTGATTAGAGTAGATTTTCAATTAAATGTCAGTAAGTGGATTTTGGGAAAAGGAGCACTTTGGCTCCTGCCGTCCAATAGATGGAAGAACCTGGTCCTTTTTGATAATATGTAAAATTCTTAGTTACAAGGTCAGGATCATTTGGAAGGAAAGGCACTCAAAGTTCAAAAGGTTATTTTAATGTGATGATTTGGAAAACTTATTCCGGTGTTGGTTATTGATCACTCTGCACATCATGCCACAGAGCTCTGTAAAGGCAATGGGTGTCACTTCTCTCTGCTCTAAGAAAGCAAGACAGTAACCATAGGACTGACTTTCATTTCAAACTCTCAGACACAGCTGTCTGAATCTAGTATTTCTATATTGCATGTCTAGTTGGGGGTTAGAGGAAGGGTATGGAAATGTTGGATGTTCGTCTTGCTGATATATATCTCTGGATTCTTTTTCTTCCAAGACTTGGTGGCCTCTGTGTGCCTTATTCAATTACTGTAAGAGTCCATTTTGGGTTATTGTCATCTCTTTTTGTCTTTGTAGCTCTTTCTCCAAAGCTAGTGAGGAATGTATATTCCCTGGATTAGATATGATTTTATACCTGTCTGAGATCCCACATCAAGTGAAATTTGTCATTAAATGGAGGGGCTCTGGGCTAGTTCCACTTTGGAACTCATCCTGACTTCCTAGAGCTATTTGAAGAAGGATCTTCTAGCTTAAAATTAACAACCGGAAAACAAGTTGGAGAGAGAACTTTGATTGAGTACATGCTATATGCCAGTAGTGCACTAGTTCCTTTGAAATTTATTTAATTTTTACAACAATCTATTTATTATCATCCCCGTTTTAAAGTAGAAAAAGTTAAAGCTTAAAGAGATTAACTAACCTGCCCAGCATCACCTAACGGCCATTGTGCACAGTGTGGCAGACTCCAGCCTGACTTGGACTAAAAGGAGAACACACTGAGCTTTGTGGAACTTTGACTGCGAGCCTGAGGAAGTCAGTGCCACTTGCCCCCCACTTTCTCTGCTGGATCCTGTTGTCAGTGTAGAGAAGGTACAGTCCTGCCAGCCCAGCGGGGGGTTAAGCTCTAAATTGGGAGAGAACTGGTGACTTCTGGGAGTCATGGGCTGGTGAGGGCCAGGTGTAGTTATTCCTACACTTGAACTGTCTCTACTTTATTCAGTTTGGAAAAACTTTGCAGATAAGGCTTTATCACAGAAAGCTGCAAAGGAAATAGTTTCTTAATCTGGCCTAGGGCCCATAGGCAAGAAAAGAACAAAGAAACAGCCCTCCAAGCAGATTGGAGGAGAGGAAGGAGAATGCTGAAATGTTGAGGGAGGTGGGGCAAGCTGGGAGAGTCATGCTATTGTGCTTCTCTCTGGACTCTTGCACTGAGGCTTCCAGATGCCTCTGAGTCTCTTGCAGAGATGCTGAGCCAGCCCAAGTGGAGCATTGACTCCTAACAAGCACAGGCTGCCATTTGTCACCTTCTCCTGAGAGACTTGCTGCAAATCCGGGAAAACTCTTGTAATTCCTGACCATGAATCCATCTTTTTTATTCCCCAACAATGGTGTCCAACTATTAGATCAATGGATAATAGCTATGAAGTTTTGGGTGACTACTTACATGGAGAAAACTGTGTTAAGGTTAGAAACTAAATTCCTTCCCGAACACCACTGCTGTCTAATTTTTTTTTTTTTTACACAGATGTAAATGACAGGCTTGTGTTTTAAAGGCAAAAAATATACTTCATACAAACTGTGTTTTAGCTCAGCCTACCTTCTATAGATCCTGAGTCCGTAACTACCAGCTGTGGTGAAATGAATGATAGATTACTTTCTACCTTCATACTCAAAGCAGTTAGGTCCAATCCTAAAAAGACCCCACAGGTTTGGGATAAGAAGTAGAAGGCTGAGAGGGCACAAAATGAATTTCACCGAGAATTCTACATGGGGCAACACCATAATCAATGTCTGATATGGCACCCCTTGTGCTCATGGCCTTCCTGGAGACAGGGCTTAGAGATTGTCCCTTATACAAACTGAAATCATCTTGGTGTCCTATTCATCGTTCTTTGATCAATGGCCTTAGAGCAGGTTGTGCTATACTGTTCCCTACCCAGAGGGGATCCTGTGGCAAAGAGACTGTGGTGATCCCCACTGTTTAGAAGCTGGAGAGGGAGAGTGAATCAAGGGCTTCTATATAAGAAAACAAGTCATTTCATAGCCTCTTAAAATTGTATCCCTACAAAAGCTAAATTAGCAGGACACCACCTTACCCCCACAGTGGAGACAGTTGTCCCATCTGCTAGGTGGCAGTATGTGTTATGTTTTAGAAGTCTCATAAGCCAGCAAAACACACTAGGTAATTTTTTGACAAGTTTCTTAAATTTCTCACTTATAAAAATGGAAGTAAAGCTAACATTCTTTATTGATGCATAGTGTTAGATATTTAATCTACAATTCATCAGAATTATTGTACCAATGTTCAGTTACTAGGGAATGCATAGCGATTCATTCATGCTGCATACGACACTATGGCCATTCACTCAACAATTACCCCGTGCCTACTGGGTATAAAACGTTGGTCCTGGTGGAGTAAACCAATCCAGGAACAGGGCTCTGAGCTGTCTAGGCTGTCTTCCTAATTCCATCCATCCATTCCATGGAATGAAGGCATCCAAATTATCTTTAAATGTTTATATTCTAACGTAAAGTAATCCACTTCTTGTTCTGTTCTTTAAGACATAAACTTTTCTATCAACTTTATCTCATTGCTGTGTTTTTTTTTACTTTTTTATTCAATGTGTAAAGAAACCTGCTGCAATTCTTTTACAGATGAGAAACAGGCAGAGAGAGAAAGGAGTTTAAAGTTTCACAGCTAGTTAGTAGAGGGGCTCAAACTTGACATCAGGGTTCCTGATGTCTCATTTCTCAGATAGTTTAAAGATCATTTTTGGCTTTCAAACAACTCTTTAGTTTTACATTGGTTAATACCATTTCTTAGCTATCTGTACCTACCATTTCCCTAATCCATATCCAAAAAAGATAAAAGTTTCACTAAAGAATTCCTAATTAACATTTACAGTATAAATAAACATTTTATTGTAAGTTCTTGGCTTAAACCTTTAAATATCTGGCTATTGTTACAAAGGAGCAAGTTTCCAGATGTGGGAATCAGAACTGCGTGGAAATGAATCTGGAGAAGTGTTGATGATCCTCACAGGAGCATAAAAACTCAGGACTGGAAGGAATTTTATAGTTCCTAGAGTTCAACCTTTAATCTCGACTTCCATCCCAAATCTTGGGAATATTCTATTCTTCACATGCTAAAACCACAATATTTATTATGTTTAGCAAACAAGTGCTAGACATTTTTTGAAGTGCTTTATAAGTATTAACTTATGTAATCCTCATAGCAACCCTGTGAAGTAGGAACTCTTAACATCCTCATTTGACAGATGGGGAACAGGCACAGAGTGGTGAGTGATTTGCTGGAGGTCACACAGCTAGGGGTTAAGTAGGAGTCAGGATCTGAAGTCAGGCAGTTTGGCTCCAGTTGAAGCTCTTAACTACTTTATATTATACTATGTTGCTTCATAAGATGAAAACAAAGGAAAAGGAGGGACGAAGGTCAGATAATGCAAATCCAATTGATAGAAATGCCAAAGAGGAGCAGCTGAGTCTAGTGGGAAATCCAGAACCTTAGGGATTGGCCAGGAATCCGGGACAACGCAGTCAAAAGCCCAGTGGGACCTCAGAGAGAACTTCACTGGGGGGCCGGTGTGGGGGGCCGGTCTCTGCTCTGTTAGACTTTGCTCTGTTGTGGCTTCTCCCTTAGAGAAACTACTAAACAATGGGGCCGCTTGTAAGCTGAGTTTTCAAGAAGGACGGACACAACCATCTCTAAAGCACTGTCCACCGGCAAAGTTTGATAGTTGGGTTGGTTTTCAGAGGTGCCATGGAAGAATGAAAGCCACAAGCCGAGAATGTTTGTTTCTTGATCTCTGTCTCCAACAGATCATGGTGGTTGCCGTTCACTCAAGGAAAAAAATGTTTCCAAGTCCCCACATCCCTACCCCAACACACACTCACTTGTCTCAGTTTCCTGGGACCTAAGAAATGACAGCAGGGATCAAAATCAGGGCCCAACATCACAGTCAGATTGAGAAAGTTCATTTTTCTGGTCTTCATCACATCATGTTGGGTATTGTAAGGGATGTGCATTTAGCCTAGGGCCTGCCTTCAGAGAACTCTTCAGGTAGGTACATACGTAGCGTTTATGCACTACCTAAATGCTACATGGCCATGCCCTCCACTTTTTTTTAATCTTTGGGGATTTATTCAGTTTCCTGTCTTCAAATTGATGTTGCCTGAGTTTTACACTGGGAACATGTCATAGTTCCTATTGCTGCTGTAACAAATTACCACCAACTTAATGGTTTAGAACAATACAAATTTATTATCTTATAGTTCTGGAGGTCAGAAATCTGAAAGGGGTTTCCCAAGGCTAAAATAAAGGGTTTGGAGGCCACAGGGGGGAATCCCATTTCCTTGCCTTTTCTAGCTTCTAGAGGCTGCCCACATTCCTTGGCTGATGTATCCCTCCTCTCCAAAGCCAACATCTTCTAATCTGACACCTGACACGCTCACCTCCCTCTTTGATTTATAAGGAGCCACGTGATTACATTGGGCCCACCCTGGCAATCCAGGATTGCCAGGACTCCTGGATTGTGAGACTGGATCTCACAGTCTTGAATCACATCTGCAAAGTCTCATTTGCCATGTAAGATGACATATTCACTGTTTCTGGGAATTAGGATGTGGACCTCTTTGGGGGAGGGGGTGTTATTCTGCCTACACGGACTATATGGCCCTGTCTTCCATCTCTAAGGATGGCCTCCTTCCACCCTCCATCTTCCATCCTCTCCTCACCCCTATTCCTTCATATACCAGGTCTGCCCCTTTATCTCTAGTACCACTCTCCAGTTCTCAGGGTTCCCACCCCAACACCCAGGATGTGTTAAGAGTTTCCTTCCCTTCAGCTTCCATCTTAGTGGTAGCCTCAGTGTGCTAGGATCTACCAAGAGCTTCTTTCTCTTTCTTTTCAGCACTTTTTTCCTTCCCCTCCCCCACCTCACTAGCCCAGTCTCCCAGTGGATCTCTAAAGGAGAAACGCAGAGTTATTGCTTTTTAATTACAAGTGCTATTGTAACATCTATAAGGAAGAACACTTTAAGCCTAATTGAGACCAAATGTGAAGTTAAATTAAATGAATAACTAATTAACGTAATGCTCCTGCATTAGCCCCTAGTGAGTGCTGAGGCCCAGGGAGAAGGCAGGTACCAGGCCCCCGGGGAAGAGTCAGTGCCCAGAGCTGAGGTGGGCAGGGAACCTGGGGCCTGGGAGGCATGTGTGGAAGGGCAGATCTCAGGGCTGGGGTTC
The DNA here is from genome assembly GCF_020826845.1 of Diceros bicornis minor. Taxonomy (NCBI): domain Eukaryota; kingdom Metazoa; phylum Chordata; class Mammalia; order Perissodactyla; family Rhinocerotidae; genus Diceros; species Diceros bicornis. Next base: position 10,936,977 of record NC_080746.1, read on the forward strand.
TCCAACCTTTGCTATTTTCCCCAAACTCCCACCTACAGCCCACATCCTCATTTCTGAGGCCAGGTTCTAAGCTCCCACAAGCCTTCTGCATCCCCCTAGTGCCACGCTTATCCGCGGGCATGAGCGAATGTGTCTCATTCATTCTCCAGTCCCTATGCCAAACATACAAGGGGCTTGATAAGTATTCATTCCCTCTTCCGCTTCCCTCACTACCTTATCAAACTAATCACCCAAGTCCTAGTTGTCCTAGTTATCCTTCATTCACACACCTTTCACACTCACTCCTCCCACGGCCCTGGAATCCCCCGCTGCCAGCCCCTGTCCCTGCAGGGCTGGACTAATGGATGGCCAAATCCCTCAACTTAAGTCGCCGTCCCTTGTATTTTTTCTTGTATTGTTTATAAATGTTTTCATATTTCTATCTTATCCTCTAACTAGACAAGCTCCTCAAGGCAGGGTGTGTGTAATACTAATTTGTCTCCCTTTACACAAATCTTCTGAGGTAGGTGTTGATTTAGTAAATGTTATTACTACTTTCTAGAAGAGAAAACAGGCTTAAAGCTAGTAAGTGGTGAGGCTAGGGAAGAGAAGACCTCAGAAGTGCCAAGGAGGAACAATACCCTGTCCCTCCTACCCTGACCTGTCTGCAAGGAAAGCAAGCTACAAGTTGGCATGTGAAGAGACACGCACTCCTCCTCTCCCTGCCTGGAAGAAGGGAACCAGGCCCACGCTGGGCTCTAACTTGGGATGATGGCACCATCTAGTGGCCTCCCTAAGTGATGATGTCTGATAAATCTCTCCGGTCTTGAAAGCAGCATTCATGAATGTGAACATGATGCCATATACTACAGCTCCTGCCCTGGGGCCTGAGGACGTAAGGATCCCTGACTGGCTCCTGCTTTCAAAGCCAGAGTGAGTATCAGGCAGTTTGAGACTTACCTATTTGTCACCACTGGAGTGTGTGCAACCTATTTTAATGCTGAAGGATTTGTATCCAGCTAATGCACTGGCCCACAGAGTGTCCCAGTCAACGGCTGTATCTTATATGGGGCTCTAAGCTCCCGGTTTGCCCCACAGGTCATCAATGTTGTCATGAGCATCCCCTCTGGGAATGCCAGTTGTAACCAGCCCCAGCACACCAACCTTGTGGTCCTGGGACACGGTTTTGATAACCCACGCGAGCCCCAGCTTGCTGCTCCCGTGCTAAGCCCTGACAAAGACGAGCACAGGCACAGCTGGCAAAGGAAGTCTGTATTGGTGCCGATGGGCGGCTTCAAAGGTCAGCCAGAAATGCCAAGAGTTTGCCTGGCATGTAGCACTCCAGGATTGGGGGAGGCCAGAAAAAGTACATCAGGAACACAGGGGAGAAAGGCCGGCTGCAGAGAGCCCCAGGCAACTGCAATGTAACAGCCGCGCACATGAACCAGGAGCATTCTTCTTTCTTGCTAGTCTTGTCACCTTGGCACCTGTGCTTAGGGCGTAAGTTCTTTTTCTGTGTCCATTGTCTACTCCATTCCTTGAGTAGAGCTGGCAGACAGCGAGCACTCGATAACCATTGACCTTTCATTATCAAAACATTTAACACACACCCTGATATTTTTATATGGCCCCACTCCCCAGCCCCACCCCGCAACACTGCCTTGATCTGTCGTCATCTTCCACGGAGGACACAGAGGGCCGGGACCAGAGTGAGGCAAGGGAGGCCGCCACTCTCAGGGGTGGCATGGGCACGAGCCCAAGGTGAGGCCTCCCTTGCCTCACCCTCGTCCCGACCCTGGAGGATACAGCAATAACGCTGCAATCCAACGGGTCAGGAATGATAAAGAGGTTCAGATGGAGGGTAGAAGAGGAGAGTCCAACTTGGGGAAACACACAGAGAAAACTGGCTTGTGGACAAAGGGACCAAGAGAGGTTGGGCAGCTCGGAGACAGGTGCAGGTACCTACCTACTGGGACAAGCTGATTACAGAAGCGCAAATTGAACGTGAGAAAGAGAGACAGTTCTTTTCCAGGCCTTGGCCCTGTTGAGCCTCTGCCTTCTATCTTGGAATCTGAAAAAGCAGGAGTCTGAGCAGATCCATTACCAAGATGAGACACCACTCAGCTCTGATCCCCATCCCTTCTGCTTGCAGCTTCCAAAGCTTGGGCCCTTGAGTCTTCCGTTTCCTCGTGTTGGCCATCCCCTTCCCGTGGAGAATCTCCCGGTCCCTTAGCGGCCCTGTGGGCTGGGCTGGTGTTAAGTCAAGAGGCTTTGCCTCGCCCATCCGTGGCAGTTTCCATTGCCCAGGGGGAGCACTTTGGGACCCAGGTGGGGCCCTCCAGACTTCTCTTCCAATCAGGGTTTCATATTTCTTTATACCTGCAGGGGGAGGAGAGGGGCGGTGGAAGAGAAAGTGAGACACAGCTTAAGAAGCTCCTGCCCCAACAGTGTGGACAGGGAAGGCAGGTTCCTAGGGCCCCTTAATAATTGCCTTTCATCCCTGTTCTCTCTAATTAGGGCTCCGTTTCACCCCTTCAGCAAGGACTAACAAGCCAGAATAATATTAAAAACCTTGCAATGTTCGTACCACATTTGCCAACTTTACAAAGCAATATCACATATTCCATCTCGTCTCAGCCTCAGATCAACCCTGTCAGGTATTTAGGGATAACCATCCCCATTTACACTTAAGGATGCAGAGGTTCAGAGAATATGCCCAAGGTCTTACAGATGAACGTGAACAGAGAAGTCAGGATTGTCCAAGGATTTCTGGTTCCAAGCCCAGCACTCCCTCTGCCCTAGCAAATTACTCTGCTCCCCACACACGGGCCTTCCTCAGAGAAGGACCAGTATAGGACGGCAGCAGTAGAGAGAAAAGCAAACCACCTGGGTTCAGATTTAAGCGCTGCTGGGACTAGCTGAGGCCTTAGGCATATTCCTTGAGTTCTCAACCTCCGTTCTGTCATCTCTAAATGAGAATATCTCTCTCTGATGGTTCCTGAGAGGTAGGCTAATGTATCTAAAGGCAGACTCAATTCCAGACACAAAGCAGATGGTTTCTATATACTCATCCTTTTCTCTTTCTGCTTCTTTTGTTCCCTTCTCAGTCTTCCCTCAGGCCTGGCCCAGAGAAAGCAGGTGGAAGGAGCAGTAGCCCTGCAGGTCCAGTGCCCCTGCTCCCTCCTCCAGGGCAGAGCAGGACAGATACTCTGCTAACGCCTCCTGCTCTCAATTTTTCTCCATGAACTTGGATGACACTTTCCTTAAAGGGAAGTGCTTCCGAAGTAAGTCAGAAGGAGAAGGTCAAATATCGTATGATCTCACTCAAAAGTAGAAGATGAAAACAACAACAAACAAACGCACAGAGACAAGAGATTGGATTGGTGGTTACCAGAGGGGAAGGGGGGAGGGAGGAGGGCGAAAGCAATAATTAGGCAGACGTGTATGGTGATGGACTGTAATTAGTCTTTGGGTGATGAACATCATGTAATCTATGCAGAAATAGAAGTATAATGATGTACACCTGAAATTTATATACTGTTATAAACCAATGTTACTGCAATAAAAATAAAAATGGGAAGTGCTTCCCCAGAGAACGTGCTGGTTACCATGACCCCAGAGGGTTCTTCCTCACTTTTACCATCCGGACCAGGTCCACAGCTCCAGCCAGCTCCTCATTAGCAAGAACCTCCTGCTCAGAAGGAGAGCCAGAAAGGCCACGGAGAGCCTTGCCCGACCTCAGCACCAGTAAGCCACCCAGCCTCTTGCCAGCCCTGCCTCAGTCACTACCTATCTGTGCCACCGCCACACCCACCACCATGGGGCAACAGGCAGAGAGCACACCAGGCCAGCCACCGACGCTTGATTCGAATTTTATTCCAGAAGTTTTGATTGGTAGTTGCTTTTTTCTGCACACCCCAGGCAGAGGGGCCAGAGGACCTTGGTTTCTGAACTTGCAGCTCAGAGTCTGAGTTCAGAGGGAAAACTATTTCCCTGGACTCTGCCTCCTCTGTCCCAGGGTGCATCCAAAGCCCTCCTGCTCTCCCTAAGGGGAGGAGGCTGCCAACCTCTGCGGCAGCTCAGACCCCTTAGGAAACACTTCCCAAGCCCTGTGCTCTGCTCGGGTTGAGAGTTTTTGGAACTGGCCCCCAAGAAAAAAGAGAAAGTTGGAAAAATCACACTGGAGGAGAGAGGATTTGCATGCAGGTCCACTCTAACAGCTCATTAGTCACGGACTTGAAGAAAATACTCACAAAAGTCATGAGACTTGAGGAAAATACTACCGCGGGTGGGTTAGGGCCAGACTAGAGCTATGGAGACACATGGGGACAACAGAGGACAGGTTAGTGGGGCAGGAGAAGGGCGGGGGGGGGGGCTCACGGAGCACATCTGGGGTCCAGCTCCACGTTCTGGAAGTCTGAGCTGGAGCTGGGCTCAGACTGGGTGCAGAGCCACTGAGCACTGGGTTTGACTCCCATAGAATTGAGGTTGGGGGAGGTGGGGCGCCAGCTCTCTGGAGGACTCACCCTCTGTTTCTGCTCATGGACGACTTCCAGGCTAGGATCTCTTTGTATACCAACCGGCAGAGGAGCTGTGGGGAGGCCAAGGCACAGAGGGAAGGGAGGGCAACATTAGCATTGAGCACGTGGTTAGTCCCCAGTGCTAGGTGACCAGTGCACTGGCAGGAGGGAAAGAGATGGGCACACAGTTTATTCAGCAGGATGTACCCCATGAATGGGAGGGAAAGTGGTTCTGAGCAAAGGGAAGCTGTTCTCATCATCCCAGAGCCCCTAATGGCCAATGCTTTGGATCTCTAGGGTTCCAGCCTAGCAGGACAGGAACCTCCCTCCCCCAGTACCTATCTGTATGCCCCAAGAATCCTCACCAAGCAGGCCAGGACATCAGCAGAGATGAGCATGTAGAAGACATTGTTCCAGCCTGTGGGGGAAATGAGCCCAGCCAGCAGAGGCCCCAGAGCCGCACCTGTGTGGAGCACAGCATCAGAGAAGGGCACTGACAAGGGTTCTGGACCTCCCTGCCCTCATGAGGGTGGTATTCCAGGGTGTGTGCCCACAACAAGGCTCGGGGCTCAGCTGCCAGGAGCTGAAAGCTACAGTCACAGACCTATGGACCCAGTGCCGTCGATGATGGCCGTGACCGTGGATAGCGCCTTTGCATTACCCTTCAAGCTCTTGTGAGTCCCCTGGGGAGAGAAAGCAGAGTGGGGAGGCCCAAACCAAGAGGCAGTATCACGCAGGACCAGGAATGGGAGAAGGGCTGACTCGGGGGGAGACGGCAATTGTGACTTGGAGGAAAGAGAAAAGAGGGGCCAATGGTGGCTTCTGGAGCACTCTGAAGATCTCGTCTCTGCAGGCCAGGGGAGGGGGAGAGTGAGGTGGGGAAAATGGACCTAGAGACAGAGGCCCTGACCAAGTCCCCAAAGTGATCCCTGGCCCCGGGACGCAGGCCCGCTTACCAGGTCAGCTGAGACAGCAGTGGTGATGAGCGCATAAGGGCCGTTGACCAGGGCCCCGCAGATAATCAGCATCACTGAGGCAGTAATAGAGAAGGCCCAGTTAGAGATGAGGTGCCACCACCAGCCCCAGCCCCAAAGCAGGTGAGGCACCCAGGCAACAGGCTGAGAACCTCCCCTTGCCTGTGCTTCCCACCGATACCCCCAAGCCAGCCGTGTGGGCCCCCAATGCAGTGCCTTTCCTGTGGCCTGGCAGGACCTGCAGCCACCTCCTCACCTATGGAGCTGGTAATCCCATTCTGGCCAAAGTTGTTGTAGAGGAACATCTGAGAGAGGAGAAGGTGAGAGGTAGGGTCACACCCAGGCTTCCCTACGGCCGCCTTTGTTAGACTGGAGATCAGAAGTCTGGACCAACCCTCTCCTGCCCTGGAACTCCAGAGGTCACCTTACTCCTTTTCCTTCTCAGACCAGACCTCCTGGTCTTTAAATGTTCCAGAGATGGAGGGTCTAAGACCCTCCATAGTGGTACTAGTGGTAATCTACTGTTTCCCTTTTCCCAGAAAGTCTTCTCTCCTATCTAACCCCAATCTCTTATCCTTTCCTTGGTCAAGAAGTTTAGCAGCTGGTCTCCCCCTTCTCCACCAAGGCCAAATAGTCACTAATCCCTTTCCAACATTCTCAGTCCGGACTTCTTTCCTGTGCAGACCCTGGCTTCTTCTCCCCAAGCTGTGCACAGGAGGTACACACACGCAAAGAGACAGGCGTGTGCGTAAATGCCCAAGTGTGCACACAGTTCAGCGGCCCACACAGGCACATACGCACATGCGCTTGGCCCTCGAGGTCATACACACCATGGGGGCAGCCAAGATTAGCATGATGCAGCAAGTGGTGGCCCTGCCATTGGTGTAGTCAGAGATGAGCCCCGCCAAGATGCCACCTGGAACACAAACCAACTCACACACTGCTGCCACAGGCACGGCCACAGCGTCCTGCTCATGGGTCCCACAGGCTTCGCCCCAGCACTCTGCTCAGCACTAGCTTGGACCTGGGCATCCAGAACCAGCTTCTCCCTCCACAGCCCTCTCTGTACCCACTGTTTATGGGAAGACCAAACACAAGGGATATCTTTCTTAGGGCCACCCAGCTGGGCACGAGCCCTTTTTTCTCTGATGCCACCTGCCTGGGTCACTTCCCGTCAACCTGTCCCTTCTTTCTGCACCCACACAAGAGAAGAGCGGAATGCAGCCTACAGGCAGAGCAGGGCAGGGCCTTACCTATGATGCCACCAACATCAAAGAGCGTAGACAGGTCCCCAGCCTCTTTGGCATCAAAGTGAGCTGTGGAAAACACAAATATGTGGTCAGACCTGGGGGCTCAGGGCAAACTTCCTGGAGTGCCACAGCCAGAAAAATCTCTGCAGAGCACCTGATCCAGCCCCATTGCCTCCTTTTTCAGAGGAAGGACTGTGGGGAGGTGATTGGCCAGGGTCTCAAGTGAGTTTGTGGCAGTTTGGGACCAGACGCCCTTTCTGGCCCCACTCCTGTACTGCCTTCTCCCACTCTGTGACAGCCCTCTCCTGAAAGCACTGGGATCTGGCCCCTGAGAGCCCTGTCCCCTGGGCCACCTTTCCGCTAGGGGCACAACTGCTCTCACTGAGCCTCAGCCCAGCCGGCCGCTCTGTTCTGCTCCCCACCTAGCGGCTGGCCCCCACCAGAAGCTCTTCACGTAAACGGAGCCAGGAAGGAGGCTGGCAGAAAAATGGGGACCTAGGCCTTACCGTAGAATGAGAAAAAGGAATGTCCAGAAGCTTGAATTGTAGCCCAGCCCCCTAAGGTTGACTCTCTAGTCAGCACCAAGGCAACAAAACAAAGAGTCTCAGTGTCCACAGGGCTGCCGGCACTCTACCCCTATCTTTATCTCAGACAGGCTGTGGGGGAGTTACAGCTGGAGATCTGGCCCTGACTGAGCCCCACAGTATCCCGCTCAGCACAGGTACAGTGTACAGCCGGGCAGCTTTGGCCTCCCACAGGGCTTGGAGGAGGGTGAGAGCGCCTTGGCCTGGCAGAGCTCTGAGGCTCCAGGAGCTACTGCTTGAGAGTGTAGCCACCTGAGCTATGGGAAAGCAGAGACCAGGCCAGGCGGACATTAACATCCTTTTTCAACCATGAAAGTGACCTCTCCTCATCCGTACAACTCTGGGCAGGGGCAGGGGCAGGGGAGAGTGGGTCCACAAGATGGGCACCCAGGCACACGTGTCAACGCCATGAAGCTCCAGCAGCCCCTGGGAGAGGAGAGCAGTGTTCACTGCCAGACTGCAGGCAGTGGGGGAGCTCACAAAGCCCTCTTCCTTGGGCTGGGGGAGGCTCAGGGGACTCCACGAGGCATTCAAAAGGCAGACCTTTTCTAGCACCCTCCATCCCAGCCATCTATGAGCCAAGCAGCCTGCAGGTGGGTTTCTCCTACACTTACAGCTGGAGAAGAAGTTAGGGAGGATTATGGAACAGAACTTTGAGTTCCTAACCCACAACTCAGTTCCAAGGGAGGAATGGGCTGGAATCCAGGTCTAGGGGGCAGTATATAAGGGTTAGCTTCCCATTTGAAAAACAAAACCTCCTTTTGCTCTAGGAGACATTCAGCAGAAATCCTGCCTATATCCTGGAATCACAGGCATCACATGACAGGTTTCCTCTCCCCACAGAGATGGCCTTAGCCTCCTCAGAGACCCCTGCTTACCGCTTCTCCCCTGGTGCTTACCCACATTGAAGATGTAGAGGGGCAGCCAGTAGAGGAAGGTGTAACTGACCAGCTTGGCAAAGAGCAGACACAAGGAGAACTCGATCACACCCTGGGGAGAGTAACAGAGGGCACGTGGAAAGGGTGCAAGAGACCCTTATCCAGGGCAGCCCCGAGGCTGGATCGGCACCACCCCAGGCCTTTCCACCACCTAGCACACAGCAACCTCAAGTACATACCCAATCTCAGTAAAAGCATTGTGCTTGCTGTTCAAACGCTGTCAAGGCAAGCCCCCCATGTTACCCTCCCCAAATCGGCTACCACCCTAAGCATCTCGTGTAAAGAAATTCTGGAAATCAGAAATCACCCTGAGCATCCTCATCTCCTCATATCCAACAGAAAAATCTGGAGAGCCTCCCACTTCCCTCCATTCCACAAACTTCTCACTGGGATCTGGAGTGCTCCAAGGAAGCTGATGGCAGCAGGCTGAGCACTTGGCTCCTTGGAGCATCTGGTAGCAGTGTCCGGGCTGCTCTCCCTGTTAGAGTAGGGACCATTCTCAGGGTCCTCAGGGTTGTCCTGGTTCTCTTCTGGCCCACCCTGAGCAGAGATGAGCCTTTGCTGTAGGCACGTCCACATGCCACCTCCCACCAGCTGGAGGGATAACCCATATGAGAGGTAGGGGCTCCCACACTAGAAGAGGTCCGTGTCCCTCTCCAGGACTGGACTAACCTCCTGCCAGACCACGGGGCTGCTGGGGAGCCAACCCAAGGGCCTGGCATTGGGCCTGTGAAGTAACTCCCTCCAACTCCCCTGTCCTCTCTGGGACCACCCCTGCAGATGGAGTGGGAGGGCAGGGAGCGGACTGGGGGGGCTCACACTCACATGGTGCTGAGGAGGGGTGCAGTCCACATCTTCTGGGTCTAAAAAAAAAAGCCTTCTAAGAAGCTTCCCAGCAGGCCAGGCCCTCACCTTGCACTGGGCCAAACCCCTACAAGGTGACCAGTGTACTTCCCAGCGGCAGGGAGCCTGGAACAGGGGTTCTGGAGACCACCTTCTAGGCCTGGCTCTCCTAACGACCAGCTCTGTCACTACTGCCTTGTGGACTTTCGTTCTCTTGCTACAAAGTGGCCATACTACCTGGCCTACCTGACTCACAAGGCCATCAGGGAAGGGGGAAGAAAACAGCAGATGTGGGGACTGCTCCCTGTGCGAGTCCTGTCAACTCCACCTTCCCCTTCTCACACCTCAGATTCAGCCAGCAGAGCACCGACTATGGGCCAGGCATCCTCACTACATTCTCCCACTGAGACCTTCAACTAACCTAGGAAGTAGACGTTGATATTCTTATCTTACACACGAGAAAACTGAGGCTCAGGGAGGTTGTTTGTTCCATCACACATTTGGTCCTCCAGCTCCATAAGTAATCTTCCCACTCTAGCCAGCTCCCTTCTCCCAGAACCTGTGAGAACTGGGAGGCTCAATTCCTGTGGAGAGGGAGGGGCCCACTCACACTCGATGAGAAAGAGGAAGGTGACAACGCCCATGGCAGCCATGATGATGCCCGGCACCACAAACGACAGGCCCCAGTGCCCATTCACCCAGATGCCGGCGATCAGGGAGCCCAGGATGTTGCCCACGGAGGTGTGGGAATTCCAGACGCCCATGATGAGCCCCCGCCTGGAGGGGAGGGAGGGCAGGGAAGGAGAGGGGAGAGAGTAGAAAATGTAAAAAGAGAAGCACAGGGTTCATCGCACTGCCCTGGCCAAGTGCTGCCCAGACACCAGTCAGGGAGGGGGAGACAGGTGCGAGACAGTAAGGCCTGGGGTCCCGCTCCCCTCAGCCAGCTCCCTGAAGGAGCACACACAGGGCTTCCAAAGGGAGCTCTTGCTGCCCTGAGGGCATCGAGCCCCCACCCCCTTTCTTCTCTCTTGCCCTCTGGTTGTTACCCTAGAGCACTGGTTCTCAGCCAGGGGCGATTCTCCCCCAGGGGACATTGGCAATGTCTGGAGATTTTCAATTGTCACAGCTCAGGGTATGCTACTGGCATCTAGCGGGTGGATGCTGCTCAACATCCTACAATGCGTAGGACAGCCCCCACGGCAAAGAACAATCCAGCCCCAGATGTCAATAGTGCTGACGTTGAGAAATCCTGCTCTAAAGCAACTTTTCTTGCATGAAAGCCAGTTGAAGAAACGGAAAAATACAGTTTTATAGGCTTCATTTTTGTCTTCACACAAAATAGAAATTCATCTATTATGAGGAAAAAGCATAACTAAGGTTGCCTGTTTTACGGGTTAAAATCTCGTCAATGAGAAATCAGCACTGCTTTTTAGTCACTAAAATGTCTGTATCTCAGCATGTGAAAGTCAGCAAGATGGAGGCAAGTTTCTAATCCTTCACCCTGAAATTATACTAAGGGCCACAAGTGACCTCCCCACTACCCTCAGCCCTCCCGAGGTACCTCCCACTCCTCCTCCCTCGTCACACTCACTTTCCCTTCCCGAACCAGTTGCCAACACAGGTCACCACGGAGGGCCAGCCTGTGGTCTGGACGAGTCCATTACAGATCTGCAGGGAGAGGGGAGGTAGGTGGGTCAGGATCACGCCTGGGCCGTGCTGCCAACCCCCTGCTCTGACCCCTCCTGGGCTGAGGAGGTTCAATATCACGGTTAAGGGGCCCTCCACAGCCCACACTGCAAACTCCCCCTCCCTCACACACGGACACACACACTAACACCACCAGCTGATTTCTCCTTTGGCCCAAGATCCTTTGCTGCAGACACCGAGGCTCTCAGGCCTCTCAATGACCTCGGGATAGTGCTCAGCACAGACTGACAGTCCGAACAAATGCATGACCGTAGGGAGTGGGACTCAGACCCCGTGTAGCATAATAGGGGCCCACTGGGCTGGGAAGGAGGTGTTCATGGCCCAAATCTGCCATGACCTGGGGGCGGCTGGGAAGGACTAGTGGCCTCCAGGATTCTTTCTGTGATGGGAACAGAGGCCCGAGTGCGAGGCAGAGGCTCGTACCTGGATGAGCACAAAGTACCAGAGCACGTGGATGTTCCAGAAATATCCCAGGCCAAAGAGTGCAGTGAAAAGGCCACTGAGCAGCATTCCAGTTGAAAGGTAATAACGGAGGGGGAGCCGCTCCCCAAAAATCCCACTGAAGAAAAGAGTAGATTTGTGGTTAATCTCTGCTCTCTGCCCTCCTCAACTCTCTGCCATCTATTTCTTCCCCCACCATGCCACTGAAATGACAGCAGCCAGAGTGACCACCAATGACCTCTGTGCTGCCACATGCCAGGGACACCCTCAGTCCTCCACTCACTAAACTTCTCTGCTTTATTGGACACTGCCGTCCACCCTCCTGAATGTTCTCTCCCTGGCCTCCACGATGTCGCTGTGTCCATATTCCTCCCCCTTGGCTGACCACTCCTTCTCACTTAGTTTTCTGATGAGCAGTCCCTTGCATAACTTCTATGGTTTTAACTACCACCTGTGTGTTCAACAGCTTCAACCGCATTGGAGAGAGGTGCAAGTAACCTCCCTCCCCAACCACATCAGCACTGCTGTCTCCTTGTTCCTTCCTCTGGCATCTCCTCCTCTAGGAACTGACTACAGGGACAAGTGGCCACATCAGACCCTCGGTTAAGGGCAACGGGAGTCTACGAGCAGAACCCATAAAGCCCAGGTCCCTGCCCTCTCGTTCCACCCACAGCCGCCATAAGTTCAAGTATCATCCCCAAAGCTCCAGGATCACGTCCCGACGCTTTCTGGACATTCTGACTTGGATGCCCCCAAAACAGTCATAACTCAACACTCTAAAACCGAACTCCTCTTCCTCCTTCTCCCACCTAGCCCCTTGTCCTGCACCCCTCATCTGAGTGAATGGCACCACCATCTTCGGCCACTAAAGACAGAGACCATGGACCTTCCTCAGTCTCCTGCCTCTCCTTCCTACCCCTCACATTCAACCTCCAAGACCCACCCATTCAACCTCATAAATAGTTCTCCAGGGTGTTGGCTCTTCACCACCTCTATTACTCCCATTCTAACTCAAGGTGTCCTCAAAGTTCAGCTGGGCTATTATACGTCTGTCTTTAGTGTAACCAGGCTTTCAGTCTTGCCCTCCCTCCAATCTATCTTCTGTCTATCTCATCTATCTTCTGTCACCCTCAGAGTGCTCTATCTGAAATGTCAATCTGAACATGAAACCCCTGGTAAAAGCCTCCGATGGCTCTCCTGTGCCCGCAGCCTGGCACACAATGACCTCATTCTTCGGCCCGTCTCCTGCTACTACTTCCTTCAAATTTTACACTCTGGTAAACTTGATTTATTAGTCCCCCCACACCCAGATCATGCTGTTTCACACCTGATTTACTTTGCCCATGCTGTTCCTTCCGCCTAGCCACTTCTCCACTGCCAAGCCCAATTGTCCTTCATAAGTTCAAGTATCATCTCCTCCAAGAAGCCTTCCCTAACTCCTCTTCTCCAATCCCAGCTTGGACTAGGTGTCTACCTCTGATCCCCCAGAGCGCCCTGTAGCCACCTCTGTCATAAAGCCACCATACTGGTTCGTAACTAGCTGCTGACATATTGGTCACCCCCACTAGGCTATGAGCTCTTTGAAGGTGGTACCCTGATAATTCATCTTTGATTCCTAACGGCAAACACCCTGCTTACTATGTAAAAGCCATGCTTGCTGTGCTAATTTAGGTCCAGGACAGGACAGGGGTTTCCGAGCCATCTCTGCATCCAAAGCCATCCTCGGAGGGTCCCAGTCCAGGATAAACCATATTCCAGCCTCACCACTGACACTGCCATCTGAGCTGAATAAACTCAGAAGGAGCATCCAGGAAAACCTTTCCAGGAAAAAGAGCTACTGAAAGTGGGAGTCTGCCATGGGAAGGAGCAGGCTCGGTGACTATGGTAAGGACACCAGGATGGCTGTGGACTGATTATATGTGTGGAAGTCTTGGTCTCATTTCCACCTAGGGGAGCCATCGGCTTTTTCACTTCAACCTGGCTGCCCCCAGGTTAGTCAAGGGGATGCAGCAGCTTGGAACCATCCTGCTCTGGATGGTCACAGGCTCTGATGTCTCTTACCTGATAAACATGCCGATGGCATAGGCCACGAGGAAGGCATCGTCCACGGCCCCCAGTAACTCCTTATAGTTGTTCTGGTCTGAAAGCAGACAGGAGAGACAGAAAGCTGGCTGCTTGACTGCCCCTGCAAGAAGCCCCTTCTGGCCCTGGACAACCCCTTCCTGGGTAGGGGATAATGAGGAGTGGGGAAGAGCAACTTGCCATGTTCTTACCAAATGGAGCCCAGTTGCACCAGGTGGTGTCATTGAGACTGTGGGTGTCGTTGATGGGACTGATCAGTGCTGAGCAGTTCTGGTGCAGACGGCTCTGGAGAGGAAATGGGATGCCCAGGTCAGGGGTCATGTCATGGCCCCAGAGCCCAGTCAACCCAGAGAGGTGCACGTAACCTCCCTCCCCAACCACATCAGCACTGCTGTCTCCTTGTTCCTTCCTCTGGCATCTCCTCCTCTAGGAAGTGACTACAGGGACAAGTGGCCACATCAGACCCTCGGTTAAGGGCAACGGGAGTCTACGAGCAGAACCCATAAAGCCCAGGTCCCTGCCCTCTTGTTCCACCCACAGCCGCCAACACTGCTGTCTTGGTGAATAAACTCAAAAGGAACACCTAGGGAAACTTTCCAGGAAAAAGAGCTACTGAAGGAGCAGGCTCGGTGACCAGGCAAGGGAACAAGGATGGTTATAGGCCAAGTTCCAGACCATTCTATTGAAGTGTATTTCTGCTGGGGCCCAGCATCTCCTGCATTCTTCCTTACCTCCAGGCCAACCTCACCTTGACAACACTGATGGGCTTCCTGGACATATGATAACAGGTATAAATGAAGAAGGTGAGCAGCAGGACAAAGCCTCGGAACCTGCAGGAAAAGGCAGGCATCTGGGTTAGCAGGAAGCTCGGACCCAGTATCCCACCTCTGTCCACTCTGGCAGCCCCAGGGCCTCAGCACCACCAACTCTCTACCTTCAGGATCCCCTCCAGACACACGTTCCCTGGGGCAGAGGCCGAGGGAAGGGTAGGAACAGATGCCCAGAGGCCAGGGTGCTCAGGGGTCCCTATCTCCCTGCTCCCAACTCCTGAGGCTTTCCAACAGAGCTGGCTCAGTGCCAGCACCCTAGACAACACCAGAGTACCTCCTCCTGTTCTTGCCAGCTCCCAACACCTCTACTTCACTTTGGTCTCACTAAGGTCAGGGTGCCTCTGTGAATGGGTGTGTGAGAGAGACAGGGGCAGGGAGGGAGAATCATTTTTAACATATCAGTGTTAAATGGTGGGAGCGGGTGGGACGCTGAAGATCCCACCATAACAGAAGGATCATTCTTTCCATCTATGGCTCACACATCACATGTGCCCTCTCCCACCCCCGATTTCTCATCCCGTGCACTGGTCTGGGATGGAAAGAACAGTTGAACCACGCACCTCTAAAGTTTCCACTGCACAGCCAGCCCCTCCCCTTCTCCTAAGCGTCTGGGGTAGGGCCTCAACGTCGTCCTGAATCACTGTCTGCTTCCCTAGCAGAGCATCAGCTGAGCTGAGTCAGCAGCCAGGAGCCAGTACGTGGAAGTACATAATGGACCCCCAGCCCAAGAGAAAGGGCAGGCGTTAGGAAAGACCCAGAGCCTTGCTTTATTAAAGATCTCATGGAGAAGGTTGGGGAAGAAGGGTAGGAGGGGCTCTGAAGTGCTTTCCATCCCTTGACTCCATGAACCTAAGAGGCAGGACACTGGAGGCTCACTCTGCCTTCTCTAGGGATCTGCCTCCAAACTGCAAACTTACTTCCCCCAACATGTCATGAAGGCTACCACTTGTGAAATAAAGGGACATTACAGCAGAGCCTGAATTTAGGTTGGGCTCCCAGGTGCCTTCTCACTTCACCCCTGGATTTGCGCTTCCTAGCTAGGTTATCTGTCTCCATTCTCTCCACTGTCCCAAAGGTTATCTTTTCAAAGAATGAAGGTACACATGCTCCCCCTCCATTACCTGGCTTAACATTTGCCAGCAGCTCTCCATTCCATTAAGAACAAAGTTTCAGCTATTTAGTCTGGATTTCATGCTCCTCTACAACCTGGCCTCTCTGGCTACCAGTTCCTGGGAGTGCATGGGTGGATCACAGAGGCTCTCCAGGTACTTAAGTTCTCCAGGGAAGCTAGGGTCACTCCAAGTGACTGTCACAGTGACTGACCTCAGCAAGCATAGTGGCAGCAATGTTTTTAGGGTCCCACCAATTGGCACACGGCTTGTGAACTCCTACTTCAGGGACTTCTAGAATCTTGGAGAGATTCTCTGAATTTGGAGAGGGTTCTTCAAAGAGCATGGGGGGAAGAAAACAACAGCTCTACAGATGACACTGACCCACTGCCCTGCCTGGGAAGCTGCCTGGTCTGGGAAACAGCTGAAAGCTTTGAGTGATGCCTCTAATTTACTGTGTAATCAAATGAAAGTTCCTAAACCTTTTTTGCCTCTGGTTTCCTCATCAATTACACATGGATGATAACACCAACCACATCTATCTCAAAGACTGGTGAATACAATATTACTCCCACCCTAGTCCCTGCTGTACCACCTTTAAGACTTTCAGGGCTCAGCTGAGCCTATCTTGGCTGCCACATGGATGCAGGTACTGACCACGGTGACAAATCAGATCTCCTCTGGGTCTGAAAGATCCCTGAGGACCCAGCTCTGACTATTCTCCTATGACAGGCCTGGCAGTGAGGCCCTTGCCAGCTATGGAGCCTGGTATTGCCTGGGAAGCCAGGCTGCAACTCAGTAGACATGCTGAGCCCTCTCAGGAGCTGGTCAGTGCCAATGAGGGGCCCAAAGGTACAGCTCAGTTGCCAGCCCACCCATACTCCCCACCACCACACTGCTTCAACCCCAACCCTAGGACCTGCCCACCTAGGAGGGACCTCAGACCACCCTCCCTTGACTTTCTCCTGGCTGTGGTCACAGATGTTCTCCTTATCTGTTTCATCTGGAGTCCTCTCCCTCTCAACCACGGGTAGGAGGAGATGTGACAGAACAGCAGACACATTCATGCCCACTTCTGACATCCTGATTTCCTCTGGCAGAAACAAGACTGCTCTCCCATCTACACCCGCCCATGTACCAACCATGTGCCAGGCTCTGTGTTAGGGATCCAGCAATAAGCAAGAGAAGTCATAAGAGAGATCTCTGCCCTCCGGGGGCTCACAGCTCAGTGGGGAGACAAACAGAATTGGTGTGACAGTACTATAATAGAGGGCAGCCCTGCATGACATGGAAGCACAAAGGAGGGACACTGAGCCCAGCTGGGATGGAAGCAGTGTCAGGAAAGTGTTCCTAGAGGTAAGGCTTCAGTGGAATCTCCAAAAACAAGTGGGAAGTGGCCAAGTCAACCAGGGCCGGGGCACGGAGCACGTGCCAGGGAGAGGGAACTGCGTGTGCAAAAGCATAGAGGCGTGAAATACCACTACCTGTTTGGGGAACTCCGCATAGTTCAGGATATCTGGAAGGTGGGACTGAGCCGAGCATAGAAGGAGAGGTGGCTGGGAAGGAGGCAGGGGAGGTCATATAGGGTGTTGGTGCCAAGTTGTGAACTTTAGATTGTCTCTAGAGGGTGATGGGAAGTCATTGAAGGGGGTTGGGATTTTCTAGGTCAGAGAGTTCTGGATACCACCCAAGCTAAGCCAGGGAAAAACCTAGGGCTCTGCCCTGTTGATTATTTTGAGAAGCCCTAGACAGGCTTCCTCATAGAAGGCAGGGCCAGTTCCCTCTGCCTTTTCCATCCTGCCAGCCACTCCCCAGGCACATGGCAACACCACAGGAGGATCCACGTGGTGCATTTCAGGGAGTTGATGTCTATAAGATAAAAGAGCAAGGATTTCGGAATCACGCAAAACCTAGCTTCATTCCTTAGACCTGTTTGCTTGTCTGAATAGTTTATCACCATTCTCATGGGGCTAGTGACAGGTTAATGAGATGATGCATACAACAGGTCTTACATGTCCCTGACACTCAGTGGGCACTTAAAAATGACAGCTAGCATTATTTCAGATTTTGGGATGAGGAAGAGGAGTTAGCTGGAGGGGACTGAGCTGCCCATGCTGCTCTGAGTTGGCACCAAAATCCTCCGGCGGTAGGGGTTCCAGGCACTGGATTCACAGGGAAGGTAGGGATTTGGAGGCCAGCACAGCTCCCTCCTCCCTATTCCCCAGTACACCCGTACCTGGGCTAGACAAACACAAAGATACCCTGAAGCTACTAGTGCCCTCACCTTGCCTGAGGTAGGTTCCAGTGCACTGAGGGAGCCTGCAATGGGACAGAGCAGAGCCTTGGCCTGCTGTGGCCTGCCCACATGCTCCCTCAGGAGCAGAGAGGCAGGATCAGCAGAGGATCACACTCATATCCTGACCTGTGAGATTCCAGCCCTGCCCTCCTCCAGGGGCCTGACCTGACCTTTCTCCCTGCTCTGACCCCAAGCTCCAATGGAAAACCTGACACTCAAGATAGCAGGAGAGTCATGATTCCTGGGGGGATAGGAAGTCCTCAAATGTGCTATGTGATGCTAGGCCTGGCACTGGCCTCCTATGGGACTTCCTGCCTGGACTCCAGAGAGATGGGGAGATGAACTCAAAGTCCAATAGCTAGTTGGGCAGAGCACACTGGGAGCCAGGCCTCCTCTTAGTCCAGTCCTCTTTCCATTCCTCTTTGGCAGCTATTCTGAGAAAAAGGCCAAGATGCCACAGTTCAAAGGGGACTGGGGACATCCATCAGGTTAAGGGCTGGGCTAAACTGAGGTCAAGGCTGCCAAACTCACAGTAACTCACAGGAAAGACAGCTGACGTGCTGCTGTGGTGTGTAGAACCTGCAGGTTTCACTTCTCTTCTCGCAAGCCCTTCCTTCAGAATCAAGAGGCCCCAGAAAGGGAGCAGATGGAAAAATACACACAGCTGAGTCTTGCATCACTAGCCCCAGGGTGGCCGTGACGGGGAGGGATGGCAGTCCAGGTGCTGGGCCAGGCTGGGCAAGGAGGCCAAGGACCAAGGAACGTGCAGGCAAGGTCCCTAGACTGTTCTAGGTGGGGCTGGCTGCCCTCTGACCCTCTAAGTCTTTGTTAACAAGAAGTGGCACTTCTTCGAGTCCCACTTCCCCCACCTCACACCGGTTACTGAGTAACCAAGTCAGATAGAGAGGTGAACTAGCTATCTCTTAATTATTAGCTGACAGTCCAACTTACTCTTTCAAAGGAGCATGATAATAGCCTTATTGACCTTGTTAAGACTTTGCACTAGGAATGCTTCCGAGGTAGGACAAGGAACAATGTGTTCCAAAGCCCCAGTGGATAAAAAACAAACAAACAAAAACCGTAACGGACCTACTACCACCACCTAGTAGGTAGTACAACAACAAAAAACAACAAGAAACAGCAGAGGGATGCCGACCTTAGGAGACGGTGGAAAGAGGTCCCCTTTCCCCAGTGGCTACCCAGTCATTCCTCCCTCCCTGCACCCTGCTTCCTTGCGTTGCAACCACATTGCAAGGAATGTCCCTACCCCCATGTAAGGCCAGTGGGGACTTAATCTCCCTCATCGACCAATCCCCACTGCCCTCTGCCTCAACCAGGGGCTGGTAGTAGATGTCTAGGGCTGCTCAGGTGGCCACATAACAGGCTGGGCTGGCTGTAGCTGCAAGTGACCTTGGCACTCGCCCTGAGCAAATAGACTTGGTGGCCTGTCCTTGGATGTGCCTGTTCTGGGACTCAGCAGATGTGAAAAGGAGAGAGGGTTGGGAACAATAAGAACCAGGCCAATGGTGACAGTGCCATCTGACAGGCACATACTCCCTGCCAAATCCTCCACTGCTACTGGGAGACATCATGGTAGGGAAAGGCCAGCCTGGAACAGGCACCACAGAGCAGAGCCCTGAGCCAGGCCTTTAGTGTACAAGATGGGACAGGGACAGGCAAGGTCTGGGAGGGCTTCTAAGGACTGAGGGCACAGAGCCTTCTGGGGCAGAGAGCCAGCCCAAGGAATCCTCTATTTATTACCCTTCCTCCAGCTGGGACTCAGGCACTTGCTCAGAGAGATCAAGCTGACTCAGGGCTTGAACTCAAGGTCCTTCCCAGAGAAGGGAACCATTGGCTAGTAGCTATAAAGAGCCCAGCACTTTATATAACGAGTAGATAAGATAGTGATCTTTTTTAGGAAGAGGAAAATATAGGATAGACTGTTTTGCTTTGAGAAGGAAACTGAATAGGGGAACCCTGAGTGTTCAGACAGAATGAAAAGACACGGCTTTAAGCTATAGGGTGAGGTTTTGTTTAGGCAACTGGAATAACTTCAGAAGAGTGTGAGGATTGGTAGGGTTTGAAAGAGGTGGTCAACAGGTATTAAGTTGGTCTTTCTTCTGAAGAAAGTCTATGCAAACAGCACAGATGGAAACGTGTTGATGATGGCAGAGCTGTAGTCCTGCCCAGGGAGGTAAGATGATGGCCTTCCTCTCAGGATTCTCTGGAGGCCTAGCCCCATGCCTCACCCTCATCCACTCCTCCTCCTGAGCATGAAAGATCCAGGGCACGAGGCCTGAGCCAGAGGCCAAAATGAGAGCAGCTATATTGCCCAACCCCTCCACCCCACACCCCACACACCAACTCAGGGAAATCAGATAGGGGGAGCCATGGGCTTCAGGGACACTACCCTGTGTTTGTCCTCAATTCTGTTGTTACTTTGGAACAGCTCAACTCCAACCTCAACACTCAGTTGGTACAGAGTGACTGGAAGAAATAAGGCCCTGGCCAACCATATAGACCATTCCAAAACCCTTGCCTTCTAGACCAGTCCATGGGGCCTGAGTCAGCTAGCCCCACCCAAAGCCAGGGGGGTACACACATGCCTGCTCTGTAAAGAGGCAAAGAGGAAACAGCAGGGTGGAAGAGGAAGCAGAAGGCAGCTGGGGCAGAAGACATCAATCACGAGTGGGTGGGGGAAGGGAGCGCTGCAGGGTCACATGCTCTGTCCCATCAGCCCTGACCCTGAGCTTGGAAGGGGGTGGGGGCAGAGATAATAGGTTTAGACCTCCAGGTTCTCCTCCAGGATCTCATTCCTTTTCAGACCAGCCTCTTACCATCACTGCTCATTTTATGGAGCCCTTTCTGCTGCCCTTACCAAGCACCTCTTTGTAGTTACCAGGAAAAAGCTACTTTGGCAGCATCTGGGTTCCCTGATCTGAGGCCATTGCAGAATAGGGAAAAGAATGTTAGACACAGACCAAAAGAGGCTGAGTCTTAATTTCTGGTTCTGCTACTTATTGTGACCTTGGGCAAGTTGTTTAACCTCTCTAAGCCTCAGTTTGATCTTCTTTTAGGTAAGATAAACTCCTGCCACACAAGATTGCTATAAGGATTAAATTGAGGTATAATGGATCTGGCAGTGTGAGCCCTCAGCACACTCGGAAGGTAAAGCTGCAGCCACCAGCCAGCCTTGGTCTTTCCAGCTCACGTGGGAAGATTAGGGTGTGGGGAAAAACAGCGATGTGGGAGTTCACAGCTCCTGCTTTCCTGCCTGCCCAATGATCACCATTCCTGCTCCTCCAGTTGCTCATCCAGCTGGTTCCTCCTCCCACACGCTTCTCTTCTCCACGTCCTGAGCCGTTCCCCGTCACAGGGCCCCAGGAAATGGGCCCAACCCCATAAGCACCAGTCACAGTCATCTCTCTGGCAAGATGCCCATGTTGCCAGCTGCCCTCAGACATGCCCACGCAGACACTGCCACAGAAGGCAGGGCACTGGCCAGGCCGAGGGCTAAGGAGGACTCTGAAAGGCTGCTAACGAGCTAGCCACTCCATCCTGACACACAGGGTCTGACAGGAGAGGAGGAGGAGGGGCAGTAATATCTTCCTGGGCAGAAACCCTCAGAGTCTCTGACTTTTGCTTGCACACCTCATGCACCTGCCTCTCAGCCTCATCTGCAGGGACTGCTCCTTCAGCACCCCATGCTCCTGCCAGCTGCAGCTACATGTTACCAGTCCCGAAGAGACAGGCCGTGTCTTCACTTCTGTGCCTCTGCTGGCTGTATGACCTCTGCTCAGAATATCTCCAGATCCACAAAGCCAAATGCTACCTTTTCCTGCTGAGGATGAATCACTCCCTCCACAAAAACTCACAAGCACTTACAGCTAGCAAGTATTAACTGTACACTAGGCACTGGGCTAAGCACTTTAAATATCTTCTCATTTAACTTCACCAAAACCCTGTGATACAGGTACATTGTTCCCTCCATTTTATAGGCAAGGACCTGGAGCCTTAGCAAGATTAAGTGATCAGTCTAAGGCCAAATGCTCATATCTTTCTCCCTCCCACACTCTCATTGGGAGGATGGTGGAAAGACCATGGGCTTGGGAGTCAGACTAACTTGGATCCAAACTCCAGCTCAGTTGTTTACCAGCTATGTGACGCTAGACAAGCTACCTAACTTCTCTCGCCTCATTATACCCAAGTTAGGTGGGGAAGCAAATAATCACTTTGCAGTGAATGACAAATAAACAATGCCTAGTAGGAAAAGTGAGTAGAATTGTGGTCAATAATTAATGTTTAGTCAGTGCTTAATACGAGCCTGGCACCACTCTGCGTACCTTACACGCTGTCCCTCATTTAATCCTCACGATAATCCTATGAGGCAGGTATTGCTGTTATCCTCACGTCATAGACAAGGATCCAAAGCTCAGGGCCAGTGCACCCTCCAGCGACCTACTCGAGGAAGTAGCTAGATCCACTTTCTTCACTTCTGTTGAAATGCCCTCCCTGGGGACAGGGGGAAGCAGTAAGTTTGATAATAAGAGAGCACACCTTCTCTCCAGCTTGATCCTTAGTTCCAAGAAGGTAAAGCAATGTCTTAATCATCTTTATAGGCCTCAGAGTTCAACATAATAATGTGCTTATAGTAGGAAGTACATTAGTGTTTAGTGTTTGACAGGAGTCCAAATCTACACCCACCAGGAAAGAAGTAAAAGAACACTTCTTGAGTACCCTCCATCAGCCACAGGAGGTCCAGAATGTTCACATATCATGTTTATCCTCAAGAACCCACCTGACTTTACCGATGAGAAAACTGAGGCTTAAAGAAGTTAACCACACAAGGCATACAGCAGTGAAAGGATTTCAATCCAGATCCGTCGTAGTTCTGGGAGAAGTTGGAGAACACAGTAGTTGGATTCACACTTTAAGAAGTGTGTAAATGATGTGTGTGGATGTAGAAAGCTGTTACGTGTATTTGTGAGCTCTTCTAAAATGCTTGTGTGGGCCAGGCTGTTTACAATTATCCTCCCTCCCTGGCCCCAATCTTCTCTGAAACACAAGTTACTTTCGTTAAAGGGTATAAGTAATACCTACAAATGAGACTCTATTGGGAATAATAGTGGCAGAGAGGTACAACGTTGTATACACGGTAACGAGATGTGTTTTTGTTTATTAAGAAGAAAAAAGAGAGGTTTTATCCTAAAGTAAAATGACTGGTTGTTCCAGATTAAGACAGAGGACAATGAAGCACAAAACCTAAATGGATAAATCTGTAGAACGTTTGTGGAAAGGGAATTTGATTTGCCCTGGATTATGCAGTACGTGCTAATAATGAGTCTGAAAAGAAGCAATTAACTGTGTTAAAATTTTGACCAAGGCCGACTCAGTTTTTATTTTATTCATATTATTTTCAAAAAGAGGTTGTGGTTCCTTTAGTATCAAATATTATGTCAGTGCAATATGTAGACCTACTGAATATCTTCAGTTGATATTCTTGGTATATCCTTGGTACATTATATAAATCATGTCTCAGGATTTTTACGTATCTCAAAATATTTTCCTTTATAAAAATATGATCATCTGTTTTTATAAATCAGATGTAATGTTCACTATCTTCTTTGAAATTAGCCTTATTATGTTCAGACATTGTCTAGATTTTTTTTTTTTTGGATTGGATTTATTTTGTTCTGCACAGCACAAGAACAAGCAAATTTCCTTGTCCCCTGCATTATTCTTGTCATGAATTCTCATCAGATCATTCACTTTTGAAAATTATCAGTAATAAGTTAATCCACGCCTTTTTAGGTCTCTTTCACATGTAGATAGTTTCTGTTTTACTCTGATGCTTCCTAAAGGCTCTGCAATCAGCTACAGGCCAAAGGTTTTATCTTTAACCACCAAGAACTGTCTCAGAAAAGCCTAGTACCAGGCCCTTACTCTTGGGTACAGCCTTCTGATGGCATTGCTTAGACATCTTTAAAAACATACCAGTGGACTGAGTCAGGATTTCCAGAACTCTTTAAAAGCAGATGGGTTTATGAGGTCGTTAACCCAAGATTCAGCATAACGAGAAATAATCACATAGGACTAAATGAACTGATAAGGGATGTTTGGAATATTGTTGATGTTGTTATAGTGTTCTATTTTCTGGATACAGAAGGAAGCCCTTTCTCTTTCTTCTTAAGCTATCTGTAACTCATAATAATTTAGTAGACTCGGTTTTTGTAAACCAAAATGAAACATTTGTAAATATCTTATTCTCCCTACCTGACCCCTGAAAATTCAGAAACTTTTGTTGAGTCTTCTTGCTTTTCATAGCAATATGATTATTTGCAAAAGTTCAATAAGAATCTGTCCTCTTTTTTACCAGGACATAATTAGGAAAATTGCTTATGCAACCAAGGCCTTGCCTGGAATGTTGCATTTGACAATGATGCTCATTTAATCAGATATAACCAGCCCCTTTTAAGGAACTAAGGTTGACTGTATGGTGCCAATATTAACAAAATCCTCCCAAGAAAACTGGCTTACTGCATTCCCTTCCAGGCAAATAAGGAAGGTCACTCCCCGGCAGGCCCAGGAACTGTAGGATATTTTGGGGACTTCAAGAAGAGAGGAATTTGCCCAAATTTATCAGTACAGCAGGTAAAACCTAGTGAAGACTGCTGGCTTCTTAATCTCAGAAAAATAAATAATAAAAGGCTTTTAAAAAATCCAATCAAGATTCCTTACGAAAACTTCCAGCAAAGCAAACTTAACAAGGCTTATATTGTGAATTAACACTCTTGCTGAACTTATATAAATAATCAGATCAGAACTAATGAGACCAACCTTATTTTTTTTTTTTTTTTTTTTTTTGTGAGGAGATCAGCCCTGAGCTAACATCCGCCAATCCTCCTCTTTTTTTG
This sequence comes from Diceros bicornis minor, assembly GCF_020826845.1. NCBI lineage: Eukaryota > Metazoa > Chordata > Mammalia > Perissodactyla > Rhinocerotidae > Diceros > Diceros bicornis. Next base: position 10,961,444 of record NC_080746.1, read on the forward strand.
CTGAGGAAGACGGCCCTGGGCTAACATCCGTGCCCATCTTCCTCCACTCTACATGGGACGCCGCCACAGCATGGCTCACCAAGCAGTGCGTCGGTGCGCGCCCGGGATCCGAACCAGCGAACCCCGGGCCGCCGCAGCGGAGCGCGCGCACCTAACCGCTTGCGCCACCAGGCCGGCCCCGGAGACCAACCTTATTTTGTGATCAAGAATAACCTTTCTTTGAGACTATTTTTTATCAAAGAAGTGGAGACTGCAGAAAAAAAAAAAATTTTGTGTTTCACTGGAAAGTCGTGCATTGTCTAGAAAATACCCATCCAGGTTGTGTGATTCAAGCCTTTCACTGACCTTGAACTATTTTACAATTCCTTGAAGTGGTAGGTATCGGATAAGTCATACAAAATACGTCTATGAACTGCTAGAGTTTCAATAGTCTTCCCTCCCAACCTGTGGGAAAACCAATTTTGCCTCAATATTCCTGATTTATAAATGGGTATGTTCTTTGGATTCTCTTTTTTTTTTCAATTGTAGTAAAATATACATAACATAAAATCTACCGTTTTAACCATTTTTAAGTGTACAGCTCAGGGGCATTAAGTACATTCACACTGTTGTTGCAACCATCACCACCATCCATCTCCAGAACTTTTTCATCACCCCAAACTGAAACTCTGTACCCATGAAACACTAACTCCCCATTCCCCCCTCTCTGAATTTTCTTTTGAACTGATTATATAACATCTACTGGCTCCCTCATTGTAAGTAAAACAAAATCTTCAACACATGATCATTTTTATATCCTTATGAGAGTCATGATTTTATCTTTTTCTGAAAAATATCTTCTAACAGTCCCAAACTCAAAAAGGACGAAGGAAGTAATCTAAATGAGTGAAGAAGTCTGGAAGTGATGAAGACTGTCACCAATTGGACAGTGCCTAGCGTGACCCACCATCTGGATTTGCCCAGTACTGAGGAGGGTGGGGACGCCCATTTTAAAACCGGAACAAGTTGGACATCTTAAGAGCACCTGCCCTATCTGAAGGGGACTCCTCAACTCCTATTAATATAATTTGGGAATTTAGGCCTGGTATTGCTACATTGCCTGTTTTTCAAGAGAAGCCAGGACTCTGGCCATTTATGTCAAATTTTATAATTTGTAAATGATGGCAACTAACACAATACTTTAAAAAATACTCTGCAGACCAAGCAAACTGCTCCAGTGTGTGGCCTCTGGATATTTTGGGGCTAGAGTGGGGTAAACTCTCTCCACCTTACCACCCCCCAACATGTGTGGCCTCCTGAGGCCTCCCTTGGTCAGGAGGAAAGCTACTGTGACAGCCAGCTCATCCAGTCTTGGGGCCACCACCAGCTGAGGGACAGCTGCCACTCTGATCTGAGAGGTATTCTCTCCCCAGGCATGTCTCTCAGGGCCTGGAACCCCTCAAGGCAGGCTCCCAGGACCACTGAGTTCTGGCCTGTGTGTTATCCAAGGGCTAAAAGAGGCCAAAAGGTATGCTCAACAACTCCAATGGCCACTTTTTCAGCAACTCTCCCCCGCTCCTCTCCCGTCTCCGTTGCCTAGCCTGCAAGTCCAGGTTCCCCCAGGTGCTCAATGATATGAAAGTGAGGCGCTCTGAAGGTCTAACCCGGGCGTGTGTGTGTTTGGAGATGAGGATGGCAAAAGGAAACGGCGGCGACTCTCAGCAGCCTCCCCAGAGAAGTCCGGGGGGAACGCGTTGTTCGGAAGGGTGTTTGCATCACCCACCTTTCTGGATGGCGCCGCTGAAGGCGACCGGGGTAAGGTCCTGCCGGAACGCCCGAAGCGCGCCGCGCCGCACGGCCGAGTCTCCCGAGGGCGGCTGTCCCTCAGCACCGGCTCTCCCTTCCCCCGGGCCGGCGCCGAGCTGCTCCCGGCCGCGCGCCTCCCTCCCGCAGCCCTGCTCACCAGCTGTCCCTGGAGAAGGCGCGGAGGAACCAGACACCCGGAGCCAAGGAAGCCCGCATCTTGTCCAGCCGGAACCCGGAGCGCAGAGGGCGGACGGAGGAGGGCGCAGAGTTGGGCGCGTGTCCCAGCCGGCAGTCAGCGCGGTTTAAATGCCCCGCCGGGCGGCCCGCCCTGGTTCCGCAGCCCGAGGCCTGGAGCCCCCGCCCTCTTGCACCTGACCGCCCTCGGGGTCGAGCCGAGTGCAAACTGACCGCCCATCCTCCGGACCGGTCCGCCGGCACCTGAGTCTTCTCGCTCTTCGCCTCCGGGCTACTACGGGCTGATGGCCCCCAGAGCTTCTGGGGGCTCCTCCTTCTGCCCCGCTCGTTCAGGCGCACTTCCCGCGGAGGAACTGAAAGCTGCGATCCCAGACGTTTCAGCTCTAGGTGACGTTCCGTTTGCCCAAAGTTGTTTCTGCATCGCTTTTCTATCCTGAGATGTAGTGGCCTCCGACACAGACCGGGAAACTGAGGCACGCTAGGGGGCTAGAACTGACACCCAGTGGTCCCCCACGTTACACTGATCTGAGTGCAGGCGTCCCCTCTAGCGCGGGCGGTTTTTCAGAGTCACAATATTGGCCTCAAACATACCTTCCAGGCCCCCACAGGGGGGGGCCCCGCTCAGATTTCAGACTATGTATTGAGCCAGGCAGGACCGTACCACTCGCTTGCACCGCAAGACTGGCCTCCCCATTTACTCCCCGGGGTGACAGTGTTGGAGCCATTCCTGCTCTCCCTTCTGGAGGCAAGCAGCAGTGAAGAGCCAGTCTGGGGCACAGAATTCTGTGCTCTTACAAGTGCTCGGCAGCCCTCTTGCCTGAAGATTTTCAGGGTATGTTTCCACCTCTAAAAGGAAGATATTGTGGGGCTGGCCCGGTGGCGGAGTGGTTAAGTACTCGTCCTCTGCTTCCCCAGGCCCGGGTTCCGGGTTCACAGGCCGGGATCCAGGCTCGACCTAAGCACCGCTCATCAAGCCATGCTGTGGCGGCGTCCCCACATACAAAACAGAGGGAGATGGGCACAGACATTAGCGCAGGGCCGATCTTCCTCACCAAAAAAAGAAAAGATATTGTGAGATCTTTGGCTATGAACCCAAGGGTGAACTAAAGAGGGGTGGAGGACACATTCTCCTGGGAATCAAGTTGTTAATAGAACATAAAATAAGAATATGTCCGTGCAAATGGCTTTCAGCCCTAACCCCACCCTTCCCATAACTCCTAGGAGTGCCCAGGACCTAAGTGCGAGGTCAAGGACATGGAACAACAACTCCACCAAACAAGTTAGGAGCTAGAGTAATGGGCTTGGCTGCTACTGGCCCTGGAATAAAACAAAAAGAAGGTAAGCAGAGTTGTAAAGCCCTCTGTTGACGCCAGGCTGTCGAGGCAGGGGTCTAGTGGCAGAAATGAAGACAGCAACAAGCAGAGGACAGAAGCTAAAGGGATAGAGAGGAAAGAAGAAAGGGGATAGAAGAAAGGAGCCAATACTAGATTATGTAAAGTACAGAGAGGTAAAACAGCAAAGCAAGAGCATGGCTAACCGCAGATAACTTAATCATTAATTATACCACACACTGTGCATAGGTGTATACAAGTCACTGAGGTGGGCATTATCCATCTGGGAAGGGTGACTATACGTCCTGGTTTGCCTGGGACAATCCCAGGAGTCACCTGCTGTCCCATAATATATGATGGACCAGCTCTGGGGTCAGTAACACCCAACAGACATTAGGCCTGAAAGAAGGCAGGTTAAGGGATGGAAAATAAACTAGAATAATGAACTGATATCTCCAGGAAGACAGCAACTTGTTCTAAGGAGTTAAAGGGAAGAATAAAGTTGGAATACAAATGAGCCAAGGTAATAGCTGAAGTTACTTGATGCTACACAGGAAGAGCCTGTGGACATCACCAGAGGAATGGAAGGGACCGTCTCCAGGGCGCCAGAGGTGCTATCCAGACTTCAGTAGTGTGGAACATCTATCTTTCCATCTCAGAGAGAAGCCCAAGGAATAAGCCTCATTACTGCTCATTTTACATGTCCCTCTGGAGACATTGTGTTTGTGCCTCTCAGGGAACCATGCTTGTCTGGGGCTGGAACTCTTACGGAGGCATTAAGAATATGCCCGCACAGTGGTGTGGCTATTATTCATGGAGTGCCAGCAAGTAGCTGAGAGCAGGGCCAGTCCTGAGATAGTCTTTGCCTTATCGCAGTTACTCCCTGTGAATTCCAGCCATATATCCCTCCTCAGGGGCCAGGATGGCAGCTGGAACACTCCTGCCAATGTTCCTCACTTGCTCCTGTGGGCAAGCTAGACAATGTCTTTGCTTCCTGCTGCTTGGGAGGAATGTGCTGTCTCAGATACTCCTTTCACTCACCTACATAAGCTGTCCACTCTTGACTCAACTTCCTGTTGTCTGGCACCCCTTACATACCACCTCCTCAAACACTGTAGCATCTGAAAGAAATAAGGACGGAAGGGATGAGCACTGAATCAGAGACTAAAGGAAAAGATCTTCATTTCTCATTGTGGATAACTCTATAATTTGTCAAAAATGCTTACCATGGTTTCGTATCAGACACTTGTAAGACAAGAGCTGGCAGTTAATGGCCTTTTTGCCCATCAAATACCAGTTCCTACTGCTAGCAAGTTTCATTGACCATCCACAGGACTTTGTGGGCAGCCAGTTATCTGTTTAAGCCCTTTTTGATATGGCAACAAGTGTCCTCCCTGGTTTTCTCAAAGAGACCCAGGGACCTGAATGCTTGAGAAATTCTATGAGAACAAGTGCCATGAGAATAAGCCATTAGGGAACAGAACCAGCAAATTTCACCATGCACATACAAGCATCATTCTTTGAACACATCTCCGTCTTCCTCCTTCTCTCTTACTAAATAGACAATAGCATGTTTTTTTGTGATAGAATCAATACCCAGACCCTTAATTAATGGGGTAGGAGTTGGGATATTAGGAGAAATAGATATTCTTCAACCTTTTAAAGATTTGATTTCATATTAGGCCTTTTGATTGAGGGGCCGAGTGGTGTAGTGAAAAGAAAATGGGCTTTGAGGCAGAGCCAATCCTGGCTCAGATCTACTATTTCTCTAAACTTCAGTTCCCTCATCTGTAAAATGTGTATAATAGCATCTACCTTGCAGGGTGGCTGTAAGAATTAAAAATTATGCATACAAAAAGTGCCTGGCTATATTAAATAAGTTTGGTAAGTGGAACAATTATTTTATGTACATGAGCTCATGTATAGTATTAGGATCAGATACTGACTACAACTGATAGAAACCAATGACTATTATAAATGAGAACAAAATATAGGGTCAAAGGATCAGAGTCCTTAAAAAGTATCAATGGGTATAACAGAATAGGTTTGACCTGCAAAATCCTTAGTCTCCTATGTGTGTATATGTGTGTGTGTGTCTGTGTGTGTGAATGTGTATGTATGTGGGTATCTGTGTATGTGTGTGTATATACAACTTCACTCACTGAGTTATTGTAAGCATCATGATAACACATGTTGAATAATTTGGGGTTGACAAGGATGAATGTATGGATTGAGTAAAATGTCATAAAAATGAGGAAGCTATTATTATCTCAAATATGTCAAATGCTGAAATCTCACTAAGAAGAGTTGCTATTAAATTTCTTCCAGCCAACAATCAAAAGATAGATCAGCCAGGTGACCATGTATCCCAAAAGATTTTGTTTCTCAATAAAAGACAATGATCTGGAAGGGCTTGGCAAAGAAAGTCCTAGCCTTGCTATAAGTGGTGAAAAGTAGGGCCTTCAGTCTATTCAAGACTGGACTGATGGTTCATGATGGCCTGAAGAATGGGCTTTGGAGACCACCATCAGCCATACAAGGAGGCAGCCCTGCTCTCAAATGGTCAACCGGCGATGGCAGCAGGTATATACGAGGGCAACCTGAAAGCAGGCAGTCCTCAGGAATGGAGGAGCAGATTGGGGAAGCGGTTAAATTATTATACTCTCCCAAAGTCATTTTGTTCTGGTGGAAAAATAAAAAGGAATATATAGTAATGATAAAAGTGAGGCAGCCTCAGGTAGCCTAATCACACAAGCTGAGGACAATTTTTGGTTGCTCTAATATCTGAAAGTAACAATTTACTCATTTAATAAATACTTGTTAAAGTGCCCATTATGTGCCAAGCAAAGTGCTATGTGTGAGAATGCATTGATGAATAAGACAGGAACAGCCCTAACCTCAAAGAATTTACAGTTGAATGGGACAGAGATGAACAGAGACATAATTCCATCTCAAAGAGCTCTAGTAGAAGAGATCAACTCAAACAAGAAATAGCTTATAGAGGTATGTTCATATTGCTATGGTGGCACCGAGAAGGGATCAAATAACTCTGGGAGAGTATTGAAAGGCCTCACAGTAGGTAATATAAGAAGCAGAGGTGGGGGCCGGCCCCGTGGCTTAGCGGTTAAGTGCGCGCGGTCCGCTACTGGCGGCCTGGGTGCGGATCCCGGGCGTGCACCGACGCACCGCTTGTCCGGCCATGCTGAGGCTGTGTCCCACATACGGCAACTAGCAGGCTGTGCAACTACAACATACAACTATCTACTGGGGCTTTGGGGAGAAAAAGGGGAAAAAAGGAGGAAGATTGGCAATAGATGTTAGCTCAGGGCCGGTCTTCCTCAGCAAAAAGAGGAGGATTGGCATGGATGTTAGCTCAGGGCTGATCTTCCTCACAAAAAAAAAAAAAAAAAGAAGCAGAGGTGAAGTACAGCTAGGCGCATGCCAAGTAGAGAAGAGAAAGGTAGAACCAAGCAGAGTGCATGTGCACTAGCATGTGCAAAATAAGGCATGAGAAAGCATGTATATTTAAGAAATGGTGCATGAGAAATTCTGTATGGAGTTCATGTGCACAGAGAGGAGTTGCAGAAGATATGATTGTTATTACTTGTGGTGAGATAGTGAAGAGCCTAAAAGTCAATGTTAAGGGGTTGGAATTTTATCCTTTGGACAGTTGGGTGTTACGACAAGGAGGGGTTTTTTTTTTTTATCGTTTTAATTTTATTTTTATTGCGGTAACATTGGTTTATAACATTGTATAAATTTCAAGTGTACATCATCATATTTCTATTTCTGCATAGATTACATCATGTTCACCACCCAAATACTAATTACAATCCATCACCATACACATGTGCCTAATCATCCCTTTTGCCCTCCTCCCTCCTCCCTTCCCCTCTGGTAACCACCAACCCAATCTCTGTCTCTATGTTTGTTGTTGTTTCTATCTTCTATTTATGAGTGAGATCATATGGTATTTGACCTTCTCCCTCTAACTTATTTTGCTTAGCATGATACCCTCAACGCCCATCCATGTTGTCACAAATCATTTCTTATTGCTGAGTAGTATTCCATTGTGTATACATATACCACATCTTCTTCATCCATTCACCCATTGATGGGCACTTGGGTCGCTTCCAAGTCTTGGCTATTGTGAATAATGCTGCAATGAACACAGGGGTGCATGTATCTTTACTCATTGGTGTTTTCATGTTCTTTGGATAAATACCCAACATAGGAATAGCTGGATCATATGGTAGTTCTATCCTTAATTTTTTGAGGAATCTCTGTACTGTTTTCCATAGTGGTGCACCAGTTTGCACTCCCACCAGCAGTGTATGAGAGTTCCCTTCTCTCCACATCCTCTCCAACACTTGTTTCCTGTCTTGTTAATTATAGCCATTCTGATGGGCATGAGGTGATATCTCATTGTAGTTTTGATTTGCATTTCCCTGATAGTTAATAATGTTGAACATCTTTTCATGTGCATGTTGGCCATCTGTATATCTTTGGAGAAATGTCTGTTCAGGTCTTTTGCCCATTTTTTATTTGGGTTGTTAGTTTTTTTGTTGTTGAGATGTATGAGTTCTTTATATATTTTGGACACTAACCCTAACAAGGAGGTTTTTAAGAAGGGTGAGACATGATAAGATTTATAATCTTAGAAGAGAAATGGCCCTTTAAAAGCCCTATGTCAGGCCCTGTTGCTTAGCGGTTAAGTGCACGTGCTTGGCTGCTGGGGGCCAGGGTTCGGATCCCAGGTGCGCACCGACGCAGCACTTCTCCGGCCATGCTGAGGCCGCGTCCCACATACAGCAACTAGAAGGATGTGCAACTATGACATACAACTATCTACCGGGGCTTTGGGGGGAAAAAAAGGAGGATTGGCAATAGGTGTTAGCTCAGATGTTAGCTTCAGCAAAAAGAGGAGGATTAGCAAGGATGTTAGCTCAGGGCTGATCTTCCTCACAAAAAAAATAATTAAAAAAAAAATCTAAAAGCCCTATGTCAGACTTCTGGTGCTGGACCAAGATGGAATAGATGCACTTCTCCCTATTCTTTTTGCTAAGTACCTGGGCATTATATATACAGCAACATAAGAAAACTCTGAAAAAGTGGAGAGAAGAAGGCAAAGTAGCTAGGAAACTCAAGATCTGAGGAAAAACACAGTAGTTATTTGTCTGGGTTTGCTTTTTGCTTCATCTGTCCTGGACTGGGTGCTGGAGAAGCCAGCAATCTAGAAGCACCAACAGCACAGACAAAACAGAAAAGAATGCCAAGAAAAACTGGCTGAATCTAGCTAAAGGATCAAGAAAGGGGTAGCCTAGTAATAACCACCCTCCTCCAACCAAACACCACAGAAAACACTGCAGCTCCACCCGACTCCTATCAGCAAAGGCAAAGTGGAAAGCCTCAACTTTCACTTGCACCTGGCTGTAATGAGGTGTCTCCCTAGCCCTAGCGTCAGGGGGTGTCAGAGAGCTCCAAGTGGGAAGCCAGGACTTGCACCACCTTCCAGTGGTAATGAGCACTCACCCCCACCACCATGGTGTCAGTGGAGGTCACATGGGGAGCAGTAAGGAGGCACTCTCCCCCTCCCATGCAGAATAGAGTCAGTGGAGGCCAAGCAGGGAGCCAGAACTCCCACAATCCAAGCAGTAATGACGTGCCCTTCCCCACCCTCCAGGGCTATCAACCGAGGCTAAGTAGGAAACCTGGATTTCTACCACCTGGCAGAGAGGATTAATACCATGATCCAATGACATGCTGTCACTTTCTTAAAAAATTAAACATACACTTACCATAAAACCCATTAGTTGTACTCCTGGGCATTTATCCCAGATAAATGACAATTTCTGTTCACACAAACCTGTACACAGATGTCCACAGAAGCATTATCTGTGAGAGCAAAAAACCCGAAACAACCAAAATGTCCCTCAACAGGTTAATAGTTAAACAAATTGTGGTACATCCATACCATTGAACGCTACTCAGCAACAAAAAGGAACAAACTATTGATACACACAACAATTTGGATGGATCTCAAGGACATTATGCTGAGTGAAAAAATCAATCTCAAAAGGCCACATACTGTATGATTCCATTTACATAATGTTCTTGAAGTGACAAAATTATAGAGATGGCACACAGATTAGTGGTGGCCAGGGGTGAGGGATGGTGATGGCGGGAGGGGTGCAGGTGTGACTCTATAGGGGGAACACAAGGTAGGTCTTTGTGGTGAGGGGATAACTTTGTATCTTGATTGTGGTGGTGTTTACACGAATTAACACATGGGGAAATGGCACACATTGAACTATACATACACATTGTACCAATGGCCACTTTCCGGTTTTGATATTACGCATAGTTACATAAAATGTAAGCACTGCGGAAAATAGGCTGAGAGGTACACAGGACCTCTCTGGCCTATTTTTGCAACTTCCTGTATGCCTATAATTATTTTATAAAAAGTTCTCTAAAAAGTGAAAAAAAAGCAGCTCTTGGTCAACTTTTAAGTTCTTTCTAGTAGTTCTCAGTTTGCTAGCTCTAGAGACAGGGGATGGCAGGAATTTACCTCTTAAATATAAATCTTTTCTTTTGAGAATATGCATGGCCAGCTGTTCATGTTAATCTCAAGTTAACATCTGACTTGCCCTCATCAGTACAGATTTCGGTACTATTCCTTAGATTTCAAGTTATCCCAACTCTCCTCTTATCTAAGATAACACCTTCCTCTGAACCACTGGATGGCTAGGAGATGATACTTCTCCCCATTCCTCAGACAAGGATATTTAAGCTTATAGAGGAGAACAGGCATGCCTGAATCAACAATGATGGTGATGTGATGAGATATTGGCTCTCCCCAAGGGCCACTCCTCATGCAGAATCAGATTCCTTCTCAGCACTTGAGGTGACTGTGGGAATGCCTCCTTGCCTTACACTGCTGCCCTCCTAGGTCTACAATTGGGAATATATTTTTATTGTAACATTGTGAAGCAAGAGGCATGAAACAGGGAGAACAGGTTGAACAAATGAAAATTGAAAATTGGGCTTAGAAATCAAAAGCAAGTGACTTCAAAGAACTATGATGCTTTTCTTTTTTATAATTTTTTTTCCCCCCAAAGCCCCAGTAGATAGTTTATGTCATAGTTGCACATCCTTCCGGTTGCTGTATGTGGGATGCGGCCTCAGCATGGCCGGAGAAGCGGCGCATTGGTGCGCGCCCGGGATCCGAACCCGGGCCGCCAGCAGCAGAGCGCACGCACTTAACCACTAAGCCATGGGGCCGGCCCTATGATGCTTTTCAAAGGCAAGGTTTGGAAGGTCTTCAAGAGAAGAGTTTTATCAGTAAAATTAAAGAAGCTCTGAATAAATAAACCAGTGCCACACAACAAAGACTGAATATATTCCTGCTAACCCTAGATGTCTATGGAGCAGAGGCATGCCCCAGATCTGGAAAAACTCTCTTACGTCTCCTTTGGCCCAGCAATACCTTCACCCTACAATTTCTCCACAAAACTCTTTAGTACTGGCCTCAGACCCTTGGCTCCTAGTACACTATTAGCGTTCCTCATAAAAAACGTAAAGGACAGGCCGCAAGATGCAGGCATCAAGTCCGAGATTGAAATTCCTGGGATAAAGAGTCTAATCCTAGACCCGCCTTTTGAGAAACTCTTATTCTCGGGCCCAAGTCTTCCCTTCTTCAAATTAAATATCACCTAAATGTTCACCATAGGCCAAAGTGTGCTCCCGTATTTTCTCTCTATTTACTAAGCAGTATTTCTAAACCTTTTTCCCTTTCCTACTAATTAACTTGGACAGGTTAATAGTCCCAGTTTATAGGCCCAGTTTACAATGACAGAGCTTCAGCCAGAGAAAGGGGGATATGTGCAGGCATCTCTAGAAGAAAAAACAGAAATCTCTTCAGTTTCTTTCAAGTCCTTATGTTGCTTTATCAAGTCCTTGTCTATTTATTGCACAGAATGAGATTTAAGACACACGCAAACCACAAAATTAAAACATCCAATCAGGCTGAAAACAGATAACTATGAATGAATATAGAGTCTGATTAATGAACAAATATTTTAAAAGTCAAATCTGAGATCCCTTATGAAAACTTCCAGCAAAGCAAACTTAAGACCTATGTGGTAAATTAACACTCTTGCTACACCTATATAACTAATCAGATCCAATCTAATGAGACCAGCCTTAGTTTGTGATCAGGAATAGTCTTTCTTTGAGACTATTTTTGATCAAAACAAGGGAGGCTATAGAAAAAATTTTATGCTTCAGGGGAAAATTAAGCATTGTCTAGAGGACTCCCCTCCAGGTTATCTGATTTTAGCCTATAGTTGGTCTAATTTACAATTCTGCAAATTGTAAATAAGTATGGAAAAGACCAGTTTTGCCTCCGTTTGAACTTTCAATTAAACATTCCTTCATCCATATGAATATTTTTTTCCTTTTCCTTTTTCTTGGAACTGGTTATAACATCTGCTTATTTCCCTCATGAGTTAAAGTCTTTAACACATGTTCATTTTAATATCTGTATGAGAGTCATGATTTTACCTTTTTCTGAAAATTTATCTTTTAACATATATAAACACGTAAGGCAGAAAAAATATGTGCTACATAGAGTTACAAGTGGTATACTATGGTTGGACAGAAGGAGTAATTGCTTCTGATTAAGAGAAATCAAATAGGTTTTCATAGAGCAGGTGGTAGTAGTAGCTTGACTTAAGAGTGAGTAGAATTTTACGACAGAATCGGAAGGACATTTCAGGCAAACAAAAGGCCTGTTAATCCTAAGGGACTCTCCTGACTCAAATGTTATTAGCCAGCATGCAGCACGCTAGAGTCCCAAGGACAGGCCAGACTCAACCCTGTGAGATTCGTGTAGGAGCAATACCCAATTTGGAACCAATCCCAGTGAACCTCCCTATATATCATCCTACCTGGCAAGGCTTACAGTCCCAACTGCTCAGCCGAGGAAGGGCTCCTGGCAAGCACAAGGAGCATGAGGCATGATGGTAACTGGAATAACTGGCTCATCAATTCAAAGCAATGTGTCTTGAAATGAGCATTACAATCTATTTCTTGTATGTCATACAGAGCTCTACCACAGCCTAAACAAATTCTCTACCTGCTGCTGCCTCAGTAGGTCAGGTATGTAGTTGTATGGATCTAATTACATCTTACTTCTGGAGTCAAACTAAGTTTCATTAACAGCTATTAATCTATACATTTCCATTTTGCCAATGGTCAAGAGGAAGATGCAGGTAAGGGATTCAGAAAACGTAATAGATAGAAAAATACATATTTAGCAAAGCATTAACTAAGTCTCCAGCTATCATTGTTTACCTGTATCAGATGACATTCCTTCATGGATGGATTTTCCAGCTTAAGCCACTATATGTAAGTCTATACTTACTATAGACTTCTATTACTTACTACACACACTAGAGTGTAAGCCACTAAATGTTAGTCTACTAGACTAACAAACAGCTCCACAGTTTTCAGAGACCCATGTCTAGCTAAACTATTGATTCCTACTGTGTTGGCTCAAACTCCAGTCCTGCTCTACTTCAAACTCTCTTTTCCCTTGATCTTCCATTGTTAACCTCAGTCTCAGTCCTGCTCCTTGCCTTATGTCTGTGTAGTACCCCGTCTCAAGCTTAGCTCTGTTTCTGGTTCCCCCTCATCTACTATCCCTGACCCAAGTTACTGGTAAGGTAAGAACAAGGAGTTACTTTATGTGGAAAGACTCCCTTACCCTGAACTCTAAAAGACAAAGCTATATGACAGTCAAGTTTTCTGTGTAGGATATAACGAGTGGCAGAAAAAGATGTCTTGGTCAGCTCTATGGCAACTGCTTTGAACTCCTTAGAGAAAACCCAGTGCCCACCTGGGAAAACAAGGTAAGACATGTCCCTCCTCCAACTGAACCATAACTCAATCTTGGCAATGTGGTAAGGGGGGGGATCCTGTCGGATGAGGGGACCTACAGTTTTGAGCCAGGGAGGATTTAAACACAGGCATCATCTCACCCTCTGGTTGAGTAGTAAAAAAAGCCATGCTTATTTAAACTTAAATGAGACACTCATCTATTTGGCAACGGGGCAAACTCTCTTCCCTTGATTCTCCACCTTAAAAAAAAAATCAATTTGACTTCTCCTTAGCATACACTTGTAACAGTGGTCAGTAAAATTGAGAGCAAGACCAGAGATGCACCATTCATTTTCACCCTGAAAGAGCTTTAAAAATCCAAGTCAACACATTTAAAGTCTTTCGCCCAGCAGAATAGGCCTAGCATGCCAGGAGAATATTTGTTTTTATCTTCCTTTATAATATTTCCACTCCCCCAAATCTTTTTTTCTAAGCAGCATGAAAAAATGCCAAGGATGGGACACAAAACAAATTATGCTTGCTACACTTAGAGGGAAACTAAAGGAAATATTTTGCTTCCAAAAACAGAATGTAAGTAAACAAACAGGGAAAAGTAATAGCTGGTACCCCCTTTATCACACCTTAAATGGTTAGAAGATATGAAAGGGCAGTTTCTAAACTCTGCACCCAGTGGGCAGTCAATAGAGTTGCGGACAATCTTACTCCTGCAGATCATAAAAAGGCTGAACAGGTAAGGGTAAGTACTACCGGTAATTGTCCAGTATTATTTACTGGACAATTGAGTAACATACTGGAACAATGCAAGGGAGAGAACACAGAGTTTGCTAAATCAAAGCAACTGGAGCAAGCTGTTTTAGCTTGGACCGCCTAGGAAAATGTGTCATGCACCAGCTTTTTGATGGTTGTTATTGCAGGAAAACTAGTACATGAGATCTTCTTTTACTGCCGTAATCCTGGAATTGCCTCTATCACACACATGTTCCAACTATTGGCATGGATTCTGTGAGTTGATAAAGTTCCTCTCTGGGGAACAACAGAGTTGGGCTTTCCTGGGTTGTGCCCCTCTTGCTGGATGTATGCCCATACTTTCCTACATCCTCCTGTTCTGCCCTCCTACTCCACCGTGACCTACTGAACTTGCAACTACTCTGACAAGATTAGTGTTGCAGTCAGAGTAGAGGAGAATGAACTTGTCCCACCCTTATCTCACTGTCCACAAGTAAAACACCAGTCCACAACTCAGCATGATGAGCAAATGAGATAGAAAACTCAAGAGTCAGGTCAAAAGTATAAAACATAATTAATAAATTCATAGAATGTTAGAGCTACAGGGGAGATTGAAGGTCACTTAGTATAACCTTCTTACTTTACATAAGAGAAAACTGTAGCCCAGAGAAAATAAATTATTTGTCCCAAATCACAGTCACAACAAGAGAATGAAAAGCAAAGTAAAATGATGTCTAAAAGACCTTTTGAGTAAGATAAAAAACACTAGGTAAAACTACTAATCATGTGGAAATATTTGGAATGTTTTAAAGACAAATCTGTTCATTCATTTAATCAGTATTTACTGAGAGCCTATTATGTGCCAGGCACAGACTTAAGAACTGGAATAAAGCATTGAACAACACCATACAAAAAACGCTGTCCTCGTGGAGTATACGATCTAGTAGGGAAAGAGAGAAAATAAATGTGCCGGAAAATAGATAGTATGTCATACAACTCTAAGTCTCATGAAGAAAAGTAAAGCTGGGAAAGGGGATAGGAAGTTCCTGAGTGTGGGGGTGGGGAGGAGGGCTGCATTTTAAAACAGAATGGTCAAGGGATGTCCTCCGGTAAGATATATTGGAATAAAGACTTGAAGGAGGTAAGAAAGTGAGCCAAACACTATCTGAGGGAGAAGTATCTCCAGGCAGAGCAACAGCAAACGAAAAAGCCCTGAAGCAAAAGTGCCCTCAGAATGTCCAAGGAAGCACAAGCTCAAGGAGGCTGAGCAGAAAGAGCAAGGAGGAAAGCAGTAGGCGATAAAGCCTCAGAAGTAATTGGGACCAGATTTTACAGGGCCTTGCTGACATTGCAAAGACTCCAGCTTTTCCTGAGTAAAATGAATAGCCAAAGGAGACTTTGAGCAGAAGAATGATATAATCCTACTTTTTTCGAAAGGACAGCTCTGGTTGTGGTACTAAGAACAGTCTATAGGAAGCAAATAGAGAAACAAGAAAACCAAGTAGGAGGCTATTGCAATAACTCAGGTGAGACATGATGATGACTTCGATCAGGACTGTACGGAGCAGATACCGAAAAATAGTTGTATTTTGAATAGATTTTCAAGGTAGAGCCAACAAGGATTGAATGTGGGTTGTATAAGACAGAAAACATTGAAGGTTGACTCCACGCTTTTTTGGCCAGAACAGCTAGAAGGATGGAGTTGTCATTTGCTGAAACAGAAAAGACTGCAGGAGGAACAGATTTTTTTGTTTGGTTTGTGTGTGTATGCGTGGAGATCAAAAGGTTGGTTTTTGGATGTGTTAAGTTTGGCTGCTGTATTAAGAAAGTACACAAGGTGCAAGCAGAGGGATTACTTAAGAAACTCTTCACAATAATTCACAAGAGAGATGATGGTGGTTTGGATCAGGCATCTGGCAGTAGAACTAATGTGAAATGGAGATAGATTTTGAAGATAGAGCTGACACAATTTGCTGATAAAGTGATGAAGGATGAAAGAAAGAGAAAGAGAGAAGTCAATGATTTCTTCAAGGTTCTTGGCTTCAGTAACTAGACAGATGGAATCGCTATTAACTGATATAGGAAGACTGTAGGAAGAGCAAATTTGAGGGAAACCAACAATGTGGAAATTTCAGGTAGGCAGTTGGGGTTATTATTTGGAGTTTCAGGAAAAGGTCTGGACCAGAGATAGAAATTTGGGAGTTATCAGTATGTAGATAATATTTAAAGCCATGAGACTAAAAGAGATCACCAAAAGAGCAAGTGTAGATAGAAAAGAAGTCCAGGGACTGAGCCCTGGCACACTCTAATATTAAAAGATTGGAGATAGGGAAAACAAAGCAAAGGAAACTAAGAAGCAATGGTCAGTTGAAGTTGGAAGAAAAACCAAAAGCTTTGGTGTTGTGAAAGCCAGGTGACAAAATACTTCAAAAAAAATGGAGTGATCGGGGCCGGCCTGGTGGCGCAAGCGGTTAAGTGCGTGTGCTCCGCTGCAGCAGCCCGGGGTTCGCCAGTTCGGATCCCGGGCGCGCACTGACACACCACTTGTCAGGCCATGTTGTGGCAGGCATCCCATATAAAGTGGAGGAAGATGGGTATGGATGTCAGCCCAGGGCCAGTCTTCCTCAGCAAAAAAAAGAGGAGGATTGGCAGATGTTAGCTCAGGGTCGATCTTCCTCACCAAAAAAAAAAAAAAAAATGGAGTGATCAATTGTGTTTAATTCTGTTCCTGGATCAAGATGAAGTCTGAGAATGACCACTGGATTTAGCAATGTGGAAGTCATTGGTGACTTTGAAAAGAGCACTTTCATCAGAGAATTAAAGGCAAATAGCCTTACTGGAATGCATTCAAGAGAGAATGTAAGGAGAACAGGAGCAGGAAGCATAGACAACTCAAGGGAAGCAGAGAAGCTTGGTGGTAGCTGAAAGAGAATGTGGGGTAAAGAATGGTAGCTTTCTTTTCCTTTCTCTCTCTTCTTTTTTTTTTTTTTTAAAGTCAGTTGGTTTTTAATAGTCAGGGAAAAATTATGATGCAGAAGAGAAGGGGAAGAAATGCTGAGGCAACGTCCTTGAGTAGGTGGAAGGGAACTGGATCTAACCACAAGTCAGAGTAGGCCTAAGATAGGAGAACAAACAGTTCATTCATATTAATAGGAATTAACATATGCAGGTAGGTAAGTAGATATGATGGTGAGAGCTTGGGGAAGTTCCCTTTTGACTTCTTTTTTCAGGGATATAGGAAGCATTGTCACCAACTGAGACTGAGTATGAGGAAAAACCTAAAGGAAGTCTGAGGAGAGTAAAGAATTGAAACAGTTATCCAGGAAAGCGCTGATTCTTATTCAATCATTTTTCACTTGAAATGTCTGCCTTCTACCCTTTTTGAAACAGTGGGCCTAAATTAAATCCTGTTTTCTTCCCCCTCGAAATCAAAATCTATCTCACTTAGGCTCAGCTGTTATCTTTAAGCCTCTTCTTCCTTATAGGTCCCTGCTAATTTAGCAAACTTCTAGAATTTGTCCCCTCAACCGTGATTTCACAAACTTGTAAATTCAGGTAAACTCTTAGATTCCAGGCTCCTTTCCAAAGCACATGTATCCAATTCAAACAGGATTCACCACAATACCATCACTAAGTGTAATCAGACTCAGGTTTCCTCCTTGGTAGCTGCTAGCTATTCCAGCATTCCCTAACCCCACAAAAATAAATCATTAGACACTGTCTACATATGACCAAATTACAATGCAAAAACATACCCTTTTTCAGGTGAGATTTATATTCACAGACTGAACCTAGAGGAAGAAAACTTGAAAGTTCCCTAATCCTATGCAAGATCTAATCCCATCATCATTCTACTACTAACTTGTCAGACAAGTCAATTCACCTATTTCAGATAACCAAACTAAAAAAATAGAACAAAACAAGCCAAAAACTTGTTGTACAATACCAAAGAAACAAATAAACAAATAAAAACCAATACAACTTATCCTAGGAAGAAAAGGTTGGTTTAACAGCTGAAAATCAATGTGATACATCTTATTAACAGAAAAAAAGACAAAAAGCACATGATAATCTTATTATATGCAGAAAAAGAATTTGACAAAATCCAACACCTTTTCACTTAAAAACACTCAACAAACTAGCAATACAAGAGAACTTCCTCAAACTAATAAAGGTCATCCAGGAAAAACCCACAGCTAACATCACACATAATGGTGAAAGACTTAAACGCTTTCCCTCTTGTCATGAATGAGACAAGGATGTCCACTTTCATCATTCCCATTCATACTGTACTGCATGTTCTACGCAGGGCAATTAGGCAAGAAAAAGAAATAAAAGAATCCAGAACGGAAAGGAAGAAGTAAAACTATCTCTATTGGCAAATGAGATCTTATAAGTAAAAAATCCTAAGGAATCCCTAAAAAACTATTAGAAGTAAAAAATGAGTTCAGGAAGGTCGTAGGATACAAGATCAATACACAAAAATCAATTGCATTTCTATACACTTGTGATGAACAATCTGAAAATAAGAAAACAATTCCATTTAAAATAGCATCAAAAAGAATAAGGGGCTGGCCCTGGGGCCTAGTGGTTAAGTTCTGCACGCTCCACATCAGCAGCCCAGGTTCGGGGGTTCAGATCCCAGGTACGGACCTATACCATGTATCAGCCATGCTGTGGCAGCAACCCACATACAAAATAGAGGAAGATTAGCACAGATGTTAGCTCAGGGCAAATCTGCCTCAAGCAAAAAGAGGAAGATTGGCAACAGATATTAGCTCAGGGCCAATCTTTCTCTCTCTCTCTCTCTCACACACACACACGAATAAAACAATTCAGAATAAATTTAACAAAAGAAGTACAAATTTTATGCTCTGAAAACTACAAAATACTGTCAAAAGAAATTAAAGAAGACTTAAATGAATGGAAAAACATTCCATGTTCAAGGATCAGATGGCAAAAGCTCCCAAATTGATCTATAGATTCAATGCATCCCTATCAAAATCTCAGCTGGCTTTTTTGCAGGAAGGTGATCTTCAAATTCATATGAAGAATGCAAGGGACTCACAATAGCAAAACAATCTTGAAAAAGAAGAACAAAGTTAAATGACTTACACTTCCCAATTTCATAACTTACTACGAAGCTGTAATCAAGACAGATTGTACTGGTATAGGATAAAGATATAGGTTAATGGAACAGAATTGAGAGTTCAGAAATAAGCCCCTACATTAATGGCCCACTGATTTTCGGTATGAGTGTCACATCAATTCAATAGGGCAAATAATTTTTTGAAATAATGTTGTTGGGACAACTGGATATCCTCATGCAAAAGAATGAAGTTGGACCCCTATCTAACACCATACACAAAAATTAACTCAAAATAGATCATAGATCTAAATGTAAGAGCTAAAACTATAAAACTCTTAGAAGAGTTTTAGGAGTAAATCTGTGTGACCTTGGAATAGGTACTGGTTGAAGCAACAAAAGAAAAAGTAGATGAATTGCACTTCATCAAAATTTAAAACTTTTGCGTTGCAAAGGAAACCATTAAGAAAGAGAAAAGACAGGGGCCGGGCCCAGTGACATAGCAGTTAAGTTCGTCTGCTCTGCTTCGGGGGTCCGAGGTTTGCTGGTTCGGATCCTGGGCATGGACCTGCTCACCACTCATCAGGCCATGCTGAGGCAGCGTCCCACATAGAAAAGCTACAACTCTACAACCATGATACACAACTATGTACTGGGGCTTTGGGGAGAAAAAAGAAAGAGAGGAAGACTGGCAACAGATGTTAGGGCACGGCCAATCTTTCTCAAAAAATAAAATAAAAAATAAATTGAAAATGAAAAGACAATATTTGCAAATCACGTCTGATGAGAGACCTGTTTGTAGAAAATATTAACAACTCGCATAACTCAATAATCAAAAGATAAATAACTCAATTACAAAATGGGCAAAGGACCTGAAAAGATAGTTCTCTAAATAAAATATATAAATGGCTTATAAGCACATGAAATGATGCTTAACATCACTAGTCATCAAGAAAATTCACATTAAAACTACAGTGAGATACCACTTCACACTCAGTAGCATGGTTATGATCAAAGACAGATAATGATGTGTTGGACGATGTGAAGAAATCGGAACCCTTATACATCACTGCTGGGAATGTAAAATGCTGCAGCCACTTTGGAAAGTAGCTTTCAGTTCCTCAAACAGTTCAACATAGACCATATGACTCAGCAAATCCACTCCTGGGTATGTACCCAAGAGAAATGAAAACACCTCCACAGAAAATCTTGTAAACAAATGTTCATAGCAGCATTATTCATAATAGCCAATTAGTAGAAACAGCCCAAATCTTCATCAACTGATGAGTGGGTAAATAAAATGTGGTATATCCATACAGAGGAATATTATTTAGCAATAAAAAGCAATGAAGTACTGATACATGTTACAACAAGGATAAATCTTAAAAACATTATACTAAATGAAAGACTCCGGTCACAAAAGACCATATGTTGTATGATTCCATTTATATGAAAAGTTCAGAATGGGCAAATCTATAGAGACATAAAGAAGGCTGATGATTGCCTAGGACTGAGAGAGGAGAGAATGGAAGGTGACTGCTAATGGGTATGGGATCTTTCTTTTTTAAATTTTAAAATTTTTAATTGTGGTAAAAAAACCCCACATAATCTAAAATTTACCATTGTAACCATTTTTAAGTGTACAGTTCAGTAATGTTAAGTATATTCACATTGTTGTAACACAGATTTCCAGAATCTTTTCATCTTGCAAAACTGAAACTCTACCCATTAAACAACTTCCCATTTTCTCTCTCCCCAGACCCTGGCAACCACTATTCTACTTCGTCTCTATGAATTTGACTGCTCTCAGTTCCTCATGAGTGGAATCACACAGTATTTGTCTTTTTGTCACTGGTTTACTTCACTTAGCATAATGTCCTTAAGGCTCATCCATATTATAGCATGTGACAGGATTTCTTTCCTTTTTAAGGCTAAATAATATTGTACTGTATGTATACACCACATTTTGTTCATCTATTCATCTGTTGATGGACACTTGGGTTGCTTCCATCTCTTGGCTTTTGTGAATAATGCTGCTATAAACACGCATGTGCAAATATCTGTTCAAGATCTTGCTTTCAATTATTTTGGATATATACTCAGAAGTGGGATTGCGAGATCATGGAGGTGTATCTTTAAAAGAGAGTGACAAAAGTGTTTTAAAATTTGATAGTGGTGATGGTTGCACGACCCTAGAATATACTAAAAACCATTGACGTGTACATTTCAAATGAGTAAATCATATGGTATGTGAATTATACCTCAATAAAGCTGTTAAAAAAAATACGACTCTTAAAGGATGAATCAAGAATATAGTTACTTAAGGATATTGACTGAACTGGATAATTAATCTGGTCAATCTTGTCATACAGGTAATTTTGACTCTTATTTTCAATGACCTGGCTAGATGTTTAGGTATTTTCTGAGACATAACCTAGGTGCTTCTTCAACACTGATCATTAGAGAAAGTAGGAAAAAGAAACTGTCAGTATCTGTCTTTAATTCACAATATTAAACCTTTGCATATTTTGTGTCAGGAAATACTGTGAAGAAACAGCAAATTCATACTAAGTGTAGCAATTTTTACTTCATCTTCCCTGTAGGTATGCCCTTCACCAGATTTTTAAAAGACAGGAAAATAAGGCAGGACTTGACTCACTTTGACTTCAGATTCACTTTTTGAAATGTCATTTACAATTATTTCACATAGAAGATGCTCAAAAGACAGAGGGTTTATTCATATTTTTTTGCAATAAAAATTATAAAATTAAAAAGTCCTATGTACAATTGTTACTGAGCAATGGGCTTGCTCTGCTCACCACGATGTGAGCCAATTAATCATAATGAGTTAGAGATCGAGAAAGAAAGTTTAATTAGATTAGATTAGCTGGCAAATTGGAAGACAGGTGACTAATGTCTCAAAAAACCCATTTTCAGGGATTACAGATTCTTGAGGCAGTTACATAGGGAAAATGGGCAGTGAGTAGGGGGTCCAGGGATGTTTGTCTCCAGGCATGACAGGCTCCAGGCATCACATTGTTCCATTCTTCTGTCAGCTGTGATGGATATCTTGTAGGTGTGTTTCCTGCCTGTGGTCAGCCTGTTCCTAGAGAGAAACTCATAGAACAAAGTTTTAATTTTTATCAGTCTATTAGGGAGTACATATGTGAGCGGAGGCCATACATCAGGAGAGCATGTGAATTTTTTAGAGTATGTGCAGCACAGCAAGTAGTCACATAGAGGAGGGGCTGGGGCCATTTAGCCTAACAAGATGGCCTCACTTATGCTCACTTACACAATGTCACTGAATGGGGAAAGAGGTAATAAATTTCAAAAAAGGAGAGAAAATTTTTGAGGAAAAAAATGTGCATCAAATTCAGATTCTTCTCATCTCTTTTGTTATACACAACTAGAAAAGCTAACAGCAATACAGATGGCCACTGATGCTCAAAAACTCATTTCATCATCTTCTGTTCTGTTTCATCCAAATATTTTTAATTTTGTCAGGACTCGAAGATACATTTTAGAAAGAAAATAAATGAGACAATCTCAAAGATTTCTCATGATCTCTTCTGATCAGAGCAGAGCAAAAGTAAGAGAAATCTTACTGGTCTGACTGATCATTTTTAAAACAATAGGTTCCATATGGTTCAGAGCAAAGAAACAAGTTTGGAAGTCAACTTTCAATCTTGGTCTCAAGGCAGAGAACTGAAACAATTGTTACAATCTAATTATAGAGACAGTTTATGTGGGACAGTCTTTCTTTCCAGATTACACATTTTACACACTTTAACAGCTTTTCCTAAATAATCTCTCAGGGTTGATTTTAAGTGAAGGTTCAAATACTAACAGTTGACTTCAGATTCTTATTACAGATTTTTCAAAGTCCGTCTGTGTGCAGAAGCAAAATTATGAATGGCGACTCGAAGAGCTGAGTTCCCCTCAGGTATATCACAGGAACTGATGACTGAATGTAGTGCCCGGGTATATGCTACAAATAAAAGTTTGCACAGTGATGAATGAAGTCAGATTCTAAACAACTCTCCAAACCTCTTTCCTATTAGTACTGCCTCTCCACCCAGTTTCATAGGTATTAACTTCAACTACGCATTAAATAAATATTTATTGAGTACTTACTACATACCAAACACTCCATGAGGACAAAAAAGATAATGGAGAGGATAGATAGAAAAATAATTCAATTGCAGTGTATACTTACAAACCAGAGGCATATACAAAATGTCATCACAGAATGAAGTTTGGAATGAATGAAAAACTATCTAGGAGAGGATGGAAAAGATTTCCAGAAGTGGTAACATTTAAGATGGTCTTGAAGGATTAATAAGAGTAAGGGAAAGAAGGCATTCTAGGCAGAGAAATGAGTGTGTGATATGAAAAAGGTATACAAAAATGTGACATATACTGAAAATAACAAGTTTGATAAGGCTGGAGTGTTGCCTGGGGCCAGAGAGAAAATATGCCAAATATGCCATGCATTTTATACTGTAATGGCAAATCCTACAGCTTTTAAAGTAGGAGAACGGCATGATCAGATTTGTGTTTTTAAAATATAACTCACAGGTCTGATACGAAACTCATATCACACAGATGGGGCACTAGGAATACAAATTCCTAGTATGTGTGCATGAAGCCTACATAATCTCTACACTGTGTAAGTCAATACAGTTAAGGATGGACAGGAAACAGACACACTAGTGACAACGGGAAGGACTCCATTTTCTCTAGCTGGGATTCCTGATAGAGCTTATACTGGTCCTCATTTTCCTCAGTATCCCTGGCAGAACTGGTAGTCTAATGTGGATATATATGGTAATAAGTTTATGTTAGATAACAATGACATATTTGAAAAACAGGGATTCAACTGGACAGAGGCCTAAGTTAGATGGCCATAAAAGGAAAGTTCTAATATTCTTCATTTACTGGAAGACCTGGAACCCAAGTCTCCCTACAGTAGAGTGAGTTGGCAATATTTCCCTAGCATAAATGGAGACAAGAAGACAACAGATGGCAAAGAGAAATACAACTCACCATAATTATTTTTATTGCCTCAGAGCTGTTTTGTAAAGTGGTTATAATAGTCTCTGATATACAGTATGCACTCAATAAATGCTAAGTTACTACAATCACTGATTTTATTGTTTTTTTTCTTTTTATTGCCTCCAGGCCCCAACCATTCGTTTAAGAAACTTACCTCTGTGGTTTTTATAGAAAATACAGTTGTTGGCACAGGTATCAGGATGAGCATCCCAAAAATCAGGACCACAGCAGCATAGTGGAGGTAAAGTAATTTTATACAGCTGCATTTTCTCTTGGATCTGGGCTCTTAAAGCTTCTAAATATCTAGAAAAATATAGTATGATCAAGCAAAGTGAACCACTAGAAAGAGAATGCACACAAGTCCTTATTTTACTACCAGTTTTAACTGTTAAAACTATTTCATATCTTTGTGCTTTGACTCTTCCTCTTCGTACTAGGAAACAGCACTGGGAAAAATGTAGTGCTATTCCAGAGAGGTATTAGGCAATCAAGAAATTTCGTGAAGTTCTGTATCCCCAAACGTATGAGAGGACACAGTCAACTCTCTTTTAAGGAAAATGAGAACATTGCCTTCCTAACAAGTCTCGTCTAGAGCCAGAATTTCACGCAGAACTTTTGTGTGTGTGTGTGTGTGTGTGTGAGGAAGATTAGCCCTGAGCTAACATCTGTTGCCAATCTTCCTCTATTTTATATGTGGGACGCCTGCCACAGCATGGCTTGATGAGCGGTGCATAGGTCCATGCTGGGGATCCAAACCTGTGAAGCCCAGGCCGCTGAAGCGGAGTGCACGAACTTAACCACTATGCCATTGGGCCAGCCCCTCATGCAGAGCTTTTCAAAGTACCTTTGATATTCTTTTTCTCTCTGTTGCTGTTTTTCTCTAGCTCCTTTTATTTCCTCAAGTTGTAGCTGGGCTAATATCTCACTCATCTTCTCCCCTGAATATGGCTCTTTAAGAAGGTTCATTCTTAGTAGCCTCTGTTCTTCAGCATAACGTTCCTGCTCTTTCTTTTTCTTAATTCTGAGAATAAAAACACGACATGGTTAGGAATTTCCTAAAATCATTATTTGGAATTAGCTTCCAGATCCAAATAACTCAAGAAATTCCCAGACACGGGGAGTCAGGAAATCAATTTAACACCCCTAGAATAGCCTCAAAAATTCCTGCTGGCTGATTTGAGTTCATCCTACAGCTCGTGCATATACATAGCCTCTAAAATGGAAATAATCAATGGTTACTATCAAAAGAATTTTTTGATAAGAATCCAAGTACAAGAGCTTTCTCAGGTTAAAACTACAAGTAGGTAGGACTTCTGGTTTTGGCTAAAATTGAGTACCAGGGACTGGATTTGCCGTCCCACCTTAAACAACCAAATAAATAAATAAATAAACAAATCAACTAACCAACCAGACAACATACAAAAAAGAAGAATGGTTTTCAAGACACTGGACATCACGCAATGAAAGACAGTGGTCCTTGACAGATGGGAAACGAAGTTTGTTTCCCCAAGCTTATTGCCTTGAAAGTTTCTAGGCAGCGGCACAGGAGAGGAGAGCTCATGTGGAGCCCGGTGGACTCCCTGAGTTGAGAAGATGAAGCTGAAAGTCCAGGGACACAAAGGCAACTAGAGTTCATAAGAGAGACTACCAGAGACGAGAGAGCTGCTCAGAGAGAAAACCCCAGAGATCTACAGAGGGTCTCCTTCTAATACACAGCAGAGTACTGTGCAAGAATGTGAGGAAATGACCTAAGGCTAGGGATAGAACAATCCAAAAGGGTAACAGGGCCCTATGTTCACAGAGAGCAGGGAATAGTGCTCGTTCCCAACAGTCAGACCTGAAAAACTCATAATGCACAGAGCATTGGAAGAGTTTTCAGGAAGATCTTACCTTGGTAGTGGGAACAATAACTAGTCATAGATTGAGCGCTGCTCCAGACACACCTAACAAAATGTAAAAGCAAATCCTCAAAGTGACTTAACCACATCCCAAAACAAAGCTTAGGAAAATTTATAAGAATACAAAGATACTCAGCAACTAACAAGGTAAAATTCACAATAGTGGACATCTAATCAAAGATTACCAGGACTGCAAAGAGGCAGGAAAACACAACTCATAATGAAGAGAATAATCAATCAATCAAAACCAACCAAGAACTGACAGTTATTAGAATTAGCACAAAAGGACATTAAAACAGTTATTACAACTATATTCCATATGTTCAAAAAGTTAAGATATACAAAAGACTGAAATCAAACTTCTCGAGATAAAAACTACAATTTCTGAGATGAAAAATACACTGGAGAATAGGCCCATATCTCCTAAAGAAATGGAATCAATAATTAATAATCTTCCAAAACTGATATCACCAGTCCCACATGGGTTCACTGGTGAATTCTACCAATGAATTAAGGAAGAAATTATACCAATTTTCTACAATCTCTTTCAGAGACTGGAAGCAGAAGGAAGACATCTTAACTCATACTATGAGGCCAGCACTACCCTAATACCAAAATCATACAAAGATATTACAAGAAAAGAAAACTACAGACCAATACTTCTCATAAAAATAGAAGCAAAAAAACCTCAAAAATATTAGCAAATCAAATCCAACAATGTATAAAAAGAATTATATACCACAACCAAGTGAGATTTATCCCAGGAACGCAAGGTTGGATCAACATGAAAAACTAATGTAATCTACTACGTCGACAGGCTAAATAACAAAAATCACACAATCCTACAGATAGATGCAGAAAAAGCCTTTGACAGGATCCAACACCATATATGATAAAAACTCTCAGTAAACGAGGAATAGACAGAAACTTCCTAAACTTGATAAAGAATATCTACAAAAAACCTACAGCTAACATCATACTCAAAGGTGATAAACTAGACACTTTCCCACCAAGATCAGGAACAAAGCAAGGATGTTCTCTCTCATCACTCCTTTTCAACATGGTATTGGAAGTCCTAGCTAATGTAATAAGACAATAAAAGGAAATAAAAGGTATATAGATTGGGAAGGAAGCAATAAAACTTTGTTCACAGATGACATGATCATCTATGTTCTTCCCAACCTGACCTATAGATTCAATGCAATCCCAATAAAAATCCCAGTGAGTTATTTTGTGGATATTGAAAAACTGATTTTAAAGTTTATACGGAGAGGCAAAAGTCCCAGAGTAGCCAACACAATATTGAAGGAGAGGAACAAAGTTGGAGGACAGACACTACTCAACTTCAAGACTTACTACAAAGCTACAGTAATCAAGCAGTACGGTATTGGTGAAAATACAGACAAACAAAACAATGGGACAGAACAGAGAGCCCAGAAATAGACCCATATAAATAAAGTTAACATATATATATTTTTTAAAGATTTTATTTATTTATTTTTCCCCCAAAGCCCCAGTAGATAGTTGTATGTCATAGTTGCACAGTTTTCTAGTTGCTGTATGTGGGATGCGGCCTCAGCATGGCCGGAAACGCGGTGGGCCGGTGTGCGCCCAGGATCCGAACCCGGGCCGCCAGCAGCGGAGCGTGCGCACTTAACCGCTAAGTCATGGGGCCGGCCAAAATAAAGTTAATACATCTTTGACAAAGGAACAAAGGCAGTACAATGGAGCAAAGATAATCTTTTCAACAAATGATGCAGGGACACGTGAACATTCATGTGCACAAAAATGAATCTAGACATAGACTGTATACCTCTCACAAAAATTAACTCAAAATGGGTTATGGAACTAAATGTAAAACACAAAACTATAAAACTCCTAGAAGATAACTTAGCAGAAAATTTAGATGATCTTGGGTACGGTGATGACTTTTTAGATACACCACCAAAGGCACGATCCATAAAAGAAACAATTGATAAACTGGACTCCATTAAAATCAGAAACTTCTGCTCTGCAAAAGACACTGTCAAAAGAATGAGAAGACAAGCCATAGACTGGGACAAAATACTGGCAAAAGACACATCTGATTAAGGACTGTTATCCAAAATATACAAAGAACTCTTGAAACTCAACAATAAGAAAACATATCCGATTTTAAAATGGGCCAAAGACCTGCACAGACACCTCATCAAAGAAAGAATACAGATGGCAAATAAGTATATGAAAAGATGCTCCACATCATATGTCATCAGGAAAATGCAAATTAAAACAACAATGAGATACCACTGCATACCTATTAGAATGGCCAAAATCTGGAACACTGACAATACCAAATTCTGGCAAGGATGTGGAGCAACAAAAACTCTCATTCATGGCTGGTAGGAAGGCAAAATGGTACAGCCACTTTACTAAATATACTCTTGCCATATGATCCAGCAATCATGCTACTTGATATTTACCCAAAGGAGCTGAAAACTTATATCCATACAAAACCGGCACATGGATGTTCATAATAGCTTTATTCATAATTGCCAAATCTTGGAAGAAACCAAGATATCAGGTGAATGGATAAATAAACTGTGGTACATTCAGACAAGGGAATATTATTCAGTCCTAAAAAGAAATGAGCTA
This sequence comes from Diceros bicornis minor, assembly GCF_020826845.1. NCBI lineage: Eukaryota > Metazoa > Chordata > Mammalia > Perissodactyla > Rhinocerotidae > Diceros > Diceros bicornis. Next base: position 10,990,057 of record NC_080746.1, read on the forward strand.
TCAAGCCATAAAGAGACATGGAGGAACTTAAATACATATTACTAATGAAAGAAGCCAATCTGAAAAGGCTACATACTGTATGATTCCAACTATATGATATTCTGGAAACAACAAAACAATGGAGACAGTGCAAAGATCAGTGGTTGCCAAAAGTTGTGGGGGAGTTGGAAGAGGGATGAATAGGCAGAGCACAGAGGACTTTTAGGGCAGTAAAACTATTCTGTACGATACTATAATGATGGTTACATGTCATTTTACATTTGTCCAAACCCATAAATGTACAACACCAAGAGTGAACCCTAATGTAAACTATGGACTTTGGGTGATAATGATGTGTCAATGTAGGTTCATCATTTGTAACAAATGTACCACACTGGTGAGGGATGTTGATAATGGAGGAGGCTCTGAATGTTGGGGGGCAGGGAGTATAGGGGAAATTGCTGTACCTTCCTCTCAATTTTTCTGTTACCCTAAAACTGCTCTATAAAAATAAAGTCTTTATAAAAAAAATACACTAGATGGGATTACCAGCAGTTTAAACGTTGCAGAACTAAATCTGAAAGCATAACAATAGATTATCCAAAATAAAGCACAGAGAAAATAATCTGAAAATACAAAAAGAGCACCAAAAAGCAAATAATCCAATTAAAAAATGGGTAGAGGACTTGAATAGACATTTCTTTGAAGATGACCTATAAATAGCCAACAAGCATATGAAAAGATGCTCAACATCACTAATCATTAGGAAAATGAAAACCAAAACCCCAATGAGATATCACCTCACATCCATTAGGATGGCTACTATCAAAAAAACAGAAAATAACAAGTGTTGGCGAGGATGTGAGAAACTGGAACCCTTGTGCACTGTTGGTAGGGTGGTAAAATGGTGCAACTGCTATGGAAAACAGTATGGAGGTTCCTCAAAGTATTAAAACTACCATATGATCTAGCAATCCCACTTCTAGGTAGATATCCAAAAGAAATGAAAGCAGGGTCTTGAAGAGATATTTGCACATTCATGTTCATTGAAGCACTAATTCACAATACTCAACAGGTGGAAGCAACCCAAATGGCCATCTACAGATGAATGGATAAACAAAATTCAGTATATACATATAATGGAATATTAATATTACTCAGCCTTAAAAAGGAAAGAAATCCTATCACATGCTATAATATGGATGAGCCTTAAGGACATTATGCTAAGTCATATAAGCCAGTCACAAAAAGACAAATACTGTATGATTACATTTATATGAGGGTCTAAAGTAGTCAAATTCATAAAAACAGAAAGTAGAATGGTAGTTACCAGGGGCTGGGAATGGAGGAAAGGGGAGTCGTTTAATAGGTATAAAGTTTCAGATTTGCAAGATGAAAAAGTCCCAAAGATCTGTTTCACAACAATGTAAATATAATATTCATTCATTCATTTATTTACACTACTGAACTGTATACTTAAAAAATGGTTACAATGGTAAATTTTATGTAATGTGTTTTTTACCACAATAAAAAAAAAGAAGTGTGTGGGGGCCGGCCCCATGGCCTAGTAGTTTAAGTTCAGCACGCTCCACTTTGGTAGCCCAGGGTTTGGTTCCCAGGCATGGACCTACACCACGCGTTGACGGCCATGCTGTGGTGGTGACGCACACACAAAATAGAGGAAGACTGGCAGAGATGTTAGCTCAGGGCGAATCTTCCTCAAGTAAAAAGAGGAAGATTGGCAACAGATGTTAGCTCAGGGTGAATCTTCCTCAGGCAAAAAAAAAAAAAATTGTGTTACATAAATAAATCAACAAATGAATGGGGAAAAAAACCCTGAAGTGAAATAAAGTTGTTTTCAGACATACAAGATGAAAGAATTCATCCCCAATATATCCACAACTATAAGAAATGTTAAAGATTGTCTTTCAGAGAAGAGCAAGATGATACTTTAGGTAATATATGTAACACTTTTCTTATTATTTCAATCTCTTTGAATAATAATAGACTGTTTTAACAATAATAATAATGTATTCTGTATGTAAAACTAAAATGCATGATAATAGCATAAAGGTTGGGATAGGAGAAATGGAAGTATACTAAAATTCTTAACCTAGGATTTTTGTACTATATGTGAGGTAGTATGATATCATTTGAAGGTAGAACGTGAAAAGTTAGAGATGTACACTATAAACTCTAGAACAACCAATTAAATAACAAAAAAGTTTATAGCTAATATGCCAACAAATGAAATCATAAAAATACAAAAGTAATTCAAAAGAACACAGAAAAAGAGAAAAACGAGAACAAAGAACAGACGGAACAAATAGAAAACAAATAGCAAGATGATATATTCTAGCAAACTCCACCAATAATCACATTAAAGCTAAATGGTCTAAACACTCCAATTAAAAGGATTATCAGATCTGACAAAAAGTCAAGACACAACTATATGCTGCTGACAAGAAATGCACTTTAAATAAAAGGAACAAATAGGTTAAAAATAAAGGATGGAAAAAGATACATCAGGCTAGCACTAATTAAAATAAGGCTGAGGTGGCTATATTAAGATCAGACAATGTAGATTTCAGAGCAAACAAAATTATCAAGGATAAAGAAGATCATTTCATAATTATGGAGCCAATTAATTAAAGAGACATAACAATCCCACACATTTATGCATTAAGAATAGAGGTTCAAAATACATGAAGCAAAGACTGATGGAACTGCAAGGAGATATAGACAAGTCCACAGTTACAGGCAGAGATTTCAATAACACTCTCTCAATTACTGACAGAACAAGCAGGCAAAAAATGGCAAGGATGTAGTAGACTTGACTTATATCATCAACCAACTTTACCTAATGGACATTTATAGAACATTTCACAACATTTATAGAATAGCAGAATACACATTTATAGAATAACAGAATTCATATGGAAAGGCAAAAGGCCTAGAATAGCCAAGATAACTCTGGGGAAAAAAATTGGACGGCTAACACTATCTGACTTAAAGCATTATTATAAAACTACACTAATCAGAACAGCATGGTATTAGCGTAAAGACAGACAAATCAATCAATGGAACAGAAGAGAAAGTCCAGATATAAACCCACAAAACGGACAACTCATTTTTTTAACACCTTTACTGAGATATAATTTGCATACCATAAAGTTTACCATCACCATAATGTAATTTGAGAATGTTTTCATCACCCGCCAAAGAAACTTCTGTACTCATTAGCAGTCACTCTCTACCCCTTTCCCCCCAGCCCTAGGCAACCACTAATTTTTCTGTCTCTATAGATTTGCCTATTCTAGACATTTCATATAAATGGGATCATACAATATGTGGTCTCTTATGACTGGCTTTTTTCACTTGGTATAATGTTTTCAAAGTCCATCCACGTTGTAGCATGCATCGGTACTTCATTCCTTTTTATTGCTGATAGGCCACTGTATAAATATACCACATTTCATTTACCTATTCATCAGATTTTTTTTTAATAATTTTATTTATTTATTTATTTATTTCCCCCCCAAAGCCCCAGTAGATAGCTGTATGTCATAGCTGCACGTCCTTCTAGTTGCTGTATGTGGGACGTGGCCTCAGCATGGCTAGAGAAGCGGCCCGTCGATGCACACCTGGGATCCAAACCTGGGCCGCCAGCATCGGAGCACAAGCACTTAACCGCTAGGCCATGGGGCCGGCCCATCTATTCATCAGATTTTGGACATCTGGGATGCTTCCACTTCCTAGCTATTATGAATAATGCTGCTATGAACACTCGTGTAAGTTTTTGTGTGGATGGACATTTTCAGTTCTCCTGGGTATATACCCAGGAGCAGAACTGCTGAGTCATACGGTAACTCTAACCTTTTGAGGAATTACTAAACTGTTTTCCAAAGTGACCGTACCATTTTACATTCCCCACCAACAATGGATGGGAATTCTAATTTCTCCACATCCTCATCAACATTTGTTATTTTTTGTCTTTTTTATTATAGCCATTGTAGTGTGTGTGAAGTGGTATCTCATTGTGGTTTTGTTTTGTGTTTCCCAATAACTAATGATGTTGAGCATCTTTTTACGTGCTTATTAGCCATTTGTATATTTTCCTGGGAGACATGGTTATTTAAATGCTTTGTCCACTTTATAATTGGGTTGTCTTTTTCTTATTGAGTTGTAAGAGTTCTTTATACATCCTGAATACAAGTCTCTTATCAGATATATGATTTGCAAATATTTTCTCTCATTCTGTAGTTGTTTTTTCACTTTCTTGATGGTTTTTAATTTTGATGAAGTCCAACTTATCAATCTTCTCTTTCATTGCTTGTTGGACAACTGATTTTTGACAAATGTACAAAGACAATGCAGTGAAGAAAAGATAACCTTTTCAACAAATGGATATCCACATTCAAAAAAATAAACTTCACACCATATACGAAAATTAACTCAAATTGGATCATAGACCTAAAAATAAAACCTAAAATGATAATCTTTCTAGAAGAAAACAAAGAAGAAAATTTTTGTGACCTTGGGTTAAGCAATGATTTCTTAAATATGACACCAAAAGCACAATCTCTAAAGGAACAAATTGAAAAACAAGAATTCATCAAAATTTAAAACTTCTGCTCTCTAAAAGACAAGCCACAGGCCCGCCTGGTGGAGCAAGCAGTTGGGTGCGCGCACTCTGCTGCGGCGGCCTGGGGTTCGCCGGTTCAGATCCCAGGTACGCACCAACGCAACACTTGTCAGGCCATGCTGTGGCGGCGTCCCATATAAAGTGGAGGAAGACGGCACAGATGTTAGCCCAGGGCCAGTCTTCCTCAGCAAAAAAAGAGGAGGATTGGCAGATGTTAGCACAGGGCTGATCTTCCTCACCAAAAAAAAAAAAAAAAAAAAAAAAAAAAAAGACAAGCCATAGACCAGGAGAAAAATCTTTGTGAAGCATATATCTGATAAAGGACTTGTATCCAGATTATATTAAAGAACCCTTAAAATTCAACAGTAAGAAACCAACTCAATTAAAAAATTGGGGTTTGAACAGCCAGTTCACCAAAAAATGATATACAGATGGCAAACACTTGAAAAGACGCTTAACATCTTTAGTCATTCAGGATATGCAAACTAAAACCACAATGAGAATCTACAACACATGTATTCAAATGGCTAAAATGAAAAAGACTGACAATACCAAGTGTCAATGAGGATGTAAGGGAACTTGAACTCTCTTACACTGCTGGTGGTAATATAAAGTGGTACAACCACTTTGGAAAACAGTTTAACAGTTTCTTTAAAAAAATGAAATATGGGGCGGGCCCGGTGGCGCAGCAGTTGAGTGCGCGTGCTCCGCTTTGGTGGCCCGGGGTTTGCAGGTTCAGATCCCAGGCACGCACTGACGCACCACTTGTCAAGCCATGCTGCGGTGGCGTCCCATATAAAGTAGAGGAAGATGGGCACGGATGTTAGCCCAGGGCCAATCTTCCTTGGCAAAAAGAGGAGGATTAGCATCAGATGTTAGCTCAGGGCTGGTCTTCCCCACAAAAAAAAAAAAAAAAAGAGAGAACTATATACCTATCATATGATCCAGCCATTCTACTCTCAGGTATTTACCCAAGAGATAAGATAACATATTTCGAAAGAGTTATACATGAATGTTCATTGCAGCTTTATTTGTAATAGCCAAAAACTGGAAACAACCAAATGTCATCAACCTATGAATTGATAAACAAATTGTGGTACAGCCATACAATGGAACACTATTCAGTAATAAAAAGAAATGAACTCTTGATACACTCAACAACAAGGATAAATCTCGAAATAATTATGCTGAGTAAAAAGAGCTAGGCCCAAGAGTACACCCTCTATGATTACAGAAAATGAAAACTAACGTATAGTGATAGAAAGCAAACCAGTTGGTTACCTGGGGAGGAAGGGGCAGGGAGGGGCAGGAAAGAGGGGCTACCAAGGGCATGAGGAAACTTTTGGGGATGATAGATATGTTCACTACCTTGACTATGGTGGTGGTTTCATGTATATTTATGTCAAAATATAAAAATTTACACTTTAAATATGTGCAATTTATTGAATATCAATTATACTTATTAAAAAAAAACTGACCTACAAGTAGAGAGGAAATGAGTAGCTCATTGAGAAAATCATCAGAAAACCTAAGTAAAGAACTTTTGTTAAGAAATATGAGTGATTCAAGACTAGAACTTATAAATACATGCTGATAATATCAGTTGCTAAAAATTACTTTGAAACAAATGAGCTATTGTTTTCTAAACAGTAGTATGAGGCCAAGTCACATTCATACCTCTTCGAATATAGACTAGTGAAAATTCTGGGCTTCCATCCATTTGTGGCAGGCTATTTACTCCAGGGGAATTAAAGCCTTCCTTTCACTTACATTAACACAAATATTATGTCAAAACCAGGAAGCTGTCCTACAAAGGCTGAAGGATCAGGCACTGGAAAAGTACAAGAGACGTGGTAGTTGTAATACGTGCAGAACTAAGTCTATCCAGATTCTGACAGCTAATTGCTGGCCACCTCTAGCAGAGGGACAAGGTCCCTTTAAACAAGGATTTTCTTACAATTGTTCTCCCACACTTGCCATTCTTGCCTGAGCTACAAGTGCAAGTCTAAATTGGAGTATTTCTCAAAGAGTATAGAATACAAACATAGCTTTTACAGTATGATTCAAACTCAAATGCAATATAAAGCTGTAATAGAGTAGACGTGAGAAATCTCATCACTGCAACTTTGGCAGAGAGCTATGTTTTTATATCAGTGAAGATCAAAATTTAAAGGCACATAAGGCAGTGTACTAGGAATGCCAGAAAGGTAGTGCGGGGAAAGGCCAAAACGGGCACATAATCATTCACCATTGACTTTAAAATATATGTTGCCTTGCTCTCTTAAAATATAATGTGTGAAATAAGTAAGAGAACGAAAGGAAAAGATTAAAAGAACACAAAAGTTAAAAGATGAGCCTAAGATCATAGGTACTCTTGGCTAGGGATCTAGGTACATAGGAATCTTATTCCAAAGAGGGCCAGTAAAGAAAACATTTTGAGGAAATTCGTATTTCCTTAGTTCAATAACTCCGTACCTTGTAAAAAAGGCAAATTGGAAAAGATTTTTCTGTAGATAATGAATCAAACTGAGGTTTTCAATGGTGAAATTAAAATGGAGTCAAGCAAATGACAACAAAAAAGCTTAGTTACTAATATAATTCTCCATAACAATTATTCTCTACACTAAGTAAAGTAAGAGCTAAGGAAACACATTAGCATTGTTTTTCAAATGTTGACACCTTAGGTCTTGGTAATAGGAGAGTTACTAGAAATGATGGAATCGGCCCCTCTCCCCTCCCCCTAGCTACTCCTCTCCTCACGTCAAACATCTAAAGAGTTGTCTGGATGTTCTGTCTCTATTTCCTGATCTCCTCACCCACTCCAATATGGCTTTAACACTCACCAAAACACTCCATCAAAACAACTCTCTCTAAGGTCAATGGTGGCCTATAGGTCATTTAATGCATCTAGCACATACATTCTCAACGGAGGCAATACTGTACCCAAGGGGGCAAAAATTGATTTGACGGATCAAAAAATCTTAGATTTTAAAATAGTTTGTGGCCCTCCAAAAAGTCATAGTACATAAACAGAAACACAATATATCTAGGCATTCTCCACTTCTCACTCTATAGCTTCTTATGTATGCCCTCTGCTTCAGTTACTCCCCACCTCCACCTGTAACTCATAAAGCTACAGCTCTAGCATAGACCATTTCCCTGAGATTCAAACCTATAAAACTACTTGCCAATTTGTCACTTGAGTGTCTCAAAGATATTTTTCTGAGAAAAGAATCACAGTTTTAGTCAGATTCTCAGGTTAAGAACTACTGCCATATAGTAGTTTCCAAAAGGATCATAAAATCAAAAATGACAAAGCTAACTAAAAAAGTTGATATAAACAATTATTCTATAAACAAGTTTTTATTCTTCTCTGATGTCTTTAAGGCCTCTGCGTAAATATACCTTTTAGTTGATGCACAATAGAAACTAAACTAGGTCAGAAATCAACATGTCAACATACTGCTTTTTTCCACAGCATTGACGTGAATGCAATTATAGTGGTTCTCTGGTTATGCCAAAAGGTATTCTGAAACCAGTGTCAGACTTTCAGTAAAAGAGAGGTAAGAATATAAAACATGGCAAACTGTTTTGTAAACGTGCTACACCGGGTGTTTGCACAACTAAACAACAAGTAAACGTCAATCTACATTTTGAAGAGAATCCTGAAAATAAAGTGATATTGCAGGCAAACTGCATTAAAAACATATTCTTATAATTCCAACAACAATTCAAAAACTCTTCTTGTTACTCACTCATCTTCCATATGATAAGGCCACACCATCAATCCTTCACAAAGTTAAACTAAAATAGAGACCTAGAACTAAAAATGAGGGCAATCTTTTTGGGTCTATGGATTCTTTCTTCTTGAACAATCACAGAAATTTGCAACACCAATACTTTCAAACAAAAGAAATTCTGCTTCTAAGATTAAGAAACAGATTTATTTCAGAGGTTAAAGAGGTGTTCTGTTAGAAAAACAACTTTTCAAGGAGGTGGAAGAAATCTTCCTCTTTGGCACAACAGGATTAAGGTCTAATCTAGCTCAGTCTAAATCTCTGCATGCTGATCCTGTTTTTTTGTTCAAACTTTCTCTCTGTCTCCCCATTTCCTGATTCTGATAGTATTCTTCTTTAGCGATTTCTGAAATCATTACTAAAAATATCTTAATGTTTCCTGGGACACTCTATTTGCATTTCCTTTAAGCACCTCAAACCCAATATGCCCCAGACTAAACTTATCTTCTCCACCTCTACCTCCTTCTTGGCAACTCTTGTTTTCTAGTACCCCATTTACCTGGTGGCCTAAGCCATAAACCTGGCATTTACCTTTGGATTCTCCTCTGACAAAATCTTATCAATTCTCTCTCTTAGGGTTCTTAAAACTGCCTCCTCCTCATTGTGTCCCTGTCCCTGGCTTATATGAAAGGCCGTGTTAACGACTTCAAAGAGGTTATGTGATGGAGTCAAATCTGGGGTTGAAGCCCAGTTCTGCTACTGCTAAGTGAGATCTAATCTTAGGCAAATTACTTAACCTCTCTAGGACTCATTTTATCATCTGTAAAATGAAAAGAATAATAAAAGTTACCTTAGAAGGTTATTTGGGTGAGTAAATGAGCTAATGCCTTTAAAACACTAAACACTATGTCTAGCACACTGTACACACTCAAGAAATCAAGAAATGGCAGCTACTACTACCATGCAGGATGGTGTATCAATTAAAAGAGATGATAATCTATGTACAGTGCTTGACACACAGTAATGGCTTAATATATAGCTCCTGTCTTGAGGATAAAAGCCCAATTTCTTCTCACGACATTTTTATTGCTACTGCTGTGGAGTTGATTCCAACTCCTAGCGACCCTGTGTTCAGCAGAGCGGAACCCTGCTCAGTCTTTTTGCGTTATCCTCTCACCTTCCGGGGCTATATCAGACAATGCTCTGCTGCTATTCATACGGTTTTCATGGCCAATTTTTTTGCAAGTGGGTGGCCAGGTCCTTCTTCTTAGTCTGTCTAGTCTGGAAGTTCTGCTGAAACCTGTCCACCATGGGTGACCCTGCTAGTATTTGAAAATGCCAGTGGCATCTCTTTCAGCATCACAGCAACACGCAGATGCCACAGCATGACAACCGACAGATGAGTATTGTGGCTTCCTGACTGGGAACCAAAATCAGGCCACGGGGCTGAGAGCATGGACTCTTAACCACTTAACCTGGTGGTCTCACCAGGGCTGGCTTCTCATGACATACAAAGCTCTTTATGATCCTGTCTTTCCTTATTTCTTAAAGCTCACCTCTTGCCATTCCTCTAGCTCCATTCACATCAGAATCAGAAGTGTCATAGTCTCTCATGAGTCACAATGCTATTTCTTTTGCCTCGATTTCTCATCTACTCTTTTCCCTAATCCAATTCCCATTTTGTCTCATACTACTGCTTCTAATCCGTCAAAACTCAGCTCAGGAAGTCTTCCCTGCCCTTCCACTATACCACACCACCAATTTTGGGTTCAAAATACAGTCTCTGTGCTCCCATGTTGTCTTGTAATTTTTTCTTCTAATGATATTAGAACAAATATTTTTTATTTTACTAATATTTTACTTGAGGTTTTTACATTTATGTTGATGAGAGAAACTCGTTTGTAACATTGCTTTCTTGTAATGTCCTTGTCAGGTTGGTATTAAGATTATACTGGCCTCTATAATTATTTGGGAAGTATTCCCTGTTTGCCATTCTCTAGAATATTTTATGTAAAATTTGGTGTTATTTTTTCCCTTAAATATTTGGCAACTAACATTTATTTAGCACAACTATTTGCCAGATTCTGTTTTAAGTACATTTACATATTACCTCATTTAATTCTCACAGCAACTTTATGAGGTATATACCATTATTATCCCTGTTTTATAGAGAAGAAACTGAGGCTTAAGGAGGTAACTTTCCTAAAGTTATACAGCTGGTAGGTAGCAGAGGTGGGACTTGAACACATATCTCTCCATGTTCTTAACCACATGCTATATTGTCTTATAATACTTAATATATGGTATTACAATTATCTACTCAATTATCTGCCTCCCCATTAGCCACCAAAATCTATGTAGTAAGATCTTTGACGAGTGGGATCATTTTTCAGTTTTTGCACCCCCTAAGTATAGCATCATGTCTTCCACTTAATAGATGCTCAATAAATAGCTACTAAATAAATGAATGAAAATGTATCATTTGATTCTTATAACAACTGGGTGAGATAAAGCAGTTATTATCAATTTCTGTTTAGAAAGAAGGTGTAGGAGAGAGAAGTCAAGATGGCGGCGTAGGCAGACTCTGAACTCACCTCCCCCTGCAGACACATCCAATTTACAACTACTTGCAGAAAAATTACCCCTGAGAGAGAACTGAAAACTGGATGAGAGGAATTCCTGCAACAAACGACAATCCTAATTGAAGTGGAAGAGGCAGAAACTCCCTTCTGGAGAGAAAAAACACCGCCTTCACAAGCCGCAGCGCCTCACGGCCGCCCGGGAGCAGCCCAAAGGTCCGCAGCCCTCCCTGGAGGAGCGGGGCCCTAAGCCGGGAAGCGCCCCTACTGTGGGCATTTTGTGGACCCAGCATAATCGAGACGAGTGGCATAATATCTGACTTTGCCTGCTACTAAAACATTGGGGAGTACCCCCAGAAAAGCTGGTTCACAAAGAAATTAAAACCGGCTCTTAGAGGGCCAACGCACAAACTCACCCATTTCAGAAAGCAACCTAAAATCACCAGAAGGAAAGGTGCACAGTGCTTTGGTGAAAAGAGACTCACCTGATAGGCTCTGAGTGCACTGCAGTGAGAGGTGAGACCTCTCCAGAGACTGGCATATTGGTGGCAGCCATTGTTGTGGCCTAGTGCTGGCGTGCTGATGCAGACACTGGCAGACGCCATTGGAGTTCTCCCTGGGGCCTGCTAGCCCAGGGTCTGCCCCACCCACTAGAGCACCGATTTAATCCAGCTCAGCCAGGGCAGGCAGCCCACCACAGGGACTGGCCCCACCCAACAACAAGCCCTCAGGCAACTTGTGGGCCTGCATAGATTGGTGACTGGATTCTCTGCAGCCTGGCGACTGGGCCCACTTCAGTGGGGCAGGGCGTGCACAAGGAGTGAGTGGAGAGTGTGGGGCAGTGGTGGAGTGTGTGGGGCTCCCACCGTGGAGAGACTGGGTCCACTTCAGGAGGTCAGGGCGTGCACATGGGGCAGGACTGTGTTGACTGTGTGTGTGGACCTGTGGGCAGAGGGGCTTGTCAGCTGCAGAATACTTGTGCTTCTCAAAGACTGACATAGGGGGTTTGCCCCACCTTCCAAAGCCTGAAACAATTGGGTGCTCCTGTGCCTGAGGCCAGCCCCACCCAGCTGCAATCCTCAGAGAGCTGACAAGAGACCTAAAGGCTGGAGGCTTACAGCAATTGTAAGCCCCTGAGCCTAACAACCTGCCAAGCTGGGGGCCTACTCACTTAAAAGAAATACTGCAACACAAATGTGCTATTAGAACTTGCAACCAACTGTGCTGGGCCTCCCCAGAGCCGATAAAGAGACTGAAGGGCCCACAACAACTACAAGCAGCTGAGCATTACAACAGCTGGCCAAGAGCATAGCTCAGCCTCCCTGGACACCTACAGGGATAGCAAACACCACAAGAGAAGGACACATGTAGCCCACATTGGGGTCACTCCTGGAACATTCGGAACTGAGGGAGACACTGCGGGTCTCCTAAGGCATCACTTATATAAGGTCACCTATCCAAGAGCAGGAGATGTAGCTGACCTACCTAATACATAGACACGAGCACAGGGAAAGAGGCAAAATGAGGAGGCAAAGGAATAAACTCCAAGTAAGGGAATAGGACAAAACCCCAGAAAAGGAACTAAGTGAAACAGAAATGAGCAACCTACCCGACAGAGAGTTCAAATAAAGAGTGTGAAGGATGCTCTCTGATCTTGGGAGAAGAATGGATGAACTTAGTGAGAAAGTCAACAAAGAAATGGAAGATAAAAAAAGAACCAATCAGAAATGAATAATACAATACTGGAAATGAAAAATTCACTAGAGGGACTCAAAAGCAGAGTAGAGGATACAGAAGAACGGATCTGTGAGCTGGATGAAAGACTAGAAGAAATCACTGAAGCTGAACAGGTAAAAGAAAAAAGAATTAAAAAGAATGAGGACAGTATAAGGGACCTCTGGGACAACATCAAGCGCACTAACATCTGTGTTATAGGTGTCCCAGAAGGAGAAGAGCGAGACAAAGGGGCAGAGAATCTATTTGAAGAAATAATAGATGAAAACTTCCCTAACTTAAGGAAGGAAACAGACATCCAGGTACAGGAAGGCCAGAGAACACCAAACAAGATAAAGCTAAAGAGGCCCACACCAAGACACATCATAATTCAAATGTCTAGAATTAAAGATAAAGAGAGAATCCTAAAAGCCACAAGAGAAAGACAAGTTATATACAAAGGAAACTCCATAAAGCTATCAGCTGAGTTCTCAGCAGAAACCTTACAGGCTAGAAGAGAGTGGCACGATATATTTAAAGTGCTAAAAGGAAAAAACTTACAGCCAAGAAGACTCTACCCAGCAAGGTTATCATTCAAAATAGAAGGAGAGAGAAAGAGTTTCCCAGACAAGCAAAAATTAGAGGAGTTTGTCACTAAGAAACCAGTACTACAAGAAATGCTAAAGGGACTTATTTAAGGGGAAAAGAGAAGAGCACAAATAGGAAAAATTATCTATTTCCAGGATAAGAGAGTAATGGATACAAATGCACAAAAAAGAGGTTAGATATGATATCAAAACCATAAAATGTGGGAGGAGGGAAGTTAGAGAGTAGAGCTTTCAGACAAAGGTCAAACTAAAGAGACCATCAATTCTGTATATGGACCCCATGGTAATCACAAACCAGAAACCTATAATAAATACACAAAAGACTAAGAGAAAGGAACCCAAACATAACACTAAAGAAAGCCATCAAACCACAAGGGAAGAGAGCAAGAGAAGAAGAAAGGAACAGAGAAGGACTACTAAAACACTCAGAAACAAAAAGTTAAAAAATGGCAGTAAATACATACTTATCAATAGCTACTTTATTTTTTTTAAGATTTTATTTATTTATTTTTTCCGCCCAAAGCCCCAGTAGATAGTTGTATGTCATAGCTGCACATCCTTCTAGTTGCTGTAGGTGGGATGCAGCCTCAGCATGGCTGGAGAAGCAGTGTGCGCCTGGGATCCGAACCCGGGCCGCCAGCAGCAGAGCGCACGCACTTAACCGCTAAGCCACAGGGCCGGCCCTCAATAGCTACTTTAAATGTCAGTGGACTAAATGCTCCAATTAGGAGGCATAGGGTGGCTGATTGGACAAAAAAACAAGACCCATATACATGCTGCATACAAGAGACACAATTCAGACCTAAAGACATTCACAAACTGAAAGTGAAGGGATGGAAAAAGATACTCCACGCAAATGGCAATGAAAAGAAAGCTGGGGTAGCAATACTCATATCAGACAAAATAGACTAAAACAAAAACTGTAAAAAGAGACAACGAAGGGCATTACATAATGATCAAGGGAACAATCCAACAAGAGGATATAACACTTGTAAATATCTATGTACCCAACGTAGGAGCACCTAAATATATAAAGCAATTATTAACAGACATAAAAAGAGAAATAGACAGTAACACAATAATAGTAGGGGACTTTAACACTCCACTTACACCAAGGGATAGATCATCCAAACCAATGATCAATAAGGAAACACTGGCCTTAAATGACTCACTAGAACAGATGGACCTAGTAGATATATACAGAACATTCCATCCAAAAACTGAAGAATACACGTTCTTTTCAAATGCACATGGAACATTCTCCAGGACTGATCACATATGAGGCCACAAAATAAGTCTCCATAAATTTAAGAAGATTGAAATAATACCAAGCATCTTTTCTGACCACAACGATATGAAACTAGAAATCAACTACAGGAAGAAAATCAGAAAAGCCACAAATATGTGGAGATTAAACAAAATGCTACGGAACAACGACTGGGTCAATGAAGAAATCAAAGGAGAAATCAAAAAATATCTGGAGACAAATGAAAATGAAAAGACGACATGCCAGAATCTATGGGATACAACAAAAGTGGTTCTAAGAGGGAAGTTTATAGCAATACAGGCCTATCTCAACAAACAAGAAAAATCTCAAATAAACAATCTAACAATCCACCTAAAGGAACTGGAAAAAGAAGAACAAACAAAGCCCCAAATCAGTAGAAGAAGGGAAATAATAAAAATCAGAGCAGAAATAAATGAAATAGAGACTAAAAAAAAAATAGAAAAAATTAATAAAACCAAGAGCTGGTTCTTTTAAAAGATAAACAAAATGGACAAACCTTTAGCTAGACTCACCAAGAAAAAAAGAGAGAAGGCTCAAATAAGTAAAATCAGAAATGAAAGAGGAGGGCCGGCCCCGTGGCATAGCGGTTAAGTGCACGCACTCCGCTGCTGGTGGCCTGAGTCAGATCCCGGGCGTGCACCGATGCACCACTTGTCAGGTCATGCTGTGGCGGTGTCCCACATAAAGTGGAGGAAGACAGGCACAGATGTTAGCCCAGGGCCATTCTTCCTCAGCAAAAAAAGAGGAGGATTGGCATGGATGTTAGCTCAGGGCTGATTTTCCTCACAAAAAAAAAAAAAAAGAAATGAAACAGGAGAAATTAAAACAGACACCTCAGAAATACAAAAGATTATAAGAGAATACTATGAAAAGCTATATGCCAACAAATTCTACAATCTGGAAGAAATGGATAAATTCTTGGAATCATACAACCTTCCAAAACTGGATCAAGAAGAAATAGAGAATTTGAATAGACCAATCACCAGTAAGGAGGTCGAAACAGTAATCAAAAACCTCCCCAAAAATAAAAGTCCAGGACCAGATGGCTTCCCTAGTGAATTCTACCAAACATTCAAAGAAGACTTAATATCTATCCTTCTCAAACTCTTCCAAAAAATTGAGGAGGGGGTAGGCTCCCGAACTCATTCTATGAAGCCAACATCACCCTGATACCAAAACCAGACAAGGACAACACAAAAAAAAGAAAATTACAGGCCAATATCACTGGATGAACATCGATGTAAAAATCCTCAACAAAATACTAGCAAATCACATACAACAATACATTAAAAAGATTATATACCATGATCAAGTGGGATTTATTCCAGGTATGCAGGGATGGTTCAACATTCACAAATCAATCAACGTGATACACCACATTAATAAAATGAAGAATAAAAATCACATGATCCTCTCAATAGTTGCAGAGAAAGCATTAGACAAGATACAGCATCCATTTATGATAAAAACTCTGAATAAAATGGGTACAGAAAGAAAGTACCTCAACATAATAAAGACCATATATGACAAACCCACAGCTAACATCACCCTCAATGGTGAAAAACTGACAGCTATCCCTCTAAGAACAGGAACCAGACAAGGATGCCCACTCTCACCACTCCTATTTAACATAGTATTGGAAGTCCTAGCCAGAGCAATCAGGCAAGAAAAAAAAATCAAAGGGATCCAAATTGGAAAGGAAGAAGTGAAATTGTCACTATTAGCAGATGACATGATTTTATATAGAGAAAATCCTAAAGAATCCACCAAAAAACTTTTAGAAGTAATAAACGAATACGGTAAAGTTGCAGGATACAAAATCAACATACAAAAATAAGTTGTGTTTCTATACACTAACAACGAAGTAGCAGAAAGAGAAATTAAGAATACAATCCCATTTACAATTGCAACAAAAAGAATAAAATACCTAGGAATAAACTTAACCAAAGAGGTGAAAGATCTGTACACCGAAAACTATAAAACATTGCTGAAAGAAACTGAAAAAGACACAAAGAAATGGAAAGATATTCCATGCTCTTGGATTGGAAGAATTAATATAGTTAAGATGTCCATACTTCCTAAAGCAATCTATAGATTCAATGCAATCCCTATCAAAGTTCCAACATTCTTCACAGAAATAGAAAAAAGAATCCTAAAATTTAGGTGGAACAACAAAAGACCCCGAATAGCTAAAGGAATCCTGAGAAAAAAGAACAAAGCTGGAGGTATCACACTCCCTGATGTCAAAATATACTACAAAGCTATAGTAACCAAAACAGCATAGTACTGGCACAAAAACAGACACACAGATCAATGGAATAGAATCGAAAGCCCAGAAATAAACCCACACATCTATGGACAGCTAATCTTCGACAAAGGAGCCAAGAACATACAATGGAGAAAAGAAAGTCTCTTCAACAAATGGTGTTGGGAAAACTGGACAGCCACATGCAAAAAAATGAAAGTAGACTATTACCTTACACCATACACAAAAATTAACTCAAAATGGATTAAAGACTTGAATGTAAGACCTGAAACTATGAAACTTCTAGAAGAAAACATAGGCAGTACGCTCTTTGACATTGGTCTTAGCAACATATTTTCAAGCACCATGTCTGACCGGACAAGAGAAACAATAGAAAAAATAAACAAATAGGACTATATCAAACTAAAAAGCTTCTGCACAGCAAAGGAAACCATCAACAAAACGAAAAGACAACCTAACAATTGGGAGAAGATATTTCCAAACCATACATCTGATAAGGGCTTAATCTCCAAAATATATAAAGAACTCATGCATCTCAACAACAAAAAAACTAACAACCCAATTAAAAAATCGGCAAAAGACCTGAACAGACATTTCTCCAAAGAAGATATACAGATGGCCAACAGGCACATGAAAAGATGTTCAACATCATTAACTATCAGGGAAATGCAAATCAAAACTACAATAACGTATCACCTCACGCCCGTCAGAATGGCTATAATTAACAAGACAGGAAACAACATGTGTTGGAGAGGATATGGAGAGAAGGGAACTCTCATACACTGCTGGTGGGAGTGCAAACTGGTGCAGCCACTATGGAAAACAGTAAGGAGATTCCTCAAAAAATTAAGGATAGAACTACCATATGATCCAGCTTTCCACTGCTGGGTATTTATCCAAAGAACTTGAAAACAACAATGTGTAAAGATACATGCACCCCTGTGTTCACTGCAGCATTATTCACAATAGCCAAGACTTGGAAGCAACCTAAGTGCCCATCAAGGGACGAATGGATAAAGAAGCTGTGGTATATATACACAATGGAATACTACTCAGCCATAAGAAACGATGAAATCCAGCCATTTGTGACAACATGGATGGACATTGAGGGTATTATGCAAAGTGAAATAAGTCAGAGGGAGAAGGTCAAATACCGTATGATTTCCTTCGTTAAGTAGTAGATAATAACAACAATAAACAAACATATAGAGACAGAGATTGGATTGGTGGTTACCAGAGGGGAAGTGGGGTGGGAGGTGGGTGAAAGGGATAATTCGGCACATGTGTGTGGTGATGGGTTGTAGTTAGTATTTGGGTGGTGAACATGATGTAATCTATGCAGAAATAGAAGTATAATGATGTACACTTGAAACTTATACAATGTTATAAAGCAATGTTACTGCAATAAACATTCCAAGAATGAAAAAAATAAAATAAAATAAAAGCAATTGGGCAAATTTAAGATTGAATTAAAATTATGTAAATTAAAAAAAAATAAAACTCACTATAATATGTAACATATATTACTCAAAACTCAATTCACCTGGAATAAATCTCCAGAGAAGTCTTAATCCATTTTAGATAATGTTATTTACAGCCGAAATAAACATTTTTTCAAGTTAAAAAAAAAAAGGAAAGCAGGTGTATGTTTATTTTAGAATGTTGCTAAAGTGGTTGTGTCTTTAAGTTAAATCATATAACCTCCATGCAAAGAAGGCATAAATGATATAGTTTCTTCAACAGGGAAAAAGCAAAAAGATAATTTTTAATTATTTGCAGACTATCAACAAGATTTAATTTTCTGATACCTAATCTGTAAGATAGAGACCTTCATATTTTTTCTGAGGTCAAGAGTACAAATCCAAGAAGACAAAGGTTATCCAGTGAGAAAAATGGCAATAAAACAAAAGCCTTAAGTAAAAAAGCTTTCAAAGAAGGTCAGCAGGATAGCTAAAGAAGAATCCCCACTGACTATGCTATGTGGTAGGCCTGTCATAAGAAGATTTAAGTTAGATATAAAAATACCCACAACATGGATGTCTTGGCTTCAGTTAAATGAACTGAACTAAATGTCCACTGTCTTTTGCCTGATGAGTCTGAATGCTCATCTATGGGCATTACAGAACTGAAAGGTTTTTTAATGCAGATCAGATCATAATTATGGCTAAACAACTAGGTTATAGTAAGACAAATCTGCCCTACATATAAGAATGAACTTTCTGAGAGCCAACGTCCTTAGATTCTGAAATTATTATCCAGAGAGATTATATAATTATAGTCCTAAAGAACATCAAGAATAGAAAAGATCCTTGAAATATTTAAACAGAATGCTGCCTAAAGGCTACCCTAGACAACTTCATGAGAATTTTCTCCTCTACCCTAATCTAAAATACACATATACACACACACTTTTTATTGCAGCAGTTTTGTCAAGTTGCTTTTAGGACAACAGTATTATAATCTATCTCAAGGGGGAAAAAAGCATGTGAGAATAAAAACATACCAAAGGAACTATTAAAGACCTCACAGGAAAACCATTCTCACCAGTGGACTGCCATATAAAAATTTCAGAAGTCCTTGTACTCTCTCTACTGTAAAATAAACAGAATATTCAGCAGCAAAGGGCCCCTTGCAATGCAGACATTGCTTAGGCTCCCAAAGTCAAACATACTAATGATAAAAAATTTGAAAACCTATGAAATGCAGAAAGAAAAAAAAAATGTTTTATTTCTACCACCCAAGACGATTCTTAAACAGCTTGGAATGTTTTATTTTAGCCATTTTTTTCATCATCATTTTCTTGCAAAAAGCTTTGTTTCCACCGGGTCCCTGTCTCGAAAGAAGTTCAGGGAAGTTTAAGAAACTGCCCTGGGGCAGGAGGCAGAGGCTCAGGAAGAAGCTCCAAGGATAGGGGACTGCAGCAGTGCCTCTCAAAGGCCACTGGGCTAATATCTTACTTGGGATTTTTTACATTTATGTTCATGAGAGAAATTAGTCTATAAGGTTGCTTTCCTGTAATATCCTAGTCAGGCTGGTATTAAGGTTACGCTGGCCTCTACAATTATTTGGGGAGTATTCCTTGTTTTCCATTCTCTAGTTTATGTAAAACTTGGCGTTATTTTTTTCCCTTGACTATTTGGAAAGAAGCCCTTACTGAAGGCATCTGAGCCTGGACCTGAGCCTGAATTTTTCTTTTTGATAACATTTTTAATAACTGATTTAATTCCTTTAAGTGATACAGGATCACTCAGATTTCTATTTCTTCTTGCATCCATTTTTGTTTTAAAAGAGTTTGTCTATTTCATCAAATTGATCAAAATTTTTAGTAGTTCATAATATCCTCTTATTATAATTTAACGTCTCTAAGCTCTGTAGTAATGGTTCCTTTTTCATTCCTAATATTGGTAAATTGTGTTTTCTCTCTTTTTCTTTTTACTGATTAGTAAAAGTGATATGTCCCTAGCAAAACTAAATTTTCAAATAACCAACTTTTGGCTTTGTTGATTTTCTCCATTGTACATTTGTTTTCTATTTCATTGATTTCTGCTCTTTATGACTTCTTTCTTCTGGTTTGATTTGCTGTTTTTTCCTAGCTTTCTGAAGATGGAAAGTTAAAACACTGATTTTTAGCCTTTTTACTTTTTTTGATAATTGCAATCTAGGCTCTAACATTTCCTCTAAGCATTGCTTTAGCTGCATCTGACAAGTTTTGATATGTTTTATCTTTATTATTCTCTTCAAAGTACTTCCTAATTTCCACTGTAATTTTATCTTTTTTTTTTTTTGTTTTTTTTTTTTGTTTGTTTGTTTTTTTTTTTTTTTGTGAGGAGATCAGCCCTGAGCTAACATCCGCCAATCCTCCTCTTTTTTTGCTGAGGAAGACGGCCCTGGGCTAACATCGGTGCCCATCTTCCTCCACCTTACATGGGACGCCGCCACAGCATGGCTTACCAAGCAGTACTTCGGTGCGCACCCGGGATCCGAACCAGCGAACCCCGGGCCGCCGCAGCGGAGCGCGCGCACTCAACCGCTTGCGCCACCGGGCCGGCCCCTGTAATTTTATCTTTGACCCAGAATTCTTTAAAAATGTACTGCTTATTAATTTCTAGCTTAATATCATTATAGTCAGAGAACATACTCTGAAAAAGAACCCAGGATGTGACCAATCTTGATAATGTGCCATGGGCACTTGAAAAGAATATATTCTGTCACTATTCAGTGTTTTTATGAATATGTTTTCATTTTTCTTGAAGAAATATCTAGTAGTAAAGTTGCTGGGTCATAGCCATATATGTTTAACTATATAAAATACTAAATAGTTTTTCAAAGTGGTTGTGCTCTTTCCCACTTTCACTACCAATACATGAGTTACAGCTAATCTACATCCTTGCCAATATCTGGTACTGTTAAAGTTGTTTATTTTTTTTAAAGCTACTCCAGTGAGTATGAAGTAGTATCTCATTGTGCTTCTGCTAAGTTCCTATCTAAGATTACACTCTTCAAACCCAGACTTTCTATTTGATGCTATCTTATAGATTTCAGCTCTCTGGTGAAATTCTCCACATTTTCATCTATTTTCTCCACCTTTTCCTCTATTTACTTGAGCATATTAATCAATTATTTTAAAGTCCTCGTCTGCTAACACCAACATCTGAGTCACCTGTGAGTCTGCTTCTGTCGTCCCTTCTTTCTCTTGGCTTTTGGTCATCTGGTCATATCTTTTGACATGCCTAGAAAATTTTGACTTAATGCTGAATACTGTTTTAAAAAATTTTAGAGGCTCCAAATGATGTTATCTATGATCAGAAAGAATTTACCCTTTTCTCCGCTAGGCAGAGAGTGCAGGGTTCATCACCTTAATCCAATCAGGCACTTGGCAGAATCAAGGCTGCTTTGCAGTTTGGGTAAAGCTTATTCTACAGTTGGTTAGACCATCTCAGCGTCTAGCACTCTATGGCTTTCAACTGAAAGCCTGGTATATCCATTGGGTCCTTGCTCCCCTACCTCACCCCAGTGGGTCCTGAACTCTACATCTCCTCAACATCACAAGACTATAGAAAATTTCTCTCTGCTTTCCAAATGCTTTCAACTTAGCCCTTAGCCTTCTTTCCTGTACAAATTTAGACTGTGGTAATGTCTTGAGAAAATTGATCAAGTATTTTAGACCCCCTCAAGTCTCCAATTTTGTTAATTCAGTTTCTGAAGACTAACAAAAGCTCTGCTTGTTTCTCTGTCCCCCAGAAGTAGCCCTGTGCTTGGTCCAAATTCATGTTTAAACATATATTGAAAATTCCTAAAGAAATCTTTAGTTCCCATTGCTCCTAGAACTCTAGTTCTTTATTTCCATGTGTGTAGAAGGCAGCCCTCCCTTAATATTGAAAAGGCTTCTCAAACTCAGCGTCCAAAGTTGTTCCTCTTTGGGCATTCCCTATCTATGTCAATGGTATTCCCAGTCATTCAGTTATCAAAGAAGAAAGTTAGAAACTACCCTTGACTCCTCTCTCAACACCAAACCCAATTAGTCATCAAGTCCTGTGGATTCTAATTCTTAAATTTTACTAAATATATGACTCTTGTTCCAATACCCTCATCATCTCCTACCTCAACTACTATAATAACTTCTTAGCCGGACTCTTTGCCTTAGTTTTCTGTCCTCTCCAGCCCATTCTGTACTCTGCTGCCAGAGTGATCTTCCTAAAATACAAATCAGATCATAAGGCTTCTACTTTAAAATCTTTCAACAGCTTTGTTATAGCCCCTCTACCACTTCACTTCCACCAGTTTAGCAACCCTAAGTTTTTATATTGTTTCCCAGACATATGTTATACTTCCATACTAAATTCCCTGATGATCTAGCAAATTCCATTTCATCCTTCAAGACCCAGCTTGAGTATTAACTCATCTATAAAGCCTTTCTTGGGCTGGCCCCGTGGCTTAGTGGTTAAGTGCGCACGCTCCGCTACTGGCGGCCCGGGGTTTGGATCCCGGGCGCGCAACGACGCACCGTTTCTCCGGCCATGCTGAGGCCGCATCCCACATACAGCAACTAGAAGGATGTGCAACTATGACATACAACTATCTACTGGGCCTTTGGGGAAAACAAAAAAAAAGGAGGAGGATTGGCAATAGATGTTAGCTCAGAGCCGGTCTTCCTCAGCAAACAGAGGAGGATTAGCATGGATGTTAGCTCAGGGCTGATCTTCCTCACAAAAAAAAAAAAAAGGAAAAAGAAAGAAAGCCTTTCTTGACCTCCCTAGACTGTCCCTGCCTCACTTTACATGTAGCATTATAATTATTATTTTTGTCTCCTTTTCTCCATTTGTCTGGCCTCCCTTGGTGCTCATCCTGTTCACCATCATCATCACTACCGTCATTATCATCAGCAGCAGCAGCACCACCACCACCATCATCGTGTTAGGAACAGGTACTATTTACTGTGATTTTATTAAATGCCAGGTAGAATGTTAAGTACTTTACGTACATTTCTCCATTTAACTCTATCAACAACCTAGAAGACAGGCATTACATTTCTCATTTTATAATTAAGGATACTGAGTCTCAGAGGTGAAGAAACATGCTCAAGGTTACACAGCTAACAAGTGGCAAATTCAAACCTAAGTTTATTTGATTCTAAACCTGCGCTATGAACCACTATCCTGCGACATAGTCAAGTTTTATATTCTCAGCATATAGTACCTGGTATGTGGTAGGCTCTTAATAAATGCTTTATTGTTGAAAAGTACTGAACAAGATAATATATCCACCTTAGATTATGAGTTCTTATAAACAAGGAACGATATTTTATTTATCTTTGTATTGCCTGTGCCTTAGAGAGTGCCAGGATATGAAAGATGCCAAACTAATGTTGGCTGAATAAATGCAGAATCACTCTCAGAGCTTGATAAGAGGGGAGGTCCTTGCCTTGGAACTCACATATTTTTTCCAGCTTTACTGAGATATAATTGACAAATAACATTGCGTAACTTTAAGGTGTACAACGTGATGATTTGATACACACATACATATTGTGATCATTATCACAATAAAGTTAGTTAACACATCCATCACCCCACATAGTCACTTTTTTGCATGTGATAAGAACATAAGATCTACTCTCTTAGCAAATTTCAAGCATACAATTTAGTATTGTTAACTATAGTCATCATGCTATACATTATCAGATTCCTAGAACTTATTCATCATATAAATGAAAGTTCGTACCCTTTGACTAGTACCTCATTTCCCCCACCCCCAGAAAATTACAACCACTAACCTATTCTCTGTTTCTATGAGTTTGACTTTTTTTTCTTTACTGTAAAATTTTTGTTGTACATTATTGTTTGTCGGTCACCATATAAATGCATCCCTTCATTCCTTGTGCCCCCCACCCCCCTTGCCCCTGGTAACCATCAAACAGTTCTCTCTGTCCGTGTGTTGGTTTATTTTCCACTTATAAGTGAAATTATGCAGTGTTTGTCTTTCTCCTTCTGACTTATTTCGCCTAACATCATACCCTCAAGGTCCATCCATGTTGTTGCAAATGGGACGATTTTGTCTTTTTTTGTGGCTGAGTAGTGTTCCATTCTATATATATACTACGTCGTCTTTATCCACTCATCAGTCAAGGAACATTTGGGTTGCTTCCATGTCTTGGCGACAGTGAATAATGCTGCAATGAACATAGGGGTACATAAGCCTCTTTGGATTGTTGATTTCAGGTTTGTTGGGTAGATACCCAGTAGTGGGATAGCTGGATCATAAAGTATTTCTATTTTTAATTTTTTGAGGAATCTCCACACAGTTTTCCATAGAGGTTGCTGCCAGTTTGCATTCCCACCAGCAGTGAACTAGGGTTCCCGTTTCTCCACAGCCTCTCCAACATTTGCTGTTTTTTGTCTTGGTGATTATAGCCATTCTAATGGGTATAAGATAATATCTTAGTGTGGTTTTGATTTGCATTTCCTTGATGATTAGTGATGTTGAACATCTTTTCATGTGCCTATTAGCCATCTGTATATCTTCTTTGGAGAAGTCTCTGTTCATTTCCTCTGCCCATTTTTTGATCGAGTTGTTTGGTTTTTTGCTATTCAGTTGTGTGAGTTCTTTATATGTTATGGAGATTAATCCCTTGTCAGATATATGGTTTGCAAATATTTTTTCCCAGCTGGTGGGTTGCCTATGCATTTTGATCCTGGTTTCATTTGCCTTGTAGAAGCTCTTTAATCTGATGAAGTCCCACTTGTTTTTCTTTTGTTTCCCTTGTCTGAGTAGACATGGAATTCGAAAAGACCACTTTATGACCAATGATGAATAGTGTACTGCCTATATTTTCTTCCAGGAGTTTTATAGTTCCAGATCTCACTTTCAGGTCTTTGATTCATTTTGAGTTAATTTTTGTGTATGGCGAAAGAAGATGGTTTACTTCCATTCTTTTGCAAGTGGCTGTCCAGTTTTCCCAGCACCATTTGTTGAAGAGACTTGCCTCTCTCCCTTGTATGTTCTCAGCAACTTTGTCAAAGATTAGCTGCCCACAGATGTGAGGTTTTATTTCTGGGCTTTCAATTCTGTTCCATTGATCTGTGTGTCTGTTTTGGTACCAGTACCATGCTGTTTTGATTACTATCGCTTTGTAGTATGTTTTGAAGTCAGGGATTGTGATGCCTCCAGCTTTGTTCTTTTTTCTCAGGATTGCTTTAGCTATTCAGGGTCTTTTGCTGCCCCATATGAATCTTAGTATTCTTTGTTCTATTTCTGTGAAGAACGTCCTTGGGATTCTGATTGGGATTGCATGGAATCTGAAGGCTGCTTTAGGTAGTATGGACATTTTAACTATGTTTATTCTTCCAATCCATGTGCATGGGATATCTTTCCATTTCTTTATGTCATCATTGCTTTTTTTCAATAATGTCTTAAAGTTTTCATTGTATAGGTCTTTCACTTCCTTGGTTAAATTTATTCCTAGATATTTTATTCTTTTTGTTGCAAGTGTAAATGGGATTGTATTCTTGAGTTTTCTTTATGTTAGTTCATTATTAGAGTATAGAAATTTAACTGATTTTTGTAAGTTGATTTTGTACCCAGCAACTTTGCTGTAGTCGTTGATTATTTCTAAGAGCTTTCCGATGGATTCCTTAGGGTTATCTACATATAAAATCACATCGTCCACAAACAGCAAGAGTTTCACTTCTTCCTTGCCAATTTGGATACCTGTTATTCATTTTTCTTGCCTAATTGCTCTGGCCAAAACCTCCAGTACTATACTGAATAAGAGTGGTGAGAGTGGGCACCCTTGTCTTGTTCCTATTTTCAGAGAGATGGCTTTCAGTTTTTCCCTGTTGAATATGATGTTGGCTGTGGGTTTGTCATATACGGCCTTTACCATGTTAAGGTACTTTCCTTCTATACCCATTTTTTGAGAGTTTTTATCATTAATGGATGTTGGATCTTGTCAAATACCTTCTCTGCATCTATTGAGATGATCATACGGTTTTTATTCCTCGTTTTGTTAATGTGGTGTATCACACTGATTGATTTGCGGATGTTGAACCATCCCTGTGTCCCTGGTATAAATCCCATTTGATCATGGTGAATGATCTTTTTTTTTTTTTTTTTTTTTTTTTTTTTTTTTACATTTTTATTGATATTTTAATGGTTTCTAACATTGTGAGATTTTGGGTTGTACATTTTTGTTTGTCCTTCAACCCGTATATGACTCCCTTCACCCCTTGTGCCCACCCCCCACCCCCCACCCCCACTTCCCGGGTAACCACAGTCCAGTTTTCTCTGTCCATGTGTTGGTTTATATTCCACATATGAGTGAGATCATACAGTGTTTGTCTTTCTCTTTCTGGCTTATTTCACTTAACATAATACGCTCCAGGCCCATCTATGTTGTTGCAAATGGGACGATTTTGTCTTTTTTTATGGCTGAGTAGTATTCCATTGTATATATATACCACATTTTCTTAATCCAATTGTCAGTCGAGGGACACTTAGGTTGCTTCCACTTCTTGGCTATGGTGAATAATGCTGCAATGAACATAGGGGTGCATAAGCCTCTTTGGATTGTTGATTTCAGGTGCGTTGGATAGATTCCCAGTAGTGGGATGGCTGGATCATAGGGCATCTCTATTTTTAATTCTTTGAGGAATCTCCATACCGTTTTCCATAGAGGCTGCACCAATTTGCATTCCCACCAGCTGTGTATGAGGGTTCCTGTTTCTCCACATCCTCTCCAACATTTGTTGTTTTTTGTCTTGGTGATTATAGCCATTCTAACGGGCGTGAGGTGGTATCTTAGTGTTGTTTTGATTTGCATTTCCCTGATGATTAGTGATGTTGAGCATCTTTTCATGTGCCTATTGGCCATCTGTATATCTTCCTTGGAGAAGTGTCTGTTCATTTCCTCTGCCCATTTTTTGATCGGGTTGCTTGTTTTTTTGTTGTTCAATTGTGTGAGTTCTTTATATATTATGGAGATCAACCCCTTGTCAGATGTATGTTTTGCAAATATTCTCTCCCAGCTGGTTGGTTGTTTGTTCATCTTGATTCTGATTTCATTTGTCTTATAAAAGCTCTTTAGTCTGATAAAGTCCCACTTGTTTATTTTTTCTTTAGTTTCCCTAGTCTGGGTAGGCATGTCATCCGAAAAGATTCCTTTAAACCCAATGTCAAATAGTGTGTTGCCTATATTTTCTTCTATGAGTTTTATAGTTTCAGGTCTCACCTTCAGGTCTTTGATCCATTTTGAGTTAATTTTTGTGTATGGCGATAGCACATGGTCCACTTTCATTCTTTTGCATGTGGATGTCCAGTTTTCCCAACACCATTTATTGAAGAGACTTTCCTTTCTCCATTGCATGTCCTTAGCACCTTTGTCGAAAATTAGCTGTCCGTATATGTGTGGTTTTATTTCTGGGCTTTCAATTCTGTTCCATTGATCTGTGTGTCTGTTTTTGTACCAGTACCATGCTGTTTTGATTACTATTGCTTTGTAGTATGTTTTGAAGTCAGGAATTGTGATGCCTCCTGCTTTGTTCTTTTTCTTTAGGATTTCTTTAGCTATTCGGGGTCTTTTGTTGCCCCATATAAATTTTAGTATTCTTTTTTCTATTTCTGTGAAGAATGTCATTGGGATTCTGATTGGGATTGCATTGAATCTGTAGATTGCTTTAGGTAATATAGACATTTTAACTATGTTTATTCTTCCAATCCACGTGCATGGGATTTCTTTCCATTTCTTTATGTCATCGTAGATTTCCCTCAATAATGTCTTGTAGTTCTCATTGTATAGGTCCTTCACCTCCTTGGTAAGATTTATTCCTAGGTATTTTATTCTTTTTGATGCAATTGTAAATGGTATTATCTTTTTGAGCTCTCTTTCTGTTAGTTCATTATTAGCATATAGAAATGCAACTGATTTTTGTAGATTGATTTTGTACCCTGCAACTTTGCTGTAGTTGTTGATTGTTTCTAACAGTTTTCCAACAGATTCTTTAGGGTTTTCTATATATACAATCATGTCATCTGCAAATAGTGAGAGTTTCACTTCTTTGTTACCTATTTGGATTCCTTTTATTCCTTTTTCTTGCCTAATTGCTCTGGCCAAAACCTCCAGTACTATGTTGAACAGGAGTGGTGAGAGTGGGCAGCCCTGCCTCGTTCCTGTTCTCAGAGGAATGGCTTTCAGTCTTTCCCCGTTGAGTATGATGTTAGCTGTGGGTTTGTCATATATGGCCTTTATTATGTTGAGGTACTTTCCTTCTATTCCCAATTTATTGAGAGTTTTTATCATAAATGGATGTTGTATCTTGTCAAATGCCTTCTCTGCGTCTATTGAGATGATCATGTGGTTTTTATTCTTTGTTTTGTTGATGTGATGTATCACGTTGATTGATTTGCGGATGTTGAACCATCCCTGCGTCTCTGGTATAAATCCCACTTGATCATGGTGTATGATCTTTTTAATATATTGTTGTATTCGGTTTGCCAATATTTTGTTGAGGATTTTTGCATCAATGTTCATCAGCGATATTGGCCTGTAATTTTCTTTCTTTGTATTGTCTTTGTCTGGTTTCGGTATCAGGGTGATGTTGGCCTCGTAGAATGATTCAGGAAGTGTTCCATCTTCCTCTATTTTTTGGAATAGTTTGAGGAGGATGGGTATTAAATCTTCTTTGAATGTTTGGTAAAATTCACTGGAGAAGCCATCTGGTCCTGGACTTTTATTTTTTGGGAGGTTTTTGATTACTATTTCAATCTCTTTACTTGTGATTGGTCTATTCAGATTCTCCATTTCTTCTTGGTTCAATTTTGGGAGGTTGTATAAGTCTAAGAATTTATCCATTTCTTCTAGATTGTCCAATTTGTTGGCATATAATTTCTCATAGTATTCTCTTATAATCCTCTGTATTTCCATGGTATCCGTTGTAATTTCTCCTCTTTCATTTCTAATTTTATTTACTTGAGCCTTTTCTCTTTTTTTCTTAGTTAGCCTGGCTAAGGGTTTGTCTATTTTGTTTATCTTCTCGAAGAACCAACTCTTTGTTTCATTAATCCTTTCTACTGTTTTTTTGGTCTCAATATCATTTATTTCTGCTCTGATTTTTATTATTTCTCTCCTTCTGCTGGCTTTGGGCTTTGTTTGTTCTTCTTTTTCTAGTTCTGTTAGGTGTAATTTAAGGTTGCCTATTAGGGCTTTTTCTTGTTTGTTAAGGTGGGCTTGTATCGCTATGAGTTTCCCTCTCAGGACCGCTTTTGCTGCGTCCCATATGGTTTGATATGGCATGTTATCATTTTCGTTTGTTTCCAGATAGTTTTTGATTTCTCCTTTAATTTCATCAATGATCCATTGGTTGTTCAGTAGCATGTTGTTTAATCTCCACATTTTTGTCACTTTCCCAGTTTTTTTTTCCTGGTTCATTTCCAGTTTCATAGCCTTATGGTCTGAAAAGATGCTTGTTATGATTTCAATCCTCTTAAATTTATTGAGGCTTGCTTTGTTTCCCAACATATGGTCTATCCTAGAGAATGTTCCATGCGCGCTTGAGAAGAATGTGTAGTCAGCTGTTTTTGGGTGGAGTGCTCTGTATATGTCTACTAGGTCCATCTCGTCCAGTTTTTCATTTAAGTCTAATATTTCTTTATTAACTTTTTGTCTGGATGATCTATCCATTGCTGTAAGTGGGGTGTTAAGATCCCCTACTATTATTGTGTTGTTGTTGATTTCTCCTTTTAGGTTTGTTAATAGTTGTTTTATGTACATTGGTGCTCCTATGTTGGGTGCATATATATTTATAAGTGATATGTCTTCTTGATGGAGTGTCCCTTTTATCATTATATATTTCCCTTCTTTGTCTTTCTTAACCTGTTTTATCTTGAAGTCTACTTTGTCTGATATGAGTATGGCAACACCTGCTTTCTTTTGTTTGCCATTAGCTTGGAGTATTGTCTTCCATCCTTTCACTCTGAGCCTGTGCTTGTCTTTAGTGCTAAGATGTGTTTCCTGAAGGCAGCATATTGTTGGGTCTTGCTTTTTAATCCATTCTGCCACTCTGTATCTTTTGATTGGAGAGTTCAATCCATTTACATTTAGGGTAATTATTGAAATATGAGGGTTGAATGTTGCTGTTTTGTCACTTATTTTCTGGTTCTTTTGCATTTCCTTTGTTTCTTGTCCCATTTGTTTTGGACTGCCAATTCAGTTTGGTTGTTCTGTCTTATGATTCTTCTAGTTTTCTCTTTGTTTATCATATGTGGTTTTAATTTGATTATTTGTTTAGTGGTTACCTTGAGGTTTGGGCGAAAAATCTGTATGAGATAGTCCATTATCTGATAGCCTCCTATTTCCTTATACTAAGTCAATTCAGTCACTTTCCTCTTCCCCTTCTAAGTTGCTCTTGTTATACCTTATTCTATCTTGTGTTGTGGCTGTGTGTTTACAGTGATGAGGTTAAATTTATTTTTGGTGAATTTCTTCCTTTGATCTTTGAGTTTAGTATTTAAGTGGTTGCTAACCTATTCCGGTAAAGATCTACTATTTCTCTGATTTTGTCTACCTACTTTTCTCCTTACTCCAAGCTTTGTGTTCCCTTTCTCTTCTTGTTTTCAGGCCTGAGGGCCTTCTTGAGTATTTCTTGTAGTGGCGGTCTGGTGGCCATGAACTCCCTTAGCTTTTGTTTATCTGGGAGAGTTACTATTTCTCCATCATATTTGAAGGATATTTTTGCTGGATAGAGTATTCTTGGCTGAAAGTTTTTGTCTTTTAGTATTTTGAATATATCATTCCAGTCTCTTCTAGCCTGAAAAGTTTCTGTTGAGAAATCCGCTGAGAGCCTGATGGGAGTTCCTTTGTACGTTATTTTTTGTTTTTGTCTAGCTGCCCTTAATATTGTTTCTTTGTCGTTGACCCTGGCTAGCCTTACCACTAGGTGTCGTGGTGAAGGCCTTTGTCTGTTAATATATATAGGCGTCCTGTTGGCTTCGCTTACTGGTATTTCCTGCTCCTTCCCCAGATTTGGGAAATTTTCAGCTATTATTTCCTTGAATAGGCTCTCTGTTCCTCTTTCCCTCTCCTCTCCCTCAGGAATACCTATAATTCTTATGTTACATTTTCTAATAGAGTCCGATATTTCTCGGAGTCTTTCTTCATTTCTTTTTAGTCTTAGTTCTCTCTCTTCTTCCATCTGGAGTATATCTGTATTCCTATCCTCTAAAGTACTAATTCTTTCCTCCATATTGTCAGCTCTGTTCTTTAAAGATTCCAGATTCTCCTTTATCTCCTCCATTGTGTTCTTCATCTCCATCAGCCCTGATAGGTTTTTCTTTATGATTTCAATCTCTTTTGTGAAGAAACTCCTAATCTCATTTAATTGTTTGTCTGTGTTGTCTCGTATTTCGTTGAGTGTTTTTATGATCGCTATTTTGAAATCTCTGTCATTTAGTTTATGGATTTCTGTGTCTTCGGGGTTGATTTCTGGTTGCTTGTCATTTTGTTTCTGGTCTGGTGATTTCATATATTTTTGCATTGTGGTTCCTGTGTTGGTTTTGGTTTTCCTCATCCTGGAAGTCTCTGGTTGCACTTTCCACCTGCCGCCACTGTGTGGTGGTGAAGGGCTGTGTGGTCTAAGCCCCCTGCGCTCTGCCCCCGTTTTTCTGCTGCGATCCGCAGTTTTGTTTTGTTTTGTTTTGTTTCTTTTCCCCACTGCGATCCACGGGTCCAGTCCAATTTATTCAGGTCTGCCTCGGACCGCTAGATCTGGTCGAGCTGCAGACTCCGGGTTGTGGGGAGGAGGGAGCTCTCTCTTTTGCCCTCTGGGTCCCTGACGTGGGAGGCTTCTCGTTTGCCCCTCTTTATCCGCTCTCTGGGTTGCTCAGATGTTGATGGTAGCCCTGTGGCTCCTCTGAGCCCTCTGTGCGGGAGTTTCCCACTGGCTGAGAGCGCCCGAAGAGCTACAGTTTCCCGCCGAGGGCCGCCCCTCCCCCCTCTCTGGGAGCCGCGCGGACCGGATCGCTGATCTGATGGGGAGGGAGCGGAGTTCTCCTTACCTCTCCCCACTTCCTCCGGGGGCCCAGCACGTTCCGCTCTCAGATGTGCGGCAGTGTGGATCCCTCCGCTCCAGCTTTTGACTGTCTGGGATTCCGTTGTTTGTCTGTGGCTGTTACTTTTGTTGTATTTTGTGGGGGAAGAATTCACGGGAAAGCTCACTCCGCCATGATGCTGACGTCACTCTCCGTGAATGATCTTTTTAATGTATTGCTGTATTTAGTTTGCCAATATTTTGTTGAGGATTTTTGCATCTATGTTCATCAGGGATATTTGTCTGTAGTTTTCCTTCTTAGTATTGTCCTTGTCTGGCTTTGATATCAGGGTGATATTGGCCTTGTACAACGTGTTGGAAAGTGTTCCATCTTCCTCTATTTTTCGGAATAGTTTGAGAAGGAGAGGTATTAAATCTTCTTTGAATGTTTGGTAAAATTCTCCAGAGAAGCCATGTGGCCCTGGACTTTTATTTTGGGGGAGGTTTTTGATTACTGTTTCAATCTCTTTACTTGTGATTGGTCTATTCAGGTTCTCTGTTCTTGATTCAGTTTGGGGAGGTCATATGAGTCTAAGAATTTAACTATTTCTTCTAGATTGTCCAATTCACTAGCATATAACTTTTCATAGTATTCTCTTATAATCCTTTGTATTTCTGTCATATCCATTGTAATTTCTCCTTTTTCATTTCTAATTTTATTTATTTGAGCCTTCTCTCTTTTTTTTTTTGGTGAGTCTGGCTAAATGTTTGTCAATTTTGTTTATCCTCTCAAAGAACCAGCTCTTTTTTTTCATTGATCTTTGGTTTTATAAGTGTTTGCTAATCT
Organism: Diceros bicornis minor; assembly: GCF_020826845.1. Lineage (NCBI taxonomy): Eukaryota > Metazoa > Chordata > Mammalia > Perissodactyla > Rhinocerotidae > Diceros > Diceros bicornis. The sequence goes on from NC_080746.1 coordinate 11,023,237, forward strand.
ATTCTGATAGAGAGCTGCAATTTTTCTGGTTTTATTGACCTGTTTTCCTCCTTGTTCAAAACTTTGTATCCCCTTTCTCTTTTTTTTTCTCAGGCATGAGGGCCTTCTTGAGCACTTCTTGTAGTGGGGGTCTTGTGGCAATGAACTCCCTTAGCTTTTGTTTATCTGGGATAAGTTATTATTTCTCCATCACACCTGAAAGATATTTTCACTGGATAGAGTATTCTTGGCTGAAAGTTTTGTCTTTCAGAATTTTAAATATGTCGTTCCACTTTCTCCTAGCCTGTAAAGTTTCTGTTGAGAAATCAGCTGAGAGCCTGATAGGAATTCCTTTGTACGTTATTTTTTTTTTTTGTCTAGCTGCCCTTAATATTTTTTCTTTGTCATTGAATTTTGCCAGCTTTACTACTGTATGCCTTGGAGAGGGTCTTTTCATGTTGTTATATTTAGGAGATCTATTGATTTCATTCAATGGTATTTCCAGCTCCTTCCCCATGTTTGGGAAGTTCTCAGCTATTATTTCTTTGAACAAGTTCTCTGCTCCTTTTTCCCTTCTCTTCTCCCTCTGGAATATCTATAATCCACATGTTGGATTTCCTAATTGAGTCGGATATTTCTCAGAGAGTTTCTTCATTTCTTTTTAGTCTTAGTTCTCTTTCCTCTTCCATCTGAAGCATTTCTGCATTGCTGTCCTCAATATTGCTAATTCTTTCCTTCACATTGTCAGCTCTGATGCTTAAGGCTTCCAGATTTGTCTTTATCTCCTCTATCGTGTTTTTCATCTCTAAGATTTCTGATTGGTTTTTCTTTATAGTTTCAATCTCTTTTCTGAAGAAATTCCTGATTTCATTGAATTGTCTATTTTCTTGTATCTTGTGGAGGCTTTTTATGATAGCTATTTTGAATTCTCTCTCATTAAGGTTATACACTTCTGTGCTTTCAGGGTTGACTTCTGGGTGCTTGTCATTTTCCTTTTGGTCTGGAAATTTAATACATTTTTGCATAGTGCCTGTCGGTTTTGGCTTATTTTTCCTCATATTGAAAATATCTGGTCACAGTTCCTCTTGCTGCCACTGTGTGGGGGTCAAGAGCTGTGTATTCTGTGCCCGCCTCGATCCACAGGCATTCTGGTCAGCCCGCAGCTGAGCTGGGGTGCAGCTGAGCTGAAGCGTGGCTGAGCTGAAGTGCAGCCAAGCGGTGGCTGCTGGGGCTGGAGCACGGGGAACAGCTGGAGCACGGGAACAGAGCTGGAGCACAGCTGGGTTGACACAGCTGGAGCTAGAGCGTGGCTGGGTTGATGCAGCTGCAGCTGGAGCGCAGCTGGGCCGAAGAAGCGGAAGCTGGAGCTGCAGCACCACTGGGCCGAAGAAGCTGGAACTGGAGCACGGCTGGGCTGAAGTAGCTGGCGCCAAATCAGCTGGAGCCTGAGCACGGCCAAGCTGCAGCAGCTGGAGCCAGGGTGCATTCAAACTGAGGGAGCTGGGGGCAGGGTGCGGTCAAGCTGAAGCAGCTGGGGCCAGTGTGCGCTTGAGGTAAAGGAGTTGTGGCTGGGGCATTGTTGAGCCAATGCAGCTGTGGCCGGGGCACAGTTGAGCCGATGCAGCTGGGGCTGTGGTACAGTTGAGCTGGAGCAGCTGCGGCTGTGGTGTGGTAGGGCCTGAGCCACTGCAGCCAGGGTGCAGACGAGCCAGAGCTGCTAGGGCCAGGGCGCTGGGGAGACGGAGCCGCTGTGGCCAGGGCGTGGGCACACTGGAGCTGCTGATGCCGAGGCACCAGGGGGGCCACCACCACTGGTGCCAGGGCTCCAGGGAGCCACCGCCTCCAGGGCTGGGGCACAGGCGTGCTGCCGCCGCCGCTGGTGCTGGGGCCAGAGCCGAGCTGAAGCCCCACTGAGCTGAGGCTGCAGTGCCACTGTGCTGAAGTGCCAGGCGGGCAGCTGGGGGGGCGTGGGGCTTACTTTTGCCTCCCTGACCCCAGAGGTTTCTCGCTTCACTGTTGCTCTCTGCTCTCCTGAAGGGCTAGCTTGTCGAACAGTTCTGCTGCCTCCACAGGGGGATTCCCCATGGGCTGGGAGGGCTCCTGGAGAGCGCCGGTTTTCCTGTGGAGAGCCACGTGGTCTCAGTCTCAGGGTCACAGTCCTTGGGGAAGGAAGGGAGATGGTCTTACCTCCTTCCACTTCCTCTGGGGATCCCAGCACCTCAGCCCTTGAGTGTACAGCTGCATGGGTGCCTCAGACATCCCTTGTGTTGTGTGAATAATTTCTCTTGGAATATGAATGTCCCTTTTGTTGTGTCTTAGAGGGGGAGAGTTCAGTGGGGGAAGCTCACTCCACCATGATGCTGACATCACTCCCCTGAGTTTGGCTTTTTTTAGATTTCACATATAGGTGAGATCACAAAGTACTTGTCTTTCTCTCTCTGACTTATTTCACTTAGCATAATGCCCTCAAAGCTCATTCATGTTGTCACAAATGTCAGGATTCCCTTTTTTCATGGCTGAATAATATTCCATTATATATATATGTATGTATATATATATGTATATGTATAGACACACACACACACACACACACACACTACATTTTCTTTATCCATTCACTTGTTGACAGACATTTAGGTTGTTGCCATGTCTTGGTTATTGTGAATAATGCTGCAATGAGTATGGAGGTGCAGGTATCTCTTTGAGATAGCGACTTCATTTCCTTCAGATATATACCCAGAAGTGGGATTACTGGATCATATGATAGCTCTATATTTAATTTTTTGAGGAACTTCCATACTGTTTTCCACAATGTGTGGACCAGTTCACATTCCCACCAAGAGTGCACAAAGGTTCCCTTTTCTCCATATCCTTGCCAGCACTTATCTACTGTCTTCTTGAAAAAAGCCATTCAAACAGGTGTGAGGTGATATCTCATTATGATTTTGATTTGCATTTCCCTGATAATTAATGATGTTGAGCACCTTTTCATGTACCTGTTGGCCACTTGTATGTCTTCTTGGAAAAATGTCTATTTAGGTCCTTTGCCCATTTTTCAATTGGGTTGTTTGGTTTTTTTCTATAGAGTTATATGAGTTCCTCATATACTTTGGATATGACCCCATTATCAGATATATGGTTTATAAATATCTTCTCCCATTTTGCAGGTTGCATTTTCATTTTGTTGACTGTCTCCTTTAAGGTGCAGAAACTTTTTAATTTGATATATTCCCATTTGATTATTTTTGCTTTTGTTGCTTGTGCTTATGGTGTCATACCAGAAAAACCATTGCCAAGACCAATGTCAAGGAGCTTACCCCTATGTTTTCTTCTAGGAGTTTTATAGTTTCAAGTCTTACATTCAAGTCTTTAATCCATTTTAAGTTGATTTTTGATGGTGTAAGATAGGGGTCCAATTTCATTTTTTTGCATGTGGATATCTGGTTTTCCCAACACCATTTATTGAAGAGAATATCCTTTCCCCATTGTATATTCTTGGCTCCTTTGTCTTAAATTAATTGATTTATTTTTGGGCTCTTTATTCTGTTCCATTGATCTATGTATCTGTTTTTATGTCAATACCATAATGCTTTGATTACTATAGCTTTGAGTCTAGTTTGAAATCAGGAAGCATGATGCTTCCTGATTAGTTTTTCTTTCTCAAGATTGCTTTGGCTATTCAGGGTCTTTTCTAGTTCCACATGATTTTAGGATTGTTTTTTCTGCCATTGGAATTTTGATAAGGACTGCACTGAATCTGTGGTTGCTTTGGGTACTATGGACATTTAAAAAATATTAATTCTTCCAATCCATGAGTAAGGAAAAAATTTTCATTTATTTGTGACTTCTTCAATTTCTTTCACCAATGTTTTATAGTTTTCAGTGTATAGATCTTGCACCTCCTTGGTAAAATTTATTCCTAAGTATTTTATTCTTTTTGATGCTATCATAAATAGAATTGTTTTCTTAATTTCTCTTTCTGATAGTTCATTCATAGAAACACAACAGATTTTTGTAAATTGAGTTTGTATCCCGCAACTTTACAGAATTCATTAATTAGTTCTAACAGGTTTTTGGTGGAGTCTTTAGGGTTTTCTATACATATCATGTCATCTGCAAACACTGACAATTTTAATTCTTCCTTTCCAATTTGGATGCCTTTGATTTCTTTTTCTCACCTAACTGCTCTGGCTGGGACTTCCAGTACTATGTTGAACAAAAGTGGCAAGAGTGGGCAACCTTGTCTTGTTCCTGATCTTAAAGGAAAAGCTTTCAGCTTTTTACCATTGAGTATGATGTCAGCTGTGACCTTGTCATATACAGCCTTTATTATCTTGAGGTATGTTCCCTCTATACCCAGTTTGCTGAGAGTTTTTATCATGAATGGATGTCGAATTTTGTCAAATTCTTTTTCTGCATCTATTGAGACAATCACATGATTTTTATCTTTCATTGTTAATGTGGTGTATCACACTGATTGATCTGCAGATGTTGAACCATCCTTGCATCCCTGGAATAAATCCAACTTGATTATGGTGTATGATCCTTTTAACGTATTATTAAATTCAGTTTGCTAATATTTTGTTGAGATTTTTTGCATATATATTCATCAGGGATATTGGCCTGTAAATTTCTTTTCTTGTAATGTCTTTATCTTGTTTTGGTTTCAAGGTAATGCTGGCCTCATAATGAGTTTGGAAGTGTTCCCTCCTCTTCTATTTTTTGGAAGAGTTTGTGAAGGATTGGTGTTAATTCTTCTTTAAATGTTTGGTAGAATTTACCAGTGAAGCCATCTGGTCCTAGACTTTTGTTTGTTGGGAGGTTTTTGATTACTATTTCAATCTCCTTACTCGTAATTGGTCTGTTCATATTTTCTATTTCTTCGTAATTCAATCTTGATAGGTTGCATGTTTCTAGGAATTTGTCCATTTCTTGTAGGCTGCCTAATTTGCTGACATATAATTGTTCATAGTAGTCTCTTAGGATCCTTTATGTTTCTGTGGTATCAGTTGCAATGTCTCCTCTTCCATTTATAATTATATTTATTTGAGTCTTTTTTTTTTTTCTTGGTTAATCTGGCTAAGGATTTTCAATTTTGTTTATCTTTTTAAAAAACCAACTCTTAGTTTTGCTGATCTTTTCTATTTTTTTCCCATTCTCTGTCATTTATTTCTGCTCTGATCTTTGTTGTTTCCTTCCTTCTGCTAACTTTGGGTTTCTTTTCTTTTTCTAGCACCTTGAGGTTAGGTTCTTTATTTGAGATCTTTATTTTTGCTTAATGAATGCATTGATAGTTATAAACTTCCCTCTTAGAACTGCTTTTGCTGCATCCCATAAGCTTCAGTATGTTGTGTTTCCACTTTTGTTTGTCTCAGATTTTTTTTTTATTTCTCTCTCTTTTTTTTTCTAAGTTAACAGTATTTCATCAACCTTTTTTTTGTGTGTGTGAGGAGATCAGCCCTGTGCTAATATCTGCCAATCCTCCTCCTTTTTTTTTTTTGGCTGAGGAAGACTGGCCCTGAGCTAACATCTGTGCCCATCTTCCTCCACTTTATATGGGACGCTGCCACAGCACGGCTTGCCAAGCTGTACGTTGGTGGTGCCTGGGATCTGAACCGACAAACCCCGGGCTGCTGCAGCGGAGTGCACGCACTTAACCGCTTGCGCCACTGAGCTGGCCCCTTTATTACTCTTTTGATTTCTTCTTTGATCCATTGGTTGTTCAGGAGTGTGTTGTTTAATTTCCATGTATTTGTGAATTTTCCAATTTTCCTCTTGTTATTGACTTTTAGTTTCAAGCCATCTTTTCACTGGAAAAGATACTTGATAAAATTTCAATTTTCTTTAATTTGTTAAGACTTTTTTAGAGCTAACATGATCTATCCTGGAGAATTGTTCTGTGAGTTCTTGAGAAGAATGTGTATTCTGCTGGTGTTGGACAGAATGTTCTGTATAGATCCATTTGGTCTATACTGTTGTTCAAAACTGCTATTTCCTTTTTGATTTTCTGTCTGGATGATCTATCCATTGTTGAGCGAGGGGTATTAGAGTTCCATACTATTACTGTATTGCTGTTTATTTTTCCTTTCAGTTCTGTTAGTATTTGCTGTTAGGTGCTCCTATGTTGGTGCATAAATATTTAAAATTATTATATCATCTTGATGAACTGACCCCTTTCTCTTTAAATAATGACCTTCTTTGTCTATCATGACCCTTTTTAACTTACAGTCTATTCTGTTTGATATAAAGATAGGCACTCCCGCTCTCTTCTGGTGACCATTTCCATGGAATATCTTTTCTGATCCCTTCGCTTTCAGCCTATGTGCGTCCTTAAAGCTAAAATGAGTCTCTTATAGGCATTATTTCCCTTTTAAAACAGTGTAGTATTGGCAAAAGAATAGACAAATAGGTCAATGGAACTGAAGAGAGCCCAGAAATAGACCCACATAAATACAGTTAAGTGATCTTTGACAAAGGAGTAAAGGCAATACTATGGAGCAAAGATAGCCTTTTCAACAAATGGTGCAGGACAACTGAACATCCATGTGCAAAAAAATAAATCCAGCTACAGACATTACACTCCTTACAAAAATTAACTCAAAATGGATTACAGAGCTAAATGTAAAACACAAAACTATAAACCTCCTAGAAGACAACACAGGAGAAAATCTAGGTGACTCTGGGTATGGCAATGACTTTTTAGATACAATACCAAAGGCAAGATCCATGAAAGAAATAATTATAAGCTAGACATCATTAAAATTAAAAGCTTCTGGGGGCTGGCCCCACGGCCTGGTGGTTGAGTTTGGCGTGCTCCACTTCAGCAGTCCAGATTTGGTTCCTGGGCGCAGACCTACACCACTCATCAGTGGCCATGTTGTGGAGGTGACCCACACACAAAAGAGAGAAAGATTGGCACAGATAATAGCTTACAGTGAGTCTTCCTCAAACAAAGAGAGGAAGATTGGCAACAGATGTTAGCTCAGGGCAAATCTTCCTCAGCAAAAATAAATATAAAAAAAAAATAAAAACGTCTGCTTTCTGAAAGACAATGTCAAGAATGAGAATTTAAGCCACAGACTAGGAGAAAATATTTACAAAAGACATATCTGATAAAGGGCTGTTATCCAAAATATACAAAGGGCTCTTAAAACTCAATAATAAGAAAATAAATAACCCACTTAAAAAATGGGCCAGGGGCTGGCCTGGTAGCATAGAGGTTATGTTCGTGCACTCTACTTTGGCAGCCTGGGGTTCGCCGGTTCAGATCCTGGGCATGGACCTACTCACCACTCATCAAGCCATGCTGAGGCAGTGTCCCACACAGAGCAACTAGAAGGATGTACAACTATGACATACAACTATCTACTGGGGCTTTGGGGAGAAAAAGGGGAAAAAGGAGGAAGATTGGCAACAGATGTTAGCTCGGGGCCAATCTTCCTCAAAAAAAAAAAGGCCAAAGACCTGAACAGATACCTCACCAAAGAAGAAATACAAATGGCTAATAAGTATATGGAAAAGATGCTCCACATCATATGTCCTTAGGGAATTGCAAATTAAAGCAACGAGATACTACTACATACCTATTAGAATGGCCAAAATCCAAAACAATGACACCACCAAATGCTGGCAAGGATGTGGAGCAACAGGAATTCTCATTCGTTGCAAAATGGTACAGCCACTTTGGCAGAAAGTTTGGCAGTTTTTTATAAAAGAAAACACACTCTTACCACACGATCCAGCAAACACACTCCTTGGTTACTTACCCAAAGGAGTTAAAAACTTATGCCCACACAAAATCTCTACGTAGATGTTTATAGCAGCTTTATTCATAATTGCCAAATCTTAGAAGCAACCAAGATGTCCTTCAGTAGGTGAATGCATAAATAAACTGTGGTACATCCAGACAATAAAATATTATTCAGCACTAAAAGGAAATGAGCTATCAAGCCATGAAAAGGCATTGGAGGAAACTTAAATGCATACTACTAAGTGAAAGAAGCTAACCTGAAAAGGCTACACATTTGTATGATTCCAACTATAAGACACTCTGGAAACAGCAAAACAATGGAGACAATAAGATCAGTGGTTGCCAGGGGCTGAGGGAGGGAGAGATGAATAGGCAGAGCACAAAGCATTTTTAGGGCAGTAAAACTATTCTGTATGATACTATAATGATGGACACATATCATTACACATTTGTCAAAACCTATAAGAATGTACTAAACCAAGAGTGAATCTTAATGTAAAATATGAATTATGTGTGTCAATGTAGGTTTATCAGTTGTAACAAATGTACCACTGTGGTAGAGGATGTTGTGGGATAAGCAATCCATGTATAGGGTTAGGGGGTAAATGGGAACTCTGTACTTGCCACTTAATTCTGCTGTGAACCTAAAACTGTTCCAAAAAAATAAAGTCTATTAAAAAAACATGGCTCTTAACCATCTTTTACTACTTTTACTCAGATCAAAAATAGTTGTTTCCACTATGATCAGAAGGCAAAACCACTGCCTGATTATTTCTAAAACTTAGTTTCCAAAATCATCTTAACTGGTAATTTAAGGCCCACAACAAGGAACAAAGAACTTACTTTTCAATTTTCTTCTTATATTCTTTTTGCCTTTGTTGTTCTTTTACTTGTTCTCTTTCAATATCCATGAAAAGTCGTCTATGTCTCAGGTATTGCTTTTGACGCTATAGGAAAGAAGATAAAATTGTTAAGATTCTGCTTTCAGAGGACTTTCTAAGGAAGGAAAATATCTTTGTGCCACAGACAAAAAAAAATATATGATATAGAAGTCACATGGAAATAAGTCTTTAATTTCCTTCTATTTATGGTGACTCAGGTTAATATCACACACAGCAAGAGCTTTTTATTTTCAAGCACACAGCTACTAGATGCTACAGACGAATCAGAGAAAGAAGTACTGATTTAGTTTGCCCTTAATATAGTCCCTTGTCAACAGCACTTGAAGATAAGATTGTATTTGATATGAGATATATACTATATTTACTCTGTGTTCCAAAGTAGTATGTACCACAGAAGCAGGACCACAGAAAGAATAAGAGAGGTATTTTATAACAGAACAATAGTCACTTTAACTTTTCAAAATTAAAACCATACCACAATTGGATACTCTAAGCCTAGCCCAACATGGTGGGGAAGAGAGAAGAAGGACTGAGGAATATCAGAGCATCATACTTCTTTTTTTATGAGGAAGATTAGTCTTGAGCTAACATCTGTTGCCAATCCTTTTTATTTTTTTGCTGAAGAAGATTGGCCCTGGGCTAATATCTGTGGCCATCTTCCTCTACTTTATATGGGACACTGCCACAGCATGGCTTGACAAGCGGTACATAGGTCCGCGCCTGGGATCCGAACTGGCAAACTCCGGGCCGCCAAAGCGGAGCATGCAAACTTAACTGCTATGCCACTGGGCTGGCCCCCAGAGCATCATACTTCTAAAGAGAACAAGTATAATAAAAGCAAGTGCTACTATCCTGTGTGTGATCTGTTCATACCTCTGGATTTATATAGTTTCTTTTAAGGACTCATGCTACTCAAAGGGTATTGGTATACCCATTCATGTTTTTGCCCTTTGAGTAGCTTGAGTCCTTTTAGTAAAAAATATTAAAAGTCTAATAGTTCTGAATATTGAGGATACATCACAATCATCAGTGGTATTTTTTAAAAACACAGATGCCCCAGACCTACCTTTTCAGATACTGATTCAGTATATCTGGTTTGGGTCCAGGCATTTGTATTTAAAAAAAGCTCCACATCTGATTCTGGTACATGGCCAGTGTTAAAAACTGTTGGTTTAAACTACTGAAAAGAAAAAAAAGGAAGCCATAAATTAAAACTCTTCCTTTAAATAAGTTATTGTGGCAAATATCACTTTCTGGAGAAATTCACTAGGATCAGATCTCCAATTTTACATTAAGGCACCCTAAATCCTAGGAGCTTGGAAGAGAAGTTGAACATATTAAAATGACTCAAGTAACTTGTTTGCCTTATCTATGAAATTCATAGTATTAGCTCAACGTGTTAGGACACAACAAACTGTTTCCAATTTATACAGTACTATTCTATTCACATAAACTATTATATATACTATTACAGTAGAAGTACTGATGTCCGAAAGCAGTACCATTACATACCTCTTTCTTGTCTTCTTCTTGATCTACTCCAGACTGAAGTGCCAGTGGAGTTTGGAATTCAGTGTTCAATCCTGATTGATATTCATCATAAACCTGTTAGAAAGTCCAGTTACACAAAATGACAAAATTGCCAAAAGCTAGCCCCGTGCATGCTTTTGATATTTTCATCTATTGATTCTTTTCTCCTGCAACCCTGAGCTAACTGGATAAAAAAACAAAAAAACAAATAGAATAAAATCAAAAAAGAATGAAAGGAAGCAGTTTTGAAGGAATTAACCAAACAAACAACAATAAACCAAAGGCAAAGATTCAGGTCAAAAACATAGATGAACTAATAACAAATCAAAATGCTCAGAATGAAAGTTCTGAAGTGAAATCACTCTATCATAAGTGTGCTTGGGATTGAATCCAGGATAAAAAGCCAGATCCCTTAATATCTCAAATCTATAATCATTTTCAATCTATACAACTCTCTTGATGAGTATGAGTCCAGAGAATAAAAGCCTGAAAGTACTATAACAATCAACTGACATGGCAGGGAGGAAACTGGAGCTAATTTCCGCCATATTACTAAAACCTTATGACATAACTTGGTATACCTACTTGGACATTATATGGGTTAAATTACGATCTCTAACTTTTATAAATAAAAGCTTAAAATTACTTTTATCTGTTTAGCTTAAAAGTCATTTATCTTTCAGCAAAGTTGCAGGATACAAGATCAGTATATAAAAATGAATTGTATTTCTATATATTTGCAATGAACAATCTGAAAATGAAATTAAGGGAAAAATCCATTTATAATACCATCAAAAAATACTTAAGAATAAATTTAACAAAGGAACTATAAATTTTATACTCTGAAACTGACAAAACATTGTTTAAAGAAATTAAAGAAGATCTAAATGAATGGAAAGACATCTTCTGTTCAGAATTGGAAGATTTAATATTGTTAAGATGGCAGTACTCCCCAAATTGATTTAATGCAATTTCCATCAAAATTTCAGTGGACTTCTTTGTAGAAGGTGACAAGGTGATCCTTAAATTCATATGAAAAGGCAAGGGACCCAGAATAGCTCAGCTGATCTTGAAATAGAAAAACAAAGTTGGAGGATTCACTCTTCCCAATTTCAAAACTTACTACAAACCTGGAGTAATCAAGACAGTGTGGTACTGGCATAAGAATAGACATATAGATCAATGGAATAGAACTGATAGTTCAGAAATAAACCCTTATATTTACAATCAACTGATTCTTGACAACAGTGCCAAGAAAATTCAATGGGTAATAGTCTTTTCAACAAATGGTGTTGGTACAACTGGATATCCACATGCAAAAGAATGAAGTTGGACCCCTACCTAACACAATCTGAGAAAATTAACTCAACGAGGATCACAGACCTAAATGTAAGAGATATAAAATTCTTAGAGGAACACATAGGAACAAATCTTCATGATCTTGGATTAGGTTTCTTAGATAAGACACCAAAAGCACAAACCACAAAAGAAAAAATAGATAATTTAGACTTCTTTAAAATCAAAAACTTTTGTGCTACAAAGGAAACCATCAAGAAAGTAAAAAGACAACCCACAGAATGGGAAAAAACATTTGCAAATCATATAACTAATAGGGGACACATATGTAGAATATATTAAGAACACACATAACTCAATAATCAAAAGACAAATACCCCACTTATAAATTGGGCAGAGGATCTAACAGACAATTTTCCAAAGAAGATATGCAAATGGCCAATAAGCACATGAAAGGATGCTCATCATTAACCATCAAGAAATTTTTTTTTTTTTATTGATGTTTTAATGGTTTCTAACATTGTGAAATTTTGGGTTGTACATTTTTGTTTGTCCATCACCCCATATATGACTCCCTTCACCCCTTGTGCCCACCCCCCACCCCCACTGCCCGGGTAACCACAGTCCAGTTTTCTCTGTCCATGTGTTGGTTTATATTCCACATATGAGTGAGATCATACAGTGTTTGTCTTTCTCTTTCTGGCTTATTTCACTTAACATAATACGCTCCAGGCCCATCCATGTTGTTGCAAATGGGACGATTTTGTCTTTTTTTATGGCTGAGTAGTATTCCATTGTATATATATACCACATTTTCTTAATCCAATCGTCAGTCGAGGACACTTAGGTTGCTTCCACTTCTTGGCTATGGTGAATAATGCTGCAATGAACATAGGGGTGCATAAGCCTCTTTGGATTGTTGATTTCAGGTGCGTTGGATAGATTCCCAGTAGTGGGATGGCTGGATCATAGGGCATCTCTATTTTTAATTCTTTGAGGAATCTCCATACCGTTTTCCATAGAGGCTGCACCAATTTGCATTCCCACCAGCTGTGTATGAGGGTTCCTGTTTCTCCACATCCTCTCCAACATTTGTTGTTTTTTGTCTTGGTGATTATAGCCATTCTAACGGGCGTGAGGTGGTATCTTAGCGTTGTTTTGATTTGCATTTCCCTGATGATTAGTGATGTTGAGCATCTTTTCATGTGCCTATTGGCCATCTGTATATCTTCCTTGGAGAAGTGTCTGTTCATTTCCTCTGCCCATTTTTTGATCGGGTTGTTTGTTTTTTTGTTGTTCAATTGTGTGAGTTCTTTATATATTATGGAGATCAACCCCTTGTCAGATGTATGTTTTGCAAATATTCTTTCCCAGCTGGTTGGTTGTTTGTTCATCTTGATTCTGGTTTCATTTGTCTTATAAAAGCTCTTTAATCTGGTAAAGTCCCACTTGTTTATTTTTTCTTTAGTTTCCCTGGTCTGGGTAGGCATGTCATCCAAAAAGATTCCTTTAAAACCAATGTCAAATAGTGTGTTGCCTATATTTTCTTCTATGAGTTTTATAGTTTCAGGTCTCACCTTCAGGTCTTTGATCCATTTTGAGTTAATTTTTGTGAATGGCGATAGCACATGGTCCACTTTCATTCTTTTGCATGTGGCTGTCCAGTTTTCCCAACACCATTTATTGAAGAGACTTTCCTTTCTCCATTGCATGTTCTTAGCACCTTTGTCGAAAATTAGCTGTCCGTATATGTGTGGTTTTATTTCTGGGCTTTCAATTCTGTTCCATTGATCTGTGTGTCTGTTTTTGTACCAGTACCGTGCTGTTTTGATTACTATTGCTTTGTAGTATGTTTTGAAGTCAGGAATTGTGATGCCTCCTGCTTTGTTCTTTTTCTTTAGGATTTCTTTAGCTATTCGGGGTCTTTTGTTGCCCCATATAAATTTTAGTATTCTTTTTTCTATTTCTGTGAAGAATGTCATTGGGATTCTGATTGGGATTGCATTGAATCTGTAGATTGCTTTAGGTAATATAGACATTTTAACTATGTTTATTCTTCCAATCCACGTGCATGGGATATCTTTCCATTTCTTTATGTCATCGTGGATTTCCCTCAATAATGTCTTGTAGTTCTCATTGTATAGGTCCTTCACCTCCTTGGTAAGATTTATTCCTAGGTATTTTATTCTTTTTGATGCAATTGTAAATGGTATTATCTTTTTGAGCTCTCTTTCTGTTAGTTCATTATTAGCATATAGAAATGCAACTGATTTTTGTAGATTGATTTTGTACCCTGCAACTTTGCTGTAGTTGTTGATTGTTTCTAACAGTTTTCCAACAGATTCTTTAGGGTTTTCTATATATACAATCATGTCATCTGCAAATAGTGAGAGTTTCACTTCTTCGTTACCTATTTGGATTCCTTTTATTCCTTTTTCTTGCCTAATTGCTCTGGCCAAAACCTCCAGTACTATGTTGAACAGGAGTGGTGAGAGTGGGCAGCCCTGCCTCGTTCCTGTTCTCAGAGGAATGGCTTTCAGTCTTTCCCCGTTGAGTATGATGTTAGCTGTGGGTTTGTCATATATGGCCTTTATTATGTTGAGGTACTTTCCTTCTATTCCCATTTTATTGAGAGTTTTTATCATAAATGGATGTTGTATCTTGTCAAATGCCTTCTCTGCGTCTATTGAGACGATCATGTGGTTTTTATTCTTTGTTTTGTTGATGTGATGTATCACGTTGATTGATTTGCGGATGTTGAACCATCCCTGCGTCTCTGGTATAAATCCCACTTGATCATGGTGTATGATCTTTTTAATATATTGTTGTATTCGGTTTGCCAATATTTTGTTGAGGATTTTTGCATCAATGTTCATCAGCGATATTGGCCTGTAATTTTCTTTCTTTGTATTGTCTTTGTCTGGTTTTGGTATCAGGGTGATGTTGGCCTCATAGAATGATTCAGGAAGTGTTCCATCTTCTTCTATTTTTTGGAATAGTTTGAGGAGGATGGGTATTAAATCTTCTTTGAATGTTTGGTAAAATTCACTGGAGAAGCCATCTGGTCCTGGACTTTTATTTTTTGGGAGGTTTTTGGTTACTATTTCAATCTCTTTACTTGTTATTGGTCTATTCAGATTCTCCATTTCTTCTTGGTTCAATTTTGGGAGGTTGTATAAGTCTAAGAATTTATCCATTTCTTCTAGATTGTCCAATTTGTTGGCATATAATTTCTCATAGTATTCTCTTATAATCCTCTGTATTTCCATGGTATCCGTTGCAATTTCTCCTCTTTCATTTCTAATTTTATTTACTTGAGCCTTTTCTCTTTTTTTCTTAGTAAGCCTGGCTAAGGGTTTGTCTATTTTGTTTATCTTCTCGAAGAACCAACTCTTTGTTTCATTAATCCTTACTACTGTTTTTTTGGTCTCAATATCATTTATTTCTGCTCTGATTTTTATTATTTCTCTCCTTCTGCTGGCTTTGGGCTTTGTTTGTTCTTCTTTTTCTAGTTCTGTTAGGTGTAATTTAAGGTTGCCTATTAGGGCTTTTTCTTGTTTGTTAAGGTGGGCTTGTATCGCTATGAGTTTCCCTCTCAGGACCGCTTTTGCTGCATCCCATATGGTTTGATATGGCATGTTATCATTTTCGTTTGTTTCCAGATAGTTTTTGATTTCTCCTTTAATTTCATCAATGATCCATTGGTTGTTCAGTAGCATGTTGTTTAATCTCCACATTTTTGTCACTTTCCCAGTTTTTTTTTCCTGGTTCATTTCCAGTTTCATAGCCTTATGGTCTGAAAAGATGCTTGTTATGATTTTAATCTTCTTAAATTTATTGAGGCTTGCTTTGTTTCCCAACATATGGTCTATCCTAGAGAATGGCCAATAAGCACATGAAAGGATGCTCATCATTAACCATCAAGAAAATTTTTTGAAAAATTAAATCAAAACCAGAACGAAATACCACTTCACACCCATTAAGATAGCTATAATTAAAAAGACAGATAATAACAAGCATTGGTGAGGATGTAGAGAAATTGGAACCCTTATATACTGCTGCTGGGAATGAAAAATAGTGCAGCCACTTTGGAAACCAGTTTGGCAGTTCCTCAAAAGGTTAAGCATAGAGTTACCATATGTCCCAACAATTCCACTCCTAGGTACATACCCAAGAGAAATGAAAACATATATCCACAGAAAAACTTGTACACAGATGTTCACAGCAGCATTATTCATAATAGCCAAGACGTAGAAACAATCCAAATGCCCATCAACTGATAAATGAATAAATAAAATGCGCTATATGCATAAAATGAATAGGAATGAAGTACTGCTTTATGCTACAAGGTCAGTGAACTCTGAAAACACGCTAAGTGAAAGAAGCCAGTCACAAAGGCCATATTGCATGATCCCATTAACATGAAATGTCCAGAATAGGCAAATCTATAGAAACGAAAGTAGATTAGTGGTTGCCTAGGGTTGGGGGTGGAGATGAGGGGGAAAAAGGGAGTGGCTGCTAAGGGGTACAGGACTTTTTGGGGATAATGAAAATGTTCTAAAATTGATTGTGGTGATGTCTTCACAACTCTTTGAATATACTAAAAACACTGAATTGTACACTTTAAATGGGTTAATTTTATGGTATGTAAATTACAGGCAATCCTCATTATTCACATATTCCTTATTTGTAAATTGCCCTATATGCTAAATTTATTTGTAATCCCAAAATCAATACTCTTGGTGCTTTTGTGGTCATTTGCAGACTTGCACAGAGCTATGAAAAATTTGAGTTACCAGATGTGCACATTGCCAGCTGAGGTTGAACAAGTCAATGCTCTGCCTTTTTGTTTCAGACTTCATACTGTAAACAAGTATCCTTTTCAAGGTATATTTAGTGCCAAGTTTTTTGCATTTTTGTGCTTTTTGTTGGTGATTTCATTGTTAATAATGGCCCTCAAGCACAGTGCTGTAGTACTATCTAGTATTCCTAAGTAGAAGAAGGCTGTGATGTGCCTTATGGAGAAAACACATGTATTAGATAAGCTTCATTCAGACATGAGCTACAGTGCTACTGGCCCTAAGTTCAATGTTAATGAATCAACAATAAATAGTAAATAAGGTGTCTTTAAGCAGAAATACACATAAAACAAGGTTATACACTGATTAGTTGACCAAAATTTTCTGATCAGAGGCTCGCAGGAACTTAGCTCTGTTTCTCCTCTAGGAGCAACAGTTCAGTATTTGCTAATTCAGGTTTGTAGCAACTTTACAGAATATAATTACCAGGAATAACAACAATCAACTGTATATTTCAATAAGGCTATTATTTTTTAAGCTATTTATTTATTTGTTTGTTATATATAAAATCAGAAAGTGATACACAGCAAAAGATTAATGGTAGTCATCTCTGGAATTTTGGTTATTTTTTTCTCTTTGTTTATTTGTCTTACCTTTACTACAATAAAAATGAAATTATTTTCTGCTTTCAAAA
This sequence comes from Diceros bicornis minor, assembly GCF_020826845.1. Lineage (NCBI taxonomy): Eukaryota > Metazoa > Chordata > Mammalia > Perissodactyla > Rhinocerotidae > Diceros > Diceros bicornis. Next base: position 11,040,187 of record NC_080746.1, read on the forward strand.
AAGTAAGAAAAACTGGACTTCCAGCACTGACGAAGGAATTACCCCACTATGTGCATCTCTCTCTCACTGACTGTAACTAAAAATTCCAGGAAATGCAGCCCATGGGATCTGGAGAGTGTAGGGGGTGGGTATCTTGAAGAGGAATGAGCTAGAAAAGTAGATCCCTTAATTCTATGTATGAACTGGCACATATCCCAGAACCACCCCTGAGCAGTGCATGCATGGGACAAACCTAAAGGAGTACAACAAAAGCTTTGAGAAGTGAACTAACATTGGAGTCACTGTTCACAGACGGTTAGAAAGAACTTATAGTCTGAACTTAACCAGATTGATTGCCTGCTAGAACAAATAAACAAAAAAGATGCAACATTCTTCAGAGAATTTTAACAGAAACCAGAGTCGCACAATATAATATTCAAAATTGGACCCAGAAGAAAAGGTGGCAAGACAATCCAGAATATAGGTCCAAAGAGAGATAACTCTTCCTTGACAGGAGGAACAGGTAAGAATGGCAAAAAAGTTAATGGTTGAAGTAGCTGTTGTGTGATGGCTTCTATTTTCTGTATGAAAGTCTGAGAGGATGGGAGTACAGCAAGAACTTTAAGAAGAGTTTAAGGCTGAGAATTATCAGTGTGGGTCATGGGAGAGGGAGCTGACAAAGGGCAAGTAAGAAAAATGCTGAGCAGCACAGGGGACCCAGCTGTGACTGTAAATTCTAAGTATGAATGTGGTATAAATCAACACTATTACAGTGTTTTCTCCAGTAAGGCTGGATTATTTGGGAGCTTAAGAGAAAAGACTGATCCAGGGTTGTGGATTTTCAGGGCTGGTATGGCAGAAGGACAAGAAGAGGTTCTGACCATCAAAGCTGCACCCTCAATTGAATGGTAAGGGTGCATCTCTTCCATGCTCAGTTAATGCCCTATGCATCCTCTACCACTAATTCTATTGCTTCATAATTATCTGCTTATGCGTCAGTCTCTCTTCCTTAGACTGTCAGTGCTATGTCTTGTTCACAGCTATATCTTTGATATTTAGTACCTAAACAAGGCTAACACTTAACAAGTACTCGATAAATGTTTAATTGATTGCCTAATTAATTCAAAACATATTTAGCAAGAGACTCCCAGGTACTAGGCACTGTGTGCCATCCATACAGTGGTAAACAAAACAGGCATGGTGCTTCTCCTCATGAGCCTTACAGATTAGTGGAAAATGTGTTAAAAGTTATAAAAGAAACTAGACTCTCTCTTGCTAACTGAGGCCTAAATTCTTTTCTTTTTGACCCCACATCAGTTTCCCAGGAGAAATGGAAACTTGAGTAACATAACCAGTAATCCCCAACTTGTGACATTTTGTTTTGAAACTGACCTTTTACCAATGTTCCTGTTATGCTGATTACGATAAAGACAAAGATAGACCGATACCAGCGGTCAGACCACCAAACCGTGTCTGAAGACCCTGTTTATTGTCAACAGTCACCATGGATTTTGGACTGGAGACAACATCCTGTGTTTTCAGCCTATATAATCTTTTCCCTACTCTTCCCCTTCAGAACACCCACGCAAGACCTCCTTGGGTCAGTGCTTCCCCAGCCTGCAGACTGTAACTGGACAAAATGAACTTCAGCTTTCCTTGAACCTCTGACTGTTAGTGTTTTCTTCCAGGTTAACACATCTGGTGTCAGAAGTGGGATCTGTGGCCCTCCTGCTCTTCTCCTGTGGCTGCCTCAAACCAATGCAAGGCACCTGCAAGAGCCTGTTGTGCTCAGTTGTGTCCAGGAAGCTCTGAGAGATTTCAGGTAAAGAGTCCATGGTCCAAACCTCCCGTCTTGGTCGAGGTGCAAGACTGTTTTGCCCAGAGAAACGGCTTTTTCACTTCTGGTTGTACGGATGCCTAAGAAATTTTCAGGGAACTGAAGGGACACCTTCATAGGTGAGTACCATGGGGAACCCCTACTCTAAGTCCTCTTTGGCAGAAATGCCTCCTTCAGGTACTCCAGTTGGATACACATATAAGAAATATGGAAAGGATAGCTGTAAATGGCTGGATCTTTTGACCAAGATAACCCGGGATGATTTAAAATTACAATGGCCTCAATTGGGTTCTTTTGAAATTCCTAAATTGGTTTACTTGTGTGCACAACTGGAGCAACAAAACTATCAAACCTCTCAAAAACAATGGGAAGCTTATTTTGGTTGGTATGGTGAAGCTTCCAAGTGGGATTATGAAGCTACTATCGCCTTCCTTAAAGAAAACAATCCCAAATTTAACGAGTGTTTAATTAAATTAGAAAAATATTCTAAGGCTCGCAAAATGAAATTAAACCGTCTCTGGAGGTTTCACTCACTGAACCCTGAGCATGTGACTCTTCTGAGCCGCCTTCTCTTCTTCAGGCCCTCTTCTCCCTTCTCTGCTCTACCCTCCTCTTCTCCCTTCTTCCTCTAGTCTGTCTGCGCTGCCTTTCTTTTCTGCCTCAGAAATTCCAAATCTTTCGGATAATTCTGAAACTGCTTTAATAGCCCCCTTTAAGATCCAATCCACTGGAAATGATAACCGCCAGGTTACCTATGCCCCTTAGACCAAATCCAAACTTTTGGCTTTGGTAAAGGACTTTCCAAATCCAAAAACCAATTCTCTTGAATCTGAACACCATTTCAGCCTGATTATAAATGCTTCTCAGCCAGGCTTCTCTGACCTACATTAGCTTATACATATGCTAGTTGGAAATGTGGTAGTGCACAAATGAATGTTGGTAGCTTCTCGGGAACAACCTTTAGATGATTTTAAACTTACAGGAGCCCAAGGATTTGATAAGGCTCACAAACAGGCTAGCAAATTGCTCAAGGCTCTACCCCAAATTTTTCCCCCTCAACTAAAGTGGAAAAGTATCCAGTGTTGTGCATGGAAAAAGGACAAACTTGTCCTTGATTATTTCCATAGATTTGAAAAAATTTTTCAAGAAAATTCAGGAATAAAAGAGCTAACTGATGAGACCCAAAATCTATTTAATTCCATTTTTATGGCAGGTCTCTCCAATATGCTCAATACTCTGATTAAACAACATGATTTAAATTGGATAGCTAAATGTCCTCGTGAATTAGCTTCACTAGTTAATCAACTGTCTAAGACTTTAGAAAAGGATAGAGAAAACCAGGTAACCTGAGTCTCAGACTACCAGGAAAAGACTGTCAAACTTATGACTTCACAACTACAACAATTTACAAGAGGGCCCCAAATACTTTGGGACCCAAGAATTAAAAAGCTTGCTTCTTTTGCAAACATACTGGATACTTTAAAAAGGACTGTCCAAAATATAAACAGTGGCTTCCACTCCACCCTGACAAGGTCCCTCAACCACCTCCTTCTCAACAACAATAGGGCTGCTCCAGGGAATTACAGGCGACTTTTCCCCTATTAAAAACAGACCAATTAAGGAAAATATACATAAAAATTGGGGATGATTTAGTTTAGGCACTGGTTGATACTGAAGCCACCCTGTCCGTCCTCAACCCCAACACATCTTCTATGTCCCCTCCCCAGAGTTCTGAATTTGTTCAAATGGTCACTAACTCCTATAACAGTACCGAAGTCTTTATCTATCCCCTTCCAATTAAGACCTCTAGTAGGAAGCCATAGTTTCTTACTTGTCCCGTCTGCTCCCATACATCAACTCGGGAGAGACTTTTTAGAAACCTACAAGGCTCATACCTCCTTCTCTCCAAAGAGAAAAATGATGCTTGGACTATCCTCACCAGGAGATTATGCTATAAAAACAGTTTCCACTCAGATTCTTATCTATTCAGCGAGCCATGTTGACACTGTTCACTCAGCTTTTCAAAAGCTGCTTGACAATTTATGGGCTTAATCTAACACTGACGTCAGACATATTCATTCAGCTCCTCCTATTAAGATTCAAATAGATCCTAATAAGCCCCTTCCTAACATTAAACACGTACCCTTTAAACCTTAAAGCTCTTGCTGACATACGGCCTATAATAGATGATTTTATACAACAGGGACTAATCACTCCCTGCACCAGTCCTCGTAACTCCCCCATTTTACCCAACCACAAACCCAATAATCGAGGTTGGAGATTTGTTCAGGACCTCAGGGCTATTAACAACACAGTAATTCCCCAAGATCCTCTGGTTCCTGACCCTCATACCCTTTTGGCCCATGTTCCTCCTGATAGTCATATTTTACTGTTATTGACCTCTGTAGCACTCCTTTAGCACTGATCCTGACAGTCAATACTTTTCACCTTCACATGGAAAGGGCAACAGTATGCCTGGACTGTACTTCCTCAAGGATATACTGAAAGGCCCACACATTTTTCTCAAATTCTTAAGGCTGATCTAGCTAATATCTCCTTCCCTTGTGAATCCACTTTGCTCCAATCTGTGATCTACTTTCATGCTTCCCTTCTCAGGAAGACTGCCTTACCGATAGCCTTCATTTACTCCATAATTTTCCCTCTAAAGGCCACAAGGTTTCTAGGGAAAAACTTCAATTTTGTTTAGCTTCAGTTAAATTTTTGGGACACCTCCTAACTCCAGAAGGCCTCAATCTTGACCCCTCACATCTATAAGGCATATTAGCCTTCCCTCTTCCCAAAACAAAAAGACAACTCTGAGGCTTCCTCAGACTCACAGGCTACTGTTGAAGTTGGCTCCCTAATTTTTCTTTAATGTTTCAGCTGTTTTATAATCTCCTTAAAAATTCCTCTCCCGACCCTATCCAACAGACCCTTGATGCTAAACAATTTTTTAAAGAAATCAAGACTCAATTAACTGTAGCCTCAACACTAGGACACCCTAATTATAATCTTCCCTTTCACCTGTTTACCCATGAACAGGCTGGAAATGCCTCAGGTGTTCTTACCCAGCCTCATGGAGGACAAAACAGACCTACTGGATATTACAGCCAACAACCAGACCCTGTTGCTCAGGGACTTCCCCCTTGCCTCCAAGTGGTTGCAGCCATTTCAGTTCTCATTAAGGCTACAGAGAAAATTGTTATGGGATCCCCCCTGACTGTTTATGCTCCTCAATCTGTTGAATCTCTCCTTAACTCACATTATACTCAACGTTCTTCTGCCAGCCATCTGACAAACTGAAATTCTTCTCCTCTCCTTGCCTCATTTAACCATTTCTCGCTGCAACCTACTTAACCCTGCTACCCTATTCTCTCTCTCCAACAAAAATATCCCTCATGACTGCGTTACTTTGACTGACCAGCTTCTTACCCACCAGCTAGATCTCCAAGAAACCCCCATACCTAATGCTGATTATGAATGGTTCACTGAAGGGTCCTACTTATGAGGCCCTGCAGGAAATATCATGCAGGATATGCAGTTGTCTCCTTAGCAGAAATTATCGAATCTGTCCCACTCGCTGATGCCAGATCTGCTCAACAGACCTAACTGCAAGCACTTAATAGAGCTTGCAATTTAGCCAAAGACAAAACTGCAAATATTTAAACAGACAACCAATATGCTTTTGGGGTGGCACACAACTTTGGCATGCTTTGGAAACAAGAAGTTTTCTTACCTCAGCTGGACAAACTGTTAAAAACAAAAACTATGTTTTGGCACTGCTTGATGCCATTCAGGCCCCTAGAGCCTTAGCAATCATTAAAACTCAAGGTCACTCCTCAGGCCAAGATCAAGAGTCCTTAGGAAACAAAATGGCTGATATTGCTGCCAAGCCAGCTGCCTCCCAAAAGGTTGCTTCCATACTCCCACCTCCCCTGTCTCTCTTCAGCCTCCAAATCTGGATTTGCATCAAAGACTTGCTAAAATCACAAGCACTGTCTCTGGAGGAAGAAAGGGGGAAACGGGAGGGCCAAGGATGTTACTTTGATTTTGACCAACACCTTTGGAAGGGGCCTAATCAGTGGATGGTTCTTCCTTGGCGTCTTCAAAAGGAAATTTTAACCTTCATTCTTGATCCAACCCATTGGAGCACTGATAAGATAATCCACTGGGCTAAACAATATTACTGGGGACCCTCACCTGCTGTTGCCCATCAGGTCTATCAATACTATAAAATCTGTCCCCAACATAATTCTGGTAAATCAGTACATGGAATACAGCGGCATTTTCCTCTTGCTGATGGTCCATTTGATGTATAGCAGATGGATGTTATTTAACTTCTCCCTTCTCAAGGTTATCCTTATGTTTTAGTTCTTTCACATTGGACTGAAGCCTTTCCATGCAGACAGGCCACCACCATGGTAGTAGCCAAAGTCTTACTGGAAAAAATTATTCCTACCTGGGGAGTTCCTCGAGAGCTTCATAGCAATCGCAGTACCCATTTCACAGGACAAATTATTCAAAATGTGTGCAAAATCTGGCCAATTTATCAGCATTTCCATTGTGCATACCATCCTCAGTCCTCTGGACTCGTGGAACGCGCTAATGGTTTGTTAAAACTCAATCCGCAAAAATCTGCTCAGCTTTTACTTTGCCGTGACCTAAAGCCTTGCCCCTGATATAGTTCAACCTCTGTTCTACCCCAACAGGTAAAAATAAACTTTCTCCTTTCGAGATCATCACTGGGTGACTGATGTGTTTAGATGAAGGACTTGATCAGCCAACCCTCTTACAAGGGGATCTTCTTCACTATTGTAAAGAACTGTCAAATCTCTTACAAGCCAGTATTAACTTGATAAGATTTCTTTAACAGTGTGCTCCCAGGAGATGAAGAACACCCACATGATTTAAAGCCTGGCAACTTTGTATACTAGAAAACACATCAATTAAAGAACTCCCTCCAGCCTCCTCCCTAGGTACTTTTAACTAACCTGTGTGCAACCAAATTACAAGGCATTGATTCACAGATACATGTTTCTCATCTGAAAAAGGCTCCAGATACTACTTCTAAATGGATTGCTGAACCTGTCAGCGAGACGAGATTGAAACCAACCAGAACCAGAGCACCCCCTCGTGGCCAAGAAGCAGACGACATCTGAAGTAGACAGCTCACCCAAGACGCAGCATCAGGCCTGTACCCTTCCCAAATAAGTTTTGCCTAGCTATCTTGCCTATTCTTTTCTTTATACTATTGTGGCTTACATGGAAAAACAGTGCTATATAGTACAGTTCTCACAGTCTTTGGCTTCGGCTGGAAATTTAACCGAATGCTGGATATGCCACTTCCTTCCCTCTGGGTCGTTTTTCTGGGAGTAATGATCCCTTGGTTATTCCCATTACTAATTTTTCCTCATACCCAAGTATAAGGTTACCTTCAAATCCAAACCACCTAATTTCAGTTATTGAGTAAGGTTGGTTCCTTCCACCTCTGCAGCTCCCTGTTTTTTTTCTTGACTAAGCCTACATTTAGTCCTCTTCTCACGTCCTCAGATAAAGAAAATGACCCTGGCATCTACCCCTGTCAAGGCTTCAGTCACGACACCACTTGGTCAGGATATTGTGAAAACTGAACTATTTTTCCCAGCCTATGTCCCTCCCATATTTAACATCTAAGTGTTTCAACCGGACTAATAAAGATCAAGACACTCCATTATGTACAAAGATGTAAGACAAGAAAAACATATTCTCAAGGGTCACTCACACCTCTGCCTATTTGTAATTATACCAAAGAGACACTCACTTTGCCTCTTTCTGATCCATGGTTTCAAAATCTAACCACCTCATTACCTGTAAATGCCTCTATAAAGCTTACAGAATCTACTGGAATTTTACATGCTCCCTCTGGATATATCTTTGTTTGTGGACACAGGGGACAGGCATGGGCTTTCCCCTGTCTAGATTCCTGGCATATGGGAGGCACCTGTTTGGTTGGGTATTTAACCACACCATTTGTAATTTTACCATTTGATCCTTATTTTGCCTCTAGATCTCGGGAAAAAAAGGGCTCTGTCTATTGTAGATGATTTTCCTGATGACAATCCTGCCGACTATGAAGAACAGCTGCTTTCACTAGCAAGGGTGTGATTTACCAGAAGGAGTTAACCCTAGTCAAGGGGCCAGGTTAGGAGAGTATTGGGATCCTGGGTGGGGATCAGTACAGCCTGGAATGAATACATGACAAGAAACCTCTCCCAGACTATGAGTAGGATAGCTCGGTCTACAGCCTGAGCCATCTAAGCCCAACAAAAATCTTTAGTTTCTCTGGCCCAGGTCATTCTGGATAATAAAATAGCTTTAGATTATTTGCTAGCTGCTCAAGGAGGAATATGTATTGTGGCTAACACCTCCTGTTGTACTTGGATCAATACTTCCGCTCAGGTAGAACTAGAAACTTCTAAAATTTTAAAATTAGCCAAATCCTTAAAAGGTCAACCCGTTCCTGGATCCCTTAATTGGTTTAATTTCCCGTTTTCCGACCTGTTCAGTTGGTTACCTGCTGGTTTGGGTTCACTACTGTGCTCAGGTGTTCAGGTTGTCATAATAATAATAATTATATACATGGGATTATGGATTATAATTAAAATAATAATGATGTGTATCTCACACTGCTTACATACCACACCTGCTAGAGTTATGCTAATGCAACAATTTGCTATGCTTAATTTATATATCCCGATGTATAATGAGATTCCTTCCTCCTTGAGAAACTGAATAGAGGATTTGTCATAATTGGCTCTGATGCTTCTGACATAAGCAGAGAGTAAGTTAAGTCCCACCACGGGGACTAGCTGCCACTTTGACCTCAAAAATGGGACAATTAATCTAATTAAGCCCCATATTCGATCATCTGCACTGCCTATAGACAGGCATCAATCAAAAGGGGTAAATATTAAATGTTATTAAAAAAACTGGACTCTTGCCAACTGAGGCCTAAATTCTTTCCTGTTGACCCCACATCAGTTTTTCAGGAGAAATGGAAACTTGAGTAATGTATATGTAACCAGTAATCCTTAACTTGTGACATTTTGTTTTGCAACTGACCTTTTACCAATGCTCCTATTATGCCGATTATAAGATAAAGACAAAGACAGACTGACGCCAGTGGTCAGACCACCAGACCATGTCTGCAGACCCTATTTTTCGTCAATGGTTACTACAGAATTTGGACTAAAGCCAACATCCTGCAGTTTCACCCTATATAAACTTTTCCCTACTCTTCCCCTTCAGACCACCCACTCAAGACCTCCTTGAGTCAGTGCTTCCCCAGCCTGCAGACTGTAACTGGATGAAATAAACTTCAACTTTCCTTGGACCTCTGACTGTTAGTGTTTTCTTCCAGGTTAACTCACTTAAATAAATAAATAATTACCCATTGTTTTGTGTACTGAGAAGAAAACAAACAGAATGCAAGCATAAAGAAAAGCAGAAGAGGGGAGACCTATTTTTGATAAGGTGGTCAGGGCAGTCTTTTCTAAGGAGGTGAAATTTAAGCTGAAACCTGAAGGATGAAAAGGGATCAGCTTTGTGAAGAAAAAAGGGGAGAATATCCAGGTAGCGGAAAAAACACATGCAAGAGACCTGAGGTAGGAAAGAGCCTTGCATACTTTAGAGTGTAGAAATGACAATGTAGAATAAAACATGACAGCATACCCGTAGGCCAACCTTATAGACCCAAAATAAAAATCACAAAAGAGCTACAGTTTAGTCCTTAAAACCTCAGCCCAAATCCTACTTTCTGCCTCCTTTTCTTTCTGCTCGATTAAAAGGGCCAAGAGGAAATTTATCTCTTTCATATAGCCTAACAATGCTGGGTGCCTGAGAGCTCTGTTTTTAAAACAACACAAAACCACAAGACAAAAATTATCCAGACAGCAGTAAAATTCTAATGGGAATAAACCAGACATCAGTTAAGTCATGGAAAAATCTTAGTAGGCCAAGGTATTGTAACATCTTCTTGAAAAACTATAGATCTTAACTCAATACACCAAAACTTGGGCAATATAACCCCAACAAGCTCCAGCACGAACTCTGAATAGTTTATTTCTTGGTGATCCTTCCTTATGCTCTACCAGCTTAGTGATGTAGAGATCTAGTCCTGGCCATTGGATGGAAGATCCTCATGCCCCTCCCCCTCAGAAATCACTCATTTCTTCCTCTCTCACACCATAAAAGACAATGGCCACCATTTATAAGAGAACATATATATAAAATACAGTTTTTCCAATAGGCAACAAGTGTTCCTGATAATACCCCAGGTTTCAGTGAGAGCCCTAAAAGGGCTAATCTTAGGTCAGGATAGGTTTTAAACACTACGAAATAAAACAAGAATCTGATTTTTGCTCAGCCTTACTGCTCCTAGCTCAGTAGGTGCCTATAATCCTGTCTAAATTTCACTGCTCATAATCTATGGTATCTCTACCTGTCTTCTGCTAGAAGCCTCTCTCTGGTGCTTGGGTGGAAGATGCTGATGGCCTTCCAGAAGCAAATCCTCTCGCCATCTTTCAGCTGTTCCAACAGATGGCTGCTGCCTGAAGTATAAGCTCTAAAAGATACAAAAGCACACAATAAATTGTGTGAGCAGTGACATAATGGTAGTGAAAATACTACAGGCTGCAGTGACAGCCCTGAGGTAATCTAAATAGGTAAGAATAGTCTGATACATTATGGCACAAAAGTAGATATTATACTTCTTGCCACTACCATGGATCTTAACTATATCCACAAAGCAATTACAAGTTTTCATCTGTAAAACAAGGATAATAATAGTATCTATCTCCCAGGATTATTGTGAGAATTAAATGAGACAACAGATACAAAGTTCCAGAACCATTTTGGCTATGGTAAGTGCTTAATGAATGTAAGTTGTTATTCATAATAATATTAATAATATTATTGATAGTATTAATAAGAGATAATACTATCATCATCATCATTATTATTGTTAGTAGCACAGCTCTGGCAAGCCCAGATCAAACTCGAACTAATTTACTTTCTGTTGCTTACTCTTTACTCTGTTCTACCTGCTCTCTGGCAAAGTCTGGATCCTGAATTTCATGTAAAACATATTCACGGCATTCTGGAAGTAACTCCTTTCTCCATCTCTCATCTGTCATTTTATGAGAGGCCTGCTCATGGTTTCTGTGCTAAAAGACAACATAAACATTGAACATCAATTGCCCAAGCAGAAGCATCATGCCAGGGCAATAGTAAAAGCTTCAGTAAAGAAGCCGGAAGTAGTCTCAATAGGTCAGAATGGTGTGATACATCACAGAACAAAAGGACATTATATCTTTGCCCATTATTATTGACCTTAACACTAAACCCCTGAAGCAGTTACTACAGTGCCCTGTCAACCTTGAGCCAAAACCTAAGCAATTTACTCTCTGCTACTTAATCCTCCCAATATCCTGCTCTACTTATTCTCTGGGAGAGGCTAGGTCTTAAATACTGGGTCAAACATACCAATGGCACTCCAGAAGCAATTCCTCTTTCAATCCCCCATTTCTCAAAAGATGAGCGTTGCTTGATAAACTTGTTCTAAAGGAAGAACAAAATACAAAACTAATTATCTAAGCAGAAATGATGGGATAGTGACAATAATGTAGACTTTAGTGACAACCCCAGTATGATACTAGGGGAGGATAACATAACACAGGGGGTGTGTGTGCACACGCACGTGTGTCTAATATGAAATTTCCAAATATACAACAAAGTAGAATAAAAAATAGTATAATAAATCCCAAGATACTCATAACCCAGCTCCAACAATTAGCAAAATTTTGTTTTTTCATCTGTTTCTTCTCCCACTTTTTTCCTGGAGTATTTTAAAGCAAATCTCAGATTATTCTGGCACTTTTTTTTTTTCGCATGGGGCAATTCTTTATTCAACAATACATCTGAAAGAAGATAAGGCAACAAGGCATTATTTTTATAATGTTACTAGCATTTTCCCAAGGTAAAGCCAACAAGCTGGTGTCATTTCCACAAGTATTCCTATTTGGTGTTCCCAATAACTCCATGCACGAACATAAGGGTGGTGAAGTTCAGGAAGTTTTAAGGCGGCAAACAGCTTGTTTTGTCCTTCATCATAATTGGTTTGCAAACTGGATGCCTGGTTTTATTGTACTGCTTTCAGCTGACCAAAAATATAATCCCATCAGTATTTACAAGACTAAATGTATAAGGCCAAATATGCTCAAGGACTTGAGTTTAAGAAGAACGATTTACTGTTAACCAATCAACATCATATAAAACCTGTCTCTGGTTTAACCCAAATGACAGAGGTATGCTTTCTCATCTGGACTCTTTAGAACTGGCACATTTTGAAATAACTGAAGACGTTATACTCTCAGCCTAACTCTAGAAGCCTTAATTCTATGTATCCTACATACAAGCTAGCATGACAAGCTTCAGCCCAAATCTTAAGTAATTTTGTCTCTGTCACTCTTTTAGAAAGTAGACAGTCCTCCCACTGTATTCTGCTCTACCTGTTCTCTAGAGGAGGCTTGGTCCTGGATTTTAGGTTGAACATACTGATGATGCTCCAGAGGCAATTCATCTCTCACTCCGTCTTCTCTCATAAAAGATGATGGTTGCTTAGGAAACGTGTTCTAAAGGAACAACAAAAACAGAAAACAAATTGTCTAACCAGGGCAAAATGCTAATCATAATACCGTAGGCTTCAGTAAGAACTCTAAGGAAATGATACCAGGTGAGGATATTCTGATACATCGTGATTTGCATGAGGATGTTACACTGTTAGCCCAACTCTGTAGACCTTAATTTTTAATCCCAAACCATGTACAGAATAGTCTGACAAACTCCCCAAATTTTAAGTAATATAGGATCTGCTACTTCTTCCTACATTGTTCATACAGGGGCAATATGCTTATGGTAATATTGTAGGCTTAAGCAAAAGTTGTAGCATAATCTTAGCAAATTAAAATAGTCTAGCTGATTCTACGATAAAAATGTGAATGTGATTTATCAGCCTTCTAAATGACAGAACTAATTGGATTGGTACAGTTCACTAGACCAAGGTCTTTTGCACCTGATTCTACACTACATATTACCAGTTGTTGAGAATGTATAAAATCCAGTTACTTTATTTCCTATCTCTTTATTTATTTATTTATTTATTTATTTATTTATTTATTTGCTGAGGAAGATTCACCCTGAGCCAACATCTGTTGCCAATCTTCCTCCTTTTTTGCTTGAAGAAGATTAGCCCTGAGCTAACATCCATGCCAATCTTCTTCTATTTTGTATATGGGTTGCCACCACAGCATGGCTGACAAGCGGTGTAGGTCCGCACCCGGGATCCAAACCTACAAACCCGGGCTGCCGAAGCAGAGCATGCTAAACTTAACCACAACACCATAGGGCCAGCCCCCTATCTCTTTTTATTCTGCTCTACCTGATCTCTGATGAAGGCCTGGTCCTGGAGTTTAGGAGGCAGATACTGATAACCTGCCAGAGAAAAGTCTTCTCTCCCTTTCTCATTTGTCATATCAGAATATGGCTCCTTGAAGTGTACTTTCTAAAAGAGAAAAAACCACAAACTGTAAATCATCCAGTAGGAGTAATATCATAGCAATAATATTCCAGACTTCGTTGAGAGCCTTACGGTAATTTTTGTGTGTGTGTGTGGGGAAGATTAGCCCTGAGCTAACACCTGTTGCCAATCCTCCTCTTTTTTGCTGAGGAAGATTGGCCCTGGGCTAACATCTGTGTCCATCTTCCTCTACTTTATGTGGGATGCCTGCTACAGTGTGGCTCGATGAGCAGTGTGTAGGTCCACACCCAGGATCCGAACCTACGAACCCCAGGCCGCCAGAAGCAGAGCACACGAACTTAACCACTATGCCACCAGGCTGGCCCGTTACAGTAATTTTTTTAACTCAGAATAATGTGAAATATTATAGAATAAAACAGAAAACCATATTTTTTGTCAGTTCTAAAGTCTAGCTGAAAAAAAAAATAAAGTCTAGCTGAGAATAATCTTTGCAAGCTCCAAACTAAACCTTAAACAATTAATTTCTACTGGTCTCTCTCCTTTTTCTGTTCTACCTTGCCCCTGATGGAGGCCTGATCTTGATGCCTGTGTAGAAGATCCTGATGGACATCCAGAGGAAACGCCTCTCTCCCTCTCCTACCTATCAAAATTGATGCTGGCTGCTTCAAATTTGCTTTCTAAAAAAGAACAAACACAAAATATCAATTGTTCAGTTAAGAAAAACAGATTAACCAATAATACTTTAGGCTGTAGTGAGACTTCTGGAGTTAACTGAGGTCAGAGTATAATTGTACATCTTATGGAATAAAACAAAACATTATATTCTATTCCACATAAGCCCAGCCACAACTCTAAGTAATTTACTTCCTGTTTATCCCTTTCTTCTTCCTTTTGGTCTAACTGATCTCTGGTGGAGGGCTGGCCTTGGAGCCCGGATAAAAGATACTGTTGGACACTTGTGAGGCACTCCTTTCTCCATCTTTCAGCTGTGAAAGCAGATGATGGCTGCCAGAAATAGTTTTCCTAATGAAGAAGGTTAAATAAAAAGTAAATTGTCCAGATAGGGGTAATATGCTGCTGATACTACTATAACACTTAATGAGAACCCTGCAGTTTTGAGAAATCAATCAAGAGACTATTTTTTCAAACTATGGGCCTCCAAATCAGCTGCAATTTAGTCCTTGTAAATTCCACTCCAAACATTAAGTAGCTTATTTCTTCTTGTTATATCTCCTTTCCACTCTATTTTACCTGATCTCTGGATAGAAAACCCTGGTCTTTGGGTAGAAAATCTTGGTCCTGACATGTAGGCAGAATATTCTGGTCTTCGGGGAGAACACGCTGATCGCTGGGGAGAACACACTGGTCTTTGGGTAGAAAATGCTGGTCTTGATATTTGGATAGAATATTATCTTCGGAGAGAATACGCTGGTTTTTGGGTAGAAAATCCTGATGCTGGTCTTTCAGCAGAACATCTTGGTCCTGACATTTGGGTTGAATATTCTGGTCTTTGGGGAGAACATGTTGGTCTTTGGGTAGAAAAGCCTGGTCTTGACATGTGGGTAGAATATTCTGGTCTTTGGGAATAAAATCCTGGTCTTTACATAGAAAATGCTGGTCCTGACATTTGGGTAGAATATTCTGGTCTTTGGGGAGAAAAGCCCGATTTCGGGGTTGAAAATCCTGGACTTCCAATGCAATACTCCGATCTTCTGGTTCAATACTCTGGGCTTCCAGCATAATACTCTGAGTTTCTGTCTTAACAACCTGGGCTTCAGGCTCAATGGCCTGGGCTTTGGGCTCAATGGCTTGGGCTTCCAACTCAATAGACTGGGTATCTGGCTCAATACTCTGGGCTTCCAGCTCAATACTCTGGGTTCCAGTCAAATCACCCTGGGTTTCCAGCAGATCACCTTGGGCTTCTGGAAGATAATCCTGGGTTTCTGGCAGAATATCCTGAATGCCCCGAAGATGCAACTGCTTTAGCTCTTCCTCTTCCATCACAGCAAATAATGGATTTTTGAATTGTACTTTCTAAAAGTGAACATAAACATCAAATACAGAATGCCACGTAGTAGCAACGCTCTAGATTTTCCACAAGATTCCTAAAATAATCTTAAAAGGATATGGTAGTCAGACAAATTACTAAAATAAAATATGAAATTATAGTCTTTGATCAACTTAATAGAACCTAAATCTACAATCCCACACCAGTACAACAGTACTGGCATCCCTAGTCCAAATCATAATTAGTTTAATTTCTATTATACTATCTCCTTTTACTCTGCTTTACCTGAACTCTGATGAAAGGTTTGTCCTTGTCTTCAGAAAGGAGATCCTGCTGGTCTCCCCAAAACAAATTCTCTCTCCCTTTCTCATCTATCATAAGAGATGAAGATTCCTCAGAGTCAGGTTCCTAAAGAACACACAAATAAAAATGAAAAAACAAAAACAAAAAACCAAATGTATCTATTACAGGTAGAAACAATGTGATTGCAATAAAATCCTAGGCTTCAGCACACTACTAATATAATTTTAGTAGTTCAGTACAGTCAAATATTATAAAAGCAGGACATTACGAAAGAAGTGCAAGACTGCACACTGAAAACTATAAAACATTGTTGAAAGACATTAAAGAAGATCTAAATAAATGGAAAGACATCACATGTTCATGGATCTCAGAAGACGATATTGTTAAGAGAGCAATAAACCCTCATATTACAGTCAATTGATTTTCAACAAGGGTGCCAGGACAATTCAATGAAGAAAGAATCATTTTTTCAGCAAATAGTGTTGGGACAAGTGGACATCCACATGCAAAACAATTAGGTTAGAACACTTCCTCACACCATGTATAAAAATTAACTCAAAATGGATCACAGACCTAAACTGAAGAGCTAAAATTATAAACTTCTTAGAACACCACAAAGAGGAAATCTTCATGACCTTACATTAAGCAATGGTTTATTAGATACTACACGAAGAGCACAAGCAACAGAAGAAAAAATAGATAAATTGGACTACACCAAAATTAAAGATTTTGTGCTGCAAATGATAGCATTAAGAAAGTGAAATGACATCCCATAGAATGGGAGAATATATTTGCAAATCATATATCTGATAAGCGACTTGTATCCAGAATATACAAAGAACTCCTACAACTCAATAATAAAAAAACAAATAACCCAATTAAAAAATGGGCATCACATTTGAATAGACATTTTCTCCACAAGAAATATATGAAAGGGCAATAAGAACACGAAAAAATATTCAAGAGCATTAATTATCAGGAAAACACAAATCAAAAGTACAGCAAGATACCACTTCACATCTACTAGGATAGCTATAATCAAAAAGATGCACAATAACAAGTATTGGAGAGGATGTAAAGAAACTAAAACCCTCATATATTGCTGATGAAGAGCTCTTTTGCCAAGCAAAAGAGCTTGGCAGTTCCTCAAAATATTAAAAACAGAGTTACCATATGACCCAGGAATTCCACTACTAGAGAAATGAATGTCCACACAAAAACATGACACAACTGCTCATAGCACAATTATTTGTAAAAGCCAAGAAGTGGAAACAACCCAAATATCCACCAACTGACAAATGGATATACCAGATGTGATATGGCCATATAATGGAATATTACTCAGCAGTAAAAAGGAATGAAGTAATGATACATGCTACAATGTGGATGAACTCTGAAAACATGCAAAGTGAAAGAAGCCAGTGACAAAAGACCACATATTATATGATTCCATTTTAATGAAATGTCCAGAATAAGCAAATCTATAGAGACAAAAAGTAGATAGTGGTTGCTTAGGACCAGGGGTAGGGACAGGCAGGGAATGGGGAGTGAAAGCTAACAGGTACAGGGTTTCTTTTAGGGGTAAAGAACACGTTCTAAATTAGACTTTGGTGACAGTGGCACAACCCTATGAATACACTCAAAACCAGTCAACTGCACACTTTAAATGGGTGAATTGTGTGGTATGTGAATTATATCTCAATAAAACTGTTAAAAAAAAAACCAGGGGCCGGCCTGGTGGCGCAAGCGGTTGGGTGCGCGCGCTCTGCTGCGGCGGCCCGGGGTTCGCTGGTTCGGATCCCGGGCGCGCACCGACGCACTGCTTGGTAAGCCGTGCTGTGGCGGCGTCCCATATAAAGTGGAGGAGGATGGGCACCGATGTTGGCCCGGGGCCGTCTTCCTCAGCAAAACAAAAGAGGAGGATTGGCGGATGTTGGCTCAGGGCTGATCTCCTCACAAAAAAAAAAAAAAAAAAAAAAAAAACCAATACTAGACATTACAATCTTAACCCTTAAGCCCATTCTTAATAAGCTGAGGATAGTTCTAACAAGCCTTTATTTTTTTCCCCTCTACTCTGTATTTCCCTACCCAATTTTCTATAAATTTCTGGTAATGTACAGTATTTAAAAGATAAAGGGTAATTCTCCTCTTGTTCCTATATTTACCCTGAAGAATGCTGGTTTCCTACAATGTGCTTTCTGGAAAAAAAAAGAAAAATCAATACAAATATAAATGGTCTAGAGAAAGCAATATGCTCACAATACTAAGTTGAGTTTTTGTGAAAGATCTGAAGTGATCTTAGCAGGTTATGGTAGTCTAATATAGAAGAAAGGGAAACAAATACGTGTTCTACTTCAAATGTACAAAGAAATCACTCCCATATCAAACATATGGAGTGAAATAGGCTAGTAGGAGACTATATTAACTTCATAAATGACAATTTGCCCCTCTCCCAGCCAGTAAGAATTTAAGAAGGTTTATGATTTTGTCTTGGTGACCTGACAGCAGGCAAGTAAGTATATCTTCTATTTGTATCTCCAAATCTGGAACAACAATAACAACCAGACAGATTCCAGTGTCAGTAAAAATAAGTCTAACAACGAAATGAAACCAGAGTTCAAGTGGGTTATAGATTGTTCTCCTTTCTGATCAGCAGATTCCCACTTCATACAACCGAGGAGGTAGAAAACTTCAGATTTGAGGGAAAGACTACATACTTGATATAAATTATAAGAAAAATTTCACAGATCATTCTGAATTATACAGAGTTTAAAGAAACGCCTGAAAAATACACATGCACTCTTTGGAAGCAAGCAGCCAGCCTGAATTCATCATCATCATCATCATAACAATAATAAATTACACTCAAATGGCATCTCTGACGTGTAAAACTGGTTTCTACAAGGATGTTATCTCAGACTTAATTCTCCTTCCTTCTATTGGATTTTTATTTCAGTCGGACCTGGGAACAGTACTCTTTCTGGAAAAACATCAGTTGAAAGGTTTGAACATGTTCCACACAATACAAAGTCTCCAGGATCTGCTAACCCTTTTTTTTTCTGGTTTATTAGAATGTGTCTAATCACCTCATTCTAACAATACCCTGAGGTCAGTCTAATGGCCCGAACTATAGTACTGCCAAATCCATGGTAGGTATGAAAACTGTCAAGATACCAAAACTGTCAAGATACCAACTGTCAAAAGAAGAATGTAAGTACAAAAGAAACTCTACCTTGAGAGTCACAACAAGGCAATGCCAGAAAAAGGTAACCATACTAAATGCATCTAGGATGGAATGCCATATGTGGACATATACCAATGCCCACTTGTTTTTTTTATACTTAACTATAAATTTCTCAATTATCACTGAAGAGGGAGACATTAAGTTTAGTATTCTACCAACAGCAAACATGTAAGACACAAATGTTTTTGATTGTTGTGTTGAGATACTTAAGGAAAAAATACAAAAATACAACATATATATATAATTTAGGAAAATGTAAAAGAATACCAATAAGGAAGCAAAACTGAGAAAGAACTAAATAAGAGACAGAGTTGATGACGGCAAAAATTAAATAAATAAATAATAGAGTGAAAAAGACTAATGGTCTATTCTACTGCATGCTGCCTATCAAAAATTGAAATTAATGTCAAAATTAGGTAAACACAGGAAAATATATGAGTTTAGCATCCAAATTTGTGAACACTGAAATAAGTAGGCAGCAAAACAGTGTCATTTTACAAATATGTCTTAAAAGTCGTTTTAAGTCTAGCTCCACATTTAGGTTCCAATTTTCCACTCTAACCTTATATTTTGAATCAAAAGAATTTCTTTCTAAAAAATAATGGCATTGATTTTTTCCTGATTAGAAAGTAAAATATATACATTATGTAAACATTTTTAAAGTAAAGAAAACCAAAAGAAGAAAATTAAAATCACCTGTACTAACACTAACCGGAAATCGTCAGTATTAACCGCTTGGTCCATTTCTTTCCGGGCTTTTGTCTATGCACATAACATTCTCTCCTTACCTCTTTATTTTGCTTCACTTTTTCACAGCACTTATCATTTGAAATTATATTCTATATTTACTGGCTTGTTTATTATATGCTTCCCTACAGCACAGAAACTCCTTGAGAGATCTTTGTCTATCTTTTCACCACTGTAAGTACTGCTTCTAGAACAATGCTTGACAACTGCAGACATTCCATAACACTTGTTGAATTTTTTTAATTGAGATTACATTATACATAATTCTGTATCCTACTTTTTTCACTAAACTTTATATCACAGACACTTTCTCTTGTCTTCAGATATTCTTTGAAAGCATGATATTTTTTAGAATGGATTTATCAATTTCTTAACCATTCCCTACTATTGGATATTTAAGGTTATTTCAATTATTTTACAGTTCTAAATAATTTTGAGATGTAAATAAATCTTAATCTGTATTTTTTATCTGTGTTTTTAAAAACAATTTATTAGAAATTAATTTACCTCTTGCGTGGGAAAGCTTTTCCTTCTACCATCTGGAAACACTGATGCATTTTTTTTACTCACAATTTTAAAGGATGCCAACTGGTGACGTGCCTGCTTCGTGGTTTGACTAAGCTGCCAGGGAAAGTGGGAAAAAAAAACAAACAAAAACAGGCTAAAGTCTTAATACCAAATTCACTAAGTGTTCCAACAGGAAAACAGGCCCTTATTATTAAAAAATGCCAGACCCAAGACAAGAGGATTACTTACAAAGGAGACATTGATCTGATAGTGTTTTTACAACATTATTTTCATTATTCTAAGAGACTGCATTTCATAACTTGATTTAAGTGCTGTTACTCAAATCATTTTTAATAATGTATGCTTTATATTAATTATGTACACAAAAATATCAGAACCTAAAAGTTTGAATTAATACACTTGGAAATTATTGAGCAGACACATTCCTTACCTTCCATCCATCTTCTCAATAAGGAGTTATTTCTTCAACTGGTCCTTGCATGCCTAATCACTTTTATCACTCTTCGCTGGAAGACTCTATTCCTAGTCCCCCCTAAAATCCTTTTTCCCATTTATACGAATCCCTTATTCACTCCTAACATTTGAAGACTGTAGCTATTCAAAGTCTTTTCTCAACTCTCCATTTGTCCCAGAAGCATTCCCAAGTTAACCTAGAACACAAACTCAAACATCTCAACAGAACCAATTTGTTTCAAGTACTATAAGTAGCAGCTGATAACGAGCATTAGTATTAAATACGTTGACTTTGTGTTCATTCCTTATCTATCCCTAGTAATTTCAGTACGCACCTATTTTGATTTCTTTTTCAGAGAAGCACAGCCTATTTTATATTTCAAAAATCTGCATAGAAAGTTCCTTCAAGGAAAATACAGAAATGAATAAAGTATCATTTTTAGGCTGACCACTACATCTTCTGGAAGAAACATATCCCTACAACTCAGCGAAATTCTGGCAAAGCCAGGACCAGTTCTAATCTATCCAGTGAAAATTTAACAACATCAATTCTCCCTTGAAGGGAAATCATGC
Source organism: Diceros bicornis minor (assembly GCF_020826845.1). Lineage (NCBI taxonomy): Eukaryota > Metazoa > Chordata > Mammalia > Perissodactyla > Rhinocerotidae > Diceros > Diceros bicornis. The sequence goes on from NC_080746.1 coordinate 11,061,434, forward strand.
TTATAATTTATAGATATAAATAAATATTTTATGATTTTTACTAATAGTGACCTAGAGATAAAAACACACTCTCTCTCTACAACTCGCCCAGTTTCCTTACAGCATATCACTTCTCTTTTGTCCTTGCTTCTAGAAGGTGTATACTTCTAGCCAGAGAAATCAGCTTGAAACATTACTCCTTCTTCCAGTAACAGGAGGATTTCTAAATTTGGTTAGCTGCAGAGTGGCTACAGGGGTCAAGACAGAGTTAATCACAATGCAATAAGAGATATATGTGCAGTTGAGGCTGTGAAAAAAAAAATACAGAGCGGGGCCGGCCCGGTGGTGCAGTGGTTAAGTGCACACGCTCCGCTGTGGTGGCCTGGGGTTCGCAGGTTCAGATCCTGAGCGCACACCAATGCACCACTTGTTAAGCCATGCTGTGGCGGCGTCCCATATAAAGTAGAGGAGGCTAGGCACGGATGTTAGGCCAGGGCCAATCTTCCTCAAGAAAAAAGGGGAGGATTAGCATCAGATGTTAGCTCAGGGCTAGTCCTCCTCACAAAAAAAACTACAGAGCTATGAATATGCCTGCTTTTACTCATTGCCAAGTATGGTAAACACTATTGGCCTGCACCATGTGACCAAGGATTCAAAATCTGTTGTAACAGATTTAAAATAAGGGTACATAATCTTCATTTCCCATCAAGTCCAAACCTCTATTGAAGTCATAGATTGTTTTAGCCCCCTTAAGAAGGATATTTCAACTGGTCCAGCAGTTGGAATATACATTATATTCATTCTATTTCTCTGTCATTACCATAACCCTTCACCAAACCTCAACCCAAAGGCCCTTTCAGTGACCTGCTATGAGGACTGTAGTGGATTGAACAATGGCCACCCAAAGATACCAGGTCCTAATCCCTGAAATCTGTAAATTCTACTTTATAAGGAAAAAGGGCACTTGCAGATATGATTAAGTTAAGGATCCTGAGACGAGGAGACAATCCTGGATTATCCACGTGGGTCCTAAATGCCATCACAAGTAGAAAGCTGGGATAACCCATGCTAGAAAAGAAATAGTGTTGAACTTAATTGTCCATAGATAAATAGAAAGTTATTATATGGTGAGAATGAAACAATGATCAGTTGTTCTTCAATTCCCCACCAAAATGAAGTTATCAAGGGACATCATAGAAACTCAATCCCAAGAGATAAATATCAGTCCTAACAAAAAGCAGGGAGCTAGGCTAGTTCGATTTTATGTGACCACTTGAAATTTCTTCCAGTTCTATGATTCTAGTTTCTAACTCTAGGTGCCCAATCTTATCTGATATTAGAACAAGTAGGTAATATCAACTATTGTAAGTGGAAGATGAGGTGGGGTTGTAGCATAAGAGAAGTCCCAGCAAAATCACATTTGGAACACAGTATTGTGTTCAGCTGTGAGGGTCATATTTGAAAACAGCATTGAAAACTAAATAGCATTTGGAAAAAATCAACTAAGATTGTAATCTGGAAATTATGTTATATGAAAAATGACTAAAGGAATTAGGAACGTAGTAACCCCAAAAAAGAAAAATAGTGATAATTAAATACTTGAAGTGTTCTTAGAGATGACCACTGTATTTTATTCTCTGTTACTTCATAGTGCAAAACTAGGACCAATGGGTAAGTTATAAGGAGGAAGATTTTGACTTAATACATTGAAAAAATAGTTCTAATAATTTCAAGCCCCTAAAAATGAAATGAACAGTCTGAAAAAGTAATGAGTTGCCCAACAGTGGAAGTGTTCTAGCAGAAACTAGATGGCCATATGTATATATTAGAGATGTTATAAAAATATCTCTAATATATATACCTGGAAAACAGTATAGAGGTTCCTGAAAAAACTAAAAATAGAACTACCACATGATCCACCAATTCTACTGTTGAGTATTTATCCAAAGACAACAAAAATACTAATTTGAAAAGATATATGCACCCCCAGGTTCATTGCAGCTTTATTTACAATAGCCAAGATATGGAAACAACCTAAGTGTCCGTCGATAGATGAATGCATAAAGAAAATGTGGTATATACATATACACAACGGAATACTATTCAGCCTTAAAAACAGACTGAAATCTTGCCATTTGCAACAATGTGGATGGACCTCGAGGGCATTATGCTAAGTGAAATAAGTCAAAAAGAGAAAGAGAAATACTGTATGATCTCACTTATATGTGAAATCTAAAAAACAAAACAAACCAACAAACAAAAAACTAAGCTCAGAGATGCAGAGAACAGATTGGTGGTTGCCAGGGGGAATGGGGGGCATGGCGGGGAGGTGGGCAAAATGGGTGAAGGGGGTCAAAAGGTACACACTTCCAGCTATAAAATAAATAAATCATGGGAATGTAATGTACAGCATGGTGACTACAGTTAATAATACTGTACTGTATATTTAAAAGTTGCTTAGAGAGTAAATCTTAAAAGTCCTCATCACAAGGAAAAAAAAAAAACAAAATTTTTGTAACTATGCACAGTGACGGATGGTAATTAGACTTATTGTGGTGATCATTTTGCAATGTATACGAACATTGAAGCATTATGTTGTACACTTGAAACTAATATAACGTTTTAGGTCAATTATACCTCAATTAAAAAAAAATTCCTTAGAGAGAGATAGGTTAGATTAGATAATGTGTCTTCTAACATTTAATCAAAAATGTAAATAAATTCAAACATATTGGAAACTTTAAATATATTTAGAAGTAGACAGAATACTATAATGAACCCCATAACCATCAGCCAGCTTTAACATTATCACTCCTGGCCAATCTTGCTCCATCTATAACCCCCCACTTCACCTCACTCTTATATTATTTTGAAGCATATCCTAGACGTCAAATCATTTCATCCTTAAATACTTCAATATGTCAGATGAACTTTTAAAACTATTTCAACTCTAAGATTCTATGCTTCTATAGCTCCAAAACACAAGAAAATTGAAAAGTCCACTAACATTCAGAAAGTGAATCACCTTCACCATTTACTCAACCAGTTCTAGATAAACCAAGTGAGTTAGTGCTTGATCACTGTCTCATTGTCTAATTCTTAGTGACATCTAGTGGATAAAAACTACAACAGAAAAGCATCTATTGTCATGGCATTGTACGGGCAAAAGTTTAGAGGCTCAAAGTAGTTTGTCACTGAACATTCTTCAGTAGTTCTGTTATTTCCCTCTATAAACCACACTCATTACATATTCTAGGCTTTTAACTGTTCCTACTATCTCAAAATTCTCTTGAATTTACCAATTCAATCCAGCTTACCAATTTAAAATATACAGCTCAATTCCACCTCTTCCATGAATTCTTCCCCAACTATTTCCTTAGAATTTAAAAATTTTTGAACTCCCATATTTTATCACCAAATAAAGCAAATATCTCTATATTATTATCTAATAGATAGGGGGTCTATTAGCTTTGTATCTCTATTTGGAAATATAAACCCACAGAAGGTCCTATTAACATTTCATTAGTATCCCTACAACGTTTAATTTATTAAACACAGTATATTCAAATATCTGCGGACTGAAGAGTTCTACTCATGTATTATACAGATGAAGTAAAATCCTCACTACAGTGAGAATTATAGCTACAAGCACCATGCAGACAAGAACCATGTCTCTCTTAGTCAGTGTTCTATTCCTTTTACTTTATGTAGTACCTGGCTCAATAAACATTTGCTAAACAAATTGTTCAGTCTTAAAAAAGAAAACAAAAAAAGATTATAAAAATGATTACTATAAAGCAAACAATGACAAGAAAACGTCACAGTTCTGTCAACATAACACGTGCTTCTAAAGCTTTCTCTATTGATAGTAGCAGCACAATCAGATTTGCTTCATACTTATGACCAAGCATGTTAGCTTAGGCAGTCATACGACTTTTATTTTCATATAATCATCATTTTCCACATTTTTGCCCTCATCTCACTATCCCTAGGAATACATTTTTAAATGATAAGATGAAGAATAATTCCCAAAGTAGAGGTAAAGAATGTGATAGCAACTGGACAAAAGCTCAGGTACACTAAGAAGGGAGCAGATCGGATGGCATCAAGTGATTTGAGTGGATGAGTCTATTCATGGTGGTTAATTTTTAAATATCAGGTATATAAAATGTATCACTAAATAAAAGATACATTTTTCAAAAGACTCTGAATATGTTAATTGAGAGTTTACTCTATCATTACTTGATCTATAGATCTATTAATTGTGATAATCAGATTAAAGGTTAGAAAAAAAGAAAAATAGAGACAAAAATAATGACTGAAATACCCCATATATGTACTGAACCTCTTTGCAATACAGGTTAGGAATCACTTCTGTCCATATGCTACAAACTGATGGTAACTCATCCATAACATAGTTCCAGTATAAGTGGGAAAATCTATGTTCTTTGACCTAAAGCTCTTTCTAATAACTTTTGAACTCTAATACCTTGGCATCTTTCTTTAGATGATTCTAAAGTGTCCTATCAAAAATAAATAAGTATAAATTTAAAACATATATATAAATAAACATCATCCCACCATTCCCCACTTTACAAAGGTAAAAAAGGAGGTAATAAAAAGTGAAATTGAATGTGATACCTCCTAATCTCTACTCCATATCCTAGATATGTCATATATCTAAAAAAATCATAGACATAAAATAAAATGAATATGTACTTACAGCCTGGGCTTGTTGTTGGAATAATTCATTCTGATTCTCTCTGTCCTCTATTCCATCCCCAAGTATCTCAGAAGGGGGTAACCTAGCACTTCCAATAGCAGCATTCAAATTGTTTGGAAAAATGCTTGTTCTTTTAGGAGTTAAGTGTGCTGGATCTGAAGACTGCATGGCTATAGAGCTTTCTTTTTCTGCCTACACAAAGGAGGGAAGAGTGAGATTCTTCTGGTGAGATTCTACTCGAATCCAATGCAATCAAATAATGCCACTAAGCAGCCCAAAAGATTTTAAATCAGGACTAAGGGGAGGGAGGGGGAAGCTTTAGCTGGCAAAAGAACTAACATTTACCAGGTACCTACTATGTGCTAATAATTTACATTTTCTCATCTAATTCTCACAAGAATCTTATGAGACAAGTATCATATTCCCATTTCATAGGTGAAGAAACTACGGTCCAGAGAAGTTAAGTAATTAGCCAAAGGTCACATAGCTAGTAAAACAGCATAAGCTGGAATTCAAACCCAAGTCTGAATCCAAAACTCTGACACTGTTTTTAACTATTTAATGAAAGCAAAGAATGAGTCAGAACAACACAGAAATGAAACATGGTTTCTCTATGCCCTCTCTAGTAAATGAGATTATACAAAGCACAGAATCAAAAGAAAGTGATTCTGTTACTACCTAATAGTTTATCTCATAACACACGCACTTTCCATTCAGTCTTTACTCAGGCTAACTTTTGAACTTACTGCTTCATAAGACTTCTGAAGCTGTTGTTTTTTTCTCAGCCTAATTTGTTGATTTACTCGGCGTTTGACTTGTCTCTGAAAATGCTTCAAAGCTTCTTGTTTTTTTCTTAGCTGTTCCTTTAGTTCTTCTTCAATCATATATGCTGAAGTCTTCAAAGACAAAAGATAGAAAATGAACTTAAATGTCAGCAGTTTTGCCCATTAGGGCTCTGTTATAAACACAAAGCAGTCAGGAAATAATCCTGAAAAATAATTAAGTCTATAATCCAAAATTCCCAGTAGAGTAAGGAAATCACAGGAGTTCAGAGCCCATAATCTAGACATAGCTAGTGAGTACCAAAAACTTAAACCAAATGACAAACTAAAAATTGGGATTTGTGAGTACTCAAATCAAATCTTAATTTTTCATTGAACTGAGAACCAAAGGTGCCTTCATTAATTCTTAATGAATCAATTCATCAATTCAAATCTATCTTTTGTTACACATTTTCTAAAATGAGTAAAACAGTCCAGACACACCAGATTGCTCACCACTCACCAAATATGTCCTATTATAAAATGCCTTGATACTCAGAATTATGCTCCATTTTTAACCTAGCATGCTCTTCCTGTCATCTCCACCTGGTAAGGGCCTACTCAGTTTTCAAGATCATCTAATACCCACTTCCTAGTACCTTCCACGATCCTTTCTTCCTCTGCGCTCTCTTATGCTATGGTACCTCTCATTAACATTAATTGAGTACAGTATTTCTTGACTCTTCCATTATATTATGAACTCTTTGAGGGCAGGAAATGCATTTCATTCTCCTTTCTTTCCCCTATAGTATATAACACAGAGTCTTAAATATAAAGGTACTCAATATTTATGTAATGCTCAATTCTAAAACATATTCTAAACAATCTGGAACATTTTATCCCATTTGAGTATTTACTTCTTCTAAGTGCTTTGAATAACAATCATAGTCACCATAATAACAGCAGTCACCATCATTAAAGATCTATTACAAGACAAGCACTTTAACTACATTATATCACTGAAACCTCAAAACTACCTCCGATAGCAGGTATTCTAATTTTTAACGTTACAGATGAGGAAACTGGGGCTCAGAAAGATTAAATAATCTTTAGTATCCTCTAGCTGGCAAGTAGCAGAGCTAGAAGTTTCTCTGATTCCAACACATGCCCTATACCATACTGCTTTTCTCTTGACTACATTTCTCTTGAATAAGGAATCTTCAAACTAAATAAAATCATCATCACACCTCCTACCTACCCCTTCTTCTAACAGTGATTCCAAAATCTAATTCTGAAGGTGCTTCAAATTATTTCACAGGCTGTCAATAAATTCTCAAAATCAAGTGAATTTAAATTCCAATTAAAATTAAATTTTCCAAGAAATCTATCCCATAAACTATTCTACAAGAGTATGTACCACAGGAGTAGAGTGTACAAAACAAATATCAAAGAATAACGAGGTAAAGTAATTCCAAAGGAGAGATATATGTAGTAAAGCCTGAACTGACCCAAATTAACACAAGCTCCAGACAAGTTTAAGCCATTCTACCTCTTTCTTTGACTTCCATTGCCTCTGTCTGCCCCCTCTTTTACCCCAAAGCTGGGATTATCAAACATTTTATTGAAGTGTATGGTTGATTCCAAATTGTGGATTTCAATTGCAAACCAAAGATAAGAGTGTACCACATGTTAGAAACATATTTTTCTTAGCAACCACCACTGTGTAAGGCAACCGGAACCTGAGAACACTTGTCCCACGGGCTGTTAAGAGGTTCCTAGAGTCAAATAAATTTGGGAAATACTGGGTTCAACAAAAACAAATATTGCTTCAACTGTACAACTAATTTCTCATAGCCTTTTTGCAACCTATGGACTACCCAAGGGTGCAATATAGAATGAAGTGTTTCTCACATCAATCAAAGAATACATTTGGATTATTCGCATATGATGGAATTGATGCTTAGGTTATATAGTAGTTAGTCTCCAAAGATGATCTCCCTTTTTCCTCCCAGTGGATCAAGCCTCCCTGTATTTACGCTCCTGTGTAGTCAACTCCTACACTGAATAGTCTGGCTCTGTATATCCAACAGAATGAGGCAGAAGGGTTGGCTCCACGACTTCTGAAGCAAGGTAATAAAGCAATTTCCACCTAAGGCTATTGGAGTGCTCACTCTAGGGGAAGCCAGCCACCATATAAGAATTCTACCCTGAGACTACCATGCTGTGAGGAAGTCCAAGGTAGCCAAATAGAGAGGCAATGTAGAAAGAGAAAGATATCCAGCCAGCCCAAAGCCATTCTAGTCATCCTAGCCCAAGTGCCAGATTATGTGAGTGAGAAACCCTTTTGGATATTTCAGCCCAGCAGATGCCACATGAAGAAGAACCAAGAAACCCAACCAGCAGCCAGAATCCAGTCAAGTTGTCCCAGACATCTCCAGCTATTTGGGCCACCCTAGCCGAAGCCTCACACATCATGGAGCAGACAAGCCACTCCCACTGTGTCCTGCTCAAATTCCTGACACCAGTATTGTTTGCTTTATGCCACTAAATTCTAAGGTGTTTTGTTACACAACAACAGATAACCAGAATAAATTATAAAATAATGCAATAGCCATATATGCGGATAGGGTAGTAGCATCTTCTGATGCTAATTTAATTAACAGGGATGGGGCTCAGAAGCTACAGCATTTTTAGGAATCCTGATGTCTCCTTGAAATTTGGGGGACAAAAATGATTAGGACTTTCCCTTCAAAATAGACACGATCTTATAGTAAGCAAGCTTTTGAAGTAACTATTCAGCATCTATTCTGAGCTGACAAAGCTATCTATTAAATAAGAGTGGATTCTCCAGACTATACATGCTAAAACAATAAAGAGTTCTATTAGATGCTTGATCAAATTGCCTTTTACTGGTACTGATCAGAATTTTTTAAATGAGGGAAAAGAGACATGTTTATACATGTTCCAATAATTTAATATTTTGAGTTCATGTGTGGGAACATGACACTCGATATTTTTTAACATAGAAAAAGAAAATCTTGGTGGTTTTCAGGCATTTTGATGCTACTGACATTAGAAAGATGTCATAATTTGAGCAATTAAAAAGAGATGTCAATAACTTAAATGCCAAAATACCTTTGTACCAAATCTTCCTGATTCTTCTGGGATGTTTCCTGCATTTAGCCCTTTTCATTCCCACTTCAACCACCCCTTTTCAAGGCTTTCCCACTCCATTTCTTACCACTAAACAAGTCTTGATGCTATACTTCCTGCCTAAATTGTTAAATTACATCCTAATTTGTCTCCCAGGAGCAAATCTCTCCCTAACCTTTAAAAACTTTGAATCGATTAATCTAATCAAAACACTGTTTGATCATGAAATTCATCCGTAATATTAAACAATGAATCAAGTCAATCCCTTCTCCAAAATTTCCAGTGTTTCCCTACCACCCCTATTTTCCACAATCCTATCAATCACCCTACTAAACCTTCCACTCCAATCAATGTAACGTACCCTTAGAATCCTGAATATACCTTGCTTACTTCCTATTCTCCCCATTCTCCTTAATTAGAGAATCATCCCCTTCTCTTCGATTATCTGAATTCTTCATTAAACTTCCCTGGGTCACATCAACCCAAAGTCATATCTTTCTTCCTTGATTAAGTATCATAGTCTTCTAACTTAATCATATACTATCCAGGCCCTTAAAATCCTTTCTGGAAATAGGCAGAGTAGGAATAAATGAATGAATATGTACACACATACATACAAACATAAATAAAATGAATATACAACATTGCATTGTTATTTAACACTTACTTTAAATAAGTCTCATTTCTTCTCTGAGATCAAAGACCACAAAGGAAATGTACCTCATACTTTTCACCTCACGTTCAGCACCCTGTCTATACATTCAGAAGACCTTCACACATTTTGTGCATTCCATAAATATTTACTGAGTGCCTATATTTATTAGGCACTAAGATAAAAGTGGAGATATGATAATAAATAAGATTTTTTCCCCTGTGCTCTAGGAGCTCATGCTCCTTCAGGAAAGGTAGATATGTAAACTTACTACAAATATAATGTGGTGTGTACAGTGACGGATGATAATTAGTCTTTGGGTGGCAAACATGATGTCTACACAGAAATTGAAATATAATGATGTACACCTGAAATTATATAATGTTATAAACCAATGTTACATCAATAAAAAATAAAAATAAATTAATAATACTTTTTAAAAATAAATAAATAAAATGTGGTAAGTTCCACAATACAATTTGAACGAATAGCTAAAGGGCACAATTTAGTGAAAGACTATAAAGAGTCTTCTTACAAAATCGTCCTCATGTGTTAATTAGTACATCTGAGAATTATCAAGTAAACAGGCACACATGTAAACTTTGCAAATCTTTCCCTTCATCTGAAATGCTCCTCCCTACCACCTGTACTTACAGCATTTCCATTCTTTAAGGACCAACACAGACTATATTTCCTCATTCATTCATTCATTCAAATATTTCCTGAAGACCTACTATATGCCAGGACAAGAATGAACAAAATGTAAAGGTTCCTGTCCTCAAGGAATTTATAGTTAAGCTTTCTCAGAATCCAAGTCAGAATTAATCTCTTCCTCCTTTATTCTCTTACTGCATTTTGCCTGAATCTCCATTACCAAACTTATCAAAAACTTTAAGCAATCAATTAATGTTACATGAAATGGGCCAACTGTCATCCCTAGTACACTGTGGAATGTCTGAAAGATATAGACAGATATATATATAGATATATAAATACATATATATTGGTAAATACATATAAATATATATATAGATATATAAATACATATATATTGGTAAATACATATAAATATATATATATATTTCCTGTCCCATGTAGATTATGGTCTACACAGCAGGTGAGTAATAAATATTTGATTACGCCAACTAAAGCTGCAGAAAGTTTTGGCAAATACACGTTTGTTCCATAATCCTAATGCAAGAATATACCTATTTATGACAGAATAGAAACAGCATCCTCAGATTGCTCCTCTTTATCTAAATCAGAGAAGGCTAATAAAAAGAAAGATGAGGGAGGAACTCCACCTTACTTGGTCCAAACTGACACTCACATATGCTGGGATTTCCGAACTATGTGGCGAGGCAGGTTCCACCCACGCCCCAACTGGTACTATAGCCTGGTTCCTCTCAGCCAGCACTGCGAGCACGTCCTTGCTCTTCAGGGGGTCTAAAGCCAGGGGCAACCTTGTGGTATTTCCAGGCTTCTTGAGGGGGGCCACACTTCCCGGCATCTGTGACTCCTGGTTAGGAGAAAGGAAAAGCTTAAAATCTTCAAATGACCGCGTTAAAATCTCCGCCTCCTAACACACGAGCCACAGTCCCCTGAAAAGGAGAGGAGCCTTGGAGGAGGCAGTAGCCTGACAGGGAATCGAAGAACAAGGATTCTGGAGGGGAAAGAAGGAAAGAGGAAAGAAGAGAAGTGGGAAGAAATAAAGAGGGAAGGAAAGGTTTAAAGACTGCCTTCTGGAAGGAATGGGGAAGACGGGGGAGAGAAAAAGGATCTGATTGAGAGAACGAAGACTGTACCCAGCGGTGGCACAGCGCGGTGGAGAAGGGACCGTGGCAGGGGGCTGGGAGGATGAGGAGTGGGAACCTGGGTCTGAGGCAGAGTCCAAATAATCGGTATCCGGTTATGGGGGGAAGCGCTGAATGGCGGGGAGTCCCGGGCCAGCTAGAAGCCTGTTTCTGAGACCTCGAGGTCCCACTCCTGGTGAGACAGCCCGGGCCCAGCTCGCCACAAACTCAAACTACCCCCGATACCACAGTAACCGCCTCCAGTAAACGGCCACTTTCGGATGGGCCGCCCTACCCAGCTCCGCCTCGCCCCGCCCCTCCGTAGCCTTGTATCCGCCTTTTCCGGGCTTGCGTCACCTCCCGGCGACTGGAAGGCTGAGGGGCGGGGCTTCGAACTCCGGAGATTCGTCACTTCCGCTTTTTGTCTGGCTGATGGGGCGGGAATTGTGAAGGCGCGGGGAACCGGGCGGGAAGCGGAGGGGGCGCGGTGCTGCTGGCTAACGGGCGAGCAGAGGTGTGGCCTGCCGACCGCGCCGTGATAGTCCCAGCTCTGAAACCATCCCAGATCCTTCAGGAACAGGGATACGTGGGGCTGAAGAGCTGACTAGCCTGGATGCCAGCTGAGGGAAGCACGGGAAAAGGATGGAAGAAGGCGGGCCTGGCGGGGCTTCCTGGAGGAACAAACTAAGCCAACAATGAATCATACTGATCGTCTGTATACTTCATTACGTTTACGTGCTATTTCATACATATTCTTATATTTGAACATCACAGCCTCGTGAGTGGTCTCCCTTTCTGTTGGAAGCTCTGCTGTAATCCTGGGACACTTCATTATCCCTGTGAAATACTTATTCATTAGTTCATTTAACATAAAATTGAGCGCTTTTTATATATCAGTACTGTTCTAGGCACTGGAAATATATAGCAATGAACAATACAGACTAATATCCCTTGCTTATGGAATTCACAATATAATGAGGAGAAGTAACCAAATAAACATGAATAAGTAAATAAATGTGTCTGATGCTGATGAGTACTGTCGAGTAAAAGCAGAGAGAGGATAAAGAGTGTACTGGGGAGAGGGGAGATGAAATTTTACATAGGAATGACTAGAGAAGGTTTCACTGAGGTACTTTTGAGCAAAGACTCCAATGCAAAGTTCCATGAGATAGTGGAACCAGCTACTGTAATCTTCAACGGAGAGTTTTATAAAAAAAAAAAAAAAAGTATTCCAGGTAGAGGGAACAGCAGGTACAGTGAATCCAAGATAGGCACATAGCTGGCTGAGAAACAGAAGGAGGCTAGTGTGACTGGTACAGAGTGAGAGGGAGAGAGTTGAGATAGGAGATCAAAAGTCAGGGGGAAGGCAATCATATAGAACCTTGTAAGCCACAGAAAGGCATTGAGATGGGGGAGCCACTGAAGAGTTTTGAACAAAGGAATGTCATAACGTGACTTAGATTTATAAAAGATCATTCTGGATGTTGTATTGAGACATACAATGTGGCAAGGGTATAAGCAAGTAGACCAATTAGGAGGCTATTCCAATAATCCTAATAGAAGATTATGATGTCTTGGATCAGGGACGTAGTGGTAGAAATGGTGAGAAGTAGATGGATTCTGGATATATTTGGGAGGCAGGACTTTTAGGACCTGTTGAAGCTTGGATGTGGTTTGTGTGTGTGTGTGTGTGTGTGTGTGTGTGTGTGTGTGTGAGAGAGAGAGAGAGAGAGAGAGAGGGAGGGAGAAGAGTCAAGGAAAATTCTAGTGATTTCATCCTGAGCAACTGACAGGATGGAGTTGCCATTTACTGAGATGGGGAAAAAGGGGAAGGAGTAGGTTGGGAGGGGGAAGATCAAGAGTTCAGTTTGAGACAGATTAAGTTTTATTTATCTAACTGACATCCAAGAAAGTAGTATGATAAAAGTGTCTGGAGTTCACAGGAGTGTTCTGGTCTAGAAATATAGATTTGCAGGTTGCTAGCCTATAGATTTAAAGCCCTGAGACTAAATGAAATCATCAAGGGACTGACTTATAGACAGATAAGAAGTCCAAGGATTGAGCCCTGGGGTATTCCAACACTGAAGAGGCTGAGAAGAGGAGGGGAATGCAAAGGGATTGGGAAGGATCAGCCAGTAAGCTAAAGAAAACCAGGAGTGTGTGATACCTTGATAGCCAAGTGAAGAAAATGTTTCATTGAAAAGGACAGACCGTCCATGTTAAAGCCTGCTGATAAGTCAAATAAGATGAGGACTGAGAATTGACTATTGGATTTAGTAATGTGGAGGTCATTGATGACTTTTAAAAGAGCAGTGCTTTTGGAGTAGTTAGAGAGCAAAATCCTGCTTGAGGTAGACTTAAAAGAGAGGGGGAGGAGGAATTGGAATCAGCAATTTTAGACAATTCTTTCAATGGGTTTTGTTGTAAAGGGACACAGAAATGGGTAGCTGAAAGGAGAGGTAGAATCATAGGAGGGTTCTTTTCTTTAAGATTGCAGCACATGTTTTTTTGCTTGGGAATTATCCAGTAGACAGGAGAAAACTGACATGCAGGAGAGAGATGGGAGAATTTTTGCATCTATGTTCTTAAGTGGGCAAGATGGAATGGGATCTAGTGAACAAGTGGAGAGATTGGCCTTAGATATGAGGGATGGTTCACTATAACAATAACAGTGAAAATACAGTATATACTGGTAATTGGATAATATGGTGATGGGAGCTTGTGGAAGTTATCTTCTGATTGTTCTGTTTTCTCCATAAAATAGTATTGTAGCCAGCTTGTGTGGCCTCTGATGATCCCTACCTCTTGGTATGCACACCCTCGTATAGTCCCCTTTCACACTGTACCAGGGTTGGTCTGTGTGACCAATAGAATATGGCAGAAGTGATGGTATGTCACTTCAGATATTAGGTTATAAGAGATACTGTTTTCTTGCTCTCGCTCTCATTCTGTCGCTCTCTCACTCTTGCTCTTATTCTCACTCTCTTTCAGATCAACTTGCTCTGAGGGAAGCCATTTATGTCACGAGCAGCCCTATAAAAAGGCCCACATGGCAAGGTACTGAAGGCTCCTGCCAACAACCCTGTGAATGATCTTGAAAGTGGATCCTCCAGCCCCAATGAAGTCTTCAGACACTGTAGTCTTGACCAACAACTTCACTGCAACCTCATAAGAGACCTTGAGCCAGACTATCCAGCTAGAAACTGTCAATAATGATTGTTGTTTTAAGGTGCTAAATTTTGGGGTAATTTGTTACACAAAAACAAATAACAATACAAATAGGAAGCAAGTTCATCAATTAATAAAATAGAGGAAGAGATGTTAGAGGTTTGAGGAAGGAAGATAAGGTATAAAATAGTTGCCCAAAAGAGTGGAAGTAAGAACTAGAGACATGTACAATTGCCAGATGGCCTTAAGGACTCATGTGAGGTTCATCATTATGAATTTAAAGGGAGACTAGTCAGCATGGTTGAGTGTTTTTCTTCAGTTGCATAATTATAGGCATAAGGTAGGGGGAAATTTTAATTTTAACCAGGGTTGACGTTTTACCAAAATATTACTATCAAGCAAGAAACGGGCAAGGGAGTTAAAGATTAGTGCAAGGGAGTAAATAAATGACTGACCATGGAATTTAAAATAGGTAATGTGGGAAGGGAGGACAAGAGGGAGGCAAGGGATGTTGTAAAGAAGGTAAGATCAAGAGACTGTAGGTTCCGGGGGGGGGGGGGGCCGGGTCTAAGGCTTATTAGAGCAGGATACTAGAAAGAATGCACTGAAAAGATAAGAGGTGGTGATCCGAGAGTGGGATGCTTGAAACAGAGTATGGAGGGGCTGCAGATATTGGTATTGACAAAGTCTCTGGTACGACCAAGGGAGGGAGTGCTGAGGTGGGTTAAAGAACAAAATCACAGGAGAAGAAGAGGTCATAGAAATGAGGGGCCAGAGCACTGGATGGATTATTCCTGAGGTTATTGAAATCACCAAAATATATGATAAGAACAGTGTTGGCGAGAGCCAGGAGCAACAATCTTTAAGGAATTTTGGGAAAAGATCTGGAGGTTGGTAGATGAGTATAACTTGGAAAGCAGTGAGTGGTATAGTCTAACAACGTTAGATTCAAAGCGAGGGTGAAGCTAAGAAAAAGGAGGGAAAATGGTTTATAAATAGTACTGAGAAACCAAGAGGCAAGGAGGAAGCCTATCCCACCTCCCCCCAGAGGGTGAGGAACAGAAAACAGCCACCACTTGAGAGGACCAGAGAGAGGTTGATTTGTACATCTCCACACACAGACACCCCAACGCTGAGCAGAAATGTTATTAGGTAGCTCCTTGCTCTCTTTAACCCTGTAGCTCAAGGTCTGTGCCTCCCATGAGCATCTGTGCCAGTGGTTCCATACGAATCCATACTCTCATTATGTCCAGAGAGCTCACCTCTTGGGCTCTATTCCCATTTTCTGACCTTATCACAAGGCTTATCTTCTATATTGCCAGAGTTAGTTTCTCAGCAAAGAAACTATTCGCTTAGAAATGTCTATCTTCTTCAGAAACTTAAAAGAATGGATGTTGCTGGCATCAGAGTCTTGAGGCTGTGTTCCAGAGAACTCCTCATCAGAGCTGGATAATCTCTGATGTGTGTGGCTGGGGGATCCCTGGCCATCTCTGCATGAAGCCCTGAGTCACTGGGTCCTTGGCACAGGTCCATTCTACACAGAACTGGTTGTTTGATGAGCACCAGGGGGCAATTTGCTTTTTGGTCACCACTATCCTTTTTATGGCCCACTGACCCACGCCTGTAACCAATTAGAAAACTTGGTCACCTGTCGGTCCTAAGGGCCTATACTAAGGACACCCTCTCTAGAGGTGGAAAACCACCTGCCTACTTCCATGCTCCTGGGATCTAGATGTTGAGAACTAAGCCTCAGGCAGCTGCGTCATACCCACTTTCACTCTCTCCCAAATTCAAGCAGGATTTCCCTGGGCTAACCAATGTTCTGGGCTATTTCCTGAAAGTAGACCATAGCACTGTCCTCTTTTGTTCTTCCTCCTCCTTATCCATCTCTCAAAATAACCTTTCTAACTGGAATAATTGGTGAGGGTCCTGCAGCTTGCCTATGCAGACCAGGTTTTTGCAGCAGCATTTCATTGTAAATGGCAGCAATAGCAGATTGCTCCAGTCAAGCCCAGTTTCAAGAGCCTCTGCTGTACCGATCTTTGCAAAAGCTTCTCTGATTTTATCACGGGTGCAGAAGTCTTTTCTCCTTTCTCTTGGTGGGTGATAAAAAAATTAACATAGGAGTCTCAGTGTCTCTCCAGAAACTCATCTAGGAAAGACACAGAGATTCACTTCCCAGATCCTCCTTCAAGGAAGGTCTCTTTGGCCCAGTTTTGAGGAGTGGTGTAGTCTTTTGGCAGTCAGCTCTTTCAGGGACTGCCTCAACCCCAGAGAGGTTCCTCACCCTCCCTTTGAGGAGCAGCCACATCCGGTGACTGATGGACGTGGGATGTAAAGGCCTGGCTGTTTCTGTCTAACTTAGAACAACTCTGATGGGCCATCATTTCAGCTTCAGGGCTCGTTGTGGGGTTGGCTGAGGCTGTCCAGCTTGCATCACAGCTCAGCTTCTCCCTCTGTCCACTCCTGCTTCCCTCCCCTCCCTTCCACAGGTATCAATCTCAAGCACACTTCCCGATAAACATCCTGAACATGAAACTCTGTCTCAGAGTTGGCTTCCTGGAGCACCCAACTACGGCACCCTGAGTGTTGCTAGGCTCAGAGACAGAGACATTGACAGCTATCAGGCCGTTAACTCCTAGCCTTGAAATCCATAGACTTATCATTTTTCTTTTCTTTTCCATCAACGAGACCTGCAACATTTCAAGAAGATGGTCAGCCAGCAATTTAAAGTCCCTCTTCCTGTTGACATTTTTGAGCCTCTGGGCTAAGCTCTCAAGGCTACCCCACCTCTAGACTTTCTAAATATGTGAGCCAATAAAGTTCTTTATTGCTAATGACAATTTGCATTAGGTTTTGTATTATTTGTAACATAGAGAGCCCTGAGTTGAGCAAGATAGAAGGAGTCAATTGGCAAAGCTAGGAGAATGAAGCAGACAAGCAGAAAGATTCAGAGTTACCTACAAAAGTTGGTTCCAGGAGCTGCCTCGGTGTTTGAGCTCTCCAAATCTAGATCCAGGCAATACGCCTCTACTCCAATGGTAACTTCACTGGAATATCTGTTCTTTGAAGCCAAAGAAGCTTCACTAAGATAGGAGACTTTGCCATAACATGAAGCTAGTTTTGGCCGAAATGATTTTATCTGTCTATAAATTGTTAGGCATATTACTCACCATACTTTTGACTTTTTTAGAAAATGTACTCCTAAAGTATAAAAATTCTAATCAGATACTTTAAAAATACATTGTAGGCTTTAAAAGCAGTTTCAAAAGAGGATTTCAAAAATATTTTATAGAATAAGTAGCAAGACACTCATACTTTGTGGTTTTTATAGTCTATACTTATATGTTTAAGGCATGTATTTAGGTGAATAAATTCTGCAGATAAATTTTATGCTGCTTTTAAAAATCTTATAAGGTAACTACTTTGGAGAAGTCAAGCCATTCATTTTTGTGTGGTCTGCTATAATTGTTATAATTATCCACTATTAATAGTCACATTTTCTATATCCCAAATCTCTAGGGACAGCATATTATAGTGCAGAGAACAGAGACTTTGAAAACAAACTTGAATTTATGTTCTGGCTCTGCAATTCACTGTTTGTGGTCAAGTCACATAATGTCTTTGTTTCTTCATCTGTAATATGGGGGAAAAATTGACCTTTTAGGATTTTTTTTGTGAAAATTAAGGTAATATATATGAAACGCAGGATGTATAATAGGTTTTCAATAATTGCTTGCTAATTTTTTTTCAGGAAGCAGGAAAGAAGTCATCTCTTCTACCTTTAGAAGATTCTGATTTGTCTGCACATGGTTAGGCACGTGGCCCAGCCTGGGATAGTATTCTATTTTCCTGGCTATAGTGATTGACCCAGAGCTGTGCATGTGACCTATGCTAGGCCAACCACAGTCCTTCACAAAGATTTTTTTTTTAACAAGCTTCATCAAAACTCTTCTCCCTGGATGACAAGCTGCACTGTCCAATATGTTAACCACTAGCTACATGCGGCTATTTAAATTTAAATTAATTAAAATTAGATAAAATTTAGAATTCGTTTCCTCAGTCCCAGTAGCCACACTTAAAGTGCTCAATAGCCACATGTGGCTAACAGCTACCGTACTTGACAACACAGATACAGAACATTTCCACCATCATAGGAATTATATTGGACAGCATTGATACTCTAGACTGTCTCACAACCATGGCCCCCATCAAAAAAAAGTCTAAGAAAGTTCATGAGAATGAAGCTGACACCAAGAGATAAGCAAGAGAGATGAGTGATAACCATGATGGCTTTTAAGTATCTTATTTCCAATTATTCCTGCTTCCTCCAAAATTTTGTTACATGATACAAGAAATTCCCCCTTTTTTACTTCAAATAATTCAAGCTGAACTTCTGACACTTACAACCAAAAAATCTTGATGGATCACATTCCTTAGCTTGTCGGGCAGCAAACTAGACGCAGAATCCTGCATGGCAACTCTGGCAAGGATCTGTAAATGAGACAAAGCAGGACCCTATAAGTACTGCAACAAATGGTGAAAATTTTGGCCTGTCTTCAAGGCCACCTTCCCTGCTAACTTAATTGGGGCCTTCTTTTAAGAAACTTTGTTTCTCTCTATGTTGAATCCCGTGTGCCAAATATCCGTTTTCTTAGAGTCTCTGCACTCACCGCTGGGGAGCCAGTTGTTCTCTTGCTGACTAAGCTGTGTTTTTTATGGCCCTGTTGCTGGCCTTATCCTTCTTCCTCTCACTTCTTGTCCCAGAGCCTTCCTTTTTTCTACCAAATTTTTACTTCTAGGCCTGACTGAAGGCGACCTCTTTCAGGAGTGTAGTATGAACACTGTACCAAGGAGCACAGGCTGAGTCTCAACTATGCTGACTTACAAAATGTGTGACTTGCAGCATGTTAGTCAACCTCTCTGAGCTTCATGTTCCTCCTTGAAAAAGAAAATTCCTACCACACAGAGTTGTTAGAAGATTAAATAAAATGATATTTTAAAAGACAATTTGTAAGGGGCAATGCAAATGAATTATCAATTATATTTAAAGATTTAGATGCAGCTTTCCCAACTATATTTAAGTACCTAGGGATTGTGTCTTCTGGTACTTTTTTTTTATTGAAGTATAATTGATATACCATATCCTATTAGTTTCAGATGTATATCATAGTGATTTGATATTTATATACATTACAAAATGATCACCACAATAAGTCTGGTTACCATCTGTCACCCTACAAAGTTATTACAATATTATTGACTATATTCCCTATGCTGTACATTACATCCCTATGACCTATTTATTTTATCATGGGGAGTTTGTACTTCTTAATCCTCTTCACCTGTTTCACCCATTCCCCAATCTTTCCCCACTCTGGTAACCAACACTTTGTTTCCTGTTTCTACGTGTCTGTTTCTGTTTTGTTTTGTTTGTCCCTTTGTTTTGCTTTTTAGATTCCACATATAGGTGAAATCATATGGTATCTGTCTTTCTCTGTCTGACTTATTTACTTAGCATGATACCCTCTAGGTCCATCCATGTTGTCGCATTCTGTCACTTTTGAATGTGCCACCTTCCCCCTTTCCCACATCCTATTCCTCTTATTAATGTCTGGAACATGGAGTTCACAGAGTAGGCAATTATTAGATGTTGGCTAGCTGATTTCCATTTCTGTGCCTCCCTCTTTGGAAGGAGGGCAAGAGAGGGAGGATGGGAGTGAATCCTTCCCTGGGACATGGTTGGTGGGAGGACACAATCAGAGGATCTAGGAGAAGGGAAACAATGAAGCCTTTCACGAGCTGGGGGTAATTTGTGGCTTGCCTGTGATTTTTCAACCTGTTTGTATTTGAGCACTATAGCTTTACAGGAACGGAACTCCAGAGATGATCTGTAGCATGTCCTTGCTACATCTTAAATAGGTCAGCAAAAGCTAGATCTTTCCAACACTTTAATGCCAATTCATTTCTCCTCTTTGTTCCTCTGGAGAGTTGCTGAATAGGGCACGTTCCGCAACCATAGACACAAGCCTGAGTTCCTCTGTTTCTGAGGGGGTGGGAATTCTATTCAGAAATCAAATATTTGCTCTCAGCATAAAAGGCTTTGATGTTTTTCAGTTTTCCAGTGTGGAAATGGGAGCACCTCCTCTCTGCCTTACCAAAATGTACCCAGGACCCCATGCTACCCCAGGATCACATATTTCCCCCAACAAACCCCACACCTTTTGAGACACCATGTCTCTGCTAACGCTTTTCCTCTGAGTGACTCCTCACATTTACAGAAATCCGCAGGTAGCAAAACCAACGTTCAGGGTGAAGGCCCTGCGAAGGGCGGGAGGAGCCTTTGACCCCATCTCCACTTTCCAATTGATGTTTCTCAGAAGTGAGCCCGAGTAGGGCGACCTATGGGAACTTTAAAAAGAAAAAGGAAAGAAAAAATGTCCTTGGGGAGGGCCTTTCCTCACTGTCGAGGCCCACAAAAAGCGTGTTTTGTTCCAAACGGAGCTAGCTAAGCTGTCTCTTGTTGGTTGGGTGCTGGAGCAGCTGGGCCCTGCCTCCTCTCAGCACAAAGCCTCTCACACATTCCTTGTTTCCCAGGCAATGCGCTGCAGCTCTACAAATTCTCTGGCTGCTGTTGGCCTCCCAAGTCCTCCCTCTCTCTCTGTTCCGGCAAATTGAACTTACGGTAGGAACAACTCTGGCCCCATTCACATATAAGTTTATGGAATAAAGAATGAAAAACAACTTCAGCAATAATAGGGGGCACCAGGAGTGGGCAGAGAGGGCCATCTTATGTCCTGAGGCATAGTCAGAGAGTAGCTGCTGGGGGTAAAACGCTAGATGGGGACTGAGGCTCAAGCACACGGGAGGTGGACTTCCTCCTGATGAGTTAGGGCAGTGGTCAGAAGTCTAAGCTTTGTTGGTAATCAACATGCGTTTTTAATCCAAGTTCTGCCGCTCAGTAGCTATATGACATTAGCAAGTTGCTAACTTCTTGAAATTTTAGGTTTTCTTGTTTGTAAAATGGGGTTATAATCTCTGCCTAAGAGGGGTACTGGGAGAATTAAATGAAGAAATAGTTGTAAAGTACCTGTCAGAGTAAAGTGAGGAGTAGCTTACACACAAACACACACTCAGAGCAGTTAGATGAGGGAAGATTTGGACAGGATGCCTTCATGTAAGGGTCAGGCCAGAAGTCTGGGGAATTAGCCTCCCCTTACCTCTCTGAAGCAGCCCTCAGCCCATATCTGATGGCAATTGGTGGATAAATATCCCAGCTCCCTTGCCTCTCGGTGGGGTAACTCTGAGGCATATTATTCGTTATCTCCCAGAGTTCCCCAACAGGATTAAGCTCTAGCTGCCCGTGATAGTCATTTGCTTCATATGCAACCTTTATTGGCTTCCTTCCCTTCCATGTCTCATTCTCCCAGTATACTACCTGGTTTTACTGGGGTCACCTTTCAAATAGACTATTTCACTTCTTGTCTCAGGGTCTTCCTCCGGGGGAGGCCTAGGTTCTCAGGATCCAAACTCCTGCCTCAGCTGAATTAGTCCATTCAGAGGTCATTTCACTGTTCTGTTTGTGCTGTCCCTTTTGCATCCCATGTTGAACCAGAACTGAACTCAGTCCTTTGTCTCAGTAGATAAACACACACACACACACAACATACACACACGCACTCTCTCTTTCACACATCTGTATTAGTTTTATATGGTGGATAACACATTGCCACAAATTCAGCAGCTTAAAACAGTGTACATTTGTTATCTTACCATTTCCGGGGATCAGGAGTGCAGGCATGGCTCAGCGGAGTCTTCTGCTCCGAGTGTCACCAGACTTCAATTAAGGTCTCAGCAGGTTGGCATTTCTTTCTGAGGCTCCGTGTCCTCTTCCAAGCTCATGTGGTTTTTGGAAGAATTCGATTCCTTGTGATTGTAGGACTGAGGTCCCTATTTTCTCATTGAATGTGGCTCTCGGCTCCTAGAGGCCACCAGCAGTTCCTTGCCATGTGACCTTTTCACAACATGGCAGTTTATTTCATCAAAGCCAGCGAGACAATCTCTCTCTCTGGTCTGCTAAGTCTGAGTCTTCTACAACATGAGCTAATCAAGGGAGGGGCTATCCTATCACCTTGGCCATATTCTATCAGCAGGAAGCACACACATATATTGCATTTGCATGTAGTAAGCTTTTCTGAAAGTTTTGAAGAAAACAGAGGAGGAAGGTTTTACAGTGTGACAATGCAAGCTGTTCTTCAATTTTCTTCAGCTCCCCTACCTCTCCCCTTCTTCATTTCTCTCCTTTCTGCTCTTTCCCTGTCCCCAAATTCCTGCTTATTTCTATGTACAGCAGTTTATCTTTTTGTTCTTTGGCTCTTTATGCTTAAGGCTTTAACTACTACTCCGTGGCATATCTTTTTCTTGCTAAAGACAATTCCCTCTGTAAGAGGAATTTGGGTGCCATTTGTTGGAAGATTTTTTTTCATTCTGTTGCCAAAGATTATTCACAATTTAGTGGAGAGACAGGTATGACTCAACTAATAACAGGAAGTGAATGAAGGGAAGGACGGGGAGAGTGCTAAATATAAAAATCACCACTGATGTTATGGTACTGGTAAGGCCAAACCTCTCTAGTAGTAGTATCAGTACTAGAGCATTCTTCCTGGAGCCTGCAGACAATGGAACAGGCCAAGTGGGTGGGGACATTCTTAAATCTGACGGTAGAGTTATTAAAATTGGTATTTATTTACATATCATTCGTGTGTGTGCACGTGTGCGTGTGTGTGTATGCGTGTTTTACCACTTCTTGCGTCTACTATTAAGTAACTTTAGGAGTCCTGGGTCTGTCATTAGATAGTTTAACTCTGGGCAAATTATTTAACCTCTCAGTCCCTCGATTCCTTCAGCTCAGAAATGTAGAAGTGGGACAAGGTAATCTCAAATGTCTCTTGCTGTGGGGTGAGTCCGTTGCTCTGTGATTGTTCTGCCACTCCTACCAGACCTTCAGTTCTTTGAAGACAGAGCTAATTTTTATAATTCCCCAGCCAGGTTTTTTTTTCCCCCCAATTCCCACAGACGTCTGTATAGGGCGAAGACTCAGTCAAAATCACTAACTGCTTCCTGTTCTAGAGACGGAACACTTCTGAGTTTAAGTGGGCAGATGCGTGTGTGTGTGTGTGTGTGTGTGTGTGTGTGTTTGTGTTGAGGCAGGGGCTCCATTCTGAGCTGCAGGGGCACTGTCTGAGCGCTCAGCACAGAGGTCTGGGTACAGCAGGCCAGGGCTGCCATGGGTACAGTGGTGAGGAGTTGAGATCTCAGAGCCCCAGAGGGGGTGCCAAATGAGGAGTGGCCTGAAGCAACTGTGTGTAGCAGAAGGGCCAAGAGGACTGGCCCATGCCACTCAGAAAAGAACAATGCCCTCCGAAATGAACTGCTGAAGTGCTCAGAGTGGGAAGGGGCACAGGCTTTGCCTAAGCAAGGGCATTACTGGTGCCAGTCAAGTAGTCTGTCTACCCCATTGTTTGAGCAACCACACTATGCAGAGCTCAGAATTGGGCCCTGTGAGGAGACCCATAAGAATGAAGAGTTACAGTCCCTACCCCCAGAGAAACTCCCAGGCTAATGAGAAGATGGCCACAGTAACTACATTTTCTGACCCAAAAGTAGGCCATGTGGACTGAAAAGTATAGATACACTTTTGAAGTTGAACGAACGTAATGTTCATAATCAGGATGTCCCTAAAAAAAATACCCAGCCTGCATCATCAAGAATTAGATGGGACAGACACACCCACAGGGAAAAACCCAAAGCACACATGGAAGGGTAACACAAGGGAAGCTGGGACAGCTGAGGTCAACCGTATCTGTTATGTGGAAGAACAAGTTGGCTTGACTGTTACCTTATGTCCCTGTAACCCAAATGCCTATTTGATCAGTGGCCTCCCTCAAAGTGAATCCCAGTTTTTTCTGGGAATTCACAAAGGGGCACCTCATATGTGTTCACACACTGTCTGTCACCTGCAGTCATTATTTGGTGCCCTCCTTGCTCTCCCTCCTCTGCCCCAGCCCCCCTCACAGGCGTCTTTTATTCTATTCAGCTGCTTGAGAAGCTCCCTCAGTTCTCATTCATTCAATATTCAGCAACTGTCTGTTGAGCACTGACTATGTGCCCATGCTGTATGAAGTAGTAGGACTACAGAGACAAATAAGACACAGCCCTTCAATCAAAGAGCTCCCTGTTCATTAGGAGAGAAAGGAACATAAGGAGATGACATAAGTTTCTGTAGGTCTACTCATCTTAAAAAGACCTGAAGCAGGATTGCAAATTGCTCGTTCTCCACTCAGACGTGCAAAGGAACTGTAGGGCTTTTGTGCCTTTACAGTCACTGTGATCTTCCAGTGAGCCTCCCACCCCCAGGGCAGCAGGATGGAACCTAATGCAGCAGGATTAGGATGGAACCTAAATGCAATCCATCCTTGTAAACTCAGTCTAACTCAACCATTTGAACATTCTGCTTGGACAACTCAAGCAATTGCTCAATCAGTCCTTCCAGTTTTCTCCTCGAACCCAGCTCCTCTCTAAGGAGGGTTGGGGTGAAGTAGGTGATGTGGCTTAGATGACCTTGTGGCAACATGGGGAGACAATGTCCGTGGGCCTATGTGGTCTCCTCAAGATTCCCACTGGTCTCTGTACACGTCTAGGTTACTCCCTGGTCTGATGAGCTCATGCCAACTCCCACCACGGCAGCTCGTGTCCCCTGTTGTTGCCTGCACAGTGTAGCCCCTTTGCTCCATGTTCAGCCTTCTGCCAGCTCTTTACCCTCTCCACATCTCTGGGTGTCCTCAAGGGAGCTTGTGGGCACTTTGGGGCACTCACATATTCTGCATGGGTATAGGAGCCTAAGGTCCATCCCTAGGGCAGGGGAAGGGGAAATGTTGAGAACTTAGATCCCTCTTAGGTCTCCCTCTATTTTTCTTTCCACAGTCCTTCAGGCTAAAAAAGGCAGACTTCAGGCTATTTCCTGAACATCATATCCTCCTTTTACCCTCAGACAATAAGACTCAAGGCCTAGCCATCACAGGCAAAAGAGGTCATTTGTCTACAGTACAGAAGAACTCTAAGATCCGGTCCACAGGCTGCTCATGATACGTCAAAGGGGTAGATAAAAGAAATTAAAATATCCTTTTATCCCTTACAAAGACTGGCTTTCAAGCCTTTCATCTTGCTACTGACTCTAAAATACTATTTTAGACGTCAGAAGCTGAATATTGACTTTCTCATTTGCATTGTATACCTGCTGAAGCAACGTTAACTCTTTTAGAGGCAGACAGGTGCCTTGAGCTGTCTAGGTAAAAGTAATAGACACAGAGATGCAAAAGGAAAAAAAAATCTCATTTATGTATTTCAGAATATTTTTTGGAGTCCCTCCATGAAGTTCAAAACCAGTGCTTCCCAATTCTTCTCCCCATCCTTCAGCTCAGATGGACTATGCAATGAGTCTTCAGTTCTGGAAACCTGGCCTACTCAGGCTGGAAAGAGAATATTTCTAGAGGTAACTGCTGCACTGACAAATCTAAGCCTAGGGTTAGAGACGACCAAGACGAGAGTTGTAAACTTTGGTATCACAAGATGTAAAGACCCCTACAGGAATGAAAAAGAAGAAGAAGCAGTTAAAAAAAAGTTTAAAATGTCATCTCTTTAACAAAGATTTTCCTAGGAACTCTACTGTGTGCCAAATCTTGATCAATCCTCCCAACAACTCCTACAAGAAAGCTACTATTTCCCCCATTTTACAGATGTGAAATCGGAGGCTTAACCAAGTTGTGAGCCTGTCCCATGATCACACAGTTAGTAAGCATACGTTCCACTGACAGCCCTCATGAGAAGGTGTGGACATGGTAACGAGGGGTCACAGTGGAGCTAGGGTGATTCTCCTCATCACAGCCTCAAGACAAGAGGAGATTGTTAGGCTGTGAAGCTGGTAACAGAACCCCAGGATGCTGGCTGTTGTGGTATTACCTTCATCTTTGCTTGGACATGTTCTAGAAAATAGGCTGGAGGCAGGGGAAGGAACAAGGTGGCTTCTGGAATGAGGTCCCTGGCCTGATTCTATGATAGGAGAGAAGATCTCAAGCAAGACCAGGACACGTATGAAAATAATAGAATTCAAGCCATTTTCCAATTTTATTCCTTTGGGGTGAACATGCTTTTCCATTTCTTCAGCAGCTCTCTGGAGTCTCTCATTCCCCAGATTTTTAAAAGCTCCTCTCCCTCCCTTTTCAGAGCTTATTGGAGGTCTGTTCCCGGAACATACCCTCCTTCGCAGGAACAAGAAACGTGAGGTGGAGACAGGATAGGCTGGGACACAAGGTCCAGTTTAGTGTGTGTCCCAGCCCAGAACCCTCATTGAGCCCAAATCCTCATCTCCCCCTGGTAGTGGGGCTCAGCACAGACAGCGTAGAACTGCTGGGCCGCTGGGACCCGTCAGACTGGACCTGGACTGGAGATGATCTCCTAAGCAGATACCCCCTTCTGAACTGGGGATGTAGGGCTTTGAAACCAGAAAATGCCAGGTCTGAAAGAGAGGAAAGCACAAGTCCAGCAATACACAGAGCTCTGTGTATTCAGAGGGAAGTTGGCAGGGTTGTGTTCGGGCAGAGAAACTCCGAGTGGTACAAAGGGACGTGCCCAGAGTGGAGAAATCATGCTAATTGTCTGCACCAGAGCTGGAGAACGCCACCCAAAATGAAGAGAGAAAGAAGAGCCCTGTCCAGAGCCTTCAGTGCCCTGCGCCTCGCTCCTTTTGTCTACCTTCTTCTGATCCAGACAGGTAGGAGACCAGAAGGGTAAGAAATGGTCTGGTAAAGGGACCCGGGGCTTTCAAAGGAGAGGGAGGGGAGAGTTGAGGGCCAGAATGCCTTTGGGGCGGGAGGAGGGGAGAGAGCTCAGCTGCTGTGGGAAGCATCTCAGTGAATTCAGGCATTAGTGTTGAATGTATTTCTTCATTCTGTGTGCCTCCTGCCCAGCCCCTGCCCCCCTCCCCCAAAAGGCTGCATGACTTTGGAGCTCCCACGGCATTCAGTACACTAGATGGAGGGCAATGAGCCATTTCTTATGGGATGTCTTGTTAGCGTGGGCCAGTCCTGCATTCTTTCCAAGGGATTGTGGTGGGGCTTAGAGGGGTAGGGGAAATCTTGGTTTTGTGCCTTCCCAATTCCCTACCCTGGCTTCTCTGAATGTAAAACAGCAAGGGAGATGAAAGAAGCTTTGGAGATAACAAGTCTCTTGGTTTTGGATAGTGACGCCAACCTATTCATAACTCACCCCAGGCCATAGACACCTACTTCCTGTACCACCCCCTACCAACTCCTTGGAGAATTGATCTTATTTTAAATATATGTGTTTATGTGCATGCGCATGCACACACACACACACACACACACACACACACACACACATACACACACTATTCCAGAGAGCCTAGGAGTTCACAATTTAGTTAGGCAACAGACGCAGAGATTATTTTAATAAAAGGCAGAAACTACTATGAGTCAGATATGCAGAGGATGCCCAGGATCAGAGAGAGGTCACCTATCCCATCAGGAAGCTGGTGCTACTGGTGCAGGGCGGGGGTGGGGGAATATCAGGGGAGGTTTCCTAGGAATGTCTGCACTAAATTTTAAAGGATAAGAAAAAGAGGCAGGTGTGCGAGTGGGCATATAGTTGAGAAAATGAGCAAAGGTCAACATCTTGAAATGGCATCACGTGTTTAGGAGCAGCCCAGCCGTTCACCATTGCTGGAGAGGAAAGTGTGAATTGAGTTAGGCAAGAGCCTTGTAAACCATACTAAGGAAACTGGAATATAATCTGTAAACAATGGAGGAGGAGGGCATTGAATGGTTTTTCATCTGGGGACTGACAGGGCCAGCCGGGTACTTCAGATAGCTCACTCTGCAGTGAGGCATTGGTGGGGGAACCAGAGGCAAACAAGATAGGAAAGGAGGCTGTATCCATTTGCTCAGGCTGCTGTAACAAAGAACCACAAATTGGGGAGCTTAAACAATAGAAATGGATTGTCTCACAGTTGTAGAGGCTAAAAGTTCGAGATCAAGGTATCGGCAAGGCCGTACTCCTTCTGAAGGTGCTTGGGAAGGATCTATTCCAGGCCTCTCTGCTAGCTTCTGGTAGTTCCCTTGCTTGTGGCAGCATAATCTTCATGTGACTTTCTCCTGCGCCTGTATCTGTGTCCAAATTTCCCATTTTATTAAGGACACCAGTCACATTGGATTAGGGGCCCACCCTACTCCAGTAGGACCTCATCTTAGCTTATTACCTCTGCAATAACCCCATTGCCAAATAAGGTCACATTCTGTGAGGTACTGAGAGTTAGGACTTCAACATATGAATTTTAGGGGACACACTTCAACCCTTAACAAGGCTATTGCAATAGTTCAGGAGAGAAATAACATGGGCTAGAATTAGAATAAGGACAGAGGGAATGAGCCATGTTGAGATAATATTTTTGAGGGGAAGTCAAGACCCAGTGATTGATAGAAAGTGGGAGGACCCAGAGAGGGAGGTAGGGTTTCTCTGTGAAACCTTAAACAGAAAAAGGGATAGGGTTGGGGGAGATGATCATTAGTATTGTCCATGTTGAGGTTGAAATGCCCATGAGACATCTGTGGGAAAATGTTAAATAGCCTGAAGGTGGGGGACAGGGTGGTTAGGGTTAGAGAGACGTCTTTGGAAGCTGTCAGCCCATAGGTGAGATTTAAAACAATGAGAATGGATAATATCACCTAGAAGGAGAAAATGGGCTGAAAATGGAACACTGAGTGACCCCAAGATTGGTAGAGGAAAAAGAGCCCGTTGAGGAGACCAAGAAGGAACAGTTAGAGAAACAGAGGGAAAACTAGAAGACTACAGTCCAGAAAGGCAAGAGATTTGAGTGTTTTCTGGAGAACCAATGTCAAATGTATCAAAGAGGTGTAGTATAATAAGGATCTAAAAGAGTCCATTGGCTATGACAATTAAGAGATTACTATTAACCTTAGTGAGAGCAGTCTCAGTGGAAATTACAGTGAATTGAGGAAATAATGAGAGCTGAACAGAGAGACAGTAAGTTGGGGATAGGAAGTGCACAATGAAATATACAAACCAGAGATGTCCCTAAACTCCTTTAGGTCATCAAATGGTAAGGAAAAAAAATCACAGAAAGATCTTGTCAGTCAGTATGACTAGGCAAAATCAAAAAGTGACAAAGGATCTTCTGTGTGGGAAAACATAACAATAAATATAGCAAAAATTTTCTAAATATAAACAACGCTAACAAGATATTAGTTATGACCTATGACAGGTAAGATGTAAATGCAGGGTCAGGCCATTGTAGTGCTGTGGATTCAAGAGCAATAAAGAGCTGAGGTTCTATAAGGAATTTCTGCCATCCTCAATATATTAGTTAAGAAAATGCCAGCTTCTGTGACAAATAAATTCCAAAATTTAAGTTCCTGGTATTAACCATGTGGTAGTACAGTGCAGTTCCAGATTAGGGCTGGGATGGGGAAGGACTCTGCTGCATCAAGTTTTTCAGGGATGGGCACTATCAACTTTGACGTGTGTTTCCAATGGTCACCCTGAGGTTTATCTCCATTTCTTTCAGGTAGAGAATTTAAAAAAACAAAAAAAAAGGAGGGAGGTTTTTCTATACCAGCCTATAGGTGATACTTACCACTTCCACTGGTTCTATTGGCTAAAACTCAGTCATGTGGCCATACCTAACTGCAAGGGAGGCTGGGAAATGTAGTTTTTAAGATTGGCAATAGCTGGGTGCAGACCTATGCTACTCATCTGTCAGTGGTGGTGAAAGCGACTCACATAAAAAAAAAAAAAAAAAGAGGAAGACTGACAACAGATGTTAGCTCAGGGCAAATCTTCCTCAGCAAAAAAAAAGATTGGCAATAAAGGGGGGCTGGACCGTGTGGCCCTGGCTCCCAAAGATTTACCTTAATCCTTTGTGTTTATGGCAGGAACCACCAAGCTAGCCTCAGGCAAGTAATACTCAGTCTTTAATGCTCTGTCCCTAAAATATGGACAAATGAGGCTTTCCTAAATTCATCACAGCCCAATTCATGGAACAATCAAACAAAGCTTTTCTAGAGGCTAGTACACTAACTTACAGACATAAACACAGCATGCCATAAATCTAGATAATCTGATTTGGAAGACTTTACTCTCCAGGATCCGAGAACTATTCCAACCTCTGGGCACCCAATTAGAAGAAGTCCCTTGCCGAGGTTCCACCTTTTTAGCCCTAAGATCACAATCCCAAGGGCCTTCTTCACAGTTTCTGTTTCCTGGTTTTCTCCTACATTCCTAAGTGATTGACATTTAAAATGATTTCATACTCTTTTAGGCCCTTGTAGGTCTCAAGAGGATAACAACATAAGAATACAACACAATAACCACAACGTATGTACAATCAGTGGTGCCCCTATACAATAGGAGCAGAGGAGGGGGTTGTTTTCCCAGAGCATCGTTCATTAGGAAGGACAGTAAAAACCAAAAACAGAAAGAAATATTTTTGTCCTTTTAGAAAACCATGCTGTGTGCTGCTCTTGGATTATTGTATGCAGCTCTGCTCACTACACCTCAAAAAAGAAATAATATAGTTGGAGGAAGCCTAGAGAAGGGTATCTGTGATATCCAAAGGGATGGAGGGACTTCCTTATGGAAACAGATCCAAATAAGACAAAAACCCCCTCAGATAAAAAAGGATATAACTGCAGTCATGGTGTTAAAGAGTATGGATTAGGTGTATATAGACCAAATCCTAGAATACACATTGGGCACCATCTCATTGACACTTTTAAAAAGTAAATTTAAGGCAAATGCTGGTAAAAGGAAACCTTTGCCCAGCAAAAAAGAGCACACAAAAATGAGCAGATGATGATTTCTGTAAAGGAAGAGGAACCCCAGGCTATTGGCAGCTACATTTTCATACTTTAAAGCTTGACATTCCTTGGTGTCAGAGCAGGTCAAAATCCTGCTTGATGAGGGGCCTCTTACCTGGCCCGTGTGGCATTAAGTTGAGAGGTACATCTTGCTCCCATGTCAATTTCCTTTTGTTCAGCCTCGGGTGGGAACAGAGACTTTCTACATAATGATACCTCAGAGACCAAGGGCAATGGTTAAGTTAATTGCTTCTCAAGGTTCAACAGTTCTAGTCCCTTTTGTTTCTACTGTGGATTGTAGTTGTTAGCCATTTCCTCATTTCTGTGTCCTGCTTTGGCACTTGTCCCAGTTCTCTGTGTCCCTTGAAAGTTGTAGAACCCTGAACTTAATACTGACACCAATTTTGGCAAAAGAGAGTTTTGGGAAACTGTGTTTACTCAGCAAAATGCTCTCTTTGTCAGCTTCTGAGAAAGCTCCATTCACTTCTGAACACATGTACAAAATCCCTGAGACTCATGGGCATATCCACGTTCACAGGCATGAGGAAGGCGTCCACCAGAGGAGGGTGAGGCCTAGGGCAAGCCATATGCTATAGCTTCTCCAACGTTTTTATCCAGAAGAAATCAAGTTTAAATTGGCAGACAAAGCAGACTTGAGGAGGAGAAGACATCATAAAAGGACTACTGAGACCTTCTATGGGATGGAAGAGAGTAGACGTAGGGGAAGCTCCAGGAAGGGCCAGGGAAGATAAAAAGGATAAGGGGGAGGATAAGATAAGGGGGAGGAGGAACCCCTTCCACTGTTCTTTGGGGCTGGGACTATCACTGTCCAGCCTCCCAGAAGAAGGGAAAGAGAACCCTCAAATTTTGGTGCTTGGGGTCATTACACAGATTTGCTAAACCCCAGGATGGCCCTGCATATATAAACCTCATGTGCATACCCACTGCTTCAGATTGGGTCCTGACATGCCCCAGCTCTTTGATCATCACCATGACGGTCTTTAGCGAAGCTCAATGACTTTTTCAGGACCACCTCAAGTGACATAACAAAGCCTATTTGCCTATTCAGGGAAATTTAAAACTTGCTTTTCTAAATCAAGCCAAGCCTAGGACCTAGCAGTTGCTAGGAAGGAAATCCCCACTAAATAATTACAGAATTGGAAGGAATCTTAAGGATCATGTGGCCAAATGGATTTCAGTCCAATACACAGAGCCACAGGGATTCCTAGTAGCTCCCCAAGTTATTGGGGAGGACAAGACTCTGGTCTCCACCACCTCTTCTACCAAAGCAGGCAATCTGGAACTAGTTTTCATTTCTTTTCATTTTTATATAAGGTTTTATGGGAACAAAAATACCTTTAATAAAAAATATTTGAAAATAGTTGATTTTATCCATTCTACTGTCCCAAAATTAAGAATCCTCTCAAAAACAAGTATATAATATTCATACACATGGCAGTTTTAATCATTAGAGTAGTTTCTTCCATGCTTAAGGTTTTATGATTCTAACATACCTGGCAGGCAATGGATCATAGCATGTCAGAGTTGGGAAGGCCTCTAGAGCTAATCTGGTCCCATCACCTCATTAGACAGAGTAGGAAACTGACACACAGAGAGGTGAAGGAGTAGTCAGTTGGCCTTTCCTTGACCACTTCCAAAGATGAAGAGCTCACTACTTAACAAAGCACTTGTTCCAAAAATGAATTGAATATGTTTAGGAAATTAAATTTGCTTTGATCTCCACAACTAACCTTTTAGTTTAATTGCCTCCTGGTTGGGTCTGGGTCCTCCGGGCCAAGGAGAGGAAGAAGGAATGGTACAGTAAAGCTCAGCTTCCCCACGTCTAAACTGCAGCAGTAGCCAAGTGGGAAATAGGCGTGAGAAGGAAAGAGGGAGCCTCAGAGGCAATGAGAGTCAAAGGAAACAGCTGACACGCATGTGTCTATTCAGCTAAACTCAGCCCTGTTCCCAACTGACATCCTCTCCGGAAGACCCTCCTTTGGGTGGTTGTACTTCTCTACAAGGCCAGGTGACAGCAATGAACAGCATCTGTTCAGGCCCCAAGGCTCCTAAGAGAGCTCTGAAATGTGAGATGTATCTCTGGGTGGGACAGCCATTGGACAACATGGTAAAATCCCAGAATTTCAGGGCTGGAACAAACTGATGAGACCATCTAGGTCACTAGTCATTTTACCTATAGGGAATCTGAGCCCTGAACAGATAAATAACTTCTCCTAGGTCATAAGCCAACAATAGGGCCCAAATCTCTGATGCTTAATCTTGTATTCTCTCCCCTACACCATAACTGACACACATATTGTGCTTTACGACCCCATGAGCTTGATGAGGAAGTTGCTCTTATCATTGGTAGGATCCTTATTTTCCAAACGAAAAGAATGAGGCCTAGCAAGATCACCAGCCCAATTCCACACAGCCAGGAAGTGGTGGAGCCAGTCTTACAAGGCCTGCTGATTCCAAACTCTGTTCTGCCCATCCCAAATCCCTCTTCTATGGAGGATGCAAATTGGGCTGGAGTTTGGGTGAATTTCCAAAACCGTCAACCCAGTTGCAGGGCTGTTCTGTACTAGGCAGGCCTAGTAAGATGTTGCATTCAGCTGGGGCAGGGACAGGGGAGGCTCTTGGTATGAATAAAAAGTGGTACAGTTGTCTTCAGGCCCTCACCTTCCCCTTTATTGGCGCTGTCTTGTGACACACTCCTTCCTTTGTGAATCTATGTTCTCATGCTTTCTCCATCCCCCCACGCAAGACGAAAATCAAACTCTCCCCGAGGTCTAATGACCTATAAGCTTCGGAGGGTAGGGACGTCTGTCTGTTTTGCTCTTGGATATATCCCAAGGACAGAGAACAGTGCCTGGCACATGGGAGGTGCTCAATAAATATTTCTATGAATGGAGCACATAGGGTGTGGGTGAGCTAGAATCTTCCTCAAGAGAAAGGCAATGGGGAAAACCGCCAGAGGCAGAGGGCCAGAGATAAGAAGGACTGAGGGCAGTGGGGTGTGTATGAGGGATGATGGAGTAGCA
The DNA here is from genome assembly GCF_020826845.1 of Diceros bicornis minor. Lineage (NCBI taxonomy): Eukaryota > Metazoa > Chordata > Mammalia > Perissodactyla > Rhinocerotidae > Diceros > Diceros bicornis. The sequence goes on from NC_080746.1 coordinate 11,095,656, forward strand.
GAGGCACCTAGAGCTACAGTGGGAAAGGAGATGACACCAAAGAGTAAAAAGGAAGGATTGACAAGGAGTGAAGGGCCCAGAGTGGTGAGGCATGGAGAGATCAGAGGACTTAAAGGGGGGAGTGGGATGAGGAGCCAAGGGCCTGACACTGCCCTCTCCTCATGGGCCTCTGTTCACAGAGTCCCTGGAGGGGGTGAACATCACCAGCCCGGTCCGCCTGATCCATGGCACAGTGGGGAAGTCAGCCCTGCTTTCTGTGCAGTACAGCAGCACCAGCAGTGACAAGCCCGTGGTGAAGTGGCAGCTGAAGCGGGACAAGCCAGTGACGGTGGTACAGTCCATTGGCACAGAGGTCATTGGCACCCTGCGGCCTGACTATCGCGACCGCATCCGCCTCTTTGAAAATGGTTCCCTGCTTCTGAGCGACCTGCAGCTGGCTGATGAGGGCACCTATGAGGTCGAGATCTCCATCACAGATGACACCTTCACGGGGGAGAAGACCATCAACCTCACTGTAGATGGTAAAGTGCACTGGTGGGGAAAGAGGCAGGACTGGTGACTGGGACTGGGGCAGGGTCTGCCCAGAACACTAGCTAGACCTAGAAAAATCAACACAAAAAGCCACTTTGGAGCTGAGAGTGAGCCATTTGGATGTCAGAAGTCTGCAGATAAGCAGATAAGCACAGCTAACATGTATAGCATGCTTACTAGGTGCCAGAAGCTATTCTAAGTGCTTTGCATACACTGACTCATTTAATGCTTATTATAATCTAGGGATAGTTATATTATTATACCCATTTTGCAGATGGGGAAACTGAGGCACAAAGAGGTTGAGTAACTTGCCCAAGGTCACACAGCTAGTAAGTGACAGAGCCAATATTTGAACCTAGATAGTTGGAACTAGACTTAACCCAACTAAAATATGTTCCAGGCTGGGTCAGTTTAAGACATCTTGGAAAGGTATTTGGGAAAAGGGGAAGGGAAGGTGAGGGCAGGGACCATGGCTTGTTCAGCATTGTACCTCCTCTGCTTAGCAGGTGCTCAACAAATAGTTGGTAAATAAATGAGTGAGTGAATGAATGAATAGACGGATATATGGATTATGGCAAAGAATTGGACAGATGATTCTGAAGGGCCTTCTCAAATCACACATTGAGTTGTGATGTGTTGGAAGGTAGGGAGTTCTAAAGGGGAAGGGAGAAGATTTTTGGCCCATGGCTCACAGGCTCCCCCACCCCTGGGGCTCAGTGCCCATTTCGAGACCGCAGGTGTTAGTGGCTTCAACCACTGTACTGGAGCTCAGCGAGGCCTTCACTCTGAACTGCTCGCACGAGAATGGCACCAAGCCCAGCTACACCTGGCTGAAGGATGGCAAGCCCCTCCTGAATGACTCTCGAATGCTCCTGTCCCCCGACCAAAAGGTGCTCACCATCACCCGAGTGCTCATGGAGGATGACGACCTGTACAGCTGTGTGGTCGAGAACCCCATCAGCCAGGGCCGCAGTCTTCCCGTCAAGATCACCGTATACAGTGAGTCTCCCTGCATGCCCTCTCTCAGGACTGAAAATCCTGAGAGGCAGGTGCCCATGAGGGGCTAAGGACATCCCAGACAGTGCCACTGGAGGGAGAGAGAGGCAGACATGGGCCAACTCTCCGTGGAGGACAGCAACAGGTGGGAAGTGGGCTCTGGGCAAGCTCAGCCATTGGCCAGCCATGCTGCCTGGGGCTCCTCTTCTCTTCCTTCCACTTCAGGAAGCTCTCCTTACCAGACCCATTGCCCCCTCTGAAGTCTCTCCCACCTCTGTCTCTCTCTCTTCCTAGGAAGAAGCTCCCTTTACATAATCTTGTCCACAGGAGGCATCTTCCTTCTTGTGACCTTGGTGACAGTCTGTGCCTGCTGGAAACCCTCTAAAAAGTCTAGGTAATTCTCCAAGTTCCACACCCTGAGCACCCTAACTCTTCACTCCACCCAGTCCCAAGCTCTATGTTTTTCTTAGTTTCTTTAAATGCCTTTCCTCCCAGGAGATCCATCTTACCATTGTGTGTGTTGTATATGGAACCACAGCCTATGCTCATAACCCTCAACAACCCCAGCATTACTAATAATGGTTTTACTTGCAGGCCACCTTTTGTGGGCCAGGCACTGTGATTGTTGTTGGCATGCTACCTTTTAAGTATGATTATCTGCGGTTTACAGATAATGATGCTGAGCCTCAGATTGGTTAAATGACTTGCCCACAGTCACAATGCTAGCAGCAGACTCAGGATGCAAACCTAGATGTGACTCATTCCAAAGCTTATGGACTATCCCACTCCCACCCCACCACACTCAGCCTATCTTCCTGCTACAAGGCCTCTTTTACAACCATGAGATCCCCCTGTGCCCCGCCCCCAGACCTTCTTTTGCTCACACTCAATAGTTCTGTTCACTGGGTGCTGGGCTGATTTGCAGGAAGAAGAGGAAATTGGAGAAGCAAAACTCCCTGGAATATATGGACCAGAATGATGACCACCTAAAACCTGAAGGTGAGCTCCCAGCCACCCACTCACCCATCTCAGCATCACTCAGATCAGTGGGCTGCTGGGAAAAGGCAGAACTGGGCGACAAGGAAGCCAGCTCTGCAGGGCCCCTTCCTCCACCAACTGCACGAAGACTGCAGAGCAGGGAGAGGTGCAGCCAAGGTAGGACCCTGGGTATTCTGGATCTTTTGGTGGAGGTTGTGGTGGGGCCTTGACAGGCCACTTGGGAGGCAAAGAGTGTAGGTGCTGGCTGGTGGAAGGGTTCTGTACCTGGGCTAGTCACCCCATTCTTTGCCCTGTGCAGCAGACACCCTCCCACGAAGTGGAGAGCAGGAACGGAAGAGCCCCATGGCACTCTATATCCTGAAGGACAAGGTGAGCAGCTCTGGGCTGGGTGCCCCTCGAACGTGCAATGAGCCCCTACCACATGCCTGGTGCTAGGTAGCCATGCCATATTGATATCTCTTTATAGTACTCAGAATAACCCTGAGAAATGTTTGTGTCATCCTCACTTCAGAGATTAGAAAAATAAAGCTGACAGAGGTGAAATGACTTGCCTGGATCAAACAAGTAAACAAGTGACAGGTCTAGGCTTCAAATCCAGGTCTTTGGACATCAACTCTGGTGATTTCCCCCACTATTCCACAACTAACTCTTGTCCCAGGCTGTCCACTCTTTCCAAGCAGTGGAAAGAGAGAATAAGTGGACAAAGCACTCAAGCTAATGCATTTCAACATGTACTGAGCACCTCATTACGCTTATTATAAGCATAATGTTATGTGCCAGGCACCATGCTGAGTGTCTTGTATCGCTCAAAAAACCAGACCTATGTCCGCGGCCTTCGAGGAGGTGGGAGTGTGGAGGGAATTGTGTCTCCTTCACGTCGGTATTCCCAGCGCCCTCGAACACCAGGCGCGCTCCCAGACCGGCCGGCTGTCCCCTGACCCCAGCGGCGCGTATCCTTGCAGGACTCCCCGGAGCCCGAGGAGAGCCCCACGCCCGAGTCCCGAGATCGGAGCGCCACAGAGCCCGGCCCTCCCGCCTACTCCGTGTCGCCAGCAGTACCCGGCCGCTCGCCGGGGCTGCCAATCCGCTCGGCCCGCCGCTACCCGCGCTCCCCAGCGCGCTCCCCCGCCACGGGCCGGACGCACACGTCCCCGCCCCGGGCCCCGGGCTCGCCCGGCCGCTCGCGCAGCGCCTCACGCACACTGCGGACTGCGGGCGTGCACCTGATCCGCGAGCAAGACGAGGCCGGCCCGGTGGAAATCAGCGCCTGAGCCGCCGCGGGACCCCCGGGAGGCGCCCGCATCCTGCGGCCCGCGGCCGGGGGAGGGCCGGGAAGCGGGGCCGCCGCCCGCGGGAGGCGAGGGGACGTCCCCACGGGGGCGCGCGAGTCTCGCGTGTGGACGAACGCTAGTGTGCGCGGATGGGGGTCGCAGCGGGGCAGCGGACAGTGGATCTGGTGGTGAAACCGAGTCATATTTGCTTCCGGTTCACTGGCTGTGTCCTCAGTGGGTATGGGTTGTGTGCCCTCTTAGGACCATAGAGATTATTAAATTTCCAGCCCAATCCGCCAAGGGTCTTATGGAAACTAACATAAATAACCTAACCCCCGTGACTATCCTGTGCCCTTCCCAGGGAGTTCTCATGCTTCCCACCCACCTCCCTTCCCTGCGAACCAACGCCTGGTTCCTGGGGCACTTTTTTGGCCATTCCAGCTTTGAGAGGCCACTTGCCCAAAACATACGACTGTCCTAAACTAAGAGAAAGTCAGAGGCTGGTTACCAAGTGTACAGGGGCTGTTCTGAGCATCCGAGGAATCACTGCGAAGGCAGTGCCCTAGAGGACTCTTCTCTGGGCACCTGGTACCTGGGCACCTACCAGCTGGTGAGAGAGGAGCTCAAGTATATTCATTTGCCCCCTGACCTGGGCCCTAGCACGGGCAAAGGTCTCAAGCCTCCCGTGCTTGGCCTCCTCCCAGAGCCTCCCTCAGCGGCATGCCAAGCATTCTTCCCATCTCTATTCCTATAGAGAAGGGAGTCTCACTCACTGCCCTGGCCCAGAAAGCTAGATCATGTGAAGAACTGTTTTTTAACCCCTGGCACCCCTGCCTTCTCCCTGGCTTCCTTACAAACAAACCTTTCAAACAATCATTATCCCTGGGAAAGGTTGTTGGGCTTCCTCCAGCTGTAAGAGAAATGGTAGGGGGAGGAGGAAGCTTATTGCTCCTCAGCATGTCAGGGGGACATGATCCAACCCTTGGCCTCCGATCTCCCATCTGCCCTGCTCCCAGATGCTCAGATCCCAGGAGAGGACAAGGGCAGACTCCTTAATCACACAAACATCAGAGTACAGAGAGGTTGGGCCACTGTGTAGCCAGGCCATGCCCATGCCACCACCTCTTGACCAGTTCATAGGAGAGACAATAGTCTACTGTGTGAGGAGAGAGGGCAATTAAAAAGCTGAAAGAGAAGGAGGCCCTCTGTGTGTTCTGTCCTCTCCTCCCTGATGCCTCTAGGGGTCCTTGCATTCCTGGCACCTCCGCAACCTCTTAAGCTCCAGCTCTGCCTCTCCACCATCCCACAGAGCAACTCCCAAGGCCACTGTTCCCCACCACTCCACACAGGGGCAAGTTTTGTCACAGCCCCAAGGGCAACAACATCACTAGTTGGCCCCCCCTACCCTTACCTGGACTGCAGGCCCCTCCCAGCGCCCTGTTCCAGTGTATCTCTCCAGGCTCATTTGGGCAGGTATGCCTTTGCAGCTCCTCTTACTCAGAACCCCTCCCCTAGCCTTCCCAGATGCCTCAGCCAGAATGAGATAATGTATGCAGGGGAAAGTTGCTCAGGCAGGTAGGAGACGAAGGACTTGGAGAAGGGGTACGTGCTGGTCAGCCTTGAGAGGCAGGGGTGAAGGTTAGGGTGAGATGAGAGCATGCTGTACTCCATACCCTGGTGCTGAATCCCTGAGGGGCCAGCTTCCCAGGTTCAAGCCAAATCTGCCTTAAATTTGGGGGGGTAAGTAAGGAAGTGGTTTTGTTTTGTTTTGATCTTCATCTTTGTATTACTAGCATCTAGCAGAGTGCCTAGCACATACTGGATGCTCAATAAACTTTTGATGAAATGAAATGACAACTTTATTGCCCTTTTCTCCTTTCTTCTCATCTTCCTTCGCCATCCTTCACCTTGCTTGCAAACCCCAAATTGTCCACTCCCAAATCATCACTCACTCACCCATTCATTCATTCAAGTATTCTTCCACTTATTCAACAAACATTTGTTAATCCACCATGGACCAGACCCTGTGCTAGACACCAGGGAAACAGTGTAACTCTGCCACGACCTCTCCCAGAAGACAGCCTCAGTGGGGGCTACAGATACATAAGCAGATTATTACAATACAGTGTGAAAAATACTATGACAGAGGTAGATACAGGGTGCTCTGGGAGCAAGGAAGAGGGTCATCTGACCCAGATTAGGGGTTGTCAGCAAAGTTGTCTTGGAGGAGAACAGGCCTGAACTTAGTCTTAGAAAGATTAGTTAGTTAATCAGGTGAAAAAAACAGGATGAAAGGACACATATTCCAGGCAGAAGGAGCAGCATGTATAAAAGTTTGGAAGTGTAGGTGAATCCAGACTACTTAGCACTCATAAAATGTGGATTACCCAGGGGCAAATGTTTAGATTAACAGTGTAGTGGAAGACTAGACTGAGGTCAGTGGCCAGGTGGGAAAGCTGAATCTGAGACTAACTCTGAGAGTAAGACAAACCAAAGATGAGTTGACAATGAAAGGTAATTAAACACAGAAGGAAACAAATCCCCATGAATAAGAGTCAGCAGATATAAAAAGCAATAGATTTAGACCCCCAAGGCTTTCAGATATTGAAATTATCAGATATAAAATATCAAATAATTATGAAATGCTTGAAGAAACAAAAGACAAAATTACAAAAATTAACAAGCAATAAGAGACCATCAAAAGTGACCAAATTTGAAAAGGAACAAAATGGAACTTGTATCAATCAAAGTGTAATTTATTGAAATAAAAATGTAAATGAAAGAGTTAGCACGTTAAATATAGCTGAAGAGAGTTAGTTAATTGGAAGATGTATCTGAAGGGATTATTCAGAATAAGGCACAGATAGACAAGGAGATAAAAAATATGAAAAAGAGAGATTAAGAGATATGGCATGTAGGATGAAAGGTATAACCCATATTTCATGAAGAGCCCAAAGAGGAGAATAGAGAGATGGAGGAGAGGCAATATTTTGAGAGTCGTGACTGAAATTTTTGTAGAACTCATGACAGACATAAATATACAGATACAGGAAGGTTAACATACAAGATATATAAAAAGATTTCCACACTTACATAAAATGTAGTAAAACTAGAGAATACTAGAGACTAAGAGAAGATCTTAAAAGCAGTCAGAGAAAAAAAGATGGATCTCACACAGTTAGACAGCAATATTAATGGAAATTATTGAGAAGCAGAATAATATCTTCATGATGCCAGATGTTATAGTCATATAAGTGACCTTGCACAGCACCAGCAAATGAATTGCCTAGCTGAGTCCAGCCCAAATCGTGACACAAAGAATTGTGATAGAATAAAATGGTTATTCTTTTAAGTCACTCAATTTTGGGGTGGTTTGTTACAGAGCAATAAAGAACTAAGACACCTTGATGTTATGTCTAATAGTTTCTAGGTTCTTTTGATTTTTCTATGTAGAAAATCATGTAATCTAAATATAATGGCATTTTTGGTTTTTTATTTCTCATATTTACACATTTTTGTTTCTTTTTCTTGCTTTACCGTCACAATGTTGAATACAAGGAGCAAAAGGAAGAAGCTCCCTTTACATAATCTTGTCCACAGGAGGCATCTTCCTTCTTGTGACCTTGGTGACAGTCTGTGCCTGCTGGAAACCCTCCAAAAAGTCTAGGTAATTCTCCAAGTTCCACACCCTGAGCACCCTAACTCTTCACTCCACCCAGTCCCAAGCTCTATGTTTTTCTTAGTTTCTTTAAATGCCTTTCCTCCCAGGAGATCCATCTTACCATTGTGTGTGTTGTATATGGAACCACAGCCTATGCTCATAACCCTCAACAACCCCAGCATTACTAATAATGGTTTTACTTGCAGGCCACCTTTTGTGGGCCAGGCATTGTGATTGTTGTTGGCATGCTACCTTTTAAGTATGATTATCTGCGGTTTACAGATAATGATGCTGAGCCTCAGATTGGTTAAATGACTTGCCCACAGTCACAATGCTAGCAGCAGACTCAGGATGCAAACCTAGATGTGACTCATTCCAAAGCTTATGGACTATCCCACTCCCACCCCACCACACTCAGCCTATCTTCCTGCTACAAGGCCTCTTTTACAACCATGAGATCCCCCTGTGCCCCGCCTCCAGACCTTCTTTTGCTCACACTCAATAGTTCTGTTCACTGCAGAAGAGAAAATGCACATGATGAATAAACACTTGAAAGGATGCTCAGCTTCATTAATCAGGCAAATGCAAATTAAGACAGCAATAAAATATTATCTTACATACTAGATTATCAAAAATTAAGAAGTCCACCAACTGTTCTGTGGATGTGGCTCAAGGACATTGGTATAACCAGCTGATCTGGAAAACAATTTGTCATTATCATCTAATGAATGAATGTTTGTACGCCCCAAGACCCAGAAATTCCACTCCTAGGCTTACGTATTCCCTAGAGAAACTCTTAAGCACTTACAGTTATACTAGGAGACATGTAAAATAAAGGTTCAGGGCAGCACTGCTCATGATAGAAGAAAAACAGGAAAAAGAACCACTTGATATACTACATAGCAAAGAAATCATCAAAGACACTGTTCTGCAAAGAATCATAGAATTGTTCCTGATTCCTAACAGTACCCAACTAAAGAGCAAAGCTCCACATCCTTGGACCCTCCTGATATCACCCAGGCAAAGCCCAAACCTTGCAATAGGTTCTTTCTAACACCCTTTTACTGAGACACTCCACAGTTCACCATGGTGTGCACTCTCCCTAGCTGCAAGGAGTAATAAACCCAACGTGTTTAACAACAGGTGTGTACCTGGTCGTGTCTGGCTGGAGAGAATTGACAGGCTGAACACAAAGTACCGTAACTGACCTCCTCCTTTTCTTGGACATGTGAGCAGACAGTTAAATATTGAGGCCAGCAGCCCTTGAAATCTCCAACTGGTCTCCAACTGTTTGGTCTAGGTGTGACCCATAGTCATTGGTGTTGAGCAAGTCAAGAAACTATGAGTTTGAGAGCATTAGAAGTGATTTCTCCATGGACCCTGAAATTGCCCACAATGTTGATGGAACCAGGAGCTAGGGAATGGAAGCTGTGCCAGTGCAGTAGCATCGGGGCAATTTTTCCATTCGGCTAAGAGGAAATCATTACTGTCTCCTCTCTTGACTCAGTTTCCCTCCAGCTATTGGTAACTTGGAACAGAGATGAGAATTTGAAGATTGGGATTGAACACACTCAAGCAAAGAGGGAAAAAAACGCCAAGAGGACAAAATGGGCAGGATCTCAAGACCAAAAAGAGCGCCCACGGTGATTGGGGCTGGCAGTGGCTGTGGTGGTCAGGGAGGGGTTATGCCATTCCCAAAACACTCAAAGGGTAATTAATATATATCTAGTGTTTTCGAAGCACTTTCATATCCCCTATCCATAAACCTCATACAGACATTTTACAGACGAGGAAATTGGGGCTCAGAGAGGCTATGCGACTTGTTTGAGATCTATCAGTAAGAGGTGGAACCAGGATTTCAAGCTAAGTGTAACTGACTTCAAATCCCACCTGAATTCACCCCACCAGCTTAACCAGCAGGTGTCCCTGGCTGCATCTTCAGAGAACTCAGAATAAGAAACTAGAGAGCCCAGGAGCCAGAGGTAGAAAAAAATTTCCTCTGAAGGGTCCAGAGAGGCACTTAGTCTCTCTCTTCTCTCTTTCCTCTTACAAGCAACGAATGAGTTACTCACAAAAATACAAAACTCTAAAACCAGGGGTGAGAGATACTATCTAAGCCGGTCACCGGGCCTGCACAGCACCAGGCCCCCAAGCAGAGCTTCCGTGAAAGAACTGGAGGCGGCTCCCGTTGACTAACATCATCCCCATGACTCATGCAATCGGCTCTTCCTTAGCATGTGGAAGTGAGACAATGAGGATGCTGATGGGCCAGGTTGCTGGAAATGAGCACAGTGGTCTCTGGGAGCCATCCAGACATACTTCGCTGTTGGGAAGTCCCCTTGGCCATCACTCCACGGATCCCTGAGTGCCCTGAATGCTTGGGCTAAGTGAGAAGAAAGAGTCTTAATGTCCTACAGGAACAGCTCAGAGTACTTGGCCCCTCCAGTCCCCATCGGTTCTTAGCACTTGGCTCTCCAGAGTCTGGTAAGGGAGAGCGACTGTGCTGAAGGCGGTCTCCAGGGATGAGGCACATGACTGTGGGGCAGAAGCCATTTCTCCCGCTGCTGTAGCCTCTGGGGGTTTGTTCCTGCAGTACAGCACTGGCACCTCTCCTTACAGTGTCACCTGTCCATCCTCCCTCAGCTAAGGACAGGGCTAGTCATGAATCTGAATTCCTTTGAGACTTGCCCTCTTTTGCCTTGAGGGAAACTTATACTATCTTTTTGGATTATAGAGATTTTAGTAAAATCAAGTTGGCATTAAATCATTAGCAGAGAACTTGGTTAATCTCCCCCAAGTCCAGCGAATAAGCAGAAGAGACTAAAGAAGGACTGCTGACAGCAACATTCTTGGGGAGCAGGCAGTCAGGGGGTCAGACAGGCTTGGGGGCTGTGTATCAGAAATCCCAAGTTGGCTGTATGTGCGGTAAATCCATCCGTCCCGCCACCTCATTTCTTGTCTTGTCTTTGGCTGACTTCAGTGTCCATATGAATACCCCCTTCATCACTCTGGCCCCACAGATCCTTGACCCCATAACTCTGCTCCACTCTGCCTGGCACACATATGCCCATGCACATGTTTTGGACTTTGTCACTGCTCTTAGCTCTTCCGCTTCTGAATAACAAACTCTATTCTCTGACCCCAGTTCCTATCATTCCAGCTCTGTCCCTCTGTTACTTTCACTCTGTTTATTCTTTACCCCTTGGAAAGGCCCAGTTTGTAGAGACCATGGTGCTCTCTTGCTCCGATTATCTTAATCAGTCTTGTTCTGGGTTTGAGGAGAAAGAAAAAGAGGAGTAAGGGAGGCTTTCCTCTTGCTAGGCTGTTAGGGCTGTGGCTGTGGCCATTGCTGGCACTGAGGCCAGGCTGGGAAGGTGGTGGAAGGGAGGGCGTCAGGGGCCCCACAGAGGAGCTGGCCAGGAACAATTGGGAACAAAGGCTGGACGCTCTTCCGCTGAGCCCCCAGAGCCTGGCCTTGGCCTTCCGGGAACAGCTCCAGGAAATGGCTGAGATTCCAGATTTGGAAGGAAGAGACCTGTAAAGGAGCTGGGGTCTGAGAGATGACAGCAGCCTCTCTCTCGGGAGGGGGTGGAGGAAAGCAATGGGGGAGCACTGACACTGCCGGCTCAGAAGCTACCAGGCCTGGCTGCTACAGACACAAGGTTCCAGGGCTGGAAAGGCTCTCAAAGGTCATTTACTACAACTACCTTTCCAGGGCCTGAAAAATATTCCTGCCAAGGATGCTTGAATAGTCTCAGTGATGGGACGTTCATAAAAATAAATAAATGACAATATTGGCTAACCTTACTGATCACTTATAATGCATTAGGCACTGTGCAAAGTGGTTTTATAATTTATCTCGTCTCATTCTTACTCCAGCCCTCAAGGCAGGAACTATTACTATTATTCCCACTTTACAGATAAGGAAACTGACTTGCAGGGGTTAAGTAACTTGCCCAAGGGCTCACAGAATCTTATTTCATCTGTCTCTGAGCTGAATAGAAACACACTGTGGGCATCTCCCAGCTTGTTCCAGAGCCTCTGAATCCTTCTTTTCATCTGTCCTACCCACCCCCAGCCCCATCCAGCCTTGGGGAATGGACAGTGGAATGACAATACACTCCTGCCCTCCCCGCCCCCCTTAACTTTCTTGGTCCACTTTCCTCTATCCTCAGCTTCTTAATGCTGTACCCTGAGATTCCACCTCTGCCTTTCCGTTCCACTGTAGCAGAAGGTCGCTTGGAAGCAAAGGGATAAGGATTGGGATTTAAACAGAGGCTTAGGGTTAAAGGCTGTGGTGGAGCTATGGTTAGTGTGAGAGTTACCTTTAAGAAATCCTAGACTAGAACACGAGGTAATCTTAGGGCTGGGGTTGGAGTCAGGGGTTATGGCTAAAGGGTCAGGGTCAGAGAGTTTCTCTCCTCTGGTCTCCTCCCAGTTCTCCAAGGCACTGAGGGCCAGGCAGGAAGCATCGGTTTCCTCAAAGCTGCTTCCCTCCTGGGGCAGACTCTCGGTCACAAACAACCACCACCACCCCGCCCCGCCCCTCCTTCCCTCTGCTGTGAGCTCAGAGCAGCAGGACAAAGTGTTTGGGACAAGGACAGAGGCCTGAGAGCAGCCATGGGCTCTGGAGGAGCGGGCCTCCTTGGGTCCGGGTGGCCCCTGCCTCTCCTGCTTCTGCTCGTCACGGGTGAGTGTGGCCCTCCTTCTCCTGGCCCACGCTCCCTTGATCCAAGGCCTGGCCAAGCAGAGAAGAGGCCTCCCTGTTCCTTTGCTTCCTTTCTGCAGTAGGGGTGCCAGAGATGAGGATGAGGATGACGACGATGTTGATGATGTGTGTGCATGTGTGTAAGACAGAGATACAGATTGAGAGCTCTCCAGGCCCTCACTTGGATCCCGAGCAAGCTGGTCCTCTCCCCTCCCAGCTAGCTTGTTATTTGGGAGTTCATCTTCAGACAAGAGAAGGCAGACGGAGGGTGCAGGGATTTGGGGGCCCTGTCGGTAGTCACACCAGGCTCCGCCTCCCTTTCCCTCCCAGGAGGCATGGCTCAGGACTCGCCACCCCAGATCCTAGTCCACCCCCAGGACCAGCTGCTCCAGGGTCCTGGCCCCGCCAAGATGAGCTGCCGAGCCTCAGGCCAGCCGCCTCCCACCATCCACTGGCTGCTGAATGGGCAGCCCCTGAGCATGGTGCCCCCAGACATACACCACCTCCTACCTGATGGAACCCTCCTGCTGCTGCGGCCCCCTGGCCAGGGACATGCCCACGATGACCAGGCCCTATCCACAGACCTGGGTGTCTACACTTGTGAGGCCAGCAACCGGCTGGGCACGGCAGTTAGCAGAGGCGCTCGGCTGTCTGTGGCTGGTAAGGCCTGGCAGGGGAGGCCCAGGGTGGGGCACACCTGGGGTGAGATGCCTGTGGTGAGCGAGGTTTGAGGGGATACCTGTGAGGGGAGGCCTGGGCTGGGAGATTGGGAGGGGAGAGCTGGGTCGGGGGTGGTCCTAGATGGGAGACCTGGGTGATGGGGCTGTGAAGAGTGAACACAAGGCAGCGAAAAGGTAGGTAAAGCAGAATGGGGAAGTATGGCAGGGGGGACCTCTGGGGAGGGGAGGACTGGGTGCTGTTCCCTGCTGACCCTCCATCCTCCCCACAGTCCTTCAGGAGGATTTCCAGATCCAGCCTCAGGACACAGTGGCCACAGTGGGTGAGCAGGTGATTCTGGAGTGTGGGCCACCCTGGGGCCACCCAGAGCCCACAGTTACATGGTGGAAAGATGGGAAACCCCTGGCCCTACAGCCAGGGCGGCACACGGTGAGTGTAGCCCCTTTGCCATACTTCATCCCGTCCTGGGTATGGGCATACCCTGAGGGACTGGCCCACCCTCTAGCCCCACATCCCCTGCAGAATTTGACAGAGAGAAGGCAGTGAGGCCTTAAACTTCCCTCCCCACACGGGAGACTTCACGATGCACCTGGCCCTGACAGGTGTCCAGGGGTTCCCTGCTGATGGCAAGAGCAGAGAAGAGTGACGCAGGGACCTATTTGTGTGTGGCGACCAACAATGCAGGACAACGGGAGAGCCGGGGAGCCAGGGTGTCTGTCCAGGGTAAGAGGAGGGTGGGTGGTCAGCTAAAGTCAGGGCCAAAGTTGAGGGGTCCAGTTAGGGTGGTGTGATCAGATTTTGGCTGGGATTACGGTATGTGGGGCTCAACCTGGGATCAGGGTCAGAGTATTGGGGTCCCCGTTTAGGGGGAGGTTCCCCCATCCTAAGTAGAAATAAAAGTGCTCTAGACCTGGGAAATCTGGGGGTTTTGGTTCTTCTGCAGGTGAGGGATGGTCCACTGCTCCATTCCTTTGCTCTGGCCTGTAGGCCCTATCCCAGCCCTATGCTCCCCACAGAGCCCCACAACTACAAGGAGCCTCTGGAGCTTCTGGCTGTGCGTATTCAGCTGGAAAACGTGACCCTGCTGAACCCTGACCCCACAAAGGGCACCAAGCCTGGGCCTGTTGTGTGGCTCAGCTGGAAGGTGAGTCACAGGACCTAGGGGTGGGAGCCAGTCCAGAGCTCAAGGAAGGGCTGGTCGTGAGCTCCCTGACCTTCCTCTGGACTCTTTCCCAGGTGAGCGGCCCTGCCGCACCTGCTCAGTCCTACACAGCCCTGTTCAGGGCCCAGACTGCCCCAGGAGCCCAGGGAGCTCCATGGGAGGAGACACTGCTGGATGGCTGGCAGAGCGCAGAGCTTAGGGGCCTCCACTGGGGCCAAGACTACGAGTTCAAAGTGCGACCATCCTCCGGCCGGGCTCGAGGCCCTGACAGCAACGTGCTGCTCCTAAGGTTGCCAGAACAAGGTCAGGACAGATGCCCCCAGGACCCAACAGTATACACTCTGGCCCCTTTTTGTCTGGGGGCCCCTGGACTATCGCCCTCCAGTCTTGGGGGATGTTGAGTCCTATTCCTGGACTCCCTTCTGCCCTGGCCAGGCAAGCAGATCTGAGAGAAGCTTCTATTCTCATTAGTGTGGCCTCTGACCCTGTGTCCCCATTCCAGGTCTTTTCCCTAGAGTCCTCTCCCTCAGCATCCCTTACAGCCTCTCTCCCTCCCTCCAGTGCCCAGTGCCCCTCCCCAGGAGGTGACTCTAAAACCTGGCAACGGCAGTGTCCTTGTGAGCTGGGTCCCACCACCTGCTGAAAACCACAATGGCATCATCCGTGGCTACCAGGTACCCCCCACAAGCTGACACACTCCTTCCTGGTGGTGCCAGGACATCCCTCTTCCCTGGCATCCGGGATACCCTTGCTCTGGGCACTGAGAAGCAGCACTTGTGCAGAGACACAAGGGAAGCTCACCGTTGTTGAGCAAGGACCTACTGTCTGCCGGACACCACCAAGCACTTACCTACATGATCTCGTTTCGTCTCACAGTCCTCCCTGGTCATTATCCCCAATTTACAGACAAGAAAAGTGAGGCTAAGGTTATAGGTGTAGGACTTGGAATAAAAATCAAATCAAACTGTGTCTGACTCTCACCTTCTAAGGCAGCGGGTGTCAGAGTGTTGTTCCTGGACCAGCAACATCAGCATCACTTGGGAATTTGTTAGACATGCAAATTCTTGGGTCCTTTCCCAGTCTTTATGAATCAGAAACTCAGGGATGGGCCTGGATTTTAACAAACCCTCTAAAGGATCCTGAGGCACACTGAAGTTTGAGAACCACTGGTCTAATGAATGTTTTCTCGGATTACTTTTGTCCTCCTCTGTCAGTCTAGAGAGAAGTCTCTCTCACTTTGTAGGGGAGAAAGGAATAGGAAGTGCGGGTGCATGTCGGTGGGGGGGATGTCCCCAGCTGGATGGCAGGGCAGGATGACCACATCCCAGAGTCTGATCTGCAGATGAAGGGCTCAGCTGCTGGGACAGTGCCAGGAGGCAAGTGCTCATCTCTGCCTGTGCCTCAGGTCTGGAGCCTGGGCAACACCTCATTGCCCCCAACCAACTGGACCGTGGCAGGCGAGCAGACCCAGCTGGAGATCGCCACCCGAATGCCAGGTTCCTACTGCGTACAAGTGGCTGCAGTCTCTGGTGCTGGGGCTGGGGAGCCCAGTAGCCCTGTCTGCCTCCTTTTAGGTGAGAGCAGTGCCCACCCGCCCCACCTATATGCTTTCGGCCCCTATTCCCACCTTCCTCTCTCCCCGCTCCCACCTCACACTTCCAGCGCCTCCCGCTTGTCTACCAGACCCTCATTGCTTCACCTGCCTCCTCCCCCTGAGCTCCAAATCCCATACAGAGCAGGCCATGGAGCGAGCCGCCCGAGAACCCAGCGACCACGGTTCACGGACCCTGGAGCAGCTGAGAGCCGCCTTGAGACGGCCAGAGGTCATTGCCAGCGGGGGTGTTGTGCTCTGGCTGCTGCTGCTGGGCACTGCTGTGTGTGTCCACCGCCGGCGCCAAGCTGGGGTGCACCTGGGCCCAGGTGAGAGGGTGGAGTGGACTCCCAGGTGGTCAAGCCTTCCCTGGGTCCAGTTAGAACACTACAGGGGTTTAGATTTCTGGCCAGGTCCAGGGGACTCTGTATTTAGCCTTCTCCTGCCCTCTCCCAGGTCTGTACAGATATACCAGTGAGGACGCCATCCTAAAACACAGGTGAGAGATGAAAGGGGAGGGGCGTGAGGTGAGGGAGGGGCAGAAGGCCGAGGGACAGTGGAGCTGGGACGGAGAACTGGATGGAGTATTGTCTCCCCTGCTGCCAGGCAGTTTGGGGTCCTAGTACCCTCATCTCTCCTGACCTCCAAGTGAGAATTAATTTCTCTTTCAATAATGTTACTATCAGGCCACTTGACAGGTGAGTAAACCAAGAATTATAAAACTTAAGTGACTTTGCCCAAGACAACACAGCTGGTAGCTGGCCTTCTGAACTCCTAACCCAGGGCTCTCGTCACCGACCTCTCACTAACACTTACCACACTCTCCTGCTGACTCACCCTGATGAGTGGAGAATAGCTAGCACAGGAGGACCAGTGTAACTTCTAATTTTCTCTATACACTCAGTGCTTACCTAGTGGTGCCTTTGCATTTGGTAAATCACCTACCTTTCCAGCAATCATTCCTTCACAGTAATCCATCCACAGGTCCAGCAGAGGGCGCTCTGCCCCCACAACATAGATTCTTACTCATTGTTCTCAATAACAAGACCAGCTTGCAGCTGCATGTGCTCCAAGTGTGTTGGGCTGCCTGAGCAAGTCTGCAGTTATGAGACAAGATACTAGGAAAGAAAACATCCTCTTTTTTCTCTGACTGGCTGAGTTTTACACTATAACCGTTTCATCTGCCCACCTCCTCCTGCTCTTTATCTCATTAGATTTCCTCTGGAAGGTTCACATTCCAGGCCTGCATCTTTCAACAGAAGTTTACCGAGCACCTACTATGTGCCGGACACATCCAGGCCTTGGGCTACTGTTTTGCTGTCAGTTTCTCAGCCCAGAGCAAGGTTCTAAGCTGGCTGGGGCCGTGTTCCTGTGTTATTCTTTGCTCACTGGCCTTTCTCTTCCAGCTACCTCCTGGGCTGTGTCAGCTCTGCGCTGAGATTTCTCTGGCTCCCCCGGGACTTTATCCCTGTCCTTGAGGGAGATTCCATCCTGATCATTTTGTTCATCCATTCCTCTGCCAGGAACTCTCAATCTAGGCAGAGACAGCCATGCTAGCACATGAATGCAATCCAGTGTTGGAAACACAGAAACGTGTACAAGATCCATAGAAGAGTTTGGGGTGGGGAAATGTGGAGGAAGAAGATTTCACATTTACCCTGAAAGTAAGAAGGGGAAGAGCAAAGGGAGCAGCAAGAAATAGCATGCTGTGTTCATAGGGAAAGACAAGCGTTTGGTCTGGCTGAGGCATAGAATGTGAGATGGCTCAGAGCAAAGGATAAGGTGAGGGAGCTGGAAGCCAGATCAAGCAGGGCCTTGTCAGCCATGCTGGGCAGCTGGGTTCTATCCTGGTAAATAGGGAGCCATTGAAGGTTTTAGGCAGAGAAGTGCTTTGGTCTGATCCCTGTTCTTGAAAGATGGCTCAGGCAGCCAGCATGGCACCCACTTCAAAGGGAAGCAGGCTAGAGGTAGAGAGGCCAGTATCCATGTAGCAAGCTCCTGCTCCTCCTCTGCTGGCTGAGAGAGCTCACTTTTACTCATGTCAGCTCACAGCATCGGCCTTATATGGAAAGCCTCATTGTTGCCATTTCACAGATGAACAGACTGGGGCTTACAGAGGCCAATAGACTTAGTTGCCCAGGATTGCACAGCTAGGCTGCAGCAGTTGGGGATTTCTGGGTTGTCTGGCTCTAGATCTGTGTTCTTTTTGTCTAAACACACAACTGCCTCTCTGTAATACCTCCTAACTCTGGGCAACTTGGACTTACCCTGACCCCAGGATAAGAAAGGGGTGCTGAGTTTGGAACACCGGGACAGAGATCTTAAGGAGTTTGTGAAGGGCTGAAAAGCAGTGAGAATAAAGCTGATACCACCATCTCCCCAACCCCTTGTGCTCCCTCTGAGCCGGAGGTCTTAGCCAATGAGATCCTCACTTCACTCCATTTCTCCCTCCCCACTCCCACACTTCATTGCTCCAGGATGGATCACAGTGACTCCCCCTGGCTGGCAGACACTTGGCGGTCCACTTCTGGCTCTCGGGACCTGAGCAGCAGCAGCAGCCTCAGCAGC
The DNA here is from genome assembly GCF_020826845.1 of Diceros bicornis minor. Lineage (NCBI taxonomy): Eukaryota > Metazoa > Chordata > Mammalia > Perissodactyla > Rhinocerotidae > Diceros > Diceros bicornis. Next base: position 11,113,821 of record NC_080746.1, read on the forward strand.
CGGCTGGGAGTGGACCCCCGGGACCCACTAGACTGCAGGCGCTCCTGTGAGCATGCCCAGTGGGGGCCAGGGCCTGGCAGTGGAGCAGGGACCCCAGGACTGGAGAGGGGGGATGTAGGGTGGGATACTCACCATAATTCCTCCTGTCGTTTTTATCGCAGTGATCTCCTGGGATCCCCGAAGCCCCGGTGTGCCCCTGCTTCCTGACACGAGCACTTTCTATGGCTCCCTCATCGCTGAGCTGCCTTCCAGCTCCCCAGCCCAGCCAAGCCCCCAGACCCCAGCTGTCAGGCGTCTCCCACCCCAGCTGGCCCGGCTCTCCAGCCCTTGGCCCAGCTCAGACAGCCTCTGCAGCCGCAGGGGACTCTCTTCTCCGCGCTTGTCTCTGGCCCCTGCGGAGGCTTGGAAGGCCAAAAAGAAGCAGGGTAAGGCTGGGGAGGATAGACACAGCCTGAAGTGGGTGGTAGGAGGGGCCAGGAGTGGGAATGGGGTGGGCTGCACCCCACCCACAGCTTCCATCCTCCTGTCCTGGGGAACACCTATCACCAAAGCGCTCAGCTAGGAGTGTGCTGACCTCAGCTTTCCTATATACCGTGCTCCTGCTTCGGTTTGGCCATACCAGTAGTGAGCCCTGTTTCTGCAGTCAATTCCACTCAGCAAACATTTAATAAGCACCAGTGTATGCCCAACATGGAGACACAAGAGATACCAGATATAGTCCTTGCCCTCTAAGGGCTCAAAGTCTAATGAAAGTGCCTGACCAGCATACAAGTAATTCTAGAACCTGGCAGAATGTTACCAGTGCTAGCATGCAGCGTCAGGCTCTCATGGACTCATCTTCTTGTGCACTATACCCGGGTCTTCCCCGGGCACCGACTCCTAATTCGCTTTCCAGAGAAGAATGAGTATTTCCTTTCTGTGCAGATTTCTCTCCTGACTTTCAGCTCCCTGCTTTGACTTTCCAGAGAGAAATAATCATAGTCTCTGTTTCTTTAGCAACTCTCTATGTTAGGTGCATTACTTATACCTGTTATTTCATTTAATCCTCACACCATAATGACTAGGTATTATTTCTCAAATTTTACAGATAAGGAAAGAGGATCAGAATTGGGTAACTTGTTCAAAACCCCACAAGCTAATAAGCTGCAGAGCTCGAATTTGAAGCAAGAATGGTCTGCTTCCAAAGGCTCCTCTGAATCTCCCTGGGAGTGCCCTTGGGAAATCATATTCTCTCGCCTCTTTCTCCTGTTTCTGGACATTGGCCTGCACTCTGCCTGCTGTCTTCCTGAGCCTTCTGTGCTGGTTAATAAGATTTACAGATGTTTGACAGCCAATTTTTTTTAAGTGGATATAATCCAACTTTTATTAAGACAAAGATGGATTCGGAGTAATTAAGAGCTTGTCCAATACCCAGAACTTTATGACTCTAAATATTAGCAAAGCTGGCATTCCTTCCAGCTTCGCCTCAGAGTTATTGCATCAGAAATCCTCAGTGGTGATGAAATACCAGCTACAAAGAGGTTGCATAAGTCTCATTTAAAAACCAGCTTTCCCAGGGAGAACTACATGGACTTGAATATAATGTACAGCCCCTCTTAGAACACTAATGACACTGGGAAAAGGTGAGTAGTTTTCTAGAGCCAGTTCTCAAGAAAGGTTCCAATTCTGAGATGAAGCTTCCTAACCTCACTCGGGTATAGGTCGTCACTTTACCCCCTGTTTCTCCTGACCCCAGCCCCACCCAGTGCTGCCCCAGGATGGGTTGACCAGTGACTTCCCTGGGCTGGTGGACAGTTGGCCCACCTCTGGCTCCCAGGGTCTCAGCAGCGGCAGTGACATCATGCCATGATCTTGTCCAGAGCCACAGAGTGGCCTCTACTGCTGTCACCTTGTCCAAAAGACTGATGATTCTTTATCTTCTGAAACCGGCAGCCTCTCTGTGCCCCCTCCTTCACCTGCTTATTCCTTTTTCTTATTATTTTAGTTGGATTTTTTTCTCTACGACTGATATTCTCACAACTGTACTCTCCCGCATCTCATCCATTATATCAGGTTCTTAGTTATGCTTGCTTTGCTAGATACACTCACTGAATATCCTCATTCATTCATTGATTCAAACAAATATTTACTGCAATTCAGGTATGCCCAACGAGATTCAACCTAACCTTGATAACATTTTTATTCTACAGTTTAAATTCAAATAACATTGAAACTAAAATCCAAGTAATTCCAAGCAAGGTGGGAGGAGGCTTTTTGTTACCAGAATTAGAGGAAATGAAAGGGGCTGGGATAAATATAGCCTTTTCCAGGACTGGCTTTTTGCCTTTGCTTTCCACGCAAACCAAGCAACCAATGTGTGTGCCCATTTCTGAGCTTAGTCAGGAAGTCAGGCACTAGAGAAGGCACAGCTGATGACAGCAGACTTGGAGCACCTGAAGTGGCCTCCAGGACTCCCTAGATCATATGACGGCTAAAGGAAATGAATAAAAACCAAACCAGCCAAAGTACAAAAGGAAACTTCAATGGAGGAAGTCTAGCCATTGTGTGGTTTTCATCCCAGTGACTCAGAAGGTCTGGCCACTGTACATGGATTCCCAGCATCCAGATGGCATCTTGGTGGATGCTATAGCGTTGGTCTCATCCCTGCTCTGAACCTGCCCACAGTGACCCCCAGATCTTTGAAATTAGACTGACTAGAAGCGGCCTCGAGGGTCCTGCTGGTCTCTGGTTCACCAAGGAAAGATCCCCTTTCCTAACTGGGCGTCTGATGATGTGACACTAATCTGAAGGCTGTTTCTTTTTCTCCTTTGCTTGATGTTCTCCTGGTTCCTGGTCTTGGGAAAATCTCTTCCCTCTATTACCCTGTTCCTCTCTGGTTTACACTTAGATCCATTTAGGTTTTAGCCTGACCAAGAAGCACGCTCACAGGTCATTGCACGTGACTGGGTCTGTTCCTTCAGTCACCACAGCTTCTCTATTTCAGAGTTCACTTAAGTGGCCATGTGAGCTGCCATCTTGTGAGTGATTCTTCTCACCTTGTGCTTACACCTACGTCTCTAATATCATCCATCCATTCACTCATTCATTCAACAAATATTGAATATCGATGGGCAGGGCATTGCTTACTGGGTGAGACCAACACACCTTCCTATTCTCAAGTTCCTCTTCCTGTCAGCTGACCCTCTCCTGTCACACCTGGCATGGTCTGGGGCCTCCTGGTTTTGTCTTATCCATTCAACCCATTACTCATCTTGACAGTCAAACCCATCTCCCCGGGTGAGAGACACTCAGGTTTCTCAGGGCAGGGCTATCCAGAATCATGTGAGATCTTTGCAATGTGAGAAATGGAAATTGACAGATTCTCTCCAAAAAAAGGAGTATTTGTCTTCACAGATCCAAAAATTCGTGAGAGAAGTAGCAAACATGAGGGTACAGAGATTAGGAAGATTGGAATGTATACAGTAAAGGAGAAGAAACTTGTTTTTTAAAGTATTTATTAGGCACAGGAACTTTCCGATCAGTTTTTATTTAATTGGCAAAAACCATCATTTGAAGTGAGTGTTTACTTCAAATGAAGGTTTGGATTTACCTGAAAGGTTAATGGATTTACCTGAGGTCACACAGCTAATATGTGGCTGAGCCAGGCTATTAATGTAGGTCTTTTGACTCTAAGCCTGGTACTCCTGTCAGAACTGCCTGGAAGAAGGTGGGGAATGGAGAGGATGGAGGGAGGTTCTTCTCCCTTTTCTCTGGGTTCAGGGACCCTAAAGCTTAACTGAATGATAAAGTTGAAGATAGTGCCTGTGGTTGGGGTTTGAAAGGCCCACCCCCAACCAGTGACTCGTTCCTTTGCAGAGCTGCACCAGGCCAACAGCTCCCCGCTGCTCCGGGCCAGCCACCCCATGGAGCTCTGGGCCTGGGAGTTGGGGAATAGAGGCTCCAAGAACCTTCCCCAGAGCCCAAGTGAGACCTTCTCCTGCATCTGGCTTCTCCTGTCCCAGGGAGGCTGGGTGGGGAGTGGGGTCAGGAAGCTGAGGGGGCTGGGTGGCCAGGCAGGCAGGCTGGGGTCTGGGGCTGACGGGGGTTCCGCCATTCTCATGCCCAGGAGCTGTGCCCCAAGCTCTGGTTGCCTGGCGGGCCCTGGGACCACAGCTCCTCAGCTCCTCCAATGAGTTGGTGACTCGCCCTCTCCCCCCGGCACCTGTCTCTCCTCGTGGACCCCCCACTCAGAGTCAGCAGACCCAGTAAGATGGCATGGGGTCAGGAGGCAGGGCTAGGGATTGAGTGGGATGGGGCGGGGGAGGGGGTGTTTCTGAGATTGGACAGGGGCGGGGGGGAGGCATGGACAGTGACTGACTCGAAGAAGTGCACTAACCATCCTGCCATCACTGTCTTACTGCAACCAGGCACTTGGAGGAGCCCCAAGTTCCCTCCTCCCTCCCACTGCCAGCCGCCCCCATCCCCGACCTTATCCCCCCCAGTCCCCCCAGCCCCTCCAGCCCCCAGGCCTCTTCCCTCTCTGGTCCCAGCCCAGCTTCCAGTCACCTGTCCAGCTCTTCACTGTCATCCCTGGGGGAGGACCAGGACAGTGTGCTGACTCCTGAGGAGGTGGCCCTGTGCCTGGAGCTCAGTGAGGGTGAGGAGACCCCCAGGTGAGTAGCCTGAGGGATAACCAGAGGACTGCAGATAGCATGCTACAGGAGTATGCTTATCTCTACCCATTCCCCCTTCCTCAACTGGAATGTTTCTGCTACTGTGCCACTCTACCCCACCTCAACCATTGAATTGTCTCCCATTTTTCCTCTTCCTAGGAACAGTGTCTCTCCTATGCCAAGGGCTCCTTCACCTCCAGTCACCTATGGATACATCAGTGTCCCGACAGCCTCAGAGCTGGCGGACATGGGCAGGGCTGGAGGAGGGGTAGGGTCCGAGGTGAGGGGCTTGTTGTGCCCACCTCGGCCCTGCCCGACCCCTACCCCCAGCGAGGGCTCCCTAGCCAATGGCTGGGGCTCAGCTTCTGAGGACAATGGCCCCAGTGCTAGAGCCAGCCTCGTCAGCTCCTCCGATGGCTCGTTCCTCGCTGATGCCCACTTCGCTCGGGCCCTGGCAATGGCTGTGGACAGCTTTGGCTTTGGCCTGGAGCCCAGGGAGGCAGACTGTGTCTTCACAGGTGCGTGAGATCACCTTGTCTTACTCCTCACCTCCACCTCTTGGAGTGGACACCCCCCCTTCTCCCCAAACAAGAGGCAAAGCTTCCTAATCATGATCTTCATTGTCATCGTCCTTAAAACAGCTGGTTTTTGTTGAGTGATTGCTATGTCCCGGGAAATATGATAAGTGCTTTATATACATTCAATATTAACAACAACTCTGTGAGGATAATCTTTTTCTTTCTTTTCCAAATGAGGAAACTGTAAGTCAAACTGGTTTATTAACTTGCCCAAAGCCACTCACAAGAACAAGGATAAATAATTCAACTCTACAGCCCAGAGGCAGCCAACTGTACGGTCCATTCCCCTACCTCCAGGACTGTCCTCTTACCCAGACGTGGGTGTCCAGGACAGGTTGCCCCCTGACCGCTTCTCTTTGCTCCCACCCAGTGTTGCAGATGCCTCCTTACTATGGGAAGTTCTGTTTCCTCTCTTACCTCCCACTGTGCTTCCAAGCCCTTCCTCTTGCCCTGTCTGTGGCTGGGGTAGGCTTCCCTCTTCACATATCTAGCAGTGTGGGATCATTATCTCCATGTCAACAGAAGGTGGTTCAGGGCTCCCCATGCCCCTTTGGTGCTCCCATACTCGTACACTCTATCAGATCCCCATACCCATCTTACAAACCCTCACTCTACCCTTTGCCCCTAAGAAAAACAACGAGGCTTGTGGTAAATGGGAGAGCAAGGATTACCCAGGACAGAAGCACCCATGATAGAGGGAGAGGAAGGATGACCAAGGAGTGGGAGAGTGAAGGGAGTATGGATAGAAGGCCAGAGCTGGGCTGAAAGGAAACAGTTCAAGCTCTTCTCTCTAAAGAAACCAAAGGACTGTCTTCTTTTCCCAGGGGGCTGGGGCCTCTAGGGATATGGCCACCGGAAATGATGGACTGAGTTGGGGCTAGGTTATGTCTAGGGTTAGGTGTATGCCTTAAGCAGGCCCCAAGCTTCCTGCCCTAAACTGGCCCCCAGGGGTGAAGGCTAACCCTCCACAGCTACCTCTACCCTCCCTGACAGACGCTTCATCACCTCCCTCCCCCCGGGATGACTTCTTCCTGACCTCCACCCTCTCCCTGCCCCTGTGGGAAAGGAGGGCAGACTGGTTGGAGGACATGGAGAACAATCACACTCAGCGGCTGGGAAGGGGGCTGCCTCCCTGGCCCCCTGACTCTCGGATCTCTCCCCAAAGAAATCAGCTCGGCTGTCCTGCACCCAAGACCGGCGGTAAGTGTCTGTCTGCCTGGCTGATGTGGTGACCTTGACTGGAGGGCTTCTGGAAAGGAGCCGAGAGGGAGCCTGGGGTCTGGCAGGAGAGATAAGGAGCAGAGTGGATAACTCCACTCTCCTCAACTTCTCCTACAGACTCCTCCTGAAGTGTGGCCCTGAGGCTGCCAAAAGGAGAATCAGAACCACCTCTCCTGTCAGCCACCAGCCTGGGCTGCGGAGCGGGGGTCTTGGCCTACGCTTCTCTGCACTTGGGGTCCACCCTGCCCGGCCTCCAGGAGAGTTCTCCCTCCAGAATTGTGAAAACAAAATAAGAACAAAACAGATGTGGAGCCCTCAGGGAGCAAAAGTCATCACCTGACTCCTGGCCCTTGCCTTTTCCTCTGTTCCATCCACTCCCACAACCAGGCCTTTTTGGCCCAAGCAGCAGCCCCACTTCCTGATCTCCCCACCCACTTGGATCACAGGAAGCGAGGAGCCAGAGGTCTTCCTGGAGGACAACAGGGCTTGTGGGAGAGGGCTGTGCAGGAAAGAGCGCTCAGAGCCTCCCCTCTCAGCTTCATCTGGACCATTCCTGTGGAGGCAGGCTCGACTCTCTCCCTAACCACACCATGTAGAACAGATAAAGAGGGATGTCACTGAGGCAGTGAGGCCCTACCTCAGTACCAAGGCAAAGGGTTCAAGATGAATCTAGGGAAGAAGCTGAAGGAAGGGAGGTGTGAAAATGTGGGACAAAAACACCCTCCTTATACTTTTGTCACTATGAGCTTATGGAATTTGACACTATAAAACCATGATGATTTGAGTTCTGTGAGATCATTCCCCGGAGCACCACTGTTGGGAGGGCACCTGGAGATATGGACGTGTTACCTGAGTTAGAAAGGGATCAAGCATTCACTGACACTCAGAGAGTGTCACTCATTTCTGTTCTGTAACTGAGAAATTATGTGTATCTATCTGATTTTAAGCAGAATCTAGGAAAGGGAGGGGTGGTGGATTTTTAGGGTCTGCTGATCTTAGCAACTGTTTCTGAGAAGACAACTCCTGCTTTTAGCGGTCCCAGCCCCCTCCCCAAAGACCGGTCCCAGATGGTTTCTTAAAATAGACAAAGAACTAAATTCCACAAAAGGCAGAACCACCTGTAATGATTGGCCAGTGAATACCCTTCAGAAATAACAATGAACAGAGAGATGGTGGAGCAAGACGTCCAGGGTCTGAGCCCAGAAGGCTACTAGAGGACAGGGACAGCCATGCCTTTCTCACTTGGTGGGAAAGTCACCGGCAGAATCCACAAGGTCGGGGGTCACTACTGAGCATGGCCCTGGGCCATAGGAAGACACCTCTAGGGAGGGTGGATTGGGAAGCAGGCCCTGAAAGGAGATGATGATCCCCCAAACCCAAGCAGCTCTACCTGGAGGCCACTCTGAGTTCAGAGGCTGAGTAAGGCAGGAGCCTGGGGGACTCAGGCCAGCCTGGGCCAGAGTGTCGTGATCTCAGGATGAGGACTCAGTGCTGTGGATACACATCCCTTCCTCTCTATTGGCTTTTCCTTTTTCGGATTTTGTTTTTCTTTTAGCTTCCCAGTAAAATTCCTTTTGAAAACCTTCTAGCCCTGTCTGCCAGACTGAGGGAGAAATAGGGATTTGTATACTCTTAGGTCAAAGTGGCAGCAGGGGTCAGAACCTGGGCGTGGGGGCAGCGACCATGCCCGGGGGGCCCAGGACAGTTCCTGAAGCAGGGGTGGAGCAAGCGAGAAGGAAACAAACCTCAGGTAACCAGTCAGTGGTGTGAGCTGGGGGTGCGGGAGAGAGGGGGACCACGGCATTCATGGCCAAAAGATTTACAAAATTCTGTGCCAAACAAATCACATCTGGGCCTCATCTGGCCCTTCTGTGAGGGGTCAGGGGGTCTCAAAAGGCCTGTCTTTCCTTCTTGGTCAGGGTTTCCCCCATCAGTTCCTCCTTTCTTTGAGGTTTTAAAAATTATTATTGTGAGGGGCATATTTCCTTATAGGGGAGTAGATATACCCCAGAAGAGGGCCCTAAGGGAGGGCTTGGCTTGGTTCTCCAAAGGTGGGACAAGTTTCTCACTGTTGGTTATTTCGAAAGCCCCTCTGGTTGTACCTGGGGAGACAATGGGCTTCAGCTCCTTTGAGAGGTAGGACAGGTCAGTGTCTCTTAGCCCCATCCTCACCTAGTGCTTTTGGCAGAAGACATTCAAAACGAAGGGGAAGCTACTCATGTGCACTGATACACAGACCCTCGCAGCCCCCTTCTTCCTGACATCCCGCATAAAACCAAACAAACAGGGCCCGGGGCTCTGATCAGACTCTTTTTATTGCCTTTTTTTACAAATGGGTCTCAGGTAGAAAGAGATAGGAAGGGAAGAGCTGGCTCTCTGACTTCTAAGCCAATTCCTCAGGGAGCCCCAGGCATCACTGCCAGAAGGGAAGAGACCCTTCCTGCTCCTCTTTCTCACCCCCTCATTTACCAGGAGGAGGTGCTCCTGGCCCAGGGACAAGCCCTTCCTCCTGGCACTCCTGATATTCTCATCAAGGGTCATCGTGGTTCCTAAAGAAAGAGAGAGAGAGGCTGGTTTGCAAGGCCCTGGGGTAAACAGGCCACAGGAGGGGATATGTCCTTCATCATGTCAGCCTTTCTCCTGACCGGTTCTCCTGTGGGAGCCCAGGCTCCTCTATTCTGTGTCATCTTGTCTTCACCCTTTGTCCCTGCTCTCCAGGACTCCTCCCTTCCCCGTCACTCACTGGGTCCCTTCCTTTTGACACTTCCCCCATAAGCCCTTCTCTACCTTTCTGTTTTGTTACCCCTTGGCCCACCCTCCTTAGCCCTCCACTCTCATTTTTTTGAGACCCCTAGCCCCCACCTCTCGACGTTTCTGCCCTGGCCTTTGGCTCTGGCTCCGGCTCCGGCTCTGACTCCGTCCAGGGCCCCGGGAGCCCCGAGAGCTGCTGGAGCCTCTTGAAGAGTTGCTGCCAGCTGTGGAACAGGTGCTGGTGCCCGGACCCCGTGACAGGAAGCTTGGTCTGCTGTAGGGGAGCCAGGCCTCTTCTGCAGCACAGAGAGAAGGGCAGCCGGCCCAGAGGACAGAACATCACTGCTCACCCACTATGCCACCCCGACCACAATCCCAGCTCTGGAAGAAGAGTTGAGGGCAGGCACAGGGCTCAGGCCAGCCTGGGGGCTGAGGAGCAGAGTGCCCAGCACATGGCCTTGACATCACACGTGCGCAGACACTTGTAGGGCACTCCCAAGCAGAGAGAGCCTTGGGGAAGGAGGGGCAGCACACCCAGCCCCCACTCTTCTCTCATCTGGGCTTCAGTCCTGGGAAAGGATACAACTTGGGAACTCCAGGCATTCCGCTCAGAGAGCTAGAGAGACAAGTGGCTTTGATGTTGATCAAATGCATGAACCCAACTGAAAGTGAGGGGTGAGCTGGGTTGAAAATTAGTCCATGGATGGCACCGTCTGTACTACACTATTAGCCTCCAGTCCTAAAGCCCACCTACTTAGGTAGCAGTGGACCCTCCAGCCAGTCCTGGCCCTCCTTACCATCCAGGTGGGGGCCCCATTGGGCCCCCAGAGGCCCCGCCTGCAGCATTCTTCTCTCCCCGCTGCGCTCCCGCTCCCGTTCCAAGGAGGCTGTGCTGCCTGCTGCTCTCAGCCCTAGGGCCCAGCTTGCCTCCTCCTCTGGTGGTGGCAAGGGCGGTGGGGGCAAGTCTGGGGAGAGACCTGTTTTCAGCAGTCTCCTGCTTCTCCTGATACCAATCTTTCCCCCACTCCCATTCCCTGGCACCAGGAGGCTGCGAATGAACAGCTGAGATGTGGGTTTACCCGCTCCCTCCTCCAGCCCGCAGAGCTCACCCTTGGTTTCCTGCCTGACCCTCTATTGTCACCCTATTGTCCCAGGCCCAAGGCCCCCTCACCCCCAGGACTGTGCTCCCGCCTGTAGAGAAGAGCCTTGGGTTTCTTCCGGATTCGGGCCCGGGGCCCTTGAAGTGGAGGAGTCATCTCCCCAGGCATCTGCCAGGTTCTCCCTGTAGCATTAGGAGACAGGGAGAGGAGCAAGTAAGAGAGGGTCAGGAAAGGGACTTGGGGGTGAAGGGGAAATAAGCTCTGGGAGGTATGGGGAAGTGGGGTTAAGTTGAGGTTCTGCAGACTCACCTGGGGCACTGCTGGCTGCACTAGGGACAAGGCTGGGGCTGAGGTGATGGGACGCTGTGGGACCAGCACCCAGGCCAGCAGGCCTCCCTTCTTGGCTACTCAGAGTGGGCTGGGATACACTGAGAGGGGAACTGGGCCCAAGGGGTACCCTCCTGCAATGACATGAGGCCTCAGCATTTGTTTACTCAACAAACACTAAGTGCCTACTATGTGCCAGGCACTGTGCTAGCCACTCAGCCTAATATTCAGATGAATAAGACACAGTCTGTCCCCCACAAGGCTCTCAAGCTAGTGAAACATGAGGAAAGCCATGTCTTTCAAATGCTCCAGGAAGCCTGCTGAGTCACTCTAACGGAGAAACAGTCTGAAGAGAGTGAGGGACCTTGCCAGCCTCCATGTTTCTCCCCAAATCACACTTCTACCCTGATGCAGCCATGAGACTTCTGTACCCCAGATTCATCCATCCATCCATTCATCCATCCATCTATCCATCCATCCAATTATCCACTGAATAGATATGTACCGAAGGCCTATAATGTGCAAGGTACTATATACCCCCCTACCTGGGCATCTGGTGGAGATGGGGAATGTCAGTGGGGGGCTGAGGAGGGTCAGGAGGTGAGGGGGTAAGAGTGGCTGTGGACTGCCGTCCATAGGAAGGTGTGGGAGAGGGGGTTTCCCCTCGGGACGAAGGGACCAAGCACCCTCCGCTGGAGCTGGGCTCTGCCAGGTGGCTCCTCTCAGGCATTGGTGGACACCACTCTTCTGGCTCTGAGCTGGAGGCAATGAGGCAGGAGGGCACGGATGAATGAGTAGCTTCCATACCTTCCCTTGTCCTTCCTGTTGCCCCCTTCCCTTCCTCTCCCAGCATCTCTGCCCTCCGCTCTACAGCAGGGCGCATCCTTACCTGCCCTCCAGCTCCTCCTCAGGCCCCTCTAGACAGCTCAGTTCACAGGAAGAGGGAGGTGGCGGCAGGGCTTCTGGCCAGTTGAGGGAGGGCATCTGCACAGGTTTTCCCAGAATCTTTACTCTGCCTCCCCTGGCTCCTGAGGAGAATAGGATGGAGGCACACCAAGATACGGGCAGGAAAGACACAGTGATGAGACATGTCAGAGGAAGTGCTGAGCTAGGTCCCAGAGGAGAAGGGTGGAGGATATTCTTTGCGGATACTGTGCTCAGGGCTATAATGGGGGTGTTAGGAACTGGAGTCATACCACTGTCCCCTTGGCTCCATTCTGGAAGGGCATACTGGCTCCAGGTGCCTGGATCCCCTGAGGGATGTGGGGGGAACCCCCCATGGAAGGTCTGCAGCTCCTCTCCGGCTGGGTCAATGGTGCTGTAGACAGGACCCTCAGCAGAGGCGGCAGTGCCCCGGGCTGTCTGAGCCAGGTAAAGGGAGATTCCTGCTTCTGAGGAGGAGAAAGAGGGAGGCCCAGGGAGGCGGCAGGGACAAAGACAGAAAAATAGAGGACAACAGGAGAATGGAGGGCAAAAGGCAATCCCACTGGATCAACTTCTTTCCGTGGGATCAACTTCTTTCCCCACCCCAAACCTTACCTCTCAAACCAGGGTAAAGGTTGGGTGTGAGAGAGGCTTCCCCCAACTCAATCCTCCCCATGGACTGACCAACCTCAAGGCGACTGGGACTCCTCGGCTCCCTTCAGTTTGCCCCAGTAGGTTGAGAGGAGAGAGGGGTGCTGGGGGCCAAGTATGCCCCTGAGGGAATTAGAACTCCTCACCATTGTAATATCTGTCATCTGGGTCAGAATTGCTGGGGCAACAGCTTCCCCTGGGTTCCTGGGCTGAGGGGCTTCGAGATGGGTGGGGCCACGAGTCTGCTAGCCATGGGTAGGGAGCAGGGCCAAGGCCCATGGGTGGCCTGAAGGAGAGCATGTGAACGTTGGGGATGGAGGGCCAGAAGAGGAGCTGTAGGACAGTAATAGCGGTGTTTGGGGTTGGGAATTTGGGAAAGTCAGCATGCGGAGGCCTGGAGAGGAAAGGAGTGGTCTCTCGGTGGAGGGGATTATCCTGGGAGATGAGTTAAGAAAATTACCTCGAACTGGCTCCCGAGAGGCCCTCTGAGTGTGGAAAGGACACTGGGGAAGATGAGGGGGAGACTGAATGAGAGAAGAGCCCGTACTTGGGGTCTGAACCCCACTGGGGCAGAGACGGCTTACCTGCAGGTGTATAGGCAAAGGAGGCTTCCGAAAAGGAACCCGTCGGAGAAAGAAGAGGGGAAATGGGGAGAAGGGTCAGAAATATCCATATTCTTGTCCACTCCTTGGCCCTGGTCCCAATTCCACCACTCAGGCTGCACCCTGGACCAATTTCATCAGAATTTCTAGGGATGGGACTCAAACATTAGTATTTTTCTAAAGCCCCCTAAGTGATTTCTATGTGCAGCCAAGATTGGGAACCACGGATCTAAGAGACCTCAGATCTCTCCCAACACGCCTGTTACCAGGTAGCCGCAAAGCTCAAGTCTCCTTTCCGCCAGCTCCGCCTTTCCACCCAGACTCCGCCTCACAATGTATTGCCGGGATCCTGGCCACACTCCCTCCTACCAAGCCCCCTCTTCATGTAGTGCGTTTACCCCACTAGACTTGCCCCTGCTTTACTGAAACTGACTGCAAAGGCTACTCTTCCTGAGCCGTCTTAGGGGCAAATCCTATCCCTGTCCCTGGACTCAGGTCCCACCTCTCCGGGCCCCGCCCTCTGCCAGATGTCCCGACAGCTCCCAGATCCACGGTGCGTACCCCGCCGCTCTCCAAAGAGCTGAGCTGCTGCTGCGGCCCCTCCCTCCTGACCCCGCCCCAACTCATCGAGCGTTGAGCCCTCCCCTCCCTCTCTCCATCCCGCCCCCCTCCCTGGAGGGCGGGATCTCCAGGCTCCGCCAACACAAGGCCCTCCTTTCCGTCTCCCCACCGCGGGAATGCGTCGCCAGCCGGCGCCGACCCCCAGACCCGGCTCTCACCCGTGTAGTGACTGAGCTCTTTGCGCTGCCTCCGGCGCCGGTAGAGGGCGGCGCAGAGCCCGAGGAGCAGCGCCCCGCAGGCGGCGCCGCTGCCCGCGAGGAAGGCGGGCTCCCGCAGCAGCCTCACCAGCCGCTCCGCCAGCCCCGGGCCCGCCTCGAGCCCAGGCTCCAATTCCGGCGGGGACGCTGTGGGGGTCAGAGAGATGAGGGGAGTAGGGGCCAGGAGACCCAGGAGCTAGGAAGGGGCCGTTAGGGACCCCGTAGGCACAGCTACCCCAGGACCCGCCTTAAATTCCCCAGCTCGGCCCTCCACCCCCACCTCCAGACTCACGCAGCTGCATCAACACTGGGTCACTGGCCACACCCACGCCAGCGCTGGTGGCCGCCGCGACCTGAGTCCGGTAGAGAAGACCCGGCAGCAGTCCCCGGAGCACCGCGGAGCGTGCCCAGCCTTCCGCAGACCGATTGAGGTGGAAGCGGCTCTCATTTCCCAGGCACCAGATCTAGGGAGGCCGAGACCCGGGTTTAAAGAGTCAAAAATGGAATTCTGGCCTCATGTGGAAACTTGAAGCTCTGAATGGTAGAGGGGGCTTAGCCAGGCATAATTCAGCCTGGAGAGAACACTCTGAAACCTCCCTCCTCTCCCCCAGCCCCAAAGCCAGTCCCGGGTTCCCACCTCCCTAATCCCAGCCCCTAGCCCTCCCTCTTCCTCCCTTCCGTGGTCCTCCCACCCAGTCCCTTCTCAAACCCTGTACCTGGTATTCCTTGATGACCCCATTTTGCTGGGAGGGGAGCGGAGGTTCCCAGGAAACAGTGATACTGCTGTTGCCTTCACCCCCCAAGGCCACTGTCACTGCCTGCGGGGGACCACTGGGGGCTGAGCAAGGGTGGAGCATGGTGAGAAGGACAGAGACAGTCATTGCAAGCTGCTCCTCATGCCCCAACCTTCCCCCTCCCAGTTCTAACATCTTAGGGAACTGGGAAGCATCCCTCCTTGCCACCTACCGGCCTTGCTCTCCCCCTGCACACTGTCATCCTTCCCCACCCCCTCTTCCCTTTTGTCCCTCCATGAGCTCTGTGTCCTGTCCTCTCACCCTCCTCAGGAATGCTCCTGGTCACGAAGGGGCTCTCAGTCCCCAGCCCCTCCTGGCCTTGGGCTTGCACCTTGATCTGAATCTGGGTCCCTGGGGGGAGTCCTCTTAGCACAGCACTTTGCTGGCTTGGGGACTGTAGGTCCAGCACTGTCCAGCTTCCCCCATTAGGACCTGCTACCCTCCAAGACACCTGGAAACCTTGCACCAGCTGGGCTGGGCCATCTACCTGTAAGAGACGGGACAAAGCATACCAGAGGGAGAGGCTGGGGCCACACAGGTCCTCCAGGCCCAGCCCCTCTGCAGTCACTGCCCATCCACTCACCAGTCTTCCCCAGCCACTCACCTCCCAATCTCCTGTACACACTCGTGGAGGCTCCCCTGTCCCCCATCATCATCCCTGCCCTTAAGCTCATCCCTATGCCACACTCACAGTCCAGGACACCTGCAGGGTCCGGGGCCCAAGGACTATGGGCTCCTGCATGCGCACAGCCACTTCAGCCAGTCCCCTCTGGCCTCTCCATGGGTCCTCCACTGGTCTGGATGGGTTGCTATCTATTGACCAAAGAGCCCACTCAGCAGCGGCCACCAGGGACAGGGAGTCAGGACTGAGAGTGTGTTTGTGTCCTACCTCTGCCCTGTCCCACAGACTGTGCTACTTAGTACTCCAGAGCACACCCTAGGATCAAGAGGGGGCTGATCAGGAGAACAGCTTCCAGAGGTGGGCCAGGGTGTCCAGCTAACATGACTGTCTTTCTGCATAACTACATATGCACCCTTTAAAGGCCTCGGGTCCTCATTTCTAACATGAATATGACCCCTCCATGGTCCCTTCTAGTCCTGATAATCTACATTATCTGTGGGTAAAAGTTTCAGAAGTAAGGAGCTACCAAGATGACTGAATCAATCTCCTTCTCTTTCTCTCTCTCCTCTTTTCTTGTTCCCTCAAGGAAAGGGAAGCATGACCTCCTATGTCAGGCCAGGCCACCAGGATAGACCCAGCACAGCAGGAAAAAGCTGCCACAGTGCCACGGTTTTAGGGGAGGGGGTCTCTGCAGCATTATATGTCATAACGCATGAGCTAGGGGCTCTGACCTTACCCTGGGTGCGGACAGGCTCAGAGACGGGGCTGGGCTCACTGAGGCCCCAGGCTCCCACAGCTCGCACCAGGAACAGGTAGATGGTATTGGGCTGCAGACCACTGACGGTGTGTGTCTCCAGCTGCACGCCATCTGCCACTGTCTGCCATGTGTTGCCAGCTGCTTGGCTACAATGAGAATGAAGTGACAGAGTTGTCTGAGCCAGGGACCCCCAACCTGTCTACTCCATTTCATCCATTCTCTATGGCTCCCTACTACCTCCTCACCCTGGGAGAGGGATTGGGGTGACCCCCTCCCCACAATAGCAAAGATCTTAAGGACATAGGGTCCCCCCTTTTAACTTTCCAGGTTTGCATTCAAAACTTTCTCCAGGGCCGGCCCCGTGGCTTAGCGGTTAAGTGTGCATGCTCCACCGCTGGTGGCCCAGGTTAAGATCCCAGGTGCACACCGACGCACCACTTCCCCGGCCATGCTGAGGCCGCATCCCACACACAGCAACTAGAAGGATGTGCAACTACGACTTACAACTATCTACTGGGGCTTTGGGGGGGGGGGGGAAAGGAGGAGGATTGGCAATAGATGTTAGCTCAGGGCCAGTCTTCCTCGGCAAAAAAAAGAGGAGGATTAGCATGGATGTTAGCTCAGGGCTGATCTTCCTCACAAAAAAAAAAAAAAAAACTTTCTCCATACCTGAAGGCCTCTATCACGTAAGAGATGACTGTGGCCCCAGCCTGCGGGTTGTGCTTCCAGGTTAGGGTAACGCTGTTCTTGGTGATCTCAGTGACCACTGGCTGAGAGGGAGGCCTTGGAGGGGTACTGGGTTCTGTAGGGGGGTCTGGTGATACTCCCCAATCTTCTGCAGTGAGGAGATAATCTTTAAGTAGAAGGATGAGAAAAGGATGGCCCCAGTGTAGCCTGCCTCCTTCCCAGAGGAGCTGTGGAGCTGTGACGGTGATGTTGGAGAGGGGCACATAGTGAACTACCCCTATTCCCGTCTGCCTCCCAAGGGTACCACTTCTGTCCTCCTCCTCCCCACCACCATGGCCACGGCATTTGGAAGATAAAATCAGTCCTGGGGATTGGAAAGGTATTGACTACCTTCGAAGCAGGTTCAGAGAAAGGTGCCAAGAAAACAAGGGAACAAAGCAAAAACTCACCTCGCCTCCTCAGCCAGCCACTCCATGTGGCCTCTCCTGTGGAGCTCTTGGCCACACAGCTGTAGAACCCTGTGTCCATCTCCTACAGGAGAGGGTAGAGGACTGGCAAACTTGGAGTAGAGCAAGGTAGGGCAAGGGGGTAGAGGTGGGTATACAGAAGGATGGGGAGGATGTTGTACATTCTAGGTGGTCTGAGAGAGCACAGGGGTAGAAGTGGAGTTAGAGCCCCAGCTGGTACTTACTAGAGTTGGGCATGTGGACAGCGTGGCCATTCTCAGTTACTCGGGCCCTAGGGGTGAGACTTACCTGCACGTTGGCGATGTACAGGGTACCATTGGCCATTAGGTTGAGCTGGAGGTCATCCCCCTGCAGCCACTTCCCATCCTTCTTCCACTGGACACTAGGTTGAGGGTTCCCGGCCACTCTGCATGGCAGCCACACAGAGGAGCCAAGTGCCAGTGTCTGATTGGCTGGTCCCTGAAGGATGATGGGAGGCAGGCCATCCAAGGAGGCTGAGAAAGGAAGAACTTGGGCACCTTACGGGAGGATCCTGCATTCAGGCAAGCAGCCCCTTGTCCTCATTCTCTGTCCTTCATATATCCCCCTTCCCACAGAGATTGGAGGGGCTTCCCTAACCATCTGCTGTAGGACCAGCCTTCTATTAGTGGCTTCTGCAGCTGATTTCCAAACTTCAAGGACATGTCTCTGGAACATGCCCTGCCCCTTGCAGACATATTGTATAGAATCCAAGAAAAACAGATCTCTTGAAGCCATTATTTCCTTCCAGGCCATGGGTCCAGCCCTATCTCCATGGGCACCTACCTCCTTTTACCTCCAACAAGGCCTTGGCCAGGATGCTGCCAGCCACACTGACAGCCTGGCACACATAGTAGCCAGCATCCCCACTCTGCACTTCAGTGATGTTGAGCTGGCCTCTGGGAGAGACTGAGAAGCGCCCTGTGGGCTGAAGCGACTGACTGGGGAAAAGCAGGACCTGGGGACAGAGGTAGGAACCAAGGTAAGGAATGAGTGGGCAGCTGGGCAGAGAGAGCTCCCCCATTTTCATCAACCCCAGAATCCAGAGGATTCCTCAAGTTCTTGTTCATACTCTGTCCCCAGCCACTTATGTGACCTTGTGAAAACTAATTAAACCTATTCACAAAAATGAGGGAATTTTATTAGACGATTTTGGGGGGCACTTCCCAGCTCCATGACTTACTAGTTGGGAAGCTCTGAGCAAGTTTTTAACCTTCCTGAGCCTCAATTTCCCCAAATTTGACTCTTAGAAGATAGTTATGAGAATTAAATGAAGTAATCATATGAAACTCTTTTAATACATCGCATGATAAAGGTCAAATACTTTCCCTTTCTTTCTGGCTTTCATGTTTTTACATTAGATAGATACACGGAAGGTGGGGAAGCAAGTTTGGGTCTCAGGATAAACAGTACCATGCTGAGCCCCTGACTGATATCTACTCCACCCTCTGCCACCATCAGCATTTTTATTCATTTAAGAATTTAATTAAAATGCAGCAGTTGAAGAGGGGTGATTGTGAGCTCCCCCTGGTGGCAGTCCCTTGTAAATAGCAGTCATGTTCTACTCTGAGCAGCTTTGGTACTGTTTCCAGAGCAGCACGGGAAAACCCAGGCCCCAAGGATCTTGGGGAGAAGGGATCTAATTCGATTTGATATGTCCTCAGGACAGCCTTGCCCAAAATAGAAAGATTCTCCAAAGAATTACTATACAGGACTCTTCCCTACCACCTAAACTATTATTATCATTTATTTAAAAAGGGTTCGGGGGGCCAGCCCGATGGCATAGCGGTTAAGTGTGTGTGTTCCACTTCAGCGGCCTGGGGTTCGCCGGTTCAGATCTTGGGTGTGGACCTACTCACCGCTCATCAAGCCATGCTGAGGTGGCGTCCCACATAGAAGAGCTACACTCTACAACTATGATACACAACTATGTACTGGGGCTTTGGGGAGAAAAAGAAAAGAAAAAGAGGAAGATTGGTAACAGACGTTAGCACAGGGCCAATCTTCCTCAAAAAACAAAAAAAAGGGTTCAATATGTTCCAGGTCTTTTATTTTCATTATCTTATTTAATCCTCTCAAATAACCTGCAAGGGCTTCTGGGAGGATCAAAGGTCAAACAGAACTGCAGAGGGAAGTTTGCAGAACGTAGAGAGGGAGGCTAAGACCCAGAGGAGAAGCTGATGGGAAGGCGCTTGGAACTGGCCACCTACCTGACTTCCCTCCTTCTGCCAGAAGATGGCAGGTGGGGGGTTTCCTTTGGTCTCGCATTGGAAAGTCACGCTCTCTCCAGGAGCTGCCATCTGGTCCTGAGGCTGGGTTACCAGCTGAGGTGGGACTGGGAAGGGGAGGGGAGATAAAGGAACAGGGAGTCAGGGGTACTAAGAAGGGACACTGAGGGAACAGGAGAGAGAAGCCTGAGGTCGGCTTAAGGAGGAGCAGATACCCATCTCTTGCTCAAACCTCTTTAGCTTTCTCCTCCTCTTTCTCCTTCTAGAACTCTCAGGTGACCCACCCCTATTTCCCACTCCATCCTTTCTCCTTCATTCTCCACTTTGACCCATCCTCCGTCTTCCCTCATCTCATTCCTGCTGCAGGCAGTCCCAGGCGAGCCCTCACCGTGAACAATGAGGGAGCCAGACGCTTCAGCACGGCCCACGCTGTTCTCTGCCACGCAGGTGTAAGTCCCTTCATCTTCAGCACTCACACGCCCAATCCAAAGGCTGTGGTCACTCCGGATCTCATACCTGCTCCACTCCCCACCCCCAGGCTGGGTTGGCCACAGATACAGACCCCTTCTGTCTTCCCCAGGACAGACACCAGGATCAGGGCACATAAAGACAAGGTAGGCCTCCACAGGGACAGAAGCTGGTACCCATGGACCCGTGAATGGAGGGGGGGACTGGATAGGACAGGGGCCACAGGCTCTGGGGAACAGACTTCTCTGTGCCATCAAGTGAGAAGGGGTCTGCTTTCCAGGTTCCTAGGGCAGGGTATGCCCTTGAGCTGGTTGGGTTTCCTTAAAGGCAGGAGGAAGGGGCTTCTCACCTGCCTGTGGGCAGTTCTCCATCCTCCTTGTGCCAGCGTAGATGAGGCGGGGGATCCCCTTGCACCTCACATGGGAAATCCACAGGGGCATCAGCCAGGACCACCTGATTCACTGGTCTACGCAGGAATGAGGGACGCTCTATGGAGGGGGAGTGAGTGAATAGTCAGGGGGTCTGCACAGCTACTCACTCCCCAGGCTACACTCTCCCATAACTCCAAAACTCTGTGTGCCTACCCAGTACCACAAGTTCAGCTGCCCCACTCTCCCGTTCTCCTGCCATGTTGGAGGCCACACATACATACATCCCTGCGTCACTCTTGAGTGTATGTGACATCATCAGCTTCCCTCCACGGATCTGTAGAGTAATAATGGTAATATTGGTCCATATTTACTTATCTGACAGCAAGCCAATGAAGAAGACCAGCAAAGATGACCCGCTTATCAGATAAGGAATCCTTAAGTGATTTGCCCAAAGTGGGGCTCCAGTCTATCTTTTCCCCCACAGCCTAAACTGTCTCCCACCAGTCCCTGGGGCATCATGCTCCCCACCTATCTTATACCAGTTCCATCCTACCCATCTTTACTTCTCCATCACTCAATAGCTGACTCTCAGCCTCTAGTCAGCTAATGCCCTGATCTCAAATCTCCTTCCTTATCACCTCCAAGACATTATTCCCCTGCCCCTCCAAGAGCCATAGATCCAGGCCTTCCTCCTTTGAGACTTGTCCCAGACTCCTAGCCTATGGTCCTGCCCCTCATGATGTCCCTTGCCCTGGCCCCCAGACAGATCCCAGCCATGGCACTGCTGCTCACCGTGATCCTTCCCTCCTCCTCTTTGATTCTTGCACTGTCTTTCTTCCAGGACAGGGAAGGCTCTGGGTGGCCGCGCGGGGGCACGCATTCCATTACTGCTGGCTCCCCCACTGCCACCACCACGTTCCCGGGAGACTGCCGGAAATCATCGCGAAGGACTGATGAGACAGAGAGAATATGATCAGGGGAAAAAACAGGGTGTGGGGCGACATAACCAGGTGAGGACACAAGGAAAGTGTTTTGGGGAGGGGTGAATCACTTCAGACTGGAACTCTTTCCCAGGTGCGAAAGTACCAGGCCCACTTCCTCCTCCTGCCATGGTGGGGGCATTAGAGACCAAACGTCTTGGTCTCAAAGGAGGCTCCTGAATGGGCTGAGATTGGGGCTGGTTCTGGATTATCCCGTGCCCTCCCGCCTCCTCCAGGCTCTGGGAGCAACCAGCTGACAATGAGATTCTCACCTGCCACTTCTAGCGAGGCGTTTCTGCTAGCCGCTGCCCCCAGGTAGTTGCGCGCCACGCAAGTGTAGACACCCTCGTCGGGCCGCGCCCGGCGCCCGTGCACGATGCGCGGGAAGAAGAGGGCGCCGCTGGGCAGGAGCAGGCGGTGTGCGCGCGGGTCTTCGCGAGCAGTGGCCACGCGCGCCCCATTCTTGTACCACTCGATGTCGGGCCGGGGCCTGCCCTCAGCGCGACAGGGCAGCGTGGCCGGCTCGCCTCGGGAGACCAGCAGATCTGGAGGCTGCTCCACGATGCGCGGCATTGCGTCCTCTGGCTCGACTCTTGACCCTGAGGGTAGGGGGGTGGTGCAGAACACTCAGACGGGGAAATTGGGAGAGAGATTGAGGCTCCGGAGAGAAAAAGAACCCGCTTGCCCACCCCTGCCCACCCTCTCTCTCTGTAGAGTCCAATATCTCCTTCTAGGCAGACGCTCCACATTCTTAGGCTCAAAGGGAGGTGCCTACAGACAAACAGATCAGCGGAGGAATCAGGACACAACTCCTGGGCCGGCTTTCCAGGCCGCCTAAAGACACTTGCCTCTCTCCTGCCAAGTTTAAGTGGGGAGCGACTGGGCGACGGCCTGGCCAGTAGACGGCGTCTCTAGCCAACTGGTTTTCAGTCCCCCACCGCACTGGCACTGGTTCACACATCGTCCTTGCTCAGTGAACAACCACCAGCTGTGCACCAGAGGCAACACTTGGTTCTTCGCCCCTGCATGGTCCCGAGCCGGCGAAATGGAGAATGTGGACCGGCCTGGTGTCCCTTAGGAAAGGGAAAACGTTAAGTGGTTGATCTAGGACCTGGGACTAAAAGGAGTTCTTAACCTGGAGTCCATGAATGGGCACAGAGTCCTTCTCACCGACACCCAGGTAATCACGCTTCAGCGGTTCTGTTAACTCACGGAACTGAACGAAAGTGGTAGTGGAAATGTGAGTAAACTCTCCTTTTCTGAGAGGTGCATGGTTTTCAACAGATTATTCTACAGGTTGATGTAGCCAAGAAAGGCTATGTCCGTTGGGAAGGAAATTCCTCTACTTCCCTTGCTCACTCGGATCCGTTCCCCCACATGTTGGGCTCCTGCCCCTCGCTCGGCCTGCAGGCTTCTTCTCGCGTCTTCTGCAATCGGTTTGGGTTCCAGGATCTTGGAGCCCATTATGCTTGGATACCCCCCGCGTCAAAAGTGGTTTCGTAACCGTGGCGGCCAGTAGGCGCCGCTGCCGCCTCGCGTACTCGGGTGTCCTTCAACAACCAGGCACTACCCCGCGCTTCGGTTCTCCACCTCCGCTCCCCCGCCCGGTCCCTCCCATCCAGTTTCAAAATCCGCAGGGACCTCTTGCTTCCAGCCTCTGTGTGGGATCGGGCTTCATTTCCCGCCCCTACTCTTAGAAGTTCTAATGGAGACAAAGCAGGACGGCTTGCCTCTTGCTGGTGCTGTCCTGGGGAGAGTTTGTGTAACTAGTTAGGGTCAAGAAGATCGGTTTCCTGCTCGCTTAGGGAAGGGAATAATTTTCTCGATTTCCTCCCTTCCGGATGGAAATCTCTGCTTCTCATCCATCTCTACTCGTCCATCCCATCCCAGTCCCAGTTTAGGCAGACCCCGTAGTGAGCGCCACTGCAGTGGTTAAGAGCTCAGGGGTTGATGTGGATCCAGTTAGGGCTGGAATCTCAGACTGACACTTCCTAGCTGTAAGAACTTGGGCAAATTATGTGACTTCTCTCCGTCTCAGTTTCTTTCTCTGTAATGTGGGAGTAGTGAAAGAGTTGTCATAAGACATCATGTATGCAAAACACTTGGGTAAAGGCTCAATAAAGATGGCTATTCTACCATTACTTATGGGCTCTTCCTCCCTGGCCCACCTTACTTTATCTTGGCTCCTGCATTCTCTATGAAACAGATTCTGCCAGGCCCCAATACTCCCTTTTTCCCCCTTCACATAACCTTCAGGTGTAATGGAAGTAGACAGGTCTGTTATTGCCAAGCTTTATGCTGCTTTTGTGACCATTGGGATATTATTCATCCTCTCTGAATTTGTTTCCTCAGCGACCAAATGTGACCATCAACACCTCCCTACATACCTCATTAAATTTTTGAGCTTAAATGAGACAATGTGTGGTGAAGACACTCTGTAAGAGCACTGGGTGAGCAGAGGCGTGTCTGGGGCGTCTGTGCGAAGGGCTCTGTGCTTAACCTCCTGGGAATCCGGAAGGCTCAGGAGACTGGAGAATCCCCGCCCATTCCCCATCTTCTTCCTCCCAGCGCCTCCGTACACACCACACCCTTCTGGTCGGGCCTTTTCCTCTAATTCCTGTAGACACAGCTGCGGGCGCCCTTTTCCTGGAATTTCTTTCCTGTCGTTCCCAGTCTCAGGAGATGCTTGACAGCAGCTAATGAATAGCTGATGGCCATGCTGATGAGGCTCTGGGGCTCCTCCTCCAGCACCTGGCGTATCCCCCACACACATTGCCCAGGTCTCCTTTCTCGCCATCTTCGCGTCTCCAGCACCGTGCTCGCCGCTAGATTCGAGTAGGTGGAGGCCAAGCGATGGGGGGCTGAGGAAGAGCCAGAGCGGAATCACGAGCAAAGGCGTCCGGGAAAGCGGGCGTTCCCGACTCGGCCGGCAGGGGACGCGATCGGGCCTCTCCCCGGGCTCCCGGAGATCAACTCTCGCCGCCTGCCCGCAGCGCGAGGGGAAAGCGCACTGTCTCAGTCATTTATTAATCACCGTAATTAGCGGTAACGACCTCGCCGCCGGCACTGCCCGCCCGCCGCAGCTCTGCCGGGGTGGGCCGGCTGTGAGTTCCATCTCTGAGAGGCAAACTTCTAAGTTTCCCTGAAATGGTCGCCGCCTCTGTCGTCCTCTGTAGCAAACACATCCAACATTTTGGTTTCTTCCCTCTCGTCCTAAGTGAGTTCTTGGAAAACTTAGAGTCCCGAAGGAAAACCTGCTACCTGGGTGGGTCTCTGAGTGACCTGGCTTTGCCCAGGCCCGCTGGCGACTGCGCCCCTTCCTCTGCCCTCCCTGCCGTGGGTCCCGGCCTCTCTTAGCTCCGGACTTGCCCACCACCAGCCACGGTTCTCCTCACCTTGGGGGCCGCGGGGGTCTGTTGGGGACGTGGAGAGTAATGGACTCAGCAGCCTTCTCCCGCCAAGCCCTCGATCCCCCGATACCCCCACTCAGGTGCTCGAAGCCCCAAATTATCACCTGGTCTCCACCACCCGAGGAGGAGCTGGGAGGCGCCGCTCGGTCCCGAACTTGGGGCAGGAGCGCTTTGGCCTCCCACTCCACGCCGCCCTCCCACCTCACCCGCATCCCCGGATCCGACTTCCCCATGGGGCAGGGTCTTACCGTTGAGAGAAGGATCGCTGGGGGGCAGCAGGCTGTGGTTGAGCGCCGCCATGGAGGAGTTGAAGCCGAAGAGTAGATCGCTGGAGTTGGAGATGTCCCCGGCCAGGGAGTCCGCGAACAAGTTCATCTGCAGCAGCGTTTTGAGCAGGTAGCGCAGCATGGCGCGACCCGACTGGAACCGGGGCGAGGGGCTCGGGGCCCAGCCCCTGGGTCTGAGACCCGCGGGCCGGGAGCCGTAAGCCCCTCCACAGCCTGTGCGCGCTGCCCCAGCCACCGTGCCGCTCTCTCGCCGGCGCGCCAGGGTACGGTGCGTGCCTCCGCGTGCCCTCCTCCTTCCCTCGTCCTTCTCTCCACGCCCCAGTGCCGGGGTCCCCCGGGAGCCGGCGGCCGGAAAGCAGGTGCCACGCCGATCAAGGCGTAATTAAGGGATTAATCCGCCTCCCTTCACCCTCCCACCCCCACTCCGACGGCCACTATCAGGGCTAGAGACTAGAATCGCGCAGCGCGTGAGTGGGAGTCGCCGCCCCGCGCGCCGCGCCCCGCGTCAGGTTCTGGACACTGCAGGAGAGTTTTCCTCCCTTCTCAAAGCACTCAATATGAGGGATGAGGCGCTGTCGGACTCTGCCTTCTGCCTGACTCTAGAAGAGGAATCCCTCCTCTCTTGTCCCAGCCCTTAGGGAAACTGAGGCAAAGCGCAAGACTGCTCCTCTAGCTCTCAAAGCCGTGGCTCCGGTTTCCTCGAGAGTCCGCGGGTTTAGCGGCGGAAGTGCGGGAGGCTGGGTTGGTTTGCAGTAGGTCGGGGGTGGGCGGAGAAGAGTTCCCCTTTGCCCTGCTGTCGCCTGGTTTGCAGCCCAGAGGCGAAGACGCGAGGCGGCGCGTCTTGACCCGGTAGTCCTGCTCCAGACGCCCTAATCTAGTAGTTCCTGCAGAAGACTCAGGACAGGGATAAAACTGGAGGGGGAAAGCCCAGGAAAACCCAGGCATCTCGCATCTATTTGCATACCTTTCGCAGCTATTTGTATATTTTTGCATTACTCTGCTCTGACATGTTTTATTAAATTGTTTAACCTTTTTGAGGAGACTGAAGGGGAACCAGGGAGTCCGGGACAAAGACTCAGAGAGCAATATTGTTTCTGTAAAGACAAATGCAAGAGAAGAGGTGGAGTTGATGCAAAACTCGTGCAAATCTGTTCAAACCTGATAATGGTCATCCTTCTTGGGGGGGGGGCATGACCCCCCTAGTCCCAGCATGCTTCTGACTTTTCTGGAGTTCTTTTTACCTGAAGATCTCCCAGACCCCCACCCCTGCAGACACACGCATGCGCGCGCGCACACGCATACACACTTTTCTGGGCTTGAGATGGTGTTGGGGTGTCAGGGAAAGAGAGGGATCCGGGCGTTCCTATCTGGGCTAGGGCCCTGCTGATGGCTGAGTGGAGGAGTTCTGGCTCAGCCGTCAGGCTCAATGTGATGAGACCACCTTCGTAGGGTGGCTGCTTCTGACCGGGGAGTGGGCAGGTGAACAGATGGCGATCCAGAGAGGTGGGTGCTACACAGTCGTAGACCCCCGAGTGAGCAGAGTCAAGAGTAGGAGCATTTCAGACTGACAGTGCTCAAGTGAACGGGAGACGTTGTCAAGGGCTGGGGGGCTTGTCCCAAAACCTCTCCCTCAGTCCACACGCCGGCCCTTGGGGCCTCAAACTAACGGGTATTAGGTGTCTTCCTACTCCCTCGCCTCGGCTCCGAGCGTGACTTCGCCAGACCGGAAACAAAAAATTGCTGGGGGTTGGAGGGCGGGGACAGCCCCAGGGGAGGGAGCGCCCTGGGAGCTGTTCTTTCAGCACCTCTTCTGCCTGTGCTGGACTAGCAGTCTGGCGCCCCACAGACTCCTTAAATCCGAGCAGACCTTGAGGCTGAGAAGAGTTGGGGTAGCGACACATTCTTTCAAAAGTACCAGCATACTAAGAGATAGGATTGGACGTCTGTCCCTCGCTCCAGGGCCAGGCTTCATTCAGGTAAGAGAGATGGTAAGGGATACCTGTCCTCACCAGAAATATACCCCTTCAGCAACAACCCACCCAGAAGTGAGTTCCAATCCTATATTTGCCAATTAGAAGACAGCACCGCTCTGGACCTCAGTCTCCTCATCTGTTAAAGAGGACTTGGACTACTTGCTCTGCTCTGACACTACACAATCCCAGTTCAGGGGCTCTCTTTTGCCTCCTGCTGACCGGGGTTACTGGGGTTCCAGCACACCAGAGGCTGAACCAAGACAGAAATCTGGCGTCCTGGCAGCCCTCCTCTGGTGCTGACAAGGCTGCAGCAGACAGGAAACCACATCTCACCATGTGGCTCCTGCCCCATCCTAATCCCCTGATTTGCTCCTGGTTGGCCTCTCAGCAAACACAGGGCCTGCCAGCGTCTGGGGGCTTGTCACCCTGTTAGCGGATTTGTTTTCGGAGACGGGGCAGTTAATTGGCCCTTTATGTGGGGATCAGGACGTATTTGCTCAGGGCTCCCTGAGCGGAGGCTGCGACTCAGCCCGTGGGCAAGGCTGCTTCCTAATCCCTGTCATCCCGGATTTGGAGGCTGGACAAATAGTGGGGCCACGCCCCTCTTTTCCAGGACTCTCCTGGCCCGAATCTCCTGTCCCTCTTCTACACCTCACCCCTTCTCCGTACTCTTTTTCCTCTTCCCACTTTTTTTCTTGTTTTTCTCTGCTCTTTCCTTCTTTTTACTCCCCTGTATCTCTAGATTTAAACCAACTCAGACCTAATGCCAAAAGAGAATGGAGTGCTCAATTGGGGTGTACTGGAGAATAAATACCTCCATCCATAGCCTGAGGCCCCTTGCCCCCACCCTGGTGTTCCTGGAGCCCTGGGCCTGGTAGAGAGTGGGGCAGACAGTGGGCAGAGAAGGCCCAGCAGGGATCACACGTCCCAGCTCTTCTGCAGCCCTCTCCTTCCCTTCTCTTCTTTACTAAAGGTCAGATGGGAAGCCTGGATACTAGCCCTGCACCTTTTCAAGTCCAGCTTCTCTCTGGGCTGTTTCCATAGGCAGTTCTGGAAGGAGGTTGCCTCCTACTTGTCTCCTCATTGCCTGCCCCTCCCCTCCCACAAATACCAACACAACTCTGGTGTCTACCTCTGGCTGAGAGACAGCAGGTAACTCACTGCATCTGTCTCCATTTCCCGACCCATAGACTGTAGGTGCTTGTACAGCACCTGAAACACTCTGAGTACGTGTGCTGTAAGTGGAGGGCCTCTGTCTGGGGGTCCATTCCATTTTTTTACAAGTTTCCACCTGAGGCTGAAGAGAGAATCAGAGTTGAATTCAGGGCCCCTCTCTTCTGCTGCCTCAGGAGACTACTTCTTTTCCAGGGTTTTATCAATAATACAGTCTGCACTTCAGAAAGGGTAAGAAAGAGAAAAGGAGGTTTTGAAGGGGAGCTGGTAGAAAGAGAGAATAGCTGGAGGCAGGGAGGATGGGGAGAGTTGAGTCTGTAGAGACAGAGGGTAAGTTTATTCTGAGGGGGCTATGGCATCTAGTGGGAAAAAGTGTGTGTATGTGTGGGGAGCGGGCCTTGAAGCAACTCATGCGGAGCCATAGAAAAGAGCCTGGGGCCAGGGGTTGATGAGGTAGATGTGGAAGAGGAGTATTTCTTTTCCAGGGCGGTATTTTGGATGAGTTGGCTTGCAGAGAAGCATGGAAAATGGGAAAGGGAAATCAGTATGAGTAACACAAGAACCCTACACAGGAGTGGTGTTTTAGGAATCATGAGCCTCTGAAGGAACCCTCCCCTCAACACTGGTGTGTGTGTGTGTGTGTGTGTGTGTGTGTGTGTGTGTATTGAGGGAGGGAATAGCTACCCCAGGCCAACTTCCTTGGCCTAGTGCCAGCACATAGGCCAGAGAATGTGGCTGGGAATTTTCAGTGACCAAGGTGGGGGCTGTATGGGAGGCTTCTTGGTGGTCCAAAGCCTGCATGCCAGCTGGTAGTGGATGAAGCTGCTGGCATGTAATTGCCCAGGAGGGCAGTCGGAGGACAACCCCTTCTCACATTGATTACTGCCACTGCCTTTCCCTAGTGTGTGTGCATGTGCACACACACACACACACTGCCCAGTCCATTTACATCCCCCTAGAACCTGCAGCCTCCCATCACTCTCTCCACCTGGACCCCTTCCCAGGGCACTGATACACACTGAGCATATGTGTGTTTTTGGGGGTGGGTGGGTAAGGAACTAACATCTGTCCCCCACCCCACTAGGCTATGGCTATGAATGGCCCAGCAGGGTTGCTGGCTTCAGAGTGAGGACTCCAGGGGGCAGTGACCCAGCCGGTAGGGGCCAGAGGGCCAAATGGGAGGGGGGATCAGAGAGCAAAGAGCAGGCGCTCAGCTGGAAAGCAGACAGCAGGAGCCTGCCCCCGGCAGGAGCCAGAGTTTGTTGGCTCAACCCCTATAGCTGCTGAGATAATAAGCCAGGGCCCCCTGCCCAAGAGTACTCCTTTCCCCACAGGGTTCCAGTGGAGGAGCCTGCATGGAGATGCTTTGCAATACACTCCACCAAGTCTGGAAATCTGGAGGCAACTGGGAAGAAATGTCCACATCCCAGTACAAATGGAACAGTGACTAGGGAGAACGAGAGTTTTCTTGGTTCCTTTTTTTTTTTTTTTTTGAGGAAGATCAGCTCTGAGCTAACATTCTTCTAATAATTCCAGGGTTTAATATTCTACACTTAGATCTTTGATGCATCTGAAATTTATTTTGCTATAAAGAGTAAGGTAAAGGTATAGTTTCTTTCTCATAAAACAGATAAGCAACTGTCCCTATCTTTCCTTCACTGATTTGTAGGCCCATTTTTCTCATATGCTAAATTCCTATGCAAATTTTGCTTTACTTCTGGAATCTCTGCTCTGTTAGTTGCTCTGTATGTTAATTCTTATGAAAGTACTTAATTGTTCAATTATTGTAGCTCTGTAATATATTTTACTTTCTGATAGTTTCCCTTCATTACTCTTAATGCTTAGACTTTCTCTGGCTATTCTTGAATTTCTTTTTAATGACCATAATTATCATTCTATTAAGTTTTGAGAAAAATCTTTTAGATATTTTTATTGTCACAGTGAATTTATAGGTTAATTTAAAAGATTTGACATCTTTACAATATTGATGCTTTCTTTTCAAAAAGTAAAGTATTTATTTATTCACTAAACAAGTATTTATTGAATGTATGCTCTGTCCCAGGCACTCTTTTAGGAACTGGGGATACCTCAGTTATCAAAATAAACAAAAACTCCTTCTCTCATGGAGTTTGCATTTTAATGGGGGTGACAAACAATAAACAAGATAAATAAGTCAAATATATAGTAAGTTAAATAGTGATAAGAATTAATTGGTAGTGGTGGGAAAAGCTAACATTTTAGATGGGGTACCCAGAAAAGGCTTCAATGAGAATATGACATTTGAGTAAAGACCTTAAGAAAGTCAGGAAATGAGCCATGGGGCCAACTTAAGGAAGAGTTATTCCAGGTAGAGGAAACACCAAATGCAACAATGCTGAGACAGTAGCCGGACTAGTGAGCTGGAGGAAAAGAAAGGAGATCTGTGTGGGTAGAGCAGAGTGAATGAGGGAGCGAGACGTCATGAGTGGAGAGGTTACACAGAACCTTGTAAGACATAATAAGGACTTTTGCTTTTTTAGTGAAATGGGAGTCATTGGAGAGTTTTGAGCAGAGGACTGACATAATCTGACTTATTTTTTAACAGGATTTCTCTGGGTGCTATGCTGAGAATAGACTGAAGATGGGGCCAGGGTAGAGAGAAAACTAGTTAGAAAGCATTTGCAATAACACAGGCAAGTGATAACAGTGATTAGGACCATGGTGGTACCAGTCATGATGAGAAATAGTTGGATTCTATACATATTTTGAATATGGAGCTGACAAGATTTTACCGAGATAGGGAAACCTAAATGCATTGTAGATTCACTGGGTAATTTTAGGAAATCAGTTTGGGGCGTACTAAGTCTGAGATGCCTGTTAGAAATCTCAGTGGTGTTGTTACATGGACAGTTGGATGAACTAGTCTTCAAGTTCAGAGGAGCAATCTAGGCTAGAGATACAAATTAGAGACTCCTCATCACATAAATGGCATATAAAGCCATAGAACTAGATGAGATCATCAAGGGAGATAGGAAAAAATGGACAGGTCCAAGGACTGGGCCTTTCTGTACTCTAACATTTAGAATTTAGGGAGTTGAGGAGGATGCAAAAAGAAAACTAAGGGGCCAGAGAGATAAGAGGAAATCTGGGAGAGTGTGATGTCCTGGAATCCAAGTGAAGAAAAGTGAGACCAAGCGAAGGAGGGAGTGATCAATGGTCCAATGGAGTAAGATCAACTAGGATGAAGACGGAGATTAACCACTGAATTAGTAGTGTGGATGTCACTGTTGACTTTGTTTAAAGGCAGTTTTGTGGATTGGTGGAGGCAAAATCTGACTGGAATGGATCCAAGAGTACACGGAAGGAAAAGAATTAGAGTTTTGCTGGAATGGGAAATATATAGGAAAATAGTTGAAAAAGAAGTGGGATCAGAAAATTTTTTGAATAAAATGGAAGAAACACTCTCACATTTATGTGCTAACTGCAACTATCTAATAGACAAGGGAAACCCATGACCCAGAGAGGAGAGCGGAGTTAGTGGAGCAACATCCTTGAGTAGGAGAGACAGGGGGTCTAGTGCATAAGTGAAGAGGTTCACCTAGTGAGGACACACGATCGTCCATCCACAGGAACAGGACGAAAGGGAGGGTGCATGAGCAGGTGGTAAGATGTAGTGGTGGGGGCCAGTGGAGTTCTATTCTGGTTGCTTCTCCATTCTCCATGGAATAAGAAGTGAAGTTATCAGCTAAGAGTGAGGCTAGGGGAAGACGTGTTGGCAATTTGAGGACAGAGGAAAGTATATGACATACTCATGTAGGAAAGCAGGAGAGTTAATGACTATGGAAATACAATATAATTGCTAGGCAGCATTAGAGACCTGCTTTAGGTTAGTGATCATGAGTTAATAGTGAGACCCCTGTGCATGGCTTTGTATTTTTCTCCAGGTACATTCAGCTGCCTGGGTGTAGGTGCAGAAGAAGTGGAGAGTTGGATTTGCTCAACTTTGTGGATTTGCCGAACAAGCCAAAGAAGTGAGAGTCAGGTTAGCGAAGTTGAGAACGTAGGGAAGAAACTTATTCTGATGAATGACCATGGGAATTTAAGCTGAGTAAGGAGGGAAGTGGGGCCACAAGTTGATAAACAGAAGGAGTGACAATGAAAAGAAGTTGAGATGAATGGAAAGAATTGACATCAATGAATTGTCCTGGTGGGGTCTAAGGTTTGTTGGAATTGGAATATAAGAAGATGTGAATAGGAAAAAATAGGAGATGGTGATTGGAAATGCTTGAAATAAAGATCATGGAGTAGTTCGGTTATTGATTATGACAAAGTCCACTAGAGTATGACCACAGGAATTAATGGCAGGTAGAGTAGATAGCAAGGTTGTGGGAGGAGAGCTCCAGAAACTGAGCAGCAAGGATACTGGATGGATCATCTAAGTGGTTTTTAAACCTTCAAGAATTAGATCAGGGGAAGAGTTGGAAAGAGACTTTGAGCCAGGAGCTAAAACCTGCCAGGAATGAGACGGAATGGCCCTGCAGTCAGTAGTGGCTGGTACTGAGATGGGGGGTAGTAGAGTCTTATGACATTAGACTCAAAGATGGGGAGTTTTTTAGGGAGGAGGAAGGGTGAATGGTTCAAATTAAACCATGAGGAGCAAGAAGTATGCCTATCCTCCTCGAGGCCCAGTGGTACAGGTTTGGGGAAGAAAATATCTGCCTTATTTCTATGTCCTTTAATAATTTTAAAGTTTTCATCATGTAGATTTTGAACACTTCTTGTTTGTTTATTCCAATGTCTATTACTGTTGTGTTATACTTGTAAACAGGACCTTTCTTTTGGACTCTTTCTAGCTTCTCCATATCCCCCTTAAACCCTGAACCCCAAACTAAGCTGCCACTCCAATGAGTTTCTGAGAGGCATTTCTTCAGCTCTGTGCCTCCTGCCTATCTCTATTGCCACTGCCTCAGTTTAGGTTCTCATCATCTTTCACTCTGACTATTGCAACCTAACTCCTTGCATTCAGCCTCCAAGCATCCATCCTCTACACTGCTGCTTTGGGGAGTTGTCATATTTTTGTTCAACCCCGATTCAGTAAGCACCTACGAAGTACCAACACTGAGCTACATGCTTGTCTCTAATGTTCAAATCTGATCATGTCACTCGCCTACTTAAAAATTATAATGGGGGGCCGGCCCGGTGGCGCAAGCGGTTAAGTGCGCGCGCTCCGCTGCGGCGGCCCGGGGTTCGCTGGTTCGGATCCCGGGCGCGCACCGACGCACTGCTTGGCAGCCATGCTGTGGCGGCGTCCCATGTAAAGTGGAGGAAGATGGGCACAGATGTTGGCCCGGGGCCGTCTTCCTCAGCAAAAAGAGAGGAGGATTGGCGGATGTTAGCACAGGGCTGATCTCCTCACAAAAAAAAAAAAAAAAAAAAATTATAATGGTTCCTCAATTCCTAAAGGATAGCCCTCACACAAGTATTGCCATAGTCTGGAGGCTGTCTGTCTTTCCAAGATCTTCTCCATTATCCCACCCCTCATCCCCTCCCCTCTGGCCATCTATATCCCACTACCAAGCTACATTTTTCTTTAATGTGTGGTGCTCACTCTACTCCTATGCCTTTGCTCTTTGCCATTCCCCATCTCCTCTTCCTGAAATGCCCTCTCCCCTCCATTCTCCATGTGCTGGATTCCTTTCATCCTGGCAATCCAGCTTCAGTCACCTGATTAGTGAAGCCTTCCCTGACTCTCCTAGACTGTAGGGTCCTTCCAGACCACTTGGTTTATTCACCTATTGTGTAACTTAACATATTTTATTTTAATTATTTGCTTACATGTCCATCTTTCCCATAAGCTCTAAGTTACCCTTAGAGAACAGGAACTATATCTCATTCATCCTTGTACCACTGGTGCCTAACATTAGGTGTAGCATATAGTCAGTGCTCATGTTAATGAAGACATGAATTATAATAGATAGCATTTATTGTGAACTTATTATTTCCAGGGCTGTTGTAAGTGCTTTACTCATTTAATTCTCCTAATAACTCTATGAATAGGTATATTGTTACCCTCATTTTACTGATGGGGAGACTTAGGCACAGAGTGGTTAGGTTATTTGCCCCAAGTTACTTGGCTAGCAAATGGAGGATCCAGGATTTAAACTCAGGCTGACCCTACACCTGTATGCTTGGTATACCACATCTCTCTGTAAGACCTGCATCTGAGGATAGCAGAGGGAAGACTCCCCCTGTTCCCTCCCCTCAACATTCTATTCCTCTGCGTAACTCTAGTGACAGAATGACTTCTAC
The DNA here is from genome assembly GCF_020826845.1 of Diceros bicornis minor. Lineage (NCBI taxonomy): Eukaryota > Metazoa > Chordata > Mammalia > Perissodactyla > Rhinocerotidae > Diceros > Diceros bicornis. The sequence continues at coordinate 11,147,968 of NC_080746.1, forward strand.
AGTCACATTGCTGAGTGTAATCCATTAAGACTTCCAGATCTTTTTCTACCATTCTGTTTTTAGTTTCTAAATCCCTTAGTTCCTAGTACCTTTCAGTATTAAACCTGCTGCTCTTTGTATTTGCTCATTTCTGTAATTCCTGGCACTTTTGCAGTTTCAGGGAAGTCAAAAATGGACTCAGTTCTTTATCACTCTGTCTCAATTTTTCTGTCTCAATTCCTCTCTTTCTCTCTCTCTGTGCGTGAGCATCAAATTCACAAAGGAAGAAACTGATTAAGATCTTCAAATCCCCTGCATCCAACAGAGGATGTCTCATTTTTCAATTAAAGAGGAATATTCCCTTGCCTCTAATGATTTACATTCAGAGGGAAATGCTTTTGTGTTAAATATATATGTGAAAGGTTTTCCACCTTACATCACTGAATCTCTATTCTCTGTATTTCCTTGGTTGCTTGTGTGTGTGTTCATACATTTATACATATTCACCTTGAATAGTGGACCTATCTCTAGTATCTACAGGGATCCTTCTGCCCTGGGGTCCCTCCTTTCACCGCTCTACACTGATCTAGGTATTCTACACCATAAGGGGCTCTGTTTTATATATATATATATATATATATATATATACTGATATATCCTGGAGCTCAATTCCTTGGAATGAAGATGATTCCAAGATGTCTATGGGCTCCCACAGAGAAGCACAGCCTGACCTGGAGAAGTCCAGCCTTTGTGACCTCATCCCCCATCTACACAATGAGTAGAGATGCAACTAGATTTCAGGAGCATGCATAGAAGTCACTATTCTGACAAGTCATGGGAACCTACTCCTCCTTCCCTTCCTTCCTTCCTTCCTTCCTTCGTTCCTTCGTTCCTTCGTTCCTTCCTTCCATGTGTCCCTCTCCTTTTCCTATGGCTTCTCTTTCATGTTTCTCTCTGCTTCCATCTTCCCTACCCGCATCCTGCTGCCTCTTTATTTTTAAAGCCTTACCTCCTAGGTCCTGATTGCATTGCTCATAAATATGCAACACTTCCTAGAAGCAACCTCTGAATGATATTTCACTGCTCAATGTTGTTCCCCCATCTAATCAGAAATGGGGCTAGACTTTTTTCAGGGTCAGTTGCCTCCACCTCCCCCCACCCCCGGCCCCAGCCCTGCACTTATCAGCATGCGGGCCTGATTTTCCTCTCCATGGTCTTAATCGTAAATGGACTGCCCACTGTGACTCTGGAGCCCCTTATGAATTCCAACCTTGACAGGCGCTGAGACCCCCATCTCTAAACGTGAGAATTTCCAAACACTTCATGATGAGAAGGTTTACCTATTCCAGGGCAATAACCCTGGCATTAGAAGAGGAGGAGGAAAGATAGGAAGGGATCTGGAGTTATATTTCCGGTAGAAAAATTATAAGCACTGTGCCTGGCACATTGAAGACATTCAGTAAATATTTTAGCTGTGTTGAACGATTTCCTATATGCATATAAAGAAAAATGGAAAGAAAAAATAAACCAAAATAGAAGCAATGGTTGAATTAGGTGTGAGGGAATATATATACAATTTTTCCATCTTTCCACCATTTAAAAATATTTTGTAATTAATAATGGAAAAATATAAAATTATCATTTTATAAAATTAAGTAGAGGAAGGAGGGCAGGCAAATTATGGGTTGAGGGCTCTCCTCAGGACACAGAGCTCCTGGCTCCGTGGGCACCCAGGAGCAGCCCAAGCCTGGGCAGCTGCCAGTCTCTCCTTTCCTCCATTGGTTTGGAAGGAGGGTCAGCAAAGCCACAGCTCTTTGTATCAGGGGAAGGAGGGAACAGAGAGGTGGGAATAGGAAGTAAGCTCAGGGAATCAGAGAATGGTAGGTCCCTTTGCAAATATCCTCCCCAAACCTCTCTTCTATGACATTTTAAACAAATCTCATTCAGGCTTGGCTTGAATCCTTCCAGACACAGGAAGCTCAAAACCTGATGGGGAAGCCTAGTACAAGACAAGGCAGCTCCAACAAAGAGAAGGGCTCTGTCGGCAGATACCTGCCTCATCCTTTGGGTTTGCTTCTAGTTCTGCCACTAACTAAAGAATTGGTTGGGAAGTGGGTAGAAAGAAAAGTAGGATGAGGAAACAGAGATAGAGTCCAAGAATTAAGAAAAAGAAAATCTCTTGTTAAGATTCCAATGTTGGTTGAGACACTGGAGACTGAGGACCAAGCTCATCTTTTAACACTGCCTTGAGCCATCTCTGCCCAAAACCCACAAGCAGACTTACAGCGGCAGAGGTTAGGGATGGGGTGGGCAGCAATAACTTGGTCCAGTGTCCAAAGAAGCAGCTTCCTAGCCCCCATTTAGGTGCTATTTCATCACAGTCTAGGTTGGAGATGAAAGTGGGGAATATTCCATGGGGCTATTTCAAAAGGCAAGGGCTGCTGTCAGAGGAAGCTGTAAAAGTGTATGTGCCTGTGTGTGTGTGTGTGTGTGTGTGTGTGTGTGTGTGTGAGGGGGAGGGTCGATGTGGGGACAGGGCCCATGTGTTTTGGGCTCTATTAACTAACTCCCTCCCATCCATCACAGCCTCCCCCCCCCCCCCCGGGCCGCTGCAGCCCTGGCAGCTGGGTCACCCCGGGGAGGCTGGGCTGGGGGTCCCTAAAGGGAGCCAGGCTTCAGGCAGAGCAGCGGAGACGCATGTGTGCCTGACTGGGTTGGGGCTGGCGCCTCATTGAGAAGGGGGCTCTCCAAGCTGGGCTTCATTAGGACAGTGGCACTAATAGGGGAGGGGGTGCAAGGGGCCAGGCTGACAGCCAATTACTTGCTCGTCTGCATTATGGATTAACCCATCTGGGCCTGGGAGATTGGCTCTGAAAGGGGCACAAAAGGGGGGGCGTGACCACAATCACACACTGAATTATCCCGTCTGAGCGCAATTGTCCACCAACAAACGGGGCCTCAGGATGGGTGACCCCCTTGGGTTCTCTCCAGCCACCACCCCTTGCCCCACAGGAAGAGCCAGAGATAAACTGCCGCCTAGTTAAAAAGCAGGGTCTGGGACCAAGAGAACAAGGATGCCATTCCAGAGAGGCAGAGAATCTAGGGGAGGGGGCTGGGTTTGAGGTTAAGCCAGAGAAACCAAAAGCCAAGCAAAAGTTCTCTCAAGAGACTTTTTTACTTCAGTCCTGTACCTCAGAAGCAAAGCATAACGCAAGAAACTCACCTACCTGAAATACGGGACAATTAGAGTAGAGGGCATCAGCTTAGTCTAGGGGACGGAAGGACCCTTGGAGTCAGGTATCTCGCATCTCACCCATCACCCCTTCTGAGGCTAATTGATTCCAGACATGAATAAGGAGCTCTCAGATGGAGTCTTGGAGGACCTCTGCCCTGCTCTGGCATCTCTGATGCCCTCCCAGTGGGAGTGCCCTGCACCCTCCCCCATACCTCCTCCTCCAGGAATAAGCCCAGGGTGCAGGGTGATGGAGGGAAGAATGGGAGGGAGCGGCCAGCAGGGGGGCTCTCTCCTCTGGCTAATCCCCTCATTACCATCTCATAATCAGAATCACGCTTTCAATGTAAATGGGGATGTTAAATATTGGTTTCTCTAGACACAAGCTCTTTTGGAAAAAATTATTGATGCTCCCTCCTTTGCCAGTGCTGCCTGGCTCCCACAGTGAGGGGGGTGGTGTGGAGCATTAGTGAGGGCTGGGGGCTTAAGAGTCCGGTTAGTAGGGAAGCTGGATGTGTCTGACAAGAGGAAGCAGACTGATTTGTTTTTAGTTGGCCTAGGCAGCCTCAATTTCCCTGATTCAGCAGAAGAAACTCATTCAAAGCAAATTGGCTCATTTCAGACTCATCAACACTTTGTTGGAGCTGACTGGCTTCTGGTATCAAATCACTCTTGACTGGAGGTCAATATGGAGTTGTAGATCCCAAAGTCAGGTTATGGGAGGAGGTGTATATATCGGGGGACTCAGGCACCTTGCCCTGTTACCCATTGCTAGAAACCCCTGGCACACTCCCCTGCCCCCAGGGAAGTGACCTGGACTCTCCTTCCAACCATTTCTAGATACAAAGCATAACATAAAGTTACAACAGCTTTTCACATGCAAAGCTTGATGCTTGTCCTTTTACAGCCGTCCTGTGAAATACGTATGGTAGTTATCATTCCCACCTGGCAGATGAGGCTCCGAGTTGTCAAGCAGCTCACCCAGATTCACATGGCTGGTGAATGGCAGATTCATATTGGAATATGGTTCTTTTGAGTCCAGACTCAGCCCCATCCCTTTGCGCTATGCTGTATCCTTTACAATCGAGGCTACTACACCTATGCCACTTGTGGGCACACAGAGACCATTTGTTGTGTCTGTGGTCTGACCATAGAGGTGTGTGCATTGAGGAGTGGGTATGGGGGCCTCAGGGAGAGGTCATTTTCTGCTCTGCTCTACCACTGTGGTTAGGACACAGGCCACGACTGTTGGAGAGGCCATCATACTGTTCTACCTCTCTGTTCAGGGGCTCCATCCCTCACTGCCTTGTCTCTACCCTGGATTCAAAACTGGGAGTAAAAATAATAATAATAATAATAAGTGGCTTCTTCTTACACTTGCTTAGATTTTACAGCTTACAGTCCTTTTCGTGTGTTATATGATTAGATCCTCACAAGCACCCTGCAAGCTAGCACCATTGCTTAATGCTCAAGGGGACACGTTCTGGCTGTAAGATGACTTCCCAGCTCCACCGCTTAGTAGCTGGGTAACCCCAGGCACTGGGTGACCTCAGGCAAGTTATGTCGCTTTCCCTTCCTCAATGTCCATTTCTATGGAATAAAGATGATAATAATAGAGCCTACCTCCTAGAGTTGTTGGGAACAATAAATGAGATTATACATCCCAAAAGCTTCGAGTAGTGTCTGGTACACACTAAGTTCTTCATCAATGTTAGCCATTTTGAGGTGGGTGAGGAGTGTAATCTCATTTTACAAATGCAGAAACTGAGGCTCAAAGAACTAAGCAACTTTTCTAAGGTTACTCGGTTGGTAACGACAGAGCTGGTTCTTAATTTGAGTCCGGAATGAAAGCTGCAGGTGGTCTGGGACTACTGCACAAAGTTCCTCAAGGCAACAAGAGGGCGGTCTCCAGAGGTCCTTTGTTGTGTTTTAGATGGCAAGGGAAGTGCTTTTTTCCGTTTAGCGGGGTTAGGCACACGCAGAGGAAGGAGAAGTGAGTTCTTCACTGCGGTGTGAGGCAGCGGCAACCCCTCCCCTCCAGGGGGCAAGGGCAGGAGCGGAGCCAGGGCGCCATGTGGCCGGCGCTCAGCCTCCCCTGAAAAGAGAGGGCGGGAGATACCTTCGGAGGGCCCCCTCCAGGGCCTCCGAGACGGCTTCCGCTGCTCAGCTCCTTTGGTTTAGCTTTCTCCTCATTAACTCCCCGGCCTCATTAATCAGCCCCGATGAAATGCGCCCCCGGGAACACTGCCCGCCCGCTCCGCCGTTTGGCGCTTTAATTATCCTCCCAGCGGGAGGAGCCGGGGTGGGCGATGCAGGAGTGCGCGCGCGCGCACACACACACGCACACACACACGCGCGCACACACACACGCGCGCACACACACACACGCGCGCACACACACACGAGCCAGACACACGCGCACACACACACACACACACACACCGGTCGGCGGATGGCCAAACCAAGCAGGGCTCGGGTCGTGATCCAGGCAGGGCAGCAGACACCGGCCTCGGTTCCCAGGGTGCTAACATCAGCCCCAGGCAGCTCCTGCGTCTAACTGGCATCTGTTGGAGTGAGTTTATTATGGTGTTGCTATTTGCATCAAGTCCCCTCCCTACAAGGGAGGGGGGAGCTTTCTTCTGACCAAAAAAGTCTACAAACCTTCCTCTCTTTGGCCTAATTTCATTTACTAACCAAATCCTCCTTGACCTGCCTAGGGTGTGTTTCCCTTCTAGGTGTTGAAGATACAGACATAACGCCTGTCAGGCCTCAGGAAGCTCCCACATCGTCCAGGAGGGAGACAAGTGAAAAAAACGAACCTAACTTGAGAAGGCAAAAAGGAAAACAAAATTCCACGGTTGCAAGGTGCTGGTCTTACAGAAAGCACAGGATGCTATAAGAGCGCAGAGCAGGACATCGAAGGCAGCCAGGGCATGCCAAAAAAGGTTTTTGAAGATCAAAGCTTGAAGTGAGACTTAATCTATAAGTGGGAGTTAGCTGGTGAAGGAGTGGGTGCTTACAGAAATAAATAGTAAATACAGAGGACAAAATACAGACAGCACCGTGTGTGCAGAGCCCTGCGGGTAGTTCAGTCTGGAGGACAGGGTCGTGACAAGGCAACGGCATGAGGTAAGGAGGCAGATGTGGTAAGACCCAGGTCATGAGGGCCTCGTATGCCATGCAAAGAAGGTGATTACATCTAACGTAGAGGCAATGAGGAGTTGCTGACAGATTTTAAAGTCAGAGAGTGACATGATTAGACTTATGTTTTGGAAAACCTCTTTGGGAGTGAGGAGGATGAATTGCAGGGGGACAGGAATGGAGGCAGGGAGGCTAATTAGCAGGCAAGGTGACTGACTGGGTGTGGGAGGCAAAAGAGAGAAAGAGGAGTTTGGAATATTCCCAAGTTTCCTCTGCAAAGTGTGTTTTGGGAATTGGGAGGAAGGTTATCTTGAGGTGTTCCAAGGTCTCTGAGTCAGCTCAAATTGAAGGTAAGGCAGAGTCCATCTGGTTCTCTCCTCTGGGGAGGCAGCCAGGAGATTTATCTTCTAGTCCCAGGTAGACAAGTTACTTCATCAGTTCTCTCATCTGTAAAATGAAACACATTTGGATATGATTTACAGACTTACACCTGCAGGGTCCAGGGAGATAACGGAAAAGATCTGAGCAGACCAGGACAAGAATAAATGCCCACTGAAGAGGGCAGTGCCCTTCTACAGATGCCATGCCGGAAAGGGGCTCAGGATTGCCAGATCGTCTACAGAAGCCAGAGCTCAGTATTTTTAATATGATATTTCCTAATTTTGGGGCCGGCCCCGTGGCTTAGCGGTTAAGTGCGTGCGCTCTGATGCTGGCCGCCCGGGTTCGGATCCTGGGCTCGCACCAATGCACCGCTTCTCCGGCCATGCTGAGGCCGCATCCCACATACAGCAACTAGAAGGATGTGCAACTATGACATACAGCTATCTACTGGGGCTTTGGGGGAAAAATAAATAAATAAAAATTAAAAAAATATTTCCTAATTTAAAAATACCCATGCAATCAAAACATACTTGGTTGGAAATACATCAACTATATTTAAATCCATGAGTTTACAATGATGTTTAAAAAAAAAATCATTGCTCACTTTTAGATGATGCTAAGGAATCAAGTCATTATTTTGAAAAATAATGAGTAAGGAAAAGAATTAAGCATTTATCCTACCTTTCCTATTTGGAAAGCACCTCAGGATAAGCAAATAGTTGATGACAGGTTTTCTTTAGAGAGGTATTCCAGCTAATAAATGAAGGTGAAATCACAGAATTAGAATGTCACAATTTGGCAATCTCTAATGAAATAATGGATCTGAGCAATGATTGGCATTACTGGATGCCAATATATCAACAACAACAACAAAATAGACAAGCAGACATTACTCCTGATACAATTAAACAATATTGCCTATGAAGTATTCCTGCAAAAAAAATCAAGCATTAATTGATCAAGCCTCTATATCTAACAACCAATTTACAGGAAATATAGGGGCAGAAGAACATGTTAAATGACACCAGGGGGATACATTCAACAAAATCCAGACTGTGGAAAATTCTACATAACAAATGACCCTGTTTCTTCAACAAATAAATTGCAAGGAATAAAAGAGATTAAAGGGGGAACATCAGCTTAAAAGAGACATTGCACTGTACAGACTCATTTGGATCCAAAAACAACAATGAAGACAAATAGAGACCATGGGGGAAGTTTGACCATTAATTATATATTTGGTGATATATTTTAGATGTGATAATGGTATTATTGTTATTATGTTATTTTTTTATTTTATTTTTTTCCCCCAAGCCCCAGTAGATAGTTGTATGTCATAGCTGCACATCCTTCTAGTTGCTGTATGTGGGATGTCATAGCTGCACATCCTTCTAGTTGCTGTATGTGGGTCTGGACCATGCAGGCCAGAGACGTGGTCGGTGCCCGCCTGGGATCCAAACCCAGGGCGCCAGCAGCGGAGCGCGCACATTTAACCGCTAAGCCACGGGGCCGGCCCTGTTGTTATGTTATTTAATGAGCCCTTACCTTTTAGGACTATATTGAAATATTTACAGAAGAAATATGATTTCTGAGATTTGCTTCAAAATCATGAGAGGAGAGTGGGGGAATAGATGTAGGAAGATTGCCTTTGATTGGATAAGTGCTGAAGCTGGGCGATAGGTACATGGGGGTTCATTCTATTATTGTCTCTAATTTTGTGTATGTTTATTATCCACAATATGCTACTATCTATAATAGAATGTTAAAAAATACTTTAGGGGCCAAAATGTGTCTGTTCCTCCATTTGGTCCATGGGCTGCCAGATCATGGCCTCTGGATCTGATGACTTCAGCTTCGTTAACTCTAAATCACCCATGAACCCAAACCATCAGGGGTGGGACCCTTTATTAGTAGATCTCACTTTCCCAAACCTTTTCTGGTTTTCAAGTCCTTTCCCAGAGGTGTCCATCTCCCTGGGAACGTGATACTGTTGCAGAGAGGAGCTTTAAACAAAGCTATCAAGACCAGCGCTGAGTTCTCTGGAACAGAAGACACCTTAAGATTAGGGTACTTGGAGCTGGGAGTTAGGAGCTGTCACAACAGGCCCTTCCTTAAGTTCCCCGCCTGCGTCTCTCTTCTATCCAGTTCTTTTACCTCAATTTTAAAGGTCCACACAACATCTGGCCAAACCTCTCACCTTTTACCTCAGCATCCCAGAGCCCGGACAAAGGCATCCATTGCCCAGGACAAAAGGCAAGAATCTCCCCCGGAGCAGTTCGGGTTAGAGAAGAGGGTCGTCAATCTGGGGAGACAGAAGATTTGGGGGCAGGGAAGGGAACTAGTGAAAGTCCCCTTATCCACAGGCAGTGTGAGGGACGGTGTTGGAGACAGGCATAGTGCTATTTCTGTGCAGTCTCTTCTTACTGCATCCCCTCCTCCCTCCAACCCCCACCCCCACCCCCACCCCAGTCTCCCACCGCAGTGAACCCCCCTTCCGCCAGCACGTGTCTGCGGCGCTGGCTGCTCATTTACAGAAGAGGAGGCCGGCAGGGAGAATGAGTTACGCGAGCTGTGCGCAGGGGCGGCGGCCGGGCGCGGAGGGGAGCCGGACAATAGGGAATCAGCGGAACCCGCAGAGAGCGCGCTCCCAGGGCGCGTCCAGTGCCTCCCGAGCCCCCGCCGGCCTCTCGTTCCCTGGCTCCTCTGCCTGCCCGGCCTTGAGAGCCCAGATTGGCGCCGGCGTTGGGGGTTTGGCGAGGGGTTCTTGGCCGCAGACTGGACCGGTGTCCTCTGCGCAGGCCCAGCCCCTCCATCCTGGTGCGCCGCGGACCTCCCCCGCTCCCACCTCCTCCATCATCCGCTCCCCGGCCGGTCGGGGTGATAAGCCGCCCTCGGCCTGGCCCCTGCGCCATTGTGTATACGTTGGGGTGAAGCCGGGTCTCCGCGGTGCGATGGAGGGTGACTGCGCGCGCGGCTGCGACCCCCGCTTCACACCTGCTCCCCGCCCCCAGCCCGGGGAGGTGTCCTCTCCCTCCCCGCGGGAGGGGTCTCAGCTGGGGCTGCACTTGGTAAAGAGGCCGTGGAGAGGCCGGCGGCGGCCCGAGGAGGAGCTATAAATTTGGAGCAGATGCGGCCTGACAGTCACCCAGCCCGGGGAGGTGGGGGAGGGCGTCTTCCCTGCCCAGGGCCCATCTACTAGTCTGCAACTGAGTTAGCCGGACTCCAGGCCGACGTGACCCAGGACTTTGGACATAAGGAGCCTGTCCCCCCACCCAACCCCCACTTCCGCTCTTTGTGTGCCCACGTGTGGGGAGGAGGAACGGAGGGCAGGTAGATGCCTGAATAAGCTTATTACTTTCCCCCTAAAAAGAGTGGTTTCTTCAGAAGAGACTGACAAAGTCTGTGCCCCTGGCCCTGAGCTGGCGCTTTTTGGCAGCAGCTAGAGAAAAATAGGGAAGATAGCATAAGCATGCTTCAGTCCATTCCACACTATTTAAGTGCCCATTTTGTGCTAGAAATGCAAGCAAGGGGAGGTACAGACAGCCGGGATGGGGGGAGGGTGGGAAAGGGTGGCTGAACAATACCAAGGAACAATGCCTGCCATACGAAGTATTGTTACTGCAGTACTGTGCCTTTAAACAGCATTTCCCTTTAGTAATTAGTATTCTCTCTATCCAACAGAGGAGGGAGCAGGGGGCAGAGTGCAGCCAGGGGTTTGATGGAGTTAGTATTCAATCCAGGTATCCCAACCACAAGTGGGGGGGGGCGGTGCGGTGCTGGAGGGTGCTTCCCACTGTACCGCACTGCCAGGGAGGTGACATGAGTCTTCCATGGCTCTGGAAGGGAGTGGAGAGAGTTGGAGCTGAGCGTGGGTAGAGGTGGGCATAGCCCTAGTTTATTTTAGCTGCCCTGGACACCATAGTGTTCCCCTTCTAGGAAATGAAGGCTGAGTCCATGTCTCCAGTCTGAAGATCTTGGTACCATAACCAATCTGACCTAGAGTGAATTTGGGGGTTAGTGTCCACAATACCTGTGCCAAGTTGAGTTGGCAAAACCTCTGCAATGACTCTGTCTCCTGCCTTTGTAGCTGTTCCTCTGCTTCCTCTAACACTCTGTGGGGCTAACTAATTGGCTTGTAGGATCCATTGCCCCTTCCCTTCCCTTCCACTCCCACCAGTCTTCCTGGTCCACATCCAAGTGGTTTTCTAGACTGGTGGTTCTCAAACTTTAGCATGCATCAAAATTACCTGGAGAGCTTGTTAGAAGACTCCCAGAGTTTCTGATTCAGTTGGTCTGCAGTAGGGTCTGAGAATTTGCATTCCTAAAGTTTCCTAGGTGATGATGGTGCTGATGCTGGGGACCACACTTTGAGACCACCAGCCTGGTAGGAAAGGAAAAGTAAGGACTGGTGAAAGAGGAAGGAACTGAAGTGTGTGCAGTGCTGGAGAAGGTTATAGGAATTTCCGGCTCCCAAGGGTACTGGGGTATCTTTACTCTCTGTGAGGGATAGATAGGCTAAATCCCCAAGGCACTGGGAGCATATTCCAGAATTAGCTGTGGGTGTGTGTGTGTGTTTTCTGGAGACTTAGCACTCCCCCTAATGGACTCTAATGATTCTGCGCCCTCCTCAGCCTTTCAAATGGAAGCAAGAATTACCCTAATTTATTTTCCCAGCCTAGCTTGGTCATCCATTCATCTCTTTGTCACTAAAGGAGCAGGGGTGTTGTCTTACACAATTCTGTTTGCAAATTGATTAGCATAGGTTTTGGTACTCAATAGTGACTCAATGAATGATTGTGTATGACTGAATGAGTGAACGCTTTCTTTCTTCTTTAGGAGGATCCTAACACCTACCAGTCCCCTCCTCCTCACTTTTGCTTCCCCCAGGTGTTCTAAAACGCTTCAAAGGTGATTTAAGATGGTGGAGTTCCAGATATTTGCTGAAAAATTCTCCTCAAGTTGTCAGTATCATTATTACCAGTCAGGAGCTTTTGGCTGGTGGCGGGAAAGCAAGTCCCAAATCAGAAGCTGAGGATGGGCTTCCAAAAATGGGATTAAAAAAAAAAAGGGTATAGGGCGAGATCAGACGTAAAAAGCAAGTGGCATTTTATTTCTTACCACCAGGTGGCAGACTTTACCTCATTAATGAGAATTAATGGTACACTTGAAGCCTGGCCTAAACTCTGCTTTTTTCAAATCAGAGCCATGACCAAAGGGCTGTTTCTCCACTTAGATGACCCGAGAGCTGAGGGAGAGCAGTTGCTTGGAAATCCCTTTGTAATTGACGTCACTGTACTTGAGTGATCCCTTGAGCTTCCTCCTTATTGGCAAAGGGCTCGCTGACGCATTCTAGTTTTTCCTTCTGGAAAAGAGGTACACCCTCTTGTAGATGTAAGAAAATGGGTTACTTAACTAAGAAAAATGCAAAGAATGTAACTTCAAACCAGAGGTTTCTGGCGCCACATAAACATATGGCAGCCCTAAACCACTTTACAGGCACATTGCTGGGTTTCTTTCCTCCAGCCTCTGTCTGGCAGGCTCCCTCTGCTTCCTACCACTCAAGAGTTCTTTGTTCTATTGCTCATATTGAACTTTCCTCAAACTAAAAACGAAAGCTTTATTCTAACTCTAGAATCCACTCAGGGGCCTTCTTACTAAACTCCGATTTGCAATCTAATAGACACATGGATGGTCTCTATTATACCCCAACTGGTTATGACCCTCAGATGACACTCAACATATAACAAAACCTAAATCACACAATAACTATAGCAAGAGTTATACATGTACAGCAAGAAAACATCTATATATATATATATAGAGAGAGAGAGAGAGAGAGAGAGAGTGATCTCTATCTATCTATCTATCTATCTATCTATCTATCTATCTATATCTTACTAGAGACCTCAATGAACTTTTGGGAGAAGGGCAGGTGAAGATTTCTGTTTTATACACCTTTCTCATCTCCGGTGTGTGTACAACTGAAACTGAGAATATAGTAGTATCCACAGCAATGCCAAGGTCAGAGCAGATCTATACCTCACATAGAAGACAGGGAATTGTATATACCAATATCAGGTTCTCCAACATAGGTGGGATATGACCCTTTTAGCCTGCAGGGGTCATTACTTCTCTCAGTTGATCAGCCTTAGGTCTCCTCCCTCATTTGGGAGTGGGCCCATCCCAGGTACACACTGACAATCTTAGACTAAGTAAAACTCCCCAGCCCAGAGTACTTCATTGGGCAATTCTCTGCCACTGCTGCAGCCTCCTTGTTCACCTTAAATGTTTGTAGATATCTGTGCTAAAGATAGAGACTATGAGAAAAAATATAAGATGATTGAAATAGTACCCACTTGTTTTTTTCTGTGTAGGTCAACTGAGTCAGTCAAAACATATTCATGGAATGTCTGCAGGGCACATAGTGTGGTACTTCACCCTTCATTGAAAACCCATTAACACAATTATGAGGTCATGCTTGGAAACTTTTTTCACAAAGGAATTTCCTTTAGTTGCTGGGCTGGCAGGAACTAATTTGAGATGCAAAACCAGCAACCTCACTTGTACGAGGAAGGCCTTATGTAAACCATCACACACTGCAAATAATATATGTGAATTTATTCATACTTCTGTCTGAGTATATGGACTTAAAAGCTACAAACCTAGGGGCCGGCCCGGTGGCGCAAGCGGTTAAGTGCGCGCGCTCCGCTGCGGCGGCCCGGGGTTCGCTGGTTCGGATCCCGGGCGCGCACCGAAGTACTGCTTGGTAAGCCATGCTGTGGCGGCGTCCCATATAAAGTGGAGGAAGATAGGCACCGATGTTAGCCCAGGGCCAGTCTTCCTCAGCAAAAAAAGAGGAGGATTGGCGGATGTTAGCTCAGGGCTGATCTCCTCACAAAAAAAAAAAAAGAAAAAAAAGCTACAAACCTAATGGGATGGTGTTCATATAAGGGAAGAATAATTTTAAAAGCTAGTGAATCATGTTCCACTAATGCTCCCAAGTTAAATGTTTACCTGGAAGGTCATGCCCTGGTTATAGGCCATTAATGACCATCAATAAATAAAATTGGTCACATCTATAACACTTATGGAATGGCAAATCCTCTTGACTCTTATACCAGGAAACTAGGCACAGAAAAACTCTCTTGAGATACGATTGATCAAGGCAAATAGCCAGACCTGTTCAAACCAACATCTGATCTTTGAAATTAATTTATAAACATAAGGAGATTTCATAAGTTTGTTTATTGTTTTTTCCCACTGCTAACTTTAACAACCTTTATTAGAATATGTATGTATACATGGCTGGTTCTATCTTCTTTCAATTATTCATTTAACAAAGAATTTTCATTACGTACTTAAGGCACTGAAATAGGACTTTCCCCCCATATCTTTAAAAGCCCACGTTATCTGGCAGAGAGATGCAGTTTGAGGGAGTTGTGGGGTCTTGTTAATGGTTCCCAGTTGTAGTAGGGTCCCCACCATTTCTGTTCCTGTCTCTTGTTTCTAGTCCCAAATCTTCTCCGCAACCACTGACCAATCCAAAATTCTCTACTATATCCCCCACCTTCTTAGGGCAGGAGGAGAAAGTCAAGTTGGGCAGAGGGCCTTGCTCTGCCTTTAAAGGATACATTTTCCATCAAATGGTAGAACTGTAGTGACTGACATGGGAAAGTAGTTTAGGTTTGGAGCATAAGCTGATGTCAGTCAGTCCCAGGATCAAAGTTCAGATCCATCACTTACCAGTGATATGATTGTGGCAAGCAAGTTAACTTCTCTGAGCCAGGGCTAACCTTCTCCCTTCTAAAGGGAGGCTTAAATAAGATAATGCACGTAACGTGCTTAGTACAGTGTCTACTAGAACGTGTCAGTAAATGGAAATTCTTAGTCTCCACCAGACCCAACGCTCTGTGACAACAGAAGCCTCATTCACCTCTGCTGCTTCGGGTGGCTTCAGGCAGAGCATTACGTGTGATCAAGAAGGTATGTGTGCACTTGCAATACAGCAGACAGCTCACTGAACTGCCAGTAAACCAGGTACCGCAGCATAGGAACTTTCTACTCTGGGAAAAAGCTGTTTTGGGTAGGAATCAAAGATGAGCAAGACCTTTTCCCTTTCTTCTAATTATTGGTAGGTTAGGCGGGGTCCTTTCAGAGATAGACACTGAGACAAGGACTAGAGTGCAAGGAGCTTATTTGGGGAAGAGGATCACCAGTAGGAAAATAGAAGTGTGCAAGAGAAAGGAAGGAAGCCAATAAAGGATGAATTGTGGGCAACTGGGGCTTAATCCCATCAGGGAACCCTGGGAGATGGTATGGGGCTTACTTCAGTTATCCCACATGAGGAACAAGGAAGTTGGGATATTTATCTACCAGCTCTCCATCCATCATTGGTTCAGATCTGCTTCTGGGAACATTAACTTTTGCAGGCATGGCTGTGCAACAGAACTCTAGAGGTCTATACTGCAGCTTTCCTAAAGGAGCTTGCAAAAGACTCTACATGGCATACACATCTACAACAAACACCACTAGCACCACCAAATCTACTGGTCATATGGCTCAAGCAACAAGGCCACTTAAACTGTACCCAGAACCTGCTGCAGACTCTGTTCTTGCTCCAAGACCCCCTCAAGCTTTGTAGCCTTCAGAGTCACCCAATACATGGATTGGAGCAGTATTCCCAGACGTGGTATGTGCTGTCTCTAAAATCCGAAGAGGCCTACCAGTACTATGCCTCTGAGTGGTAGGAGAAGCAAGGCGCAATCACCTTGTCCTCAAACTTGGAGTGGTTGTCTTGGCATGCCCCAGACAACTAGCCCTCCAGAAACCTCACTGATATGGCAGGCCTCTGAATCATTTTAGGGTCTATTTCCTCCCCTCTGGTGTTCAAGTGATCCAAGTAACATAATGCCATCAAAATAGAGGAACTTCATGGTGTTCTGTGTTATATATACCGAGACAATCAAGATCTTTTGAGCAATACTTTGAGGCTGCTGTGGGAAACCATCCTCAAGATTCTCGGAAGCCCTAGTTGAGAGAGTCCTTTAGGCATTGCCTTAAATCATTCAGGGGTCTCAACAAGTGTTCTTACAGCCATACCCTGGATTTGATTTTTGGTCTCAAACTCCTTTAACTTTGAGAAATTTTTACCAGCTGGGAAAACTGGAGGATAAGTAACAGTTATATTTTCCAAACCAGAAAATCCTTGGTCTTCTATATCTCCTCTAGAATCTTCTTGTAAGTGTAACATTTCCTTCTTTTGCTCATCTCTTTTCCTGTCCATTATCATGCACAGTTAGAAGAAGCCAAATGGCACTTTCAATATTCTGTCTAGAGATTTCCTTCATCATATTTTTAAAAGTTTATTAGGTACATTTTCTATCCTTCAAGTTTCCACAGGCAACATTTTGCCAATTATTCTATCACTATATAACACAAGTTGTCCTTTATCTAGCCTCTAATATCTATTTTCTCACTGCATTTCTAGCCTCCAGCAACTGTTTGTTCCCCATTCCTCCAGTCTTTCCTAACAGCCTCTTTGGTGTTTTTCCAGCTTCTAACCACCAACTGGTCCAGGGGCAGAATTCCAAGAGCATGAGAGGGGAAGCTACAAGCCTTTTGAGGTTAGGCTCTGGAACAGCATCCCTTCTGCTACATTTTATTGGTCAAAGCAAGCCACAGAGCCATTCCAGATGCAAGGGGTGGGAGAAATAGACTCGTCTCTTGATGGCAAGAGTTGTAAAATATTGTAAAAATGTTTTTCAATCTATAGCAGACATCTTTACACTAACATGTGGATACATCTTTATAATGAATTTCTAAAGTGAACTTGCTGAGTCAAATGCAAATATATACTTGTGAAATATTGCCAAGTCACACTTCACAGAGGTTACACCAATTTTGAACCTCACCAACAACATATGAGGGTGCCAGATGAGGTTTTTCCAGATCTCACAACGCAATGTGTTATCCACATTTTTTGCTCTGCCAATCGGATAGGTAAAAATGACATCTTCTTGTAGTTTTAATTTGTATTTTACATATTATGAATGAGTGGACATATTTTATTTACTTAAGACTCAATTGTACTTTCTTTACTTGAAAGTGGCTATTCATATGTTTGCCATTTTCCATTTGGTTTGCAAGCTTGGCTTATCATCTTGCAGTGTGCTTGAGAACTTGCGCATGTTAGTAGTGGGATAGTTGTATGCCAATTCTGGGACACAGTCTCTTGAGTCTCTGAACTAAAGGTTTCCTTAGATACATAGTTTTGATCTTGCTGAGGGTAACAATTCTCTCCTCTAACTCAAAGGGCCATTAGTACGAGGAGACCATGATGAGCTCAAAGGGAATATGTGGTTCTCTACCTGGAGAAGACCTGAGTTTCTAGACATTTTCTTCCAAATATCACTACCCTCCAAGGAGAAAATCACATGCGTGGGAGAGAATCCTGAGTCCTAAGTCTGGAGAGACCTAGTTGCCTTCAGTTTCCTAAAAGGGACTAAAGGAGAACTGATCATAAAGATATCCCCTGCATACGTGTTGTAACTGACTTCTGTCATTGTGGCCCCTGGTGTAAGGAGCTCTTCATTGAAGGAGAACACCTGTGTTTGTCTAATGACCTTGGACAAGTGTTTTCCTCTTCACTTCAGTTTCCTCACCTGTAAAAAGAGGGCAATATGACCTGTTTGAAGCTCAAATGTGAAAGCAATTTGCAAAGGTAAGTTGTACAAATATTTGGTGTTATGATGTTCACCTGAAGGTACAGGATACCATCCAAGATCAGAGTGTAGTCTAAATTGGGGGGTTGGTTGGGATGAGGAGGTGTGGAGACTCACTGATTCTAACCCATCATTGCCTGCAGGCCACAACTATTTCTTTCAACCTGAGATACTAGATATTTCTACATAATCTCTTCTAATGCTATCACGAGTAGCCAAACTCAAGGTTAAAGGCACAGTCCTCCAGACTGCCAAGTCTGCCCAAGACTTCAGGCACCAGCTGCAAGTTTGGGGATCCCAAGGGCCACCCTCACATCAGACCAGTTGGCTACAAATTAGTGGCTCCCATGACCACCTTCAGGTTCAGTAATTTGCTAGAATGACTCACAGAACTCAGGACTTCTGATTATAGTTTTATTATAGTAAGAGTATAAATTAGAACCACCCAAAGGAAGAGACACATATGGCAGAATCTAGAACTAAGAGGATTCCAAATACAAAATTTTGCGTCCTTGGGAATGTTGGTTTTCCTCCTGGCATCGATGTGTGGTAATATGAAGAGCATTGCCAACCCAACAAGCTCATCCGTGTACTTTGTATATCCAAGAAACAAGAAGGCCAGTGTGACTGAAGCTAGAGGGCAGCAATGGGAGATGAGGTCAGAGAGGTAACTGGATGGAAGCAGGAAGACCACTTAAGCAGTTCTCAAAATAATCTAGACAAGAGAAAATGGTGACTTGGAACAGCAGTGGAGGCTGTGAAAAGTCAGATTTTGAATACATTTTGAAGGTAGAGCCAGCAGGATTGGCTAATAGCTTGGACACAGAGTGTGAAAAAGTCATGGTTTTTGGCCTGAGCAACTGGAATGATGAGAAGGACTGGAAGGAACAGGTTTGGAGGGGAAGATCGGAAGCTGTATTGTACATAGAGTTTGAAAAGCCTATTGGGCAACCATGTGTAGATGTCAAGTAGGCAGTGTATTATATGAGTGTGCAGTTTGGAAGAGACGCCTGGCCTGGAGATATAAATTTGAAAGCCATCAGTGTATGGGTGATTATTGAAAATCTTGACACTGGATGAGATCATCAAGCAAGCGAGTGTAGAAAACAAGGACGAGAGGTCTAAGGACTGGTTTTGAGGCACCAGTGAAGGAGACTGAGAAGGAAAAATTAATGTGGTAGGAGGAAAACTAGAAACCAGGAGAGTATAGCATCCTAAAAGCAACATGACGAAAGCATTTGAAGGAGGAAGGTGAGATCAGCTGTGTCAGATACTGCTGCCAGGTCACAAAGATGAAAATGAGATTTTGACTATAGAATTTGGCAATGGAAGGCTTTGGTGACCCTGACAAGAGTAGTGTCATTGGGTTTGTGAGAGATCAAAGCATGACTGGAGCTGGTTCAAGAAAGAATTTGACAGGGGGTGGGAGGAAAGAGACAGGAATTGAACATGAAGTACTGACAACACTTTTGAGAAGTTTTGCTTAAGAGGGACGGAGAAAGAGGATCACTTCTGGATGAGCAGTGTGAGGAGCCCTCTCTCCAGTGAAACAACCATAACTGGTGGGAATTATTTTTTTAAAAAACTACCTTTAAGTCCCTGGAAATTGTCCTAAGAGAGCATCAGCAACAAAATATTTATTCCAGAAAAATCTACTAAATCTCGGTTTGAACAGGGAGAGTCTGTGGCACTTAAGCTACAACCCACTCTCTCTCTTGCCCACTCCTCCAGCTCAGCATGATAGAAGCTCTGCTCTGGGCAGCAATGGCCATGAAGATAGGGCTTCCTTTCTCCCCAGCACTCAGTCAAGAACTATGTTATCTCCCTCTGCAGGGCAGGCCACCAGCATTTCTCATACCTCCAAAGTCTGTTGCAGCTGCTAAATTCCAGGGAAGTGCTGCCAAGAGGTTGAGGGCTTTCTTTCTTCACCAAGCCCCCATTTGTAGGTCAGAGGCTCTACCCAGGCATGACAGGCCTAGAATACTGAGGTCCCAATAGCCCTCAGCCCAGTTCATTCATAGGGCAGAGGTTCCACATGGGGAGAGACAAAATAAGAAGACCAGAGGCTTACCACCCCCACTCAGTGCCCTGCAGAGGAAGGTCACTCTGAGACACATGGACCACTATCCCTGCCACCAGCTCTGAAGCAGTAGGATAGAGATTTTCCCCAGGGGGAGTGGTAGGCCATAAGAACAGAGAGTGCCAAGGCTTTCCCCAAGGGAACTGACTTTATTTAGAATAGCGTATGGTGAAGTTCCAGCCTAAGAGCACTCTTGAAAACAATGGAGATTTTGGCAGTAAGCAATTAAAAGGAGGGTGGTAGCTCCATGAGGACAAGAAGCAAAATTGTAGACCAGCAAGTTTACCAAAGAGAACTAGGGAAAGATATAGCTAAGAACAGCCCTCCTGGGGTTAGGACAAACCTCAAAGACTGACCTCAAAAATTACCCCTGCAAAGAGGACCAGATTTAATTGGTTCAGACTGTGGAGTAATTTGTGCCCCAGGTAATTGTAGAAAACAATAAAGCAATCAGCTGGCAATTAGTGGAGCCCAACAGTTGAGGATGAATATAGATGCAAAAATCCTCAAAAAATTACTAATAAACTGAATCCAATAACATATAGAAGGGATAACACATCATAACCAAGTGGGAGTTCTCCCAAACTGCAAAGTTGTTTAAACATCTGAAAGTCAATTGATATAACTCACTATATCAATAGAAGAAAGGACAAAAAACACATGATCGTCTCAATAGAGTCTGAAAAAGCATTTGACAAATCCAACACTCCAATATTCCTTCATGATAAAAATACTTAACAAACTAGGACTAGTAGAGAATTTCCTCAATCTGATAAAGGACATCTACAAAACACTCACAGCTAACATCATTCTTAATGGTGAAAGAGTGAATGCTTTCCCCCTAAGATCAGAAATAAGACAAGGATATCCACTCTTGCCACTTCTATTCAACATTGTACTGGAGGTTCTAGCCAGGGTAATTAGGCAAGAAAATGAAATAAAAGTCATCCAGATTGGAAAGGAAGAAGTAAAAATATCTATATTTTTAGATGACATGATCTTATATACAGAAAATCATAAAGAATTCACTAAAAAACATATCAAGATTAATAAACAAGTTCAACAGGGTTGCAGGCTACAAGATCAGTTATATACATCAATAGTATTTCTAGACAGTAGCAATGAATAATCTTAAAATGCAATTAAGAAAATCATTCCATTTAAAGTCGCATCAAAAAGAATAAAATACCTGGGGATATATTTAACAAAAGAAGCTCAAAACTTGTACTCTGAAGACCACAAAAATTATTGAAAGGAATTAAAGAAGACCTCAATAAATGGAAAGATATTCTATGTTCATTGTTTGGAAGATTTAATATTCTTAAGATGGCAATAATCCCCAAATTGACCTACAGATTCAATGCAATCTCTATCAAAATCCTAGATGGCTTTTTTTTTTTTTGCACAAATTAACAATCTGATGCTAAAACTCATATGGAAATGCAAGGGACCCAGAATAGCCAAAACAATCTTGAATAAGAATAACATTGGAGGACTCACTCTTCACAATTTCAGAGCTTATTATAAAGCTACAGTAATGAAGACAGTGTGATAATGGCAAAGTGATAGACATATAGATCAGTGGAATAGAATTGAGAGCCTTAGAAATAAACCCTCACATTTACAGTCAGTTGATATTTGACAAGGAGGCCAAGACAATTCAGTTGGGAAAGAATAGTCTTTCCCACAAATAGTGCTGAGACAACTGGATATCCAGATGCAAAAAAACAAAAACAAGTTGGACCCCCTTCACAAATATTTAATGTGAGACAAACAAAAGCTTAAAATAGTCATACAGGAGAGTGAGAGATGAATGAGAGAAATGAAAATGATTGCTGAACCATATTAAGGGCCCACTTGAGGTCTGTGATCATCATTTACTTGCAAGGCAGACCAGTCAGCCTCGTCGAGTGTTTTTCTCCAACCACCAGCAGTTGCATGATGAGAGTGTGGAGTAGGCAGACACTTGGGATTTAAACAGGATTGTGATTTTGCCAATGAGTACTACAAAGAGAGAAAGGAACAAATGAGTTGAGAGATAACAGCCCTCATTTATCAGGGCAGAAGAGGGAAGCTGGGGACACCCAAGGTTGAATAAGAGCAAGAAAGTGTAGAGAAAGGTCAGAGAAGATTGAGGACTTAGGAAGTTTTTCTGATCACCGATCATGAACACCAGAGGATACAGAAGCTTGAAGGGGTGGGTAATGGAATCAGAAAAGAGAATTTACAGAGTCCCATGGATATTAAACTCTAAGGCATTTAGGATGTCCTGGGATTCCTGGGCTTCTTGTGGTGAGTGACTTAAATAGGTAAAAGGACTTCAAGAGATTAATCCTGATGGTCCGAAGTCAGCGGTGGCAAGGTTGGGTTGGGTCAAGGTTTTTGGGTGGGAGAACTTCCTTACCAGCATGCAGATGAGAAGAAATAGCAGCAGCTATTTTTATTAAACATTTGGTATGTACGGGGCTACATGCAAATTACACTTCATCAGTATCCTATTTATACTTCATGCTTTCTTATGAGGTGGGCATTGTGCCCCCATTTGGGAACAAATGGACACAGTCTACCTTCAGTGTTACAGTGTCCCACAGGTGCTGCAGCAGTGGGAGAGAAGAAAGATTATTGCATTATTTCGTGCAAGACTTCTTTTTTTTTTATTTTTGTGAGGAAGATCAGCCTTGAGCTAACATCCATGCCAATCCTCCTCTTCTTGCTGAGGAAGACTGGCCCTGGGCTAACATCCATGCCCATCTTCCTCCACTTTATGTGGGACGCGGCCTCAGCATGGCCGAAGAAGTGGTGCGTCAGTGCGCGCCAGGGATCCGAACCCGGGCCGCCAGCAGCGGAGCGTGCGCACTTAACCGCTACACCATGGGGTCGGCCCCAAGACTTCTTTTTAAAATAATTGTTTTTGGGCCTGCCCCGTGGCTTAGCGGTTAAGTGCGCGCACTCTGCTGCTGGAGGCCTGGGTTCGGATCCCTGGTGCGCACAGACGCACCACTTCTCTGGCTGTGCTGAGGCTGCGTCCCACATATAGCAACTAGAAGGATGTGCAGCTATGACATACAACTATCTACTGGGGCTTCGGGGGAAAAATAAATAAATAAAATTAAAATAACTGTTTTTTGGTTTCTTAAATATCACAAAACCGTCATTTCTTTCTTTGTAAGAAAACAAAGATATACAACAAAAATGAAAACCAGCATTAGCTATAACCAGTATTAAAACCTGTTGCATATTATTTCAACGCTTTAAAAAATTAATAAATGTATGTAAGCCTATGTTTTAAAAAATTGTTAATAAACTTTTTTTCTTAGAGCAGTTTTAGATTTACAGAAAAATTGAGCAGAAGTTACGGAGTTTCCAAACACGAACACACAAACACATACAGAGTTTTCCCTATCATTAACATCTTGCTTTCCTGTGGTATCTTTGTTACAATTGATGAACTAATATTGGTACATTATTATTAACTAAAATCCATAGTTTACATTAGTGTTGGCTCTTTGTGTTGTAGAGTTTTATGGGTTTTGGCAAGTGCATAATGTCCTATATCCATGTGTGTATGTCAGTATCATACAGAATAGTTTCACTGCCCTAAAAATCCCCTGTGCTCCACTTATCTATCCCTCCCTCCCTTCCTGCCTAACCTCTGGCAACCACTGATCTTTTTTACTGTCTCCATAGTTTTGCATTTTCCAAAACATCATATAGTTGGAATGTAGCCTTTCAGACTGGCTTCTCTCGCTTAGCAATATGCATTCCTCCGTGTCATTTCATGGCTTGATAGTTCATTTCCTTTATTTTTTAAATAATATTCCATTGTATGGATGTACCTCACCTTATTTTTCCATTCACCTGCTGAAGGACTTCTTGGTTTCTTCCTGCTTTTGGCAATTATGAACAAAGCTGTCATAAACATTCATATGCACGTTTTTGTATGGACATAAGCACCATTGCTGGATCATATGGTAAGACTATATTTAGCTTTGTAAGTGGTTGTACCATTTTGCATTCCCACCAGCAGGGAATCAGAGTTCCTGCTGTTCCGCATCCTTGTCAGCATTTGGCATTGTCAGTGTTTTAAATTTTAGCTATTCTAATATGTGCATAGTGGTATATCGTTGTTGTTTCAATTTGCAATTCCCCAATGATATGTGACATTGAGCATCTTTTCATGTGCATTTTTTCCATCCATCTACCTTCTGTAGTGAGGTGTCCATTCAGATCTCTTGCCCATTTTTAAATTGGGTTGTTTTCTTATTTTTGAGTTTTAAGTGTTCATTGTATAATTTTAGTTACAAGTCCTTTATCAGATGTGGGTTTTGCAAATATTTTCTCCCAGTCTGTGGTGTCATTTCGTTCTGTTAACAAGCCTATTATTCTTATATATTTTTTTTATTTTCCCCCAAAGCCCCAGTAGATAGTTGTGTGTCATAGTTGCATATCCTTCTAGTTGCTGTACGTGGGACGCGGCCTGAGCATGGCCGGAGAAGTGGTGTGTCTGTGCACGCCCGGGATCCAAACCCGGGCCGCCAGCAGCGGAGCATGCGCACTCAACCGCTAAGCCACGGGGCCGGCCCAAGCCTATTATTCTTGATTAACAAAAAGATATTATATCTCTCTAAAAGATATTCATTCACTACATCATTTTTGTCAGAATAATATTTCTTGGAACGAATATTGCAGTGTTTGTTTAACCAGTCTCTTACTGCTGGGTTTATGGGTTCATTCTTTTTTTTTTTTGCATAACTCAGCAAAGGATGCTCTTATTTTATTCTGAACTCTCACCAATACAAGTAATGGATTTTGCAAGATCATAGATAAAACTCTTTAGTGTGGGATATCTATTTTATACATAGGGGCCAGATCAAAAAATTCAATTTCTGGCTCTTTGATATTAAATTAAAATTTGTATGAACACATAAAGTTTGAAATTTAAAAAAACCTAAATGATAGAAATTTAAGATAGTTAAGTATTTATTGATATTTCTATATCTTTTATAATAAACAATATATAATTAAGAATTCAACTATTTTTGAGTCTCCAAGTCAGATGCTATCAAACAAACCACCACGTACGATCCATAATCCTTTTAAATTTTTAACTCAAAGACAAATAGGAAGATTCAGTAAATTTTAATTTTCCACATGTTCTCAGAAAGAATGATCAGAAGCATCCTCCAGTTATAAAACACAGTTGGATAATCCATTTACCCCAAATGAACTACCTGTGTGTGTTGTGAGGGAGCAATGAAAGACTATGATCTTCTGTGGTGATGATATCCTCAATGCTTAAGCCTTCCCTCTTCACATGAACAGTGTGAATAACAAGAAGGGACGGAGAGTCTCCTTTCATTATTTCATCAACAATTGCTGTTTTCATAGTATTTTAAACACCTGATTTCAGTTTTATAACAACAATACCAATATTTATTTTGAAAGGTAATCCTATGCTTCAAGTAGTGGATATTAACAACTTCCAACACGATCTCTTGGAATAATTCGCAATTCTGAATCATGCTTTAGAAAAACATTTCCAGCAGTCTGTGCAGGATTTATTCCTATTCCATCATTGGTAATAATTGCACTTGTTGCTGCAGGAACTTTAAATTCTTCCGCTGCAAACTTTAAGACTGCTGTGAAAGGGGTACTTTCAGGAACGCTGGGTACTTTGTAAGGGAGCCGCGGGTCTGACGTCAGCGTGATCTTAAGGGAAACCTTCGACATCGTGGAACCGCTCAGGACAGAGACCCCACGCCAACTCTGCCGGCTAGCCCCACTTCCTCTGCCTATGGGTTCATTCTAATTGTTGGTATTGTACACAATGTAGAGGTGAATAATTTTGTAACTAAATCTTTAGGTGCAATCTTATTTTCTTGGTATACTTTTTTAGAAGTGGAATAGCTGGATCAAGGGGTTCTCATGTTTTTGAAGCTTTTGGTATTTGTCAAAATTGCTCTACAGAAAATTTCTCTCAGTTTACATTCTCATTAGCAGTGTAGGAGAGAGCACCTATTTCCCCAATCTCTTGTCAAGTAGGCATTATAAAATGCTTTAGAAATGGAAATAGCTTTCTTTTTTCTTATGAATATAAAAATAACTCATGCTTATGCTATCATTTAAAACTATTTGCAAATTGAAAGGTTAAAAATAGTATTTCATTACTCTAACTTGTATTTTTTTGATTGCTAATGAAGTTAAACATTTTGTCAGGAAAAATATGTTATCTTTATGCCACTTAAATGACATTAATATAAAGGATATGTAATAAATGTTTTGTGATAATATTTATAAAATGTCAGTTGAATACTTATTCCAACATGGTACTCTGCTGGGTATTACATAAACATGTATAGAAGAATCAATCCCTAACTACTAAGAAATCACAGGCCAAGAAAGTCAATGGCCAGTCAACAAATGTTTATTGAGTGCCTACTATGTGCCTGGAACTATGTTTTCATAACAGCTTTATTGAGGTATAATTAACATACAGTGAACTTACATATTTAAAGTGTGTAACTTGATAACCTCTAACATATGCATACACCTGTGAGCCGATCACCCTGTCACCTTGTTTGTTTCCCATCTCTCAGGGATCACTGTCCTTTGTTGTCTGATGTCCTAGGTCTTGAAACCATTGTCTTGTATATTTTGTCTGGTTTTCTAGTAATTTAAGATAGGAGTGTATATCCATTCCATGTTACTCCATCTTGGTTGATGGTGAAAGCCTGCCTAGCACTATTCCAAGTCCCTATTAGAAGGGAGCAAAATGGATAAAATCCTTGGCTTCAGACAGCTTACATTCTAGAGGGGGATGGCAGACAATAAATACATGAAAGAAAAATAAATATGCATAAATAAACGATTCCAGAAAGTGTGTACAAATAAAATAAGATGATAATGTGATAGAGAGGCAGTAAAGGCTTCTCTGGGGAGGTGACATTTGAGGAGATGACTTATGAGAAGGAGGCTGTCACTTGAAGAGCTAAGATAAGAGTGTTCTGGGGTAAGGATATATGACAAGTCCAAAGGCCCCCAAACAGATAAGCTTGACTTGTTTGATAGGACAGATATAAGGCCAGTGTGGCTGGAGTGTGTTTGAGGTGGGAGATGAGGTTGGTGCAGTAGGTAGGCTGAGCTTAGAGTAAAACAGCCTTGTAGATCATTGTTCCAATTACCTATTGCTGCATAACAAATCACCCAAAAAGTGAGTGGCATAGAACAATAAGTCATTAATCTTGTTCATGAATCTGGGGGTGCCTGGAGTCAGCTAGGCAGTTCTTGCTAAGGGTCTCTCACGTAGTTGCAGTCAGGTGGTGGCTGGGGCTGGGTCATCTCAGAGCTTCTCCATTCACATGTCTGGAGCCTGGGCTAGGTAGACAAACAACTGGAGGCTGGAACACTTCTGATTTCTTGGCTTTCTCTCCCTCTCTCTGTGGTCTCTCCACGTGGACTTAGGGTAGCCCAATTTCTTACATGGTGGCTAACAGTTTTAATAGCAAGTATATCAATAGAAACTGGCAGAAGCTTCAGGGTATTTCTAGCCTTGAAAGTCACACAGTGTCACTTCCACCACATTTGGTTCATCAAGGTAGTCACCAAGATTCACCCAGGTCCAAGAGGAGGGACTACAGACTCAACTTCTTGTTGGAAGAGTGTCAAATAATGTGTGGACAGGTTTTAAAACCACCACAGTCATGGCAACAGTTTGGATTATATTTTTACAATTGGAAGCCACTGATGGGTTTTTAACAAAGGAATGACATGCAATGATTTACAATTTTAAAAGACCACTCTGTCAGGATTACTAGATACAAAATCAACATTCAAGAATCAATTGTATTTTTATATACCAGCAAAAACAATTAGAAAACGAAACAAACAATTAGAAACAAAATTTTAAAAATGATACCATTTACAAGAGTGTTTAAAAAAATACCAACTACCCTGGAATAAATCCAACAAAAAATGTATAAGACCTTTATGCAGAAAACTATGAAACTTTCTTGAAACTGAAGACTAAATAAATGAAGGGATATACCATTTTCAAGGATTGTAAGACTGATTATCATAAAGGTGTCGTTTTTCTCAAACTGGTCCATAGATTCAATGCAATAGTGATCAAAACACCCACAGCTTTTTCTGTAGAACTTGACAAGCTAATTCTAAAATGTATATGGAAATGTGAAGCATCAAAAATAGCAAGCCACTCTTAAAGAAGGAGGAGGAAGAAAAGGAAGAGGAGGAGGAGGGACCTTCTCTACTTGACATAAAACTTATCATAAAGCCAGTGTGCCTCATTATTAAGGCAGTGTGATATTGCCACAAGGAAAACAAATAGAAAAATGGGTACACAAATAGATCAATGTAATAGAAGAGCCCAGGAATAAACCCATGCACATATGGACACTCGATTTACGTCAAAGATGGCATCGCAAAAAAGGGAGGGAAAGGACGGTCTTTTCAGTAAATGGAGTTGGAATAACTGGGTATCCACATGGAAAGAAGGAAGAAAAGAAGGGAAGGAAGGAGGGAGGAGGGAAGGGAGGGAGGCAGGCATATACTCTGCAGAAATACTTGCACATATGTACTGGGAGACATGTACAAGAATGTTTGTAGCAGCATTATTCATAATATCCTAAACTAGAGACAACCCCAAAATTCAACAGTAGGATGGATAAAGTTTGACATCTTCATAAAATAGAGTACAGTGACAAAAATAAATAAACTGCAGCCTCATACAGAATAGATGAATCTTAATTAAAAACATAACACTGAATGAAAGAAGCCAGACACAGAATACACGTGATTTCATTTACAAAAAATTCAAAACCTGGGAAAACTTTAAGCGATGCATAATAAGTGATGAAACTATAAAGAAAGGCAAGTCAGGATAGTGATTATCTTTAGAAGGGAGCTAGGGGTTAACACTGGGAGTGGATCGTAGGGCAGGGCTTCTAGAGTGCTGGCGATGTTCTATTTCTTGACCTGGATGGTGGTTATGTAGTATTTGCTTTACAATAATTCATATAGTAGTTGTACATGTATGTTTTATGTACTCCTCTATATGCACGCTATATTTCATAAGAAAAAAGTTTTAAAAAACCAAATTCACTATAGCTACTGTATAATCAGGCAAGTGTGCAGGTAGGAAGTCCAGTTGTCCAGTAAAGACATGATGGAGGCTTGGACTAGGGTTGAGAAGTAGTCAAATTTAGGAAATATTTTAGAGGTAGTGGTAACAGGACTTGATGTGGAATGTGAAGGAAGAAAAAGATAAAGCAACAAACGTACTGACAGTCATAAAACACAGTGAGAGAGTATGCAACAGAATTAAAACTAAGCTTTTGAGACAGAAAACATTCACGTGAAGTGCTAAGTTGTCTGAGTGGGTATTAGATGGAGGACTTCTGTCCTCTGTTAGGGGTGGCTTCAAAGTATAGCTGGGAAAACAAACACTTGACACAGATTTTGGAGGAAATGGATGAGGGGATGATAAAATTAAAGAGAGTAGTTGATAGTTTACAGGTAGAAGGTTAGTGTATATTGCTCTGTACTCTTTTGCACATTACTTTATTTTTGAGACATTTCATAATTTATCTCTCAAATAGGTTTTTATCTACTTATGACTATCATTTGGATCCACAATAAAAGGTGCAGCACATTATTTCAAACACATAGCCATTCCATAAATTCTGATTGAACTACGAAGTCTTGAACAAGCACATCACACAAGCCCTGGAATCCAGGATCAGCCATGGTAAGCCAACATGACACACACACGATCCTGGTTACCTGTAGGGCAATGCCTCTATACTATGTAATATATATTAATAACTTTCACATTATTGGCTTAGTTTTACCTTTAGGATGTTACTGGAATTTTATTTTTGATAAGACTTTTTCTCATTGGATAGAATGATGGATGTGGGAATAAAGGAGGGGTACATAGAAATAATGTCTAGAAGCAGAAGTTTGTGGGAAGGGAGACTTCTCAGTCAACCCACTTTATCTAGGAAGTCTTCCTGCATGAGTCAGAGTTGATTTGAGAATCATCCAGAATTAACAATAGAAGGAGGGAGGATTTTTTTTCAGGCTTGTGGGAAAATGAGAATGGGATCAGCAGTGATTCTAAAACTCCAAAGAGTTTCTGATTAGTGTATGATTTACGCATGACTCTCCCTTTCATACACATTAAATACTTTATGACATTAAAAAACTTACTTTTGGGCTGAATGAGAGTGAATTTTGCTTTGATAGGTGTTTGAGATTTCACTAGAGCCGTTAACAGAATTGAAAATGAGAACAGTGAAAACCAGTGGTGGAGAGAAAGCAACAAAGGGAAGATTCTATTAAGCAGGGTATAGGCAAAGTGAGATAAGAGCTAATGCTCATACAACGTTTACTGTGAACCAGGCACCATTCTGAGGGCTTTACCTGTATTAACTCACTTAACTCTCACAACAATGCTGTGAGGTCATCCTCATTTTATGGATGAAGAAATCAAAGCACTCAGAGGTTGGTTAAGTAAGTTGGCTGAGGTAGCGGAACTGGAATTTGAAGCCAGACATTTTGACTCTAGAATCCATACTCTTAACCAAAGAGCTTAGACAAAGAGGAAGAGATAGCATAAATTCTAGAACTTCTTCATGCTTCTTCATAAAGCATATGCTTCTTTATGCTTCTTCATATAGACTACGGTGGTATTTTAATATGAGGAACGAAGACAATTATCTCCTCTACTTCATCCCTATTGTTTATTCCTTTGGTTTTCCGACAACCATATTATCATGGGTGATTCTGAGTTAAAAATGTAGCTGACCTCTGCTCTATTTTTTTAAACCTAACATATATTTGCTATTTTAAAAAATGTTGTATAGCTTAATCATATTTGAAAAAAAATCCGCCGAGGCTTTTAAGATCTAAAATAAACAATTAGATTTTTGGTTTTGCAGAATATTGAAATACCTTACAGTTGTGTATTGGATTTGGTGTGCTAATGTTCATTAAATTGCAGCACTTTAAGGAGCATCCAGGAACAATACACTAATTACCAGAGGTCACAAGTGCTATCGTAACTGACAGTCTTCTTTTTAATCTCCTTATACTCGAAAGTACGAAAAACAGTGGGAAAACGATGCAACTTCCAAATTAGGGAAGATGGAGAATAGTATTGGAAAGTAACTTTTCAGCAGGGCTCCGGAGTTTATACATATTTAAACTATAGACAAACCGTACAAATGCAATAAAGATATCTAATTATTCTGCAAATGGTCACGCCTACCCAGACTAACTGGAACATAGATCATAACTGGAATCAGAGTTGCTGTTCTTCAAATAATGAGCTTGGGTTTCTTGAAAAGCTACAGCGTAGAAACTCTAACCCTGGTCCACAACTGCTTTTTAAAGCCTCCCGCAGAAATGCTCTCCCTTCAGCCTTGGCGCCTTCCTGGATGACCCCTCCGTAGGTTCCCCCGGTCTCCGCCCTGGACGTCAGCCTCTGCACCCCGAGGCCAGTTTGGAGGGAGGACAGGCAGAGCGGAAGGAAAGAGGAGAGCGAGCGAAATGGTCAAGTCCTCCTTAACTCCGGGCCCCCTCGCGGGCCTCACCCCTCCTCCCGGGGGCTGAGATTGGAGAGGAAGTGGGAAGGCTCCAATCTGTTCCTCACACCGGCGCCCTCATGCCCCCACCCTTCTCCTCAGCTCGGGGCTTCGGCACGCCTCATCCTCGCTCCTCGCCCCGGGAGAGGGGCGGGCGGCGCGGGAGAGCTCGCGGAGAAAGGCCGGGCAGAGCGGACGGCTTCCGCTCGACAGCAGACGCCCCAAGCCGCCCGCCCACCGCCGAGCAAGGCCCGGGGGCAGCCCCGGAGACCGCGGCGGCCGGATGCGCGGGTACGTCACTTCCGGGAGGTGCAGCGGCGGCCGCTTGGAAGATGGCTGCGCCCTGTGGCTCGGAGCTGCCCGCCAACTCGCCGCTAAAAATCCCGAAGATGGAGGTGCTCTCCCCGGCTTCTCCTGGTGGCCTGAGCGACGGAAATCCGTCGCTGTCCGACCCTTCCACGCCTCGGGGTGCCTCCCCGCTCGGGCCAGGCAGTGCGGCGGGCTCAGGGGCAGCGGCGTCCGGGGGTCTCGGGCTGGGGCTGGGGGGCCGCAGCGCCGCCTCGTCCTCTGTCTCCTTCTCCCCTGGTGGCGGCGGTGGCGGGGCTGCAGCAGCCGCTGCCGCCGCCTGCCGGGGCATGTCGTGGACGCCGGCCGAGACGAACGCGCTCATCGCAGTGTGGGGCAACGAGCGGCTGGTGGAGGCGCGGTACCAGCAGCTGGAGGGAGCCGGCACGGTGTTCGGCAGCAAGGCCCCCGGGCCGGCCATGTACGAGCGCGTGTCCCGGGCCCTGGCCGAGCTGGGCTACGAGCGGACCCCATCCCAGTGCCGGGAGCGCATCAAGGTAACCGGCCGCCCGGCCTGGGGCAGCGAACCAGAGGCAGAGAGAAGGCGGGGAAGCGGGCCTCGGGGGCGGGGGGCCGGTCTGAGCGCAGGGCTCCCCTCCGGGGCCCGGTGGGCGATTCGCATCTCCTCCGCCTTTTTCTTCTCTCCCTGGGAAGGGTTTTTTTTCCAGATGGCCGCCAGCCCGTAGGTTTCCTGAGTTTGAAGTTGGGCGTGCCTGCCGCCGCCCCTTTTTCTTGCCAATTGAGGATGTTCCTGCGCTCTGAAGTTGGTAGTTGCTCGTTGTGCGCCGTGTGGCAGTCCCCGTGCCGCGGGCGCCTCTCGCCCCCACCGCCGGGGCCCCTCGCTTTGTTCCAGGCGGAGGGGCTCCCAGGCAGAGGCTTACTAGCCGGGACGAGACTGAGGAAGGGTAGAAGAGGGGGGCCGGTGAGCTCCCAGTTTAGGAATTTTCAAATGAGTGGCAGTGGCAGTGGCAGATCCGTACAAAAGGCGCCTTTGGACGACTGGCCTTTGTGTCAGTCGCCTTGCTTCTAACTTGAGTTTCGAAGGACGAGTAAGACGAGATGCTTTGGAGAATTGGAAAGGCTTGATTGTAGCCAGATAGTAGTGTGTTGGTATTGTGGAGTTAGGGGCACAAAGTTAGCCTGGCTGAGAGTTGCTCTGGAATTTGGAGTGGCGATACCTCTCGAGTTAGATTGACTTGAGGCCCTTTTATGTTTCTGACTAAGCTCCTTCATGAAAGTCAGTT
The DNA here is from genome assembly GCF_020826845.1 of Diceros bicornis minor. NCBI lineage: Eukaryota > Metazoa > Chordata > Mammalia > Perissodactyla > Rhinocerotidae > Diceros > Diceros bicornis. The sequence continues at coordinate 11,180,694 of NC_080746.1, forward strand.
TTTTCCTGCTTTAGTTATTGTGCCAGATGTGGTGACAAGTAAGGCTCTCAGGGTGCACCTGGCTATCCTTGTGTATTTGAACGTTGAAATTCAGAGGCTTAATTTGGGCTGGAAATTACCGCCAGCCGGGTTATCGTTTTGCTGTTTCTGCTGACTTTTAATCTAGGCGTTCAAATTTGTATTATTGGGAGATATGGAGTTGTTTTTTAGGTAAAGTAGTTCCCTCATCACAGTGTTTGATAGATTCTGGTAGGATTCTTTCTTCCAGTTTTCACTGAACCACTTCTTGTTCATAGTCATAGTATCTGTGCACTTCTTTTCTGGTAAGATGGCACTTTTTCCTGAACTCCTTGGGGGGAAAAAACCCAGTAAGAACAATCACACTAAAGGAGGCGATTGCTCCAAAGTTCAAGAGATTTGGGCTCAAGTAGTGTTCATCCTGGGACATTGTTGCTTAGCAAATTTGGTCCAGAAACTAAGATATTTCAAACCTGTTAACTCCTGTTCAAGGAATTTGGCATCTGTTTTTCAATTACAAAATTAAATTGGTTTACTTGATAACATGTACCTTTGGGTCTTCTTATGCCTCCTCTTGTTTTTTTTTAAGCAAAGATGTTATTAAAATAGCTTATAGACAGGATTAAAGTAGTAGCTAATAGTAGGCACTGCTCTCTGAATCTCATTCATTGTTCTATTCAAGGTCATTAAGGTTAAATTTTGGGGACAGTTTTTGTACTGTGTTAGCATCTATCCCTGAACTTTTCTTGAGTTTAGAAGTGCACCTTAGGCATTTGTAACTGTTTTAGCTTGATCAGTTTTTGTCCATAGAAATTTCCCCATCAAGGGGAAAGTGTTGTGCTATCAAAACCTCACTGACTATAAATCTCTCCATAAACTTGTTTCTCAAATGACCAAGAACTCTCTAGTTGGATTTCATCCTTGTCCAGTTATGAGAAGCATAACCTAAAGCAAGGAAAGGAGATTGAGCTTCTCTGAAGAATTTTTAAAGAGGATCAGTTACCTGTCTCCAAACAGAGAAGACCAAACTGACCTCAAGCTCTTAGAATATTTTGAGAATATGTAGATGATGATGATGATGATGATGATGATGGGTTCTCTGATCCACAGTAGCAGTTGAAAAGGTGGGCAGATAATTGTTTGTTTTTTTTTTTTTTTAAGTGTTCTGCACCTTAAGTGATTTTAACCAAGGAACCAATTTCCATTAACTGTGTTGGTCTTTCCTGCCAGAATTTAATCTCTGTAAAGACAAGTTCTGGTCTCTCTTATTCACTACTGTATCTTCAGTGCCTAGCACATAGGCATTAGATACACAGTTATTAAATTCACCAAATAAAGTCTAGAAGGAGAATTTTGGAAAGTATAAAAATCTAGAGCATTGTTACTCAAACTTTAACCCAAAGACATAGACTTTGAAACCCAGTTTGAAAAATACTGCGTTGAAAACTAAGCTCTGTCCCTCTAGGAGCCTTAGTATGTATGTTATCTTAAGCATAGAAGCAAATGTGATCACTGAAATCATAGCCTTACACATTATAAGGTGGATGTCCCAGTAATCCGGATTATGTTTATGAAAATAAAAAAACAACATTACAAAATTCTCGAATTCCAAACCCCTGAAAACAAATCTTTAGACCTCAGTTTCAGGAATGCCGATTTAGAACGAGTAATTCAGAAGTCTCTTTCACTTTTTTCAATAATCCTTTTTGCTTTAGATTTTACAAAATAAAAACAAAGTAGTGCAGTAAGATATGGACCATGAGGAACTTCTACAGAGCGATGTAGCTCACTTAAATGTGAACTCATGTCAGAGGCTCACAGGGAAGGAACACCTTATGTGTCAGTTGTATTTCTAGTCTAATGTATTTAAAGAGTCTGTCAAAATTCAATTATGAAAACTCAGTAAATAATTTCTTTTAAGTTTGAAAGGAGGGAAGAGATATATAGTAACTTTGGTTTTTCCATGAGATTTTCCCTTAATCATAGTTTCAGCATGTTTATGTAGCAGCTTTCATCTCATCCTATGAAGGCATCAGAAGGCTGAGTCTTATCCCAGCCTCTTCCCTGACCACCTTCCTGAATAACCTTACAGCACATCACTTCCCTTCTCTGGATCGTGCCTCAGTCCCCTTCTCTAGACAATGAAAGTATTAAAATTGTAAATATTGAAATTGAATTAATAACTCTTGGATTTTGCTACCAAAGCACTATTTTTAAATACTATCCAAGTGAATATGTATATTTCTATGCATACAGAATTTTAACTTAAAGTCAGATATAAACATTTGTTTATTGCTGCAAAAAGGTTCATTTTCAAGTCAGACATGTCCTGTTACTGGATGTGTTTGAGACTGTCTTGCTACACAGATTATTGTTTGGTTGTGAAGTTTTGTTGCTTTTTTGTTTGTTTGCTGGAAGAAAGTTTGTCAGCTAACAATTCCAACCTAATTTTGGAGTCAGATAAACAAATAGATGGTTTTCTGTCTGGTCATTGCATTCTCCTTTTCTCTAGGCCTTTTCTCCATAACTCCATTCACCAAATACGTGAGTGTTTAGTATGTGCAGGGCTGTCTGCTAGGTGTTAGGATGAATAAAAGAACTGTAATATACGGTGTGAGAGCTCACAGTGCGCTTGAAGTCTGTATACACACATCAAAGAGTTAAGCTGTACAAGACAACACAAGGGACGGTATGCAGTGCAGTACTTGATTGTCATATGACTAAAGCAGACAATAAGTGTGATGACTTCAAAGGAGGGAGAGATCTCATCACAGCCCATACTGTAGTAGTTGAAAGATCTATCTAGACTTGGAATTCATGAAAGCATTCACTTCTGAGCCAGATGCTGTATTCACACTTCAGTCAGTTAATCTGATGCACTGCAAAACTCATTCTCAAGTCCCGTATTTTTGGGTGTTCTCCAAAAATTTGCTTCTTGAGAGTTGGCTTTATGTCTTTGAAACAGATGTGTACTTTTAGCTCTGCCTCAAGATGAAATGCAAGGTGATTGTATGACCTAAAAAACTTGTATTTGCCAGATCAGTGCTGGTTGTTCATCAGACAAATTTAAAAGTGGTAGAGAGTCTTTTGCCTGGCAAACAAAATGATTAATTTTTTAGGGACATTGTTTAGATTTATTCATCAGTAATTGTCATAATCTTTGGAAAAAATTTCATCCTTTAGCAGATAAATCAGTATAGTATATTTGGTCTTTCATTTTGGCTGTCAAACTTTGTCATTATTTGTTTGTGAGAACCAACAGGGCAAAGATAACTTGGAGCCCAAAGATACCTTTGTCCCTGTATAAGCATTTTAATAGACTCTGCCCATCTTTGAGGACTTCTCTCTGGGTTTGCAGACAAGACTTTCCCTCTGCATTACTGTTGACAGATTTCCAAGAAATATGGTATACCACGTAAATAGCTCATAAGAAAGATTTAGTCAGATTTGTTTCCTTCCATTTTTTTCATACTCAGTTTCTGTTGTTCCCATGCCACTGTCACCTGAAAGCTTGTGCATTCTCGTTTGCTTGTCTGCTTGTGAATCTGACAGGGGCTTGATGTGTATCCTAAAAGAATAGACCATCTTAGACTACCAACCATACACTTATATTTACGCTTTCAGTTTTGGAGGTAAGGGATCTAACAAGCACTTGTTAAAACTGTGTGAATGAATACGCTTCTGAGTTTAATTCCTGGCATTTTGGGAAATCTAGTAAAGAGTGGAGTGAAACATTCTGGATCCTTCATTAAGAGAATATGTAAAAGGAAAAAAGAATTTAGAAAGCATATAGTACAAACAGTGCTGTTCAATAAAAGTTTCTGTAATGATGGAAATGTTCTATATCTACCACAGTTCGATGAGATAGCCACCAGTCACATGGGGCTCTTATTTATGCCCTTGGAATGTGGCTAGTGTGCCTGAGGAACTGAATTTTTAATTATATTCCATTTTAATTAGTTTAATTTTAAATTATAAATAGCTACATATGGTTAGTGGCTACCACATTGAACAGTGTAGGTAATAAGTTGTTATTCAGAGTATTAAAGAAGTCTTTATTCTATGAAAGGATTTTCTTTACTACACACTCAGACCTCTAGGGAGAGCTCGAAGTTCCTTTTTCTTGCCCTCCCTGTCACTTTACCTCTGAGTAGGAGGAACCTTGATAGAAGTCAAGAAAAAGGATCCACCATTCTAGGAGGAGCTTTTAGTGCAAGGAATAAAGTATTATAACCTTAGTTGGCTGGGGCAAACAGTGTCATATGCTTGGTTCTCTAGGACAGTGCTGTCCAGTAGAACTTTCTGTGATGATATGAGTGTTCTGTATCTGCACTGTCCAACAGTCACTAGCCACTCACCACAGGTGGCTATTGAGCACTTGAAATGTGACTAGTGTGACTATGAAACTGAATTTTTAATTTTAATTAATTTAAATTTAAATAGCTATATGTGGCTAGTGGCTATAGTTTTGGCCAAAACAGCTTTGGAATAAATGGTGTTCAAACTTTTTTGCTTATTTACTCCCAAAAGAGTTTTGAAATCCATGTAGTCTCTCAAACATTTTTAAGCTGACATTAAAATTTTTTCATCATATGTTTGAAAGTTTACAGGAAGTTAACAGGATATAGGATATATTAAATCTAGTATGAGATGAATAAGATGAGAATTGCCTGTAAAATTTATTGAATAATGTACTATGAGTCTGAAAAATCCACCCAAAATTTTTGTCTGTAGGTTTTATCAAATGTATCTTGAAAATGTTGATGATCAGACAGTATTCCACTTACATTTAAAAGAAACAGTATCACTAACCTATATTGCTTTGGTTATTCTAAATTCAGAGGCCAAGCTTCACACCTAAAAAATACATACAAGACTGGGAATGACAGAAATCCCTAAGGTTTTAGGGTGCCTTAATCAGTCATTAAAGAAGGCATATGGATACCCCAGTTGAAGATCACTGCTTTAGAACTCTGAGCATCTTTTTTCTTTCTTGGGTGATGTAGGGAGACTGAGCCCTTGAATTCCACTGCCCTTAGGAAACAGGGAAAAGATGTGGAGCTTAATTCTTGGCTAAAGTCCAAGCATGTTGGGGAGGATTTGGAGATCTTGCCCATTCCCTTTCATTAGACTCAACTGACAGAGTCATCACAGAGTTTCATTAAATACTAAGGTCTGAAATAAAGACTTTATTTTTTTATTATCGCCAACAAATATTTTAGTGCCTCCTGCAGTAGGCCCTAGAAATAGAGCAGTGTACCGTTTACCGTCAAGGTGTCCGCCTTCCAGTGAAAGGGTCAGACTACTAAAGCACCAGTTACAGTATTGTAGCAAAGTCCGTGTATTGTGTTGACGTTAATCTCATGGTGCCACAGGTGCACACAGGAAGGGCATGTCATCCTAGGCTTTCAGGAGGTGGATCTTGAAGGTGTAGCGGGACTGAATTGGGCAGAAGGGAGTAGAGATAGATGAGCAGTTGGGATAAAAGCCCAGAGGCAGCATAACCTAGAATGGTGCAAACTTCAAATACACAAAAATATATTTTGCCCAAGAATCCAAAACTGGAAGCATCCAATTAATGCAGTTTTTCCAAAAAATTTTTAAGTAATCAGCTGTTTAAAAAGTCATGCCTTTCAATTGAAGAACAATTTGCCATAGTGCATGCCATTTGGTGAAGGTATGACTATGAATGAATGGTTGGTGGCGTCATAAAGAACCAAGAGAGGGTAGAGCAGATAGTTTTGGGATAACAGTATAGTGGACATAAAAATTCTAGATAATTTATATGTTTTAATAAGTAACTATTTTTTTATACTGTTGAATTGCAGTTGTGCAAATATCCATTGTATATCTCATTTCTTAATTTATACACTGGAAAGGAAAACCAAAGCAATGCATCATTTTTTTTGTGTGTGAGAAAGATCAGCCCTGAGCTAACATCTGCCAATCTTCCTCGTATTTTTTTCGCTGAGGAAGACTGGCCCTGGGCTAACATCCACGCCCATCTTCCTCTACTTTATATGGGACGCCGCCACAGCATGGCTTGTCAAGCGGTGCATCGGTGCGCAACTGGGATCCGAATCGGCCAATCCCGGCCGCAGCAGCGGAGCACGCACACTTAACCGCTTGCGCCACCCGGCTGGCCCCACAATGCATCTTTTTTGAGCATACAAGAAAAAGAAATATATTTTATTCTGTGGTCTACTACTCACATAATATATATATATATAACTGAAACAAATTTCACAAAATAATGAGTATAGCTAACACTTATGTAGCCTTTACTATGTGCCATGTACTAACTGCTTTACAAATACTAATTTATATAATCCACATAATGACGCTATACTTATGTGCAGTACACTCTGATACGTTCTATTCTATTTGAACGCAGACTGTGTAGCTCCAGAGCCTCTTGAGTAACACAAGCACAGCAGGGGGAGCACCCAGCACAATGCCTGCACCTGGCAGGCCCTCTTTCTCCACCCCTCCCCACATCCTCCTCCTCCCCAGGACTTCCCAGCCTCCCCTGTTCACCCCAGTCCCTCTGCTACCTCTGGCCTTTCCCCCACCCCAGCCACAGTCTCAGTTGTCTCCAGAAGTTCCCTCACCTAAAACTGGTGCAAAGAAAACCTGAGGGGATGGAGGTGGCCGCCCCCACTGGTATTGGGCAGCGGGCTTACTCCTTGGGGACCGGCAGCTCAGGGTCACGTTGGTCCCCACACGGGGCACGCCCAGGAGACGGCAGGATGGAGTATCTGGAGGAACTGGGGGAGGGGGACAGGTTAAAATCTCACACCGAAGGGACCAACAGATCCCCCCCACTCCCACACACATACCCTCTGTCACTCCATTTGTCCCTCCTCCAACCTTTACATCAGCCACTTGGGAGAGACCTGCCTGGCCTCCCGTGGGGGTGGGGGGTATTGGAGAGGGTGTGCTTCTCACTTACCCAGCACATCGAGTTCTAAAGTTTTGCTGCCATGGCCCCTGTTTTTGCCTTGACTGTCATGCACGTTCACAGAACAGAGGTAGGACCCAGAATCTTTCTCCTGGAGGCCTTGCAGCTGCAGGAACATATTCCGGGAGGGCATGGGGTAGACCAGGGATACTCCAGGTTTGCTTGACAGGGTCCCACTGATGTACGCCAACACCTGGTGTGGGGCAGAACACCTGCCTGTTACTACATGTATGCATTGTACCCACAGGCTCAGCTAATCTCCCTCCCCCAAACTGGCAATCTTCAAATGCCCATCACCTGCACCATCCCCCCTAACCTGTACCAGCCCCTCATTCACCCCCTGTCTCCCTGGTCACCTCGCTGCCCCTGAGTGCTCTTCACCAGAACAGTTCTTGGTCGCCTATGCATTGTCGTTTCATCACCACTTGGGGTGTTTAGAAAGGTGGTCAACAACCCACTAAAACTGATTTCCTAGCCCAGGGATGGGCCATAAACTGGAGGTAGATGAAAGAGGATTAGAAGATATTGAGGTGAGATCAAGTTTTTTTCAATCATTGTGCTCTTTTTCTTTTAGATTTAAGGTATAAAGACTCCAGAAGTGTCATTAATTTGGAACGAGTCATGTCCCAGATATTCTAATAAAATGTTTTACACTATATAGTTCCAGATAGCTGGAGCCTAGGGTTTGAGGGAAGAGGGTGAAAAGAGGTGGGAAGTGGTAAGAAATGAGACTGGAGACATAAACAGGAGGTCAGATGATGTGCCGAGGAGTTTGGACTTGATCTTAATCATCAAGGAATTTTAAGCTGGGGAGTGATGCAGTCAGTCTTAGGTTCTAGAACTGGCTGCAATGTGGAAAATGAATTGGAAGGAGTAAGACTGGAAGCACAAAGATCACTTGGAGGCTTCTTGCAGTAAGCTAGACAAAAGGTGAAATAAAACAGGCAGTGAACACGGAGAGAAGAGAACAGATTTCAGATGTATCAAAATCGGTGGGGCTGTTTGGAGAATCTGAAAATTCTAATTTATAGGATTTGTTAGATCTTAACCTGTCACACAACTCACTATTTACTTCTCTACAAACTTACACAGAGGATTCTTTGTTGTGGTCCTCCAAGATGATCGCAATACTTCATAGCTTAAGTTTTTAGAGTTGGTTCTAGAACCCAATGAGATCCAGCTAAAACACCATTTTAGGACAGTCGTGTCAGTGTTACCTCTAGGGTATACTCTATATAGACTCTTGGATTCTGATCTGCTCTCCAATCTTCAGGAGTGATGATCCTGCCTTCTTTTTTCCTAACACTACCAGAGAGCAAGAACTGAAATTCAGATCTAAAGTTTCAAATGTTCATTGTCACACAGGCACTCTGAAGTATGCTTATATCACTAGGTTGAGGTAGAATAGCAGTTTTTTTCCCCTTTGGAAGGTTATATCTGTGTAATGTTTAAAAATTGTTAAAAAATGGGAGAAAAAACTTCTTGAGTTTCAAAAACAAAGACCAGTACTATAATAAGCTTTAGCTGTTAAACAACTGATTGTTAGGGTTGCCGTGATTATTAATTTTATTTCTGTTGTGGGGTTCATGCAATGTGTTCTTCTGCCTACTATTTACCATTGCAGAAACTTCATTCAGTGTTCAAAATGAATGCTTAATGAATCTGTGCCTCGTATGCATATGTTACAAATTATCTGAAGTTTGTAATCTATGCAGGGTCTTCCCTCCTATTGTTCTGAATAATTGAAAAATGTCTGCATATTGGAAAAAGGCATGTATTTGAATCTGTATAATTCTTACCTATTTGTAGTTGAGAGAGTTCTTGAGAGCCAGTGGAAATACTTTTTTTTCTTGGCGCTAATCAAGTGAGTGTTACCTTGTCACTTAGTGGTATGTGTTGTTATTCCTTAGTAAGATACAAACCTGTGTTTATTCTCAGACATTTTAGGAATAACAGCCATCATTTTTATATATGTGTTCTTGGCTGTATTCATAAATTACATATTTTAAGCTTCCAAATAATACTTCATTCAATATAAATTGATACGGTAGAATGGAAGTTATTTACTTAGATATGTTTTCTAGTTACATTTTCTCAGCCTATGTAAGACTACTTTGTTGTAATAGCCTGAATTTTTGAAACTCGTAATATTGTTTCTCTACTATCTACCTTCACATTACTTCATTTATCCGAATAAGTCAATTATGTTTGTAATTGATATTAATAAAACCAGAATAAAGTTCATATCTACCAAAAACTGCTTTTATTATTATTATTTTAAATTTACAAATACTTTTCTCTAAATGGAAAGAGCTGGTTTATGATTTAGAAAGAAGAGTATGATAGGTAAAAAAGTCCCTCTACCTTTTACTGATCTCTCAACTGCCATATTACAGTCTTAAGGAAGTTTTACTCATTTATTCATTCATTCATTCATTCATTCATTTAGCAGAAATCTATTGAGCTGCTTCTGCATGCCAGACATTGATTTAGCTGCTGGGAATACATCAGTGAACAAAACTGAAAAAAACCCCTGCCTTCAAAGAGCTTACATTTTGGTAGAAAACAATATGACCTTTAAAATATGTAATTCAGGGGGCTGGCCCCGTGGCCTCGTGGTTAAGTTCGGCATGCTCTGCTTTGGCGGCCCAGGTTCAGTTCCCAGGGGTGGCCTACACCACTTGGTGGCGGACATGCTGTGGCAGTGACCCACATACAAAATAGAGGAAGACTGCTACATACAGATGTTTGCTCAGGGCAAATCTTCCTCAAGCAAAAAGAGGAGGATTGGCAATAGTTGTTAGCTCAGGGTGAATATTCCTCAGCAAAAAATAAATAAATAAATAAAAATAAAAATTTTAAAAATTATGTAATTCAAAACAGTTAACACAATTAGAAAACCCTCAACGATGATATTTTTTGATATCAGCCTTATTGACCTTAGAAAGTTTGAGCTGTCTACCTTTCATTATAAATAAGAAATAGAAATTCATTTGCCTTTGCTTTATTAAGAATGATTTACATGATTTTATAATATGCCTTTTTATTGTGATATGTCCAGTTGTCACTGAGGTTTGCCCCACCAAGCAGCAAAGTACAACATTGTTAGTATTCATTCAGTGATTAGATAATGAGCACCCTTGTGCTGGGTCCTGAGGTTCAGTCTTCAGCAAAACCAGGTAATGTCTCCTCTCTCATGCAAATTAGGAAACATGGTTAATAGTTGGAATTTGAGAGATCAGAGTTGTGCCAATTTTAGAACAGTATAAAATAATGTTTTTTTCTTTATATATGTAATGTAAACCACATTAAAAATTAAGAGGAAAAATCAAGGGAAAAATGTTAACATTTCATGGTTATGCTACAGTGAAGAAGTTATTTTTCAAGAAGTGATGGTAAATCTGATTTTAATTTGGGTAAATTTCCATGCACCAAAAAAGGAATGTAAATCTACATGCTTTTTGTTCTTTTGAACTCAAGAAAATACATGTGTCATTCATCCTTCTTATTTGATTCATGCCAAGTTTTGCCTGCCTCCTGCTTCTTGTAAACAGGTTGCCCAGTGAGTGAGGCCTGCTCCTCACTTTGGATACCTTTTAGGTAGTTAGGATACCTTTCTACCCCTTTTGTTTATAGCTAAGTGTGTTAGTCACCATATTCTTGCCAAGACTATAAACCTTTGAAAATGGTTAAATGATTGGCTTTTATCTATAAAAGAGGAAATATGAGCACAAAGTTGAAGAAGCTATGATGATATAGCCAGGTGTTTCTGAAACTTGAGTAATGTATGGGCAAAAACATGTTCATATAAAAATGTTACTTAATATGTAACAAACCTAAATCTAGATGTAAACTCCTTTTACTTATAGATCTCACATGTTATCAAAAACAATTTTATAAAACACTTTAAGTACTAATAAAAGTAAAAAAATCAAGCTAGCATTCCTTTAGTATTGCATGATGTGGTTTAGCTGAAACTTACTTGCTTTTCCAAAAGAGATTCTGATACTGACTGCTGCAGCAAGGTTCTTTTGAGTTTGTTGTTCCTTACTGTGTGCTTTGTGATAAAACTTTGCTGCTACTTGTTCTCTACTTGAACTAACCTGTATACATAAGGCACCTTGGTCTCCATGTGGTGTGACTGTCATTTTTATAATAATAATAATAATGGCTAACATTTACTGAGTACAAGCTATTAGGTAGACACTGTTGTAAATGGTTTACTTGTATTTTTCATTTAACACGACAAATCTACGATGAGGTACTGTTATTAGCTCCACCTTACGGATGGAGAAATTGAGGCACAGTGAGATTAATTTGTCTAATGTCACAAAGCGCAGGTGGTGAAGCTTGATTGAACAGTGTGGCTCATGCTTTTAACCACTTGGTTATATTGCCCCTTGATGAATCATCAGCCTATCTTTATTAAATTTTGACAATTGAAGTAATATTTTGGCAACAATGTGATCATAAACAGTCATAAAGGCAATAACAAAATCATATAGCAACACCCAGATGGACATCATTATGCTCATACATGTTTCTTACAGAAATAAACACAAATTTTAAAAATTCTTGCAGATAATTCATGGTGTCCTAAGATTATAAACACAATGAGAAACATTGATTTGGAAGTCCCGAGGAAGAATTTAAAACAGGTGATGAAACATAAATAAAGCTTTTATTGTAGAAGACTCATTCAGTCATTCATTCAAGTCTTTATATAAACGATCATATTTATTGGACTACCAGTTCCTCTTAAAGGAAGTAAGTTTGAATTACAGAAGGAGAAACATTTACAAAGTAGAATTACTTTTTGACAGTAAAAGCAGGTAAGGATGTGGCTTACCAAAGGAGGCCATGGAGTGTCCACTACCTTATGTCTGCTATTGTTCACCTGATGTGTAAATGGTTTGGGTACTCTTCTCCTTAGAGATGACTGGGATGAAATGGACTGTTTTGTAATATACAATATGAATATACCAAAAAGTGTATATGCAGGGGCTGGCCCAGTGGCGTGGTGGTTAAGTTCGCGTGCTCCGCTTCAGCAGCCGTGAATTTGCAGGTTCGGATCCCCAGCACAGACCTGTGGACGGCTTATCAAGCCATGCTGTGGAGACATCCCACATATAAAGCAGAGGAAGATGGGCACGGATGGTAGCCCAGGGCCAATCTTCCTCAGCAAAAAGAGAAGGATTGGCAACATGTTAGCTCAGGGCTAATCTTCCTCACCAAAAAACAAATGTATATGCATGTGTGAAGAAAGCTAAAAATACAACCAGAAAATAAGAAATCAGAGAGTGCAGGGAATATAGCAGTAACCCAGGTAAATATGGCTACTTCAGCTGAATATTAAAATGAGCTATGAACTTCCCAGCAACTAGGGCAAAAAGGTAAATACAATGACTTTCTGTGCTTTTCAATGTCTCTGAAGAGAAGCATACTTAGGTTTTGAAACCTAAGATGAATTTACATTAAAGATCCTCTGATAGTGACCTTGGATAAGCTCTTACTTTTCTCTTAGTTCTCTTTTCTGTAAAATAGGGATATATCATATGCCTTCCCTGTGTATGTGCTACACTGCCCAGACCCCTCCTCCAGGAATGAGACACTAGTCACCCCAGCTGCCAGAAGCACTGATTGATGAGGGCTTCTGATTGAATTCCTCCCAAGAATTTCCCTTTGCCCAAGGGAGCTGTCTCCCCCCAGGTGAGACCCCCTCTTTGGTGGCTGCCTGAATCCAGTGACTGGTCAGGGCTGAAATAACAAAGGTATAGCCTCCTTGCCTCAATTCAGAACAACTCTGAAGGGTCATCCAAGTTCCATACCTCACTTTAGGATTAGCTAAGGCCTCTGCTGCAACTATGTCTGTCTTCAACTTTCTCAGCTCAATCCTGCTCAGTCTTTCACAAGTGGTGTTCTCAAGAGCCCTCCGCAGTAAACCTCCTGCACACAGTCTTCTCAGAGTCTGTATCCTGAGACCCTCTCTTTTAAGATTATTGTAAAAATTAGGAATAATAAATGTAAACTGCTTAGCCCAGATCTCAGCACACAGTAGGCACTGAGGAGATGGTAGTTATGGTTAACCTTCCTTACATGGGACATTGAGCCAACTATGGAAAATGTGTGATTTTTGTAGAAGGTACACACATTTTTCATATGGCCATTGCTTTTAGCAATCCTCATAAAGGTAAGAATAAAATACAAAAATTCTACCAAACGAGCTATAAAAAGGGTTATAATTGCCTGGATTTCTTTCTAACAACTTCCTCAATAAATTCAGTCACCCAAGGACAGATGCTTAAACTTAAAACATGCTTATTTTCAGGTTTTTCAATAAAAGGGTATATGTCAGGATATGAGGATGTATTCTTTTCATGCATTTATGATCTGTAGTTTACACCATGTAAATGCAAAACCACACTTTTTGAAGTAATTCAGTATTTACCATTTTTTAACAATTGACTGAATCTTGACTTAATGCTTGTACCCAGATATCTTGATGGAGGATTTCTAATAACCTTACTTTTTAGATGATTTTATCTAGATATCAAGATTATTTTTTGCTCACAACCAAATACATGAAATTTGCTAATGGAAAAAATCTGTATTGTAGGTTACCTTTACATTGTAGATGGTAGTTTTTAGTAAGAAAATAACTGCAAAACTGAGAGAATCACACCGTCAACATATGAAAGGAATAAAATAGCCTATAATTTCAGGGGGGAAAACCTGCCCTGCGGTTTCCCTTTTGAACATTGGTCTCATGAATAGAAGAAGGTACCTTTGTGTTGGGGAAGCAATACAATGTTGTAACAATAAAGCTGTGTGAGGTTTTTTGGTAATGTGTGTGTGTGTGTACATGTGTGTAGTTCTTATTTTTTAGACATGGTTGATTATGGAACAGTTAGTGCGTAATGCAAGATGTTTGTATGGGAGCCTTTTAAAGATAAATGATTCTGCCCTGCTATCCTAGAAATATTTTAGATAATTCTCTTGAATGTGTTTTTTTTTAGTTACCACATACTAATAAAAGTTAACATTTTTAATATCATCCAAATACCACTTTGAGGTGGTGCCCCAGCGGGTGAAGTACTGAGAAAAAGATTCAACAGAGATGCCGATGTAGCAACTTCAGAGGTGAAAGTAGGAGTCACATGAAAATAACCTCTAATCCAAGTCAGTTCTTTACAGACAACTGAGTTTTTTTCCCTTTTAGGTGGGGAGGAAGTTCTAGACAAATAGCATTATCCATCTTTGATGACTGTAATTACCTGTTGCTGCTTATGTCTGAAATATTAAGTAGTTCAGTATACCCTAAGTTTTTGATCTGTCTTGTTCTAAATAGAGAAGCACTTGAGGATTCCATGTCTAGAAGGATTCTTGTATCCCAAAGAAGTCCTTAAACACGACCACGCATACTAGGTATGGCTTTTATAATGTTATGCCAAGATGAGATATTGTATGAGTAGCCGTATGATTTACCTGCAGTGTAGGGTTCAAAGCTTTATGGTCACGTGAATATAGTTCCTTGAGCAATGGAAGTTGTGTGTTTTTGACAATTAGTATTGTCCTCCTCGAGGGTGTTTTCTTCCTAATCTGAATGGGCAAGACCCTCAGCTGCTAGCATGGAGGAACCTAGAAAACATAGGTGCTGATACTCATTGAGAATCAAAATTTCCTGAATTATCTGTTTTATGCAAGAATCTCTCCCTCATGAAGACAGTACTGACCAGTTATAGAAACAAAAGTGAGTCGTTGATAGCCAGATTCGGAATGAAGTGCAAGCTGATAGAATTCAATCCTGGACAGTCCCCCACAAAGACTGAGGCTCCAGAGAGGTAAGATCTCTTGGTTTCTGGTGGTCATTCTTCTGTTTGACCCTATTAAAATCCAGGAAACAATTGAGTCCTTTTCCTTTTCTATCTGACAGAACTACTTTATATTCTTGAATATTTTATTTGTTTAATTTGTAAGGCGTAAGAAATAATAAAATTTGGGCAGAGCTGTAGAGTTCCATTTGGCAGGTGACCCGCCCCTCCCCCCCCAAATCCCCAAGAAAAATATAACAAGAAGAATGGTAGATATTTTTAAAATAGCCTTGCCCTCTGCAGTTAGTCTTCCTTTGTTACAAAAAAAATATATTTGCTTTGCTACTTGCAGCTGTATCTGTTTTATACCCTTTTCTCCTCCTGCTTTTTTCAAAAGGTTTTAGGAGCCCTACCTACCTTGGATTTGACTTTATAAATATCCACTATTGTGGTTGGACAGTGAGTTTCCTGATTTTCTTTGCTAAGAAAAATTTGATCTTCTTGCTAGTAATTTACTAAAGTTAGCTTAATTCATTTACTTAGTAAATATATATTGAACAATCCTAATGTGATAGGCACTGTTCTGGGCTCAGAGAAACTGAACAAGGCAGACATAATCCCTACCTCATGGAGTTTACAATCTAGTGGAATAGCTCCCTTAGGAAACATTTTGTGAATGGCATTTGGTAATTTTTATATGCCAAATCCCTTTTGAAGGAATACTTATTTGTCTTGGGGCCTTGGTTCCTCACTTGTTAAGTGAGAAAGTTGGATTAGATAATCTCTAAGGTTCTTTTCCATTCAAAACTTCCATAATGTTCTGGCAGTTGGAACCTGGTTTGCCGTTAAAGCCTTGGGCAGCTCCACCCCCCTCCTGTCAATCAGTATATTATAGAAAGTTTTACTAAAGATATATTTGGCAAAGATAGTGACACAGATAGGTAATGAATAGTATAAGTGCTGCAGGATTGTCAAATGAGTTAAGGACTAAATTTGAGGACCATTCTTCTTAGCAATTAAGAAGATATTGCTTACCATAATATGAACAGTTTGAGCAGATTAATAGATCAGCCTTTGATCCCATTGGGTTAAGGATTGAATTAGTGTAGACATTGCCTATTCCTCTGAGACCCTTTAGTCTTTAGGCAGTGTTAAAATGGGAAGATGTTAAAACTTGGCCTTTGTGACTACTAAGGAACATAGTCAAGGCTTACTTTCCTATACTTGTTTCTAGATGTGTGAATTTTCCTGTTTTCACTTGTTACCCTAGGTAATTTATCTAGCATCTATATTGATAAGTTAATCAGATAATGAATGATCAAGTACTATGTAATACAATTGGAACAGATAATCAACATAATTTATGAATTGTTTAATATTGCTTAATTGCCACTTTAGAAAAAGATTTCTTCCCCCGCAGGTAGAAAAAAATGCTATATTTTTGTGAAGAGTAAATTGATATCTTTCTATGCTTTTACTGATAGAGATTGTTTCTTTTACAAAACGGGAATTTGGCTAATTTGCCTCTTAAAGGAAATAGTAATGCTGCTTTATCTAAATGAGCAGGATACTGAGCAGACTGGATAAATTGTACTTAAACTGCTTGTCCCAATCTGAGAATCTCTTGTAAAACCTAAGACACAAATTAAGTCTACCTTATTTTAGGTTTTCTGACTAATACTTGTTACGTTCTTTTATGGAAGAAACAACCACATGGTATAGAGCAAGGGTTTTTTAACTCGAGGTACTTATATGGGCCCTTCAGAGAGTTCATGTTCCCCTTGAAATTGTATGGAACAGTTTTGTATGTGCATTTTTCTAGGGAGGGGATCCATGACCCAAAAAAGTTAAGAACCTCTGCTGTGGAGAGGAAAAGTAAAAGTAAAATGTAAGAACAAAAAGATCTTTCACTTGCCAAAACTTCCTCTGTAGCACTAAGAACTGGGGTGGGGAGGAGGGAAGGCTGTGAAACAAGAGTTATATTTTTGTTTTTGTTTTTGTTTTGTTGGGGGTTTTGTTTGGTTGGTTTAAGATGATTTGGGTGATTGGCAAGTCAGTTTGCCAGATTTTAATGTGTAGAAAACCTAAAGGTTCTGCTGGCCCAGATGGATTTTGCCTTAGGTGACTTCCTAATCTTGAGTTACAGTTCTGTGTCGAGATATATATAGTAATTTATACTATATTCTTAACAGCCCTCTTACTGTGTGCAGAAATGTGTTTATTTATTTATGTCTGCTTTTTCAGGTTTTTTTCTTTCCTACCTTTGGTGCTCACAGTAAGAAAATAAAACTAATTAAAGAAATTTTGAGTCTTTCTTAAAGATATTGAAATAAACTCAGTATTTTTTTGCCCCAATTAACTAAGAGCAACTAGTTGTAACAGTTACAGTAAAGCAATAACTTTAAAGGAAGAAAATAGATCTCTTTCACAAAGACTTTTTTTGCTTCACAATACACAGCTGCTTAGACTGAGGTGTTGTTTTTAACACTTTAATAAACAATCAGTCACTGGAGATTTGCTTCCAGTGTAATTTCCCCTGTCTCCTGTGGAATGTAATATGTGATTTTTAAGACTTTGTTTGCAAGTAAGTTTGCACTTATCACTGATCGTTTGAGTTAAAAGAATCTCAAATTCACCATATTTAGTTGGCGGAGGGTTAGGATAAACTATATAATCCATTTCTAGTATGGCCACTTTGACCGCTACATTTGAAAATCTGTTTTCACTGCTTGTTTTTTCTCATAACATCGTTTTCTGCTGGATAACTAAGCTGTCCTCGCTGCAATGTGACTTCATTTTTCATCTGCCATCTTAGACTGATCATGCCAGTGTTTTCTAAATGACACATTTGTATAGCTATTATACCTTATTTCTACTCCTCCTTGTTAGATACCCTGTTCCACCTGTAGTCAGTTCTGTTAGAACAGTGGTTTTATGGTGGTTATTTTATGATTGTATGAAACGGGGCAAATTTTGAGAAAATGATTGAGCCAGAAGCAAAATTTGTTGGCATATGTCCATATGATTTATTTAGTTTGCTTCCTACTTTGCCATACCAGAGAAGAATTCAATTTTTCCCACTTCCTGAAAGTCAAAGGAGGGATTGGAGGATACTGAAGCAAAAGAAACCTTATTTTTACCCCAAAAGTAGCTTATATAATGTCAGGAAGGGCTTTGATGAAACCACTGGCCCTGCTTATAGATCTTATTTTCCAAGCCTTTCATTATTTTATTTGCCCTTTTCTGAACTCTACAATTTCCCTCTCTTGTAGCTGGTTCGATGCCCAGAACTGAATGCTGTGCTCCAGCTGTGGCCTCACCGGTGCTGAATAGAGAGGAAGAGCCACCTTCATAGCTTACATGTGATTCCTCTGCTTATACAACCCAATACTGGATTTACTTACTTTGGCAAGATAGCTGCATTGTGCACTGTATTTAATGTTACGTGTACTGTAACCCTGGGTCTTTCTCTGCATTGCTGCCGTTAAACCCCCAATCCTGCCAATCTAAAACTCCTGCCTTTGTTTACCTGCCCCCCTCCCCCATAGACTCCCCTTACATTCATCCACAATGAATGTTATCTTTATTCTCTAATTTCCTTTCACTCTAATCTTAAACTTTGGCAAAACTTTCCCTCTGTCTATAAATTGTCAGTTGTCAGCCGTCTTATTTTTCTCCCTGCTTTCATAATGGGATGTCTTTCAAGTCTTTTCTCTGGTTCTTTTCCTTTTAAACACTTAGTCATTAAACACTTGGCATAGTGGATTTAGTCAGCATTCACTTGGCGTTTCTTCCCAATCAAATACCTATGAACTCCTCTGATTTGACCACCTGATCAAGTTGTTCCCTATACTTAGTTCTTCTACCCAGATTTTCCTGACTCCTCCTGACTTCTGTTCCTATGACTTCATTCAAGATACAGTATTATCTCACAGCTCTTCCCCAGGGAAGAGACAGTAATATCCATTTACCATGGAAATTTCTAACAATAAGGAAAGTATTGTTCTTCTTAATGGTGACTAGAAAGAATAGTCTTTAATAATTTTAAGCAAATTCTTTCCCCCCTGAGATCTTAATTTTTAAAAAAATGCTAGAGCTTAAGTTGCTATAAATTTCCAAGATGAGTGAGATAAAGGAAGAAGGAAGGGAAGCAAGGTTTTTGTGTTGAATAGGAAATGGTTCTCCAAGAAAGCTAAATTGAGGTTCTTGTTGTGTTTGGTATGGCTGTCTGAAATGGGAGGTGAGACTTCCTTTGTCCTGGATTCTGGAGCATTATCTTAATCTCAGATTTAGAGTAGGTTTTTAAGTTGGTTTATTTAGGACTGTTAACACAGACACACAATCATTTAATTGTTTGCTTTGGTTAATCGTTTAGAGTGTGGAAAGTGTAACCTTTTCTGATTTATTATGGGCGATAAAGATTTGGAAGGTTTCCATATATCCTTTTTATCCAAGTCCCTCTAGTTTAACTAAATCTCAGTGTTTCTTATCGCAGCAGTCAAGCTGATGTTGAGTCT